>NW_027507764.1:83180266-84395580 GCF_037356315.1 Lithobates pipiens | reverse complement strand
CACATTCTTTACATGTGTATTTTGGCCCTTTTTTATTGCTCATTTTGACATTGTTTACGTGCATTTTGCATTTTTTAACATGCCGTATTTTTTTTAACGCGCATCTGGCCGTGGGGTTTTTTATTGTGCATTTTAGAGCTTTTTAAAGACACTTTTTGGCCCTTTAGTGCACATTTTGGCACAGGTTATTTTAAAATGCATTTTGGTGTGGTTTTTAATGCACATTTTGGCGCTTCTTTTAGCATGTAGCTTGACACTTTTTTAACATGCATTTTGATTTGCTTTTTATGCGTATTTTGCCAAACAGCACATTTGCTAGCCACTTTTGGGATGCCATTAACAATTAATTATATATATATATATATATATATATATATATATATATATATATATATATATATATATATAGTACAAACACACACAGTATAGTTATAATGTATTTTCTTTCAGGGCCCATTCACATCTGAGCAATGCAGAATAGCGCAATTTTTTCCACGATTCCAAATTGCTGTAAAATTTACTCAAAATGCACAATGTCCTTTTGGGTGTCATTCATTGTTAATGGCAGCCCAAATGCAGTTAGCAGACATGCATTTTGTCATTTGAGAAATACACTACCAATGTGCCAAAATGCGTACTGAAAAATGCACAATGCTGCATGCCCAAAAAAAAATTTAATTTGGCTTTTTTGGGCCTTTTTTGTGCGCATTTTGGTGCAGTTTTTAAATGCACATTTTGCTGTTTTTTTCAACACACATTTTGGCTTGTTTTTTTAATATGCATTTTAGCTCTTTGTTTGCATATCATGCATTTTGCATGTGTTTCCGGAATGCATACAAAAACGAAGGTAAAAAATGAGCCAAAATACAAACAAAGAGCTAAAATGCATATTAAAAAAACAAGCCAAAATGTGTGTTGAAAAAAACAGCAAAATGTGCATTAAAACTGCACCAAAATGCGCACAAAAAAGGCCCAAAAAGCTGAAAAAAAATGAATTGTGCCATGTGGTAGAGCTGTGTAAAACTCCAGACTAGATAAATAGAATTACAAATGCGTTGTCCTGTAAAACAGCTTCCTTATATGCATTAAATCTGTGTATTTAGCTGCAATGGTGTTCCACATTGTTGTTATACCATCTGTATAAGGAATTTTCAAAATAAGATAAGCATGCTGGGATGGGAGAAGCGCCGGGGCGAAATGTAGATGCAGTGTATATATAAGATACACTTCAATAAAGAATTTTCCTAATAAAAAAAAATGAAATTACTGAACATAAATAAAAATAAATCCAAGTCGTTACATTAGTTAAATTTTTTTTTACAAAGTAATGGTAAACCACTTACCACCCTTTTTGTAAATAAATAAATACTTTTTCACTGTAGTGTCACTTGCGGACATGGAGTTGGAAGAGAATCTGACTATGCAGCTGCCTGCATGTCATTGATGGGTCATGTACAGGTTGCTGAACAATCTACAAATCATATGTTCCCCTGTGTCAAATGCAAATAGGCAGAGAATAATTGGGTAATACCTTAGAGTCTGCTAGGGACCGGGAGGGAGGCTGAAAGCTGCGGTATATTTCTCCTGCCTCAGCACCTCTCATGGTAATCCTTGAGGACACAACCAACTTGATGGTGATAACGCCTCCACGACTTTAGAAGAGTCACATGAGCATTATCACCCTATGAAGGGTAGTTACATATAGGAGACAGGTCCAACAGGTACTTTTTTTTAAATATGTTTAATTGAAAAAGATCTGACAGTAACAAATATACCAGTAAAACAATAGCCTATGCATGGGTTGTCAATATAGCAAAGGCATAAGTCCATAAAGAAAAAACAAAACAAAAATAATGTAAACCATCATCAGAAAAACAAACATTTGCAATGGGATGTTCTCATGTAAATATTCTAAAATGGAAAAAAAAAGGAAACAATAATAATCAAAAAATAATAATAATATAATATATAAATATAATAATCAAAAAGGAAACAATAATAATCATTATCAGAATGAATCTGAGCCACAAGGGACCAGTAACATTTCAGCCAGGTATTACAAAGTACGGGAATAACTGCATAGTATGAGGAGATAGGGATCACAGCTAATTTAAAGCTGAGCTTCACCCTACCTAACAACCATGTCCCTATTAGTAGATATTGCTTCTGTCTAAAAGATTTGGAAAAAGTTTAATTATTTTTGCCATAAGTACCTTTCTTAATTAAAATGCCTGCCACTTCCTGATCCTCGTCGACACAGCGACATATAACTGGTTTGCCGTTGACTCCCGAGATATTGGTGTCATCAATCCCAGGGGTCAACGTGTATCCTTCGCTGCCCTGCACAGTGTTGTTTACACGCATGAGCAAAATCGGGGTGTGCATGCTGGGTTGCCAGCTGCATAAAATACAGAAGGAGAATATCTGGCGGCTTTAGATGCCAGTAGCTGACATGGCCTCCAGCAGATGTTTAATAGTACCAGTTCTGGTAGGGATTTAAATGTTTGACATACCATTACTATTAATAACAATACCCAATGTAGGAAGAGCGATAATTAAGAAGAACAAACGTGTTAAAATTCTTTTGATAGACTGTAGCTCCTCTTTAAGGGGTTTGGATGAAACCTGAATCCAAAAGAAGTCTTAACTTTTAGGGGTGCAGTAAATATCTTTATTCAAATGTAGACAGACTATAGTTCTACTTTGCGATGGATCTGAAAACAAGATTTCTGCAAATTGTTTTTATGTATAAAAAGGGAACCGTCAATGAATAATTTATATTGTTTGGAGGTTTCATTTGATCTCCCTGTCTACCCTTTGTCTCATCACCACTGACTTTGTCATATTGCTTATTTACTTTAATCTGCAGCAATTAAAACAAGATGCAGCCGTCTCATGATTTATCGAAGGTAAAACCAGATTGCGTCAAAGTAAACGCGACCTGTTGAGAGATGGGAACAGGCGATCACATCTGATTCTCATTTCTCCTTGTATATTCTTCATAGAGCACCAGACTCTCCAGAGACAAGGAAAAGATTCAAACCAGGTATTTTCTGTGGAGCATGGCAAATGTTTTAAATCAGGCATCACAGAAAGAGCCATTTAAACCATCAGCATAGTCTAAGAAAAAAAAATATAGCAAGAGAAGACCTTTACTGTAAGTGTATGTCAAGTGCATGTGTGTTTGTGTATGTACCGGTATGTAGATTCTAATTGATGTTAAACCAAACCTGTCATCAACCTTAAACTAGATAAACAGACAACGTACGTGAAAGATAAGCACCCTCAGGTGCCTGAATGGACGTTAAAGCACATCTAAACTCAAGAAAAAATTTAGTATTCTTCAGCTCTCTGGTTCTTGTGAGGGGGGTAAGCCTTTTGTAGTTCACAGAGGTAAATTGGGCAGAGCTGATGGGACTCTTTGGGATTTCAGTGCTCCAGGGGCAGCATTGTCAGCAAACTATAGGAGTTTTAGTGTAGTGCTCACCCCCCGAAAGGGCCCACTAATTTGTCTCAGACTCTCTTCTCCAGTTAGAGTAGCTCCAGCCAGTCACACAGCAGTCTAGGGGTTTGTCTTTTTTTAGATTTATTGCTGAATAAGCTTTGATGGGGTGCAGGGAGCTGTTGGATACTCTGGAAACCCTTTACAGTAATATGAGCACACTCTTCACTTCAGCAAACCTTCTTAGTTCAGTCCCTCCAGTAGAATGAATAACTCTTGAGACACTATAGGAACTGTCCCAATTCAAACTCTGTGTACAAGAGAAAGCAACAGACAGTCACTAGGATCTCACACGCAAGCCTACACCTACAATATCACTGGATACGTGGATGCCTCGTTCCAATAGCAGCCAGACATTTCTCCTTTGAACTCTCCAGACCAGATCCTCAGTGAAATCCCTTAATCAGGTCCAGCAGCTTCAGCAAACAGGACCCTCAGCTCCAGCATAGCTGGGACCTCGATGAGCACATGTAGAACTACAGCCCTTCGGCTCTGAACTACTCCTCCTGGCCCCAGACCCAACAACTACCTACTGAGGAATTGACTGAGATCACATACAGTGCCTTGCAAAAGTCCCCCCCCCCTGGCTTTTTACCTATTTTGTTAAATTACAGCCTTTAGTTCAATGTTTTTTTTTAAATCTAAATTATATGTGATGGATCAGAACATAGTAGTCTAAGTTGGTGAAGTAAAATTAGAAAAATATATACATAAAACTATTTTTCAGAAATAAAAAACTGATAATTGGCACGTGTGTATGTATTCACCCCCTTTGTTATGAAGCCCATAAAAATCTCTGGTGCAACCAATTACCTTCAGAAATGATGTCCACCTGTGTGTAATCTAAGTGTCACATGATCTGTCATTACATATACACACCTTTTTGAAAGGCCCAAGAGGCTGCAACACCTAGGCAAGAGGAACCACTAACCAAACACTGCCATGAAGACCAAGGAACTCTCCAAACAAATAAGGGACAATGTTGTTGAGAAGTACAAGTCAGGGATAGGGTATAAAAAAAATCCAAATATTTGATGATCCCTAGGAGCATCATCAAATCTATCATAACCAAATGGAAAGAACATGGCACAACAGCAAACCTGCCAAGAGATGGGCACACACCAAAACGCATGGACCGGGCAAGGAGGGCATTAATCAGAGAGGCAGCACAGACCTAAGGTAACCCTGGAGGAGCTGCAGAGTTCCACAGCAGAGACTGGAGTATCTGTACATGATGACAATAAGCCACACGCTCCATAAAGTTGAGCTTTATGGCAGAGTCGCCAGAAAAAATCCATTAATTTCAGCAAAAAAAAAAATGGTACGTTTTGAGTTTGCGAAAAGGCATGTGGGAGACTCCCAAAATGTATGGAGGAAGGTGCTCTGGTCTGATGAGACTAAAATTTAAACCCAACACATCACATCACCCAAAGAACACCATCACCAACCAAACAGTGAAACATGGTGGTGGCAGCATTGTGCTGCGGGGATGTTTTTCAGCAGCCTGGACTGGGAAACTGGTCAGAGTTGAGGGAAAGATGGATGGTGCTAAATACAAGGATATTCTTGAGCAAAACCTGTACCACTCTGTGTGATTTGTGGCTAGGACAGAGGTTCACCTTCCAGCAGGACAATGACCCCAAACACACTGCTAAAGCAGCACTTGAGTGGTTTAAGGGGAAACATGTAAATGTGTTGGAATGACCTAGTCACAGCCCAGACCTCAATCTAATAGAAAATCTGTGGTCAGACTTAAAGATTGCTGTTCACAATCGCAAACCATCCAACTTGAAGGAGCTGGAGCAGTTTTGCAAGGAGGAATGGGCAAAAATCTGAAGTGGTAAGATGTGACAAGCTCATAGAGACTTATCCAAAGCAACTTTGACCTGAGATAGCTGCAAAAGGTGGCTCTACAAAGTATTGACTTTAGGGGGGTGAATAGTTATGCACATTATTTTGTTCTATTTGTTTGCGTCACAATCCATATTAATTCCAGGTTGTGATGCAAAAAAACATGAAAAAGGCCAAGGAGGGTGAATACTTTTGCAAGGCACTGTACATATTCAGACTGTGGATTTGCCTCTTACAGTCCACTACATTCTAAAATATTCCAGAAGCCGGGGGGAAGCAGTCATTTCTGCAGCCAGTGAAGTCCAGAACAGCCCAAAGCATGCACAAACTGCTCAACTGACTACAGGGGAGCCAAAAAGATCCAATTTACCCAACCTTTCTAGCAACCTATCAAGGAGGGTGCTACATAAGAAAGAACTTCACCCCTGTTGTGATTTTTTAATTCTCTTTTTACTTTTTAAGCATGCTTACCTGCCCAATTAATCCACTGTTGTTCTGATGTAATCTGCCACCTGGCTTCTATAAGTCAAGTCCTCTCTGATGTCTTTGGGAGCGGGCTGTTTCTGACTGGTTCAGTAAAGAAGGGGAGTATGTGTGTTGGGTTGTGTAGAGCAGGTTTATCAACCCGGATGGCGCAAAGAGTCCCCAGGGGTTCCGCAGCAAAATGACACAAAGCCCTGTGTACAAACCAACTATGAATTGATTACGTGTTAAGTTCCATGTACAGAGAGGAGAGAAAGCACATTCCGTTCCTCCTCTGAGCTCTTTCCCCCTCTATGCTATGATCTGTATTTTGCCAGCAAAAGTAAAAGATGTGTAAACTGCCCGCCTGCGTCCTGCCAACCACTGATGTCATTGGCAGCTAAGGGAAGGTCAGACAAGCATAGAGGGGGAGAGAGCCCAGAGGAGTAACGGGATGTACGCTCCTTGCTCTCTGTACATGGAAACCAATTCATGATTGGATTGTACACAGAGCTTTGTTTCATTTTGCTGTAGCAAGGGAAAATGGGGTGGGGGTCGGAGGGAGTGGGGTTGTGGTAGAAGGGGGGGATTTAGGAAGGGGGGGCTTATGGCTAGTAGGGGTTGCTTGTGCTAGGAGGGAGGTTTGTGTTAGACGGGGGACTTTTTTCTTTTTTTGGGGGGGTGGTCGTGCTAGCTGGAGGGATGGGGGGATTAAAAACCTACTGACCACATAGCTCTGCCTTACATTTTAGGGCTTTTTTTTACACCACTCTGTGGTGCTCTATGGTGAAATGTGTGAAATTGCACATTTTCTTGCACCACACAAAAAGGCGTTGCCTTTTGCAGTTGCACATGGGTGCCATTCATTCTTAATAGTACCCCCACGCATCCACAAATTGCATATTTGTTTGCACCCACCTAAACTCATGGTATCACAAAAACCATGGCAGCACATTTTTTACCGCATGTTTCACAAGAATAGAGCACCCTAATGAAAAACCTCAGACTGGTGTACTCCAAACTGAAATGATCCCTCAGACTGGTGTGCCCCAGGGTTAAACACAATTCTAAAGGGTGCCTTGATTACAACAAGGTTGAAAAACACTGGTGTAGAGGACAGTTTGCCTAAAGCTACCATCTAACCTTAATTAACCTACGTTTCCAGGTAGAGATTAGTTTAGTAGCTTTAGCTCTCGTTGACATTGGAGCCACAAGTCGCACCCTATTATCAGCAATGTCTCTGTTCAAATCAGTGCAACGCCAACTACTTGGATAGACATCTGTATCTGTATATGAAATTGCATAGATATCGTCAAAGTCGTACCTGAAGTCACTTTGCCAAGCAGCTTTAAAATCGTGTGATTTCAGATGAACTTGGATGGTTTCGAAGCCACATTCAATGTGAACGAGGGCTTAGATAGAGAGCAGAGGGTAAAAAATATCAGAAGTGCATTCATTGAAAAGGCTTCTGGCAGATAGAATAATCTTGCAGATTGTAACAATCTATTTAGCTACTTGGTTGTAAGTATTTAAAACATTCCACCAAATGATACATTTTCTGTACATTTTATGTTTGAACACAACATAAAAAAAAATATTATTATTGGAGGTGCTTTTCTTGTTGTTTTTTAACAGAATCATCTGTCAGAACATTGTTTTAAGGAACCTTAATGTTTGATGTGCTCTTATTATCTCCCACTGTGCGGTTTTATAGATATCTCATGAACAGCGACATCAAAGGGCTAAAATTAACATCAAAACGCTGCAGTTACCTTTTACTGAAATTCTTTCTCCTCTTTTTTATTTATTTATAAAAAAAGACTCTTTCAAAGCCAAAGGACTTGTGTTGATGGACTTTTGTTCATGTCAGACCTGCTTTCCTTGTACATAAAGTTTATGGGAATGTAAAACCGCTTGGAACAGGCTGATGCAGCCTAGAAAGAGGTCAAATTCTGGTCTGAAGGATCTCAACTATAGGTCATATGTACAGTACTTGTCTATTCCCTGGATGATCTTAGAAGCTTTTCAAACTTATCTAAAATGCCCATTGACAGAAGCACAAAGCTTGCTGACACAATCCCTAATCAAAAGTTTTGAAAGTAGTTCAGAAAAGTTAGAACGTCAAGTCAAGTTTTTATTTCTTTAAGGACACTCTGGAAGCTTTGTCATTAACAGATATTAAACAATATTGTCCTAAAATAAGGAATAAACCCCCTGTGTTTTGGAATCATTAGGAAATTACTAACCCATTAATGTATTTTTTTTGTAAGAAGACCATGTTCTTATTGGCAGTGTTTTATTAGAGGGCTTTTTTTTTTATTTCCTTTGACCTGGCTTACCAAACACTGACTGGTTATCTTGTAGAGCTATTTTGCAAGCGCTATTTCTTGAATGCCTTACCTTTCACTGATGTTGGCCAACAAGCTTGCATGCTATGTGAAATATACAATATGGTTCTTTAATTGGAGGCTGTATCTGTGCCATGAGGTTTTAGAAAAATGAATGATCATTTGCTTTTCCAATGGTAATGTGCTCAAGCTGGCTGTAGATGGTTAGAAAAATTGAATGAAAGATCATTCAAAACTAGAAACGATCATTCTATAGCACATTCCGTTTACCATCACTGTTTCCCTGTATCAAAAAAATTCCACCTATCATCTACATATTTTAATTTGTTAAAAGCATTTAAGTAAAGCTAAAGGTTTTTTTTAGTTTTTTAGGTTTGGATGTTTGTTTTTATTGCCGCCTGTGCCCTTCTTATTGCGATTCACCATCTTTACTTGTCCGGTTTACCATTATCATTGAAAGCGAAAGTAAAAGAAAATCCCTAGAAAATGAATAGAGGGGAAATCTTCCAATGTGCATGTGCTCAATGACATACATGTACGTTGCTGAGCCTGTAGCTGCCACACACTAGCAGTAAATCTACTGTTAGCGGGCAGCAAGTGATTTAGTAAGATAATGTAAATTTTTCTTTGTTTTACTGTAGTAGGTTGTACACTTTATGCAAGTGTGCCACTTCACAAGCAGGTTAAGAACACCCCCAGATATGTTATTTAAAGAAATTTAGCATTAAGCGTAAGGTATTAATAAAATCACTGCTACCTGCCAAACTAAATTTAGAAACTTTTTTTTATTATGTGCAGTGCCCAGACCCGCGTGACATTTTTTGACCATTCACCCTCCATTGACTTCAGTGGGGTTTGGATTCAGTATCCAACTTTAGAAGACAAAAGGAAACACAAGAGGAAAAACAAATAATAATTAAAACAAATATGCACCCAGATGACCCCGGGGGATGTGTGCGCCTTTCACAGCCTGTCACAGATATACTGTATGACTATAGTCTTGGCCAGAGACACAGCCTGGTATATGCTGGTAGAATCCTTCATCTGCACTATTACCAGCAGGCCTGCAAGACAGAGCACTCCCAGTGCCAGATTAAACTCTGTCAAAAGCTTGGGGCTCCCCTCGCTGGTTTATGGAGGTTTCTCATGCGCTTGCTGTGCGATAACATTGAACTAAGTAGTGTCCACATCAGCCAGTAGATGGAGATGACCATCACTGCTGCACATCTTTCCTTGCAGGGCCCTTAAACAGTGTGGGGCCCATTGGCCAGTGCCTATTTTGCCTATTTGGTAATCCGGCACTGAGCATTCCCGCTCCTGGTGCCTATGGGGCTCTGAGAGAGGTAGACTGACATCCCTCTGACGGGGTGGATCATGAAGCACTCCCACATCTAACATAGCGGGTTGCCATGACATCACCTGTTTCAGAGGCAAATCTGCCCTTTCTCAAGTCTGCTGGCAATACTGACTCTGGTGTATAAATACAGGAGTTAACAACTGACTAGAATAACCCTTTCACCAGTCTCCTCCAGTAACCATTGGGAAATGCATAGTAGACAATTGCCAAGCCTAGTTCATCTTTCGAAGAAGCACCTCTGTGGAAGGTTTTCATTCTAAAAAAAAAAAAAAAAAAAAAAAGGAGAGACCCTAGTACCTGAACTTTAGTCATGGTCTGTAAACCCATCTTGAACTGAACCCATTCCCATTTGGCTCATCCCTACTCAAAAGTGTGGTGAACAGCTTGCATGTTGTGGGCATCCAGCGGGTAGTATAGAATGGGTCTATAGTACTAAAATTTGTCTAAAGTTTCTTTTTAAGACAGTTTTTCCTTCTTTTCTGTAAAGAAAAGTATAACCATTGACTATTTTTTTTAAATTTAAACCATTTCTGGGAAATCCGGCCAAAGGAATTCTAACTTCCATAGAGCAGTTTGATGCTACCAAAAAGTCGTCAGCAAAATCCACACTTGGAAAATAAATTATATATAATGTCATTATGGCATCCTCCTTCCTGCAAACTCTTAGAATTAAACATTCTGTAGGTGTGTGTTACAGCTTACTTTACACTACCAATCACTGAGAATAAACAGCTGCACACAATATTTAGAAGACATATTAAGATGTTTCCTATATCATGAGTCTTAACACTGCCGCACTGTTACACAGCATTCCAGAATTGTGCAGTGTGTACACTCCCTTCAGCTCGTCTGTTTTCCAGAAGAATCAAAGTGAGTCACTGACCTGGAAAAAATAAACAGCCAGAAAGAACTGCCAATCTGTAGGATGACATCAGTGCAGTGCCAGGACAAGGTTATCGAGTAGCCAGTGTGTAAATGGCAAACTGCACAGTCCCCAGGTACACCGGGAGCAAAATATATGTAATATTTGTAACACATGCTGAAATGGTACCATTGGTTGTGGTCAGTGATGTAAGTAAGTGATGTAAGTAACTCAGTCTTCCCCTCATGGTAACTCATCTCCCATTACTTGGGCAGCATTACCGCAATTACATCTACCGTCCGGGAGGCCTGCCGTGGCCGCGTTACCTGGCCATTCGTTCCGCCGCGGGGAGGAGGGCTTTCGCCTGCTGAGCTGAGAAGAGGCTGAGACTCAGAGAGACTGTCTGGACCGCCCCATCTCGCCCCGCCTATCCAGAGAGAGAGAATGTAGGGAGGCGGGCGGAAACTGAAAAATGAAGTCAGCTGACCAGCTGACACCAAATCGAGTGAAGGGGAGGGTCTCTCTCTCTCCCCACGAGGAAAGGCATCCCTGGAGGCATTCAAATAAGTGACGATTTGAAATGCAGTGCAATCGATCCATCCCAAGTCCTCCACCACCTCTGCTTCTTACTGATCCCATCCCTACCCACCCACTATCACTTTTACAACAGAGGTGATGGGGGGATATGGTAGGGATGAGATCAGTCGTGGTGGGGGATGGGATCAGTAAGAGGCAGAGGTGATGGTGGGAGAGGATGGTACCACCACCACTGCCACCCCCCAAGTACCATCGCTGCCTGTCACCCCCCAAGTACACCACCGCTGCCACCCCTCCAAGTACTGTACACCACCACCACTGCCACCCCCCAATACACCACCACCACTGCCACCCCTCCAAGTACCACCGCTGCCACCCCCCAAGCACTGTACACCACCACCACTGCCACCCCCCAATACACCACCACCACTGCCACCTCCCCAAGTACCACTGCTGCCACCCCTCAAGTACTACCGCTGCCACCCCTCAATTACCACCGCTGCCACCCCTGTTACAGTTACTTTGCTGAGTAACTAATTACTTTTCCAATGTAGTAACCAAGTTACTAACGCAATTACTTTTTGGGAGAAGTAATTTGTAACTTAACTAATTATTTTTTTGAAAGTAAGATGAACAACACTGGTTGTGGTACACCACAGCAGAAGAGTTTAAAATTGGTGTGCAAATATGGGGCTAACAGTGGCAAAGAAAAAAAATGTCTTAACGTTGGTGGTGACACCTGAAGAAAAAATGCCCCTGCATCAGTAGTGTCACTGGAAGTAACAAATGACCCTGTGTCTGGAAGAAAAGAAGTCCCTGCATTGACTCAGTACATGGGGCACTTTCCCTTTCTGCCCCCCTTCTATTCCCAGCCCTGTTAAAGACTTTATTGAAGCCATTGGAACAGAATTACAGCTCAGCAATGAGCATTTTAATAAGTAGAGTAATTTATCTGTGAAGGTTCTGAAACCAACCAACATACATGGAGCTTACATAAGATCCGCACTTGGCTCCTTCAAAGGAATAGCACAAGGAACAGCTCAATGAAGGTGAGTATTAGGGGACTGGGAAGGTGTAATCCTTCAAGGGAACCTTAGGGCCTCTCAAGTCAGAATTAAAATTTCTTTAAATTAGCTCATGCATTTTAAATTGGCTTGTAATGCAAGAAAAAAAAAAGAATTGACCTGCAGCAAAGTACATGCAGTGCACTTGTGGATGGGGCTTTATATTGTTTATAGTGTAGAAATTGAATTATCTCCGAAATAAGGCAATTTACAGTAATAGCATGATATATGATGAGGATCATATATTTCTTCAGGCAGAAGAGGGACTGTTTACAAGGCACTTTCTAAAAGTAATATAACATGTGCTTACAGACCACATAATGCTTGAGGAGCACTTCCCTTGGAGGAGGTATTAGATAACTTGGTCACTCACCCTGTGATCCTGTGTTGCTATGGATATTGTTGGGTGATTTTATAGCATAGTTATATGTGAATAGTTCGATTTTTAAGACCATGTGCTGTCTTAGACGCTAAGCCTCCCCTATTGATATGTTAACGTACCCTTTTGGTTCGTTTTGGTGAGGTCAGGTTACAGGATATGATGTAACAGGAAATAGGGGAGGGGATTAGGACTTTTAAACAGGCAATGTGGGAGACAAAGTACAGAGTTGTCTTTGGAACTTTGAAGGAAACAGATGTTTTGTGCTGGACACACGGTCGGACATTCCGACCACAAAATCTGTCGGATTTTTTCTGACGGATTTTGTCCGAAACTGGTGTTGTACAGACAAAGTTGTCGGAAAATCCAATCGTTCGGACTACGTTCAGGCTAGTAGCCAATAGCTTTGGTCTTGTAATTTGATCTGAGCATGCATGGCACTCTGTCCGATTGGAATTCTCTACAAACAAAAAAATCATGTTGTCGGAAAATTTTATATATAGCTCTCAAACTTTGTTGGTCGGACATTTCAACGGAAAAAGTAAGATGGAGCCCATTTTCTGTGGGAATGTCCAACCGTGTGTACGGGGGCTAAGAAGCAAGGAGAAGATTCCATTACCAGAAAGATCCAAGTTAAGTAGCTGGTTTGTATACCTATCCCATTGTCCCTTCCTATTTATTAGGAAGGGTAGATAATTTGTACATTGTAGATTATATTTTGTTATACTTTGCATGCTATAAACTATGTATCCTACAGTTGACAGGGCAGCTTTTATGTTTAGTAAAAGCATTCATTAACTACAGAGTTTTAATAGGTTCCTTATACTGCAAAGTAACTTTAACCACTTCAATACAGGGCACTTAAACACCTTCCTGCCCAGACCAATTTTGAGCTTTCAGCGCTGTTGCACTTTGAGTGACAATTGCGTGGTCATGCTACACTGTACCAAAAATGACATTTTTATCATTTTTTACCCACAAATAGAGCATTCTTTTGGTGGTATTTGATCACTTCTGCGGTTTTTATTTTTTGCTAAACAAATAAAAAAATACCGAAAATTTTGAAAAAATAATGTTTTTTTTGTTTCAGTTTCAAAACTTTGTAAATAAGTACGTTTTCTCCTTCACTGATGGGCACTGATGGGTTTACACTGATGGGCAATGATAAGGCGGCACTGATGGGCACCAATGAGGTGGCACCAATGAAGTGGCACTGATGAGGTGTCATTGATAGACACTGATATGTGGCACTGATAGGCGGCACTGATGGGTACTGATAGGCGGCACTGATGGGTGGCACTGATGGGTGACACAGATGGGCACTGATAGGTGGCACAAATTGGCACTGATAGCCGGCACGGATTGGCATGGATGGGTGGCACAGGTGGGCATGGGTAGGCAGCACACATGGGCATTGGTAGGCGGCACAGATGGGCATGGGTAGGCGGCACAGATGGGCATGGATGGGCACTGATAGGTGGCACAGATGGGCACTGATAGGCAGCACAGATGGGAACTGATAGGCGGCATTGTATTATAATATACTGTACTAATGGATGCCAATCAGTGCCAAACAATAATGCATGCCAATCAGTGATGCCCATTGTGGGCACTGATTGGCATCCATTATGGGCACTGATTGGCACCCATTGTGGCACTGACTGGAATGCCTGGTGGTCTAGGGTGGCATACCTTGTCCTGGCCATCCCTGGTGGTCTGGTGGCATCCCTGGTGATCCAGTGTGGGCATCCTTGGGGGGGCTGCACTGATAATCGATCAGCACAGACCCCCCCTGTCAGAGGAGCAGCCGATCGGCTCTCCTCTACTCGCATCTGACAGACGCAAGTCAGGAAAAGCCGATCACCGGCTCTTCCTATTTACACTGTGATCAGCCATGATTGGACACGGCTGATCACGTGGTAAAGAGTCTCCGTCTGAGACATTTACCGAGATCGTAGTTGCAGGGTGTCAGACTGACACCCCGCAACAACGATCGCCGCGATGCGCGCCCCTGGGGGCGCGCAGCGGCTCAAAATCCTGATCACGTCATATGACGTCCGATCAGGATTATGAAACCACTTTGCCACCGTCATTTATATATTATAGGGCGGGCGGCAAGTGGTTAAAGGATAAGTTCACCTTTTAACAAAAAATAATAAACGTACATTTTCTGCAGGTAAAAAAATTAGCATTTTTTATTTTTTGTTTTTGGAGCCTCTAAAGTATTGCACCAGCGATCAGAAGATCACTGATGCCATGCAGGTCTATTGCAGATCTGCCAGTGTGCCCATACATCCCATATGGGTAATCAGATAAAATCTTATATATAAATCTGTGGTGCTAAATAAGAATGGTTGTAATGAATAAGACCGTATACAAACAGAAGACTAATGTTAAACACTCATGTGAAAACATCAATAAGTATATTAAATAAAGTTCACACTGTGATAGTAAAGGAGTAAAAATAATCCACGGATAAAAGACTGAGATGTGATGTTGATCCAGGTAGATGAATATCAAATTCCAGACACAATAGGAAAACAAATGTGAAGAGAAGATAATGGGAGAAGCCCCCACCAACCTAAGAGAGGCTTACCAGAGCTAATGGACTGAACAAGGCATAAGCCCAATGAGTCGTCAAGGCTTGTGTTGACAACGCTCCAGTACACAGGGGCATCCACATGTGGGGATGTTGACACATGAAGATGATGTTCACACTGTCCCTCGGGGAACTCATAGCAAGGAGGGAAATTCAGAGGTAGTTAGATCAAATCATTTTAATATGCTCACAGGATGCAACCATAAATGAAATAAAAATTCAAAAAAAAAAGTGCAAATCCGCATAACAAGGAAATGTATTTAAAATTTGAGGAACACTCACCTTTGAGTAGATAAAAAAGCACTTGTAAGAAGACTAAAAGGTAACGCAATGGCATCAGCAGGCTTGTCCCAGCACGTTTTGTCTAAGGTGACATCATCTGGGGTGTAGACATGCCGTGGCCTTTGTGTTTATATAGACATAGAACCCCAATAACAAGCTACAAACCTGTGGGTAATTGATCATGCAAAAATGCAGTTACTTCCTGGTTCTCAAAATGGCATTAGTTCATGCCATGCTATGAATAGCGAATTAGTGTGCATACAGATGTGGTCATCTGACCCTCGTCCTATGGATTTGCAATGTTTGCACCAAGCTGCACTATCAAACCTGTGGGTAATTGGTCATGCAAAAATGCAATCACATTCTGGTTCACAAAATGGTGGCAGCACGTGCGATTCATGCCTCGCTATGAATAGCGAATCAGCATACAAGTCATCAGGCCTTCATCCTATAGATATGCAGTGTGCGCACCAAGCTTTACTATCAGATGCCCAGCGGCGATGCTGATTGGTCCACCCACACTAAGTCACAAGTGTAGGACTTACATGACATGAGCAATCCAGAAGGCACAGACATCTGTGGGCCACGCCTCGCTTTGAAACTGTGAGAAGCACCCGCAACCCACACATCATTGGCTGAATACCACTCTGTTTCATATAGTGAAAACATCACATGATGACTAAAAACTACGTTATAGTAGCGTTAGCATTATAGTGGATGAATATGAAAAGTGAAAAAGAAACTATTTAGGTGATATATTGCAAATATATATTAGAATATTAAGTGCCCCACAGGGTTGAATCTTAACTGGGGTATTCATTTACTGCAATTATAAGCTTAAAACTATATAAGCACATGAATCTAAAAATGTCTAACATGTAAAGTTACATGAAAATACAAAAAATACAAATTGAAAATTGGAGAGTGGGACTGCAACTCATAAATCCAGTAGGTTTTGAGGCGTGAAACGCTCCCTGGTCAAAACTCCTCCACTCCAACGGGGAATATATTTATCTATGATCAGAAACTCTGTACCCCTTGGATCTTTTATTATGATATTGTCGGTAGTGTCTAGGTACAGTAAGTTTAATACTGCCCTTCTTAATTTTAGCTATGTGTTTGTTAACCCTTGTTGTGAAGGACCAAATGGTATGTCCCACATATTGTTTGCCACAAGGGCAAGTAAGTAGGTATACGACATTCTTAGTGGCACAAGTGCAAAAATGTTCAAATAGGATTCACTTGATTAGTGGTTGTTGACCTAAACTCTTTGGTCTTATATCTGCCTTGTGTGTTATACTGACAGAAACCACATTTTTAACATGGATACTTAAAAGAGGGTCTGATCAGTGGGTTCATGATTTAGAGGGCACTTTTGCACTGCAAAGAGGGCGCTCCCCTATATACAACTTTAGGTTGATCTGGCAACAAGGAACCCAAAACCGATCACTTTTTAGTACATTCCAGTGTTTGATAAATATAGACTTTATTTGCTTATATTGCAGAGTATGTTATCAACATTGACCATTTAAAAGATTCATTAGAATCCTGATGGGGTTTCTAAATCAACCTCAGATCGATCATAGCCCTCGTCAAGAAACCTCTGTCTCAAGAATTTTAGTCTCAATATCGGTACAGTTCCTACGCAGTCTCAGAAATTTACTAAGTGGAACAGACCGTAGCCACAATCTGTGGTGACAGCTATCCAAGGGTATGAACCCATTGCAATCTGTGAGTTTGAAATATGTTTTAAACTGAAACTGACGCTTGTAAATTTCTATTTCCAATCTAGAAAATGTATCTTTTCCCTGCTGAACTCATAAGACAGAAATATCCCTAGGTCATTACAATTCAGCGAGGAGCAAAACCGGCCCAAGGACTCTGAACAGCCATCTCACAGGAGGGGGATATCATCAATGTACCTGGCCCACAGGACCAATTGAGGTCCACCATAGACATAGACGACATCCTCCCATTTGGCCATAAACAGATTGGCGAGGCTGGGGAAAATTTAGCCCCCATCGCTACACTTTTCTGCTGTAAATAAAAACGACTGTTGAACCAAAAGTAATTGTGCTGGGTGGCAAACTCGAGTAATTCTATGATATAGCTTCCCTGTGACTGAGTAATGGAGAGATCCTGGCTTAAAAAATTTCAAACAGGTTCGACCCCCAACTGATGGGGTATACATGTATACAGGGAGGCAACATCAGCCATTGCCATGATGTAGTCTCCCTGTATATTCAGTTTCAAGCAATTTAATGGTGTCCCTAGTATCCTTAAGTTATGAGGGAATTTTTCTCACCAACGGCTGGAGAAAAAAATCTATATAATGACCAATACGTGAGGTCATGGAATCTATGCCACTAACAATTGGTCCTTATGAATTTTCAGTAAATAGTACATGGTTGGAATTCAGGGTGCAATAGGTATTAAAAATGCTTTTTCTTTTTTATTTAAAATGTATTTGTTATAACCCTTGTTAATGAGATTCACTAGTTCGTTTTTATAATTATAGGTAGGGTTAGTTGGTATCTCGATCGCTCAAAATCCTATACATTTCTTTTTCATTGTCTACCTTGTCTAACACTACTATACCACCCTCTTTATCAGCGGGGCGGATGACAAGGTCCTTTCCTTCACATAGAGATCTAAAACCAGCATTCGGTAAGGAATGATTGAAATTTTTTTTGGGCGGTAAGATCCTTAAGGACTAAATCCCTAAAGATTCTCATGGCGGGAGCCATCTGGGCAGGGGGATTTAAAAAGAGAGGGATTTGATAAATCCGAATGAACTGTCCCAGAAAGGGCAGCTCTTGGTGGGTTGCGATAGGGATTTGAAATCAAATATCTTTGGATGTTCATTTTTCGAATATACTTATGTACTTACTTATCTATAAATGTGTTGAATTTATAAAATTTTTAGTTCCTCTGAATTTAACTCTTTATAACTAAGGTTGAACACACCTTACAATCTGACTGGAAGAGAGAATGATCTAAGACAGTGCTCCACAGTGTCATGGTAGTTCATTGAAAACTACAAGCCGACAGCCACAAAGGCTGCCGAACCTTGTAGTTTCCCATTCACAGAAAACTGTGAATGAGTGACGTGGGTGGGCGGAGTCCCACTCGCCCACTTTTTTTTAAATTGTGACAGCTATCAGGGGGAGAAGATCCCAGCTAGATGTCAGATCAGGAAATCGGGAGCGTGGGTGCGGGCTGGTCCTGAACATGGGTGTAACATGAAACATGTTACGAAAAGTGAACTTATCCTTTAAAATATGCAAGCAAAACAATTGAAAGCTCATGGCTGGATTTGCGCTAAACCTCAGCTGAAGCAGATCTGTTCTCTGTGGTGGTGTTCTGTTGCTTGTGCTAAGGAAAATGTTGAAGAGTAAGGCTGCAATTATTTCAGTTGTCCAGGATGAGAAGACGTGCATCTTGCCTACCTGGGCCAGAGACAGTAAGTGGATGTCTGTTACAAAGGAGCTTGCTAGGTATCCTTCTCCTTTGAACAGAGCTTGGGGTGATGGAGTCTCAGATTTTTACTTAGATTTTAGTTTCAAAAGCTTTGGGTTCAGTAAGGGAGAGATTCGGGCAGTTGCTGTGTTTGATTTACACTTCCTGAATGCTCTACATATTAAATCTGAAAAAGAGGAAAAAGGCAGAGGTTGAAAGAGACTTGTTGAAATAGCAACTTACAGTGGCGACTGAGTGTTTAGAAGACACTGCAAGCAAGGCAAATGATTTAGAAAGTAGGGCACTTAGTCAAACCTGCAGTGGCTTCAAAGTCTAATGATGCCTTAACAAAGGTCACAGGCCCTAAGCCTGTAAGCAAAAGTAGGACATGTGCCACTGTAACTTCTCCCTATGGTGGTGTGCAGATGTATCTTTTTTCCTTTTCCTTTTCCCTCAGCCCATCCAATCCTCAAGCCTGCGCTAGCACACAGCCCATCCAATCCACTTGGATCACTATCACCTGGGCAGAGTTCTTTTTTCTTTGGATCTGACCTAAAAATGTGTCATTCAGCAAAGATGCAAAATGCACTGTTTGACATATAGCCACAAGAGGGAGCAGCTGCAAATCTATTTATGAGATAGGATCATAACATGAAAAACACTTAAAATGCTTAAATAATCTGTAGATTACTTTGCATGTACGTGTTACATTACAATTACAACACAAACAGAGCATGTTTCTGATCTATATCCACTTTTCTTTGTAATCATTATGGATGAGATCACTTTTCTCTCCTAAATGTACTAAGCTGTATTTATGATTTATCTTTACAGACCCAGACATGCACAAATCATCTGCGTGGAAGGTTATTGAACTATATGTGTGTTTTTTTCCCTTTGTTTGCTGTTTACTTTCCCAAAGAACATATCAGTCATTTGTGTTAACAAGCAAGTAAACCGTTTTTTTCCCCTCACAAAAGCCATTTTGTTTTTGTTGAATGCAAAGACGGAGTTATATTTATTTAGATTTTTGGAAGCAGTTCTGCTTGTGATGGTGACAGCTGCACAACAGCTGCTTAGAGCAGAATCTGTCTGAAATTAAACTAATGGGCTGCATGAAAATACACAGTAAGGGCTCATTCACACAGCAGTGCTAAAAAAGCAATCCACAGTGGATCACTTTCAGACAGAGTTTGACAGGCGCCTACTTACCACCTGTTTTCCCCCTAAAAAGGGTGAACAACCACATTGCAGGCCAGTTGTGACACAGTCTCATACATTTAAATGGGTCACGCTCAACAGCAGCTGAATGCCCTTCTTCGGGTTGGTGGTTGGCGCAGTAAAAACCCCTGTTTACCATCCGGTGGCCACCCATGTGAAAGAGCTCAAAAAGCTTCAAAAGGACTTATAGAGCACATCCTAATTTTCACTAATATTGACAATTAGTTAAAGTGTAAACCCAACAGCAAAAAGTTTATTTACCCATTCGCCGACCAATCCTTTTTTGGCACTTTTTGTTTACAAATTTAATTCAAGTATTTTTTGCTAGAAAAATCCTCATACACTATATATTTATTTTTTTAGCAGAGACCCTAGAGATTTTTTTTTATAATGTCACGCGGTATTTGCGTAGAGGTTTTGCGAACACTACACTACACTTTAATGAATTTTAATACAAAAAAAAAGCGCCACAAAATATATAATCCACTTTTGGGTAAAATATAAAAGATGATATTACGCAAAGTAAACAGATACCTAAGATGTCACGCTTTAAAATTGCAACACTCATGGAATGGCAACACGTTAAAGTGGAATTCCAGCCTCAAAAAAAGTTTTTTTTTTTTTTAAAGTCTGCAGCTACAATTACTGCAGCCGCTGACTTTTAACTGCTTCCGACCACCGCATTCCGATGTATGTTGGCAGAATGGTACGGGTGCGCAAAAGGTCGTATCTGTATGTACCTTCGTAATCATGGGCTAGCGGCCGCATGTACGCCGCCGGCAGTGTGCGTGCCCGCTGAACGCTGCAGGAGAGGCAGAACAGGGAAATGCCTGTAAACAAGGCAATTTCCTGTTCTGCCTAGTGACATGACAGGGATCTACTGCTCCCTGTCATTGGGAACAGTGATTTCTGTCATGTCCTAGGTAGTCCATCCCCCCTACAGTTAGAACACGCTGAGGGAACACATTTAACCCCTTCATCGCCCCTAGTGTTTAACCCTTTCCCTGCCAGTGACATTTACACAGTAATCAGGGGCTATTTTTAGCTCTGATCGCTGTATAAATTTCAGTGGTCCAAAAATAGTGTCAAAAGTGTCCGATCTGTCCGTCGCAATGCCGCAGTTTCAGAAAAAAAGATCACCGCCATTACCAATGAAAAGTATTTTTTTTAAATGCCATAAATCTATCCCCTATTTCGTAGATGCTATAAGTTTTGCGCAACCAATCAATATACACTTATTGCAAGGTTTTTAAATAAAAATATGTAGAAGAATACATATCGGTCTAAACCGAGAAAGAAGTGTGTTTTTTTATACATTTTTTGGGGGTATTTATTATAGCAAAAGTAAAAATATAGCTTTTTTTCAAAATTGTCAGTCCTTTTTTGTTTATAACGCAAAAAAACTAAATAACGCAGAGGTGATCAAATACCACCAAAATAAATCTCTATTTGTGGGGAAAAAAGAACATCAATTACGACTGCGCAATTGTCAGTTAAAGCGATGCAGTGCCAAATGGCAAAAAATGCTCTGGTCATTAAGGAGGTAAAATCTTCCAGGGCTAAAGTGGTTAATAAGAACACTCACCTATCCAGGGAGCACGCAATGTCGCACCCCAAGCCCCCCCCCGAGACCGATCCGTCCATCGGCTCAGGTGTAGGCGCCACCATTGTAACTAAGGGAAACTGGCAGTGGATCCTTCAGGCTTCACAGCTGGTTTCCTACTGCGCATGCATGAGTCGTACGGTGATTTATGAATGGCCACTTCATCTTCTGAGACACACGCAGGTTCCAGAAGGCAGCGGGGGAGAAGGGGGAAATTACGTACTTCGCCGTGCCAGGGCTAGGCCTGAAGTACATTTAGTACTTCATAAAAGGTAACGAAAAAGAAACAGAATATATATATCCAAAAACGAGGGTTGAAGGGATGGTATTTAGTTTAAGACCACCTTATCAAAGTGGGTGGAACTCCTCTTTCAGATACTTCTACATAGGCGATGATTTAATTTTTTTTTACAGGTTATCTGATTAGAGTTACAGATGAGGTCTAGTGCTAGAATTACTAAACAAAAAATTGAGGTTTTCTTTTTTTTTTGTGCTAGAATTATTGTTCTCACTCTAATGTTCACACCGATACCGTACATGTGTGGTGTGACTCATGCATGCATTCACTTCTGTGGGCAAGCACCTAGACCATAAGTTGCACCGCTTCCGGCCCTCCAAGGTCATAGAAGTGATCAGAGAAGATCTGGTCTCCGGTAACCTCTATGGCCAACCATGCAAAACCATCCTTTTTTTCGGGTGTGCTGGTAAAAACAGTAAGCACGAGAAACACCAGTGAGCTGCAGGAGAGTTGACCCCTCCCACTGCTTCTGAAAGAGATCCAGTGGCTAATAAGCCGCTTGGACCACTTTCATGAAAAAGCCAATCGCTGGCTTAAAAAAGAAAGCTTCAGCCATAACCCCGGTAAATAACTTGCAAACTGCACCGTATATATACGTATTGTGGTCAGCAAGTGGTTATAGGACAAGGCAAGGAAACATAGGTAATGTGTGTATGACATGGCTAAAGAACTGGAAAGGCACGTTCCATGTATGTTTCCAACACCACATTTGAACACACTGCTCTTGCGACCTGCATAGGGGTGCCAATTTAAAGTGGACCTTCAGACATTTATCTTTCCATCTATTAAATCTTCTGCCCTTGTTGCTTTAACTTTGGATAGTAAAAAAATTTTTTCTGCCAGTAAATACCTTATACAGCCCACTTCCTGTTTCTTGTCTGGAAAAAAGGCCTAGGCTTATGACATCATGCACAGCTCTCTCTCTTACTCTCGTGAAAGTTTGCCAGGAAGGGAGGGGGGTGAGTCCTAAGAGGGCCAATGAGAGCCGCAGGGCTGCAGAGCTGGAGGTGTGCCTCTGTGTGTGTAAATCCAGGAAGTGAATAGGCAGCAGCTTCAGCTGCCCACAACTAAAATGGCTGAAGCCAGACTCAGTGGGGGGAGATTTCTGTAGCATATTTGTACAGAATCACAGTATATATAAAATAATATGCAAAGTGGTTGGAGGGAAGCTTCAGAATGGCAAAAATGTTTTTATCACAATAATAATGAGAAGACTGTAGTTCCTCTTTAATGTTACTGGGGTGTCCATTCAAATTACACGCTTCTGTGCAATCCCGATGTAAACCAAGCCTTATAAAACAGAATAAAGCTTCCATTTTAGTTTAAACCTAAATATCAGAAAAGTATAAATAAATCACGAGTGAGGTGTGCTTTTGTTTACAGTGTTTGCTAACTGCTGTGCTTCAATTATTATTTTTATGACCATTCTTAAAGCATAATTTTTCTCAATAGCTAGAATAAAAGTCATCCAACAATTCCATATTTTACTACAACTATAATGGTTACCATTGTTCTCTGTGTCTGTATGCTTACTATTGAATGATTGCCAGTATATTTCCACTTGTCTACTTTTTTAATAACACAAAAGCATGACATAAATTAATGTAAAGCGGTCGGCGAATTTCAGTAAATACCATTGTGCTTATCTGATCGCCATCTTGTGGCAAAAAAAGATACTGTTTTTAATCCAGACAGGATTTCTTGATGTTACTGCAATTAAAGAAGTTTACAGGGAACTTGAGCTGAAAGAAATACAGTATGGAGGCTGCCATTGATGGCCTGCATCTGAACATACTTGATTCCTGGCTGTCTTTAGGCTTGGAAATTTTCTGAGTCACTGACCTAGAATAAGAACAAAGCAAGTGTAGTCAGAGGAAAGTATAAGCACCTTAGCCCTTGTACACATAGTCGGACATTCTGAAGGAAAATTTCCGATCGGACTGTGTTGTCGGATAATCCGACCGTGTGTTTGCTTCATCTGACTTTTTCCGTCGGAATGTCCGACCAACAAAGTTTGAGAGCTGGATATAAAAATTTTCCGACAACATGATCCGATCTGACTTTGTCTGATCGTTTGTAGAGAATTCTGATCGGACAAAGTGCCACGCATGCTCAGATCAAATTCTTAGACCAAAGCTATTGGCTACTAGCCTGAACGTAGTCCAGTCGTAACTAAATAACGTCATCACGTTACGAATGATCGGATTTTCCGACAACTTTGTCCGACCCACCAGTTTCGGACAAAATCCGTTGGACAAAATCTGATGGATTTTGTTGTCGGAATGTCCAACCGTGTGTACAAGGTACTTGTTCTAAGCCAGTGGGGTTGATTTACGAAAGGCAAACTTTGCAAGGTAAATGTTTCCCATAGGATTTCATGAAGTTCCATTTTTAAAGAATCTCCAATCACGTGCAAGGAAAAAAAAACAGTATGTTTGCTTGCACATAATTGAATAATGGAAGTCTACAGAGCTTCACCTTATCCACTAAGCTCTGGGGCAAATTCTCTTGCGAAATGCAACTTCCCTTGGAAAGTGAAAAGCTTATTTGCCTTTAGTAAATCAACCACACTGACTCAGAAAGTATTGAAAGACATGAATCAGCATAAGGCTGGATTCACACCTATGCATTTTTATTGCTTTTTGCATTTTGCAGATTTGCACTACACGTAGAGCAAATCTGCAAAATGCAAAAAGCACAAGAAATGCATAGGTGTGAATCAGGCCTAAACATGCAATGTTTAATTACCATTCTCTCTTCTATTTATGTATAAAGATCATGCCACTGTGTTTAAGTTATTATAAAAGTTACCTGAGTACCTTATCTAATAATTGTTGTTCAGAGGTTACATAACATTTCCCAGGTCTTTCCTATCCTCAGGGAAGTTTTTGAGGGAGGATTTTCCTGTAATCTGCTGATGTATAAATCTGTGTCTGCACAGTGCTGATTGGTGCTGTGCCGCTCACATGATATATAAAACGGTTTCAGAATAGAGAATTAAAATAGATCATTAATAGCAACAAAGTGTTTTAGAGCTTATTACAAATTGATATTTCAAAGCAAATGTTTTTTTTATTTTTATTTATTTATTTTTTGCAATAACATGGTGTAGGCGGAGTTTAAGTTGACTGATAATAGCTTTTGCTTTGTTCACACTGTAATGATTTCTGGAGAAGGTTCTGCCAATCACAATCTGTGTCACGCCCCTCCAGCCTATGTCTATGGTGTGTATCTGCTGGGACTAATATGAAAGGTGAAGCCTTAATCAATCATCAGCTTATATCCTGCCCACATAGTGTTTAGTAATACAAGGGAGTTGACTGTCATTTACCACTGTGTATACACCCACATTTGTGACTCTATAGTCACATGGGCTGCACAGATAAGAAAAGGAGCAAATGAACAGCTTAGAAGGGATCTGAAACTGCAGCATGCTCAGTAGATGTCAACAGCTGGTCTACACAGTCAGGCTGCAGTGGGGACACGGACAAGGAGGGAGGGACCATCCAGGATTTTAACAGTCTACAGAAAACAAATGCTCTAGTGAATGAGTGAGTACGATCACAATGATAGCATGTACAGTATTTGCAGTTTTTGATGATTTGGGTTTAATGACACTTTAAAGGAAAGTTGTTACGAGAGAAATACAGGGCGATATATCCTGAACTGCTTTCAACATTTTCCTGACAAAAATAAGTCCTGGTTTGTTATTTTACAATTAGGGCAGGCCGGGAACAAATGTATTATAATATGAGATGTTCCTGCATCCAGCGTCTATGCTGGGCTGGCCTGCCTATCAGCAGCGTGGAGCAGAAAGGATGGTGGGTGGCAGCGTGGTTCCTGCAGCTGAAAAGCTACACTAGCCTAGCTGCTGTGACAATGACGGATGTTTGGGGGGGTGGACCTTATCTGCGCCCCTGGTCCTCCTGACTAGAGATGAGCTTGGACATCCTCTGAATTTACCTCTATCCATACTTCAAGGTCACACACTTTTTTTAGTCCAGTCAGCTCTGAGGTGGGTTATTCATTGCCCTGCAGCGCTGGTGAGCAAGGGGGTGGGATCTTTATGACATCAGCACCCTTATGTGTACACATGCCCATACTTAGTCAATTTATATATTCGCTAAATATCAGAGTACTCCTGAGCTCCTCTCTAATAAAAAATATGTGAATTACATGGAACATGCCGAAACTCAACTCTACTAAAGACCCTAATATTTAAAGACTATGTAAAGTTAAGCCCCCTTTAGTTTTGGATTGGGTGGGGACTAGTGAAGGGCTCTTTAAAAAAAATTCAGTCTGTGTCCCATGGGGGGGATTTTCCTTCACTTCATGTTCCAAATACACAACAGAAAGTAGAAGGAGATTTCACCAAAGCAAGGGGATATCCCTCAGTTGAGAGTGACAGTTGTTACCAGTACATATGGGACATGAGTCTAAAGGAGCCCCCTAACACTTCACTCTACCCTACCTGAACTCTTTACACTTACCATTTCACAATTGTTAGTATTTAACCCTTGATCTGTCCTTGAACATTTAAACTAATTTAAAGCGTAACTTAATTTTTGTTGAGAAAAATACATTCCCACCGGGTGATCTATGTACATTGCAAGGGTTATAACAACCTTTGTTGCAGATTCCTACCTTTTGATATTCTGAAGAGATTCAAGTGTGTTTGTCTGTGCCTCTGTGTTCAGTGGGTCTAATGGGAGTGGTTTCATAATTATCAGTCAGCTGTGGCAGCTGCAGGGCACTAATGAGGAAAGCTGCAGGGCCTGCATCCTTTTAGACGTGTTCCTATAGGAAATATCTCACCAAAAATACAATTTTTGTTGATGCCTGAAATCTGACTTGTATCTTAGACAAACTTCTGGGAACATTGGTGAGCCAATCACACCATCAGGTAATTATGTTTCTGGTATTATTGTTCTGTACAGAACAACTCAATGTAGCCATATTGCATTGCAGTTATATAAAATTACAGCGGCTGCAGATTGAAAAGGAAAGGTATGTTTTAATAACATTAAATTACAATATGACCTGTATCGCAATTGTATACACTTTTTTTTCTTTATTTGCTATTTTTTTTCCCCATTAAAGTGGAGTTACCCTTTAAGGGCTTGTATACACATGCAGTTAGGGTGCTGTAAATATTGCTGGTTAAACCACAGTTTTCTGCCCCCAACCACCCATTTTAAAAAACTACGGCAGCTACACTAAGTTTTCATTATAATCAAAAATGATCCCCCCGTTGCTGTATTCCCAGGCATTACCGCTGCCAAACTCCTCCTATTCAAGTGCTTATGGCTGCACCACAAACAAAGGCCACACAGTAGCCTTGCGGTTGCCGTGTGGTATTCCCATTTAAAAACTCCTTTTGACTGTCAAATTCAGGAAACAGAAGTATTGTTTTTCAGAGACCGTGGGGTTGATTTACTAAATAGAACAAATAGACTGTGCACTTTGCAAAGTGCAATTGCACTCTGCAAGTGTAGTTGCTCCAGAATTTAATAAATGATCTAAAGCTCCATGTAGCGGCCATAACCCGTTGCAGGGCGGCCTTGACTTATTGGACTTACCAGTTACCTTTTCTTGGCCTGCTCTTCCACGTCTAGGGGTTCCCAGGGTTGATACCCAACGACTTGAACACTGACACAGATGAAGTCCTTTTCAAAGGGTTTTATTTTGCTGTAGTAACATCCAATAACACAGTCTCTCAGGGGAACAGAGGGCACGGGTGAAGAACTCAGGCCCCTTCAACTGCAGGTCTAGCAAAGTCTCTAATTCCACCCAGAGAGCAACCACTCGTAGCTGGGTACTTCAAGGCTGAACAGATCTCTAGCCAGAGATCATGGCAGTCAGCACCTTGACTCAAAACTTGAAACAATCCTATGAACGTGTACAAGTTGTAACTAAGGGTGAACTGGAACCTTTTCCTCAGTACCTGGAACGTTCTCTTTATCCTCAATGGTACTGGAAAAGTCCTTCCCAACTCAGTGACCAGGCACTTCTTTGGATGCCACTTGCCGGCCCTCCTCCGAAGAGTCCTCCCGGTCACTTCCATGAGCCGTGGCACCTCTCCAAGCCGAGAGCACACCCGGACACCTTAAATCCTCCCTCAGTTACTGCGCCTCGGACCAGCTGGTTCTGAGACTCGGGAACAGACGGATCCCTACCCCAGACCAGGCAGGTCTATTAGGGGCCTCTGACAGGAACATGTTGCAGGATGTCGAACACGCCATGACCGGGACCCCTCATGGGGCCAGGGCTGGTGCAAGGATTTTTGACACCCTAGGCGAAACCAAATTTTTCCACCCCCAATTGGCTTCACCCCTGACTCCACCCCCTTTGCCCTGCCCATGTGACAGAAGGCACCACTATACAGGTAGCATTTGGCTCTGCTTCCTCTAGCGCTGGCTCCAGTGCTGCGCTGCGCCTCTAATTACACTACTGGTCGGATGAAGCAGCTGCCTAGGACTGAGTTGGTTACATGCTGCAGCCTGCAGAGCATGCAGACACAGAGGGAAACCAGTGACCGGGCGCCCCTGAGCAGCAGTGCGCCCTAGGCAGCTGCCTAGTTTGCCTAGTGGTAGCACCGGCCCTGCATGGGGCTACCCCGGTCCTGGAACCAGAAGAGACCACATGGGCCTCACAAACTCCTCTGCCGAACACGTGACCCACACCACTTAAGTACCTCTTCCCAGATTCCTCAGCGGGTCCGGCACTCCCACTGATTGGTTCCGAGAAGACTGATACCTAAACATCCAACCAGGCCTGGTTCTGGCCTGTCATGTGCACCTCACTGTTCACATGACCAGGCAGAACTTCCAAACACAGCCTGACCAGACTGATGTTAAGGCCAACCTATGTAATTAATCCTCAGAACCCCTACTGTTCTGAGGCAAAAACTAAATTTACATGCGTATGACATTTTGTCCAAAATGTCATCCGCTGCACTCCACTTTGCAAATAATACCCAATCACGTGCCACAAAAATAAAAAAGCAGCATTTGTGCTTGCACATGATTGGATGATGGAAGTCTGCAGAGCTTCTGCTCATTTACTAAGCTCTGGAGGAACTGCACATTGAAAAGTGCACAGTCTATTTGCTAACTCAACCCCTGTCTGTGCAAGTGTAAACAAGCCATAGCACTTACATATACCCAGTGAAGTGACTGGCCTCAGGCGATACATAGACATGAAACAAATTATCCTACATACATTTTAAATGTTTATCTGCAGCCTTCTTTTCTCTACAGCCATTCAAGTTACAGAATCTATACAGCTTGTCTGAGCTGTCAAGAAACAGAAGGCGGAGAGCTGAACTTACACTGTACAGAGCTCAGTGAGGAGAGCTCCGAGAGTTGATTGGAGGGAAGGGAAACCCCCCTTCACACAGGACACAGGAACAGAGCTGCTGGAGCTGGAAATCAGCTGGAGGAAAACTTGTCACAAGTGATTCATGCCGACAGCAGAGGAATGAAGCAGCAGACAGAAATGACACTTAGTGCTCTTAATTGATTAAGACGTCATCTGGAGCGCCAGATGACGTCGCTGTGACGAAACGCGTAGAGCGTGGCCACGGGACGTGCACTTTCCAGAATCAGATGTAGCGGCTAGCGGACTCTTGTATGCTTTTGGCGTGTTTTTACTTGTTCAAATGTGAGTACAATCTATTCATCTAATAAAGAGTCTTGTATGGAAACACACTATGGATACTCCTCTTTTTTATTGAGAACCTAAGTGAAGTGCTCCCAGCGGATGACAAACAAACCCCCCAGAGAACCAAACAGCGACACAGGGGCTCACACTGTGAGGGCTATACTACCCCTGCAGGGGCAGGGCATCTGGTGAGGGCATTACTAGTTTTTGTCACGCACATTGGGAAGATCTTCATTAATGATCACACATCTCCTGCACAAATCATGTCTAATCTTTGGGACTTTTGGAAACTCTTGATGCTTTCTTGCACCTGTACATCTGAGGATTTAGTGGTTGTTTATTGAGTGTTTTCACAGCTTGCAGTATTTTATATTTGATTGCATCATTTATAAATTTAATGTATGAACTTTTATATAAGAATTGTATAGTGTGATTGCAAAGGATATTCACTTTTATTGGTCACTCGCAAACACATATATATCAATACACAATTTTTTTTTTCCAGTCTTAATTGGCAGCATCACATTTTTTCATTTTTTCATTTTTACCTAACCCAGGTTAGGGGATTTCTTCACTATTGTGACTTTACAAAACACTTATGCTTATTTATAATTTTACTTGTGTTCACATATTATAAATTTTTTAGCACCATTGTAATTTTTAGCACCATTGTGATATTATAGGTGAACTATTAGGTGCACAATATTTTCTATTTTTTTACCAATATTTAAGTCTTAAAGGTATAGCGCCAAATCTACTTCTCCCTTTACACCAAACGTATTTTCACCCAGTGGGTGGTAATATTAGGTAGAGGCAGCTCATACTACAAGTATATCTGTTTTATCCATAGTGCAATTTATTTTCTCTGTTCTGTAGTCCTAACAAACTTTTTGCTCTTCCATACTAGAATTGAAAGTATGTTTCACCAGGTGAAAATTTTAAAAAGTTTAAAAAAACTATAACAAAAAGAAAACGAATACAATAACCCCATATAGGGTAAGGTCTTGTAAGCTGCAGTATATTATATTTTTGGTCATGGGTTTGGATACACTTTAACTACTAAGAGAAGTTTCAGCCTTTTCTTGGGGGTTGTTCTCAGTCTTATAATCCATCAAAATCCAGTGGCCTCAAATTATTAAACCTTGCCCTCTGCAGTATGTGGTTTTAGTAAAGTGTATAAGCAAAAATTAAAAAAAATCTACAGAAATGCAAACAATAAAACAAAACAATAAAAAAATGAATTTATATTATAATCTAACAACAATAATAATTATAATAATAAAATAAATGACTAATGATAATAATAATATTTTTTTCAGGTCACTGGCTTAATTATACATCTTTATTAGGCTTTCATAGACAACATTGATAAAATACAACACTTTCATAAAACACAGATCTGTTTATTTGGTCACCAGAATTTTCTGTTCTCTCTGTACAGAGATAACAGAATTTTCCTTATTTCACAACAGTTTTAGGTTAAACAAAGACCCGTAAATACACTTGTTAAGACACTGAAAGAAAGGAACATTGTACATCGTACTGTATGACAGTCACAACCACCATCTGAACAATCCCATACAGTGTTCATGTGCAAGTAATCTTACCAGAAAACAAAAGGGCATATTTGGTCTATTCTCTCTGATTGGCAGTGCTTCTATCACAAAGACATATTAAAAATCTTTAACTAATCAACATGTAAAGGGTATTTTTATATTCATTGTGCTATTGACAGCGATTTTATTTTCTCATAAGAAAAGTAGATATTAAAATCTGTAATAAGCGGATTTCACAAGAACAACATTAATACAAGAGTTACTAAAAATAAAACTCATCTCAATAATATATTGTACAAAGCTTATACAGCAACACAGGTTGAACTGCAACACTCTACACAACCTCAATCTGAGGTGACGAGACAGTAATATTAAATAGAAGAAAGGCAGCACAGTTACGGACAAATTTGTTATTCTTTTTTTTTTTTTTTTTCCTTATTCACATCTGAGTGACATGAGATCGACACCAATATGTGTGCAAAAACACATTCACACATTGCACTTCATTTTTTAAATTAGAGATATCGTAGAACGCGGCAAATGTAAAGTTTAAACAACATGTTGGAAAAATGAAACTGAACTTGGGTTATCTACACAGAAGCTAGTGGAAGCAATTGTTCCACTGAATCTGTCTTCAGAACTGACAACTTGGAAATTATAACAATTCAAAGCTTCCAACTCTGTAAAATCTAAAATAACTTTGGACCCTGCCCATGATCAATCTTGACCTGCCAATATGTTAGTGAAGCACCCGTAATTTTGCTGGGCTCCTCCTCTTTAAGTTTCAAGAATTAAAAAGCATGCCAAAATTGGACAGCTGGCAATTGGGTCAATGGAATTATATTTTAATGGGAATTGGATGATTAAACTCCTAAGCAATTTAAGGTGATTTGATTTACGCTAATAGAAAACTAAAATTTTAAGGCTCTAGGTTTTCTGTCAGTGTTTTGTTTTTTCCATTAATTATTATTTTTTTTATTAGGGAGCAGCACTGGTAAAAATCAACAATGACCTAAGTGAGCAAATTTAGGGATAGGTGATCTTGTTCCCAGGATAAGTAGAGTGGAACATGATGGGCGATTCTTCCTCAAATATGGGGGGTTCTGAAGCATTGATCTACTTTTTTTATGACTGTAGAAACGTATTTTTTGCAAGTAGAGTGGTACAGGATGGAAGATTATTCCCCAAGATGGGTATTGAAGGTTCTGAAGTATTGCTCTACTTTTATAGACGAAAGTAGAACTCCATTCTCTCAAACATTTTTCGCATCTTTCTAATGCTTTTGAGAAACATCTTTATTTAGTTTGAAATCTGATGAATAGAATATACCAAAATCTATTGTGCGGGCCTACATAAACAATCCATTTAAACTATATCCAACCAGGGAAACCCTCATGTAACACAGCTGTTGATCAGACAATTAAATCCAAAGTAAAATTGGTGGGTGTGGAAGCTTAAAAGCCGTTAAGGACTTTAGAGGTCCAACGCGGAGGCACAGTCCTACAGGCTTCAGTTATTTATTTCAGTTGTTAGGTCTCTATACATGAATGACCAACTTGTGCAGAGGAAGAATTCTATAGACATTTTCTAGCCTTTTAGGGGGCCTCCTTGCTCCATTAGAACTCTTGCTCCATTGTTCTAATGCTCATGTTACAGTACTTGTGCCTGAGTGGTCAATTTTAGGGCCGAAAACTGTCGAGATAAAAGGGACAGTCATCAGCCACCTAATTAAGCTCCAACACCTTCAGAGATTGAAGTTCACCCAGCTGGACTCCCGAAGTGGTGAGGGGGCAAGTGAGCACAGATTAGTAATTATACATTTTGAGATGGGGGAAGAAAGGAAGGAAGGGCTCCTGAGAGGGACGGAGATCCACTGGAACTTATGTTGGCCTTGAATACAAAACTAAGTAATATGCAGTAATAATAATATTTCCAGAATTCTAGTTTTACTACTTTTCTTCCTATTTTTGTTCATATAAGATTCAGGGATTTCATCATCATAACTCTTAAAATGTCTCTTTTTGAGACAGACCATTTTCCAGGCTCTGGATTTGTAAATGGCTCCCAGTAGGTGTAATTTAAAAGCTAATCAACAATAGATCCTTGCGTGATGCAGTCATCTTGTCTCTCCTGCTATTGCTGTCTAGTAATGAGTGTAATGATTTAAATTGCTATGGCTTTAGATATTTTAGAGGCAGAAATACCTAATGTACCCAAGCTCTGAATGCTCACTCCACTGCTAATCAGTGCAATATTTTTTTTAATACAAGGTGGCTGAGAAAATATACTTTTTAATTTCTTTACCTCTATTAGTCCATGTTGGTTGCTGCATTTGGCGTGAACATTCAACATTTAACAAAGAGACCATCAATTTATATTAAGCAAAAAAGGAATAGGAACATTAACAGCAATCAGCTGAAATCAGCTCTATTCACAAGTGTAGCCTGGCTTTTGTTGATCAGGAAATATACATAATTCTGGCTTGGGAAAGGAGGGGGGTTGCTGAAAAACAACATCTGAATATATTGTCTTGAAGTTCTATTAATTTCCGGTAAACATATATTCCAAGGAAACAATCTACATGCTTGTCTAATAATGAATAAAAATGTACATATATGTGCATATTTTTTTTTTAAATACAGATGCAAACATATATTTAAGCTACTTTAAGAAGTGTGATTGGGGCCACACTGTGCAAAACGAACTGCACAGTGGAGGTAAGTATGATATGTTTGTTATTTAAAAAAACAAAGGTTTACAATCACTGTAAGCATATACTAGATAGATAGATCGATAGATAGATAGATAGATAGATAGATAGATAGATAGATAGATAGATAGATAGATAGATAGATAGATAGATAGATAGATACAGAGAGAGAGATTTTTATTATTTAAATAATATTATTTATTTTATTTTTTGAATGTTTCTACATTTTTTAAATGTTATTCATTATTTTGAAATATTTGGGCATTTTGTTTTCTTTTTCTTTATTTATATATATATTTTGTATATATCTCTCTTTTTTAAATCTATCTATCTATCTATCTATCTATCTATCTATCTAGAGAAATAATGTTTTGTGATGCATTGTGGTAATTTGGGACTGAAAAATGAGCTGAGAGGAGTGTTCGGAAAAACAAAGCTTGTAAACGCTAACACTCAAAAACGCATAAATGCTTGCTTAAAAACATGGCAAAATGCACGTTTTCAACTCTGTTTTTTTTCCTGCTAGCAGTTCTGGTGTTTTATGCCCTGTAAACACGATCGGACATTCCGACAACAAAATTCAGATGGATGTTGACTCAAATTTGTCTTACATATCCACAGTCGCACTAAGTTGTCGGAAAATCTGATCGTCAAGAACGCGGTGACGTACAACACATACGACAGAACTATAAAGAGGAAGTTCAATAGCCGGTAGCCAATAGCTTCCGTCTCGTAATTTATTCTGAGCATGTGTGGCACTTTGTGCGTCTGAATTGTCTACACACGATCGGAATTTACGCAATTGGATTTTGTTGTTGGAAAATTTTAGATCCAGATCTCAAACTTTGTATGTCTGAAATTCCGATGGAAAAAGTCCGACACATGGTTGGAATCTCCGACAACATGATCCGATCGCACATTTTCCGTCGGAAAGTCTGACCGTGTGTACGGGGCATTAGAGCTAGCTTGTATGCATGAGGTCTTAGTTGGCTGGCTTAAACACACCCTTATTGCTCTGGTTTCATTATCGTTATATGCGATTGTACAGATATCCTTTGGGTCCAGTAGGAAATCACCACATTTTGCTGGTGGTCATGGTATCAAGTTATATAGCACCATAAAGTTAAAACTGAAGTCAATAAAAACTGCTAAACACAACACTGAAATACTTATATGGGGGCTGCTTTATCTGCTAAAGGATTTATATTTCAATCTAGCTAGTTCTGACATTTACACATCTCTGCTACCAGCAAAGATGGGACAGTGGCCTGACCTTTCTTTACTGCAGTTATCCAATTCAGCCTGGTCACCCCCAGTCAGTGCAGCCCTTTCATCTCCTATTCTAAGGGCAGCTTTTCAATGAATCACAGGAAGCTGCTCCCTATTCCCTACCCTATTCAGGTACCTATGCTATTTTTTTTTATTTTTATAAATTGATGTTGTTTTATATTAACCCAGCGTTCAGCTCTAAGGATCCCTTCATACTTGTGACTATATAAACGCAGATGTTTTTGGCCATATTCCATTAAAGTGGATGTAACTCCTCACATATACCCAGTGAAGTGAACAGCCTCAGATGATACACAGGGATGATACCAATCTCCCTATATAAGTTTTACATCTATATCTGCAGTCTTCCCTTTTCTACACTCTTTAGAAAGTGCAGATCATGTTATAAATCGTTCTTCCTGTTTCAGCAGTGGGTGGGAAGTTCTGGGCATACACTGTGTCAGAGCTGATTGGAGGAAAGGTACACACCCCCTTCCACATAGGCAAAGGAATGAAGGAACATGCAACGCTGTTATCTGAATAGACCAGCTCTCTGCTAATCTTCCTCTAAGCACCCTCCCCGACACACATTTTCAACTGCTGTTATCTCTTGTGTCAAAAGTGACTCTGTTGATAAGAGAGGAAGGGAGCAACAGAAAGACACTGCACTTAGAGCTTCGAAGAGAGATATGTAAAACACTACAGATATATATGTGCTTAGGTCAAATTTCATGAATGGAGTTTACAACTACTTTAAGACAGTCCACTCACATGGGGGCTTTTAATGCATCTCAATGTATGAAAAAATTGTAACCAAATTATTTGTGGCAATGCAGCACACAACAATGCGCAGCATTTATTTTGAGGTACACTGTAGCATAGGTGCATTACTGACTATTGTATCTGTGCATTGGGATGCCATTTGTACACTGCTGCTGGTAAACAGAAGTTCAGAGGCAGTTGGCTACTTTTTTCAGCTGCCCCTGAACTCATCCAATGTTATCTTATCAGTAAATGTACACAGGTTTGTTTAATGTCGTTTTTAGACAGTTGAGTTTAGAGGCCTTTTTAAGAAAGCAAAAAAATAAAATCAGTCAGTGAGTTTAGAGGAATTTCAAGCGTTAAACACTTCTAAGCGTGTATAAACGTGGTAACTCGCATTTAGCCGCGTTTTGTTTACAGGCGTTTTTCATTTTTGGCTATTTTGAAAAAAATATATATATTTTTTCAAATGCTTCTAAATGCAAATGTGGCTAAACGTGGCATGTTTTAAACGTGGGTTACTATCTGTCAAGTTAAATTGTTCAGGAGAGGTTATAAAAACATCCTGTGTACATTAAGCCTTAAAGAATAGACACACAACAAAAAGCACAAATACTAGTGCAAAAATGTGTGTTACCACAACGCACAAGTGTGGGGCCATCCTAACTGTTAAAAGAACGCTGTTATAATCATATGGGGGATAATATACAAAGAGCTCCCACTTGATCCATCCTTAAATAATATATACAACTTGCTCATTTATTTTCTTTTACTGAAAGATATAGGTAATCTAAATATTAAGTAGTAGTATATACCGTAAGTATTTTCAGTATAGAACTGATTTTATTTTCACTTTTTTTATGTGACTGTATACATTATTCCTATTGCAATAGCTACTACACTAACTGCCTAAATACCTATTAACTCACTGAGGGAATGTACTATATTGTTTTCAGTGTGTGGGCTGGCTCATAGACTGGGCTGGCTCATAGACTTGCCTTTGTGAAAAGGAGGTATAGTTGTCCTTATGTACATACTATATGTATTTACAAACTTTACATAGAAATGCATGCTAACTCTTATTTATAAGACTATTTACATCAAGATGTTTCCTTTTACATGTTTTACATTTTAAAAAATAATTTATTATACTATACATCTATAAACCTCCCTCATATATTGTAGATTAGGGTAATCATTTCACTGTCTGCTATATATTACTGAAGAACCCTTTAGTCGGGCATGTTTAGAGACCCAGCAAAATGTGTACATGTCCCACCGGACAAAAAGTATACCTCAGCAGCCTATACAAGCAACACAAGCAAGCAGAAAAAACATATAATTTATTATCTAATACCCCTTTCTCTTACTATTGCATTTGGAAGAAATCTGATAAAAATCCAAGGTCCAATTTAATTTGAAGGCAGAATAAGTCCAAGTCATTATTTGTAGGAAAAAGTTGATAAACCTATCCTCTCAATTTTTCATTTGTAGATCTTTCAAGTACTGAAATGTATTTTTAAAGATGGTTTGTTTATTTTAAAATCTTTTATTCATTGATCACTTTTAATCTACTTATACAATTCCTTAAATCATAAAAGTAAGTGGCCTTACCCTCAACAGAACCTGAACCCTAGTTTTAGAACATTCTTCTACATACAATACTTAAACTTATTCTTCCTTTATGATTTTCTCATCCATTTTGGTAATACCTGTCTTAAACATTAAAGTATTGTATATCTCTATTATATATCTCAAGTCAAAGCTTGTTTAATAAGTTACATGCACTTAAAGATATAGACATGTGCACTGCAAAAAAATTTGTTTGTTTTCGTTTCACTTGTTCTTTGTTTTTTTTTTGTAAATTTGAATATTCGGGAATTCGGAAAATCGAAAATTCTTACATTTGGAATTTGAAAATTCATAATCCGTAAATTCAGAATTTGAAAATTTGAAAATTCGACAATTCAAATATCCGAAAATAAGAAAGGAAAATCTGAAAATTAGAAAGGACAAAAATCCCAAAATTCTAAATAATAACTAACTAACTAATAATAAGTTATAGGTATTGGAATTTCCTTTCAAATTTGACTTAGTGAACGAATACAAATTTACCTGAAGTTAGCAATTATCCGAAATAAAGAATGCTGCATCTAAACAAATGGAACAAAACTAAATAATAACACATTTTTATTATTTTTGTTATTTATTATTATTACTTTGTTACGTTCCATTCGTTTAGATATGGCATTCGTTATTACGGATAATTTGTAACTTCGGATAAATTCGTATTCATTGCTTTCACTAATAGTCAAATTTGAAAGGAAATTCCAATACATATAATTTAATAGTTAGTTATAGTTAAGTTATTATTAGTTAGTTAATATTTCAGATTTTCAAGTTTGCGGGTTGTGGAATTTTTGGATTTTTGTGCTTATTTTCGGGTTTTCATCCTTTAGAATTTTTCGGACTTTTGAATTTCCGAAATTTTTAATTTTAGATTTTCGAATATTCTGAAAAATTTGGAAATTCTGAGATTTAAATATTTCCGAATTAACGAATTTGCCTAAATTGGTTAAAAAACGATTTTGGAATTAAACAAATTGCACATGTCTAGATATGATGATGGGAGGAGTGAGGGGGAGGAGGGGGTGCCAGAGCCCTAAATTGGACTTGAAAGTTACTACTTATTTAAAATGACTGCATTGAATAGATGCCTGATTTGTACTTGATATCTTGATTTTTTATTGGAAAATAACACCTTTTATACTCTGCACTGTCTCTCCAGTCCTCATATAGTGATGTCAACCAGGTGTTCTGTCTTTTCAGTCCTCCTTCATTAATGTCAACTTGGTGGAGGAGAGGAGGATGTGCTCTGCCTTTTCAGTTCTCCTACAGTGATGTAAATTTGGAGGAGGTGCAGAGGGTGTGCTCTTCCCCCCATTCCTCCTACAGTGATGTCAACTAGGAGAAGGTGCAGAGGATGTGCTCTTCTCCCCACTCCTCCTACAGTGATGTCAACTAGGAGGAGGTGCGGAGGATATGCGTTTCTTTCCACTCCTTCTACAGTGAGGAGGTGTGGAGGATGTGCTCTTCTCCCCACTCCTCCTACAGTGATGTCAACTAGGAGGAGGTGTGGAGGATGTGCTCTTCTTCCCACTCCTCCTACAGTGATGTAAACTAGGAGGAGGTGCAGAGGATGTGCTCTTCTCCCCACTCGTCCTACAGTGATGTCAGCCAAAGGGAGGAGCAGACAAGGTGCTCATTCTTTGCACTCTTAAAATTATGTGAAGCAAAGGGAGGAGCAGAATATGAGCTTATACTCTACTCTCTTACAGTGATGTCGGCCAGGTAAAAAGTGGCTGAGGTGATCCATCTTTACACTGCCCCTACTATGATGCAAGTCACGAGGATGGGCAGAGGAGGTTCTCCATCTCTCCATTCCTCCTACAGTGATGTCAGCCATGAGAAGAAGCATAGGAGGGACTTTGCTGGAAAGAATAATGTCAGTTAAAATGAAGACTAATAACAGAGACTGATTTCCTATAACAGGCCAGGCCGATGACACTCTGGCCTTTCAGAGAGAGAAAATAAATAAAGTATGTCTGGACATGGCAAAACTTGCATAAAACCTTTAAGGTGTTAAAAAAAGCTGCAGACATTTTAAATTTGATATATGCAACTAAAAGAAATCCAGGATTTACATTTAAATCTTCTGCAAAATTTTATCACTTAAGTCAAAACCTCTACTTCCTAATGAAATAGTTGGCACGGATACATCTTTACTCAGGCAACTCTCTCCCAAACAAAAATGACAAATAACATTTGAACAATATGGCTCCACTTAATTATTTCAATATACAATTTAAAATATTAATTTCTAGTTAGCATGAGACCTCAAATACAGATTTTGTGCATCCTCCATAATGAATCTAACCCATATATGTAACACCCATGTTCTTTGTATATTTGTATCTTTTAATTACCCATACAAAATAAAATCTATGCTTTATAAAATAGGATATCTGTAGTACATATATATTTATATACTCTTGGAAATAAATATTTTAATATATCAAATGTCAATTAGAATCTTATTCTAACTCTATGAAGGCAATGGATATGCTGACTTCTAATTGATAATGTGTACATTCACATAAGATAGCAATTGTTAAACTAAGCACACAGACTAAAGTACACACTGTAGAATTTTCCCTAGTGCTATGAATGCACAGGTGCGATGATTTAACTATTAAAGTGATCATAGGAAAAGCAAAACTATGGAGTGATTGTTATTTAAATACAAATATACTCAAGTTTTTACGGCACAATATATAATTACTTTGTAACGCACTACAAATACATTCACACATCTCTGACAATTCTATGGTGTACCTAAGACCTCCAAACAGCCCTAATGATCTCCCTATAAATCTTGTCCAAGGCGCTCTATTTCTTCAATAAGGAAATCGATATCTTGATGAGTTGCTGCTGGATTGGATATGACCATGCGGAAGAAGTTGACTTTGTCTCCATGAGGCTGGTAACTGACCATGGTTGTTCCATATTCCATCATTCTGGCTTTGATCACAGGGGCAACCTAATTATGTGAAAGCAAGCATAGTATCAGAAATGAAATGGAGGTCAAAGCTGAAGCAAAACTTAGTTTTCTAGAAAGTTCGTACATATACACGTAAGTGTATATCAGAAACTTTTTTTCTTCTGAAACAAGTAGCTGACCTATTGGGTCCAAATGTCAGTTTTTTTTAAGACAGACCTGATTGGACTCCCTGGTCTCCTCTATGGAGTGGCGGGTGTCAACGAACACGTGCCCATTGACATCTGCCAACATCCGATCCTGTGCACTAAAAATAGATGGATAGGGATCCGTTCCACATCGGTCTGGTGGATCGGATCAGGTGGCAGCCGGGTGTAAACAGACAGGTGGTCTGTTTACATCTGACCACCCATAGAGGAGAGTGGGCTGTGTCCACTCTGCATAAGCAGAGCGGACATGGATCAGCTATCTCCTGCTCAGCATGGGATCAGCGGACAGATCCCCCCCCCCCCCCCCCCCACTGAGCAGGTAAAATCCAAGGGAGCCCACCCTGTGTGGAAAGGGCCTTAAAATCCTATTAGTTTACTTTTTATCTTTGTTTGTCCCATTATGAAGATCTCCTTTCATGTTCTGTCCCAGAGATGCAACAGGAAGTGAAAGAAAATCATTTCAATGTGAGGGTTAGTCCCTGAACAAGTGTCCCTGTTGTGTGCTTTACCCTCACTGTTTCTTCTGGTGACGACTCTAAATGTTGTCCTTTTCACTTTCTGACTTAGTGATATGATCCAAATGATAAATAGAAGGGTAAATCTCCCCAGCAGGAACACAGGCAACAATAACAACTTTACAAAGAAGTCAGCTCACATCTGTACCTTTATATGGAAAAGAATATCAAAAAAACTTCTGAAAGCTCTGGTTATCTACATATTCGATTTTAAGGATAATGACCAGTTACCTTTATAAGTCTTTCCATTCTTTCTTCATTGTCCTCCATGTGTCTCAGGCTGGGTGGTATATACCAAAAGCAAACATTTGTATGCTGAGGCTAGTAAAGAGTAAGATGCAACATATTAGATGCATGTTGATTTTCAAAGACCAACTAGTGTGTAAAATAACCCACATCCTCAACAGCTCACATTTAAGCTCCTCCCACTTCTCTCCCTGCAGCTTGCTGTGAGGACTCCTTTGTTTGGCCATTGAGATGATATCTGCACATGCCTCCTGCAGACTTGACAGGCAACCCAACAGGCAACTGAAGAAGCACACCCAAAAATGTACAACTAAAGGCTCCGGTATGCCAGTCCAAACAAGTCCAAAATGCAGTTACTATGTGATGCAATAGCCCCATGAAGTAAACTAAATAAAACTTCCTTTACCTTCCCTGACTGAGCTAAATCCTCTTTCATTTGTGTCTGATATTCTACCCCTCGCAGACACTGCAGCTCACAGGGAGGGGTTCAGCAACAGAGGCAGTGCTGTCAATCCAGAGAGCAGTGGGTTGGACTAGGTATGGATAGGTGCTGATTGATAAGCTCCAGACATGTGACTGATTAGTGAAAATGCTGATAGCCATGCTGCTTGCAGTATCTTCTCATCCTACTGTAGTGCAAGCCGGCACAGCCAACACACACATGACAACTCTTCTGGTGGAATTTGCAGGGGGAATAAGAGAAAACTGCAGATGCACCTATACTCTAGTGCTGCAGCACATATTTGTTTAATGGGATACCATAGTTCTATTTTAGTAAAAAAATTGTTTACAGAGAGACATTATGCCAAATATCCTGGAGATAGATTTTGGGTTATAGACACTATTGTAAACAATTACCTGCAGAAACCTTTGCCACTTTAATCTTTCTCTTTTCTACTCTGCAGCTGACCACTTCTATGACAAAATTGCCCTCCTGTTCTGCCCTGACCTGGCCAATTCTGTTTACAACAGTTCACTTTCAGCCACATTAGACTCTATTGATCCTCTTACTACCCAAAGTATCAGGACCCACCATTACAACCTTTGGAGACTGACAACACCAGAAATCTTAAGAGACATAGCCACTGGAGCGATTGTGGCAAACAAACAAATTCTAGCAAAAATCACCCTATATAAATCTGACTTTTTAAACTACAATTACTCCCTCCATGCTGCCAAACAAGCCTACTTTGGCCCTCTCATTAATAGTCTGTCATCCAGTCCTTCTTTACTTTTAGTTACTTCAAATTTCTCTACCACCACCTCCACCCAGTAACTCACTCACTGCTCACGAGATTGCCAATCACTTAAAAAACAAGATTGATGCATTTCCTGGGGGGCATCTCCACTAGTGATGGACGAACTTCCGACGGGACGTTTCGCGAACGCGAAACGCGAACGGACACAAACGTTCGCGAAAACGACCGTTCGCCGCGGGCTCCATTGACTTCAATGGGAGGCGAATTTCGCAAACCTTTAGGTCGAATTTGCGGCCACGGGGTAATTATTAGGGGGTAGCACGTAGTCCCACCACCTGGACAATAGCATAATACATGTATGAGGTGAATTTGGGATCGATAACTACAAGCATTTTTTTTTTATTTGGGAAATTGTTCTGACAATTCAGGACTATGGAGCTAATGAAGGCAATGGAGGAGAGGGAAGGTCAGGGACCAGGGTAGGCAAACAAGAGGGTGCAGGAGATACAGAGCACTGACAGCAGCACCGTAATACAGAGCACTGACATCAGCACCGTGACATACAGCGCTGACAGCAGCTCCGTGACATACAGCGCTGACAGCAGCTCCGTGACATACAGCGCTGACAGCAGCTCCGTGACATACAGCGCTGACAGCAGCTCCGTGACATACAGCGCTGACAGCAGCTCCGTGACATACAGCGCTGACAGCAGCACCGTGACATACAGCGCTGACAGCAGCTCCGTGACATACAGCGCTGACAGCAGCTCCGTGACATACAGCGCTGACAGCAGCTCCGTGACATACAGCACTGACAGCAGCTCCGTGACATACAGCGCTGACAGCAGCTCCGTGACATACAGCGCTGACAGCAGCACCGTGACATACAGCGCTGACAGCAGCTCCGTGACATACAGCGCTGACAGCAGCTCCGTGACATACAGCGCTGACAGCAGCTCCGTGACATACAGCGCTGACAGCAGCTCCGTGACATACAGCGCTGACAGCAGCTCCGTGACATACAGCGCTGACAGCAGCTCCGTGACATACAGCGCTGACAGCAGCTCCGTGACATACAGCGCTGACAGCAGCTCCGTGACATACAGCGCTGACAGCAGCTCCGTGACATACAGCGCTGACAGCAGCTCCGTGACATACAGCGCTGACAGCAGCACCGTAAGCAGCCCCAGGAGGAAGTCAGCACAGCACAGGGATGGTGTGATCCCCTCATAATAAGAACCCCCAGGAGGAAGTCAGCACAGCACAGGGATGGTGGGAGCCCCTCATAATAAGAACACCCAGGAGGAAGTCAGCACAGCACAGGGATGGTGGGAACCCCTCATAATAAGCAGCCCCAGTAGAAATATGACACCGCTCAACCTCTTCAAAGAGGAGGGTAGGGGCATATAGTACGGTGTGCTTTTTTGGGTCAGGGAAGTGAGCCAAATGAATTAAGAAGGTCTGTGTGCTTGATTCCAAAAATTGTTTATAGACATATACATGGTCTACTGATCACATGTGTTGAATTCCTCCGAGATCCATGCCTCATTCATTTTTAGAAATGTGAGGTAGTTAACACTGTGGTGAGCTAGGCGAGTACGCTTATCGGTCACAATCCCCCCTGCTGCGCTGAACGTCCTTTCGGACAGGACACTGGATGAGGGGCAAGCCAACAGTTCGATTGCAAATTGGGCAAGCTCTGGCCAGAGGTCAAGCCTGCCCACCCAGTAGTCTAGGGGTTCATCACTCCTCAGAGCGTCCACATCGGCCGTTAACCCAATGTAGTCGGACACCTGACGGTCTAGGCGTTCCCTGATGCTGGATCCGGATGACACCTGTCGATGGGTCGGCTGAAAGAATGACCTCATATCCGAAGTCACCAACACATCTTCAAACCGGCCTCTTCTTGCAGGCGCTGTTGGATTGGTACCCGCAAATCCTTCTCTGGGAGTGGGAATTGCTCCTCTGCCAGCGCACGCAAAAGCAGAATGCAGCATTTCTCGAAGCAAGGCCTGGAAGTGCTGCATTCTGACAGCCCTCTGCGACGGCGGTAACATTTCCGCCATTTTGTGTTTGTACCGGGGGTCTAAGTACGTTGCCACCCAGTACTGGTCCTTGACCCTCATGCTTTTTATACGGGGGTCCCTATTAAAACACTGGAGCATGAAGGCCCCCATTTGCACTAAAGTGGAAGCGGTGTGGTGGCCTGGCTCCTGCTCATCATCCAGGATAATGTCGTCCTCTTCATTCTCCTCTCCCCATCCTCGCACAACAGGGATCCCAGAAAGGTTTAAAGCATGCTCTTCTTGCTCCTGCTCATCCGCCCCGGCACCATCCTCCTCTGACTCCTCATCAGACTCCTGTTGTTGACTTGTCTCAGATAGAGTAGCCCCCCCTGGGAATTCATCCAGCATTGCGACTTCCTCATCTTCCCGCTCCTGCTCCTCCACAGCCTGATCAATGACACGACGCAATGCACGCTCCAGAAAGAAGGCATAAGGTACCATGTCACTGATGGCGCCATGGCTGCGACTGACCAGTTTGGTGATCTCCTCAAATGGCCGCAGAAGTCTGCATGTGTCGCGCATGAGCAGCCACTGGCGCGGTGAAAAAAAACCCAGCTCCCCAGAACCGTTTCTTTCGCAGAGTTCATACAGGTAGACGTTAACTGCACGTTTCTGCTGGAGCAGCCTATCAAGCATATAGAAGGTTGAGTTCCATCGCGTCGGGCAATCGCAAATAAGACGTCTGACCGGCAGATGGTGTCGCCGCTGAATGTCAGCAAGGCGAGCCATGGCCGTGTAAGATCTTCTGAAATGGGCCGAGATTTTCCTTGCCTGCCGCAAGATGTCCTGGACCCCAGGGTATTTGACAAGGAATCGCTGCACGACCAAGTTTAAGACGTGTGCCATGCACGGCACGTGCGTGATTTTGCCCTGTTTCAATGCGCTAAGCAGATTGGCACCGTTGTCACACACCACTTTACCAACTGTCAAATTGAGCGGTGTTAGCCACTCATCTGCCTGTGAACGCAAAGCTGAAAGGAGTGCCGGGCCAGTGTGGCTCTTTGCTTCCAGGCACAACAGACGCAGCACGGCATGGCAACGTCTCACCTGGCATGTGGAATAGGTTCTGGGGAGCTTGGGCGGTGCAGTGGAAGAGACGCTAGCAGCGGAAAAGGAGGAGGCAGCTGAGGAGGAGAGGGAGGAGGATGGAGTAGGAGGAGGAGAAGAAGAGTCAGGCCTGCATGCAATCCGTGGCGGTAAAACCAAATCTACACGGGTGCCACGGGTTACATGCTTGACGGCCGTCAGAAGGTTCACCCAGTGGGCAGTAAAACTGATATACCTTCCCTGCCCGTGTTTGCTAGACCACGTGTCTGTGGTCAGATGTATCTTGGCACCGACACTGTGTGCCAGAGATACATTCACTTGCCGCTGAACATGGCCATATAGCTCTGGGATGCCCTTCTCTGAGAAATACTTCCTTCCTGGGACCTTCCATTGTGGTGTTCCAATGGCCACAAATTTGCGAAAGGCCTCCGAGTCCACCAGTTTATATGGCAGTAGTTGGCGGGCTATGAGTTCTGACAAGCCAGCCGCCAACCGTTGGGCAAGAGGGTTATCCGGCGTCATCATTTTTTTACGCTCAAACATTAGGCCCACGGAAGCCTGCCTTTTTGCAGAAAAATGTGAGCTTGGCGTGATGGAAGGTGGAGTGGAGGACAATTGTGAGGAGAGAGGAGAAGGAGAAGTAGAAGACGAGGCTGGACGGTGAGAGCCTGCAGTGTGGCTTTGTGTGTTCCGTTGCTCCCACTGGGCTCGGTGATGGCTGCTCATGTGCCTTCTTAAGGCGGTCGTCCCTAGGTGAGTATTGGGCTTACCGCGACTAACGCGTTGACTGCAAAGATTGCAGATGGCAACGCTATTGTCAGCAGCGGACACGTTAAAAAAAGCCCACACTGCGGAGCCATGTGCCGGTGTCCTGGGAGCGCCAGATGTGACCGTACATGGTCGATGACTCGCTCCTGATACATTTGCAGTCTGCTTTGTCCCTGCTGTGCAATGTAAGTCATTGCTGCTTCTCCTCCCTATCTGCTGGTCCATATCTCCCTCTGAACTCCCCTCCTCTTCCTCTCTTGTGGGCACCCACGTGACATCACTAGACACGTCATCATCAACGTCACCTTCCCCACCGCTATAAGTAGAGTAGGCAGCAACACCGGGGACCAACCTCCTCCTTGGGCTGATCTGGGTACTGGCGTCAGACTGCTGAGTAGCGCTTGTTGCTACCTCCTCTTCCTGATCCAATACCAAGAGTGGCTGCGCATCAGAAATGTCCTCTTGATATGGATCGGAAAATAATTCCAGTGACTCAAGCGGAAGGTATGTGGTGGTGGTGGTGGTGGTCGTGTTGTTGGTGGTAGTGTCTTTGGGGGTGCACATAGCAGAGAGTGAAGAAGAGGGTGCAGATCGAGAGGATGAGGAGGGTGCAGAAGAGTAAGGCTGAGCGAGCCACTCAACCAAGTCTGGTGCATCCTTTAAAGTAATTGAACGCACCTTCTGCAACTTCCCACTTTGGCTCAAGCCTGTTGCTCCTGCCCTACCCCTACCACCCCTGCGGAAGGGCCTGCCTCTTCCTCTGCATGTCATTTTTTAAATGACCCTGTGACAAAACTCTTAGTCCCTATACCGCTGAAGGACTGCTGCAGTATAGGTGAGCGGTCAGCAGTGGTGCACGTCAACCCTATCTATTGTGGACCGATAGCGGTCCTTACAGAACAGCAGACTGTACCGCACTCAAGCCTATGTACCGTAGCACCCTATACCAAGTTACCAGTCCTTATAAGAACTTTTGTGGACCAAGCAGGTTGTGTATTAGTGTTTAGCAGACTGTACGTCAGTCCCTATACCGCTGAAGGACTGCTGCAGTATAGGGCAGCGGTCAGCAGTGGTGCACGTCAACCCTATCTATTGTGGACCGATAGCGGTCCTTACAGAACAGCAGACTGTACCGCACTCAAGCCTATGTACCGTAGCACCCTATACCAAGTTACCAGTCCTTATAAGAACTTTTGTGGACCAAGCAGGTTGTGTATTAGTGTTTAGCAGACTGTACGTCAGTCCCTATACCGCTGAAGGACTGCTGCAGTATAGGGCAGCGGTCAGCAGTGGTGCACGTCAACCCTATCTATTGTGGACCGATAGCGGTCCTTACAGAACAGCAGACTGTACCGCACTCAAGCCTATGTACCGTAGCACCCTATACCAAGTTACCAGTCCTTATAAGAACTTTTGTGGAACAAGCAGGTTGTGTGTTAGTGATTAGCAGACTGTACGTCAGTCCCTATACCGCTGAAGGACTGCTGCAGTATAGGTGAGCGGTCAGCAGTGGTGCACGTCAACCCTATCTATTGTGGACCGATAGCGGTCCTTACAGAACAGCAGACTGTACCGCACTCAAGCCTATGTACCGTAGCACCCTATACCAAGTTACCAGTCCTTATAAGAACTTTTGTGGACCAAGCAGGTTGTGTATTAGTGTTTAGCAGACTGTACGTCAGTCCCTATACCGCTGAAGGACTGCTGCAGTATAGGGCAGCGGTCAGCAGTGGTGCACGTCAACCCTATCTATTGTGGACCGATAGCGGTCCTTACAGAACAGCAGACTGTACCGCACTCAAGCCTATGTACCGTAGCACCCTATACCAAGTTACCAGTCCTTATAAGAACTTTTGTGGACCAAGCAGGTTGTGTATTAGTGTTTAGCAGACTGTACGTCAGTCCCTATACCGCTGAAGGACTGCTGCAGTATAGGGCAGCGGTCAGCAGTGGTGCACGTCAACCCTATCTATTGTGGACCGATAGCGGTCCTTACAGAACAGCAGACTGTACCGCACTCAAGCCTATGTACCGTAGCACCCTATACCAAGTTACCAGTCCTTATAAGAACTTTTGTGGAACAAGCAGGTTGTGTGTTAGTGATTAGCAGACTGTACGTCAGTCCCTATACCGCTGAAGGACTGCTGCAGTATAGGGCAGCGGTCAGCAGTGGTGCACGTCAACCCTATCTATTGTGGACCGATAGCGGTCCTTACAGAACAGCAGACTGTACCGCACTCAAGCCTATGTACCGTAGCACCCTATACCAAGTTACCAGTCCTTATAAGAACTTTTGTGGAACAAGCAGGTTGTGTGTTAGTGATTAGCAGACTGTACGTCAGTCCCTATACCGCTGAAGGACTGCTGCAGTATAGGTGAGCGGTCAGCAGTGGTGCACGTCAACCCTATCTATTGTGGACCGATAGCGGTCCTTACAGAACAGCAGACTGTACCGCACTCAAGCCTATGTACCGTAGCACCCTATACCAAGTTACCAGTCCTTATAAGAACTTTTGTGGACCAAGCAGGTTGTGTATTAGTGTTTAGCAGACTGTACGTCAGTCCCTATACCGCTGAAGGACTGCTGCAGTATAGGGCAGCGGTCAGCAGTGGTGCACGTCAACCCTATCTATTGTGGACCGATAGCGGTCCTTACAGAACAGCAGACTGTACCGCACTCAAGCCTATGTACCGTAGCACCCTATACCAAGTTACCAGTCCTTATAAGAACTTTTGTGGACCAAGCAGGTTGTGTATTAGTGTTTAGCAGACTGTACGTCAGTCCCTATACCGCTGAAGGACTGCTGCAGTATAGGGCAGCGGTCAGCAGTGGTGCACGTCAACCCTATCTATTGTGGACCGATAGCGGTCCTTACAGAACAGCAGACTGTACCGCACTCAAGCCTATGTACCGTAGCACCCTATACCAAGTTACCAGTCCTTATAAGAACTTTTGTGGACCAAGCAGGTTGTGTATTAGTGTTTAGCAGACTGTACGTCAGTCCCTATACCGCTGAAGGACTGCTGCAGTATAGGGCAGCGGTCAGCAGTGGTGCACGTCAACCCTATCTATTGTGGACCGATAGCGGTCCTTACAGAACAGCAGACTGTACCGCACTCAAGCCTATGTACCGTAGCACCCTATACCAAGTTACCAGTCCTTATAAGAACTTTTGTGGAACAAGCAGGTTGTGTGTTAGTGATTAGCAGACTGTACGTCAGTCCCTATACCGCTGAAGGACTGCTGCAGTATAGGTGAGCGGTCAGCAGTGGTGCACGTCAACCCTATCTATTGTGGACCGATAGCGGTCCTTACAGAACAGCAGACTGTACCGCACTCAAGCCTATGTACCGTAGCACCCTATACCAAGTTACCAGTCCTTATAAGAACTTTTGTGGACCAAGCAGGTTGTGTATTAGTGTTTAGCAGACTGTACGTCAGTCCCTATACCGCTGAAGGACTGCTGCAGTATAGGGCAGCGGTCAGCAGTGGTGCACGTCAACCCTATCTATTGTGGACCGATAGCGGTCCTTACAGAACAGCAGACTGTACCGCACTCAAGCCTATGTACCGTAGCACCCTATACCAAGTTACCAGTCCTTATAAGAACTTTTGTGGACCAAGCAGGTTGTGTATTAGTGTTTAGCAGACTGTACGTCAGTCCCTATACCGCTGAAGGACTGCTGCAGTATAGGGCAGCGGTCAGCAGTGGTGCACGTCAACCCTATCTATTGTGGACCGATAGCGGTCCTTACAGAACAGCAGACTGTACCGCACTCAAGCCTATGTACCGTAGCACCCTATACCAAGTTACCAGTCCTTATAAGAACTTTTGTGGACCAAGCAGGTTGTGTATTAGTGTTTAGCAGACTGTACGTCAGTCCCTATACCGCTGAAGGACTGCTGCAGTATAGGGCAGCGGTCAGCAGTAGTGCACGGCAACCCTATGTATTGTGGACCGATAGCGGTCCTTACAGAACAGCAGACTGTAACGCACTCAGGCCTATGTACCGTAGCACCCTATACCAAGTTACCAGTCCTTATAAGAACTTTTGTGGACCAAGCAGGTTGTGTGTTAGTGATTAGCAGACTGTACGTCAGTCCCTATACCAATGAAGGACTGCTGCAGTATAGGGCAGCGGTCAGCAGTAGTGCACGGCAACCCTATGTATTGTGGACCGATAGCGGTCCTTACAGAACAGCAGACTGTACTGCACTCAGGCCTATGTACCGTAGCACCCTATACCAAGTTACCAGTCCTTATAAAAACTTTTGTGGACCAAGCAGGTTGTGTGTTAGTGTTTAGCAGACTGTGCGTCAGTCCCTATACCGCTGAAGGACTGCTGCAGTATAGGGCAGCGGTCAGCAGTAGTGCACGGCAACCCTATGTATTGTGGACCGATAGCGGTCCTTACAGAACAGCAGACTGTAACGCACTCAGGCCTATGTACCGTAGCACCCTATACCAAGTTACCAGTCCTTATAAGAACTTTTGTGGACCAAGCAGGTTGTGTGTTAGTGATTAGCAGACTGTACGTCAGTCCCTATACCAATGAAGGACTGCTGCAGTATAGGGCAGCGGTCAGCAGTAGTGCACGGCAACCCTATGTATTGTGGACCGATAGCGGTCCTTACAGAACAGCAGACTGTAACGCACTCAGGCCTATGTACCGTAGCACCCTATACCAAGTTACCAGTCCTTATAAAAACTTTTGTGGACCAAGCAGGTTGTGTGTTAGTGTTTAGCAGACTGTGCGTCAGTCCCTATACCGCTGAAGGACTGCTGCAGTATAGGGCAGCGGTCAGCAGTAGTGCACGGCAACCCTATGTATTGTGGACCGATAGCGGTCCTTACAGAACAGCAGACTGTAACGCACTCAGGCCTATGTACCGTAGCACCCTATACCAAGTTACCAGTCCTTATAAGAACTTTTGTGGACCAAGCAGGTTGTGTGTTAGTGATTAGCAGACTGTACGTCAGTCCCTATACCAATGAAGGACTGCTGCAGTATAGGGCAGCGGTCAGCAGTAGTGCACGGCAACCCTATGTATTGTGGACCGATAGCGGTCCTTACAGAACAGCAGACTGTAACGCACTCAGGCCTATGTACCGTAGCACCCTATACCAAGTTACCAGTCCTTATAAGAACTTTTGTGGAACAAGCAGGTTGTGTGTTAGTGATTAGCAGACTGTACGTCAGTCCCTATACCAATGAAGGACTGCTGCAGTATAGGGCAGCGGTCAGCAGTAGTGCACGGCAACCCTATGTATTGTGGACCGATAGCGGTCCTTACAGAACAGCAGACTGTAACGCACTCAGGCCTATGTACCGTAGCACCCTATACCAAGTTACCAGTCCTTATAAGAACTTTTGTGGACCAAGCAGGTTGTGTGTTAGTGATTAGCAGACTGTACGTCAGTCCCTATACCAATGAAGGACTGCTGCAGTATAGGGCAGCGGTCAGCAGTAGTGCACGGCAACCCTATGTATTGTGGACCGATAGCGGTCCTTACAGAACAGCAGACTGTACTGCACTCAGGCCTATGTACCGTAGCACCCTATACCAAGTTACCAGTCCTTATAAAAACTTTTGTGGACCAAGCAGGTTGTGTGTTAGTGTTTAGCAGACTGTGCGTCAGTCCCTATACCGCTGAAGGACTGCTGCAGTATAGGGCAGCGGTCAGCAGTAGTGCACGGCAACCCTATGTATTGTGGACCGATAGCGGTCCTTACAGAACAGCAGACTGTAACGCACTCAGGCCTATGTACCGTAGCACCCTATACCAAGTTACCAGTCCTTATAAGAACTTTTGTGGACCAAGCAGGTTGTGTGTTAGTGATTAGCAGACTGTACGTCAGTCCCTATACCAATGAAGGACTGCTGCAGTATAGGGCAGCGGTCAGCAGTAGTGCACGGCAACCCTATGTATTGTGGACCGATAGCGGTCCTTACAGAACAGCAGACTGTACCGCACCCAAGCCTATGTACCGTAGCACCCTAGACAGACCAAGTTACCAGTCCTGATAAAGAGCTTTGTGGAACAAGTGAGTTGTGAATGATTAGCAGACTGCAGCAGAAGGGCAGCAGTCAAGTATAATATTCTTTCTATATTTGGAAGAAAGAATATTATACGTGTACAAGCCTATTACCGTACCACTGATACCAGTCCTGAAAAGAACCTTTGTGGAACTAATAGTAACAGCAAGTCTTTAAAATTATCCTCACTGCCTGACACACTGCTTCCTGCCTGTCCCTATACAAATTGGCAAAAAAGAGTAGGCTGGAACGATTAGCTGGAACAGCTCTTTTGTGGACCTGATAGTAACAGCTAATGATGATGATGATGATGATGATGAAGAAAGACTAATCTGGCTGAGCTGTCCCTAAAATAGCAGCATACAGCGCTCTGTCCCTTTATCTAAACTGACAAAAGAAACTCAGGCTGCTGACCTAACACCTATACCAGTCCTGAAAAGAACTTTTGTGTACCAAATAGCTAGCGTTTTCTCTGTCCCTACTCCACACAGGATCCTTTCCCTACAGTGACAGAAGAAAGAATGTAAAATGGCCACCGGATCGGGTGTATTTATAGGTTAGGGGGAATGTCCAAGTGTCCATGAGCTGTCATGTCTCAATTGGTTGTCCTGTAACACATGATAAACGTGTCACGAAAGGTTAAAGTTCTTGTATACATTAAACACGTAAGTCCGCCGGGGCGAACGACGGAAAAAGGCGTTCGAACCCGCGGACGGCGAAAGTCGGAAATTCGCCGCGAAACGACCGCCGGGCGAACCGTTCGGCCATCACTAATCTCCACTGCACAGACATCTATTCTACTTAACATACCCTTTACAAAACTACCCTCAACACTTTGCTCATTTGACCTTACTACTACAGAAGAGGTAGCTAAAGTTTTCTCAGAAGCCTGCCTTACCAACTGTCCACTGGGCCCTGTTTTCTCACAACTACTACGGTCATCCTCTTTTTCTCCCTCACTCACATCTTCAATCTCTCCATCTCATTTGGCACCTTCCCCTGCCCTCTAAAACATATGCGGATTACCCCCATATTTAAAAAGCCCTCACTGGACCCCACCAGCCTGAACAACTTAAGACCCATCTCCTTGCTCCCGTTTACTTCAAAACTTTTAGAACGCTTTGTCTACAACCATCTGTGTGCCTTCCTCACTAACAACCTTCTTGATCCCTTACAGTCTGGCTTTCTCTTACTACACTCCATTGAAAATGCCCTACTAAAACTCACCAATGATTTGCTAACTGCTAAAACAATGGCCACTACTCCATACTTTTACTACTAGATCTCTCTGTGGCCTTTGATTCTGTTGACCATCCCCTCCTCCTCTAAAAACTCCACTCTCTTGGCCTTCAAAACTTTGTTCTCTACTGATTTTCCTCCTACATATTGTATCATAGTGCTCCTTCAGTGTTACCTATAACTCTGTCTCCTCCTCTCTATTTCCTCTTTCTGTAGGGGTCCCCCAAGTTTCTGTCCTTGGACCCCTCCTCATCTCCATCTACTCCTCCTCCCTTAGTCACTTGATAAACTCCCATGGCTTCCTGTACTATCTCTATGCTGACGACACACAAATTTTTCTTTCTACTCCTGAATAATATTGATGATAATAATAATAATAATAATAATAAATAATAATAAATAAAATAAAACCTCCATAACTGCAAAAAAGAGAGCATGTATCGCCCCCATACTCCTCCTTTTAGAAAAGTTTGCTACTGAATTGTGGCTCCGCAAAACACTTTCCCAACATTCTGTAAACTTATCCTGCTACCAAAAATGATGCCACTTAAATAACATTCAATCCCTCTATTAACACCCTTTTCCGTAAGAATGAGGAAATGGTTCTATTCTTTACAGTTTTTCTGGTTAATTTAAATGACTCACAAAAAAGAAAGAAGAACATTGCTGTAAATTGAACAATTTACTGTACAAGGGGTGAAACCAAGATAATTGAGCAACTAAGTAACTAAGCAACTAAGTAAAGAAGTAATTGAATTCATTCTTCCAACGCATGCATACACATCAGTCATACTAAAGAGTAAAAGGACAGACCTTTCCATCAATGACCATTTCATATCCTTCTCGATTCTTTATTTTATTATAAAGGTATTCTGCAAGATCTAAGCATTTATCAATCTGAACTTCAAATCCTGCTGTCCCCTATAAAGAAAATGAGAAATATTTTCAAAATGAACCTAAAAAACAAATGCATTTGTAACACAAGCAATGGGGGTGATTTACTAAAGCAGTAAAGGCTGTTCACTTAACAATGTGAATTTTCAATTTGCAAGGGCATTTTCCTGTAGCCTAGTGAATGAGGAAAACTCTGCTGAATTAATTCATACACTCAATATGCACGCAAAAATCCATTTTCTTTAGTTTTCCTTGCATGTGACTGAGTATGCTTTGAAAATGGACACTACGCTGAGCAAACATTTCCATACCAATTTAAAATTCACGTTGCAAGGTGAACATGCTCTACTCATTTAGTAAATAAACCAAATGAGTCCAAAAAAATGAAAATTTTAAAAACATATGTATGTTGAAAACACCTTTCACTGATTATACACATTGTGCAATTTCAAAAAATGCTAAATGTTTATAGTGAGCATAAATGGGAAGTCAATTTTAAATATTTCTTAGATATACTGTTGAATATGAATGAGATCAACTTAAGGCAAACAATATTCTCAGTAAGGAACTGTGGAAGTTTTGAATCAAAAAGGCAAGCAGAGAGCTAAGGGCTAGTCATCAATATTACCTTGGGTCTCCCTGTGATCTTCAGGTACAGCTTTCTCTCCAGCAAGCAGTACAGTAGTGACATCGCCAAATCTCCTGAGACTAGTAGTCAGGGGCAGCAGAGCATTGTACACAGCAGATATACAACCATGATATTGTAGGTTGCTAGGTCACTGATACAATTGGATCGCAGTGAACCCCTGGGATCTGCAGTTTTCAAAACCTGCACTCTTAACAGAAAACTTAGGAGCAAGAACCCGTAATCTGAATGAATGTATAACACCACCCCCTTTATACTCACAGCTTCCACGTCTTTGACAGGTGACTCATCAGCTGTCAGTGGGGTTCTGCACACCCGATGAAAAAAAAGGTCCCTACCCAATGATGGCTTCTGCCAAATGACAACTCCGGAGTCTCCCGCTTTTAAATAAACGAAGGGGCGGGTCACCTGGTGACATTACTGGGTGACCTTGCCTCCTTGTGACGTCATCGACAGGGGCATGCGGTCACTTCCCGGTGCTAAATAAACAAAGGGGCGGGGTCACCCAGTGTTCATCATGATTGACAATGGATCTGCATCAGGGGACATTGTTTTTTTTTCTTTTTTTTAGTAAAGGACTTGTCAAATTTTTGTTACAATGTATCCCATACTTATTTACATGGATGGGGGGGGGGGGGGCGAGATCTAGGGGCTTCCAAATTCTGGTAAGTCACCCCCAGTACCCTCACAACCACCGGACCAGGGTTGTGGGGAAGAAGGCCTTGTCCTCATCAACATGGGGACAAGGGGCTTTGGGGGAGGAGCATGGTCCTCAGCTATGAACCATATTTTACCCAAGCCAATCTTCATCTTTACTCTACTTCATGGTCCTCAGTTGTGAACCATGAATTGTCTAAGTCTACCTATATTAGTGCTAGTGCTGCTTAGTGAGTGTTGTCCTCTACTAGAAATATAATTTGTTTGGAGTATCCTACATCACCTTAGACCACTAGACCAGGTTCAACTAGCAAATAAACTTAAAAAAAGACACCCCTAGACTGTTCAATAAAAGAGAAGTCCAGCCTGAGCTTGTTTGGCTGGGTGTCTCCTAATGGTCAAAGGAGTGCAATTTATTTTGCACTCCTGTGACCCATTTTCAGCAGAGAGCGGTCTGAAGTCTGCTCTCTGCTGATGTCACCAAGATCAGTCCTCTCAGTGAGCCACCCTTCCACAGCTCAGTGCTCCAGTGAGCTTGGAGGAGCAGAGAGGAGAGCTGCTGATTGACAGCCAACAGCTCTCAACTTGGGGTTCGATCACTCGGTTCTCAGTGCAGAGGTGGCGGGGGACAGATGCAGCATTGGTCCGATGCTGCAGCCACCTAGGTAGGTATGATTAGGGAAAAAAAATGAAAAAACATACTTTTCTTTTAAGCTACAGTGGATGGACTGTTGCTGTGTGCCTGACTGCCTTGTATTGATTTGGGAAGGAACCTGTGCAATCTCATTATCCCCTTCAGGGGTAGTGCTACACGTGCTAAGCACAGCTCTTGTATGCCCCAATTAGGTTATGGTTTCAGCCCAAATGTGATTTCTTCCACCCACATGTTTTTTTTATACTAACACTAATAATTAGGTCACAATATGCTAATTCATGTTACACTCCTCCCATCTTTCAGTCCCTAAATTGCCAATACTTACCACCAGTAGTTGGCAGGAATGCATTGTGATAATGTATATGACTTAGCCTTACCTTTGCTCGCCACATAAGCCATAACTTGAAAATGTCCACATGACGTCCACATTGCAAGGCTTTGTCTCCAGTGTCATAAGAGAGGTCATAGTGCTTATCTTGCTGGAAGAGGTAGGACGCATGCATCTGATTGCAGTTCTGCATCAATCCCTGCACAATAAGCAATGAAAGAAACACCCCAGGTTAATTGCTGAGCAGTAATACTTTTATGGCCTAATTAGAGTAAGGCATATGTTAATTTATGTGCATTAATGCAACAGTGCGTTCTGCCCATCATTAAGATGCCCTTCATTAGGGCAATCTCTTAATTTTAAATAGGCTAGCAGCACATATCAGCACCTAGAAAAAACATTTCTGTACTAATTTTGGCAATGGCATATATACAGTACGTTGTGGTGCTCTACCAACGCCTATAAATGTACATTTGAGTTCCAATCTAAATCAAGGGCCGTCCCACACAATAAACATATACCCAATGCATTAACATGAGCTGCAATAAGAATTTTTTTATGTTTTATTTAACCTACAAAACAATACATATATATTACATAAATAAAAAAAATACATTTTAAAAAGCTTTTATATTTCATATTTATAGAAATTTGAAACACGTTTTCTCCTCTATGGGGGGGGGACTTTCAAATAGGGTGAGTAGCCAATGAAATATAAAGCATGTATTAAAAAGTATAATTTTTAATAATAATAATATTAAAAAATATATGAGCACATACAGTTATATTTCATATTTATAGGTGCAGCCTCATTTAAAAACACTGGACATATTTTTTGTAAGGAATGGAAGATTCCGTGTAAGCAGACGACATTATATTAAATAGTACATAATGTGCACTGTAAGAAAATTATACAGCTAAGGATACATTTTCAGTGCATTAGAAATTCTAAAGGTAGAAGATAACAGCTTAAAAATGCAAAGTATTACCTGAAAAATGGAAATTACTACATTACTACTGATGCTTCCCCTAAACCACAACATAATTGCAGCCCTTTCACAGAGACTTTCGCCGCAGGCCAGGTCAAACCATTATAATAATTTACGGATTAATGCTGCCTTTTATTTTGCTTAAAGGGTAACCCCACTTTTGTGGGTGGAAAAAAATAGAAAATAGAGAAAAAATAATATAGCGTATACAATTGCAACACAAGTCATATCGTACTTGAATGTTATTAAAAATATCTTTCCTTTTCAATCTGCATCTGAAAATGCAATGCAATATGGCTACCTGGGGGTGTTCTGTACACAGAATGTATACAGAACGTCCCCCAGAAATATCATTTCCTGCTTGTGTGATTGGCTCACTGATTTTCCCAGAAGTCTACACTAAGATACAAGTCAGATTTCAGGCATCCCTTGCAACACAAATTTCATTTTTGGTGAAATATTTCCAATAGGAACATGTCCAAAGGGATGCAGGCCCAACAGCTTTCCTCATTAGCGCTCTGCAGCTGCAGCAGCTGGTTGATAATTAGCAAACCACTCCCATTAGACTCACTCGGCACAGAGGAACAAACAGGGATTTCTTCAGAATAACAAAATATAATCCTTGCAATGTACATAGATCACCCACAGGAGAATGTTTTTTTTCTCAACAAAAGTGGAGTTACATTTTAAGTCAGAAGTACAAAATATAGATTCTGCACATGTGCCAGACAAGATGTGGGTAACCTAAAACACTGCTATCATGCAGCTACAAATCCCAGCATGCTTGAACACCCTTGCAGCATACAATTAAGTATTTCTACACAGAAAGCCCCACAAATCTCCTAGACAATATTCACAAAGACATCATATCAGCAGCGAAACACATTTGTGATATACAAAATGTGCGCCAGTTTACAATTAACAATCAGAATCCTCAGGGGCGGTGCCTCGCTCAGCAAGCAAAAGGTCAAATGTTAGTGAGGTTTCTTGCTACAGGTCAGTATCTTCCTATTTTTAACTGTCTGGAATGTAATTTAAAGTGGTTATAAACCTTCCTTATAAAAAAAATAAAAATAACAAGCATGCCTATACTTACCTGCTCTGTGTAATGGTTTTGCACAGAGCAGCCCTGATCCTCCCCTTCTGTGGTCCCCCGCCAGTGCTCCTGGCCCCTCCTCTTCTTTGGGTGCCCCAACAGGAAGCTGCTTTGATTGGGTGCCCCCACAGGACGCTGCTTTCCCTGGGGGCCAATGTGCAGGCTCGCTCCCGAGTTCTGCTGCTACGTCCATTGACACAGACAGCAGGACTCAGCCCCCCACCCCCTGCGCCCGTGTCACAGGATTTGATTAACAGCAGTGGGAGTCAATGGCTCTTGCTGCTATCAATCTGTCCCTGGAGGAGACAGACAGCGGCTGGAGCCACTGCGCTCATGTGCATCGCTGGATCAGATCGGGCTCAGGTGAGAAAAGAAAGGGGGGGGGTCTGGGGGGCAGCTGCAGCACAGAAGGTTTTTCACTTTAATGCATAGAATGCATTAATGTGAAAAACCTTAAGGCTTTGGAACCACTTTAGATTGTTACTAAAGTCAAAAAAATACATTTAGAATTAAAATAACAAATCTGTTATACTCACCTGCTCTGTGCAGTGGTGCTCCTGGCTCCTCCTCTTCTTTGTGTGCCCCCATAGCAAGCCGCTTGCTATGGAGGCAGATTGGGGTTGATTTACTATAACTGGAGAGTGTTAAATTCTGCTGCAGCTGTGCATGGTGGCCAATCAGCTTCTAACTTCTAGTGATATTAAAGTCTTGTTTTTTTGTTTTGTTTTTCTTAATAATAACAAACATGTTGTACTTACAGTACATCCTCTGTGTAGTGGTTTTGCACAGAGCAGCCCAGATCCTCCTCTTCTCAGGTCCCTCGCCGGTGCTCCTGATCCCTCCCTCCTGTTGAGTTCCCCCACAAACAGCAAACATCTTGCTATGGGGGTACCCGAGCCGGGATGAAGCTCCATTAAAAATGTCACATGCTGGATGAAGTGGTCCTGCATGACTCCAAAATGTTGCAATCTGCTCTAACAATGTGATCGTTGAATAAAGCTTTGGACCCGTTCTGGAGATCCTTGGTGTGCTGATGACATTCTCTTGCTCTGACTTGTGAGTGGGTGCTGAAGCTACCACCAATCACCGGTTTCTGCCGGTAGTCGATTCAGCACCCACTTATATGCACAACCATTTCCACAGGAACGTGTGCATTGGGAATAGCATTAGTTACTAGTTACAAGTGTCCTTGACTTCACGTCTGGCCTCCATCCCCTTTCCTTCATATCAAGTGACTGCAACAATAAACTAAAAGCCTTTACAATTCCACATGAACCTAGGGCTGCAGTTCTGCTTCTCCTTTAGACTCTTTGTCTTGAGTCCCTACCTGACCTTACCAGTCCTTACTTGCCCGTCTACCTCAAGACTTCAGGCAATCGGCTAAATCCAGAAATGAAATGCATATACAGGAGCTATTTTACCAGCCAAAGGCATCATTCAACCTGGAAGGGGAGCAGTATCACCAGGGCAGGGCATAGGGTGGTGGGGGCCCCTGGGCTTGAGTCACTTTCGGGCCCTACCTTCTAAACATTACCGTATTTATCGGCGTATAACACGTGTTGGCGTATAACACGCACCCCAAGTTTAGGATGGCATTTTAAGGAAAAAACTTTTAGGAGGGAAGTTTAAAGAAAAAAAATGTAAATGCCCATCAATGCAGCCTTATCAGTGTCCATCTGCAGCCTTGCCCATCCATCTGCAGCCTTGTCCAGTGTCATTGCAGCCTTGTCATTTGCAGGCTTGTCATTGCAATCTTGAAGTTTAAAAATGGCGCTGCCGAGATACAGACTCCTGTGTATCTCGGTGGCTCTCGGGTCCTCTCGCAGTCCTGAACGGAGCCGGGAGTAGCCGAGTGTACTCGGCTGGGCTCACAGTCATGCCCAGTAACTGTGAGCGGAGCCGAGCTGGGTACACTCGGCTATGTATCTTGGTGGGGCCCCCTATTGGGTGGGGCCCATGGGCTTGAGCCCAGTCAAGCTCAATGGTAAGTCCTGCCCTGAGTATCACAGTGCCAAAATGGTGAGCCTGTAGGGGGGCAGCACTGGAGATCAGGTGAGTAGAGAAAAAGCCAGGCCTGCTTTTTAGCAGGCGCTATAACCTTTACATTTTAAATCTTTGTCCAAGCTGGAGTTGGGCTTACCATGACAACATTGACAACATTCACATACAAAACGTTAAAAAGACAATAGTCTCCCCTCATGGACACCTACCTCTTCTTGAACCAAAAGAGCAGAGCACTGAAGAGGAACGCCCATCATTTTGTGTGGGTTCCACGTCACAGAATTAGCTCTGTAAATAAAGTGGACATGTTAATTATCAGCCATGTATATTTAATTTATGTTCTTTAAAACGGATCTACACTGCATCTGAGAACCACAAACCAAAAATTCTGTTTAACTCATTTTAATATTCAAAGCAAACTCATCCATCTATCCATATCTCCATGCTTTAACTTTAATAACTTCAGCCCCGGAAGGATTTACCCACTTCCTGACCAGGCCATTTTTTGCGATACGGCACTGCATCGCTTTAACTGACAATTGCATGGTTGTGTGCAATTGTACCCAAACAAAATTGATGTCCTTTTTTCCCCCACAAATAGAGCTTTCTTTTGGTGGTATTTGATCGCCTCTGTGGTTTTTATTTTTTGCGCTATAAAAAAATAGCGACAATTTTGAAAAAAAACAGAATATTTTTTGTATGGGGTGACTCTGCAGACTCTGATGTAAGGGAGAACTCTGGGGACACCAAAATAAGGGATGCTCTGGGAACCCTGATTTAAGGAGGGGGGGCACTGAGAACTCTGATGTAGGGAGAGAACTCTGATGTAGGGGGGAACACTGTGGCCTCTGGTGTAAAGGGGAACTCTGATGTAAGGGGTGCTCTGAGAACCCTGATTTACCTTTGTGTACTCAGAGACAGAAGAGAGAAAGGGGAAGACTTCAGTCACAGACAGGGATGGATGCTGAGCTCACTCACCCCTTGGCAGTCAGCACCTCTCATCCAGATGTTTATGGGACTGCTGGACCTCAAATTTCCAGCCCCCTCTTTTCTTTTCGGAGACAAAGCCCTGGGATTGGAACAGGGCTGGACTGGGACAAAAATTTGGCCCTGGACTTCATCCAGACCGGCCCACTCCAATTTTGCAAACACGCACAAAAACAGTATGCTGCGCACTTGCACGAGAGTGACGTCATCATGGCCCGGCTAGACACATAGCAGGAGTATGCAAACTCAGAAGCCGACAGCACACTGCTAGTGATCTTTTATTTTCCAGCCCCCCCCCCCCCACCCCCTGGCCGAAGCCTGGCTCTGCATTATATATTTTAAAATAAACAACTAATGCGTACACCTATTTTTGATCAACCGCAGTAATGAGAAGCTGCCAACAACAAACAGGTTAACACAAACCCACAGATAAATTGAATATATAGCAAAGGATGTGATGCTAACCAAAATAACATAAAAAAATCCATTTGGTGCAAATAATGATTCAAATAATACAAAAAATCCAACATAGCTAAAAGTACATCAAACGTGTCAATTAATATTGAAATGTGCATAAAAAAAATTTCAGCAAAAAATTCATATATAAACCATGCTTATAATTAAAACCATTTTATCCAAACTATGTCCTTGGTATTCAAGTGCAAAAAGAGTGCAAAAAAGGGGGGAATTTTAATTATATGGTTTATGTATGAATTTTTTGCTGAAAATAATATTTTTATGCACATTTTAATATTAATTGACAGTTTTGGTGAACTTTTAGCTATGTTGGATTTTGCATATTATTTTAATCATTATTTTCACCAAATAGATTTTTTTATGTTATTTTATTTAGCACCACATCCTTTGCTATATATATATATATATATATATATATATATATATACACAGCCATATTCTATATACAGTATTACAGTATATATACACACATACACAGCTATATGCTATATACAGCGTATATATATATATATATATATATAGCCATATTCTATATACACAGATAGATATATATATATATATATATATATATATATATACACCGTATATACTCGAGTATAGGCCGACCCGAATATAAGCCGAGGCCCCCAATTTACCCCCAAAAAAACTGGCAAACTTATTGACTCGTGTATAAGCCGAGGGTGAGACATGCCTGTCCATCCCTGTGTGTGTGTCCGTCCATCCCTGTGTGTCCGTCCATCCCTGTGTGTCCGTCCATCCCTGTGTGTGTGTCCGTCCATCCCTGTGTGTCCGTCCATCCCTGTGTGTCCGTCCATCCATCCCTGTGTGTGTGTGTGTCCATCCATCCATCCATCCCTGTGTGTGTGTGTGTCCATCCATCCATCCATCCCTGTGTGTGTGTGTGTCCATCCATCCATCCCTGTGTGTGTGTGTCTCCATCCATCCATCCATCCCTGTGTGTGTGTGTCTCCATCCATCCATCCATCCCTGTGTGTGTGTGTCTCCATCCATCCATCCCTGTGTGTGTGTGTCTCCATCCATCCATCCATCCCTGTGTGTGTGTGTATCCATCCATCCCTGTGTGTGTGTGTCCATGTGTGTGTGTGTGTGTGTGTGTGTGTGTGTGTGTGTGTGTGTGTGTGTGTGTGTGTGTCCAGCCTACCTGTGTCCCGAGCCTGTGTCCCGTGCCTTGCCTCCTTGCCTCCGTCCCGTGCCTTGCCTCCTTGCCTCTGTCCCGTGCCGTGCCTTGCCTCCGTCCCGTCCCGTGCCGTGCCTTGCCTCCGTCCCGTGCCTTGCCAGGATCGCCGCTCTTCGTCGGCGCCTCGGCGGACATTCTACCATTCAAACGCCGCGCCTCCGCCTTCGCCTGTGATAGGCGGAACACTGAATTTCCCAGCAGCCTGTGTTCCGCCTATCACGGACATCGTCTCATCCTCGTCCGTAGTACGAGGATGAGACGATGTCCGTGATAGGCGGAACACAGGCTGCTGGGAAATTCAGTGTTCCGCCTATCACAGGCGAAGGCGGAGGCGGAGGCGCGGCGTTTGAATGGTAGAATGTCCGCTGTCTGTCTGCTCGACACGCTGATCGAGCAGGCAGACAGCGATGACTCGAGTATAAGCCGAGGGGGGCACTTTCAGCCTCAAAAAAGAGGCTGAAAATCTCGGCTTATACTCGAGTATATACGGTATATATATATATATATATATATACAGCCATATGCTATATACAGTATTCAATGGCTGTGCTGGGCCGGCCGGTTACCTGGACGGGTTCCTGCAGCATTGCCATCCTCCGGCCTCCCTCGTCTGCTCCGGGGACTTCTTTGCCTGTCGGCTGCTCTCAGGACATCACACGGCGGCCCCTGCTCATTTAAACTCACAGCGTCCATTACCGCGGGGGCCGCCGGAGATAGCCGAGTTTTGTTTGCTGAATAGCTGTCGGAGAGGAGGGGGCGGGGGAAGCCGAGCAGTGACAGAAAAGGACGACTGTATGCCGGAGATGGCCGAAGATGTGTGCAATGCCAGTGTTCTGAGAGCGCCGAGTGGGGGCGGAAAGAGCCGAAGTGCGCCGCGCGGCGTTCGGAAGTACAGCGGTGCTCAAATGAATGGCTGCGTGAGTAGCGCAGCCATTAATTTGGCAGGCTGTCACTGAAACCGGCCCACTGAGCCATCGGCCAACCGGGAATCTCCCGGTAGTCCCGATGGCCAGTACATGCCTGGATTGGAGTGTGGGCAGACACAGAGTGATAGGGGCTGGAGGAAGAGGTGCAGATCAAGCTCTCTCTCCTCTCCCGTCTGTGTGTGTGTTTGGGGCCGTGAAACAGACACTCTCAGCTTAAACAACTGCAGCCAGAAACCCTGCTGGGAAGCCTTAGCCCAGTCTGAATAATGTGTCTGGGTTTCAGGCAGTCTGAAACCCGGACACATGATTCCAAACCCAAACTCTCCGGGTGAATTCTGGAAAGGTGGCAACCCTAGCTGTAAGGTGGGAGTGCTAACCACTAAGCCATTGTGTTACCCCCATGCTTCAGGTAACAAGGTTGTGAGTAATAAAGAAGCTTACATGAAATATTAGCAAACCTCATAGAGAATGTTTTATTTAATGATTGCTGGTTAAAATGAGTAGGCAGCACTACTTGTGATTATCTCACATTTTTTTTTTATGGCATGCTTTTCATAAGAACTGTCCTGCGGTGTTTCATCGGAAGGAGTTTGGTGCATATGACAGCTGGAAAATAAAAGTTTAAACCTGATTGGCTGCTACTGTAGATAGCCATGAAGTGGTTAATAAAGCATAATTTTCTCCTGAACTCTAACCCCTCCTTCAGTGCGGCATCCTTTGTTCCCTCTGCTCCATTTGAGCTGTAGTGCTGCAATTATTTTGCAGAACAGTCTTCTGAGAAGCCAACAACCGGCCAAAGCGTGCTTTATTTTCTGTGTAACTGCTGTAATTAGGGAGCATAATACCCTGAAATTATGTTCATTTTCAACACAAATATACCAGTGAAGCTATACCATATGTGATGCTTCGAGCCGTCATATTAGGCAGGAGGGGAAAGCTTCTTTGCAAGAAGAAAAAAGAGTGTCACTCAGATTTGACATGCTTAAAAAACTTTGCTCGATAGGCTAAATCTTCTATTTCAGTGCTGATGTATGTCAGAGATCATTACAGCACTTCTAAAGCTTTAATCCCTGGGTGGTAGAGCAATTACCATCCCCAATTGGGTCATATTAGCCATAATGATGTATAATTTGGGATTTCGGTGTACATCACAGCCTAGATTCGTGTTGCAGAAAGTAAGGTTTTAATATTTGCACTGCAGTAAAAATGTGTCTTTAGGAGAATGTTTTGTCTTTATTATATGTGTCCATACAATGGTGGTTTTCCCTTAACTAAAGGCTTCTATACAACATTCTAAACAAGTCCAGTTACTATGTCTATGCTTCATAAAGTCAAAACTGTCCTTTACTCCCCCCCTCCTTCATTTGTGTCTCACGCACTCCCCCTCCCAGACACTGCAGCTCAGAGGGGGGAAGTTTAAGCAACAGAGGCAGTGTTGTCAATCCAGAGAGCAGCAAGCAGAACTAGGTGTGGCTAGGTGCTGATTAACCAATTAACTAGTTGCTGACCGCCGGCTGTCAAATGACGGCCAGGCGGCACACCTATTGCGGCGGGAGGCCGTCATATGACGGCCTCCCGTTTAAACAGGGAATGCGCGCGATCGTGCGTGCGCATCCCTGTTTCTTCGGTGGTGGTGTGTCACGGAGACACCGCTCGCCACCAAAGGGGGTGAACAGCCATTGGTTATGGCTGTTTACCACGTGAACGGCCGTGATGAAGTCACGGCCGATCACAGATGGTCCCACCTCGACTGTGCACGGTGCATGCGCACGATCCTGAGCGTGCTGCGCGTGCACGTCGGTGACGGCGTGTTCCCCGGGAACACTGCTCGTCACAGACGCTGGTAAACAGCCATTGGCCGGCTGTTTACCCACGTGATCGGCTGTGATCCTCTCACAGCCGATCACTAAAATGTAAACAAACAGCGGTAACGAGATGTTACCGGGTTCTCCTCCTCACACACCGATCGTGTGTGAGGAGGAGATTGTGGTAACAACTCGTTACCGCCTACAGTACACATCAAGCACACTGATTGCCCCCCCCCAATAAAGAGGACCTGTCACCACCCCTCATAGTACCTGTCAATCACAATCCATCAGAGTACCTGTCACAGTCCATCAGAGTATTTGAGTACCTGTCCCAGCCCATCAGAGTACCCGAGTACCTGTCCCAGCCCATCAGAGTACCCGAGTACCTGTCCCAGCCCATCAGAGTACCCGAGTACCTGTCTCAGGCTATCAGAGTACCCGAGTACCTGTCACGGTTCACCCGAGTACCTGAGTACCTGTCACGGTTCATCCGAGTACCCGAGTACCTGTCACAGTCCATCTGAGTACCCGAGTACCTGTCCCAGTCCATCTGAGTACCTGAGTACCTGTCACGGTTCATCTTAGTACCCGAGTACCTGTCACAGTCCATATGAGTACCTGTCACCACCCTTTAGAGTACCCAAATACCAGTCACCAAGCCATCAGAGTACCTGTCACCAGGTCATCAGAGTACCAGAGTACCTGTCACCAGGCCATCAGAGTACCAGAGTACCTGTCACCAGGCCATCAGAGTACCCGAGTACCTGTCACCAGGCCATCAGAGTACCCGAGTACCTATCTCCAGCCCATCAGAGTACCCAAGTACCTATTTGCAGCCCATGTCTCATAGAATATACGTTGGGGTGTTTGCTTTCCAAAATAGGGTCATTATGTGGGTAATTTCTCTGTCCTGGTGGTCCAGGACCTTCAAAAGTGTGATGGGTAGGAATGAAATGTGTGTCATTTATGCTCCTAGAACGCCTGAATGTACTACTTCAATGTTCGGCCTCTCTATGTGGCCAGGCTGTGTAAAAGTCCTACACATGTGGTATTGCCATACTCGGGAGGAGTAGCAGAATGTGTTTTGGGTTGTAATTTTTGCTATATACATGCTATGTGTTAGAAATATCTTATAAATTGACAATTTTGTGTAAAAAAAAATGCGTTTAAATTTTTTTCCACATATTCCAAAAACTTCTGGAAAAAAAATAACCATTCAAAAGACTCATTATGCCTCACAGATTATACGTTGGGGTGTTTGCTTTCCAAAATAGGGTAATTTCATGGGAAATTCCATTGTCCTGGTACTCCAGGGCCTTCAAAATTGTAATAGGTGGTTGAGAAATGAGATGCGTCATTTTTGCTCGTAGAACGTCTGAAGGTACTACATCAATGTTGGTGCTCTGTATGTGGCCAGGCTGTGTAAAAGTCTCACACATGTGGTATCGCCGTACTCAGGAAGAGTAGAAGAATGTATTTTGGGGTGTAATTTGTTGTATGTATATGCTGTGTGTGAGAAATAAAGAAATAACCTGATAATATGACAATTTTGTAAAAAATAATAATAATAAAAAAAAAATCTTCATATTGCAAAGAATTGTGGGAAAAAATGACAACTTAAAAAAACTCACCATGCTACTTACTTAATACCTTGGAATGTGTACTTTGTAAAAAGGGGTCATTTGGGGGGTATTTGTACTTTCCTGACTTGTTAGTGTCTCAAGAAATTAGATACACCTGATGTACTGAAGGCCTGATCAGATGTGATCAACTTTCAGCGATTGGCACCATAGTTTGTAGACTCTATAACTTTCACAAAGACCAAATAATATACAGTGCACTAATGTGGGTTATTTTTTTACCAAAGATAGGTAGCAGTATAAATTTTGGCCAAAATTTATGAAGAAAAATTACTAATTAGCAAAAATTTATGACAGAAACAAAGAAAAGGGCATTTTTTTTCACAAAATTTACATTTTATTTTATTTATAGCACAAAAAATAAAAAACCCACTAGTGATTAAATACCACTAAAAGAAAGCTCTATTTTTGTGGAAAAAAGGACGCGAGTTTCATATGGGTACAGTGTTAGATGACTGAGTAATTGTTATTCAAACTGTGAGAGCGCTGAAAGCTGAAAATTGGTCTGGTCAGGAAGGGGGTGTAAGTGCACTGTATTGAGGTGGTTAAGGACCAAGCCTCTTTTTTTAGATTTGTTGTTTACAAGTTAAAAACATTTTTTTTGCTAGAAAATTACTTAGAACCCCCAAACATTATACTTTTTTTTCTAACACCCTAGAGAATAAAATGGAGGTCATTGCAACACTTTCTGTCACACCGTATTTGTGCAGTGGTCTTACAACACACTTTTTTTGGAAAAAATACACTTTTTTGAATTAAAAAATAAGACACCAGTAAAGTTAGCCCTATTTTTTTTATATTGTGAAAGATAATGTTACACTGAGTAAATTGATACCCAACATGTCACGCTTCAAAATTGCGTCCGCTCGTGGAATGGCGACAAACTTTTACCCTTATAAATCTCCATATGCGACATTTAAAAAATTCTACTGGTTGCATGTTTTGTGTTATTGCTCTCGCTCTACCGATCGCGGCGATACCTCACATGTGTGGTTTTAACACTGTTTTCATATGCAGGCGCTACTCACTATGTGTTCGCTTCTGCACGTGAGCTTGGCGACATGGGACGCGTTTACATTTTTTTTCTTATTTATTTTACCTTTTATTTTTTATTTTTGCACTGTTTAAAAAAAATAAAATTGTGTCACTTTAATTCCTATTACAAGGAATGAAAACATCCCTTGTAATAGAAAAAAGCATGACAGAACCTCTTAAATATGAAATCTGAGGTCAAAAAGACCTCAGATCTCATATTTACACAAAAATGCAATAAAAAAAAAATCATTTCATTAAAAAAATAAAATAAAAAATGGCCCGGAAGTGATGTTTTAATGTTGCTTCCGCCCTGCAGTGTCATGGAGATGGGTGGGTGCCATCTTCCCCTCACTCGTCTCCATACACAGCCACGGGAAGGATCCGATTGCCTCCGCCACTGCCAATGGCTCTGGTAAGCGGCGGAGGGCACCGGATCGCGACAGGAGGGGGGCCCCTTCTCCCGCCTCTGATAAAAGTGATCTTGTGGCGAATCCGCAACAGAGACCACTTTTATCTTGTACTGGACCGCCAGCCGAACATGGAGATACCGGGGTTATGGCAGCGAGCTGCTGCCATAACGACGATATTCATCCTCAAAGTAAGGACGTACGTCGGCATGCTGGGGTCCGGAAGTGGTTAACAAACTACAAGCTTGTGAATCAGTGGCAACAATGCTGAGAACCACATAACCACTGTAGTGCAGGCAGACAAGGCCCACATGAGAGTGGCAACTCTGCTCTGAATTCAGGAGCAGTGCAGCATTGTTGCCACGACATCAAAGCTACATTGGGTGGACTTTTCTGGAAGAATCAATAAATATTTGTGAGACTTTGCAGAGGCACTAAGAAAAAAGTGTAAACACAAACACACTTATATTTAAAGTGGATGTAAACCAGGTGTGCCCAACCAGTGGCCCGCGGAGCCCTCTGATGTGGCCCACGACCTCCTTCTGTGTGATGGCAGATTGGCAAGCCCAGATCATGGGTTGGAGAACTGCCATCCCAGAGCATCTGCATTGTTAATGAAGCCAGCAAAGCAAGCAGCTGTGGAGCAGAGCTGTATTAGCTGATGCTTCCTGTATAGCGCCGTCTCTTCCCACAGGCGGAGTGATACCAAATGCACTCTGCCGGGGACAGCAACAGCAGGTGATACCTGAATGGAATACTATTATTAAAGGTCAGTTTACTAAAATTGCAGTGTATATATGGGCATATCTGCACAGTGGTTACTGGGCTGCTTTCAAACTGATCCGCAGGTGCAGTGCACCTTCAGATTACCTGAACTGAGGCATAGACTTCTGTTATTACCTGCAGATTTGGTGAGCTTTCAGAAAGTGCACCGCACCTGCAGGATATAATAGAAGTCTATGGCAAAGTGTAGCTAACCCGCAGGAAAGACACAGGTACACTGCGCTGCATTAGTGTGAAAGGCCCCTTTCACACAACTCAATCGAACCCTCCATTCACTTCTATGAAAAGGCAGATGTAAACAGAGCAGATGTAAACAGATTCGTGTATTTTTACACCCGCCTACCTCCAATCTGATCGCTAAAAAAAAATAAAAAATAAACAGAAGGGGATCAATTCCCTTCCGTCAGGGCAGATCGGATCGGAGGACCCATAGAGTAGTGTGGGCTGTGTCCGCTCTGCACGGACCTGTCATCTGCCTGCTCTGCTCATTGTGGCCTGTGACCGGTTACCAAGTTGCTTAAGTGGCCCTCACCCGGTGAAGTAAACAGCCTCAGATGATACACAGAGATGAAAAAAATCTCCCTATATAAGTTTTACATGGATATCTTGCTGTCTTCACCTTTACCTACTGTTTAGAAAGTGCATGTCCTGTTTGATTTTTCACTTTCATCTGTAGAAGGAGATCATTGCTAGACACTGTGAGAAAGCTGATTGGACGAAAAGCACACAGCAGTTGCTAATAACAGATTTCAGTAAAGTGCAGTAAGTGTTGACATGACAGTCCTACTTTTCGCTTATTTCATAAAGCAGTCACAGCATGAGTAGCAAAGTCTTTTCCTGGCCAGTATTGTGCAGAGAAAAGCCTCATACACACGATCGGACTTTAAACAAACTTTCCTGTGGATTTCTGTACAAAGGGCGTTGGCCATGAACTTGTTAAGAATACACACAGCGGGACTTTTTCAGCCAACTTTCACTAAATCACACGTTTTTTCTGCTCTTTACCGCCACCCTTTGGTCAACTTCTGTATTGTTGTCTGATCTTTTGCATTGGTTCATTGGATTGTACTTTGGACTAAAGTCCTATGGTTTTCTGTACACACGATCTCACTTTTGTTGCCGAAAAGTTTGTCTGTTTGCAGAGTGAACTTTTGTCCGATGAAAGCCGAAAATGTTTGTTGTCAAAAAGTCCGATCGTGTGTACGGGCCTAAAGACTGGTGCACTCTATGTGGAAGCAGTGGTCTCTCACAGTGCTCTGATACACCCCCCCTTCAGAGTCAGAACTGGAGCTCTCCAATCAGCAAAGCTCACACTCCCTGCTGCTCTGAAAATCCTATCTCTGACTCAAAAGGTGACAGATCTGCAGAGAGAACATTTTTACTCCATAGAGTGCAGTAGGCTATCCCTGCAGCTGCTGGCAGACGACAGGCTTTTAGACTCTAGCTGTGATGGTTTTACAAACATAATCAGCGGTAGGACTCTGAATACTTGCAGTTTTTCTGTACCTGATATGAATTTACAAGACTTGAGATTTTAATTGGACTTTAATTAACTTAAAGGAGGTACACAGCAATCAGAGCAAGAAGCTGAAATTTTCAAGTGCATTGAAGGAGCTGATCTTATTTTTGGTTCACTCCTTCTCAGCTATGGGATACTGGGGAAGAGGAGTGACTTCACATAAAAACCATTTCAAACACCAGATTACTGGCAACCAGATAATTTACAAAGGGAGCAAAGAACCAATGACATAATCGACAATAGTTCAGGAGAGGAAGACTGTATTTTCTTAACCGCTTCCCGACGCAGTTATACTGTGGCAGGTTGGCTCCCCTGCATGAGCTGTCGTAGCTATACATAGGCTCGCGGGGTTAGGATAGCAGGCATGCGCACGTGCCCACTGCCGGTGCTCGTGGCCGATGGTCGCAATGATGAGCAATCGTGAACAGGAGAGACAGAACAGGGATGAGTCTGTGTAAACACACACTTCCCTGTTCTGTTCTGACAGGAGTGACAGATTGTGTGTTCCTATGAGCTAGGAACCACGATCTGTCACTTCCTCCAGTCAGTCCCCTCCCATTTCAGTTATAATCACCTCCCAGGGAACACAGATAACCCTGCGAGCGCACCCTAGTGTTAACCCTTTCACTGCCAGTGACATTTTTACAGTAATCAATGCAATTTTAGTGTTAACCCCTTCACTGCCATTGACATTTTTACAGTAATCAATGCAATTTCATAGCATGGATTGCTGTATTAATGCGAATGGTCCCAAAAATGTGTCAACATTTTCCAATGTGCCCGCCATAATGTCGCTGTCCTGATAAAAAACGCAGATCTCCGCCATTACTAGTGATAAAAAAATAAAATGCTATAAATCTATCCCCTATTTTGTAGACACTATAAATTTTGCACAAACCAATCAATATACACTTATATTTTTTTACCAAAAATATGTAGAATACATATCGGTTTAAACAGATGAAAAAAATCGTTTTTTCATATATTTTAGGGGGATATTTATTATGCAAAAAGTAAAAAACGATGCGTTTTTTTCAAAGTTGTCACTATTTTTTTGTTTATAGCGCAAAAAATAAAAACCACAGAAGCGATCAAATAGCACCAAAAGGAAGCTCTATTTGTGGGAAAAAAAGGACGTCAATTTTGTTTGGGTATAACGTTGCACGACCGCGCAATTGTCAGTTAAATCGATGCAGTGTAGAATCGCAAAAAGTGCTCTGGTCAGGAAGGGGGTAAATTCTTCCGGGGTTTAATCGGTTAAAGTGGAACTTCACTCTTCCAATCTACTTTGATTATTTTTAATCCTTTACGTTGCTATCATTAGTAAATTATGGATGTAGATTGGGGGGTTTAGGGTGTCTGAACCCCCCCCATAGCAAAGTTATGTTTGTGGAAAAAATGGGAGCTTTACACTTGTCCCCGGTCCGTAATTATCAATGAACGGGAACAGGGCAAGCTCCTGTATTGATCCAGCCACTGCCGCTGTCAGCCTCCCCCTCCTCCCTCCCCTCCACGCTGATTTAGATCTCAGCTCGGGTGGGGGGCAGTGCGCTCCACTGACATCTTGTGGCGGCTCGGATGGGGGGCAGGGGGCTCAGCTGACATCTTAGGCCTACCCTCGGTGCCCTGGACTGCAGCAGAAAGTTAAGGTCAGTGCATGACAGCTTCACACCACAGACTGCCCTGCCATCTGCTGGAAAGAACCTGCGGGGTTGGGTAGGGACTCTAAGATAAGGGTAATCCATCCGCAGTCTCTGATTACCTCCTGTAGTCTGTCCGCAGTCTCTGATTATCTCCTGTAATCTATCCGCAGTCTCTGATTATCTCCTGTAGTCTGTCCTCAGTCTGTGATCATCTCCTGTAGTCTGTTCGCAGTCTCTGATTATCTCCTGTAATCCATCCACAGTCTCTGATTATCTCTTGTAGTCTGTCCTCAGTCTGTAATCATGTCCTGTAGTCTGTCCGCAGTCTCTGATTATCTTATTATCTCCTGTAATCCATCTGCAGTCTCTTATTATCTCTTGTAGTCTGTCCGCAGTCTTTCCCCAACTGCCCTTAAGCCCCTCCCACAATATTTTTGGCCACACTCACTTTTTTGTTGTTCTCTCCTTGGCATACCCCTCGTTCTCAAGTTCAAAGGTTTAGAGATATGTTTTGTATGTATGGACTCAGCACAGTACCACTTCTCTTGTCTGGTATACTGGGTTAAAATCAGTGAGCGTGCTGCTTTCCACAAGATGGTGCACCTTTGCAACTGCCCAGTAAGACTGGCTATTACAGTGCACCATCCTGTTATAGCTACTCCAATAGCTGAGAGCACTGACAGCTGTGTTCTGGTGGGGGGCATCCCCCTGTCAGAACACAATAGCACAGTGGGGAAGATCGCTGTACTAATGCTGCATCTGTTAGTACAGTGATCTGTCTGGTTGAATGAAAAAAACTGACTGTGTGTACCGGGGCTTAGACTGGACAATAGCCAACCTCACTGCAATGTTCATAAAAATGGCAAAACTGAAATCAGGTTCAATTACTATACTTACTTATGTTACTATAAGCAACACACCGTTTTTCTTGTTTACAGTCTTTATGAATTTAGTGCAATTTGTTTTATTTATAATTACTTTTACTTTGTACCTGCTACTGAAAAAATATCTACGGCCCTGTAGTAAATAGATAGGAAAGTATATCAAAATTACTTGTTTTAAACTTTTTTTTACCTTTCTTAAGTTACTTCCTGGTTTCCTGCCTGGGCAAAAGTCATACATCCCAGGAGTCCTCAGGAGGGGAGAAGAGGAGGAGGGGTTTTCCCAACTAAGCACACTCCTCATACATACTTGAGCTAAGGGCAGGAAGTAAATGCTACATGAATCATTCGCCCCTATTCAAGATGGCAACAGCCAGAAATGCTAGGGGGTTGTTTTTCAAAGAGATTTGTCACCAAAATAAAGCATGGAGACATAGATAGTTGGGGGAGTTTGCTTTGAATATTAAAAACTAATTAAATAGCATTTTCTCATTTGAGATGCTCAGTGAATATTCACTTTAATGTATTACTGTGCTGAATTTGAAGTGTTTAACTTTAAAGACGTTTCTCAGTCTGAAACAAAACTCAAACGTTTTCCAATGTTGGATCTGTTTGGATCTCTAAAATAAAAAACTAACTATTCTTAGGAATAATGCAGAGACTGTGAGCACCCCCACCTTTGCCTCATTACGGTTGACACGTGAAGCACATTAAGGACCATGGCCTTTAACAGCCTTATGCCCTGTACACACGGTCGGAAATTCCGACGACAAAATCGGTCTGATTTTTTCCGACGGATTTTGGCCCAAACTTGTCTTGCATACACACGGTCGCACAAAGTTGTCAGAAAATCCGATCGTTCAGAACGAGGTGACGTAAACCACGTACGATGGGACTATAAAGAGGCCAGTAGCCAATAGCTTCCATCTTGTAATTTATTCTGAGCATGCACACGATCGGAATTTAAACGATTGGATTTTGTTGTCGGAAAATTTTTGATCCAGATCTCAAACTATGTGTGTCGGAAATTCCGACGGAAAAAGTCAGATGGAGCCCACACACGATCGGAATTTCCGACAACACAGTCCGATCGGAAAGTCCGAACGTGTGTACAGGGCATTATTTGTTCCTACATTCAGACATTTTTAGAAGGAAAAGTAACCACATGCAGCTTCTACTTTTCCATGTATATGATAGTTGGAGTTATGAGTACTCCATAAACCATAAGTGTGTAATCACTTATAATTCTTCTCAAAATTGCAAGTTACATTGATTGATCAGTGAATCTACTGGCATGAACCCAACTGGATGTGTGCCGGACTCCTCGTTAGGTGAATTAATTTGCTTCTAAAGTGGTAAAGAAATTCTTTGAATGGCTTACCCATTCATGTCTAGTATGCTTTATGCCCTTGGCCTGAAAGACTTAGTTTAGACCAAATAAAAGCATCTACAAGCAAAGATCCCATTTAATAGTTCAATTGAAGAGACTCTGTCACTAGGGGAAAAGGGGGGCAACTGGTGTAGGTATGAAGTGTGAGCAGCCTCCAAAACCTTCCTGTCCCGGATGAACCTCCAAACTGTTCTGACTGGCAAAGCTTTGATACTTACTGGGCACCAAAACTTGCTCATCCCTTCTTACTGATCAGTGAGGCTGCCCATTATAGTTATGGACCAAAAGCAATAAACAAGCTCTAAGCCCTTGTACACACGGTTGGACATTCCGACAGAAAATGTCCGGTCGGACCGTGTTGTCGGATAATTCGACTGTGTGTGGGCTCCATCGGACTGTTTCTGTCTGAATATCCGACGGACAAAGTTTTAGAGTTGGGCTATAAAACTTTCCGACAACATGATCCGATTGGACTTTGTCCGATTGTGTGTAGAGAATTCCGTTGGTAAAAAGTAAGTGTAAATAATAAATGCGGCGCTGCCAGCAAACTATACTATAATATATAAAACAACACTAAATAAATATCTAGTGAAATAAGTGAATCCACCTCACACAGTGTATGTAAAAAACAGTAAATATAGAAGACGCTAAAATTAGTGCGTGTATAAAACCATTATGACAACATAAATAAATAAATAATCAAAAAAAGGGGGTAGGACGTGACTATAAATCAAAAATAAAAAGTGCACATAAATACAATGAACAATGTAACGTGCCGACTTATTTAAAAGTCCATGAAATTGCTTCGTGAGTGTACAATCAAGTCCATGCAAAAAAAACGTGATTTTCAAGCCAGTGATATTCCAGCAAACAACTTCAGTGCCAAACAGGTGCACCAAACCGTTTCCCCCAGCCTCTCACCTCAAAAACTGAGTAAGCAGACTCAGAATAAAGCCCAACGGCTATTCATTTCTCTTCCATCCAGCAGATAGTATAAAGCTGCACATTCCTTTCCCAGACTCTTCCGTTACCTCCCAGTACAATGTACGGCCCGCAGAGTATGAAATAAAGGACAGGGGGGGCTCTCATGTGTAGTAATTCACAAAAGAATTTTAATGTAATAACTGAACACTTACATTAAGGCTAAGAACAGCAGATGACAACGAATCATTCGAACTTCCGGTCTCGGCCGCGACCGGAAGTGACACGTGTAGCACCACAGCTCCTTTCCCTGACGCGTTGCGTCACTCCCTCGTGACTTTCTCAAAGGGTTATGCCCTTTTTTTGATTATTTATTTATTTATGTTGTCATAATGGTTTTATACACGCACTAATTTTAGCGTCTTCTATATTTACTGTTTTTTACATACACTGTGTGAGGTGGATTCACTTATTTCACTAGATATTTATTTAGTGTTGTTTTATATATTATAGTATAGTTTGCTGGCAGCGCCGCATTTATTATTTACACTTACTTTCTATGTAGTACTGAGATTACTATTTATTGCTTGGCTGCTTCCACTTTTCTAGTATATTTGGTAATTCTTTTACACATATATTTAATTAGTTTATTTGGATTTGTTAGCACATACCCCTTTTTATTTTGAGTGAGGTGAAGCGCACTAGCACTTTCTACTATACGTTGGTAAAAAGTGCCACGCATGTTCAGATCAAATTGCTAGACCAAAGCTATTGGCTACTAGCCTGAACATAGTCCCGTCGTAACGAAATAACGTCATCGCGTTACGTACGATCGGATTTTCCGACAACTTTGTCTGACCGTGTTTCAGACAAAATCCGTTGGACAAAATCCGACGGATTTAGTTGTCGGAATGTCCGACTGTGTGTACAAGGGCTAACACTACCCAAAAATGACAGAGATTTCCATGTCAGAAGGGCCTGGCATATGGCAATGATAGGGAGGTTTGGGCAGCTGCACAGTTATGTCCACCTCTGCCTGTATTTGAAGCGGTTTCCCTATTGACATTTTCTTTAATGCTGATGATTCACATTGCAGATTGCCAGTTTTAATTCATCAGCCTGCCAATAGAATTAAACTAATTGATTTGCCCATTGCTACTTGCTATGTAGTCAGTTTTGGTGCAAATAATGTTCATCTGAGCTTTTTTTTAATGCACGCTGCAATTTTTTACATAATTATTTCTGCTTCCATACCAGTCCAAGGAGAGTAAGATAGACCGTGAAAATAGTACGGGGTTGGCCAGAGGAAATGTCACAGCACTGCTTCTTCCACCCAGTGATGTGAATGAACTGGAAGTTGCCGAAGGAAATAAGACAGTCCTTTCTCTTTCCTCCCTGCATGTTTGTTGCTGCAGTCAGCTAAGGTATGAAAATGTGCCTGACAAAAACAAACAAATGGCTCTCACTTGTCAGCACCGTTCAACTTCCATCGGTGTTTTTTTGACATCAGCAATCCTCCGCCCCATGCCGCCTGTGAGAGGGAAAAGCATATTTTCAGTTAACATACAGTAAGTCCTTTGTATGAAAGCTTCATAACCTGTACCTGCTACTAGAGGAATACAAGCCTTAAGTGTTCGTTCCTTTCCAAAACACTTGGCAGATCTTGGCCGGCTGCCGGATTGTTTTAAAGTCTTGTGTATCCATACTTGAAATATCTGCATTTCATTTTAAAGGGAGCCTAAACTCAAAGTTTAAGTCTGTTTAACAAAAAGACATTCAAGAAGCAGAGTGTGGGAGGCCAAAGTGAACAAAAACTTGTCACTGTGGGTCCCATGATATTTTAAATCTGTGTTATGTGTCCTGTACTGAAAATTAAGTCTTTATCTAGATCACCTTGCCTGGATCTTTTACCCAGTGGTTTGACAGTGTCGATAGGCCATGACCACAAAAAAATATATTGGTGTTAGTTGTCTTTAGCAAACGTATATTATACCACCTGCAAAAAAAGTCCTCCCTCTCTGATTGATATCTTCTGTTCAGTAGTCAATCTATAGCAAGGGATGGTTGGTGTACAGTAACTAGGCCATGCAGAACCTAACCAGCATGGCAAGCACATGTGTGGCGAGGAATAACAGTTCATAGGCTGTCAAATGCATGAATTGTTTGAGCACACAGTACGGGGAAGTAGAGCGGGCTTAGCAGAAGGGATTAGTGCTTATTAGGGGATCCTGCTTTGACCACTATAACTCCCTCCTCAATGGCCTAGCTCTACACAGGCTATGTTCCCTTAAGCCTATCATGAAAGCTGCTGCCAGACGCATCTATCTTACTAAATGCTAAGCTTCCACTCCCCCTCTCTGACAATCCTTAAACTGGCTTCTGGTCACCCAACAAATAGAATTCAAAATATTGATATACAAAGCCATTCACATCTCTGCCCACAGCTACATAACCAACCTCATTATTATTATACAGAATTTATATAGCACCAACAGTTTTCTCAGTGCTTTAATGAAGGCAGACATTACAGTTACAATACAATTTGGTACAAGAGGAATCAGAAGGCCCTGCTCATTAGAGCTTACAATCTAGGACCTCATCTAAAAATATCAACCAATCCATCATCTTTGCTCTGCCCAAGACCTCTTGCTCTTTATCCTTACTTCATCCCTTATTCTGCTCCAAGACTGCTCCCTTGCCTCTCCCATCAACTGGAACTGCTTACTCCAACCTGTACAGCTATCTCCTATTCTGCCTTTAGGCAGTGCAATCTGCACAGCTATCCCCTACTCTGAACTTAGCCTATCCCACCTCTGTCTAACAACTCTATTTATTTGCTCGATCAACTCATCTACCCAGGATTATTTACTTTTATATCCCTTGCTTAGATTGTAAGCTCTCATGAGCAGGGCCCTAACAACTCTCTTGTAGGAACTGTATTTTAACTGTACTCAACATATATGCTTATTCCTAAGGATCTCACTGGTAGAGGTGCCAATCCCAATAGATAGATTACAAATAAATATAGCCATGGGGGGGGGGGGGGACTTTGAGGCACTAATAACCATCAACAGATGTATATGAAATATAGGATCCTATAGGCTGCTCAATCTCTTGATGATTTTTTAATTTACGATTATCTCTGTCATTAAGAAATCCCTGACGAAGACTCTACGAATTGAAACGAGTAGGGGTCACCATTGGGCTTCGCATATGTTTTGTTTCTCCTCTATTTTGAACATATTATATTTTATTCTCTTTGATGTTTTTAATCATGCTTTAAAATCTTTGTCATTTATATACATTTGTTGATGGTTATTGCTGCCCCAAAGTTCCCCCCATGGTTGTTTTTATTTGTATTGTTACTGTACTGTCTGCCTTAACTTTTTAAAGTACTGTGCACACTGTTGACACTATATAAATCCTGTATAATAATAATAATAATAATATTAATAATATGTATTTTGAAGTCTTATCTTCTCTATCACAGCAAGAGAACAGCAAGAATAGCATTTATGTTTTGAATACGAGTTACAAGGCAGCAGCCTGAGGGCTCCAAGTCCAAATACCATAAAAATCATAAGAACTTGAAGGGTGTGAATTAGAGGTTGACTGATATGGGTATTTCTCTGGCCAATGGTGATATTTAGAAATCGGGGTGGCCGATGGCCGATATATGATGCAGATTTTTGCGGCCGATATTTGAGGCCGATTTTTCTTTCTTTTTTTTCCTTTCATCTCATAAACTCACCCACTCTACTCCCCCCTGCTTGCTCCTGGCACTCCACCACACATTATGTCCTCAGTACAGGTGGCACTGATTGGCACTGGCAGGTGACACAAGTTGGCACTGATTGGCACTGTCAGATGGCAGTGGTTGGCACTGATTGCCACTGATAGGTGACACTGATTGGCACTGGCAAGTGGCACTGGTTGGCACTGGCAGGTGGCATTGGTTGGCACTGACAGATGGCACTGGTAGGTTTCACACTGAGCCGATATAGTGTAACTGTGTGTGAAATTGACATATGTAACTGAATGCAGAACGAAACCAGCTGTCAAAATTCAGCGGTGATGTCGGGGTGGGTGGGACCCAGGGTAAGGGCCACATATATGCCCACTCGGATCCCATCACATTGGCTGGTGTTTGAAAGCTGCTGGGTCCCACCCACCCCCAACATCAACGCTCAATTCTGACAGCTGGTCTCTCTCTGCAGTCAGTTACATATGTCAGTTTCACATACTCAGTGGCTCCGGCAAGCGTCAAACACTGCTCTGTCAATGAAGTGTGGGGAATGGAGAAAAGAACACTTGTGGGTCGACGGGGCACGGTGTGGTCAATGTTAATCGGCCTAATTTGCATAATAATCGGCTTAATATTAAAAAAGGACAAATATCGGTTGATATATCGGTCAACCTCTAGAGTGAATGCAGCAAATGATATTTCAGAAAGAGTATAAAAGAAGGAAGGCAACCAAAAATGTAGTGCACTGCTAGAGAAACTACTGTGGACAGTGCATGCCATGATGTGACAGACTGTAGTGCAGATATTGGAGAGGAAGCTCTGATACCAAAGTGCAATCGATGTATAGTGATGTGGACAGAAGCGGGGGAAATAAAATGTGCTGGGAATGTGGACACCGGTATCAGGAGAATGTCTATGCTGTGGTTGTTAACACTCACAATTGAGGCTATAGTTTGTCTTTGTGTATAACTGTCCACGTTTACATTCTAATAAATGGTACCATTGGTAATGCACTAGGCTGGTGCAGCCATCTTGCCTGCTGTTGTCCAGTTGCAGTGTACAGCTCAAAGGTGATGCTGCCCTTTCAGGCTCACATGGACTGTGAGTTTACTAGTTAGGGATGAATAATGAGATCCAGGCTGTGCTACATGCCTTGATTAATAACATAAAAGACTCATAGGAAGGCAGGATCATCTAGAGAATACAGGAAGTGACAATCTCTTTTGGTACTACTTGGATAGTTACAATGAATGCATAAGAGCAGATACTTACATCAACATGCATCCATATCTTGTACTTTCTACAGATGTCAGAGATTGCAACAAGAGGATCAAAAGCACCATAAACCGTGGTACCTGCTGTCGCACTGACAAAGAATGGAACAAATCCCTGCAAAAGGAAACAAAGATTTTCCAATGTTTATTGAGGGCAAATATCTTTATTGAAAAAAATAGATGATGTTCTATTGAATGTACTAGTCCAGCCTGCTTTCCTGTGTTCACTAAAAATGACAGATGGGACCCTCAATTAGTTATAGACTGAATAACAAGAGTTCCTTTAAAGTGGAACTAAGCTCATCAAAAACAAGTACCTGTGATACAAATATAACAAGAACAAGTTTATTACTAAAGTTTATTACTAAACACCAAACCTGTTTCATACAAGTCAGACACCCACGATAGCCTACTTGCAATGCCCACAAAGCACATGGAACATAATAAACAAACAACCATGTATCTGAAACCCATACCACCAACCATAAACTCCTGGGACTCACCAATAGCCCCTAGTTGGTATAACCCAGGTCACAAAAATGATAACACAAGACCTAGAACAATGGACATGTATCAGAAAGATAAATATGCATGTAAAATACATGATTAAAGCTAATAAAATAAAGTACTATATGAGTGCCAACAGATTTAAATAACTATAGAAGACAATCCATGCATAGAGATCACTCAAACTGTTCAGATTCTGATGCTTTACATATAACGCAGCCATGGTGGTTGCACCACTCTCCTTTAGCTTTTTCAGTACAGTCTAATTTCTGATTTTCAGCAATAGAACAGGTTCAATGGGCGCCAGACGCTTCTTGAATGCAAAAGAGATTTTATTTCTCTTAACAGAACTTTGGGCCAGGACACCCTTAGATAGTTGCAAGATTAATTGGCAGACCCCAAGACTTCAACAGGAGGACAGCCATGTAGGAAAAGGCATCCAGCGAGACGCCATATCTGCATGTGTAGAAATGCTGTCTCCTTTGGCAACCGTCTTTAACAGTTTCAAACACAAAGTGTAACAGTTCCTTGACTTTCACTACAATCACTTCTTGTAGTTCTTCAGCCCACTGAGCACTCAAGCTCTCACTAGACTAAATGATTCACTGCCACTGAATCCCTTGAGCTCCTCCGATCTTCACAGTAGTATATTCCTCAAGCGTCACCCCCGCCTCTCTGATGGGTTCCTAGCTTGGCACTCAAGATACTTCTCAAGCTTCACCCACTGCTTGGTCCCTGGCTTGACATACAAGTCTGCTCTGCAAGCACTGGCTGGGTCCTGGCTTGATATCCAGCACAGTTTCCAGATTATTCACCGCCCCCGGTTGGTGAGAATACTGCTCCTGTACTTGCTTCAGCTACTCACTGTGGTCCCTGATAATAAGGTGGTTGGTCCCTTAATGGCAACAGCTTCCCCTCTACCTCCGACCATGACAGGTTTTCTGGCCGGCAGAACCGTCACTTCTGGTTGGACTGCAAGCTGCAATCCCAACCCTGCGCTGCCCTCTTGCTTCTGGATATGCCCTCAGACAGCCTAGCAGCCAGATGTGCCCGGGATAGGCCCAATCTCTGGCCTAGCAGCCCGGGCAGTACAACACACGCCTACCCAGACAGCCATCCAGAACACCGATCACCTAACTCCACCCAAATATATAGGTTCTGCCAGCAGGCCAAGGGATTCAAGGGAAGCTTGAGATACCCCGTATACCAATAATCTAACCTTGCATTGCCCTTCTAGTGTCTAATGCCACCACGTACCCGGCCACCTATCGGCAGAAGAGAAAAGTGCAGCAATGCCAGACTTAGGGAGAAATCAATTAATCCCTAACAATTAGCCAAGGCAGTTACTCCTGGCAGGTAAACGTAGGAGCAACCCTGTTTAAACTCCAGGATGCTGCATCAATAAACTTTTTTTGTTATATTTATATCAGTACGTGCTTGTGTGGATACTTTTTGCCTGGGGATTTGTTTTTGTTGAATTCATATATTGATCTTTTCTTCTTGCACCCAGTGGTGGTTTATTTGTCTTTGGTGTAAAGTGGAATTGAACTCAGAAAGTGAAGACTGAATTCCTCCTTAAACATATATCAATGTATTTCCTGGTATGTGAGTGTGCCTAGGCACTGCTGTGCCTAAAGCCTCATAGGTGTATACTTGCAGTGTGATATCTAAGGCACAGCTACCCCTGACTTCTAGTCTCGGGAGAGTTAAAGAGAGATGTCAAAGCTGTGCGGCTCACTGAAGTTCTTGCCTAAAACTCTGACAGGAGGAAGCAAAAACCCTTCCTCTACCAAGATGGCTGCCTCCACACATAGAAACAGTGTAGAATAAGTAAGTCAGTAATGGGGAAAGATCAGCTGCAGGGAGACCACAAGCAATACTGGACACCAGGCCTTTAGACTTCAATATTTATAGTGCCCCCCTCCCATATTAGCTTTTCTTTACTTTGACAAAGTCCGACACTTTAGCTTGAAAGTCAGGAGTCAGAGGTCACAGAGCAACCTTTCCACAGCAGGAAGATAGTATTCATTATAAACCAGCCATGTGTGCATTCTATCATTTATCCTACACATATAATAAACCATCAGATGTTCCTGCTTCCAGTGATTATAACAGCTACAACCTATTCTGAAAAATATAATGGTGGGATGGAACACTTATAGGGAATGAATGGTCCATACTTTCTGCTTGGCTTCAATGATTCTCCTTTCAAGATCTGATGGAATCATTTTCCCCCTGTAATTAGGAGCATAAAAGTAAATAATTTCCAATGCGTGTATCTCCCTTTGCCAAATCATAAGAATATAATAACAGCGGATAATGTGGCTCATAGTAATTTCTATCACATTGCTGAAAATAAGTAGGTCAGAACTTCAAAGTTTTGTTAGAAGTTTATAAGAATGTGCTATGAAATCATTGGCAGTAGTGCACAGGATATAATGGGCATTTTAGTCTATGATTAATATGCTGTATTTAGGATTTTAGACAACATAACTAATCATAAACATACATCTTAAAGTGTTGCGTCTAGCTCAAACTTTCCTGTCCAGCAAAACCTGTTTCAAGCACAACTGGCCGAGATCAGGCTTAGGTAAGTATATGTAGCACTATCCCCGGAGGAGCCATTGAGTAGATGCTCAGGGTTCTTTTCCCAGTAATTTCCCCACAGCCAGGCACACGGTTCCGGTCATTCTTCAGACTCATTAACCAGTCTAGGGGTGTGATTTTTCTGCTGCTTTATTGTAGAACTTGAACTTGGGTAGGTAGAGGATAACTGTTGAATAGACAAACCTATAATCTTAAAGTTACACTAAACTCAAATTTTTTTAAACCTGCTCTGTGCAGTGGTTTTGCACAGAGCAGCCCAGATCCTCCTCTTCTTGTGTCCCCCGCCGGTGCTCCTGGCCCCTCCCTCCTGCCGAGTGTCCCCACAGAAAGCAGCTTGCTATAGGGGCACCGAGCCGAGCCGCTGCTCTGTGTGTCCATTCAGACAGGGAGCCACCGTTCAGTGCAACATTGCTGGATCGAGATTGGCTCGGGTAAGTATTGGGGGGGGGGGGTGAGGAGGGCTGCTGCACACAGAAGGGTTTTTTTTATCTTGCATAGAATGCATTAAGATAAAAATAACCTTCTGACTTTAGAACCACTTTAACTCCTGGCAGGCAACTAAATACAGATTTGACTTTTTTATATACATAATTTATTTTCATAGACTTGATGGGAATGTGGCATTTTTGTTGTGAGGTGGGGATTTATTCCATGTAAGAGCAGGAGTGGGACTGTAGATTTGAGCCCCCTCTCCTCAAGCAAATAATGCACAATCAAAGAGCTAACAAAGGTACTTTTATTGCCTGACATGTTCACTTCAGAGAGAAACTATAATGGCTTGAGTCAATTTCATTTTAATTATAATGATAATAATTATTATTATTGTAATACCTTTCCCCAGGCTGGTTATATTTTGTTGTTGGCACTGCTGTATCCAGTTGAACAGCAGTTTATTTTTCAAGTCTGGCCAGGGCTCTCTAAGCCTGGTGGTTGATTGCTCTTTCCTGCCTTTAGAAGACCTCTCTGACCAATCCCTGGGAGGGGGTACCCAGAAGGTGACTGAGAAGAAGATAAATGCATGGGAGGGCTGTTCAGAATTTTCTTCTCCTGGGGTGTCTGATCCTGGGAGGTAGACTGGGTTACAGAACAGCTGTTAGGCTTCAGCATATGCTTGGCTGAGGCCCTGAAAGACATCTGCTGAAGGACACGACCTTAGAAAGCTGGACTGGAAAAGGATCCCTTTCACTGAAGAGTGTCGCAGAAAAGCTGGTTGGAGAGCTGTCTCTTGACATTGGGAGTAGGACCTCTTGTCTGTAGCTTTAGGTGTACCTGTACTTTGAGGGTTAGAAGTCAAGGGTAGCTACAAGGACTGTGACTGCTTTTACAGTCTCAGAGGGACTGGCTTTCCGCTTCATTTCCAGCAATATTTAAGGTTGTTAATGAAGGATTTTTGCTTGAGAATCTGTCCTCCGATACCTGTTTGCATTTTTTGCATTTTTGGAGTATCCCGCACCCTCACCCCTCTCTCCTGTTCAAGTTCTACAATAAAACTTCAAACAAACACCCCTAAACTGAGCCGGTGTTTGTCAGTGTGCTCTGGAATTGGTACCTGGGCTGGCAGCCTCTGGACAGGTAAGAGAGACCCATTTAATACCAGTGGCCCCACTGGTAAGCGCTGAATTATAAAACCTTGTTTCAGCTTATACATGTTTAAACAGTTGATTCATATTTTTTTATTATTAATGTAACACATTTAATTTTATAAATATGTGTTATACATGGGGCATACAAGACATACATTATATGTTCCAAAGCATAGGGCTAAGGATGCCCCTCCAAATGAGTGAGTTTAGTTGCACAAATCCATATCCTCAAATACATGGTTTAATGAGGTATGCAGGAAGTCGTGCATCCTGCAGGTCCCTAACCTCAACCCAACTGAACACCTTTTGGGTAAATTGTAATGCTAATTACAGTTCAGGTCTTCTCATCTAACATCCATGTCTGATCTCACAAATGCTCTTATGAATGAAAATCCTAGACACACAATCTTTTGGAAAGCCTTCCTAGAGAAGCAATATTGAGGTTGGAGTATGGGGGGTGGGGGATGAGGGGGGGGTGTTGACTTCATAATGCCCATCATTTTTTAATGGTATGTCCAAAACTCTCATATACTGTAAATAGGTTGATCGCGTTTCCAAAAACTCTAAATGACACAGCCATATATGAAAAGAGAAGGTAGGAAAGGAGATGGAATGGATTCACAGGGATTAGTGATTCTCTCTGATCATTTTGTTTGTGTGTTTTAAATTAAGTTATTGAGCAATGTAAACAACGGGTAATAGGAGCAAGGAAAATGTGTGAAAATTAGATTATAGATTATTATTAGATTCTTTAGCTAGAAATAATTTTATAATTAGTATTGTCCTTACAGTATTTGTTGTCCCAACATTTCATATTCCTGATATGTGTACACTGTACCATGTACTTGTGTTAAAAATTATCCTGCTCTCTTTGCATGGTTTCCTTTGTGTGAAATACCTGGTGCTATATCTGCTTTCCTATTGCTAACAGACCATGCTACACATAAAAGCACATCCCTCCCGGAGTGGAAATTTTTCTGGGCTTGCTTAGAGTACGCTCTGTCTGTCCTTCAATGGTCAAGACTGACATGCCACACTGCACAGCCATTCACTGGGAAGATCAGTCTAATGCTATTTTCTATTTTCTGCCTCTGTCTGAAACGCCTGCAGTCTCCACCCCCAGCTCACTAAGTCTCTTATGCAGCTGAGAGGTTATGAAACAAAGGTTATGTGATCCAAAAAGAAAATATGTGTAATAAGAGGGTGCCAACTTAACAATATTGTGACCAGGTGCAGCTGCCCCTTTAAGTGTAACTAATGCCGCGTACACACAAAATGGAAAAAATATATTTATATCAATCGATATATATATATTTGATATTGTTCTTTTGTCTCAATGATTATATAACCACGTGTCACTTTCACAATGCCATGTTTGAATGCACTTGACAACTTCAGGTAAATTGAGGTCACCATGTTTTTTGGCAGTAAATGTGAAAAAACAGATTACATTTAGTGACGGCTCATTCTGCTCTACGTGTCGTGTTTCTGTGACCTAAATCAGTGAATGACTCAAGCTCTAATCTTTGATGTTAAATTACATTTAGAAGTTCTTGCGTACCTTTCATCGCACTTGATAAGGAACACACTGTCGGTGCCAATACCCAAGGCAGCAGCACCCTTCTTTACTGAAAAGTGACTCTGAAAAAGAGCATATGGAATTACGATTAAATCAGTACATTTCATGGGTTTTTATATAATTTATTAGCCTCTGCTTCAAACTGTTATTCACAGCAAACTGGTGATTATCTCTTAAAACATTTTGCAGATTTATATAGGCAAAAAATGACTTGACTTGCCTATCTTTCTAAGTAAAATATACGTAATAAAAACAAAAATATTTATCAAGTTGTGGCAGAGTAACTACGCTAATAATGTTCTTATGTATGTCGATTTAAAACTCCTAATTCTACATTATCATCAAATGTAAACATTACTTGTAAGCCCCTGTACACACGGTCGGAGTTTTCGACAACCAAATCCGTCGGATTTTGTCCGTCGGATCTTGTCCGAAACTGTTGCATACACACGGTCGGACAAAGTTGTTGAAAAATCCGATCTTTCAGAACGTGATGACGTAATTTCGTTACGATGGGACTACATTCAGGCTAGTAGCCAATAGCTTTGATGTAGGAATTTGATCTGAGCATGCGTGGCACTTTGTCCGATCAAAATTCTCTACACATGATCGGAGTATGTCCTATCGGACCAGTTTGTTGGAAAATATTTCCAACAAGTTGGAAAATTGGGTCAGACGGATATTCCGACGGAATCAGTCCGATGCATACCACACACAGTCGGATTATCCGACAACACGGTCCGATAGGACACATTCCGACGGATTCTCCGACCGTGTGTACAAGGGCTAAGACTATGTCTTGATTCCTGAATATAGGGTATCATTTGGGGCACCTAACTGTAAGTGGAACATGGGGGAGCAGGAGAGGGTTCAGCCATGTGCAACCATCTTAAAGTGGCAGTCCACTACAGTAATTCTGGCAGTAGAACAGGAGTTTTATTGAGATTCAAATTTACCTAAGGCACTTAGAGCAGAATACAAAGTGCACTGTGCTAAAATGTAAGTGTGTTTAAAATGTGGTCAAAAGTTACAGGGAGAACCAAAAAATTGGCAGACACATCCTGGAGTTGGAGATCCCAGAAATTTTCCAAGTGAGCATCTAGCAATGACCCTAAATCTAGCTTAAGCATGGGAGAGTTTTTGGCTTTTTATCATGACTGGTGTGCTTTATTCAGGAGCAGCACCAAGGTGGGTGGAAAAAGAAATGGGAACTATAGTGTGTGATGTAATCGAATAGTTTGGCAAAAAATTTTTTTTCCAGTATCATACAAAGGACAAGGGGACATTAACTGAATATAAATTGTGATATTGGGGGATGTCTAGCTTAGTGGTAGATGCTTTTTCAGGAAGTTCACAGCCAACAGGAACTTCAGTTTAAGGGTGTGATAGCCAACTTTTATTGAAAGTAACAAAAATGAAAGTTCATACATGCATGGGTTGCCCACATAGGGGTTCTTCTCCCAAAAATTACAACACATGCAAAAATGCCAAGCCACCTGGCCCTCAAGGCTCACTCGGCCTTGGTCGCAGTACAAAGCTGCTCAGGTCCTCTCCTGGCCTCTAGGAAGGGGTTCTCCTGACACTCCAGGCTTTTACACTCCTCCAAGACTCACGGTCCCCTTTTGTCCCCAGGACTTTCTCTTCCAGTTGTCTCAGCTATGGTCTCCCTGACTCTTTCAGCTGGCCCAACTCTCTCAGTCCACTGACCTGGAACCTCTCCCACATGGAGTTCAGTCTCAAGGACATTGCCTGGGTTCTTAAAGGGTAGCACAACTCTCATGAACTATGCTCAGTTTTGCCTTATAATGGGTGTGTGCACCTGGACACACACACAACCTGCAGAACGTCTGGAAAACCAGTACACACGACTTAAGACTCCATCCCTCCCAATGCTCTTTGATGTCTTCAAGTTTCCAGCCTCAATCCAGACTTACAAAATCAAGAGAAAACTTGACCTATAGTTTTCTCTACTCACAACCTTCTGCTGGCTCTTCCCAAACTACCTCTTTGAGAGTCCTGTGTCCATTTTAGACTAATTTTCACCAAGACAGGGGGTCTCACTCTCACATATTCCCCCTCCTCTTTGTTTTGAGCCGGAGGGAGGAGCACCAGCACCCGTCATCAGGGTTGGGACACCTCTGGGCCAGCTGTCAGCCAAGTAGGCCCAACCCTTTCCGGGTGCGCTTCCAGGTAAGTCCTACCCTGACTCTCCACAGGAACCCACTCATTTTCATCCTATGCTTTCTCCCTCCTCTGGGGTTCCTGGGCTTTTTTGCCTTTCTCTGGGGAACTCTGCCTTCACCGATACCCTCACTTTCTTGATATAGGGAACCTGCACCTAATACTTTACCTGAAGAGGAACCGCCTTTTCCCTCACCGATACCAGTTTTTCCCATCACAACAGGTTTTTTTTGTTTAACAACTTTTCTGAGGTCACCCACAGCAATTAAACCCTTGGTAGCCGTATCAATCAGCAACAGTTCACAAATTCTGACGTTGCCACTTCCAGTACCATCAGTGCTTCCCCCCACCGTGTCTCCGGGTACCTTAATTTGTACCTCTTTGTGAATGACATGAAAAATCTCTGCTACTGCCATGTCTATTTTGGGCCCTTCCTTCACGTGAGGTCTAGTGGGTGAGGCAGTGTCCATGCCCTCTACTGACCACTGCTCAGCTACACCTCGGACCGCACAAGCAGAAGTTTTCTTAGTCACCACATCAGGTGCAGAGACCGCTGATATTTTCAAACGTTCTCCTGAGCACCTTCCATCCAAACCGGTAACTGGAAGCACCCTCTCAGAGAACCTTGAGACTATTTGCCACACTGCTAATGAATATGGTACCGACCAGTTCCTCTCGTGTTTAACATCACCAAGCATTGCTTGTACTATTTTGCTCCACCTACTGGTACTACCCAGTACCTCCTTGTCTGACCACGGTGGAGATACCCAAGTGTACAGCAAATGTGCTTTTTGGACTTCAAGCATTTTCAACAATACATTAGTCATCTTAATATGATCCACATCTACATACAAGACCTTTCTAGGGACTTTTCCATTATCAGGAGAGGGGCTCATCCGCTGAAGGTGGAAAGGTAGAGACTTTTGCAGCGACCTCCATCTTGCTGGAGGTAACTGCCTTCACTGCCTGGTGCTCAACTGGAGCGCCTTCAGATGTACACATTTATCCCTTCTGCCACAGCATCAGTGAGCCGCTGCAGGTAATAAGTCACATTGCCATTTTTGCACTCACTATTTTTCAGCAGCTGGGCTCTGGATAACACAACTGCCATGCATGTGACCTTAACCAGTCCTTCTGACTGGAGGGGACCAATCTCTGCCGGGGCCAACATGCCCTTGGCCACTGGCCACCCTGCAATCACTCCATTGGGCATAGCAGGTATTATGTCCACATCTTTGTTACACATCATAGCTTTGTAACTCATGGTCACTTTGTTTAGTGTTGCAACTGCTTCCTTGCACCACGCTTCCCAGTCCATGGTGCTTCCCTGACAGGCATTCTGCAGCGCTGCATCACCTATTCCAAGAGGCACCAAAGGAACCGGGACTCATTACTCAGTACTGTACATTTGTCATCTCTATACGCATCACATTGTACAAACGCAGTTTTACTTATGTCACATTGGGACGATGCTTCATCACACAAGGCAGGGTGCAATGCACTATTTTGACCAGTTCTGGTGGCGCTACCATCACATCCAGCTTTACACTACCAGCTTTAACAGGATGAACAAATTGCTCACCAAACTGGTCACATACCAGGTGGGTGGTCAGCACCCACACACTCTCACTGTGTGGTGCAGTCCCCCCTTTTTCCCCCAAAGTAGTGCCAGAGCAGTCCTGGACAACCACCAGCTCCAACACAGGGAGATCCCTGGAGATTTCCACGGACAACCCTGCGGCACTGTCTCTGGTGGTCACGGGAGACATCCTACTCCCATCCTTTTTAGTAAACACATTACCAACATTATTCTCAAATGTGACTCCAGAAATACATTTCTCAACCTTTAGAGGATCATCGTGACACTTAGACATAGCTATAGCTATTGTGGGTGGCCTCTTATCCACTTGAGCAGCTCCACAGCTGACCTGGGAAACCCTCCGCTCCAACATTGTGGGCTCCTGGTAGGTTTCCCTGGGCAACCTTGCAGCATCTGTCTCTGTCACTAGGGAACATGGTGTACACATTTTTTTGGTCACCCCTGGTACAGCTCTTCCAGCACTCTGCTTGATTCCACTAGGTACATACAGAGTCCCCATGTCCTTTTTAATCTTTAGTCCTGCTGCCAGTTGGGCTTTACCCTGAGCCTTCCCACTACTCCGGGTAGCACGCTGCAGCTAGTCCATCTTTACTGTGGATCTTCCCTCCGGACACATTCCCACTTCATTTGGTTTTGTCCCATAAACGGCAACAGTCTTACAATTCCTCTAGCCAGTGTCATAGCTTTCATTTAAGTGCGTTGTCTCTCATTTGTGGTGTCTTCACAGGTGGACTCCCCAATGTGGCCATGGAGCAACACTGCAGCCTTTCTGGACCCACTGAGACCCCCTGCAGGTAACAGGATCCCGGTTGCTAGGGGTAACAGCAGACCAGCACGTCAAAGATGATTGGCTATACCTCATGGAGGTTGCAGACTGTTGTGCCCTTCTTTCTGGGATGACCACTTCACATAAGTGGCCATAATACACATCTTTACATTCCTAATCATCATTGGTATCCCCTGCAGGCCACACAAACCTCTTGTCACTGTTGCCAGGGGTGACAACCGATATGCTTGCAGAAAACCTAGGGCTAGTACACTGATGCACACTCATGTTATCCTGAGCCGTTGCTTGACTGGTGCTTTGATGTCCCAGTGATGCCTCTCGCATTGCTACAGGTGATGACCTCCGTTTGCTGGATCGTTGCTGGCATTCCCATTCACACCGGAACATTTCCCCAAGCAGAATCTCAGCTTTGTACTTGTCTTAATAATTTCTGCTTGGACCCATCTGTTGGTAGGATACCCGGAACTGATTTATCAGCAAGGGTTGCAACAACTGGTCTATAGGCAATGCTCTCCATGTTGCACCTCTTTCAAACTCCATTAGGAAATCTTTAGCCTCCTCTGTAGGCAGCATTGGCCCGTATGAAGTTAGATGTCACTATGTCAACTTCCCACTCTGCAGCCAGGGACAAAGGACACGGAGCCTATAATAACGCTTACCTGTAGGTACAGTGAATATCTCCTAAACTTGCACTGTTATACTATATGAATCTGGTGGCGTCACCGGTGCATGCGCACTGAAGGGACGGAATACCCGTGCCATCTCTTCAGAGCTCCATGCCACGGCTGTTACTCCTGCGCTGTGACTCCTGCACTCCACTCAGACAGCCAGTCTGGAGCAGGAAGTCCCATGCTCCTCCGTTGAACACAGCGGGAAGGGGCGGAGTCAGACAAACCATGTGGTTCATTGCTAGATGATGAATGGTCATGTCCTAGCAGCCAACCACCACTGACATCTGCAGGAGGAGGACCTGGGAGTTGTGGTAGCTGCCAGGACTGCAGGGGAAAGTTCCAATCTCCACTGTGGGGATGGAGTCGGCCTAGTCACATGGTTGGTTGCTAGACGCTGGGCAGTCCTAGTAACTGACCACAAATGGCGGCAGCAGCAGCTAGGAGGTGAGACTGCAACGGCATCATTGTGGTAGCCAGAATATCAGATCATATCTATGGCAACACTGGCACGGGCTCAAGGGGCAGCTGCTTCGGGCCTCACAACAATAACTGGGCCCTGGGCAGCTGCCCGTTTTGCCCCACGTTGAAGATGGCTATGGTTTCGTGTTATACCCATATTTAGGGTGTAACATAAAACATAGTGTAATTCTGCCAGCCACTACTCTCAAATCTCCCTCTCCCTTGCCTGGATTACAGGGTTCTTTACCACATCATCTATTCACAGATCCATTCACACAAATCTGTGGATGGAAGACTACATGTCCCATTTGCTATTGTGGCAGAGGGGCTGTTAGTGTTAGGGACTGTGCATTGCACCCACGATGCACCCATTGCAGTTGTAATGCTTTGCAGACTTCAGTGCATAATATTATTAAATGCTAAATCTTTTCCTTTTGCAATATGGGTGCATTAATAAATGTTTTACAAAAAGTGTAATATGCCCTATAAGCTATTATTAACTAAAGCTAGCTATTAAAGGATATCACTTCAAACTCCAAACTTTTTCCATTAATTAATGGCTAACATGGTACAACACTCATTTTCAGTTCATAAATGACTCAGCAAAACTTCAAAACTTCAAGTAACTCTAACTTGGAGGCCTTTGTACAGTATTCTGCTGCTGTACTGCCACCTATAATTACAAGAAATAACGATGATGTGAAATATTCGACATTTAGAGAACGTATAGCGTGATCCTTGCAGAACCTCCAGCACTGACATGAACAAAGCTGAATGCTTAATGTAAATGAAGTGTAAAATGGCAATTGAGGTCAGTGCAGCTCTGAAACATTTTAGCCCTGCAATTTTATACAACAAGAACTCTGTGATTACAAGTACTATTCACAGAGCTTGTTGAGTCACTACTCCTCTCTCAGTGCTCTTTTCTAAGTGTCAACCCATCTCTGTTTGATTATTACGTGAGAGAGGAAAAAAGTCTAATAAGTACCTTTTCCCCTTGGTATTTTAGTAAACGATAGCGTCATAATGGAGAAAAATCACATCCATCAGACTCATTGGTATTCCATTCCAATGACAGTGACGCTCAGCACTCCCTCTCCTTCTTTGACTCATATCAGTCACTTTTATATCTTAACGGAAATGCTCTTTTTTTCCTTACATGTTAAAACATTCTTAAATCATCCTTAGTAATGTTATTTTGTGAACAAATATAACTCACTCTCTGCTAAGTTACAGAGGTCACTATATAGGTAGATACTCTATGCTGCCAGAGGTTGGCAAAGGACTGTCACTAAAACTTTAGTGTCTAAAGAGTGCCTGGTCTTCACCAGGGCTTCTGATCATGGGGATGGCTGCCAGGTTCTTCCCAGGTTGGAGCCCTCTGGGTTGCCTTAATGACAACACCTGACCGTGGGAAAGTGTTATACAAGAGTACCAAACCAGAAGATGGAGCTGTTGTTAGGTTCAGGCTTTACATCAGGACAGGAGTGAGACAAGTATCATTACAGTAGTGAAATAATCAGGTTGAAGGTCTGGACTGGTAACAGACAGAATCCATGGTGAGTTGTAACTAACAGTAACAGATTGGAAGCAGCATTGGAAGTCTAAACCAGGAGCTAACACTAGTGACAGACACATTTGTCCAATTATTTCTTTGCCCATGTAGTTTTGTTTTTTCTCCCCTACTAACCTTTCCTCACCCCTGCATCTATTCATTTAGCCACTAAAATACCAAGGAGCTCTAGGTATAGTTGAGCATGGATCTCTCTCTTTCATGTGATAGTACTGGTTCCTCTCAATTGGCCCAGCACTGTCACACGGGGTCAGAGAAGGCATTCAAAGCTTTGTGTAAGCTTGCAAAGGGATTTTTTCCTTGGACCTGGCAGATAAATAGAGCAGTAAGGGAATGAGTAAGGGCGGGTATAATTTGGGGGAAAGGATTAGAGTCTCTATCGGGTTTATTGTTATCTGTGTCCATAGTGGGGATATTTCCCTTCTTCATGTAGGGCTCAGACAAAAACAAAAACACATTTTAGTAGAGTGGGGAAGAGTTCAAATGTCTGCCAATACTTTAATGCTCTTGTGTTACAGGGACAGAACGCAGTGGAGTAGCATGGGGGAGGCAGTTGGTGCGGTCACCGCGTCTGCAATGATTAGAGGGGCGCAGACAGAGCTGACGCCACCATAAGGCAACCCAAGCAGCTGCCTTTTTTTTAATACCTGTCGCCTCCAGAAGCCAAACTAAAACTTTCATGCTGCACCTGGTAGGAGAGAGGGCAAAGTATGGAGGCTTTATTTTACCTGCTGTTTAGCTGCTTTTATTAAGAAAGCATGGAGAATGGATCCAAGCATGCAGAGGAGGGCGGTGCAATGGGCGGCCCAATTCAAAGTGTGTGCAAGCAGTCACACTGTGCCCGGTGGGAGTCAGGCCGGAATGCCAGGGAAGGAGGAGGTCAGGGTGGAGGAGGCTCCCCCCTGGTTGCTGCAGCTACTGCCGTCATCAGAGATCCTGCTGGTATTTTCCTGCCTGCAGGTGGGTTAGCTGTTAACCCACCTGTCCCTGGTGCTGCAGGACCAGTGAGATGTGGGGGGATTTTGTGTGTGATAGGGAGGGGAGTACCTGGGGGTGAAGGGACTGAAGGGCTCTGGTAGTGTACCTGGAAGTGTGATCAGAGTGGAGGGATGGGGGGGGGGGTACAGTGGTGTGATCAGAGTGGAAGGATCTGGTGGGGGATCTGGGGGTGTGATTAGAGTGGAGGCATCTGGTGGGGTATATGGAGGTATAATCAGAGTGGAGGGATCTAGGGAGATCTAGAGGTGTGATCAGAGTGGAGAGATGGAGGGGATCTGGAGGTGTGGTTTGAGTGGAGGGATCTGGTGGGGGATCTAAGGGGTGTGATCAGAGAGGAGGAAATCTGGGGTGTGATAAGAGTGGAGGGAATCTGCATGTGTGATCAGAGTGGAGGAATCTGGGGGGTGTGTGGCTATCTAAAAGTCCACCGTTAGGGGGCACAAATTACTTGCCTTGCCCCAGGCGCTGACAACCCACGCTATGCCACTAACAGAAAGTTAGAAACCTATTTGGGTCACAGACAGAAATAAAGACCAAAAGGAAGTGTTACCTCCCCACTCTGTCCAAAACTAAAAAACTTCAGAAGTTAAACCAGGGACAGGAACTGGCCGAAAATTTGATCCATCTTTGGGGAGGAATTACACCCAGCCTGATGTTTTTATTTGTACAATCACTTCCGCTGGCTATAGCCGGCAGCAGTAAATTTTGTAGTCTGATGGCAGGGAAGCCTCCCTCTGTTACAATAGCACAGCGGGAGGGATTCACCCATCAACAATGACTGTGCTTATAGGGGAATCGATTGATTTTCTTTTCTTCAACCCATGGTTGAAGGAAAGAAATGTGTATAATATATGGCCAGTTAGTAGTGTTTAGGGGTATTTAAAGCAGAATAAACCATTTATTTAATTTCTCATGCAATCCCTGTAAAATAGCTAGGGAAAAATTGTGCATGCATGCACACATGTAAAACTTTCTTCCCTGAGGCTGTTTTAAAAACCCCAACATCTCAGAGAAACCTCTTCCGTTACTCCTCCTCTGAATTAATGGAGGTGCATACTTAAGAGAGAAGTGATGTAATTTTTCTTTTATGGGAAGTAATTTTATGGTGTATAGTAGGGTGGATCTACCACCATACTATTAGCCCTTCTTCATAACTTACTTCAATATGCCTAATCTAAAATCCATGGATTGCAGAAATCAGTCGATTGACCAGAGGAGATGTGTGAACTGGAAGTGCCAGCAAGCACAGAAGAAAAGGCACACAGGGACACTCAGGGAACATTTAAGTCAAAATTGAACTGAAAAAGTGCCTATTTGCTTTATAACACTAATGATATAAATAAAGAGACATACCTGTTCTGATGTGAAGGCAACCAGTCTCGGGATTGCAGACATTCCTTTCTCTTTAACTTCTGGGAACATCTTGAAACGTGCAATCAACATAGCATACAAGTTAGATATGGCACCACCTGGAGTCCACAGTAATACATTGTTACTTTTCCATTGAATTGTCAGTACATTCTTCAACAAATTGATGTTCAGGAATATTTCACTTTCTGCTGTAAGCTCGAATGAACAAGGTCATACATTGGAGCCATTTATTCTGCTCCTCGCTCCCCAAACACCATATAGCCAAACGCTTGTGGATACCTGACCATCACACCTACCTTAATGGCCAGTATGTGGGCATGCCTCTTATTTATTTTAATGAAGAGAACTGCTAATGGTACAACATACAAAGACACTTTAGATAATTAGGCACCTCCAACCTTGTGGCAACAGCTTTCTATAAGGTCATTTTATTTTCCAGCATAACTGTGCTCTGTGTACAAACCAGCTCCATAAAATACATGGTTTAATACGTTTGTTGAGAAGGAACACGAATGGCCTGCAAAGAGGCATGACATCAACCCTAATGACACCTTTGGGATGAATTGGAATACAAAAAGCAATCCATGTTTGTGGTGAATTGGAAAAACAATTGCAATCCAAGTGTTCTTGCACAACATGAGTACCAGACCTCACAATTGCTCTTTTGGTTAAAGAGACACACTTTTGTGGAAATCCCTCCCAGAAGAGTAGAGGCTGCTATAGCCACAAAGGGGGTCCAAATTCATATTGATGCCAATGGATTTGGAACGAGATTCTCAACAAGCTCAAATATGTATGATGGTCAGGTGTTCATAAACATTTAGACATATAAGGGGGAAACTGAAGCACTCAGAATCTGGTGTAGCTGTACATGGTAGCCAATCAACTTCTAACTTCAGCTTGTTCTATTTGGCTTTGACAATAAAACCTTAAAGTTGATTGGTTTCTATTCAAAGCTGCACCAGATCTTGCATACTCCAGTTTTAGTAAATCTCCCCCATTATGAATTTCCAATAGTCTATGCATATTTACAACACTTTTCTTGTTTTGCATGCTACAATGGAAATTCTAGTAAGTATACAAAAATCTTAAATACTTGTTAGTTATCATGTACATAACACAAAGGCATTTTTCATTTTCCTGTATGATCATTATAATTGTTAACTACTTAAGCCCCGAACCATTTTGCTGGCCAAAGACCAGAGCACATTTTGGGATTAGGCACTGCGCCGCTTTAACTGACAATTGCGCGGTTGTGCAACATGGCTCCCAGACAAAATTGTCCTTTTTTTCCCACAAATAGAGTTTTCTTTTGGTGGTATTTGATCACCTCTGTGGTTTTTATTTTTTGCACTATAAACAACAATAGAACGACAATTTTGAAAAAAAAAAAAAACACATTATTTTTTACTTTTTGCTATAATAAATATCCCCAAATAATCCTCAGTTTAGGCCGATATGTATTCTTCTACACATTTTTGGTAAAAAAAATCGCAATAAGCGTTTATTGATTAGTTTGTGCAAAAGTTATAGCGTCTACAAAATAGGGGTTTGTTTTATGCCATTTTAATTATTATTATTTTTTTACTAGTAATGGCAGCGATATGCGGTTTTATCGGGACTGTGACATTATGGCGAACATGTTGGACAATTTTGACACATTTTTGGGACCACTGTCATTTTTACAGCGATCAGTGCTATACAATTGCACTGATTACTGTAAAAATGACACTGGCTAGGAAGGGGTTAAGTGTGTCCTGGGGAGTGATTCTAACTGTTGGGGGGGGGCTATGTGTGACACATCACTGATCATAGCTCCCGATCACAGGGAGCTATGATCAGTGACAGTGTCACTAGGCAGAACGGGGAGATGCTTGTTTACATTAGCATCTCCCCATTCTTCAACTCCATGAAGCGATCACAGGTATCCCCACAGACCCGCGATCCTACTCACGGAGCTCCCAGCAAGGTCGCCTGCACGCCTCCGGTGGCGTGCACGTGACCACACGGTGGCAAATTCAAAGGAACGTACCTGTACTCCCATTTGCCCAGCCGTGCCATTCTGCTGACGTAAATGTACATGCGGTGGTCGGTAAGTGGTTAATAAAAAAGTCATATAAAAACAGCCAATGCATTTTAGGGGCAACACAACTCCCCCTTCATCAGGGCTACAAGAATATGCACAAAGGCATAGTCATAATGATGACAAATTATGTCTAGAAATGCACATGAATATATACCACAAAATCTAGAAAATCACATTACAGACGTGAACTTCAGTTGTCTTGATTAAAGTATAGAATGTTAAAAGATGCAAGCAAAATACCTAGAAACATCCAATAAAGAAAGGCAATATATGATGGAAACATACATTACATTACATCACAATTTCAGTTTACTTTATATATTAATTTTATTTACTGGATGTTTTACTATGTATATCACTTGCATCTTTTAAAATTCTATAATTCAATCAAGACAACATGTGACAAGTCTGTTGTTAATATCGGATGTTCTAGATTTTGTGATATACAATCTATACATAGCTCGACACAATTTTCATCATTATGACTATATTTTTTGCTATTCCTTTGTAGCCTGGAGGAAGGGGGAGTGATATTGGCGAGAAATGTGTTGGATGTTTTTCTATGACTTTTTTTATCAACAATTAAAGTTATCTTGGACTCTTTTATCCAATTTTGGTTTGGTGTATCTTTCTGTACTTTTATGGACTGAGTACTCATAGAAGAAAGGATGCTCATTGAAGGAAGCCTTGCTATGCAGGAGCCATCTTATCAGAGCTATTGAGCTTTTTAAAAAAGGTTTTCTTCATCTGACTACATTTACAGGTCTAAAAAGTTTGGGGTGAAGGACCTTGACTAGCCTGCAGTCCTGACCTCATCCCGATAGAACATCTTTGGGATGAATTAGAGTGGAGACTGCGAGCCAGGCCTTCTTGTCCACATCAGTGACTGACCTCACAAATGTGCTTCTGGAAGAATGGTCAAACATTCCCATAGACACTCCTAAACCTTGTGGGCAGCCTTCCCAGAAGATTTGAAGCTGTTCTAACTGCAAAGGTGGGCCAACTCAATATTGAACCCTACTGGCTAAGCCCTTGTACACACGGTCGGAGAATCCGTCGGAATGTGTCCTATCGGACCGTGTTGTCGGATAATCCGACTGTGTGTGGTATGCATCAGACTGATTCCGTCGCAATATCCATCGGACCCAATTTTCCAACATGTTGGAAATATTTCCCGACCAACTGGGCCGATCGGACATACTCCGATCATGTGTAGAGAATTTTGATCGGACCAAGTGCCACGCATGCTCAGATCAAATTCCTACATCTTTGCTATTGGCTACTAGCCTGAATGTAGTCCCATCGTAACGAAATTGCGTCCTCACGTTCTGAAAGATCGGATTTTTTCGCCAACTTTGTCCGACCGTGTGTATGCAACAGTTTCGGACAAGATCTGACGGACAAAATCTGATGGGCAAAATCCGACGGATTTGGTTGTGGAAATCTCCAACCGTGTGTACAGGGGCTTAGACTGGCAGGCGTCCCAATACTTTTTGGCAATATAGTGTAAGGTTTCATGATACGCAAGCTCCATCTCCAAACATTTCCTGTTTCGTTCACAGATATTACGGGTGAGTGGTTTGTTTGGTTTTGTAGCTGTTTCTCTATGCCCAGTTCTTGTTAAGTGACTGAATAATTTATTTGTCTTGACGTAATATTAAGATAAATAGTATTGTAATAGTAGAGAAGTCACACTGAATGAATATCTAGCGTAGACGGAGTCTGCTCTAAATTCAGCTGTTCTAATTATAAAACTCCTTTTTGGCTTCCATATCACGACTCACGTTATCTGAATATGATGCCACACGTTGCTGGTGGGGATGGAGAAGTAGCTACCCCTGATTAATAGTGTTTGATTGCACTGCCATCTTGCCTGACCTGCAGGCATACATATTCAAATGCATGTAATTGGTGCTCAGTTGATATTCTGAAGAACTCTCAGGAACACAGATGACTGAGCAATATGGATGATAGGGGGGTGTCCTCAGGACATCATCTGCTTACATCTGAGAGCAAAATGTTACTGCGTAATTCAGAGGAAATGTTTGCATAGAGAGCAACATAAAAATTGAAATAGAAGATCAGAGACTTCAAAAATCGACCTCATACGAAGCATCAACTGGTAATAGTAATAAGCGAATAATTGAAAATGGGCTTTGCAGGCCATTTGCCCAATCTACTCCTGCGATCTGGTTCTCTTGGGTTAGGTTGTATGTTTTTTCCTCCTTCTTTTTCTGATTTTCAACCCCACAGACATGGAAATAAGAACATCCCAACACTGGGAACACAGGAAGAAATTTCCCCCCCACTCCCTATCCACGTGACAGGTGTCAGAACAGGAATAGATGAGAAATATTCTCCATGGGGACACAAAGGGGTTTGATTTACTAAAGGCAAATGGACTGAACTTTGCAAAGTGCAGTTGCACCCTGTAAGTGCAATTGTTCCAGAGCTTAGTAAATGAGCAGAAGCTCTGCTGACTTCTATCATCCAATCATGCGCAAGCAAAAATGCTGTTTTTTTTTATTTTCCTTGCACGTGATTGGGTATTCTTTGCAAAGTGAAGATTTGCCTCATTTACTAAGCTTTGTAGCAGCTACACTTGCAGAATCCAAGTGCACTTTGCAAAGTGCAAAGTCTATTTGCCTTTAGTAAATCAACCCCATAGAATTTACAATCTGACAGTTTTTTATTTATAGAAAGAGGATCACAAAATCACAAAAACATAAATCAGGTATAACAGATCAAGTACAGAGATGCATAATTATTTGCAATATGACAATCAGTACAATATTTGACAGTAAAATGCATCTCAAACTGTGCATGTTGAACTTCTGAACGTACAGGAACTGGGACATCAGTTATGGGTGAGAAATACTGTGGCTGGTCCTCAGTTTTAGTTGTATCTCCTGCCCTCAGAAAAAACTATTTTCAAATTATACAGAAAATTTTTTTTTTCTCAGGTAAAGATTGCAAGAAGTGTGAGAGTTGTAACAATATCTATTCAACTGAAGGAACTCTGAAGGACGGGGATTTTCTTGTCAAATAACATTCAGATGAAGGAATGGTTACTAGTCAGGATAAGAAATGGAACATCTGAATGACCCAATGAGCCCAATATTGAGTGGAGATGTATTAGAACCCCTGTCTGTTTTTTTATTGCTGTATGTGCCTTATTAGGGAGATTCACCCTCTCAATTTGTCCTGTTTAACATTATCACTGAAAGTCAAAGTAAAAAAATGCCCAAATTTTGGGTTGTCCCCTGAAAAATAACAGAGGAGAAATTTTCCGATGGGGAAACTAGTTCTGGGGATCTTGGGACATTTAGATTTGAGCTACCCTAGGCCAAACTAAACTTGTGCACCCCCTAATTTAAATGTGACCCACCTCTTCGTGTCATGGCCACACCCCTTCCTGTTTAAGACCCGCCCTGACATTTTCCAGTGGGGACACTAGTTCTGAGGGCCTTAGGGGGATTCCCTTAATTTACAGGGATTTCCTTTCACTTGCTGTTTAACTATGGGGCAGGAAATGAAGGGAAATTTCTGCAATGGGACAGGGATGGCGAAAAATAGTAAGGGGCTGTTAGGGGCTTCTGATGTTTTTTTTTTATTGCCTCTAAATGCCCCTCCATGTTAGCCTATGTGTCCATGCACACATAAACTTTTGGAGGCCTTCGGAAGCATAAGTGTTTAGGGACAGTAGAAAAAACGACAGCCTGTGCGTCCAGGAGCAGAGGCTGTTGAGCTGTAAAAACACAAAATGCCAAAAAGCGCTGATAAATACGGCTAAACGCTGTAACAAGCTTTTAGCCGCATTTGGCCACATTTGACATTTTGAGGCGTTTTTACATTATAGGGAATGTTTTTACTGAAAAAAATACAAAAAATGCTAACTGCAAAAATGCGGAATAACACCCATAAACACCCATTAACGCTATTAAAAAATGCAGCTTCTTTTTAACGTTGCTTTTTCCTGGCAGAAGTGCTGGTGTTTTTTAACCGATTCCCGACTGGCGCACGCCGATGTATGTTGGCAGAATGGCACGGCTGGGCAAATGGGCGTACTTGTACGTCCCTTTAAATTTGCCGCCGTGCCATTGCGTGCGCGCTGGCCGGGACCTCCATGAGTCGGGTCGCAGGTCCTGCGGACTCGATCGCCGCAGGGATACCCGCAATTGCCTCACGGAGAGGAAGAACGGGGAGATGCTAATGTAAACAAACATCTCCCCGATCTGCCTAGTGACAATGTCACTGATCTCTGCTCCCTGTGATCGGAAGCAGAGATCAGTGACATGTCATGTGTAGCCACACCACCCCCACAGTTAGAAACACTCCCCAAAACACACTTAACCCTTACACTGCCCCCTAGTTGTTAACCCCTTAAATGCCAGTGTCATTTACACGGGAATCAGTGCATTTGTATAGCACTGATTGCTGTATAAATGACTATGGTCCCAAAAATGTGTCAAAAATGTTCGATATGTCCGCCATAATGTCGCAGTCACGATAAAAATCACTGATTGCCGCCATTACTAGTAAAAAAAAAAAAAAAATTATTAATAAAAATGGCATAAAACGATCCCCTATTTTGTGAACGCTATAACTTTTGCGCAAACTAATCAATAAATGCTTATTGCGATTTTATTTTACCAAAAATATGTAGAATACATATCGGCCTAAACTGAGGAAAAAAAAGTTTTTATATATATTTTTGGGGAATATTTATTATAGCAAAATGTAAAAAAAGAATGCGTTTTTTTTTCAAAATTTCGCTCTTTTTTTGTTTATAGCGCAAAAAATAAAAACCGCAGGGGTGATCAAATACCCCCAAAAGAAAGCTCTATTTGTGGGGAAAAAAAAGGATGCCAATTTTGTTTGGGAGCCACGTCGCACGACCGCACAATTGTCAGTTAAAGTGATGCAGTGCCGAATCGCAAAAAGTGCTCTGGTCAGGAAGGGGGTAAAATCTTCCGGGGCTGAAGCGGTTAAACGTCCTGTGTGCATCAGGCCTTAAAGGTCCCTTCAGCAGTTATTATAAGTTATAAAATACCAATTTCCAATCAAAAAAAAATAAATTTAAGTACCCTTTTACAAGGTCAGGTGGAGCAACATGCAGCTTCATGCATTTAAAATTTGCGTCATTTATTTCATCTTGGGGAAGGACACAATAAGATTTTTTTAACAGCTTCTGAAATACACAACAGAGCTAATGTGTTGACGGGGGAATTTGAGCCTACAGAGACAGAGAACAAAACAGGCCTAGCAAAGATGAATTATTTGATAAGACATCTTGTAAAAAATAAAATAAAAGAGGGCACTCTCTTCCCCATAATTACCAGGCATTCTAATCTCTGCACGCACAGAGTTCTCTTAAACAGAATTGATTAACATTCCCTTTGATTGTTCCTTCAGCTCAGTAGTACTGCCGTCCTGTGTACAATGCAGTCAAGGGTTCTACAGATTCTATTTGCTGCACTGTAGAACCCAGAATATTTAGAACTGCAAGGCAAATGTCTCATTCGATTATTTTTCCTACACGGCACATTTAATGCTCATGGTAATGTGCAGCTTGCTTTGAGGACTGTATACATCGCTCTGAATTAAATTCATAGACCGTCATGGGCTGGAAAGAGAGTCCCATTACACTCTTGCAACACTGAAAAAGGAAATATATATTGCAGATGAAAAGGAATAAGGGGAGATAACAGTTTAGGTCCTAAAATGTAATTTACCGAAAAAAAATAAAAATAAATTAATTTACCTGGTGAGAATATTCCGTCACCATTGCCTCCAGGCCAGCCAATCATCTCTCTCATTTTCTTTAGCGTGACATATTCCAACAATACAAATACAGGAGCAATTTCATAGGTGAACCTAAAAGAAGGAAAGTCAATTACGAAAAAGCTTCCAGACATAACAAACTGCAAATAATGATAGCTTGTGAAACAATTCTGTGTCAATGTAAAAGAACACAAGGACTTCTAATCATTTCACGACAACTAATCAGACCCAAAAAGGAATAAACATATAGAAAAAGATGAGCTTGATGTAAATATTTAAAATTAGTACTGAAGGTTTATTTGGTTTGTTCTATGTATATTTTGTAATTATATTAGTATACAGGATCACATTTGATTATACAATATGCAGTTTGCTCCTGGTTAGCATTGCTATGCAATGGTTGTGTTATACAGCACCCTCTCTTAACCTTCCTGGCGGTATGATTATTTCAGATTTTAGGTGCTGAAAGCGGTACAATTATTTTGCATGAAAATTTGGCGTTTTATATTGTAGTCCTGTAATTCTAAAGCCCCATACACACTATCAGATTGTCTGCTGAGTTTTTCCTTCAGATTTACCAAAACCATATAATATGAGGTCAAACCTTAGGAGTTTCAATGTGTATGCAATCAGGCAGGACCTTGTACTACATGGTTTTGGTAAATCTGAAGGAAAAACCCAGCAGACAATCTGATAGTGTGTACGGGGCTTTAGGAATAACTCACTTTAATCTGTCCAAACCAGAGTCTAGCAGACATTCCGGGTATGATAAAGTTTGAAAAATGAAATCATAAATTATAATATAATAAATAACTATAAATAATTATACCAAATAATAATATAACAATAATAAAAATTATTCAATAATGTAATCAAATCAAAAACACTGAAATTTGCTCAGTTGCAGAATTGTCACTGTCATTACTTTTCAGTATTTGATGACGGATCTCCCCACAAATCGCTGTCGCTCAATTCTGCGAGTGATTCCAATTTATTATCGCTATTTTCTAGCTGGTCTAAAACAATTTTTGATGTAATGGGACAGTTTTGGTTGCTATGGACAATCTCCAGTTTCCAGGCATAAAGAACAGTTTTTATATTATAAAACTGCATGCAGGACACTGGGCAGACCACTAGGGACAAAGGGGGTGTGAAATAATTACATACAGCAATGTCATCTGTAAGATTACATTATACTGTATGTATACTGTGTGTTTTACTTTTTGAATTTGGCGCCGTTCTCCATCCCCGTGCGTCGCAACGCTCGCAGGGAACAGAGATCGGCTCCGTGATGAATCGAGCGGAGGACGAGCCGCACGTACAGTGGGGGGACATCGCTGGATCCAAGGGAGAAGGTAAGTAAACCTCCTCCTGCACCACCGCTCTTGGAATAAAACTTCCACCCCGAACCAGACTCGGGAATACCGCCAGGGGGATTAACCTCCCTGGCGGTATGATTAGTTTTGGTTTTAGGTGCTGAAAGTGGTACAATTATTTTGCATGGAAATTTGGCGTTTTATATTGCAGTCCTGTAATTCTTAGGAATAGCTCTCTTAAATCTGTTTAAAGCAAAGTCTAGCAGACATCCCGGGTATGATAAAGTTTATAATATAATAAATAATAATAAAAATTATTCAATAATGTAATCAAATCCTAAAACACTGAAAAAGGGACACTTTCTGGTTGCTATGCACAATCTTCAAATTCCAGGCAGAAAAAACAGTATTTATAATATAAAAGTGCATGCAGGGCACTGCACAGACCACTAGGGACAAAGGGGGTGTGTATTTTTTTTATACAGTACTGCAATCTGTAAGATTGCAGTACTTTGGCGCCGATCTCCGCTCCCGTGCGCCGTAACGTCGCAGGGAACGGAGCTCGGCTGCATTCGGGCACTGTGTGCATCGAGTGGAGGACATCTCGATCACACAGCGCGGAGGACATCGCTGGATCCAGGGGACAAGGTAAGTAACTCTCCCTGTGTCCTCCCTGTATCCAGCGATGCGATCCCGAGTCTGGCTTGGGGTTACCGCTCATGGAACTAAAATCCCAACCCGAGCCAGACTTGGGATCACCCTCAGGGAGGTTAATGTAAGTCTACGAAGTTGATTTACTAAAGGAAAATAGACTCTGCACTTTGCAAAGTGCAGTTGCACTCAGCTAATGCAGTTGCTCCAAAGCTTAGAAAATTAGGTAAAGCTTCACTTTGCAAATAATATCTAATCACGTGAAAGGAAAATAAAAAAACAGCATTTTTGCTTGCACATGATTGGATGATGGAAGTCAGTAGAACTTCCCTTCATTTACTAAGCACAGAGTGCATAGTGTGTAGTCTATTTGCCTTTAGGAATCAACCCCTATGAGTCATCTGACTCATAAGGGTTGACTTACTAAAGGCAAAATGACTGTGCACTTTTCAAAGTGCAGTTGCATTCTGCAAGAGTAGTTGCTCCAGATCTTAGTAAATGAGAAGAAGATCTGCTGACTTCCATCATCAAATCATGTGCAAGCAAAAATTCATTTTTTTTTTCCTTGCACGTGATTGGGTACTCAAAGTGAAGCCTTACCTCATTTACGTTATGGAGCAACTGCACTTACAGAGTGCACGGTCTATTAGCCTTTAGTAACTCAACCTCATAGATAGCCATGCTCTCTTTGTTTGTCTGATCTCTTATCTCATGTTTTTCATTTAATTTTCTCCCAACTGGGGTAATTTGGGGAGCCTTCCCCATGTTGGTCCATACTGCAGGGCCACTGTTCCCCTGCCCATTCACAATAAAGTCTAGGCTGTTTTGCTACACTTGGGGCCACCTAGTCCAAAGGTTTATCCGCTTTATCCCTTTCTCCTTTCCAGCTGTTGCTAATTCCATTTAAGGGGAACTCTGAGATGTCCAATGCCTCCATGGAAATCCCCACCAAAAATTATATGATATTATTACCTTTGTTTGAAGAGGTAGACTGTTGTTCCAAAAAATGCATCAGGTATCAAAGAAATAGATCCCAGGAAATATAAACTTTTTTTGATGGATTTGTATATAGTTTGAGTTTGTGATAACACTCACAAACAGATTGTATACAGTGGGGGTTATTTACGAAAGGCAAATCCACTTTGCACTGAAAGTGCACTTGAAAATGCAGTCGTTCTAAATCTAAGGGGTAGATCTGAAATTAGTGGAAGCTCTGCTGATTTTATTATCCAATCATGTGCAAGTTAAAATGCTGTTTTTTATTTTCCTTGCATGTCCCCCTCGGATCTACAGCGACTGCACTTCCAAGTGCACTTTTTTGGGAAAGTGGATTTTCCTTTAGCAAATAACCCCCATTGTGACACAAATGCACTAATGAAGGTCAGTTCCCATATGTTGTGGTCCTTTAGACTTTTTGTACTAACGTTAATTTTATTTCGCAATCCATACATACAAAGAAGAGTTGTACAAGAGCCAAGGGCCACTTGTGGAGAGCTTCAGGAAGACCTGGAATTAGCAGGTACAATTGTTTTAAAGAAAACAATAAGTAATGCACTCAACCTCCATGGCCTGTATGCACACTCACCATGCAAGACTCCATTGCTGAAGAAAAAGCAAGTTGAAGCTTGTTTAAAGTTTGCTGCACAAGATTTAGACAAGCCAGTGAAATACTGGGAGAATATAGTCTGGTCAGATGAGACCAAAATTGAACTCTTTGGATGCCATAATACACATCAATGTTTGGAGGTCAAATGGCACTACACATCACCCCAAAAACACCCCCATACCAACAGTGAAGTTTGGAGTTGGGAACATCATGGTGTGGGGCTGTTTTTCAGCATACAGTACTGGCAACCATCATATCCTTGAGGGAAGGATGAATGGAGAAATGTAGCATTAAGAAAATCTTGATAAAAATCTGCTTCCATCTACCAGGATGATGAAGATGAAACAAGGGTGGAAATTTCATCAAGACAATGATCCCTAGCACAAATCCAAGGAAATTCTCAATTGGTTTCAAAGAAAGAAAATAAAGCTGCTAGAATGGCCCAGCAAATCATCTGACTTGAATCCAATAGAAAATCTATGGAAAGAACTAAATATCAGAGTTCATAAAAGAAGCCCATGGAACCTTCAAAACTTGAAGACTGTTTGGGTGAAAGAATGGGTCAAAATCACACCTGTACAATGCATGCAACTAGTTTCTCCATACAGGAGGCATCTTGAAGCTGTCATTATCAACAAAGGATTTTATATGAAGTATTGAATACATTTCAGTTTACGTGTTCAAAACTTTTTCATCCATTTTATTACACATAACTTCTTTTCTGCTTTTGTTTTGGTTTCTTTGTATGTATGTATTGCATGGGTTGTTACCAACATGTGAGGAAAATTTAATGTCACCTTTAGAAATAAATTTATCTAAAAAATGGTGACGTGTTTAATACTTATTTTACCTGCTGTAGGTTCATATGTGCCATCACAGTGTGTGCAATGAGGGGAGCAAAGTATAGTTTAACAAGGGTGTTTCAAGTGCTTGTGAAACATCAGTGTACAGAAGAAAGAGCAGCCAGTTCCCGGACAGGGATGGTGGCTGTCAGTGAGGGTTTCAGTCTGATGTTGGTGTATGTCAAATATGCCCTTCTCAGTGGTGGTTTCTTATTCTAGAGCTGCTGCGGTACAGAACTTTCCTAGGGACAGGGCCTGCATTATGGTAGAAGTGAGGATTTGCATGTGTATGGTGTTCCCTTCCAAACCTATGGGTTGAGTAAGACAAATGAGCTGTGCTGAAGAACCGGTAGAAGGTATTTGGTGTTCTGCACTGTTAACTTAAAAAAGTTCTGAAGATTGGTGATGGAACAGGTAGGAACAGCTCAATGATGGTGACTGAGGAGGAGATGGGGTCTTTCTGGTGTGGGGCCTGGTGGGATGATGTAGCCAATTGGCACATATAGCACGATTTCCTCGTGTCAGTAGGCATTGGCACCTGCAGGGCTTTTTTTCTCAAAGAATAGGTGCAGGAACTCCCCCTTTCTGAGTCACCCCTTTTCTCTGCCCCTTTCCACCTCTGAACACCATTCCTTGGTTCCATGCCCTACCCACCTCCCAGTACTGCCCTTTTAGACAATACAGAACCAAGTATCATTTTGTGGTGCTAAGTAATTTGAATCAAATTTGGTATTGATAATAAGAAAAGCAGTAAAAGAGATCCCCTACAGCCAGTAACAATAGTGCCTCCCACCAACAACCATGGACCAACCACAAACCCCCCCCTAGAAATAATAGACTCCCGGCAACAACAACAGATCTTCCCACAGCCAGCAACTCTTTCAACAGTGGATCTCTCCCAGCAACGACTGACCCCCCTGAAATTATAAGACCCACCCCCAGCAGCAGTAGGTTCCCCACCAGCAACAATAGACCTCCTGAGCAACAATATACCCCCCTGAAGAAATAGATCCCCTCCAGCTAAAAATGATACAGCAGCAGGGAAAACCAATAGATCCTGCAGCACACCACAGTGCCCCTTGCCATTACATACAGTCAGTCCTGGAGGTGCCAGAACTGACTTCTCCTGCATTCCCACTAAAATAAAAAATCCTGGGCGCTGTTTGGTAACCCCTTCCTACACTCAATGCGCCCCTTCTCCTTCTAGCAAGCGATTCAGCCTCCTGGGAATTTTTGGTTTTGCAGACAAAAAGGGTTAAGTAAGGAAAACTCAGAATGTATAGAAGAACACAATCATAAAGGTGAAAAACTGCACTGCATACCGCATATATCACTGCAAATTCAGAGCGGCTTCCTTCTGAAAATGCTAGCTGCCTGGCTGTGTTTAAAATGCTAGTTTCTCTAAGACAAACCTAGAAAAAGCATAAAGCAAATTAAATGCAAGAAGTAATAGTAAAATATATTTATAATAACATAGTCATTATAATGACAGCCAGGCCACTAGCATTTTCATAAGGACAGGTCAACTACAAAAGCCAATATATTTCTGTAATGACAGATTTCTGTTACACAGAAAACTATGTAGAGCATACTAATATAAGCTGTAGAGTTCAAGCAATTTTCCCTGCAAGAAGACGGCTCAGTCAAGCATGGTAATAATAATCTTTGTAATAATCAGTTTAATTACAGCCTCCGTGCAATGTGTCAGAATTACTTGACGAGTGGGGGAAGAGGAATCAGTTCAGGAAGACAAGCTATGCAATAATATATAGTGAGAACTCATACATTGCCATTTTTATCTTATTAAATTCACTCAGCTGAGATCTGGGAGAAAAGTAAGGTGCGCCAAAAACTAAGCACAGCAGAAGATGCAAGGAATGGTATATTTAATTAAAATAAGCCAAATGGCTACTCACACTAATATAAAGGTCAGTAGGCATATAACAGTAAAATACTGTGGTCACTCAGCCGGTCCCCGGTGGATGGTGGTGTGTAGAACAACCAGCCAGATATCCATCTTGCCGTCTCAGAACCAGAGTGGAACACACTCGGAGTCGCATCGGAAGTGACGTCAGAACACGTAGATAGCGTTTCAAAGCATCCACACGTTTCAATAGCCATTTAGATTTTATGTGATAGACCAACACAAAGTGGCACATAATTGTGAAGTGGAAGGGAAATTATAAATGTTTTTCAATTTTTTTTTTTACAAATAAATATGTGAAAAGTGTGGCATACATTTGTATTCAGCCCCCTTTACTCTAATACCTCTAACTAAAATCTAGTGGAACCAATTGCCTTCAGAAGTCACCAAATTAGTAAATAGAGTCCATCTGTGTGTAATTTAATCTCAGTATAAATACAGCTGTACTGTGCTGTGCTGTACCTTGGTGAACAAACGAAGGCCAAGGAACACACCAGACAGGTCAGAGATAAAGTTGTGGAGAAGTTTAAAGCAGGGCTAGTTTATAAAAAAATATCCTTTAATATATATATATTATATATTTAATATATAATATATAAACTTTGAACATCTCGAGGAGCACTGTTCAATCCATCATCCGAAAATTGAAAGAGTATGGCAGAACTGCTAACGTACCAAGACATGGCCGTCCACCTAAACTGACAGTCCTGGGCAAGAAGAGCATTAATCAGAGAAGCAGCCAAGGGACCCATGGTAACTCTGGAGGAACTGCAGAGATCTATAGCTCAGGAGATAGAATTTGTCCACAGGACAACTATTAGTCGTGCACTCCACAAATCTGGCCTTTATGGAAGAGTGGCAAGAAGAAAGCCATTGTTGAAAAAAAGCCTTAACGAGTCCAGTTTGCAAGAAGTCATCAAACATGTGGAAGAAGGTGTTCTGGTCAGATGAGACCAAAATTGAACTTTTTAGCCTAAAAGCAAAACACTATGTGTGGCGGAAAATGAACAGTGCACATCACCCTGAACACACCATCCCCACCGTGAAACATGGTGGTGGCTGCATCATGTTTTGGGGATGCTTTTCTTCAGAGACAGGAAAGCTAATCAAAGTTGATGGGAAGATGGATGGAGCCAAATACAGAGCAATGTTAGAAGAAAACTTGTTAGCAAAAGACTTGAGACTGGGGAGGAGCTTCACCTTCCAGCAGGACAATGACCCTAAATATATAGCCAGAGCTAAAATGGAATGGTTTAGATCAAAGCATATTCATGTGTTAGAATGGCCCAGTCAAAAACCAGATCTAAATCTGAGAACTGAGAATGTGTGGCAAGACTTGAAAATTGCTGTTCACAGATGCTCTCCATCCAATCTGACAGCAGAGCTTGAGCTATTTCACAAAGAGGAACGGGCAAAAATAATATCACTCTCTAGATGTGCAAAGCTGGTAGAGACATCCCCCAAAAGAGTTGCAGCTGTAATTGCAGCGAAAGGTGGTTCTACAAGGTATTGATGAGGGGGTTGGTGATGAATACAAATGCACGTCACACTTTTCAGATATTTATTTGTAAAGAATGTTGAAAACCGTTTATCGTTTTTCTTCCACTTCACAATTATGTGCCACTTTGTGTTGGTCTATCACATAAAATACCAATAAAATACATTTACATTTTTGGTTGTAACTTGACAAAATGTGGAACATTGCAAGGGGTATGAATACTTTTTCAAGGCACTGTATATACAGAATTTCTAACAGGCTATGGGCCCAGGCATAGCTCAGAGAAAAGCAGAGAACCCAGTCATAGCCAGCTACAGCAGTGCAAGATATAGCAACAGAAAGAAGACTGCAAAACAAAATGGCCAGTAACACAGTAACTTATATTTGCAAATCTGTCTAACTAGAACTACCAGTCTTGGAAATTCAAGAATAAAATGCTGCTAATAAGAGAAGGTATGTGGAAATTTAAAAATTAAGTCAGACCAGAATACCCTTCAGACGAGTGGGTAGAGAAAGATAAGAAAGCTCAGAGCACAATCTCTGTTAGCATAGAAGATGATCAGAACATTCATACATGCATGCTAAAGAAAAGTGGAAAGGATTACAAAAGGTGCATGAAAAAGCTAATCTCAGCAATAAACTGTATTTCATTAGAAAGCTATACCAAACTAATTTGATTAAAGGCCAAGATATACACGATTACATAAGGCACACCTTGGAAATGGTTGAACACCTGAGAGGTATAGGAGAAGAAATAAAATATTTTTATGTTGCAACACTATTACTCAGTGGTTTACCAGAAAGTTATGATGCTTGTTACAGCACTTGATGCACATCCAGATGATGAACTGGCATTGGAATATGTTAATTGCAAGCTTGTGGATGAATATAAGCGTAAAACAAAAAGCATTAATAGTGACGGTGCTTCTGTTGTTGTTCTACTCAGTTACTCAGTAACATGCAACAAGAAACACATGAATGTTTTGTGTGCAAGGAACAAAGCAGATTGCAGAATCTGGAAAGCTAGAATGCAAAAACAAACTAAGCTACAAAAGGCCAAAAGTTTGAAAAGAGAAACTGATTTTGCTTCAGATAATGAATATGTTTTTCAATCCAAAAGTCGTACCTCATTTTGCAGGCATGGTGTGTTGATTCAGGAGCTACGAATCCCATGACAAATTACAGAAATTTCTTTATTCACATTGACCAGAGTAAAAGAGAAAAAAATCACCACAGCTAATGGGAAAATAATGGAGTCAGAAGCAATAGGACACAGTTTTCTTTGCTATCCTATTTCCCAGAGTGTCACTAGAAAGAAACCTGTGAAAAATGTCCTCTATGTCCCTGCTCTTGAAAATCTTTTGTCAGTGAAGAAGCTCACAAAACAAGGAAACAGTTTGTGAGGACAGTTGTGTCATCACAAAAGGGGATATCTTACTTTCAAAGGCTAAATTTACAGATGAATGGTATCAGCTACACTGCAACAAGGTTATTAATGCTGCCAAAGAGGAAAAATATTCAAACTGCATTCACACATGGCACAGATAACTTGGGCAAATAAGTCCTGAAATAATAAAGAAATTAACTGGGAATGACTATGCAAGTGGAATAAACATTAGTCATGTGATCCAGGTATACTACACTATATCTCTTACACAACAAAAGTACCAAATAAACTTGAACAGTATCTGGCTCAAGTAAATAACAAATCTGGCAAAATGCAGAGTGTATTACACACAGATAATGGAACTGAATTACAGGTGATAACACACAGTTGATTCTCAGAAAGCATGGCATATTATTTCAAACTAATGTACCATACAACCCAGAACAAAATTGGGGTTGCAAAAAGAATAAACCACACTCTATGTGAGAGTGCATGCTATCTCCAAAATCGACTGCCAGGAAAATCAACTGAGAAAATGCCATATGAACTGTGGAATTGAAAGCCCGGAATTTTAACCTTCTAAACATTTTTGGAAGCAAAGCCCAGGTGCACATCCCAGAAGAAAAACATACAAAATGAGATGCTTGCGAAAAGGAAGGTGTATTTGTGGGGTACAGTGAATCTCAAAAGGGATACAGAATTCTACTCCAGGACACAAACAAGGTAACCGTCAGTAGAAGTATAATTGTCTATGAAACTTTAGTGTTCAAAATTTAATGAACTAACATAAACACTTTAAACTGAGGGATATTCCACATGAAGGTAAACAACAAAGTGACACAGAAATAGAGATTAAAGCAGAGTTCCAGGCTTTTTTTCAAAAAGTGTAACTCCTGACTTTTAATAAACAGATGCTCACCTGTCCCACTGTCCAGCGATACGGCCTCGCTTCTCTCCCCCTACTCTCCACGGTGCCTCCATTGAAACTGTAGGCACCTGGCCATGACAGCTTGCCACTTCAAGGTCAGGCACACACTGCGCATGCTCGAGTTGCGCTTCGCTCTCCGTGTGAACAGGCAATCTTCTGGGACCTGTGACGTGTCCCAGAAGATTGCCGCAGATTGCCGAGAGGGAGGGGGAGAGGAGGAGTCGCCTAGGCAACCTGTAGTCGGAAGTAGGAAGTGGGGCAGGGAGTCCCACTCAAAACTAGTCACCCACTCCCCCCCCCCCAAAAAAATTACATGCTAAATGTGCCATGTAATAGGGCGAGGAGTGCTTAAAATGGAAGTTCCACTTTTGGATGGAACTCCATTTTAACAAAGACAATCCAAATATTGTAAAAGAAAAAAACAGGCCACAAGAGGCTTCATTCAGGAAATCCACCAGAAAGAATAACAGTATCCAGAGTCTATCCTATGTTGCTCTCCTAGCATTAAAACCAGAGCCAAATACAAGGGATGAGATGCAACCCACGAGAAACAAAAGTGTATCAGAGCTTTTGACAAAATCACTTACAAATAATAAATTTATAGAACCAAGATCCAAAATGAGACTAATATAAGGAGAAGTTGTTGAGTGGAGGTGTTGAAATAGATTCTTCATGTATTTTGTGCAGCAACTACATCAAGTAGTAGATGGCAGTGTTTACAAGTTTTTAGCTGCTCTATTGTTAAACTCTATGTCTTTTCTCTGTAATAACAATTCCTATTTCCTGTTTACAGAAGCAGCAGGTAAAACACATGTGGGCTGTGCACTGTCTGTTCTGTAGGGCTATAAACAGAATTTCAAGGTTTACATGTGAGTTGTCTGTTGTGCACTGGTATTAGTTCACGTGTATATGAGAGTGCATTTTCATATGTAACTTTTAATAAATTGGTTATTTATTTGGAAAGTCTTTTTGCTTCTGAGTGACTATCAATACAATGGTGGCAGTCATATATATGGTGTAGATGGATTGAAAGGAAGGGATCTGAGAGTTGACAACATCTGGTGACATCTCTTAACCACTTGCTTACTGGGCACTTAAATCGCCCTCCTGTCCAGACCAATTTTCAGCTTTCGGCGCTGATGCACTTTGAATGACAATTGCGCGGTCACACAACACTGTATCCAAATAAAATGTTATCATTTTTTTACCACAAATAGAGCTTTCTTTTGGTGGTATATGTTCACCTCTGTGGTTTTTATTTTTTGTTAAAAAAAATTAAAAAGACCGAATTAAAAAAAAGATTCTATTTTTTAATATTTTGTTATAAAATTTTGCAAACAGGTAATTTTTCTCCTTCATTGATGTACACTGATGAGGCTGCACTGATGGGCACCGATAGGTGGCAATGATGGGCACTGATGGGTTGCACTGATGGGCACTGATTGGCACTGGTAAATCTGGCACTGCTAGGTGGCAATGATTGGCATCACTGGTGGGCATTGATAAGTGGCACTTGTGGGCACTGATAGGTGGCACTCATGGGCATTGATAGGTGGCACTCTGGGCACTGGTAGGTGGCAATGGCAGGTGGCACTGACAGGGGCTACTGATGGGCACAGATGAGGCAGAATTGCCTTTTCAGGACCGATGTCCCTTGCTCTGTTAGCGTGTGGAAAAAAAACGATTACCAAGCTTTTGTTTACATCATGTGATCAGCTGTCATTGACTGACAGCTGATCCCATGGTAAGGGGCCAGGACCAGCCCCTTGCTCGGATCTGTGATCACTTGAGTCTCAGTGACTCGGTGATCACAGCGTGCGCCCTGCAGGGGGTGTGCGGGGAGCGTGCAAAGGGGAGTCCGTCATATGATGGCCTCCCGGAAATTCAGGTCCGTGCTGTGGCCGTCATTCGGCTATATCGCGGACACCAAGTGGTTAAAGGGTCAAGCGCGTATGACCTATTACACATAGGTCTAAGTGGGAGGTGACCTGCTATTGGTGGCGGTGTTGTGCACATGGTGTGTTCATTTCCCAAAGGTATAAGCTTTCAAGTGTCAGAGAATCATTTCACAGAGCACTATACATGTACGTTTTATAATATCCTATTGACATTGTATGTGGACTTTTCTTTATATCACATTTATTAATTGAATATTATAATTATTAATCACATAACATGCACTGGATGAGTAGTGGTGTAGTGCTGAGTCATTTTAATTTTAGTTTATCTATATAAGTAAGTGGTACACATGTAGACTCTGGCAGCAGCACAATTTATATTGTCACATTATTTTTTAGCATGATAAAATGCACAGATGTGCACAGGGGTATTACTATTTAATCTATTGCAATATGTTTCCATTTCATATGTATTATGTAGTGCATTTTTTATAATTCACGCTATGCTCACTAGAATAAAAACAAATGGATCCGATTAAATTCAGATCATTCGTTATGGAAAATCTCTGTGAACATCTCTGTGAACATCAAGCCAGTGAGCCAAAAGAATCTGTACTGAGAGATTGCAGAGGTTGTCATTGCTGACCTCTCCTGAAGAAAATGATAGTTGCCTGGTTGTCTTACTGATCTGGTGCCTTCGCTTTTCTACGGCCTGGAACAAGTTTGTAGATCAGGAGTTCTGGTTGCACTCTGAGTCCAATCTACATGTTTGGTTCAGGTCAGTGACTTAGAAAGTACTGAAACCATAGACAGCCAAGCAACTGTGGGTGCAGGTGTCCTTTAAGACTCCTTTCATAATCACTTAACTGTCTGTAAAAGGAGTCCAGTTATTTGGTGACACGTGATAAATATGATAGGTGCACAAAGGGAATCTTGTTTGGCTACAGAATCATATGGCTTGTCTATAGCTATATAGGAACAGGAGAAGACAAATGAAGAAAAAAATAATACAGTTAGTCTCCATGCACACTGGACGTTAAAATAATGTTATAAAAACATCAGTAGCTTTGCAATGAGTCTTTCAACGTTTTTATGATATCGTTTATTAGTGTTTTTTAGCATTTTTCTGCATCAGCATTTATTTTTTACAATGGATCAAAAATGTTAAAAAATGCTGGTGAGCCACATTTTGAGCATTTATTGGCATTTATGAGCGTTTATGAGCATTTGCCATTTTTTGTGGTAAAAAAAACGACCCCTGAATGCGATTTTATGGAGTTCAGAAAACAGCCCATAAACTCCACTGCTGATAAATATCCAAAAATGTCCATGTGTGCATGGACACGCAGGATAACATAGAGAGGAGTTTATGGGCTGTTAAAAAAAATGCCCAAACTTCCAAAAATGGCGGTTTATGAGCTTCAGTGTACATGGAGCCTTAGAGACATTTTTTGTTGACATTAGAAACTACAAAATGTATAAATCACTTATTATGTGGTAATTTGTCTTTTGCACAAGGTTCAGACCAACAGAGTAAAAGAAGCTTTTCCTGCCTCTATGTTTGTTTTAATTGAACTAATAATTTTTTTTTGGTGTACAGGGGATGTTATTTTTGCTGTTTTTTTTTTTTTTTGGAGAACTTGGATAAGGATGACGGTAGTGGTGGGATACCCCAAGATAAGAACACTGAGGTTTTAATCTTTCTCTAACCTTTTTGCTTTAAGTAGAATCAGAACAAGTAGAGCAAAGTTCCTTTTCTTTTAGTGGACAATATCTGGACAGAGCTCTTGAGAACACCAGCCAGTGTCCCCTTTACCAGACCCACAGCTGACTATATTAGGCACCAGAGAGCTACCTAGAGCACAAGGTCCACAAGATCCAGTAATGGTGCATCATATATAAGCCCCTGAAGAAGCGGTTTCCGCAAAACATGTAGAGCTTGTTCCAAATGTTACTTATCTATCTCTCCAGCCTTGTCTCATACATCCGGGCTGTTCAGGCTCAGTATCTTTTATAGTAACGGTTACCATTGGAGATATCAAGTCTTTCACTGTAGAGTGCTACAGTACTGTTTTTATATGTCATTTTAGAACTTATGCATAAATTGTTATAAATAAAATTTGTTTTTTTATCAGTGGTGCCTATGAAGTCAATTTTTAAAATTACATACATCTTCTGATAGTCAGCTGACATATTACAGTAGAATATGGTAAATGACATCACAGTAACAGCTTTGCCTCCTAGGTAAGAATAGGTGGAGAGGTTCTTGTGAGTACTGGTAACTATAAGCCAAACAGTAGCATTCGTTGCTAATCAGATGCTGCATAAGAATATAAAAGGCGTATCAAATGGGAGATAAGACATGTTCTTCAACTGATATTGGCTGTGTATTAATTATTTTAAATATGTGTGGTTTGTAAAGGCTTTTAAAGGCAGGTAACTACATTTTTGGGTTGAGTGGGAAAGGTTTACAGGCCTTGCTCCTTTATTTTTTTGGTGTTTGTGTCCCATCTTCTACTTCCTGTCTCAGAGATGCAACAGGAAGTGGAAGGAAAAGTCTACAAAGTGAGGGAAATCTTCTCTTACACAGCTGTTACTGGATCAGGTGTCCTTAATTGTAATGGACCCTCACCTCTAGTTCTGGTGACTCTATCTATCTATCTATGATTTCCCATGACTTTTCTGTCTCTATGACAATGGTCACCAGGACAAAGAGAGAGGGTGAATCTACCAGACAAAGAAACAGTAAGAATGTTTTAGTCAAGTATACTGTATATGTTAACTGCTTGCTGACCAGCCATCGTCATTTTACTGAGGCAGGTCTGCACGATCCCGCGAGCTGTCATAGCTATACGTCAGTTCGTGGGACCGGCGCCCGTGCCCGCTACACTGCGGGGGTGCCGATGCTCATGGCCGGCGGTCGCGGACCGCTGGCCGCGAGTGATCGCGGGCACAAGAGGCAGAACATGTAAGTGTGTGTGTGAGACACACAAATCCCTGTTCGGCTCTGTGAGGAGTGACAGATCTTGTGTTCCTAATAGCTAGGAACCACGATCCATCACTTCCTCTAGTCAGTCCCCTCCCCCTTCAGTTAGAAACACATAGCAGGGAACACGGTTAATCCCTTGAGCACCCCCTAGTGTTAACTCCTTCCCTGCCATTGACATTTTTACAGTAATCAGTGCATTTTTATAGCACTGATTGCTGTATGAATGCCAGTGTTCCCAAAAATGTGTCAAAAGTGTCCGATGTGTCCGCCATAATGTTGCAGTCCTGATAAAAATCGCAAATCACCGCCATTACTAGTAAAACAAAATAAAATAATAAAAATGCTATAAATCTGTCCCTTATTTTGTAGATGATATAACTTTTGCGCAAACCAATCAATATACGCTTACTGCAATTTTTTTTACCAAAACTATGTAGAAGAATACATATCAGCCTAAACTGAGAAAAAAATAGCTTTTTTTAAAAAAATGGGGATGTTTCTTATAGCAAAAAGTACAAAATATTGTGTTTTTTTCAAAATCAACACATTTTTTTTGTTTATAACGCAAAAAATAAAAAACACAGAGGCTATCAAATATCACCAAAAGAAAGATATATTTATGGGGAAAAAAGGACGTCAATTTTGTTTGGGTGCAACATCGCACGACAGCGCAATTGTCAGTTAAATCTACTCAGTGCCGAATCGCACAAAAAAAGGCCCGGCCATTCAGCAGCCAAATCTTCCAGTGCTGAAGTGATTAAGGAATGGAAGGACACCGCCTTTTTTCAATTTCTATTCTTTTTCTCCTTCTTTCCTCTTGTTGTTGCCTTCTCTTCTTAGCTTTCTCTCATCTTATTGGCTAAATAAATGTATTGTGATGGATTACCTTTGTGTCCATATCTTGTTTGGGAAACTTTGTATCCCTAATTTTTTTTCCTTACCCCAAACAGTTAAAGCCCCCTTCTTTTTGGGCATTTCATTATATGATACCTTATGCTATTGTACTTGACTGCAACTTTTTCTGTGTACAGTTGTTGTTTTATCGTGGACTGACTATCTGGCCATGTTTAAATTTCTGTAAAAAGTATTTTAAGAGAAAGTTTAGAAATGTCAAATATGTTTACATTGGAAATAAGACACATGATACATCCATTATCAATATAATGAATGGCAACTTATTTTTTTATTTTTATTTTTTTAATGCCAAGGACTGTTCAAGAGTCAAGGGAAAATTGTTTGGTTTAGATGAAAGACCATTTTTATATCTGTATGTGAAAGTATTTTTCAATGCAAGCTGTGAAATTAGTTAACTTGTTTGTGGAGGTGTAATTCTCCAGTCACTGGGTAGTTATGTACCCCATCACTTCACTGGCCACATGCTTGTTCCGGGTCCTCCTGGGACATTCAATAGAGAAATATGGATAAAGAAGACAAACTTGGAGCTTGCAACATCAAAAATTGAGCATTGAAACCTGTTCTATTTTCCCTCTGACAATCTCCTTTTAATATTCATGATGGAATCAAAGGTTTAGGGGATGGGGAGCACATTGCTGTGGCCAATGGTATGTCAGGGTGGAAGGTACTAGACATGTGCAATTTGTTTCGGAATGAATCACAATTCGACTGAATTTTGCATCTTTAGGACATTCAGATGCATTTGCTAATGTCCGAAGAAAAACAAAAACAAATTTCAAGTAATTTGAAAGAAATTATAACGAAAATAACGAATAAATTCAGCATGATTAAAGGTCTAATGAAACAAAAGGTCAACTCTTTGTCAACTTTGTGCTGGAGGTTGGATTACTTGCAAAGTGCATTCCTGAGAACTGAGTTAGAAGGGTGTTGTATTGTATTTGAGCCAAGGAGAAGAGATATTGTCATAGTGTGTGTTGATGGATTCAATAAACAAACAACTTTCCAAACTATGAATCATTATCACTAATATATACATACATAAATAATGAATACTCGTAAAATTAAACAATCAACTACTTAGGCCCCTTTCACACCTGCGGACTGTTCAGATCCACCTGTCAGTTTTTCAGGCGGATCTGAACTGGAGCTCCATGTACCTCTATGGAGGCTCGGATGTCAGCGGAGACATGTCCACTGACATCCGATCAGCCCCGATTTGATCCTCTCCGCTAAAACCAGACAGGTGTAAACCCTATTTTTCATCCGTCTGGTGGATCGGATCGGAGGAAAACGGACAGGCAGTCTGTAATCATCCGAACCCCCATAGGGGAGAGCGGGGCTCAGACAGGTCCGTCCCTGCACAGAGTGCAGAGGTGGACTTGTCATCCGCCGGGGCACTGGATGATGCAATTTTTTTCGAAACGCGTAGGGCTGAGCGATGCGCTGATGTCACCCCTTACGAAGGAATTGTACCCAGGAACGACGAGTTTGTCTGTTTGCGTCCGGCTGGCGCATCGGACTTAAGGCTGATCTTTCCTTTGTGCTTTGTAAGTGCATTTTTGTTTTTATATTTGAGTTATATTAAAAGGTTTTACACTATTGGAGCTTCAATTTTGTTTTTGCATGGAATTGGCACATATGACCTAATATATGGGAGATAACTAAAGATACTTGTTTGACAACCTGGTCATGATATCGGTGGAGGGAGGAGAACAGCTGAGACCCTTCTGAAGTGGGAGATATCTATTGTTACATGCTGTTGGTGACCTTCTGTAGTGGGGGGTCATGAAATTCTGGTAAGGAGTAATTTTGGCTGTATGGTGGTGGATCAAGCACTTGCTACACAGTAGAAGATTTGACGATTTCATCTATTTTGGACTCTGTTGGAATTTAAATGTCTATATAATTACACATTGGGTGTTCACTATTTTGTTTTATATTTTTTGTTTTGTTTTTTTCTTTTTCCGTTGTTCACTGTGATCAATTACCCTATAACCCTTATTCTTTAGGACTGGGGGTAATAGGCCTAATTTTGCACATTATTATTGAAATTTTGTCTAATGTTTTTTACCATCATTGAATTTTATGTGGGTTTATGATTTAACGCAGCTTACTCAATTTTTCAATATTCTTCTACATATTCTTGGTAAAAAAAAATCACAATAAGCGTATATTGATTGGTTTATGCAAAAGTTATAGCGTTTACAAAATAGGGGATAGATTTATGGCATTTTTATTCTTATTTTTTTTTATTAGTAATGGTGGTGATCAGCGATTTTAAGCAGGACTGCAGTCAGATCAGACAATTTTGACACTTTTTTTGAGACCAGTGACATTTATACAGTGATCAGCGCTATAAAAATGCACCGATTATGCTATAAATGACACTGGCAGGTAAGGGTTTAACACTAGTGGTGATCAAGGGGTTAAATGTGTTCCCTGGGAGGTATTTCTAACTTTGAGGGCAGTGGACTGACTGGAGGAGGAGAGAGATCGCTGTTCCTGATTACTAGGAGCAGACAATCTCTCTCTACTCTCCTGTCAGAACGGCGATCTGTTTGTTTACATTGGCAGATCCCCTTTCTGGCTCTCTGTGGAGGGATAGCAGGTGACCAGCAGACATCGCGGCCGGAGGTCATGCTCCAGTGCCGTGTCTACTGTGTTTAATGTGCAAAAAGATGTACAGCTCCAGTGATTCGCGCAATAGAGCCAACCTGCCGCAGTATAATGACGGCGGCTGGCCAGCAAGTGATTAAACAATAAAACAAATCGATATGTTATAACGAATAGCTATACTCTACAGAACTAATGAATTATCTGAAAACAAATTAACATAACATAACAAATATACCAGAAGGAAATTATGTATTTTACGAATGTGAAAAGGAACGTAAATTTTCCTTATGCACAAGTCTAAAAGAGACCAGTTGAGACAATCTAGAGCCATCCCAGCTACACCAGCCACAGAGATTACTGTGTGCACTGTATACTACCCCTCAGAAGTATGGTAACCTCATCCATAAAGCATGCAGCACTAGGGCTTTTCAACAATCTCATTGCATTGTACATTTCAGAGTTATATGACAGACCATGCCTTAAAAAAACAGCCACAGATCCACCATTAACACCTGCATACATACCTATATCAGGGCATCCCCAGAACTCTGTATGTGCCCACAACATATAGTTCAATTAAGTGACACAAGTTGATTTTTATTCTATTTTTTAGGTTATACAGTTCAATGTTATTGTAGCGCTGGCTCCTGACGAGCAGGCGCTATTGTTTTTGTAAACTTAAGTTGCCTGAAGCCAAAGTTGGGCTTCAGGATTATTTCTCAAAATTTCTGGTTTCAGTAGCAGTCCAGCTGGGTTGCACTGGGTTCTTCTTGACCGCAGGGGTCGCTGTCACCGCTGGCAAGAGCAGAAACGCAGTCTAGCTGGATGCATTGAATGCCACTTATCTCTCGGGACCAGTCCAGTGGGAGTGTTTGCCTGCTGTGCATTCTGAGGGGTGGTATTTAAGGTACCAACGTCATGTTGGCGGGGATTATTTTCTGTCTGTTTGGTTCTGGGGGTCCTCCTGACCCAGCCCCCATGGCCCTCCTGGCCTGGGGTGCGGAACTATGCATCCTGTGTCTTGGGGCTGGCTGGCTCGAGGCGACGCAACTGAAAGGGATAGGTCTGAGGGAATTTCGGGGGCCTACTGATCCAGGGATGGTCCGGTGCCGTCTGTACAGAAGGGAGAGACCCAGCAACTGAAGAACCCCAGGGGAGGACTCCTTCAGGAGAAGACCGTGTACAAGGCTGGTTTCTCTGAAGGAGCCTGAAGGACGCAACCTGGATCAACACTCATACGGTATCGCTGGATCGGCTGAGAGAAACTGGTACCGTATGTCAGGTTTTTAAATTTATCCATATCCCTCAGTTAAGCTCAAGTGTATCTCACAAGGCTGTGGGAGAGACTTTACCGAGCATCCCATCTGCTGCTAGGCCTAGTGAGAGAGGTCTATCCGGTACCTGAACTCACCCCTAAACCTCTACCCTTCATTAACCTCCCCGGCGGTACGATTATTTCGGATTTTAGGTGCTAAAAGCGGTACCATTATTTTGCATGAAAATTTGGTGTTTTATATTGTAGTCCTGTAATTCTTAGGAATAATTCTCTTAAAGCGGAGGTCCACCCTAAAATGGACCTTCCGCTCATCGGATTCCTCCCCCCCTCCGGCGCCACAATTGCCACCTTTCAGGGGGGAGGGGGGTGCAGTTACCTGGATAATCCAGGTAACTGCACCCACTTCCGGGCTAGCTCTCTGCGGAAAGGGGCGTACATTACGCCCCTTTCCGCAAGTGCCCGCCCCCTTCCGCAAGTGCCCCGCTGCCTGCTGGGAAACACACAGATCCCAGAGGCAGAGGGGACCGTCCTCATTGCGCAGCGCGGCTCGCGCATGCGCAGTAGGGAACCGGGAAATGAAGCCGAAAGGCTCCATTTCCTGATTCCCATACCCAAGATGGCGGCGGCAGCACTCGAGTGTCGATCTAGAGATCGGCTTCGGGTGCCGACATCGCGGGCGCGCTGGACAGGTAAGTGTCACTATTTTAAAAGTCGGCAGCTGCAGTATTTGTAGCTGCTGACTTTAAAAAAAAAAAAAACGCGGAGTCCCGGCGGACTCCCGCTTTAAATCTGTCCAAACCAGAGTCTAGCAGACATCCCGGGTATGATAAAGTTTGAAAAATGAAATCATAAATTATAATATAATAAATAACTATAAATAATTGTACCAAATAATAATATAACAATAATAAAAATTATTCAATAATGTAAGCAAATCAAAAACACTGAAATTTGCTCAGTTGCAGAATTGTCACTGTCATTACTTTTCAGTATTTGATGACGGATCTCCCCACAAATCGCTATCGCTCAATTCTGTGAGTGATTACAATTTAATATCGCTGTTTTCTAGCTGTCTAAAACCATTTTTGATGTAAAGTGACAGTTTAGTTGCTATGGACAATCTCCAGTTTCCAGGCAGAAAGAACAGTTTTTATTATATAAAACTGCATGCAGGACACTGGGCAGACCACTAGGGACAAAGGGGAGGTGAAATATTTACATACAGCAATGTAATCTGTAAGATTACATTATACTGTATGTATACTGTGTGTTTCACTTTTTGAATTTGGCGCCGATCTCCGTCTCCGTGCGTCGCAACGCTCTCGGGGAAACGGAGATCGGGTCCGTGATAGATCGAGCGAGACACGGCTCGCTCGTACAGCGGGGAGACAACGCTGGATCCGAGGGAGAAGGTAAGTAAACCTCCTCCTGGATCCAGCGATGCAGTCCCGAGTCTGGCTCGGGGATACCGCTTTTGGTATAAAAATTCCACCCCGAGCCAGACTCAGGAATACCGTCAGGGGGGTTAACAGACTTTGTTATTCTAAATAAATAACCCTAAATAAATAAAAGAGGATTCAGTGTCAATTTCAACATTCTTTGGGCCATTTACCACAGGATCCCCAAGACAAAGAAGCAAGCAGGTGAGGTAACGGTAAGCCCAAATCAAACCAGCAGCTCCTTCGGGGGTCAGTGCTACATTAGCAAACACTAGCAACATACACCCTTAAAACCCACCACAACAAATATGTTTCATTATAATTGTATCTTGCATTCTAAAAATTGTTATGTACAGTCATATTCAGACTGTCTTTGCTATAGTACAATATATACAGTATATTGCTTTTACAGCAATTCTGTAAGCACTAGTAGATACTAAGCACCTTAGCTCATTTATCAGTATTCCCAGTGTTCACATACAATCAGCATTTGTGTTTACTACACACAATATTTTGTACACTATATAGTAGGCAATACATGTATCTTCTGCTAAAGTTACAAGTTCATTATATTCACAACACTTACATATTGGTGTTCGCAGTTGAGGTCAGCCAGTCTGCTGCTAAGCCAACCATGTCCAGACCAGTTGAGAGCTGGTTAAAATATCGTGGATGTCCTAGAAAACATAAAATAATAAATTAATAGATTATTCATAATATAACATACAGTATATTGTTGTAATGTGTGGAATTCAATGGGTTTTACAAAAGCAGGTGTTATTTTTTTTCAGCAATATATAGCAAAGAAATATGGCCTTAAATCTGACTTCTAGATAAAGAGCATTGCAGTCATTTCTGGAGGTAGCATAGCAAATTTTCAACATTCCACAGACTACACTGCACTTAAAAAATAGTGGTTGATTTACTAAAGGCAAAAAGACTGTTCACTTTGCAAGGAAAAGTAACGTTAGCAAATGTGGTTAAAGTGGAACTTCACTCAAAAAGAAAAAACATAGCAAAAACCTTCAAAAAGTTCTGCTGGTTTTCCCCCTCACCCCAGCTTGTAAACGATTTAAAAAAATTTGGGGGGGAGGGGGAGCAAGTACTGATTTTTTTTCAGTACTGGCTCCCACTTACTGCAATCCTCCTCTTTTTGAGGATGGTGTCCCTATCTTCGATTCTCTTCCCTCCCACAGCCTTCCCAGGAGGCTGTAGGACTATTCACAAGTAACAGGAGGCTGCAGGACCATTCACAAAGTATCATGCAAGCTCAAGCATGCAGAGTGGGGAGCTGCCTGTAACCAAGATGGTGGCACCAGAAACCCATAGCAGTAATAAGAACTGGCTGTGGGAAGACAATGCTTGACCCAAGGCACTGGTAAGTGCTGATTTTTAAAAGTCAACAGCTACAGTATTTATAGCTGCTGACTTAAAAAAAAAAAGCTAAAGGAAATTGGTCCAGGACTTTCTCCAGAGGCTATTTGAGGTAAACATCCCACTGTGCCCCAAAGTTTTTCTATTAGGTCTACTGCCCTATAGCCTGCCTAAGTTAGCTAAGAAATTAACACACCATATTCTTACGGCTGCTAGGTGTCTTATTGCCCTCCAGTGGAAGGGGCAAACACCCCCGACCTCTATTGATCTTTACACTAGGAGTAAAGACTTAGAAACTTTAGCGGCATGATGCGATATGGAAGCCTAGGCACTCGCAGTATAACCCCCACATTAACGGTAAGCTCTCATCCTCCCCAGGAGCATCAAACCCCACTGTCTACTATTCCTCTGACCTCTTCTCTTTTTCTATTCTGTCTCCTATTTTTACTGCTGGCATTTTTGGTCTCTGTCAACTGTCAAGGGCTCTTGTAATTAGAGCTGCTAAACTTAGGATGTTTCCTACTGGAACTGTTCTTGACTGACGTCCTTTCTGAAGCCCGAAGGCTTACTATTTAAGTTAAATGGTATCATTGTTACTTATAATGCCATGCAGTTGTAACACGTTTATTTTTCCTTGTATGACGATGTTACAGTGAGTCTGGGGTGAACTCTATCAGATGTCCTTGTTTGAGATATATATATATATATATATATATATATATATATATATATATATATATATATATATATATATATATATATAGTTTTTTTTTCTTTTCTTTTACACCTTTTGATATGTTGTATATTGGAAAAATCTAATAAAAATTGTCAATTAAAAAACAAAAGACTGAAGTTTCACTTTGCATAGAACAACCAATCACATGAACAGAAAATGAAACAGAATTTTTGCTTGCACATGATGGGACAATAGAAGTCAGTAGAGCTTTACGTTGTTCACTAAACTCTGGGAAAACTTCACTTGCAAAGTCAACAGCTTATTTGCCTTTAGTAAAGCAAGCCCATAACGTGTTGACCTTGGCCAATTTCAGCCTATACATGGATAGTGAGGAAGGAGGAAGTAGTGGGACACTAGCTAAAGCTGGCCATACATTATTAAGTTTTTCATTCAACCAGACATGTTGAATGAAAAAAAAAAAGATGTGATTACCCCATCCACACATTCGAGGTGGATGGGGGAATCTTTCCTGCTGTGCTATTGTCTTCTGATGGCAGGGAGCCTTCCTCGATGTCAGAGCACACTGATTAGTGTTGTTGGCTATAGCCAGCCACACTGATTCATTGGGAAATACCCAACAGGCTGGTTGTGCAGAAGTCAATCTGTAGTTTTCGATCTATGTATGGCTACCTTAAAGAGGAGGTTCAGCCCCCCCCCCCCCCCCCCCACAAAAAATGTAAAGTTAGCAGCTACAAATACTGCAGCTGCTGACTTTGAATATACAGATACTTACCTGTCCAGGGAGCCAGCAATGTCGGCACCACAGCCAATCTTTGGATCGGGTGTTGGGTGCAGCAGCCACCATTTCTGATAAGGGAACCCAGCAGTGAAACCCTTCAGCTTCACAGCCAGTCCCCTACTGCACATGCACGAATTGTGCTGCACTTTCTAACTGGTCCAGCGGCGGAGGGAGGAGGAAAGGGCTGAACTTCTGGGAGACTGGACCATGGACCTGTCAAAAACAGGTACCTGTTCAATCCTGAAAGATGAAAGGTGGTAAATGTGGCACTGGAGGGGGGGGGACAGAAAAGCAGAGGCTCCACTTTTGAGTGGAACTCTGCTTTAAGTAATCACTATTCTCTATCCCCTGCCAGAAAGCTTCCAGTGTTAGATGGACAGCCCAGTACAATGAGGCAGAGCCTGATTGCCTCATTGGGCTGCTCCTTACTTCTGCCTGTACTGGTGATTTCACAAAACTAAACACAGGCATATATGCTAGGAGTATATTAAAATATAAACATTTTATGATTTTGGACTAGATGCCACTCATCACTATATCATTTTCCACATCCAGTAAAGTTATTTAAGAGCACAAAAACAAGATGTTGTCAGACATAGGAAGCTGTGTAGTGCACTAAGCAAATAAAAATAGATGCTAAGAATGACTTCCAAGAAGCGAGAGAAGTGGTACCATGCAGTGTCCATGTAGACATAATAACTTCTACTATGAATTATAGCCGGCATACAAAACTGAAGCTGTACTACTATAAAATACCACTACATACAGAATAAAAATACCACTACATATAGAATAAGAATAGACATTAGGGGGCTGGCCGCTGCCAAGACTCTGATACAAAAAAGTAATAGGGAAAGATATAAGATTTCAATGTCTGTGTTGTGAAAATGAATTAATTCTCAATGCTTTTAGATACAGAGAGGAGTGTTTTCTACTGCTTGTAAATATTTTGGTGAGCATGAACGAGGCACAGGTTCACTTTCTATGCATTTTACCTAAATAAATTGGCAAGCAAAAAAAACTTCCAAAAGATACACCAAGAGCAGACCTTTTAGATACAACCTAAACAACGTAAAACCAACACAACATCTATACCTCCTGCTATCAATGTCCTGGTCTCTGGAATCCATTCCAGAATCCCAAGGTGTCCTTTGTGTAAATGCCACCCTGACTGAAAATGAAATGTGGATGTAACAGAGAAACATGGAATCATCAATTTGTCATCAATTTGTCAAATCATAAACTTTTCGAACCAGAAATAATAGTTCTTTCCAAAAGCCTCACTATCTGCCCAACTACCAAATTGGATAATTTACAGTCATTGTCAGATATGCAGGAATGAAGTTGAAGGAAAAAAAACCTGGCAGCTCAGGAGGAACCTCTGTACTAACTATCTGATTTTAGTACCACAATCTCCCCCACTGTGCTATTGTGTTCTGACAGGGAAGACAACCCCCCTCCCCCACCACAACACACCCTAAAAATGTGTTTACATTTAAGATGGTGCTGCTATAAGACCGCAAACAGAACAAAATAAATGACAGCACACACATACAGAAATAACATTTAAATCCTGCAAGGCTATTTAACCACTTAACAACCGGCCCATAGCCGAATGACGGCTACAGGGCGGTTGTTTAACTCTGGAAGGCCGTCATATGATGTCCTCCCAGAATTCCGTGACCACTGGGTCCTTTTACCGCGGCCATTTACCACATGATCGCTCCGTCAAATGAAAGAGTGATCACTTGTAAACAACTCCATCCCCTCTCTGTACCGATCGGTACAGCGGAGGGGGAAAAGATCGGTGTCAGCAGCGCTGTGAGCTGCATCTGCAGAGCCCACATCGCTGCTCACCGAAATTTAACCCCTTAATTTCCTGCCAATGCTCTGCAATACCCTGCCAATACTCTGCAATGCCAGCTAATACTCTGCAATACCCACCAATACTCTGCAATGCCAGCTAACACTCTGCAATACCCACCAATACTCTGCAATACCCACCAATACTCTGCAATACCAGCCAATACTCTGCAATGCCAGCTAATACTCTGCAATACCCACCAATACTCTGCAATACCCACCAATACTCTGCAATACCCGCTATTACTCTGTAATACCCGCCAATACGCTGCAATACCAGCTAATACTCTGCAATACCTCCAATACTCTGCAGTATAATTCCAGCCAATACTCTGCAATACCCTGCCATAAATTTCCATACCCGGAGATACCCAGCCATACTCGGAGATACCCAGCCATACTCGGTGATACCCTGCAATACCCAGCCATAGACCCCCCCCCTCCCCGCCGTCCCTCAGGTGCTTCTACCGACTCGCCAATACGATCAAAGTCAGAATCTTTTTTTTTTCGGGCTTCCCAGCTTAGAGGTGAGATGTGGGGTCTTATTGACCCCATATCTCACTGTAAAGAGGACCTGTCATCCCATATTCCTATTACAAGGGATGTTTACATTCCTTGTAATATGAATAAAAGTGATCAAAAAATGTATTTTTGGGAAAAAAATGTCAAACTAAAATAAATAAAGTAATATGAACAATAAGAATTTTTTTTTTTTAAAGCGCCCCTGTCCCCATGTGCTCGCATGCAGAAGCGAACGCATACGTAAGTCCTGCCCACATATGAAAACGGTGTTCAAACCACACATGTGAGGTATCGCTGCGAACGTTAGCGCAAGAGCAATAATTCTAGCCCTAGACCTCCTCTGTAACTCAAAACATGTAACCAGTAAAAATTTTTTTAAAGCTTTGCCTATGGAGATTTTTAAGTAGCAACGTTTGGCGCCATTCCACGAGCGTGTGCAATTTTAAAGCGTGACATGTTAGGTATCTATTTACTCGGCGTAACTTCATCTTTCACATTATGTAAAAATTGGGCTAACTTTACTGTGTTTTTTTTTTAAGCACAAAATTTTTTTGGGACAAAAAAAAGCATTCGAAAAATTGCTGCGCAAATACCGTGCGAGATAAAAAGTTGCAACAACCACCATTGTATTCTCCAGGGTGTTTGCTAAAAAAAACATATATAATGTTTTGGGATTCTATGTAATTTTCTAGCAAATAAATTATGATTTTTACATGTAGGAGAGAAATGTCAGAATTGGCCTGGGTGCTCCAGAACGCCTGATGGTGCTCCCTGCATGTTAGGCCTCTGTATGTGGCCATACTGTGTAAAAGTCTCACACATGTGGTATCGCCGTACTCGGGAGTAATAGCAGAAGGTGTTTTGGGGTGTAATTTGTGGTATGCATATACTGTGTGTGAGAAATAAACTGATAATATGACAATTTTGTGAAAAGAAAAAAAAGTTTAAAAAAATCTTGATTTTGCAAAGAATTGTGGGAAAAAATTACAACTTCAAAAAACTCATCATGCCTCTTACTAAATATCTTGGAATGTCTTCTTTCCAAAAAGTGGTAATTTGGGGGGTATTTGTACTTTTCTGGCATGTTAGGGTCTCAAGAATTGAAATAGGCCGTCAGTACTTCAGGTGTGATACATTTTCAGACATTGGCACCATAGCTTGTGGACTCTATAACTTTCACAAAGACCAAATAATATCCACCAATTTGTACTTATTTTTACCAAAGATATGTAGTAGTATAAATTTTGGCCAAAATTTATGAAGAAAAATTACTAATGTGCTAAATTTTATAACAGAAACAAAGAAAAATTCATTTTTTTACAGAATTTTCAGTCTTTTATAGCACAAAAAATAAAAAACCGAGCGGTGATTAAATACCACCAAAATAAAGCTCTATTTTTGTGAAAAAAAGGACAAAATTTAATATAGGTCCAGTGTTGCATGACTGAGTAATTGTCATTCAAAATGTGAGAGCACCGAAAGCTGAAAATTGGTCTGGTTATTAAGGGTTTTTAAGTGCCCAGTGGTCAAGTGGTTAAAACACCTGAACATATTCAAAAATATGGGGAAGGGGGGATGGGGTGCTTCGGGCCAAGGGATCTGGTATGTGTGAACTGTCATTTATTTTGTTCTGTTTGCGGTCTTATAGCAGCACCATCTTGAATGTAAACACATTTTTAAGGTGTGCCCCTCAAGTCTGTTGTTTGTATATTGTAAGGGCCCTGACCAGATCCCTTGGGCTGGAGCACCCCATCCCCCCTTCATTACCTCTTATTAGTGTCCACCTATGTTATAGGAAGAGTCCTTATAGTTCTCCCATAAAGAGGACTTTCATTCTATGAATAGCGTAGGACCCACTGATATTGGTGTACTTTGAGGCAGTAGTGGGCTTAGCACTATATGGCCATATGGTGTAAACTAATCCCCATATTTTTTAATATGTTCAGGTGTTTTAAATAGCCTTGCAGGACTTAAATGCAATTTTTGTATGTGTGCGGTTTTATAGCAGCACCATCTTGAATGTAAATGCATTTTTATAGTGTGCCCCCCCCCCCCCCCCCCCCAAGTCTGTTGTTTGATTAGAGGCATATACTCTAATAGGCTCCAAAATAGGGTGGAATTGGAGAGCAGAGCATTACGCTCGGAGCCCACCCAGATGTGTTAGAAAAGCAAATGAATAATCGCTTTTCTAACACTGAACCACCTCTCCTCCTAACAGGAGGCAAAGGTCCAATACCCATAACCTGCTTGGCTGAAAGGACAGGCGCTCCTATTGGCAGGAAGAAAGAAGTGACGCATGAAGGACACAGCCCCCCGCTGCTTGACCCACTGCCCATCCCACAGCTTGCTGCCACCACATGTTACCTGACCCGCCACCAAGATGGGGTAAGTGCCGGTCAGATAGGAAGCAGGCAGGCAGGGGGTCACAGTGGCTGCATTTCATGGGCACAGTGGCTGCATATTATGGGCACAGTGGCTGCAATTGATAGGCACAGTAGCTGCATTTGATGGGCACAGTGGCTGCATTTGATAGGCACAGTGGCTGCAATTGATGGCACAGTGGCTGCATTTGATGACAGATCCGCTGCATTTGATAGGCACAGTGGCTGCATTTGATGACAGAATCGCTGCATTTGATAGGCACAGTGGCTGCAATTGATGGCACAGTGGCTGCATATGATGGGCACAGTAGCTGCATTTGATAGGCACAGTGGCTGCAATTGATACCACAGTGGCTGCATTTGATGGCCACAGTGGCTTAATTTGATGGGCACGGTGGCTTCATTTGATGACACAGTGAGGCTGCAATTTATGGGGGTTTTTTTCAGTATTTTTCAGAATGTGTCAGTTTGTTTGCGCCCCCCCAAAAAAAAAAATTTGAGCACCAGTCGCCACTGTCACACATTCTTATCATCTTCACTAAACCACAAATACAGTGCCTAGGTTGTTACACGGCTCATGAAATTCATTCTTACACACAACTACTTCACTTTAAATAATGTCATCTATCTTCCGAGTATGAGTACTGCTATGGGAAGTAAAATGCCACCCCAATATGTAAACTTATTTATGACTGACATGGAGGACAAATTCCTAACAGCATGCAACAAAAACAATACAGATACTATCATTATATTGATGATATTTTCATCATATGTAAAGGTAAATAAAATCTAAAACAATTTTACTCATTGATCAACACTTTTCATCCATCAAACTAAAAATGGTTTGTTCAAACACATTTCAACTTCCTGGACACCACCGCGCATGCGCCGTAATGCGGGGACAGGATTAAGGAGCACACCATTGTGCCCTTAACACTTCCGGGTTGGGGGTTTAAATGGCGCGCTCGAGATTTGAATCTTCAGAGCGCTGCCTGTGTTGAGACGAGCAATGCGTAGGATCTCTGAGCTTCAGGTATTGTCCCTCCATTCTGACTCCATATTTGTTTCAGCTACATGCATTTCTTTTCCTGGTCCGTTCAGATGTTTGATCATTGACTAATTATGCTTACCTTTTATTCTGAACCAGGAAAAATCTGTAATTGAATTTCTGGACATCTCTTATAGAAAATTTGGTGACACCTTAGAAGTATTTGATCTAACTATCCAATGTATTTGGGGTATGTCTTCCGCCTAAAATAATAATAACCCTCTGAGGTGCACACTGCTTTTATTGACCAGGGCTCACTGGGTGCCTTTTGTCAACATGAGAGATCTTATCTATCCATCTCTTTACTTATTCTCTTATACTGCTCTATCTTACCAGCCCATGGTCTCTGATATATTTATCCCTCTCTATTGAACACCATTTAAATGGACCATTGCATCATTATTTTTTCAGTCCCTGTATGCGCTGTTCAGAGTCTCTCCACCTTGCCCCCCGTGTCCGCCCTTAGGGGGGGCACCCTGTTTTGAGGGTGTCTCGAAGTAGGTCGCTCGTATGCTGTGGGTTGGGAGCTCCAGGGGTGAGTTATGATCCAACACTGTTTTTTCTAATACAATGCTGATGCACTGTTTATTTACTATTGCTGTTATTGTTACTTCCTTTTGTAAAAAACTTTCTGACATTTTGTATGATATTATTGTATACTTATATATATATTTTTCATACTAGATTTTTAAAAGTGACGTTCCCTGAGGAAGCGGTGTTCTTAGTACCGCGAAACCGGTCGGATTTATGCGTCATCCCTGTATCTCCGTAAAACATTTAATTGTTTAGAATGTGAACCAATTGGGTCCTGTGATTGGATTTAATATTGTGGTTCTGCTACAGCAATGTTTTTGTATTATCTGTTATATGGATTAAATTATAATAAAATGTAATTTTGTTTTAACGATTGTTCTACAATATTTTCTGATACCGTAATAGTCCCTGTTCCCACTGAACCAATTGGAAATTCATCTCTTTGAGGTTGTTTCCTCCTGGTTGTTCTGAGCTATATGCCCAGTTTTCTCTTATATACGTATTGGGACGATGGTATCCTATTGATTTTGGAGGCTTTTTGACTAACTTCCTGGACACCACAGTATACTTTAGAGATGACAAGCTTCACACTGCGATATACAGGAAACCCAATGACAAATGCAACTATCGCCACAGCTCCAGTTTTCACCCCCAACACACCAAACGAGCAATCATACACAGCCAGGCCATCAGATACCACTGAATATGCCCAGACCCAAAAGACAGAGATCCAAAAGAAAGGTTACAAGGACAAAACCATCACCACCAGCATAAACACGGCCTTTTGATCCCCAAAGAGAAAATCGACTTCAATACAAAGAGAAAAAAACAAATAACCGTGTACCTCTAGTAACCACATACAATCCTGCATTAGAAGGGATAAGGAAGATAATCAAAGATTTACAACCCATCATAACAGAGGATAAAACTCTAAAAGAAATATTCCAACAATCCCCAATACTGGCTTTCAGACAACCACCCAACCACAGACATAAACTAATTTTCCCACCTTACCAGCCACTCAGTGTCTACTGCTCCTCTTTGTCAATCACTCCACTGGCTTCTACTCATTCAACTAATTAAATTCAAAATTCTAATAACAACTTACAAAGCCATCCACAATTCGGCCCCCAGCTACATTACTAACCTGGTCTCAAAACACCAACCTACTCGTTCCCTTCGTTCCTCCCAAGACCTTGTGCTCTCTAGTTCCCTTGCCACCTCCTCCCATGCTCACCTCCAGGACTTTTCCTGAGCCTCTCCCATCCTCTGGAACGCCCTACCCCAATCTGTCCAACTAGCTCCTACTCTGCTTGCTTTTTGACAGTCCCTGAAAACCCTTCTCTTCAGAGAAGCCTATCTGGTCCCCACCTAACAACTGTACATTTATTTTCTCCACCAGCGCATCCCCCACAGTTACTACCTTTTGTACTGTAGCTCTTGACCTTCCCTCTTAGATTGTAAGCTATAAGTAGCAGGGCCCTCTGATTCCTACTGTATTAAAGTGTATTGTATTTATACTGTCTACCCTCAAGTTGTAAAGCACTGCGTAAACTGTTGGCGCTATATATATCCAGTATAATAATAATAATAGGAAACTTCATTCTGATTATGTCACAAATAATGGAAGCAAACCCTGCAATAAAAAACGCTGAAAACTGTGCAACCAAATCAATCTATCTAAAAGTTTCACACACACAAAAGGGGCCTTCAATGTCACAGGGTAATACAACTCCACCTCCAGTAATAATGTGTACCTCATCCAATGCAAAAAATGTAGCAAGGGAACTTATGTTGGCGAAACAGGACAGATGTTGCGACAAGGACCAATTTGCACAGACACAACGCCAAGAAACACAAAGAAAATGAGTTCTGCACACCCGTGGGACATCATTTCTCACAACCGGACCATATTTTAATGGAAGACCTTAGTTCTTAAAGGAAATTTCAAAACTTTCAGAAAAGGAGTAATTTTGCACTAAGAATGATAGTTCTATTTCACACAAAAGATAATAGCCTAGATTTAGACATGGGTGTTCTTACTCATCATCCAACAATTTGACCCCCTATGTGACTGTCATTATGCACTTTCCCCTTATCACCCAATATATTATCAAAGATTAACATATTAGAGAAGTCCCCAGAGATGACACAAAGCTATAAACATGATACAAAGCAATGTAGTGAAATATGGTTCCTAAGGATGTCCTTGACTTGCAAGCTGAGCTACACGCAGTTTAATTGATAACTATATAGGGCTTAATGTTGATAAATGTATGCACTTGATGGCTAAAAACATGCATCATCATATATCCTAGGGGGAGGTACATCCAGGGCCGCTGGTAGGAATCATGGGGGCCTCGTACAGCCTACCTGACGGGACTCCCTTCTGCCCCACCCCTGGTCCCTCCTTCATCCCCACCCTTGGCCCTGCCCCTATACAGAGAGGCTAGGGTATACAGAAAGTCTAAATTGTGGGTGTGGCCAATTAAAAAATATGCACCACGCGGAGCTGAAAAATGGACGTGATTTAAATTACACTTAATTATTGGGCATGGCTTAAAGGGGTGTGGTTAATTGGAGTCTAAGATGACTGTGTGTAGGATGCAGTTGTGCTGCGTTCAAAACTGCACTGTCCAATTTTTCACACAGTCAAACAGTTCTACATGAAAAAGGAGATTATATTTATGTCAGCTAAGCCCACTTTTTAAAAAAAACTTTTTTCTAAACTTTTAATGAGAAGCAATATTATGTCTAAGGGCTGGTTCATACCATGCCTACATTTGAATTGTGAAGGAATGTGCTGTGGATTCCAGTACAATTCAACCTGCACGCAAAACGCACTGCTTTTGTGATCTGCAGCAGGTGTCAATAAAAAGTTAATGACACCTCAAATGCAAGTCGCAAACATAGTGTGTTCGTCCTGCACCTGCCAGCTCTGGATCACCATGTGATCTGGTTGCAGTGCATTTTAAAAAGTAGTGCATACACTACTTTTGGTGCATTGCAATTTTAGCCCATTCAAAATGAATGAGCTTGTTGCACTGCACAGACCTGCATGTGAATTGCACAGCAACGCACAGTGCGTTCCTGTTTGATTCAGCTCCAGACATGGTGTGAACCAGTGATCTAAAAATGTAGATATAAGTAAATAAAAAGTGGGGTTTGCTGACATTGATGGCATCTCCTTTTTCATATGACACTTCCATTAGAAATATGGCAGTGCAGTTTAAAACCCAATTTCTTACAGTCAGGACAGCTGTGCTACATGAAAAAGCAGACATTAGACTTTACATTGCAGTTAATGTGACTGGGCTAACCTGCAGTCCCCTGAAAAGCCAAATCCACTGCCGCCATATTGTTCATGCAGCTCATGTGTGCACACCTGAAGAAGCCTGGAACAATCAGCCTCGAAGCCGGCCACACCCCTTCCTGCCCCCTCAAGCTACAGTCAGGCTCCGCCTTTGAGATGTTTAGCCTGAGTGAGTGCTCATTGAGCACAGCTGAACAGCTGCTGAGGGAGGAGGGGAGGAGTTGGAGAAAGACTTTTTTATTCTGCACTCTGTTCAGATTGCCCTAGAGAAATCAATGATGAGCAAGAATCTGGGTGTTCCAATAGATTAGAACCTTAATAACAGCATGTAATTCCAAATTGCAGCTTCTAGAGCGAACAATATGCTTTTTTTGTGTAAAATTTATAGAGAGTGTGAGATATAATGAATCCCCTGTACAATGCATTAATAAGACCTTATTTGGAATATTCAGTTCAGTTTTGGGAACCATTTCACCAAAAAAATTATGTTGTGGAACTGGAGAAAGTACAGAGAAGAGCAACTAAAGTAAAGTGGTTCTAAAGGTTGTTTTCTTTTTCCTTTAAAATAATAAGCACATCATAATTACCTGCTCAGTGCAATGGTTTTGCACAGAGCAGCCCTGATCCACCTCTTCTCGGGTCCCCTGCCAGTGCTTCTGGTCTTTCCGCCTTGCCAAGTACCCCCCCCCCCCCCCCACCACAGCAAGCTCTGTGTATCTATGGGACACACAGAGTGTGGCTCATTCCTGCCCCCACACCATCCACACTGGCTGTGATTGACAGCAGTGTCTTAGCCAATGAGGAGGGAGAGACCCTGGATAGCTGCTGTTCCGGTGCACATCGCTGAATTGAGATTGGGGTTGGGTATTAGGGGGCTGCAGTGAGTGCTGCAAACTGAAGGTTTTTTAGCTTCATGCATAGAAAAAACCTACACCCTTTACAACCACTTTACCACTTAGCGACCGCCCTATAGCAGTTTTGTGTGCAGGATCATGCATATTATACGGCATATATGCATGATCCTGCACTTCCACTGGCGGGCCACTTCTGCTGTGAAAAATTGCAGGTGTTTGGCACTTGATGTTTCTTTGGCACTCGCCAATCACCAGTAAACTACACAGACTGGTGATCTGCCTATTTAGACAAGGCAGATCCCAATTCTGACGGGGGAAGCATGAATACTGTGTACCTGCAAAGCAGAGACTAGAATCCATGTCTTCCCCTAATAAAAGAAGCCCACATAGTAAACACAAAAACACAAACACTGACTAGGCACACATTTAACCCTTTGATCGCCCCCAAATGTTTAACTCCTTCTCAGCCAGTGTCATTAGTACAGTGACAGTACATATTTTTAACACTGATCACTGTATTAGTGTCGCTGGTTCCCGCAAAATGTCAAAGTGTCAGTTAATGTCCAATTGCCTTCCACAATACCACAGTCTCGTTATAAGCCGCTGATCGCTGCCATCACTTATATATAAAAAAAAAAATTCCATAAATATATCCTATAGCAGTGATGGTGAACCTTGGCACCCCAATTGTTTTGGAACTACATTTGCCATGATGCTCATGCACTCTGCAGTGTGGATGAGCATCATGGGAAATGTAGTTCCAAAACACGTGCCAAGGTTCGCCATCACTGTCCGATAGTTTGTGGATGCTATACTGTTTGCGTAACCACATCAGTATACGCTTATTGTATTTTTGTTTTACCAAAAACATGTAGCAGAATACATATTGGCCTAAATGTATGAAGAAATTCGATTTTTTTTACATTTTTATTGGTTATGTTTTATAACAGAAAGTAAAACATCAATTTTTTTTCCAAAATTGTCAGTCTTTTTTTTGTTTATAGCGCAAAAAATAAAAAACGCAGTGGTGATCAAATCCACCAAAAGAAAGCTCTATTTGTGGGGAAAAAATTACATAAATTGTATTTGGGCACAGCATCGCACAGCCGTGCAATTTTCAGTTAAAGTAAGCAAGTGCAAAACATGGCCTGGTCATGAAGGGGGGGGGGGGGTTAAATCTTCCAGAGGTCAAGTGGTTAATTAGGGCAAGGAGGAGGTTATCAACAGGGGAAAGATTAAGGCTGCTTTCACACTGCAGCCGTGGCCGCTCGTTTTAGCAGTGCTATACCATAGTTTTAACGGTGCTTTTCAGCCGCTAGCGGGAAGCTTTTAACCCCCACTAGCGGCCGAAGAAAGGGTTAAAACCGCCCGTGTTTCTGAATTGCTTTTCAGGCGCTTCAGAAGTGCTGCCTATTCATTACAATGGGCAAGGGCAGTTTGGGAGTGGTGTATACATCTCTCCCAAACCACCCTAAAGATGCGGCTTGCAGGATTTTTTTTCCCTTCCCGTAAGCGCACCACCCCAGTGTGAGAACACTCGGGCTTTCAAATGAGAGGCAGTTTTCAGGCACTTTACAGATGCTATTTTTAGTGCTAAAACGCCTGAAAACTGCCTCAGTGTGAAAGGAGTCTAACTGAACAGAATGTATTCTTCCTTGAGAAGAGTTTAATGGGGAATATGACTAAAGCCGCGTACACACGGGCGGACTGTCTGGCCAACTAAGTCCGTCAGACAATCCGACGGACAGTCCGTCCTACTTTTGAATGAACGGACTTGACCACACACGATGAACAGACAGTCCGTTGAAAGCTTGCGCGATGACGTGTACAGCACGTATGACGGGACTAGAAATAGGACATCCAATACACAGCAATGCAACCTTTCGCCGTGTAAATCCTTTCTGAGCATGCGCCATACTTAGTCCGTCCAACTTGCCTACTCACGAGCGGACTGTCCGCTGAAACCAAAGTTGGACGGACAATATTACGGAAATTCCGAAAGACTTAGTCCGCCAGACTGTCCGCTGAAAAAGTCCGCTGAAGCCCACACACGAGCGGACTGTCCGCTGAAATGTGTTTCAGCGGACTAAGTTGGACAGACAGTCCGCCCGTGTGTACGCGGCTTTACTTTCATAAATACACAAATGATCCATATAATGAACTTGGTGAAAAGTTGTTCATTCTGAGGTCATTGCGAATGACAACTGCGCCCACCTTTTGCATCTATAAAATGAGGTTTAATTTGCACATATGGAAAGGCTTTTTTACAGTAAGCTTTGAAAATGTGGAACCGACTTCCACAAGAGCTTGTTCTAAATACAGTGGAACCTTGGAATACGAGCATAATCCATTCCAGGAGAATGCTTGTAATCCAAAGCACTCGCATAAAAAAGCGAGTTTCCCCATAGAAGTCAATGGAAACAAAGATAATTCGTTCCGCATTGACTTTTGACTTCTATTACATGCAATATCGCATGTGGCCAGAGTTGGGGGGGTGCCGGAGGGCCTTGAAAATACTCAGGGACAGCTCGGCTGTACTCAGAAAGCCTCGGAAAGACTTGGAAACACTCGGGAACTGAGTATTTCCGAGTGTTTTTGCCGAGCTGTCCCCGAGTATTTTTGAGGCTCTCTGACGCCCCCCACCTCTGGCCACATGCGGTATGGCAGGTAATAGAAGTTAATGCGGAAAGAATTATCTTAGTTTCCATTGACTTCTATCGGGAAACTCGCTTTGATACGCAAATCCTTTGGGTTACAAGCATTTCTGAATGGCTACGAACCGTTCTGATTGTCCCCGCGCCCCGCCACCTCTGGCCAAATGCGATACTGCACTGCCCATTAGCTTGAATTCTGCTTCTTTTGCGAAACAACACTCGCAAACCGAGTCAGAATTAAAAAAAAAGTTGCTCGTCTTTCAAAAAGCTTGTTAACCGCGTTACTCATAAACCAAGGTTCCACTGTAATGTAACTTTGAAGAGTATGCCCACAGCTGATTTGTTCCGCAGAAAGTGAAAGGTTTTCCAAGCTGCCAAGGCCATGTCTCGGTGGTTGGTTCTCATTCACTGCAATCATTGGTTATCCATGAAGATTGCACCATAATCTTTGAAACATGCCCCATTTTGAAACTATATCCAGGTAAATTTAGAAACCATACAAGATCTCATAGGCAATGTTTTATACACAACGTCTATGTTATATATACCATGCGTGAACAAATGGCCCTTTAGCTTAAAATAGAATTTTCAGGAAGAAGCGAACAGTCTTGTGTTTTGGATAAACAGAGCAGCTTCCGCCTGTTCGCAGTGCTGAAACCCCCAGGCTAATGATAAGATATCACTCTGGGACTCCTTCATAATGAGCCATTTAAATTCACAGTTTTTAATTGCCTCCAGTGTGTTCGCTAACTGGAAGTCAAATCGCAAAGAGGAGATTCTTTCCGGATTAAACGGGCCTGGAAATCTGCCATCATTCATTATTTGGATGGCATTAATGTTGATTCTCAACTCTGTTTATTTAGAATAACAATGGGCCATTTATAATCCGCTTTGTGTAGGAAGTGGCTGGTTATTGCCATGTAGGTGACATGTCCAAGATTTCGGCAACAGACATTCTGAAATCCTGATATATTCTTTTCTTCCCATTCTGCCCATTGTGTATAATTATTCATTTGTCTTCAACGTTTAGAAGCATTCTTTATTAATGACACACAGGAACTGAACTGAAGTTTGACATCATGAAGTTTATGTGCTTCTTAGGATTTGGGTAAACTGGGGTTGCTGTCAAAGCTTTTGAAATTTAAAGCAGGGATGTTCAAATACATGCAAACGAAGCAAATCCTGGAAAAAGGCTGAATTTGACCTATTTTGCCTTTAACCATTTGCCGACCGCCTTCCACAGATGTACTGCGGCAAGGCGGCTCAGCTGTGCAAACTGACGTACCTGTACATCGGTCCGTGCATGAGATAGTGTGGGTGCGGGTACGCTGCACATCAGGAGTGCACATGTGCGGGTCCAGTGGACTCAGTGTCTGCCGGCCACCCGCGATTGCGGTACAGAGAGGCAGAATGGGGACCTACCGGATTTTTTTCAAAGGTTCCTCTGGGGTAAAAAGGCTTAGAAAGGCTGCAGTAGAGCTTCATCTCATTCACTAATCTAAGAAAAAAATGCACTTGCAAAGAGAACAGCTTATTTGTCTTTCGTAAATCAAACCAGCAGAGTCCAATAAGAGCATCCCACAGTGTAACATGGGCCTCAGCAGGACATTCTGTTTGTCAATGTTTCATCCTAGTGTTGCAATGGGAAAATCAATATTCAACTCACATGAATAACACATGTGCATTTTAGGGTTGTTCTGTGCACAAAAGGCATACAGATTACCTGCCCACTTCCATGGTTACAAGGTAATCACATTTGAATTTTTGGGCTGTTTTAAAAAAATCACAACCGGCTGCTGATTAACCGCTTGCTGACCGCCTCACGCCGATATACACTGGCAGAAGGGCTCGTACAGGCAGAATCATGTACCTGTACATTGTCCTTTATGAGGCGGCCAGCGGGCACGCACGCGGCCATGGCAAGCTCCGTGAGTCGAGTTGCAGGTCCCGCGAACTCGATCGCCGTGAGGATACCCGCAATCGTCTCACGGGGAGGAAGAACAGGGAGATGCTAATGTAAACAAGCATCTCCCCCGTTCTGCCTAGTGACAGTGTCACTGATCAGCAGTCCCTGTGATCAGAGCAGAGATCAGTGACGTGTCACACACAGCCACACCCCCCCACAGTTAGAAACACACCCCTGGGACACACTTAACCCCTACACTGCCACCTAGTGGTTAACCCCTTCACTGCCAGTGTCATTTATACAGGAATCAGTGCATTTTTATAGCACTGATTGCTGTATAAATGACAATGGTCCCAAAAATTTGTCAAAAATGTCCGATGTGTCCGCCATAATGTCTCAGTCATGATAAAAAACACCGCCATTTAAAAAAATTAAAAATTATTAATAAAAATGCCATAAACTATCCCTTATTTTGTAAACGCTATAACTTTTGCGCAAACCAATCAATAATCGCTTATTGCGATTTTTTTAACAGAAATATGTAGAAGAATACGTATCAGCCTAAACTGAGGAAAAAATAGTTTTTTTTATATATATTTGGGGGATATTTATTATAGAAAAAAGTAATAAAGAATGCGTTTTTTCAAAATTGTCTCTCTTTTTTTGTTTATAGCGCAAAGAATAAAAAGAATAAAAACCACAGGGGTGATCAAATACCACCAAAAGAAAGCTCTATTAGTAGAAAAAAAGGATGTCAATTTTGTTTGGGACCCACGTCGCACGACCCCGCAATTGTCAGTTAAAGTGACGCAGTGCCGAATCTCAAAAAGTGCTCTGGTCAGGAAGGGGGTAAATTCTTCCGGGGCTGAAGTCGTTAAAATGAAGAGGTAATATTTTTATTACTCAAAACTTTTTTGTATACCCTTTTTTAAACAGAAATGGAGTTTACCTTTAGGCCAGACACATATCTGAGGTTAGTGTGTGTCTGGAGCTGTAGAGTGCATGGCAGAAGCAAGATGGAATCTGAATGAACATCAATGCAGCCTGTTATTTGCCAAGCTGACACTTCTCTGTTATCACGTCTCTGCACATGTGGGAGAATTGAGCTTTCAATAGAGATGCAATTTTCTCTGCCATTTAACAGAACCAGGCGGGTGGGCTCTATCCTTTCATGAAACAGGGGCTGAGGATTCTGCAGTTACAAATTTACAGATTGTACATTCGTTTAATGCTTCCCTGTTGCTATGGATAGAAATGTAAAGTTATTAGTACCCAAGAAAAATAGCCAGATTTATTCACTTGGCTGAGGAATTTCAATTATGGGGGTTTTGTTCTGTATTTTTTTAATAGTAAAAATATTATTTCCACATATTTAGCATTGTCACGAAGTGAACAAAGGAATAATGGTGTTCTGGGTAGTGACAAGCATATAAATCTTACTATTTGGGGCTAATTATTTTCATTTGAAAGGAAACCTGTGCTGAGGATAATACAGAGTTGCCATTGCTGCTATTTTTCTGTAAATTTTACACTACGGGGTTACTAAACGCAAATAGGCTGTCCATTATATATCTCCCAACTGTCCCTGATTTTGAGGGACTGTCCCTGATTTGGAACAATGTCCCTCTGTCCCTCATTCCTCCTCAGTTGTCTCTCATTTTGGTCTGATCTATATAGCTGTATATAAAATGCACTTTTTATCTATCAAAAAGTGTTTTCCAGCGCTAAACCTTTCATCTGATTTCTAAATTGCTGCATTTGTAAATTCCAAAAGCCAATATAAAGGAATAGTAGTGGTGACAAAAATCACTTGTGGGTTTTTGTACAATTCTCCTTTAACCTCCCTGGCGGTATGATTAGTTCTGGTTTTAGGTGCTGAAAGCGGTACAATTATTTTGCATGGAAATTTGGCGTTTTATATTGTAGTCCTGTAATTCTTAGGAATAACTCTCTTAAATCTGTTCAAACCAGAGTCTAGTACACATCCCGGGTATGATAAAGTTTATAATATAATAAATAATAATAAAAATTATTCAATAATGTAATCAAATCCTAAAACACTGAAAAAGGGACACTTTCTGGTTGCTATGGACAATCTCCAAATTTCAGGCAGAAAAAACAGTATTTATAATATAAAAGTGCATGCACAGACCACTAGGGACAAAGGGTGTGTGTAATTTTTTTATAGAGTACTGTAATCTGTAAGATTACAGTACTGTGTGTGTTTTGTGTCTTTTTACTTTTTTGAATTTGGCGCCAATCTCCGCTCCCATGCGCCATAACGTCGCACGGAACAGAGATCGGCGGCATTCGGCCCTGTGCGAATTGAGCGGAGGACAGCTCGATCACACAGCGCGGAGGACATCGCTGGATCCAGGGGACAAGGTAAGTAACTCTCCCTGTATCCAGCGATGCGATCCCGAGTCTGGCTCGGAGTTACCGCTCGTGGAACTAAAATCCCAACCTGAGCCAGACTCGGGATCACCGCTAGGGAGGTTAAGGGGGCGTGGCAAGGGGTGTGTCCTATGCCTGCCTACTTTTGCTGATGGGTGTCCCTCATCCCGAACCCAAATAGTTGGGAGGTATGCCATTATGCAAGGGAATCTTCCTCAGAGCTTAGTGAATGGGGTGGAATTTAATTGTGCAAAGAATACCAAATACGTACAAAGAAATGAAAATAAAAATAAAATTTTTTCTTGCACATGATTGGATGATGGGGGGATCACCTCATTCATTAAGCTCTGGGGGAAACGCCCTTGTAAAGTGCAGCATTCTGTGCAACGTAAACAGTCTATTTGCCTTTAGTAAATCAAGCTGTAGGGAGTTGAGTTACTAAAGATAATTAGGCCAGTCACTTTACAAGATAATTTGCCCTTTACCAGGGCATTTTCCTTAGCTTAGTGAATGTTGTGAAGCTGTGCTGACTTCCATCATCCAATCATGTGTAAGCAAAAACACAGTTTTTTTATTTTATGTTGCATGTGATTTCGGTATTTTGTGCAAGGTGAATTTTTACCACATTCACTTTGCTACAAAAACATTCCCTTGCAATTTCCCTTTTAAGATGGTTTATTTGCCTTTAGTAAATCAACCCCTATATGTCTAAAAGACTCCTAACCATTACGCTTGTATATGTTTGTTTGTTTGTTATTCTGTACCAAGATCATGGGTAGGGATGAGCCGAACACCCCCCCGGTTCGGTTCGCACCAGAACTTGCGAACGACCCCCGCGTTCGAAACGAACGTTAGAACCCCATTGAAGTCTATGGGACTCGAACGTTCGAAATGGAAAGTGCTAATTTTAACGGCTAATATGCAAGATAGTGTCCTAAAAAGGGTTTGGGGACCTGCCTCCTGCCTCAGGGGACATGGGTCACTGCAAAAAAAAGTTTTAAAAACTGCCGTTTTGGCGGGAGCACTGATTTTAATGACGATTAAAGTGAAAAAAAAAGGTGAAATATTCCTTTAAATATGGTGCCTGGGGGGTGTCTGTAGTATGCCTGTGAAGTGCCATGTGTTTCCCGTGTTTGGAACAGTCCCTGCACAAAATGACATTAAACGGAAATAACACCATTTAAAACTGCTTGCGGTTTTAATGTTATATCTGGTTCCTGCAATATGGTTGAAAATCATTGAGAAAAATGGCATGGGTAGCCCTCCCTGCCCATTACCAGCCTATTTGGGTCTTGTACGCATATTAAGGGGAACCCCGTACCCATATTAAAAAAAGGAAATGCGTGTGGCCCCCAGGCCCTATATACTCAGAACAGCAGTATACAGGCGGTGCAAACAAGACAGGGACTGTGTAGGTTTGTTGTGTTAAGTTGAATCTGTTTGTAATTTTCAACCGGTACATTTTTAAAGTGTAGCTCCAGTCAAACAAACTATTTTTAAGCTTTTTGGAAAACATAGGGAAGGGTTATCACCCCTGTATAATTTGTTTTGTCGTCCATCTTTTTTCATCTCACTTGCTGCTGTCTCCTTGCGTTTGCAAGTAGGAGATGTTTGTAAGTTGGATGTTTGAAAGTAGGGGCCTGCCCTATATTATAGCGGTATGTACTGGGTACAGAGCATGCAGACAGCACGCACTATCTCCTAACACTACTGACTGCAAGCTCTATTATTAACCACTTGACCACTGGGCACTTAAACACCCTTAATAACCAGACCAATTTTCAGCTTTCGGTGCCCTCACATTTTGAATGACAATTACTCAGTCATGCAACACTGGACCTATAGGAAATGTTTGTCCTTTTTTTCACACAAATAGAGCTTTGTTTTGGTGGTATTTAATCACCTCTCAGTTTTTTATTTTTTGTGCTATAAAAGAAAAAAGACCGAAAATTCTGCGAAAAAATGAATTTTTCTTCGTTTCTGTTATAAAATGTAGCAGATTAGTAATTTTTTCTTCATAAATTTTGGCCAAAATTCATACTACTACATATCTTTGGTAAAAATAAGTACAAATTGGTGGATATTATTTGGTCTTTGTGAAAGTTATAGAGTCCACAAGCTATGGTGCCAATATCTGAAAATTGATCACACCTGAAGTACTGACGGCCTATTTCCTTTTTTTTTTTTTTTTCCACAAAATTGTCATATTATTAGGTTATTTCACACACACAGCATATGCATACCAAAAGACCCTGGAGAATACAATGGTGGTCGTTGCAAATTTTTATCTCACACGGTATTTGCACAGCAATTTTTCAAACGCGTTTTTTGGGGGGAAAAAACTGTTTTGTGCTTAAAAAACAAACAAAAAAAACAGTAAAGTTAGCCCAATGTTTGCATAAAGTGAAAGATGAAGTTATGCTGAGTAAATAGATATCAAACATGTCACTCTTCAAAATTGCACATGCCCGTGGAATGGCGCCAAACGTCGCTACTTAAAAAATCCCCATAGGCGACACTTACATTTTTTTTTACTGGTTACATGTTTTGAGTTGCAGAGGAGGTCTAGGACTAGAATTATTGCTCTCGCTCCAACGTTCTCGGCGATACCTCACATGTGTGGTTTGAACACCGTTTTCATATGTGGGCGGGGCTTACGCATGCGTTCGCTTCTGCATGCGAGCACATGGGGACATGGGCGCTTTAAAACATTTTTTTTTTTTTTATTGTTCATTTTACTTTATTTATTTTAGTTTGACATTTTTTTCCCCAAAAATATATTTTTGATCACTTTTATTCCTATTACAAGGAATGTAAACATCCCTTGTAATAGGAATATGGGGTGACAGGTCCTCTTTACAGTGAAATCTGGGGGTCAATATGACCCCACATCTCACCTCTAGGCTGGGAAGCCTGAAATAAAAAATAAAAAGATTCTGGCTTTGATCGTACTGGCGAGTTGGTAGAAGCACCGGAGGGCGGTGAGGGGTGGGGGGCGTCTATGGCTGGGTATTTCAGGGTATCACCGAGTATGGCTGGGTATCTCCGAGTATGGCTGGGTATGGCAATTTATGACAGGGTATTGCAGAGTATTGGCGGGGTACTACAGAGTAATAGCAGGGTACTGCAGAGTATTGGGGGGGTACTCCAGAGTAATGGCAGGGTACTGCAGAGTAATGGGGGTTACTGCAGAGTAATGGGGGTACTGCAGAGTAATGGCAGGGTACTGCACTGCAGAGTAATGGCGGGGTACTGCAGAGTAATGGCGGGTACTGCAGAGTATTGGGGGGTACTGCAGAGTATTGGGGGGTACTGCAGAGTAATGGGGGGTACTGCAGAGTAATGGCAGGGTACTGCAGAGTAATGGCAGGGTACTGCACTGCAGAGTAATGGCGGGGTACTGCAGAGTAATGGCGGGGTACTGCAGAGTAATGGCAGGGTACTGCAGAGTATGCACTGGTATTGCAGAGTATTGGCAGGGAATTGAGGGGTTAAATTCGGTGAGCAGCGATGTGGGCACTGCAGATGCAGCCCACATCGCTGCTGACACCGATCTCTTTCCCCTCCGCTGTACCGATCGGTGTTATGACGCCGGTTTATTTACCACGTGATCACTCCGTCATTTGACGGAGCGATCACGTGGTAAACGGCCGCGACGAGTGGCCATTTACCGTGATCCGTGATGCGCCGGGTCCTGTGGACCCGGCGGTCACGGATGCTCTCGAGTGCGCGCCCCAGGGGGCGCGCGAGAGCAGATTTCTGGGAGGCCGTTAATTAACGGCCTCTCAGAGTTAAACAACCGCCCTGAAGCCGTTAATCGGCAATGGGCAGTTGTTAAGTGGTTAAAGCTAGATCACTAGCTATATAGGTGAGGTGAATATAGTGGTGTATACTGCAGTCAGGGCACAGACAACAACCACTACACAGCAGCAAGATAGGAAATCAGCCAAAAACGATCGGTGTGTACTGTGTTGAAGGTACACAGAACACCCACTGCTTCAGATGCTAACACACTACACGAGGCCGCCTCAAAGGCGGCCTTATATAGTGTGGGGCGTGCACTACACAGCCTGAGCTATGATTGGCCACAGGCAGGATGCCTGTGGCCAATCATGGCTCTCCTCGCTGCTGGCGCTACGATTGGCCAAGCATGCGGGGTCACAGTGCATGCTTGGCCAATCATGAGCCAGCAATGCACTGCGCCACCGCAGTGCATTGTGGTCCGCGCGCGCGCCACTCGAATTTTGACGTGAACGGCCCAAACGTTCGGAATTCGCCGAACGGCCGAACAGCCAATGTTCGAGTCGAACGTACGTTCGACTCAAACACGAAGCTCATCCCTAATCATGGGCATTAATATAGATATGGTCATCCCTTTGCACCTATAAAAGCTTCTGGGAAGTTTATTCTCAAGATTTTGGAATGTGTCTGTAGGAATTTGTTTCACATTCAGTAAAAAGGGCATTTGTGAGGTCAGGTACTGATGTTGATTTGAATGAAAAGATCTGGTTCACTATTGGGGTTCCATTCATTCCAAAGGTTTTTCAAAAGGGTTTAGGGCTTTTTGTTGGCTACCACACTATACTTATTAAATCAAGTGTTTAGGGTGCTGCCTTTGTGCACAGGAACAGAGAAAATGTTTTTCTGCAAACTGTTAGCAGAAGGTTGGAAGCACATTCTCTAAAATATCTGTGTATGTTTTAGCATTATCAATACCCTTCACTGAAAAAAAAAAAATGAACGCAATAATTGGGAGTGGTATCTACATACTTTTGGCTTGTAGGTGTGATGTTAAGACAAACACAAACTTTTGGCCATATAATGTATTTACTGTTAGGTATTCCCATTAACTACAATTTAGGGCCTATGTACAGCTGCAGATTTTCGCGGAGGCACATGTGTGTGGGCATGATCATATATGTTTATAAATTTAAGGCACTGCAAAGCTCAAGATCATTGTTGAGTGGCCTTCAACTCCTGTGACTAGACCCTGCATGCTTCTGTGTTCTTTGCCTTCTGACATCGCCTGATCTTGAGCCCTCTGTTACCTGACCTCTGGCTTGTTACTTGACTCCGGATACTGCTTATCCTTTTTGTTTCTCTCCTGTTTGGGTGATACTGACCCTGGCCAGGCTCCTGTTTATGCCCTTGTCTCCTTAATCTGTAGCATTGCTGTCTGAATATTACCAATCTCTGCTCGCCTGACCACGTTCCTGTCTTCTGCTCTCACAAGCCCTAGCAGCACGAGTTCCTAATCTTCAACTTCTGCCACACTGCATGATCCAATTATTCTGCTGGCCAGGACTTTCTATAGGAGCCCTTGACACCTTGTGTCCTGGCATGCCCTGTCATCAATCTTGGGTGAAAAACTGGACAGGGGGTTTACGGGAGCACACCGCACATCACAGATCAGGACATGGGTGCTGTGATTGACCCTCCCAATCACATGAGAGCTGTGTCCATACGGGGGCGGGGGGGGGGGGGGGTGCTCAGCCTTGACAGTTCTCTGTGAAACTGATGATTTTAGTTACACAGAAATCACACAGACAGCAGCCATCCCTACACAGTACACCAAGGAACACTGTCCCTGTCCAAGTGTCCCATCAACATCTGTACCAGTGCACAAAACATCTGTCACAGTGTACTAGTGTCTCATCAACATTTATCACAGTGTACCAGTGCACAAAAACATCTGCAATAGTGTCAGTGAATCTAGTGGATTGTCAACATCTGTCAGTGTCCACCGGGGGAGATCAACATTTGTAACAGTGCATAATGCACAAAAACATCTCTCAGTGTACAACTGCACAAAAACATCTGTCACAGTGTACAAGTGCACAAAAAACAGCTGTAACAGAGTGCCAGTATCTAACAATTAATAAACAAAAAATGTGCCCCTGTTCTCACGTGCAAAGGCGAATGCACACGTTGGTCCTGTACGCATACGTAATTGGCAATCGCACCACACGTGAGGTAACGCCACCAACATCATAGTGAGAGAAATCATTCTAAACCTCCTCTGTAACTATAAACTGGCAACCTGTAAATGCTTATAAAGCATCGCCTATAGAGATTTTTAAATAAGGATGTTTGGCGCCGTTTCACAAGCTTGCAAAATTTTAAAGCATGACATGTTTTATATCTATTTACTCAGCACAATACCATAGTTTATATTTTAGACAAAAAATGCATATGAAAAAATATGTTTGCATTAGTGCGTAAAATTGTGTTAAAAGAACTGCTGCGCAAATACTGTGCAACAGAAATTTGCAAAAGCCACCATTTTATTCTCTAGGGCCTCTGCTAAACAAATATATAATGTTTGTACTGTAGGTACTAAAATGTTAGTTTCCTGATTTTTCCTATTGTTTTTCTGTGCTTATTTGGATGAGGCATTATTAAGCAATTTGTATTTATATATATATATATATATGTTTGGGGGTTCTGAGTAATTTTCTAGCAAAAATGCAGATTTTTTACTTGTAAACAAAAAGTAGCAGAAGAAGACTTGGTCTTAAAGGGTAGCTCCACTTTCATGGGGGAAAAAGTAGCAAATAATAAAAAAATAATAATATAGCATATACAATTGCAACTTAAGTCATAGTCTAATTGAATGTTATTAAAAATTACCCTTCCAATCTGCAGCTCTATAATTTTTGTAAGAATGCAATGCAATATGGCTACCTGGAGGTGAACGCCCCCAAGAAACATAATTTCCTGCTTGTGTAATTGGTTCACTGATTTTCCCAGAAGTCTACACTAAGAGTCAAGTCAGATTTCAAGAATCCCCTGCAACAAAAATGTAATTTTTGGTGAGATACTCCCAATAGCAAATCACATCTAAAGGGATGCAGACCCTGCAATTTTCCTCATTAGAGCCCTGCATGCGCAGTACCTGATTGATAATTATGAAACCACTTCCATTAGATGCACTTTTCACATGGACACAGACAAACAACACTGTGATTTCTTCACAATAACCAAAGGTAGGAATCTGAAAGTTTGTTAAAATCACTGCAATGTACATAGAACACTCAGGAGAATGTTTTTTCCTCAAGAACAGTGAAATTACTCTTTAAAATGGATAATGCCTGAAGGTGCTATTTGAATGTTGGGTACACCATGGTAAGGATACTTATTTTATAAAATTTTTATTTATTTTAGCAAAGTCTAATACGATGTGACAATTACAGTCACACGGCCAAAATAAAGCTTCTTATCCTTGTGTTAAAGCTTTGTGAATACCGCCTATGACCTGTGATTGAAAACAATATACTCTCTGTAGTCTGTAATAATGTAAAACAAACACAAAGATCATTTTAGACAAAGATCATGTGATGTAGACTTCTCAGTCAGAAGATATAGGTAGGTATCTGTTTACCAAAAATAATTTGATCTGACAATACTGACACATGCTATACTTATTAACAATATAGTGTTCAAGCAAACAGACAACTAACCTTTGTCTCATTTAAATTTTCAGCTCTTGCATTTGTGCCTTCTTAACCATGCACAAATTAACAATAAATGTATGAATTTAATTTACTTTAAACACCGGTTATGCTTTGTGAACTAAGACTTAAATATGCACAGGTTTGGAAAAGGGAAACAAAGTTGAATATTGCTTATTTTATACCACCACCAATCTCATTAGTTTATATCAACTTCAATTAAACTGCTCAGGTAAGAAAACAAACAAATACAACAAATACTGTTAACACTAAAGAAATGTCTTGGGGACAATATGTATTGGAGAATTATGTGAACAGAATAACAGTGGGCGATATGTGCAGGAGAGAAATGGTAGGGTATGACAGTGGGCACTGTGTGCAGGAGAGGAGTTTAGAGGATATGAATGTAGATAGTATGTGCAGGAAAGAAGTCCAGAAGGAATGACAGTGGGTACTATGTAAAGTAGAGGGATATGGAGGATATGACAGTGGGCATCAAGGGCAGGAGAGGAATGTGGAGGATATGACAGTGGGCAATATCTGCAGGAAGGAAGCACAGAGGGAATGAGAGTAGGCAGTAGATCCAGGAGAAGTATAGAGGGAATGAGAGTGGACAGTATGTGCAGGAGAGGAGTGTGGCGGGTATGACAGTGGGCAGTATGTGCAGGATAGGAGTGTGGTGGTGTCACAGCAGGTGATATGTGCAGGAGTTGGTGTACCATCAACCTTATTAGTTCATTTCAACCTCAATTAAACTGCTCAGGTAAGAAAACAAACAAATGCAAACAATAACACAAAAGAAATGTCTTAGGGACAGTATATGCTGGAAGATTATGGGAATAGCATAACAGCGGGCAATATGTGCAGAAGAGAAGTGCAGAGGATATGACGGTGGGCACTATGTCCAGGAGAGGGATATGGAGGATATGACAGTGGGCAGTATCTGCAGGATAGAAGTACAGATGGAATGAGAGTGGACAGTACGTGCAGGAGAGGAGTGTGGAGGGTATGACATTGGGCAGCATGTGCAAGATAGGAGTGTGGTGGTGTCACAGCACGTGATATGCGCAGGAGAGAAGTATAGAGGTAATTACAAGACGAGGAATGTGCAGGAGAGGAGCAAAGAGAGTATCAAAGCAATACAGCTAAATGACAGGGCGGAATATGCCTTAACCCCCTGGTGGTATTCCCGAGTCTGGCTTGGGGTGAAAATGTTGTACCATTAGCGGTAATCCCGAGCCAGACTCGGGACCGCATCACTGAATCCAGGAAGAGGTTAGTTACCTTGTCCCCTGGATCCAGCGATGTCCCCCAGCTATACGAGCGAGTTGTCGCTCGATCTATCACATCGCCTGGCTCCGTTCCCTGCGAGCGTTGTGACGCACGGGGACGGAGAACGACGCCAAATTCAAAAAATAAAACACACACATTACATACAGTATAATGTAACCTTACAGATAACATTGCTGTATGTAATTATTTCACATCCCCTTTGTCCCTAGTGTTCTGTCTAGTGTCCTGCATGCAGTTTTATAATATAAAAACTGTTCTTTATGCCTGGAAACTGGAGAATGTACATAGCAACCAAAACGTCCCTTTATATCAAAAATGGTTTTAGACCAGCTAGAAAACAGCGATAATAAATTAGAATCACTCGCAGAATTGAGCGATAGCGATTTGTGGGGAGATCCGTCATCAAATACTGAAAAGTAATGACACTGACAATTCTGCAACTGAGCAAATTTCAGTGTTTTTGATTTGATTACATTATTGACTAATTTTTATTATTGTTATATTATTATTTGATACAATTATTTATAGTTATTTATTATATTATAATTTATGATTTCATTTTTCAAACTTTATCATACCCGGGGTGTCTGCTAGACTCTGATTTGGACAGATTTAAGTGAGTTATTCCTAAGAATTACAGGACTACAATATAAAACGCCAAATTTCCATGCAAAATAATTGTACCGCTTTCAGCACCTAAAATCTAAAAAAAATCATACCGCCAGGGAGGTTACACTCACATTGAAAAAAGTGACTACCTATAAAGTAGCAGCATGAGAGCCAAGCTCTTCACACAGGTGGTCAAAACCAGTGTCTAGGAAACAGCCAGGTAAAGATGAAGCAGTTTATTCTAGGGCAGTGGAGGTGGTGGGGAATGTGTCAGCAGTGTAGTGGTACGCATAACTGCTGACACATTCTCCAACACCTCCACGCTACACCGACTGTGAAGGTGGTACAGAGGACCCAGAATGAAACAGAGGAAGTGTGTCAGTGCAATTGGGGGCAACAGAAGTTAAAAAAGAAACAACAACATTTATTAAAGTTATTAGCAGGGATTGTGTCATGGATCCTAGGACAGCAAAGGTAATGTTAGGAATGTGGGAGATGGGGATAGGCTTGGTTGCCCCATGACAATATAAGTAGTGGCACACCACGCACCTAGCATTAGAACGGAAGAGAGCATCGAGTCAACTTCAGAAAAAGAACAGAGGGAGAAGACCCAGCAAAAGAGCGAGAAGAAAGCAGAGAAAACACAGCAGAGGCAGAAGACAGCGGACAGAGGGAGGAGAACCAGAGAGGGCTAGAAGACATCAGCGGAGAGCAGAGAAGACCCGGAGAGGGTATAAGAACTGGCAGAGGCAGAAGACGTCAGCGGAGGAGACAGAAGAGGTGGAGAGGGGAGAAGAAATTGGAAGAGACAGCGGAGCTGCCTTAAGAAATTACTTTCAAAAACCTGTGTAATGTTTTTTATTTTTGACATTTTTTTAGGTGAATGGGTAGGGGTACAATGTAGTGGAAGAGGCCCTTATCCAACAAGGTGCTTTGGGGTGGGGGGGCGCAGGCCCCCCCTGCCCCAAAGCACCCACCCCCCCATGTTGAGGGCATGTGGCCTCATACGGTTCAGGAGGGGGGGGGGGGGGCGCTCGTCCTCATCCCCTTTCCTGACCTGCTGGGCTGTGTGCTCGGATAAGGGTTTGGTGTGGATTTTGGGGGACTTCCACACCGCTTTTAAGGCGCAGGGGTTCCCCTCAAAATCAATGTCAGACCAAAGGGCCTGGTATTACTCTTCGAGGGGGAACACATGCCCTTTTTTCTTTTTTATGTGGCATGGAGTTCCCCTTCAAGAGCATCAGAGCACAAGTTGCATGCCAAAGTAGGATCAGTCAAGACGGCGATCCGACTTTGATTATTATTATTATTGTAGCACCATCTACCAGAAGGTAGGTGTTAGTAAGGGTTATTTTACTAGTTTGTTCGGCACAACCACATTTAGGCAGACTTATGCTGCAAGCTAGGCCTGTCTGTTTTGATCTGGGGACTGGGAGTGGTCAGAGTAGCAGTGGGTGTGACCACCTGTGTCCAGTCTGAGGTGCCTCCCCTGCTTCCAGGGAGAATATTCTGGAAGAGAAGGCTGGGCCTAGAGCTGGAGTGGCAGGCAGCACATGTGGGAGCCCTGACCAATCCCTAACTGGCATTGGCAGGGGGCGGGCCTCCTATATAGGCTGAAGTGACATGCTGCTGGGGAGGAGTAGTCGACTGGCTGACGTAAGGAATGGAGTGCTAGACAGCCGCAGGAGCACATCCTCATCTGGGGGGGGGGGGGGTGTAACGATCACAGGAGGAGGCCAAAGGGAGATCTGTGAGGGAACACTGCCTCTACATGGTCATTGCAATGTCTCTGTCACCACACGGTTGGTGGCAGAGAACTCCTGGAGCAGAGGGGCAGGAGAAGCTGTCGTAACACATGGTCAGGGCAAGTTCCTCATCAAGGTCTCAGGGCTGGAAGGTTGGTAAATGTTACCACAGTGGATGGCTGGAGGTGCCAGGGAATCTGGAAGGGAACTCTGCTTCTATACGGTCACTAGCAGAGTCTTTATCATGAACACGGTGGATAGTGAAGAGTCTTGGATCAGAGAAGAGACTGTGTGGAGTTGTGTTAAATCAGTGTGGCTGCCTGGCACATGGTTTGCAAGTTGGACTGGCTGGGAGCAGTAGTCCATTTCCTAGAAGATAGACTTTAACCTACTAGGCCTCTGGGGAGAGGTTCTGCAGGCCTCAGGCCTAGTAGCAGTGAGTTACAAGAGCCAGTAGAGGGGCTTATTCAGAGTGAGTTCTTCATACCCATTATAAGAGGATGTGTTATATCTCAAATGTAATTACAAGTTGTGCAGGAGGAAACCAGTTGAGCAAGAGGAAGCAAGTTTGGGCAGGAGGTGAAGAGATCTAAGACCATTACTTTTGCACGGTCAAAAGTGATGTTTCTGTTCCTCACACAGTGACGGATGGAAAAATCTTAGGAGCAATAGTCTGCATAGGAGATGCAGAGGGAGTAACAATCTGCAGGGAGCTGCAGGAGAAAATTTCTACTTAGTCAAGTATGCACATTCAAACTTCAGGCTCTAACTATGATCAAAGTATACTGAAATCTGTAAATATGATGGCAATAATTGAGTCTATGGGCATCCCATATCCCAATCCCTATCCAAGTTGTACCCCTCAATAAAACAACAAAAACAAAAGACTGTTCATTGTCTCTGGAACGGATGCATGAAGTCTGGCAGTGGGGTGATTTGGTGGATTGTTTGTCAATAGTGCTAACACCATGGCTAATTCATTATTATTATGCAGGATTTATATAGCGCCAACAGTTTGCGCAACACTTTACAACTTGAGGGCAGACAGTACACTTACAATACAAATCAATACAGGAGGGATCAGAGGGCCCTGCTCGTTAGAGCTTACAATTTAGAAGGGAGGGTCAAGTGGAAACAAAAGGTAATAACTGGGGGGAGAGCTGATCGAGAAAATGAAAATACAGTTGTTAGGCGTGGGTAGGGTAGGCTTCTCTGAAGAGAAGGGTTTTCAGGGATTGTCTAAAAGATAATAGAGTAGCAGATAAGCAGACAGATTGGGGTAGGGCATTCTATAGGATTGTAGAGGCTTTGGAAAAGTCCTGGAGGCGAGCATGGGAGGAGGTGACATGGGAGCTAGAGAGCAGGAGGTCTTGAGAGGAACAAAGAGAATGAGGAGGTTGGTATTTAGAGACTAGGCTAGTGATGTAGCTGGGGGCTAAATTATGGATGGCTTTGTAAGTAGTTGTTAGTATTTATAATTTAATTCTTTGATCGAGTGGAAGCCAATGGAGGGATTGACAGAGAGGGGTAGCAGACACAAAGCGATTGGTAAGGTGGATGAGTCTGGTAGCAACATTTATGATGGATTGAAGAGGTGATAGACTATGTAGAGGTAAGTCAATGAGAAGGGAGTTTGAGAATGTCGAGGCTAAAGATGACCAGGGAATTAATTAAGAGCTTTGTTGTGTTATTGGTTAGAAAGGGGCATATTTTGGAGATGTTGTGAAGGTTGAGGTGACAGGATTTGGACAGTGATTGGACGTGGTGCTTAAAGGACAATTCAGAGTCTAAAACTACATCTAGAACCTAGGCATGTGGGGATGGGCTTATATTTGTGCCATCGATTTTGACAGAGAGATCAGGGGAAGGAGCATATGGGGGAGGAAAAATTATAAGTTTGGCTTTGGATAGATTGAGTTTGAGGAAGTGGTGTGACATCCAGACTGATATATCTGATAGTAAATTAGTGAAACGTGAGGAGACAGAGGGAGTGAGCTGAGGGGTATAGAAATAGATTTGGGTGTCATCGATGTAGAGGTGGTATTGTAAGCCATGGGAGGAGGTGTAGATTGAAGAACAGAACCTTGGGGGACCCCAACCGAGAAAGGAAGAGGAGAGGAGAAAGTAGAGTTGTAAGAAACGCTAAAGGTGCGGTTGGATAAGTAGGAAGAGAACCAGCGAAGAGTACAGTCATGGAGACTTCAGTAATATTCAATGGGCTGAAGTTGGACCAAAGTAGTACAGGGAGCATTTTTAAAGTCGGACCGAATTGTGTCGAACCAGTTAAGACGGTTCCAATAGGGAAAAATTGATTTTCACACGTCATGCAACATGAGCTCCCAATGTCGGAGCATTTGTCATACCAGTGTGAACCCGGCCTAAGACTGCTAATGGGCGCTTCCATCTTGAATGACATCAGCAGCCCCAGGCAGATTCAGAGATGCCACTCAAATGTTGCTCTGAATGATTCCCCTGCTATCATTTATTTATGCTTGAGGCTCACTATTTATCTATGACAGCACACAGGGACTGATAGTACATGCTCATGAACAACAGAGCACAAATAATGTCAGTGGTGACCCCTCCACCACTCCATACATATTACAATCAGCTTCTGTTTTGTTCAACCAACCAGCTTACACTTCTCTTAAATTACTTTATGGGTGTGTATAACAAATCAATGATTTTGTCTTAAATCCTAATGTTTTCTTGCAAGCAGTTTTGCTTATTGCCTACAAAGCTGCAGGGGGAAGAGTCAGGAGCAGGGGTCAGCACAGACAGATGTTCACACACCTAGGAAGTGGTCAGACGTCTACTAAACTTGCATTAGTCACAACATGGGAAAACTTATATATTTTTTTTTAAATGGGAAGACATGCAAGTGTTTATTATCCTCTATTGCTTACAAAATGGAAGGAGACTGTACAGTTACAATAAAATCTATAAAATTCAATACAAAAAGGACCAGAAGGCTCAGCTTGTTAGAGCTTACAATCTACAAGGAAAAATGTACAGCTGAGCTCAAAAGTTTGCATACCCTGGCAGAAATTGTGCAATTTTGGCATTAATATTGAAAATATGACTGGTCATACCAAAAAACTGTCTTTTATTTAAGGATAGTTATCACGTGATGAAGCCATTTATTAACACATCGTTTTTTGGATCTTTTTTTAAATCATAGTGATAACAGAAATCACCCAAATGGCCTGATAAAAAATGTACATACCCTGGAATGTTTGTTCTTGGTACAGACACAGAAGGTGGCACAAAATGGCAATTAAAGGTTAATTTCTAACATCTGTGGCTTTTTAAATCACAATTAGTGTCTGTGTATAAATAGTCAATGAGTTTGTTAGCTCTAACTTAGATACCCTAAGCAGGCTAGACACTGAGCCTTGAGGAGGTAGAAAAGAACAGTCAAAAGAGATGTGTAACAAAGTAATGGAATTTTTTAAAGATGGAAAAGGACATAAAAAGATACCCAAAGCCTTGAATATGCCAGTCAGTACTGTTTAATCATTTATTAAGAAGTGGAAAATGTGGGGCTCTTTTGATACCAAGCCAAGGTCAGGTAAACCAAGAAAGATTGCAGCCACAACTGGTCGAAGAATTGCCCAGGAAACAAAGAAACACCCACAGGTAACCTCAGAAGAAATACAGGCTGCCATCCAAAAAGACTGTGTGGTTGTTTTTAAGGAGCACAATTCAACGATACTTGAACAAAAAAGAGCTGCATGGTTGAGCTGCCAGAACAAAGCCTTTCCTGCACCAATTCCACAATAAAGCCAATGAGGCATGTTAAGGTGTTGTTGGACATATTGTAACCAGGCTTTTTTTGTGGAACTTGTGCAGTAAAGACTTCTTTCTGGCAACTTGGCCATGCAGCTCTTTTTTGTTCAAGTATCATTGTATCGTGCTCCTTAAAAACAACCACATCATCTTTTCCAGAGCAGCCTGTATTTCTCCTGAGGTTACCTGTGGGGTTTTTTTTTGTATCCCAAACAGTTCCTGTGGCAGTTGTGGCTGAAATCTTTCTTGATCTACCTGACCTTGGCTTGGTATCAAGAGATCCCAAATTCTCTACTTCTCAATAAATGATTGAACAGTACTGACTTGTATATTCAAGGCTTTGGATATCTTTTTATATCCTTTTCCATCTTTGTAAAGTTTCATTACCTTTGTTATACAGGTCCTTTGACTGTTCCTTTCTGCTCCCCATGGCCTAGTATCTAGCCTGCTTGGTGCATCCATGTGAGAGCTAACAAACTCATTGACCATTTATACACAGACACTAATTGTGAGTTAAAAAGCCACAATGGTGGGAAATTAACCTTTAATAGCCATTTTAACCTGTGTGTGCCACCTTCTGTGTCTGTACCAAGGCCAAACATTCCAGGATATGTAAACTTTTCATCAGGGACATTTGGGGGATTTGTGTTATCATCATGATTTTAAAAGGAACCAAAAAACGATGTGATAATAAATTGCTTCATGTGATTACTATCCTTGAATAAAAGATATTTTTTTGGCATGATTAGTCATATTTTCAATATAAATGCCAACATTTCACAATTTCTGGGGTATGCAAACTTTTGAGCCAACTGTATTCTGATAGTGTAAATTTTTTTAGTCTATGTGAAAGTTAGTCTACAAGCTATAATATATTTGAAAATTTTTAACCCAATGTTTTGACTGCTTATTGTATTTTTTGAGGCCCCCAAATATCAGGGCAGTACAAACATCAAGTAGGCACTCCAAGGTATTTAGTAAGAGGCATGGTTTGTAATTTGAAGATCTAATATTTTGTTACAATTTAAAAAAAAAAAGTGATTTCTTTTCCACAAATTTATAATTTTAACAAGTTATTTCTCATATGCAAGATGTGCATTTTTACAATTACTCCCCAAACACAACTTTCTACTCTTCTTATGGAGATACCACATATGTGAGACTTTTTAGCTGCACAGAGGAGCCCAACCAACATCCAAGGAGCACCGTCAGGCTTTCAAGAGCCATAAATTATGCAGCTGCATTCCTAACTAATCTCATTTTCAGAGGAATTGCCAGGACAGTAGAAACACCCACAGCATTATGACATTTTATAATGCAGATATCCCAAGATATAGTATTTTCTAAACGAAAAGGGGAACCTTTTCATTTTTTGCCACATTTTTTTGGAATAGGAAGAATAAAATGTTTTCTTTATACAAAGCTTTCATTTTGAAGAGAAAGTTTATAAAAAAAAAAAAAAAACCTTTAAACTAACCTCACCTGTCCCACATCAATGCTAAGGTCAGAAACTGAATAATCAAATGACTGCTGATCACTCAGTTCTTGGGCTGCACAGAGTGGAGAACAGTGACTACCATCTACCTCTCCAGTGCTTACTGAAGCACCAGGCAGGAGGGGGAGTGTGCACAACTGGCTTTAGCTCTCAGCTGCAAGCTGAGAGCTGGAGCCAGCTGTCAATCAGGTAACTGGGTGGATCCCAACAATAGGGTTGGGATGCTTCCAGAGCTTGGAGCAGTTTTGCCCCATCAGCTGATAATAGGCAATAAGCTGATTCTGGTTCACAGAGTCTTTGGCCATACTTCACATTTAATAAGATATTTTTCACAAACAGCATGGGCTCCTCCCGAATATGGAGATGGTTCACAACCTAGCCACAGAAAGGGGCCAAAAAGCACCATCAGATTTTAAGGGGAAAAAATTATGCATTTAATTTCCTGACTACCATTACAAAACACTGGTTAGGCCTCATCTTGGATATTCAGTTCAATTTAGGTCTCCGATCCTCAGGAAAGATGTTGTTGAATTGGAAAGAGTTTAGGGACAGGCACCAAAATAACTTGAGACTGGAGAGGACATGATTAAAATATACAAATATATCAAAGGTGATTTCAGCATTTGTAATAGACTGTTTACTAGACATGTGCATTCGTTATCGTCCAAATGCATTTTCATCCGAATTTCGGGGGTATTTGTGTGTTCGTTTTAACAACAGTTCAATATAGATAGATAGAAGATTTGACATGACGATGACAATAGCGATCTGTGTCTATTGAACATGCAGTCGAATGTGCCTAACCTAACTCTATTAGTCCAAGATTATTCGACATAGAGAGAAAAGATTTCACATTAAGACAATAGTAAAAGAGCTGTTAGGAATGCAGAGCGAACAGGAAGGAAGTTATATGTTTGAATTTAGATGCAACGCAATTCCATTGGCTGTTGGGGTAGACCATTTGACATGAAAATAAACAAACAAGTATCGTATTATTCGATACGATCAAAAATATGTATAATACCTTTCTATATGAAGATTCAACGAAGCAGCGAAAAACATACGATTGCCGCGAGTGGACATTTACAGTCAAATGTTCCTCCCATAGCCTATAGAAGAATTCAAATGTTGTTTGACGAGTAATAATAATTAATATGTATAATTATTACTAGTCAAACAATGTTCAAATTCTACTATAGCTTGTGGGCAGAGCATTCGACCGGAAACGTACGATCACAGCGTCGTACAGTTTAGCTGCTTCGTCAAATCTTCTTAGAATATCCGACAGACACCATAAGGCCGCGTACACACGGGCGGATTGTCTGTCCAACTTAGTCCGCTGAACCGTGTTTCAGCGGACAATCCACTCGTGTGTGGGCTTCAGCGGACTTTTTCAGCGGACAATCTGACGAACAAAGTCTTACGGAATTTCCGTAAGACAGTCCGTTCAAACTTGGTTTTGTCCGTCCAAACTTGGTTTCAGCGGACAGTCCGCTCGTGTGTAGGCAAGTTGGACGGACTAAGTATGGCGCATGCTCAGAAAGGATTTACACGGCCGAAGGTTGCATTGCAGTGTATAGGACGTTGTTTTTCTAGTCCCGTCGTACGTGCTGTACACGTCATCGCGCACGCTTTCAGCAGACTGTCTGCTCATCGTGTGTGGTCAAGTCCGTTCATGCAAATTTTGAACGGACTGTCTGTCGGATTGTCTGACGAACTTAGTTGGCCAGACAATCCGCCCGTGTGTACGCGGCCTAAGCCTTCAACTGACAGATTTGACCCTAATTAATTCGGATTTTTTAACTAAACAAAATAAATAAAAATGAGTTTCGGGAGTAACTAAATAAATGTATTTTTCGGACAAAACCAAAATTCCGTAATGAAATATTTGAGTGTGCACATGTCTACTGTTTACTTTAAGATCCATTAAAGTTGACAAAGTTGGACGATATTTGAGGATCCTTGGCGTGCTGGCGAGTATGTGCATTTATCTTAAAATCATATACACATAGATTTTTGTTGTTTACATACATCGGTTGGACTGGATGGACTAGTGCCTTTAATCAACCGTATAAACTATTGTAAATGTTACATTTTTAGTGTTCCTGAAATTCCAGGTCAGTAAGCAAGCCTTGGTACTGGTTATAAGAGGGCACTGGCTGTAATCAGACAATGATACTGGCTGGCACCGGCACTGGCTGTTACCAAGCACTGGAATCTTCTGTAATCAAGATCTGGCACCAGCAGGTGTAATCAAGCAATGGGTACTGGCTGTAATCTGGCCCTGGCACCACCTTAATCAGGTACTGATACTGGCTGTAATCAGACACTGGTACTGGCTGACACTGGTACAGGCTGCAATAAAGCACTGGTACTAGAATGAACACTTTAGCGGCACACAAAAATCCTTTTTATAGTATAAACTATACATATATTTTGAAATTAAATAACCAAATTAATCAAATTAAGGTAATCACAAGAGTCCCCCTTTACATCAGAGTCCACAGAGTTCCCCTTTTACATCTGAACTCACGGAATTCCTTAACACTGTAAGGGGAGGGGGGGGGGGGGGGCGACGACTCTGCAGACTCTGATGTAAGGGAAGACTCTGGGGAATCTAACATAAGGGATGCTCTGGGAACCCTTATCTAAGGGGGAACATTGAGAACTCTGATGTACAAAGAGGACTCTAAGGAGGAACACTATGGCCTCTGGTGTAAAGCGGAAGTCTGATGTAAGGGGTGCTCTGAGAACCCTGATTTACCTTAGTGTACTCACTGAGAGAGAAGGGGGGAGACTTCAGTCACAGACAGGGATGGATGGTGAGCTCAATCACCCCTTGGCCGCCAGCACCTCTTATCCAGATGTAGCTGAGGCTGCTGGACTTCAAATTTTTGGCCCCCACTTTCCTTTTCTGAGGCTCAGCGCAGGAGATTGAAGAGTTGGGCACACTCACAGAGGGGTAGAGGTGGGAGAAAGAGGAGAAGATCAAGCCCTCTCTCCTCTCCCGTCTGTGTGTGGGGGGGGGGGGATTGTTAGTGCTGGCTTTTGGGCAGTGTGAAAGAGAACTGCAGCCAGCAACCCTGCTGGGATGCCGTAGTCTGCTCTGAATAATGTTTTTGGCTTTCAGGCGGTCTGAACCCGAACGCATGATTCCAAACCTGAACTGTCCGGGTGAATCCCAGACAGGTGGCAACCCTATGGCATCAGCGCTGGCTTTAATCAGGTCTTGGTACTGGCTGTAAGTAGGCACAGTTACTGGCTGTAATCAAGCACTGGTAGTGGCTGTAATCTGGTACTGATACTGATTGTAATCAGGCACTGGTACTCGCTGTAGTCAGGTAATAGTTTTAATCAGGTACCGGTTGTGGGTGTAATTAGGTATACAAACCCACCAGATCATGCTGCACCCAAAATGAATAAATAAAAATTAATAAGAAAAACAAAAAAGTGAATACATAGATAATTAGGCAGCTACCTTTCATTTTTATAATTATATAAAATAATTTTAAATGATATAAAATCATGCATTAAAAACAATTTTAAATATCCAAATAACCAAACAGTCCAGAGCACCCAGAAGCACATACAATAGATTCCTCCTTGCACCGTTGTGTGAATAATCTCCTTTGAGGATTATTGCTGGGTGTTTTATCAAAGTCTGATTATTCACACAGAAATAGGAATCTATTGCCTGCGTTTCTGCCACTTTTTATGGATTGTTTGGTTATTTGGACAGTTTGAAATTGATTTTATGGATGAATTTCACATTTTTATTTTTTGTTATTTTGTATATTTATACATTTTTCTGTTGCTCCTTAACCACCTCAAGTCTGGACACTTTCACCCCTTTCTTGTTCAGGCTAATTTGCAGCTTTCAATGCTGTCACAATTTTAATGACAATTACTCAGGCATGTAACACTGTACCCAAATGCAATTTTATAATTTTTTTTAGACAGATAGAGCTTTTTTGGTGGCAAAAAGACTGAACATTTTGAAAAAAATATGTTTTTCGTATGTCTTTCTTAAAATATTTTTGCAATTCATAAATTTTTTTTCATAAACTTGTATTTTGCTATATTTCTTTGGTAAAAGTTGCCTAAATCAATGTAAATTATTTAGTCTGTGTGAAAGTTATAGAGTCTAAGTACAAACTATGGTGTATATATTTGAAAATTGATTAGTCCTGATATACTGACTTTCTAAAGGTCTTAGCCCATGTACACACGGTTGGAGAATCCGTCGGAATGTGTCCTATCGGACCGTCTCGTCGGATAATCCGACTGTGTGTGGTATGCATCGGACTGATTCCGTCGGAATATCCATCGGACCCGATTTTCCAACATGTTGGAAATATTTCGCGACCAACTGGGCCGATCGGACATACTCCGATTATGTGTAGAGAATTTTGATCGGACCAAGTGGCACGCATGCTCAGATCAAATTCCTACATCAAAGCTATTGGCTATTAGCCTGAATGTAGTCCCATCGTAACGAAATTACGTCATCACGTTCTGAAAGATCGGATTTTTCGCCAACTTTGTCCGACCGTGTGTATGCAACAGTTTCGGACAAGATCCGACGGACAAAATCCGACGGGCAAAATCCGACGGATTTGGTTGTGGAAATCTCCGTGTGTACAGGGGCTTACAATGGCAGGGTAGTACAAATACCCCCCAAATGACCCCTTTTAGAAAAGTATATAACCCAAAGTATTTAATAGGAGTTTTTTGAAGCTCTCATTTTTTGTCACAATTTATATGGAAAAAAAAAATTCCACAAATTTGTCATTGCGACAATCAAACTGTGTGTGTATAGTGCAATGTGATCTACAGTAAGAGCTATCCTGCCTCATGTGCTTTATAGATGAACGCTTTTCTGACAAGGGGGGAGAGCACAACATAGCGCACCTCCTTCTGCTTTGTAGTGGCTTCCCCATTTGTAAGTTGGGGGAGGGTGGATATGTGCTAGAAAGAAGAATGGGGGGGGGGTATATGTGCCAGAAGTAAGAAGTGATGTTTGTGCTAGGAGGGGGTGAGGAATTTGGGTAGGGAGTAAGAATTTGTACTGGGAAGTTTAATTTAGAAGCAGTTGTGCTAGGAGGGATTTGTGGGAATTTGTCGTAGGAGGAGGATTGAAGAAAGAAGACTTGTGCTGGGAGGAAAGATGGGATGGGGGTGGGTTGTGCCAGGAGGGGGTGGCGGAATTTGGGCTAGCAGGAGGGATGGGGGGGTATTTGTGCCGGCAGGGGGGATTTGGGGGAAAAGATTTGTGCTAGGATAGAAATTTTAAGAAGAAAGAGGATGTGTGCTAGGTGGGTGATTTTTTTGGGGTGAGGGAGATTTGTGCTAGGAGGGGGAATTGGGGTGGGATTTGAGCTGGACAGGCAAAGATTTATGCTGGGGTGGGGGATTGAAACTGGGAGTTGGTGGAATATGTGCATTATTGTTTGGAGAGAATTTTGGCTTGAAGATGGAATTTATGTTTTTTATATATGACGGAATCTTTGTGTCCACTAATAATGATTTTCATGTATTTTTAGTGTAAATATAATTTTGATAATATTGCACGGGGTAGAGGGGGGGGTGGGGTAACAGCAGCCCTGCTCATAGATCATCTTATAAAGCGGCAGAACTTGATTATTCAAGTTCTTCCACAGATTAAGCTGGATGACTTCTGGGTATAGGGGTGGTAAAGTGTGAAGGAGCTCATCCAGTTGTCATCTGAGAGATCCAATATATCATATGACCAATTAGATCTTAATTTACTCAGATATGCAGGTTTGTCTTGTCGAAGACTATAATAGAAGAGATCAACTTACAGTGTTCAGGATATAACAGGGGTTGCTCAAATGTAGAGTTTTGGAGGTGAACATCTCTAATCCCTAGCTAGGATGCAGCTGCATGTTTTAGTTGAAGGTATCGAAAATGCCAAGAAGTTGGGATATTAAGTTCTTGTTTAAACTGAAAATTATAAATACGCCTTGGTCATACAATTGATGGATATAATTCAGACTTTTTTGTGCTGAAAGACAGGAGTCAGGTATTGTAAGAAAATTAGGGAGGAAAGGGTTAAACCAAATCAGGTGGTTAGGCGAGACAGATTGGGTGAAATGCAGCCAAATTCCTTTTCTGTTGCTGTGATCTGACTTCCTCTTAGAGGCTGGCTATGTTCATTCTCCAATTCTCAATAGGTGTAGAAAGGAGGGATTTGGGTTCCTGGAGAACTGGGCTGAGCCGGTTACCAGCTCTATTGTAGAGATGGACTGCACCTAAATGGGGAGGGTGCAGCTCTGTTGGGGGAGAAAATGGTCAAAAAGTTGGAGAAGCTTTTAAACTAGGTGGCATTGGAGTGTTCAGAGGAAGCGATAGCCAACTGTGAGCAGAGTTCAGAGGGTACTAATAGAGGCACTAGTGGTAATATAATACCTAAACCCTGGGGGAGTAGGCTGGCAATACATAATCACAGCCTCAAAAAATCTAATAAGAAAGTAATTTGAACTCATACAAAACTGAGAGGCATGTTCACAAATGCCAGGAGCCTAGCCAACAAAATGGAGGAGTTGGAGCTGCTGTTACATAAGGAAGATTTTGCCTTTGTAGGTATATCAGAAACTTGGTTTGGCAGCTCACATGATTGGTCAGCATCTATCCAGGGGTATTCATTATATCGAAGGGACAGGGAGAGTCGAAGAGGAGGAGGGGTTTGCCTGTGTATCAAAAATGATTTGTTAACGTGAGGGACAACATTGGGTGGCGCTCCAAAGAGAAGAGACATGTGTGAAATGAATAGTGGGGGTATGCTACAGCCCCCCTAATCTGATAGATGAGGAGGAGTTGGGCCTGCTATCACAGTTTGAAATGGCAGCGAGGCAGGGCAACATCATCATAATGGGGGACTTCAACTATCCAGATATTAACTGGGTGGAAGGGACAGCTCACTCTTTAAATGCCCGTCATTTCCTAAATGTCTTACAGAACAACTTCATGTTCCAGTTGGTGGATACTCCAACTTGAAAGAATGCTTTGCTATGTCTAATAACTACAGATAATAAAGATCTGGTCGCAGATGTGGAGATATGGGACAATCTGGGATCCAGCGATCACAGGATAATTCAGCATAAATCATAGGAAAAGAGGGCACAAGGGTAGTACGAAAACACCAAACTTCAAAAGAGCCAATTTTTATAGACTACGTTCAATACTACAAGATATTAAATGGGACCTAGCCTTAGATACACTGAACACTGAGGGAAAATGGGAGTGCTTTGGGAACATATTAAATAACGATATCACTATGTGTATTGCAAGGGGTAATAAATATAAATGAGCGATGGTTAAACCTGGTTGGCTAAACTCTAACGTAAAAAAAAGACATACTAAAGAGAAAAAAATGGCCTTCAAGAAATATAAGGCCGAGGGGTCATTTTCTGAATTTTAGCACTACAAGGATTGCAAAAATAAAATGTAAAAATGCAACCAGGGTGACTAAAATAGACCACAAAAGGCACATAGTGAAGGAGAGCAAAATAAATCCCAAGAAATGTTTTAAATATATCAACAGTAAAAAGGCGAGGTCAGAGCATATTGGTCCCATAAAGATGATGACAGGAAGTTGGTTACAAATGACAAGAAGAAGGCAACTGTACTAAATGCTTTCTTCTCCTCAGTTTTTACACAGGAAAAGGAGGGGTATAGCAACAACTGTATTCTTAGTAACATGTCATAGGATGTAACCTTGTGGCTAATAGAAGTCGATGTCCAGAAAAAACTAGAAAAACTTAACACAAATAAATCACCAGGAACGGATAACTTACACCCAAAAGTCCTCAAAGAACTCAGTCAGGTTATAGCCAGAATGCTATTCCTCTTTTTTATTGACAGTATAATGACAGGAATGGTACCAGCTGATTGGAGAAGGGACAAGGTGGTACCAATATTAAAAAAAAGGGCCGAAACATTTACCTGAAAACTACAGACCAGCCAGTCTAATATCAGTAGTATGTAAACTATTGGAGGAGAAGATAAGGCACTATATGCAGGAATTTGTTGATGAAAACAGTATCATTAGTAGCAATCAGCATGGGTTTATGAAAGGTTATTCTTGCCAAACTAATCTATTAACATTCTTTGAGGAAGCAAACTGTCTTCTAGATAAGAGAAGACCAATGGGTGGTGTATCTTGATTTTGCAAAAGCATTTGATACAGTTCCCTATAGATGCCTAATTCACAAACTAAGGTCTGTAGACATGGACTATAGGGTTTGTACATGGATAAAAACTGGTTACAGGGGAGTGGTGGTAAATAGTGAATACTCAGGCCGCGTACACACGGGCGGATTGTCTGCCCAACTAAGTTCGGCAGACAATCCGACAGACAGTCCGTTCAAAATTAGCATGAACGGACTTGACCACACACGATGAGCAGACAGTCAGCTGAAAGCGTGCGTGATGACGTGTACAGCACGTACGACGGGACTAGAAAAACGACGTCCTATACACTGCAATGCAACCTTCGGCCGTGTAAACCCTTTCTGAGCACGCGCCATACTTAGTCCGTCCAACTTGCCTACACACGAGCGGACTGTCCGCTGAAACCAAGTTTGGACGGACAAAACCAAGTTTGAACGGACTGTCTTACGGAAATTCCGTAAGACTTTGTTCGTCAGACTGTCCGCTGAAAAAGTCCGCTGAAGCCCACACACGAGCGGATTGTCCGCTGAAACACTGTTCAGCGAACTAAGTTGGGCAGACAGTCCGCCGTGTGTACGCGGCCTCAGAGTCTCAGAGACTCTGGTCTGGAGTGGTACCAGAAGGCTCCGTTGGTATAAAAATTGTATTCTCATTGTTTGCTGATGACACAAAACTAAGTAGTGATGTCATGCCTTCAGCCTATAAAGAAAAAATAATATCTTCTGGACTTCCAATATCAACATTTCCCACTAGATGCCACTCTTAACAAAAGGCTAATGATGGGTAGTGTTCTATAGTTAATAGACTTTCCTGCCATGTCACTAGGAACTAGCCCACTTCCTATTACAACTCTTTCATCCCTTTCATGAGGAGAGACTGCAATGGAGTCAGCTAAGCCTGCACCACATGTTCAGAGGAATTCCCAATCCTTCTAGGCAATCCTTACTTATATACCTAGTAGACATTTGTTATATTCATGTAATTCTTATTTGTCTTTTATTTCTAGTTTCACCATATCGAATCCTATCATATTATATAAAAGCATCCTTTCCTGATATGACCACCACCTGTTCATCGTAATGAAGATCCAAAGTTACAGACAGTCTGGTTATTGTAGGATTCAAGGTTTAAACTGTATGTTGAGCTACATACACACCAGGGGCAAACTTGTACTGAGAACAGAACAAGGGAGCTAATTCCACAGCAAGATATAGAAACTTTACCAGAAGACCTCAATAAAATAATGGGGTGGGCAACTTGGAAAGAGGTTTATTGTGGAAAAATGTAAAGTAATGCACTTGGGGGCTAACAATTGCAATGTACATTACTCTCTAGGGGAAAAAACCCTGGAGGAACCCAGGATGGAGAAAGATCTGGGAGTCCTAATAGATCACAGACTCGGCAATGGCATGCAATGCCAAGCTGCAGCAAGCAAAGCTAGCAGAATATTAGCATCAAAAAAGGGAATTTACTCCAGAGATAAAATGATAATCCTGCCACTTTATAAAAATCTGGTTCAGCCACATCTGAACCTATTCTCGCTAAAGAAAAGAAGCTTAAGGGGAGACATGGTAGCGATAAAAAATACCTCAATGGTGATACTTGCATAGGAAATAAACTATTCAGTCTCAGGGAGTGAAAGAAGACATGGGGCCACTCAATGAAACTGAAGGAGAAGCAGTTTAACCCTGAACTGAGTAGGGGGGTTTTTAATGTCAGGGCAGTAAAGATGTGGAATTCACTTTTACAATCAGTGGTGTCAGCAGGCAGTATTGATCATTTAAAAAAAAACTCTTGGACCTGTATCTTTGTAAACACAATATACAGGGAATACGGAAAATGATTATGAACGCACGCACATACACAGGTTGAGCTTAATGGACTGGTGTCTATTCAACCTTACCAACTATGTAACTATGATAGAGGCAGAAAAACACAGTAAGTAATAATTTCATGAAAAATAGATTATAGGGCCATTAGGTAGTGGTTGTGTTTAGCTTATTTTTGGAGAATAAGGATATTGTTTAGTGTCACTTAAAGTGGTTAAAATGTGAGGCCTGGTGTCAGAGACTCCTTCATTAGTGATGGACGAACTTCCGAAGGGACGTTTCGCGAATGCGGACTGCGAACGCGGCCGATAGTTAACGAACCGGAACGTTCGCGGCGGGCCCCATTGACTTCAATGGGAGGCGAACTTTGCAAACCTACAGGTCAAATTTGCAGCCACAAAATAATTAATAGCTGTGCAAACATAGTCCCACCACATGGCCAATGACATAACACATGTATGAGGTGAATCTGGGATCGACAACTACAAGCATTCTTTTTTTATATGGGAAATTGTTGTGACAATTCAGGACTGTGGAGCGCATGAAGGCAATGGAGGAGAGGGAAGGTCAGGGACCAGGGTAGGCAAAGAAAAGGGTGCAGGAGATGATCACCAGCAGCGCGACATACAGCAATGACACCTGCACCGTGATAGAGTCATCTGACACCAGCACCGTGATAGAGAGCACTGACATCAGCAGCGTGGCATACAGCAATGACACCTGCACCGTGATAGAGTCATCTGACAACAGCACTGTGATAGAGAGCACTGACATCAGCAGCGTGACATAAAGCACTAACACCAGCACCGTGAAATACAGCACTGACAGCAGCACCGTGATAGAGAGCACTGACATCAGCAGCGTGACATGCAGCAATGACACCTGCACCGTGATAGAGTCATCTGACAACAGCACCATGATAGAGAGCACTGACATCAGCAGAGTGACATAAAGCACTAACACCAGCACCGTGATATACAGCACATACAGCAGCACCGTGATAGAGAGCACTGACATCAGCACCGTGATATACAGCACTGACACCTGCACCTTAAGCAGCCCCAGGAGGAAGTCAGCATAGCACATGGATGGTGGGAGCCCCTCATAATGAGCATAGCACAGGGATGGTGGGAGCCCCTCATAATGAGCATAGCACAGGGATGGTGGGAGCCCCTCATAATGAGCATAGCACAGGGATGGTGGGAGCCCCTCATAATAAGCAGCCCCAGGAGGATGTCAGCATAGCACAGGGATGGTGGGAGCCCCTCATAATAAGCATCCCCAGGAGGATGTCAGCATAGCACAGGGATGGTGGGAGCCCCTCATAATAAGCAGCCCCAGGAGGAAGTCAGCACAGCACAGGGATGGTGGGAGCCCCTCATAATGAGCATAGCACAGGGATGGTGGGAGCACCTCAAAATATGCACAGCAGAGGTACAGCCCCAGGAGGAAGTCAGCACAGCACAGGGATGGTGGGAGCCCCTCATAATATGCACAGCAGAGGTACAGCCCCAGGAGGATGTCAGCACAGCACAGGGATGGTGGGAGCCCCTCATAATAAGCAGCCCCAGTAGAAATATGACACCACTCAACCTCTTCAAAGAGGAGGGTACGGGCATATAGTACGGTGTGCTTTTTTTGGACAAAGAAGTGAGCCAAATGAAGAAAGAAGGTCTCTGTGCTCGATTCAAAAAATTGTTTATAGACATAAACATGGTCTACTGGTCACATGTGTTGAATTCCTCTGAGATCCATGCCTCATTCATTTTTAGAAATGTGAGGTAGTTAACACTCTCGTGAGCTTATCGGTCACGATCCCCCCTGCTGCGCTGAACGTCCTTTTGGACAGGACACTGGATGAGGGGCAAGCCAACAGTTCGATTGCAAATTGGGCAAGCTCTGGCCAGAGGTCAAGCCTGCCCACCCAGTAGCCCAAGGGTTCATCACTCCTCAGAGCGTCCACATCGGCCGTTAACCCGATGTAGTCGGACACCTGACGGTCTAGGCGTTCCCTGATGCTGGATCCGGATGACACCTGTCGATGGGTCGGCTGAAAGAATGACCTCATATCCGAAGTCACCAACACATCTTCAAACCGGCCTCTTCTTGCAGGCGCTGTTGGATTGGTACTCGCAACTCCTTCTCTGGGAGTGGGAATTGCTCCTCTGCCAGCGCACGCAAAGGCAGAATGCAGCATTTCTCGAAGCAAGGCCTGGAAGTGCTTCATTCTGCCAGCCCTCTGTGATGGCGGTAACATTTCCGCCATTTTGTGTTTGTACCGGGGGTTCAAGAACGTTGCCACCCAGTACTGGTCCTTGACCCTTATGCTTTTTATACGGGGGTCCCTATTAAAACACTGGAGCATGAATGCCCCCATTTGCACTAAACTGGAAGCGGTGTGGTGGCCTGGCTCCTGCTCATCATCCAGGATAATGTCGTCCTCTTCATTCTCCTCTCCCCATCCACGAACAACAACAGGGGTCCCAGAAAGGTTTAAAGCATGCTCTTCTTGCTCCTCCTCATCCGCCCCGGCACCATCCTCCTCTGGCTCCTCTTCAGACTCCTGTTGTTGACTTGTCTCAGATAGAGTAGCCCCCCCTGGGAATTCATCCAGCATTGCGACTTCCTCATCTTCCCGCTCCTGCTCCTCCACAGCTTGATCAATGACACGACGCAATGCACGCTCCATAAAGAAGGCATAAGGTACCATGTCACTGATGGCGCCATGGCTGCGACTGACCAGTTTGGTGATCTCCTTAAATGGGCGCAGAAGTCTGCATGCATCGCGCATGAGCAGCCACTGGCGCGGTGAAAAAAAACCCAGCTCCCCAGAACCTGTTCTGCCGCAGAGTTCATACAGGTAGACGTTAACTGCATGTTTCTGCTGGAGCAGCCTATCAAGCATATAGAAGGTTGAGTTCCATCGCGTCAGGCAATCGCAAATAAGACGTCTAACTGGCAGATTGTGTCACAGCTGAATGTCAGCAAGGCGAGCCATGGCCGTGTAAGATCTTCTGAAATGGGCCGAGATTTTCCTTGCCTGCCGCAAGATGTCCTGGACCCCAGGGTATTTGACAACGAATCGCTGCACGACCAAGTTTAAGACGCGTGCCATGTATGGCACGTGCGTGATTTTTCCCTGTTTCAATGCGCTAAGCAGATTGGCACCGTTGTCACACACCACTTTACCAACTGTCAAATTGAGCGGTGTTAGCCACTGATCTGCCTGTGAATGCAAAGCTGAAAGGAGTGCCGGGCCAGTGTGGCTCTTGGCTTCCAGGCACAACAGACGCAGCACGGCATGGCAACGTCTCACCTGGCATGTCGAATAGGTTCTGGGGAGCTTGGGCGGCGCAGCGGAAGAGACGCTAGCACCGGAAAAGGAGGAGTCAGCCGAGGAGGAGAGGGAGGAGGATGGAGTAGGAGGAGGAGGAGAAGAAGAGTCAGGCCTGCATGCAATCCGTGGCGGTAAAACCAAATCTACACGGGTGCCACGGGTTACATGCTTGACGGCCGTCAGACGGTTCACCTAGTGGGCAGTAAAAGTGATATACCTTCCCTGCCTGTGTTTGCTAGACCACGTGTCTGTGGTCAGATGTATCTTGTTACCGACACTGTGTGCCAGAGATACATTCACTTGCCGCTGAACATGGCCATATAGCTCTGGGATGCCCTTCTTTGAGAAATAGTTCCTTCCTGGAACCTTCCATTGTGGTGTTCCAATGGCCACAAATTTGCGAAAGGCCTCCGAGTCCACCAGTTTATATGGCAGTAGTTGGCGGGCTATGAGTTCTGACAAGCCAGCCGTCAACCGTTCGGCAAGAGGGTTATCCGGCGTCATCATTTTTTTACGCTCGAACATTAGGCCCACGGAAGCCTGCCTTTTTGCAGAAAACGTGAGCTTGGCGTGATGGAAGGTGGAGTGGAGGACAATTGTGAGGAGAGAGGAGAAGGAGAAGTAGAAGACGAGGCTGGACGGTGAGAGCCTGCAGTGTGGCTTTGTGTGTTCCGTTGCTCCCACTCGGCTCGGTGATGGCTGCTCATGTGCCTTCTTAAGGCGGTCGTCCCTAGGTGAGTGTTGGGCTTACCGCGACTAATGCGTTGACTGCAAAGATTGCAGATGGCAACGCTATTGTCAGCAGCAGACACGTTAAAAAACACACACTGCAGAGCCATGTGCCGGTGTCCTGGGAGCGCCAGATGTGACCGTACATGGTCGATGACTCGCTCCTGATACATTTGCAGTCTGCTTTGTCCCTCCTGTGCAATGTAAGTTATTCCTGCTTCTCCTCCCTATCTGCTGGTCCATATCTCCCTCTGAACTCCCCTCCTCTTCCTCTCTTGTGGGCACCCACGTGACATCACTAGACACGTCATCATCGACGTCTCCTTCCCCACCGCTATAAGTAGAGATCTCGGAGTAGACAGCAACACCGGGGACCAACCTCCTCCTTGGGCTGATCTGGGCACTGTCGTCAGACTGCTGAGTAGCGGTTGTTGCTACCTCTTCTTCCTGATCCAATACCAAGAGTGGCTGCGCATCAGAAATGTCTTGATATGGATCGGAAAATAATTCCTGTGACTCAAGCGGAAGATATGTGGTGGTGGTGGTGGTGGTGTTGTTGGTGGTAGTGTCTTTGGGGGTGCACATAGCAGAGAGTGAAGAAGAGGGTGCAGATCGAGAGGATGAGGAGGGTGCAGAAGAGTAAGGCTCAGTGAGCCACTCAACCAAGTCTGGTGCGTCCTTTAAAGTAATTGAACGCAGCTTCTGCAACTTCCCACTTTGGCTCAAGCCTGTTGCTCCTGCCCTACCCCTACCACCCCTGCGGAAGGGCCTGCCTCTTCCTCTGCCTGTCATTTTTTAAATGACCCTGTGACAAAACTCTCAGTCCCTATACCGATGAAGGACTGCTGCAGTATAGGGCAGCGGTCAGCAGTAGTGCACCTCAACCCTATGTATTGTGGACCTATACCAGTCCTTATAGAATAGCAGACTGTACCTCACTCAACCCTATGTACTGTAGCACCCTAGACAGACCAAGTTACCAGTCCTTATAAGGACCTTTGTGGAACAAGTAGGTTGTGTGTGACTGATTAGCAGACTGTACGTCAGTCCCTATACAGATGAAGGACTGCTGCAGTATAGGGCAGAGGTCAGCAGTAGTGCACCTCAACCCTATGTATTGTGGACCTATACCAGTCCTTATAGAATAGCAGACTGTACCTCACTCAACCCTATGTACTATAGCACCCTACACCAGGTTATTACCAGTCCTTATAAGGACCTTTGTGGAACAAGCAGGTTGTGTGTGACTGATTAGCAGACTGTACGTCAGTCCCTATACTGATAAAGGACTGCTGCAGTATAGAGCAGCGGTCAGCAGTAGTGCACCTCAGCCCTATGTATTGTGGACCTATACCAGTCCTTATAGAATAGCAGACTGTACCTCACTCAACCCTATGTACTATAGCACCCTACACCAGGTTATTACCAGTCCTTATAAGGACCTTTGTGGAAAAAGTAGGTTGTGTGTGACTGATTAGCAGACTGTACGTCAGTCCCTATACTGATAAAGGACTGCTGCAGTATAGGGCAGCGGTCAGCAGTAGTTCACCTCAACCCTATGTATTGTGGACCTATACCATTCCTTATAGAATAGCAGACTGTACCTCACTTAACCCTATGTACTATAGCACCCTACACCAGGTTATTACCAGTCCTTATAAGGACCTTTGTGGAACAAGTAGGTTGTGTGTGACTGATTAGCAGACTGTACGTCAGTCCCTATACCGATGAAGGACTGCTGCAGTATAGGGCAGCGGTCAGCAGTAGTGCACCTCAACCCTATGTATTGTGGACCTATACCAGTCCTTATAGAATAGAAGACTGTACCTACCTCAACCCTATGTACTATAGCACCCTACACCAGGTTATTACCAGTCCTTATAAGGACCTTTGTGGAACAAGTAGGTTGTGTGTGACTGATTAGCAGACTGTACGTCAGTCCCTATACCGATAAAGGACTGCTGCAGTATAGGGCAGCGGTCAGCAGTAGTGCACCTCAACCCTATGTATTGTGGACCTATACCAGTCCTTATAGAATAGCAGACGGTACCTCACTCAACCCTATGTACTGTAGCATCCTACACCAGGTTATTACCAGTCCTTATAAGGACCTTTGTGGAACAAGTAGGTTGTGTGTGACTGATTAGCAGACTGTACGTCAGTCCCTATACTGATAAAGGACTGCTGCAGTATAGGGCAGAGGTCAGCAGTAGTGCACCTCAACCCTATGTATTGTGGACCTATACCAGTCCTCAAAGAATAGCAGACTGTACCTCACTCAACCCTATGTACTGTAGCACCCTAGACAGACCAAGTTACCAGTCCTTATAAGGACCTTTGTGGAACAAGTAGGTTGTGTGTGACTGATTAGCAGACTGTACGTCAGTCCCTATACCGATGAAGGACTGCTGCAGTATAGGGCAGCGGTCAGCAATAGTGCACCTCAACCCTATGTATTGTGGACCTAAAGCAGTCCTTATAGAATAGCAGACTGTACCTCACTCAACCCTATGTACTATAGCACCCTACACCAGGTTATTACCAGTCCTTATAAGGACCTTTGTGGAACAAGTAGGTTGTGACTGATTAGCAGACTGCAGCAGAAGGGCAGCAGCCAAGTATAATATTCTTTCTATATTTGGAAGAAAGAATATTATACGTGTACAAGCCTATTACCATACCACTGATACCAGTCCTGAAAAGAACCTTTGTGGACCTAATATAGTAACAGCTACTGATTAAACTGACCCTCACTGCCTCACACACAGCTTCCTGCCTGTCCCTATATAAACTAACAAAACAGAGGCTACTGGAACAATAACTGGAATAGCACTTTTGTGGACCTGATAGTAACAGCTAATGACTAAACTGACTGCCCCTGCAGCACACACCGTCCTGTCCCTTTCTCTAAACTGACAAAAGACACTCAGGCTGCTGCAACAATCAGTAGCACAGCAAACCTATTTCCTGAACTACACCTAACACCTATACCAGTCCTGAAAATAACTTTTGTGTACCAAATAGCTAGCGATTTGGGTCACTGCAATCTCTCCCTGCTCCACACAGCAACCTCTCCCTATAGTGACAGAAGAAAGAATGTAAAATGGCCGCCGGATCGGGTGTATTTATAAGTTAGGGGGAATGTCCAAGTGTCCATGTGCTGTAATGTCTCAATTGGCTGTCCTGTACCCCATGATGGATGTGTCATCATAGGTCAAAGTTCTTTTACACAGTAAACACGGAAGTCCGCCGGGTGAACGGCTGAAATTCGCCGCGAAATGACCGCCGGGCGAACCGTTCGGCCATCCCTATCCTTCATGCTGACTATGTATCCCACTTACAAAGAGCGCCCCCGAGTGGTGGCTAGGAAAGAGAAAATGATTGCAAAGGCATGATGATGTCATATTTATTCTTTATTAAAAGTGATTCTTTAAATCAAAACCCAATGAAATCTAAAGCAAGATCACTGTTGCTGAACAATGTAGTATTTGCGCCTATTTTTTTAAGATTCAGTCCTTCATTTTCAAGCAATTTAGGCATTTTTTCCTGTTAAATTTTGATTCTATAGGTAAAAAGCTGCTGGCGATAATGTTAAAAATGTGTTGAGGCTTTTTGTTTATCCTTTTAGATTGTAAGCTCTCATGTACAGGGCTCACATGACCCTCCTGTATCGAATTGTATTGAAATTGTTCTGTAAAGTGCTTTGCAAATCCTATAAAAATTAAAATAATAATCAAAATGTTTTAACAGTACCACAATTTGCAAAGATTTGATTTTATCTTATTTTATGGGGACAGATTCCCTTCAATTGCTTTTTTAAAATGTGACTATAGTATTAAAGTGGTTATAAACCCTCTTTGTTGACTTTTACCTATAGGTAAGCCTGGAATAAAGCTTAGCATGTAGGTGGAAATATCTCCTAAACGTTCGTCGTTTAGGAGATACTTCACTTGTAGTGCGCAGATGTTGTCATCGGCGCATGCGCTGTGAAGAAATGGACCACGTGTATGCCTTGCAGGGAGCAAAAGAGGAAGTAAAACCCATGGGGGTTTACTTCCTCTTTCAGTTCCCTCTAAGTAGTTGATCAAAGTAACTCAGGAAATGAAGCTGTAAGCTTTATACTGTCAGTAGACAGGGTAATCAAAAAGAAGACAAACCTATGCTACAAGATAAAGGAAAACTGTACTAAAAGAAAAATGGAGGCTGCCATGCCTGTCTTCCCTCTGAAAATGCTAGTTGCCTGGCTGTCTCTGCCCTCAATATATCTGAGTAATGGGAAATCAGAATGCATCTAGTGAAGTCAGAGGAAAGGCAGAACTCCTGCTTTTCATACTTGTTCTAGGTCAGAGACTCAGAAAAATGGTGCATGAACAAAACAGCCAGAAAACCTGCATTTTCTTAAGGACTGTTTAGTAATGGCACATGGCAGCCTATATATTCCCTTAGCACAGGCTTACTGCAAATAGAGGTATTTGTAAGGAATGCTTTGTGTTCAGCCCTATTGTCTGGACTGAAATTGGCAATCATATAGCCCCTGGGGATAATCCAAAAGAGTGCCAAAATGTTTCAATGTCTGAACATAGTTTTATAACATTTTTCATTTATGTGCTAATTTGCAAGGCCACAAGAAGGATCATAAGCAATACTTTTTTGTGTATTAATATTAGGATGTTACAGTCAGTTTTGAGGTTTATCTCCCACGCTTCGGCTGCTTAAGTATTCATATATATATATATATATATACATACACAGTGCCTAGAAAAAGTATACATACCCCTTAAAATGTTCCAGAATTTGTCGTGTTACAACCAAAAAAGTAAATGCATATTATTGGGATTTTATGTGATAGACCAACACAAAGTGGCACATAATTGTGAAGTGTAAGCAAAATGATAAATGGTTTCCCAATTTTTTTCCAATAAATATCTGAAAAGTGTGGCGTGCTTTTGTATTCAGCCCTCTTTACTCTGATACCCCTAACTAAAATCTAGTGGAACAAATTGCCTTCAGAAGTCACCTAATTAGTAAATAAAGTCCACCTGGGTGTAATTTAATCTCAGTATAAATATGGCTGTTTTGTGAAGCCCTCAAAGGTTTGTTAGCAAACCTTAGTGAACAAACAGCATCAAGAAGGCCAAGGAACACACCAGACAGGTCAGGAATAAAGTTATGGAGACGTTTAAAGCAGGGTTAGGTTATCAAAAAAAATATCCCAATCTTTGAACATTTCACGAAGCACTGTTTAATCCATCATCTACAAATGGAAAAGGTATGGCACAACTGCAAACCTACTAAGACACTACCGTCCACCTAAACTGACAGGCCGGGCAAGGAGAGCATTAATCAGAGAAGCAGGCAAGAGGCCCATGGTAACTCTGGAGGAGAGATCCACAGCCGAGGTGGGAGCATCTGTCCACAAGACAACTATTAGTCATGCACTCCACAAATATGCCCTTTATGAAAGAGTGGCAAGAAGAACGCAATAAGAAGCCATGTCGGGGACACGACAAACATGTGGAAGAAGGTACTCTGGTCAGATGAGCCCAAAATTGAACTTTTGGGCCTAAAAGCAAACAGCTATGTGTGGCGGAAAACTAACATTGCACATCACCCTGAACACACCATCCCCACTGTGAAACATGGTGGTGGCAGCATCATGGGGGCGCTTTTCTTCAGTGGGGACCTGGAAGCTGGTCAGAGTTTATGGGAAGATGGATGGAGCCAAATACAGGGCAATCTTAGAAGAAAAGCTGTTAGAGTCTGCAAAAGACTTGAGACTGGGGCAGAGGTTCACCTTCCAGCAGTACAATGACCATAAAACATACAGCTAGAGCTACAATGGAATGGTTTAGAGGTGAATATATAATTATTATGTCACATAAAAGGTGTAGGAATCTATATAAGGTATACAATCAAAGTTCAAGGTTATGACTGTGATATGATGGCCCTAAAACAGGCTAGGACTAAAATATTCCTAAAATATTCAGTCTTACAAAAGAAATAATAAAACAAGAATAGACCATAGAAATTCAGCATGTAGACATGCTAGATGCAAGAGGCCAAGAGGGGGCAGTAAAATAAAAAAAGAATAGTAGTCATAACTTAGTACTTCAAATAGATTGAAGCGGGGAAGGGGTGGCAAAGTATGAAGACTGGACTACGCTGTTCTCAGCATGCTCCAAAAAGTGTCACATCTGGTGATTGCGTTCCACACGGTCCATATGTGCTCCACAGTGGTTTCCGGAAGTGTGGTGGCCATCTTGCTTACATGGACCTTCCTTTCCTGCAGCTACTGGTTGGCGCAGAGACATGGAATAACATGCCAAGAGCACCAAAAGCTATTGATAATCCTGTTTTACTACACTAGTCTGTAAGTGTTTTTAACCATTTTGTTCCAATAAAATAGCTGGATTACTGTGCTTAGAAGCGCTTTCTAAGGCTGCAAAATAGTCAGCGTCCTAGGGTAAATTTTACAGCACCCAGTGGGCTCTCTGAGACTCAGATTTTCTATACATTAATCTTTTATTTTATTTTTTTCAACCAGTGGGTTGATAGAATGATAGAAAAAAATGATCCCATTCCCCCATATACACATTTCTATTTTGACAGTGGGGAAGGCTCCTGCTGTCAGAACACAATAGCACAGCATGAGCCTTCCCTGTCATCAGAATATAATGGTCAGTAATGACAGCTATAGCAGACCCGACAGGCTAGTTGTACAGATGTCGATCTATAGATCGACATGTGTACAACAAGCCTGCCCTTACATGGATTGAAATGCGACCAGTCCCTCCTGAACTGGCCAAATTTTGGTCAATGCATGGCCTTCCTTAGTCCCATCTTCTGCAGACATAGACATCTTCAATCATTGGTCTCATTAGTGGGTCTCAATATTATAATTATTATCACTAGAGTACTATATCTTCTTTTTCTGGAGCCATTGTGACTCCATTGTAAGGTGTGTTACCTTTCTCAGTGTAGCCAATCTTGTGTAGCTTCTATATACTGCAGTACTGCTCTATTAGTGTAGCAATGCCTGTGTAGCCTCAATACCCTGCACACTAGCCCACGTTTTATTCCCCAACAGGTATTTCATTTATTTCCCAATTAAAGATTATTTGTTAGCATTACAAATAATAGGACACAGACAATTTACTTAATGCTGCAAACGTTTACTGGAATCAACTCTGGTTGATGCCTCTGTAGCTATGTAACAGATCTTCTTCATGACAGTCTCCAAAAATTCCAAATCTCTAGGAGATGTGCCCTACCATAGGGTAAATTTATTAACCACTTGCCAACCAGCCGCCGCAGTTTTACTAGGGCAGAATGGCACAGCTGGGTGAAATGGCATTACCTTGCATCGCTTCGTCTTCCGGCCACTAGAGGCACTCGTGCACCAGCAACGTGTGCCCAGAGCCGATATGAGTGCCCGGCAGGCGCGATGACCGCCAGGCTCCCGCGATCGCTCATGACAGAGCGAGATCTGGGTTCTGTGTGTGTAAATACACAGATCCTGGTTCTTTCAGGGGAGAGGAGACAGACTGTGTGTTCATACTATGTATGAACACCAATCTCTCTCATCTCCTAGACAGTCCCATCCCCCCACAGTTCGAAACACACACTAGGGAACATAGTTAACCCCTTGATCACCCCCTAGTGTTAACCCCTTCCCTGCCAGTGACATTTACACAGTAATCAGTGCATTTTTATAGAGCTGATCTCTGTATAATTGTCAATGGTTTCAAAAATGTGTCAAAAGTGTCCGCCATAATGTCGCAGTCCCAATAAAAATTGCAGATTGCCGCCATTACTAATAAAAAAAATAATATATAATAAAAATGCCATAAATCTATTTCCTATTTTGTAGACGCTAAAACTTTTGTGCAAACCAATCAATATACGGTTATTGTGATTTTTTTTTACACATATCGGTTTTGATACATATCGGCCTAAACTGAGGAATACTGAGGAATTTACGAAAGGCAAATCCACTTTGCACTGAAAGTCGCTCTAAATCTAAGGGGTAGATCTGAAATGATGTTATCATCCAATCATGTGCAAGCTAAAATGTTGTTTTTTATTTTCCTTGCATGTCCCCCTCGGTTCTACAGCGACTTTACTTCCAAGTGCACTTTCAGCACACGTTCAAGTGCACTTGCAGTGCAAAGTGGATTTTCCTTTAGTGAATAACCCCCAGTGTGTTTTTTTCAAAATTGTCATTCTTCTTTTGTTTATAGTGCAACAACTAAAAGTCGCAGAGGCGATCGAATATCACCAAAAGAAAGCTCTATTTGTGGGGAAAAAGGACATCAAATTTGCTACAGCATCGCACGACCGCGCAATTGTCAGTTAAAACGACACAGTATCGAATAGCAAAAAATGGCCTGTTCATTGAGCAGCCAATTCTTCCGAGGCTGAAGCAGTTAAGCAATCACATGCCAGGCCTTGCTGTCTCCAACAAACACAGGTCTTACACTTAAAACTCCCTCTGCCAAATTACCTTTACACCCAGCAACTCTTGCCCTTTCTCCTGACCTTTTTTGCTCTATTACATTGGAAGGAATGGGGCCGAAATATTTAAGCACCCCTTACAGGCATTCAACCAAAAAGCTCAGAGATAGCAGACCATTGAAACTTAATTTCTACAGATTAGCAAATACACAATGGGGTTGATTTACTAAAACTGGAGAGTACAAAATGTGGTGCAGCTGTGCATGGTAGCCAATCAGCTTCCAGGTTTTTATGTCAAAGCTTAGTTGAACAAGCTGAAGTTAGAAGCTGATTACACAGCTGCACCAGATTTTGCACTCTCCAGTTTTGGTAAATCAACCCCGTTCTGTTTGTATTGTGTTATACAATGAACTGTTTTCCCAGACCTCTATGTGGCCTTTTTTATTTAGCCCATGTGTCACTCTCATCACTTTATCATGCACATTCATATATTATTAATACATGATTGGCATGCCACTTTTAGAAAAAGCCAACTGATAATCAAGTCACCACCCTTTCCCAAATGGCCGCACCCTGGCCTTTGACAGAACATGAAAATGCAAAATCTCAAGCACTCTTTTGTTCACCTCAAAGATTCCTGCAAGCACTATATATTCCCCACTGGTATATTCCAAATTATTATTAAATTTGACCTTGATGTAAAAATAAAAGAAAATAATTTTGTTTAGGTATCCTTAAAATGATTGTAAACGATCAACTTGTAAAACAACCCATTTAGTTTAGATAGAAATGAAAGGCAACACATTTTCATATAGATATAAAAAAAAAAAACATTCTGAATACCTTTTTTCCCTTTTTTATAAGTGATCACATTCCCTGTGTTCTCAGTTGCATAAGAGCTGGGGGGAGGAGAAGCAGCAGCACAGTCCCAGTGAATGGCTGTGCAGCGGGGGAGGGGTGTCAGGACAAGTCTGATCATTGGAGGAAAACAGGTTGAGTTCCCAGCATAGGTAGAGAACTGACCACAGTATGCTCTTCTTCTTAGTGTAGTCAGTTTTTTAATAGGAAAGCTGAGGGACTAGCAGGAACGCCAGGATTTCACATAAAGGAAGCAGCACAAAGAGAACAGGATACTTTCTCATACAAGTACATTGTACAGCATGCACATATCAGAAGTATGAAACGTTGTGGTAACAAATGCTTTAAGACACTGTGGGGTATATTCATACATTTTCTTAGAAGATGTACAATTATTCTCAGACCCTGCAGTGCACAGATAGTTTATTAGGAAGATGAATATGTGTGTAGAACAATGCTCTAGTATACCATTTTGAAGGGACAGTCCACCCAAAACTGATATTTCGGTTGGGTGATGCTACAAGGCTTAACCCACCCTGCCTTATACATTTAAGTACTCTAACAGCAAAATACCCTACTCAATTTCAGGCCTAGAAGTCTGGAGCAGCAGAAGGAGTCTTATTCCTCTTGCTTCGCTCTGTATAACACATTTTGTTCAGTAATTTCGTAAAAGCAGCAAAAGCCCTTGTATAGTAGTACCCATAAACTGTATATCATCTCAACTTACTGGGGGGGGGGGGGGGGTATTTATACATGTTTTCATATGTTTTTAGATTCCAAGCTAGAATAGTAAAAAAGTGCCTGCAATTTATAAAGCAGAAAATCAACTGCAGTGCCAATTATGACCAGATATGGCGATAAAGGGCCCCATTTATTTCCTTCTTTGTAACTGTTGGGTCTTTTAGATTATAATTTACTCTATGACTGTTTTTCAACCTTTTTTTCGGTTGAGGCATCCTTGAAAATCCTGCACAGTCTTGAGGCACCTCATTTTAAACATTTAAAAAAAAAATGTTAGTTTTACATAATGCAGCAGCATCCAGAAACGTATAACACCCAACATAGAGGTGATTTATTTTTACATAGCAAATATACCTTTGCACAATGGTACTGAATAGTATTCCAGTGTTTTTCTCCCTCACTCAGACCTTAGGAGCACGGCAGGGGAGGGGCAAACAAGAATGCTGTACATCATCATCACGTGACATCATCCTTAATAGCTGATGATGTCACTGGTTGTTAGGCTGGACCGCACAGTGCCCAAGCTTCTAAAGCTGCACAATAAAAACCTGTGGCTTTGTGTAACTAAAAGGCAGGTTTGATCCACTTGGCAGCTTGTACACAATTTCGGAACAATTTGGGGCAATTTTTAGCCATTTTACTATGGCACCCCTGGAGAACCTAGAGTGCAACCCAGGGTGCTGCGGAACCCTGGTTGAAAAAGGCTGCTCTGTGACGTTAAAGATACCTAATCTACATATGATATAGGATATATTTGCTATTTATTTAAAGAACAATATTTCATCTTTTTAATCCAGTGATGTCAAAATTATCCTACAAATCTTTAATTTGAAACCATTTATAGGTATATGATGGGAACTAGGAATTAACGTAAAACTGATGATTGACACAATTTATCCAGATATACCTGTATACAAAACATACACAAAAAAAAAAAAAAAACATATCACATATGTAAAATATATACACAGAGAGAGCATACAGCTCATGCAACAACACATACATATATATAATAATAAAAACAAAATGATACCCACATGCATACAATAATGCATTTGGATGCTATTTCAAAGATCCTTGGTGTGCTATCAACATATCTCTTAACCATTAATACAAGCAACACAAAGTGTTCTTTTGGTTTGGGGGCTAGAAATACGCCAAAAGGGAACTGGTGGCAAGCAATGTCATTACAATAAGGACGATGAAGTAGGTCACACATGACAGCTTCTGCCCTAAAGGTTAGCCACAGAAACAGTGGTGTCCAAACAAAAACCAGACCACCATACTATGCCGAACAAATACATTTCATGAAACAAAGAAGCAACATTCTCAAACAATTTAAGTCTTTGCATGCATGTAAAACCATCTAAACAGGAGGTTGTTAATAAAATAGGACTTTATAGAGATGAATCATACACAATATGCTTCATTCATACGTGTAGTGTACAGATAAATAGCTTTTAAGGCGCACACTGTAAAAAAAAAATTGTGAAACACATTTGACACCGCAGATTTTTTGCAACAATGGCGAAGTAAACTGAGCAATTACCCACGCAATCACCATCGCAATCAAGTCATGTCGGATAATACACATGCACACTATATTATAGCCCTATTATCTAGAGACAATTGATAATATGCCTAAGCTGCTCAACCAAAAAAAATAATAATAAATGCCAAAGTAGCACTAAAATACATTTTTTTAATTCAATAGAAGCAAACAAATAAAGATAAGGAAAGATACGTAAAAATCCTGGTAAAAATTATTTAGAAGAACAAATATTTATATTATTTGACATAATAAATATTCATTCATTGTTAAAAATATGCTCCAAAGCTAAACCAAAAAAAACAATTTCAATGTGCATATTTGCTGTTCAATAACTAGCCATATGTGTGCATGTATGTTTATATATATATATATATATATATATATATATATATATATATATATATATATATATATATATATATATATATATATGTATATAATATATATTTATACACATTCACACAAATATAGCTAGTTATTGCACAGCAAATATGTGCAATGAAAATGTATAATTTTTCATAACTGATAAATTTCCTATACACTATCATGCCATGCATATTAACAAAAAAATAAATACACTCTACCTGTTTTTACAGCATATTTTAAGGTGGTTTTGCAGTTAAGCAGAATCCCCTCCAAACTTTGTGGCTGGTCAGACAGTTCCCAGTTATATTCCTGAAGAAGCTCATTGGGATAGTGAAAATCAATCACCTTATTTGATCTGTCAAAGGTGTTCACCACATATTTCAATAAAATGTCTATAATTTGTTGTAAGAAACGCATTGTTTCTGCCTCTCCATTTTTTGCAGGAAGAAGGTCTGAAAAAAAGACATTTTTTTAGAATCATTGATCTTTATTTTCACATTATGAGTGAAATAATCTTTATTTAAAAAAAAAAGAATCATAGCAACAAATAATTTCAGAGAATGTTAAATATAATTACATAGTTGTGTTTTTTCATAATTAATCTAGTTTAATGTTGTTACATTTTGTGTTTTAATATGTTGATGCATATTAAATATTGTAAAATGAATAGCACATAATGTAAATATTTTGCTATGCAATTTATCTATATATTTTTTTATGTAACATCTAATAGTTTATCTAAAGGGAAAAAAATGTGCGTTCATGTTAAATCCTTTAATGCTTAGTTTAAGTAATTGTGCATAACAATTGCCCTAATCAGAGTGTGTCAATTAAATCCTTATCTCTAATCCAGAGGGTTCACTGGGCAATAAAGAATTTCTAATAAAAAATTACATACGATGGACTGCAGAAAAAAGATTACATTATGTGCTTGCACATTCCAGGATACATTTTTAATCTGAAATATATATATATATATATATATATATATATATATATATATATATATATATATATATATATATATATATATATTCAATAAAAATATAGATATATATATAATAATATATAATATAATATAAAATAAAAATATAGAATGCAAAATTAAATGTAAACAAAATTAAATATGAGAAAAAGGGTGCTTCAATTATTTGTGTATATATATATATATATATATATATATATATATATATATATATATATATATATATATATATATATATATGTATGTATATATATATATATACAAATAATTGAAGCACCCTTTTTCTCATATTTAGTTTTGTTTACATTTAATTTAGCATTCTATATTTTAACAAAGGATGAATTTGTTATTTTCCTGTTCAGTACATACCTGTTGAGTATAATAAGGAGAAGTTTAATTCACCCTTGTCACAGCTGCATAGCTTCTTGTCATAGCTGGATTCAAATCCTTCACCCGTGCATATTTCCTCCTTGTTGGTGGACTCTTTGGATTTTTCCCCCTCTCTATAAAGCATAGCTGGACAGGGAGATTAATACATGAAGTGAGCTTAACTATGTTTATATCTGTGACAGATATTTGATTGTTACATAGGCATATAATAGAACATAAAATCTAACATACAACAATAACATTTAACAACATACACTTTACGATATCATATTCGTTTAATATTACATTAAAAAAAAACTAATATTGTTACTTACCACATAATTTTGTGCTGATCCCCCCAGTAAATTTTTGAGCAACCTGGCACCATGCTTTTGCTGAAAACAACAAAAAAGAAAACACAGTTTAAATCAATCTTTCTTTCTTTCTTTCTTTCTTTCTTTCTTTCTATCTTTCTCTCATTCTTTCTCTTTCTTTCTCTCCTTCTTTCTTTCTCTTCCCCTTTTTCCCATTTATTTATTTATTTCATCATGTCCTTTAAATCTGTTTCAGATCTAATTTTTAATGATTGTTTTTTTAAAATATGTCATATTTTATTTAATGAACCATTTAAAACAATTCACTTTCTAGATATAAGATATATGGATTTTTAAAATGTAGATATATAATACTAATACTCTTTAAGGATTTTTCAGTTACCTGTGTAGAAATATATATTCAATATATATAGATAATTTAGAGCAAAAATTGTGTTTGGATTGTTGGATCTGTATGCCCATTATCGTTAATTCTGTTTCAAATCTAATTTTTAATAATTTAAAAAAAAATATGTTTTATTTTATTTAGTGAACAATTAAAAAAAAACACTTTCTAGATCTAAGATATATACATTTTTTTAAATGTATGTATAGCATGTGAATCAGCCTTTTGCAGTAAGTTACCTGTGTAGAAATATAAAAAAAAAAAAATATATATATATATATATATATATATATTTTCTTCTACACTAAATTGAGAGCAAAAAAGTGTGTTTTAATTGGATCTGTATGATGCGAAAATTCTTCTCTTTGGGCCAGGGAAATCAGCTGAATAATTAAGAGAAATCAGATCCAGCCTACTCACCTGTGCCTAGGTTGTCTGGTTCACTGTTCCCTTCTTCTGCCCCAAAGGACCAAAATCCAGAGCCAGGAGATGCCATCCCAACCCTGGAGAGTACAGACAGAAGTGGGATGGCAGCTTATATTAGTGATGCTGTTGAATCCCTAGGACAGGCGCATAGAAATAAACAGCCAAATAAAGATGAGTGCCTATCGGAGGGGGAATAACTGCCAGGGGGACTGAAGTGTGTGCGGAGAGTGAAGGGGAGCCAGCACTGAGCGGTGTAGTCAGTGGAGCAATCAATGAGAAGGCGAGCTGTGTCAGTCTACACAGAGCAGCCTCTGTAGAGTCCTCTGTATGGAGCTGTCTGCGGTGCTGAACCCGCCTGGTAGAGCACTGTACTCCTCTAAGTGACTCAGATCTCTCTCCTCTACGCGTCAGACCCTTCTAAGAGTCCAGACATGACAGCCCCCCCTCCCTGAACACTTTCAGCCACCTATTGGTTAACAACGCTGTCTTTTGTAATAGTCGTTTTATGGGACAAAATACAAGGGAAGGCTCTGAGATGACGCCGCAGGACCTCATTCTGACGTTATTCCAAAGACAAAAAAAAGAAAAAAAAAGAAGGGACCTTTGTCTAAAGATTGGCAAAACCATCAAACTATGACTATATACGCATGTTACGCAGATTATGCATAATCCATTTCCTTGAGGGAAAATCCATAGACTAAAAACACAACCCTGGTATATAAAGCACACAAAAAACATATTTATAAATGCAATCACATAATTACATACAGGGTTGCCAAATGGTCTAGTTTTTCTTCAATTATTATCGAGTAACCGCTCTTCAAATGGTGTAACTATATACAGTGGTCTTGGTTTTGTAACCTCAACTACAAAGAAATTTACAAATATCATAAAGGCATGCACATTTCAGAGCTGATCGAACCATGTGAATTTTTATCATACACAGAAGATTTGATAATTTTTGCTTTTTTACTGTGTGCCCTGGTTGACACTGATGCTATTTCAGATGTGAACCAGATTGTACTGAATGGAATGACAAGGGAAATAACATTGGTTCCTATGGAGCCTGTTCACATCAATGCAGTGTAGCTGCAATATGACTTTGGGATCCTGAGCTTCTTTAATGCGATGTAAATTTTTTAGCAACCTAGCACCATGCTTTTTTTCTTTCTTTCTTTCTTTCTTTCTTTCTTTTTTTCTTTCTTTCTTTCTTTCTTTCTTTCTTTCTTTCTTTCTCTCTTTCTTTCTTTTTTTTTTATTATTCTTTCTTTCTTTCCTTCTTTTCTTTCTTTCTTTCTCTCTTTCTTTCTTTTTTTATTATTCTTTCCTTCTTTTCTTTCTTTCTTTTTTTTTTTTCTTTCTTTTTTTTTTCTTTTTCTTATTCTTTCTTTCTTTCTTTCTTTCTTTCTTTCTTTCTTTCTTTCTTTCTTTCTTTCTTTCTTTCTTTCTTTCTTTCTGTCTCTCTCTCTCTTTCTCTTGTTATTGTTCAATATTTTTATTGAAGTTTACAGGGAGAATAGAAAAAAAATGGGTAGGAGGGAACAATGTCAACCATACAATAGGACATAGTGAATGGGGACATATGTGTGGGTATAAATGTCAAAACAGTAATAACAAACCTGTGCAGATAATGTAATACATTACAATGGTTGAGTTCAAGGTCAGGAGGATCGTCTGACACCCTCGGACACCCCATCTGGGAAAGAGCTGTGCTGTGAGGGGGAGACCATTCAGCTAACCTTTAATCTATTGTTCAAACATTTTAGTAGGAAAGGGGATTTGGTACATGACGTAGAGACGGAGGGGGAGAGCTCTCCCCGGGAGCAAAGGTAGTGCGTGAAACATAGAACCAATAGGGATGCAGCCCAAGTAGTGAAGATAAGGGTAGCAGTAATAGTGCAGTGCATTCAAAACCGGTGAGTGGTGTAACATAAAGCCATAGCCAATATGCATTAAGTCGGTAGTAGTGAGGCACAGGTCTGAGATCAGCAGTGGGCTGCTTATGCTAGGGAGAGCTAGGTATAGCAAGTCTTGGGGATGAGATGGGGAAAAAGTCAGATCAAATTCAAGGAACTAGGGGTATCTGATCATGGTCGCGTTTGATTTGTGGATCCTGGGGGGAGAGCCCATTCAGGTGAATGAGCCATTAAAGAACAGAGAAAAAGAAGAAGAGACGGGGGGGAGGGAATGGTAAAGAAGGAATGGGAGAGCAGGAGAGAGAAGAGGAGTTGCTGAGGAAGGGGGCGAAGGGAGGGAGTCTGATGGCTGTATATACTCAGGAGGGAAGTGGCTTATGGGCGGTGTAGAGAGCTATCAATATTGGGGGGAAGAAAGTGATCTACCCCAGGTTGCCAACGTCTTTCATATTTAGTGACGTTATCGTGGAGTATGGCCCTCACCCTTAGCATGGATCATTGCTCTAGTGATTCTATGATTTCGCACCAAATTTGATGGTGGTGCATGCCTCATTCAGTGCAGCCTCAAAAGCAATTCGGGGAGTAATATGGGAGGTATTTCGATATCCGGGCAGGGACTAAGTACCAGCACATTAATTAGTTGGTTTCAAAGGCTACTACATTTTGGCAAGCAGATTTAGTGACTAGCCAAATGTTGGACCAATCTTACATCTCTAGCTGGAGGTCTAGATCAGCTTCCCATTGTGCTGCATATTGGAGGAAAGTGTGTCCGGGGGGAGATGAGAGATATTAAGCCCCAAGCGTGGGGGTCTTTTTCACAGATGTGTTCGAAAGCTGACAAGTCTGGGAGGGAGGTGCTGGTGCACAAACAAGGGGTGCTTGAGTTGGAGGTAACAGAAAATTTCAGAGTTAGGAAGGCCATGGGACTCACTGAATGTAAGGAATGGTTTGAAGGTATCAGGAGTAGTAAATGAGTAGGCTCGGAGGAGATTAGCAGACGACCACCAATAGAAGATAAAAGGTTAGGACTATGCAGGGTAGAAAGCAGGGTTGCAGAGATAGGACAAAAGGGGATTATGTGGGGATTGGAGTCCAAACTTGGTTTTGAAGTTGTCCCAAAGTTGTAACGAGTGGTGCGTAGTGGGGTTCTTTAGGGTCCTGTGATCACATGGGCGGAGCCACAGCAAGTTGGCCACTGAGAGAGGGTCACAGTCCATGGATTTAAGAGAAACCCAAAGGGACATTTCCTGCATAGCGTGGTATTTTAGTAGTTAGGCCAGCTGGGCCGCCTGATAGTATTTGACAAAGTGAGGGAGACCTAGTCCGCCTTGGAGCTTGGGAAGATATAGAACTGATTTGGGTAGTCGAGGTCTGGTGTTGTCCCAGATATAGGCAAGAACTTTACATGGCAAAAGTCTGAGGATATGTGAGGGGATGGGGATGGGTAGGACCCAGATTAAATAAAGGATCTTCCAGAGAATGGTCATTTTGGTAGCGTTAATACATTCTAACCATGCTAAAGGCAATGTAGACTAAGGGGATATAAGGCTGGTGAGGTGAGATAGCATGGGGGGGTGGGATAGTTTGCAGAATAGAGGGCTGTGGGATCTGCTTTTAGTATAATGCCTAGATAAGAGATGTAGTGGGGGGGACCATGAAAATGGGAGAGATTTCTGAAGTTGTGATAGAAGTTGCGGCAGGGAGACATTAAGGACTTGTGAGTTCTGTGCATTTATGATGAGACTGGAAATAGAGGCAAATTGATCTAATGTGAATGGAGAGAAGGGGAGGTAAGAAAAAAGGAGAATGTCGTAGGGAAAACAAACAGAGTTTGTGACGGTGACCACCTAGTTCGAGCCCTTTAATGTTTGGATTGAAACGTATTGTTTGGGTCTCTCTCTCTCTTTCTTTCTTTCTTTCTCTCTCTCTAAGATGACACTGCAAGACCTCATTCTAATATTATTCCAAAGACAAAAAAACAAAACAAAAAAAGAAGGGACTTTTGTCTAAAGATTGACAAAACCATTGAACTATGACATCACTCACCGGCCACTTTATTAGGTATGCCTGTTCAATTGTTTGGTAACACAAATTGCTAATCAGCCAATCACATAACAGCAGCTCAATGCATTTAGGTTTTCAGAAATGGTGAAGACGACTTTCTGAACTTCAAACCGAGCATCAGAATGGGGAAGAAAGGGGATTCAAGTGACTTTGAAGGTGGCATGGTTGTTGGTGCCAGACGGACTGGTCGGAGGGACGGAGTGTTTAAAAAACTGCTGACCTACTGGGATTTTCACAAGCAACCATCTCTCGGGTTTACAGAGAATGGTCCAAAAAAGACAAAATATCCAGTGAGTGGCAGTTGTGTGGAGGAAAATGACTTGTTGATGTCAGAGATCAGAGGAGAATGGGTAGACTGGTTTGAGATGTTATAAAGGCAACATTTACTCAAATGACCTCTCGTTACAACCAAGGTATGCAGAATACCATCTCTGAATGCACAATACATCTAACCAAGAAGCAGATGGGCTACAGCAGCAGACGACCACACTGGGTGCTACTCCAGTCAGCTAAAAACAGCAAACTGAGGCTTCAATTCAAACAGGCTCACTAAAATTGGACAATAGAAGATTGGAAAAAACGTTGCCTTGAATGATGAGTCTCATTTTCCACAGCAACATTCCGATGGTCGGGTCAGAATTTGGTGTAAACAGTATGAAAGCATGGATCCATCCTGCCTTATATCAACGGTTCAGGCTGGTGGTGCTGGTGTAATGGTGTGGAGGATATTTTATTGCACACTTTGGGCCTCTTAGTACCAATAGATCATAGTTTAAATGCCAAGGCCTACCTGAGTATTGTTGCTGACCATGTCCATGCCTTTATGACTACAGTGTACTCATCTTCTGATGGCTCCTTCCATGTCACAAAGATCAAATCATCTCATCACTTGTTTCTTGAACATGACAATGAGGTCACCGTACTCCAATGGCCTCCACAGTCACCAGATCTCATTCCAATAGAGAACCTTTGGGATGTGGTGGAAATGGAGATTTGCATCATGGATGTGCAGCTGACAAATCTGCAGCAACTGCATGATGCTATCATGTCAATATGGACGAAAATCTCTGAGGAATGTTTCCAACACCTTGTTGAAGTATTGATAGTTTAAAAAACTCATGAACAGGTATATTAGCGAACGCAGTATAAAGGGATATGGGACATTCGTTTTAGACATGAACACACCCACACAGGTTGAACTGGATGGACTGGTGTCTTTATTCAAAGATACCAACTATGTAACTATGCCGTGCAATTCTGTGGTCCATAGACTTCAATGGAAACGCTTTCAAATCACTTATCTTACATAGTTACATAGTTAGTCAGGTTGAAAAAAGACACAAGTCCATCCAGTTCAACCACAAAAAAAAAAAATAATAATAATAATAATAATAATATCATACAATCCCATATACCCAATTCTATACCCACAGTTGATCCAGAGGAAGGCAAAAAACCCCAGCAGAGCATGATCCAATTTGCTAAAACAGGGGAAAAAATTCCTTCCTGATCCCCCGAGAGGCAATCAGATTTTCCCCGGATCAACTTTACCTATAAATGTTAGTACCCAGTTATATTCTGTACACTTAGGAAATAATCCAGGCCTTTCTCTACTGAGCTAGCCAGAACCACCTCTGCAGGGAGTCTATTCCACATTTTCACAGCTCTTACTGTGAAGAAACCTTTCCATATTTGGAGATGAAATCTCTTTTCCTCTAGACGTAAAGAGTGCCCCCTTGTCCTCTTTGTTGACTGTAAAGTGAATAACTCAACACCAAGTTCACTATATGGACCCCTTATATATTTGTACATGTTGATCATATCCCCCCTTAATCTCCTTTTATCAAGAGTGAATAAATTCAGTTCCTCTAATCTTTCCTCATAGCTCAGTTCCTCCATGCCTCTTATCAGTTTGGTTGCCCTTCTCTGCACTTTCTCCAGTTCCCTGAAATCCTTTTTTGAGAACTGGAGACCAAAACTGAACTGCATATTCCAGATGAGGTCTTACTAATGATTTGAACAGGGGCATAATGATATCTCTCTCTCTGGAGTCCATACATCTCTTAATACAGGAAAGGACTTTACTCACTTTGGAAAACGCAGCTTGGCATTGCATGCTATTATTGATCTTATGATCTACCAAAACCCCCAGATCCTTCTCTACTATGGATCCCCCCAGTTGTACTCCCCCTAGTATGTATGATGCATGCATATTCTTAGCCCCCAAGTGCATAACTTTACATTTCTCAACATTAAACCTCATCTGCCACATAGTCGCCCAATTAGACAGAGCATTGAGGTCGGCTTGTAAATTGGAGACATCCTGTAAGGACGTTATTCCACTGCATAGCTTGGTGTCATCTGCAAAGATGGAAATGTTACTGTTGATCCCAGACCTAATATCATTTATAAAGATATTAAAAAGTAAGGGTCCCAGCACTGAACCTTGGGGTACACCACTGATAACCTTAGACCATTCAGAGTAAGAATCATTAACCACTACTCTCTGAATTCTGTCTTTTAGCCAGTTTTCTATCCATTTACAAACTGATATTTCCAAACCTGTAGACTTTACCTTACACATGAGCCATGTGTGCGGAACTGTATCGAACGCTTTTGCAAAATCCAAGTATACCACGTCCACCGCCACCCCTCTGTCCAAGGTTTTACTTACCTCCTCGTAAAAAGAAATCAGGTTTGTCTGACAACTTCTGTCTTTCATGAATCCATGCTGTCTGTTGCTTAAAATATTTTTTTCCTGCAAGAACTCGTCTATGTGGTCTTTTATTAATCTCTCCAGTATCTTCCCAACTATAGAAGTTAAACTAACAGGTCTATAGTTACTTGGTAAAGACTTTGTTCCCTTTTTAAATATAGGCACCACATTGGCCCTGCGCCAATCCAGTGGTACTATTCCTGTCATTAATGAGTCCCTACAAATTAGATACAATGGCTTTGAAATTACAGAGCTCAATTCTTTTAGGATCCGTGGGTGGATGCCATCAGGTCCAGGTGCTTTATCCACCTTTATTCTGTCCAAATATTTCTGGACCATATCACTTTTGAGCCATTGTGGATTTGGGGCTGTGTCACTACCACCCCCATCATGGACATGAGCTCCCCCATGCTCATTTGTATACACAGAGCTGAAGAAAGTATTTAATAAGTTAGCCTTCTCTTTGTCCCCAGTCACCCACTCCAGATTATTTTGTAAAGGGCTTACATGCTCAGACTTGACCTTTTTACTATTAATATATTTGAATAATTTTTTGGGGTTTGTCCTACTATCTTTTGCAATCTGTCTTTCATTTTGAATTTTTGCATCCTTGATTTCCTTTTTACATATTCTGTTATATTCTTTGTAACATTTAAATGACACTAGTGTTCCTTCATTTTTATATTTTTTAAAAGCTCTTTTCTTATAGTTTATAGTTTTTTTTAACTTTGGCCGTGAGCCACATCGGTTTTATTTTTAGCCTTTTAAACTTATTGCCCATGGGAATATACTTTGCAGTGAGATCACAAACAGTCTTTTTGAAGAATTCCCATTTCTGTTCTGTGCCCATTGATGCCAATATTCTCTCCCAGTCTAGGTCCTGGAGAGCAGCCCTCATCCTTGGAAAATTTGCTCTCTTGAAATTAAGTGTTTTTATCTTTCCTGTATGTGGTTTTTGCTTACAGCTAACATCAAATGAAATCATGTTACGGTCACTGCTACCCAGGTATTCCTTTATTTGAACATTAGTAATACGTTCTGCATGGTTTGAGATTACCAGGTCCAAAAGAGCATCATTCCTAGTTGGGGTCTCAATAAACTGGACCATAAAATTGTCCTGTAATAGGTTTATAAATTTTTGCCCTTTAACTGTCCCAGCAGTGCCATTACTCCAGTCAATTTCTGGGTAGTTAAAATCCCCCATTATTATCACTGTTCCAGCCCTTGCAGCCCTTTCTATCTGTGCAAGGAGCTGAGTCTCCACCTCCTCATTAACATTGGGTGGTCTATAACAAACTCCAGTGATTAACTTTGAACTACGCACATCTGTTTTCAGTTCCACCCATAATGCTTCAGACTCCTCACTTATCTGTCCTATTTTCAAAGGATTCTGGAAGGTTTTTTTCCCCCAGGACAGAAATTGCAGCTGTATCTAAATTCTGTCAAAAATTACATCAAGTCGCACTGCAACTGCCCTTGAAAATTGCACTGACAATTGAATAAAAAATTGCAAACAAACAACACTGTATTTGTGTGACTCTAGCCTTAAATGTTGCTTGTATCAGTCATAATGAATCCTGTACTGGGTTCCTCCTCCTTGTCTTATTGGGTCCCATAAGTTGAAGGAGCTGTATCTTTGACTTCTGAAAATGTAAATAAAGACTTAGGGGTGATTACTAAAGCAAATTGGCTGTTCACTTTGCAAGGTAAGTTTCCCTTAGCTTGGTGGATGTGGTGTATATTCACTTTGCAAAGCATACTAAACTTTGTGCATGGAAAAAATAAAGAGTGGGGTTGATTTGCTAAAGCTTGAGAGTGCAAAATCTGGTGCAGCTTTTGTCAAAGCTTGATTGAACAAGCTGAAATTAGAAGATGATTGGCTACCATGCACAGCTGCACCAGATTTTGCACTCTCAGTTTTAGTAAATCAACCCCAGTATTTTTCCTTGCACATGATTGGATGATTGGTCAGTAGAGCTTTACCTAATTCACTAAGCTAAGGGAAAATTCCCTAGTGAACAACCTATATGCCTATCATCCCCATAGTATTTGGGGGGGCTTTTTAATTTTTTTTTATAAATATTTTTTAACTTCTCTGTGTGATAACTTTGGTCATGTTTTGCCCAATGCACACTTTTTTTATTACATCTGGAGCAATATTTGTACATTGACCATAGGTGTGCTCAGCCTATTGCATTAGATTGTGTGCCCCAAAGCTAGAACACACATGCCTCTCTCTGCAGCCTCAGCTACACAGGGCAGTGAATGAAAAAAAGTGCTCTGTGCTGAGTGGCTTCCTGTTCATTCACAAACTGAAGCATAATAAACGCAGTTTACTATGCTTAAGTTATGAATGGACACAGTGAGAGAGTCTCTGTACATTTAGAAAAGGAAGAGGCCAGTAAATTACATATTTTCTAACCTTTGCTCTGCTCCCCATCCTGAAACATCCCCCACAGCACGGCAGGAGAAGAGAGGAGGGAGCCAGCAGCACTGCAGGGCAGGGTAGCCAACAAGGTGGGGGGAAGCCCGGGAATCAGCACTGCACATAGTGATTAGAATGTGCCCAGTCACACCTGGCACACCCCCTGTGCATGCCTATGACATTAGCCCTATTACTACCTACTATTTTTGTGGGGCTAAGAGCAGAATAGTTATTGGCTTACAATATTTAGAAGTACACCGGAGCCCAAAAGGCACTAAAACTCTTATAGCAAATGTAAGTGTTTCCAAATAGCTAGTCCAGGCCTAGGTAACATATACACTATAATGAATATAGGGATCTTTTTTTTTTTGCAAATAAACTGAAGCCTTGGGACTTGGGCCTGCAAAGCTCTTTAGGTGAAACTCCTGGCTGCTCAGCCAGCCATTGCATTTTATCAGTGTCCAGACAGAGAGCAAAAGCCATGATTGGGTGAGTATGTAAAGAATAAGCCAATTCAGCGAAGTGAATAGAGAGACTAGGAGTAATCAGAGATTATAATAACTGATCTGTTCCTACCACCTGCACTCTTCCCTGTGATTTCAAGCTCTTTCATTAAAGAGAATAATGCATAGAAAGAAAATTTTTAGTGCATTATGCTGAATGTCATTGAACAAGATATAGCAGAACATAAATTAAGTCTTAGAAAAATATTTTACATATATTATAAGTTGCTTTAAGAATGCTACACCATTGTGCTCAAATCATTTCACATTCCTTTCTTTTACTGATGCATTCTCTTATTGTATTTATTTTATCAGTATTCTGTGAAGGCTTGTATTAGACTGTCATTAGTTAATTGTTTATGTACATATGCTTAGAAGAGAAATTAAATATGCTTTTAGTAATTGATTATTAATGTCATTATTATTATTATTATTATTATTATTATTATTATTAATAAAGTAGAGCTTAAGTCAAAGATAAAAATAACATATATGATGAATCTATCAATAGTAATAATGCAAAGGAAAAAATAATGTATATAATGTAGTATGTCGATACTAATAACACTAGATTGATTGTTAAAGCGGGAGTCCGCTGGGAGTCCGCGTTTTTTTTTTTTTTTTAAAAGCCAGCAGCTACCAATACTGCAGCTGCTGACTTTTAAAATAGTGACACTTACCCGCCCAGCGCGCCCGCGATGTCGGCACCCAAAGCCGATCTCTTGATCGTCTCTCGGGTGCTGCCGCTGCCATCTTGGGTATGGGAATCAGGAAGTGGAGCCTTTCGGCTTTATTTCCCGGTTCCCTACTGCGACTTTCGGAAAGGGGCGTAGATTCTGCGGAAAGGGGTGTGCCTTCTGCAGAATCTACGCCGGAAGTGGCTGCAGATACCTGTACTGTACAAGTACCTGCACCCCCCTCCCCCCTGAAAGGTGCCAATTGTGGCGCCGGAGGGGGGGAGGATTCCAATGAGTGGAAGGTCCACTTTAGGGTGGACCTCCGCTTTAATCTAGTCCCACCTTCAACAATAACATTTTTGTACCTTTTTTTTAGATTAAGTTCCTTCAGCAGGGTGATAATACTGTTCTTTTTGAAGGCGAATCACTACAGCATTGTCACCCTGTCGACAAGTCATTTCAGATGGACACTGTAAACAGATGCTGTCACTTTGTCCATAGATCTTCTTTTATATGGCAGTACTTCCTCTCAAGCCTCAGCTGATGGTCGGACATGCTCTGGTCCTAGACAGAGCCTAATAGGACCCATATTCAAACAGCAGACCTGAGGAAAGGAGTCCCTTGTCCCCCAAAACGTGCTAGCTATATTCTACCATCTATACTGCAAATAAAGCAGTTTATTTCACAACTACTGCATTTTGGGCACTCCTTTACATTCACCTCCTTTGATCACTATGAGAGTGACCACCTGGGCCGCACCCTGAGGTAGCAGCGCATACCCTTAACATGGGTTACCATCTTAACAAAACAGTCGGGCATCAAACTATGGAAAGAAACATTTCTTACCTTGCCTTTTGGACCTCCTATCTATAACCAGTGACCAACCAAGTGAGTCTCTACCCTTCAAGAATTAGGTCTTAACAGTGATGTGGTTTTAACCCTTTTGTAGTCAAAAGTTATCACTGTGTGGATGCCTAGACCAAATTGATCTTTGTCAGTATGCTTTCCCTACTCTGTTCTAGTACCAAAATTGAAGTTTGAAACCATTGACGATAAGTGGTTCTCTCACCAACCCTTAAGTCAAAACTGTGTCCTGAGGAACTTCTGAGGGCAACATGGGTCCAGTAGGTCGACACTCCTGAAAGTGCCAGTTTCTGAAGAAAACAAGTCTTTATTGATATGGTGTTCAGTACCAGCAGTATGGCCGGCAGTAGAGTTTAATAGTTACTTTTTTTTTTTAAAGCTTTTTAGAGCATTTGGTTTGGTGACAGAGCCACTTTAAAATCTATCTACTACTTCATGTCCACAGGGTGACAAAGCTACAGTGATATCAGTGCAGGAAGAACAGCTTTGCCACACTGCTGAAAAAAGTTGAAATTCAAAAGGTCTACTGGCAGGACCACACCCTAAGAGGGGTGAACATCGAAGAAATAAGTTGCATCACTGCTTTTGATGTACTGCATTATACAGTATGTATTTTTCCTTCGACCATAGGCATGTTGGGATCTATTGAAAGGAACAGTTGCACCTTTGCTGGCCTTGTTTCTCCAGCAGCCATTCACTAATAAGGTTTTATTTATCAGGTGTGTCTTCTTCTCAAATTGTGTAGTACATGGAAGTAATGAAGATCATAGCCTGGCACAGTGCTTATTAATTGTAACCAGAAGATTAATGCACATATCAGTGAATGCACGTATGCATGTATGTACTTGGGATTAAGGATGGTAAAAACACAGTTATGTAGAAAATAATTTTACGAAAAATAGCACCCCTCACCCATTATCTTGAGCCTAAAAGCTGAAAATGCCAAAGCTGAGCTTAGTCATCATTAGAATTGTCACATAGGAATCCTTTGTGCTAATTCCAGCTAGGTGACCAATGGAGCGTGGAAGTCAAGGCTAAAACAGATTTATACTCTCACTTCTCTACGGGACCCTGCAGGCAGTGCTGCCATTTCCCTGCCCCACTGGCTCCACACGACTGAACAGAGATATAAAAGATATGAGGCTTATAGGGAATGAGAGCCGGAAAAGAAAAATATGTTGGAAAGACTGGGCTCTCACAATAACACACTTTGCCTTGATGTTCAACTACAAAGACAGAGAGGATTATGTCACCTGTCCTTGAACTCAATTGTCTATTAGATGCAGATTATAGTTACAATCCAAGCTTCTTTGATAGTAAAAGGCATTTTGGAACACTTGCACGTATATAGGTGAGCTTCTTTATCTTTTGGCCAAGTCTGGGAAATTCCTGTATCATTTAGAAAACCTTTACCCCACTGAGGTCAATTATATCTTTGCTCATACTGCTGTATATGATGAGCTTCAAAGGCTGACTTTAGCCCACTTTAGCATGTAACTTTAATTATTCAAGCAAAAATGTGCCTTCTAGTTGAAGGGGATGAATGCAGAAGTGTGCAACAGTGCAGTAGCAGCCAGCAAGTAATAAATGTGCATGGGTGCAGTGAAGAGGGAGGTCTGCACATTGGTGTAATGTCCATGACACTTGCATTGGTGTCACGGCAGCAAGTGAACAAGTGTCAGTACAAAACTGTTATTTTTTTTTGACAGGTGGTGTGCTTCATGATTGATGGTGGATTTACAGCGAGGGACTTTTATTGGAACTTTAAATTTTTTTAATAAAGGACTTATCAAATGTTTGGGTATCTATATTTTTAGGCTTAATCTCCTATTTTTTGTGAATGAGTAGGGGTACTATGTTTCCCTTTCTTGTTCACGTGAGGGGGGGGGGGGGGGTTCCCTTATTATTAAAGGGGGCTTCCAGATTCCAAAAAGTCCCTCACCGACCAACTTTGTTTTCTTTAACATGCCAACAAAGTGCTTTGCCAAGGGGGAACCCCCCCCCCCATGTTGGGAGCATATGGCCAGGTATGTTTTCCTGATTACTGACCAGCCAGGCTGCATGCTAGAGTAAAGGGTCTGGTATGGGGACCTGACATTTCTTTTCTTTTTTTTAAATACCCCTCAAATTCCATATCAGAACCAAAGTTTGGCTCCTTGCCAAACTGAATTTAAAAAAAATGCCCTTTGCATTGGTACATGTTCCCTAAAGCAGTACCCACTGCTATGTTTTGACACCACCCTGTCTATTAGCCCAATAAATAGGCATTTTTTTAGTTGACAGATTCAGCTTCTATTGATTTCAATGGGGTTTGAGTTCAGCATTCAAACTACTTTGAGCTTCACTGAACCCTGCTTGAACCAAATGCAGGGCAGTTCAGCTCATCGCTAGTTATCAGTAAAAAAAAAAAGAAAGAAAATCTCAAATTTTAAGTGGAAAAGAAAAGGATTCTTCGTTGTTACTGGCGGGTTTAATTACATCACAGGCCGCTGACCCTGCCCCCAACGTACCTTTCGTCTACAGGTGGACATATTCAGGGGACAAGTAAGATACTAGGAGTGGACTTTTTATGTTTATTCATTTTTTTCATCTTTCAGTTTTATTTTTATGTGATAGTGTTTGTAATTATTTGGTCACACTGTGTAGTTTATTCATTTTCAAGGTGGAATTTCACATTGGTTTCTGGTCAAACAATGTTTTCACAGACATAAATAGGTAATGAGATATGATCTTTGTATATGTGGGTATAGTAATTTAGGAGTTTGCAAATCTTTTTTATTTTAAATATTATTTGTAACACCTTGTAACTGGAGGATTGAGCGCAGCATTTTCCTATTGCACCTAGCACATACAAATATTAGCGTTAAATTGCTAATTTGAAAGCCCAGTTTGCTTCACAAACTTTGTGTTGTATGCACTGTGTGCTAAATGTTTATGAATTTGAAAAAAATAAAAGAAAATCTACCAAAAATACACCTACCTAATCTGTATAAGATTAAAGGGGTTGTTAAACCACAGCACAGCATACTTTCACTTATAGTTCACACACCTTATAAGTGTGCTTTACTCCAGGGCTGTGTGATGCAGGCTGTGTCTCCCACCATTGCCATCTCCACCACTGTTACTTTCAGGATCCAAAGTATCCTCTTCAGTTGGGTGGCCACTGCTGATTAATACACACAGGGGTTACAACTTCCCTGGCACCTGGCCCATTCCCAACACTTGCAAGATGGCAGTAATGAGCTGTGCCAGGCACCCATACACACTATCAGATTTTCTGCTGGTTTTTGTCTTCAGATTTACCAAAACCATGTAGTGCAAGGGCCTGCCTGATTGCTTACACATTGCAACTCCTAAGGTTTGACCTCATATTATATGGTTTTGGTAAATCTGAAGGAAAAAATCAGCAGAAAATCTGATAGTGTTCATGAGGCTTTACAGTGTACACAGAAAATAAAGAATAGTTAGGTGAAAGAGAAAGACGTTGCGCCCACCTTCTAGCATTTATTTTTATAGTTTGGTTTAAGCTTTAAGAAATACAAAGGATTTGTAATTGCCTCTAGGCACCCTCACTAAACACCATAGCCAGGTCCATGTACCCCAGTGCAGCTTCAGCAGAGCTTGGTGAAGAGCGCACCTCCATTCTGATAATTAGAGATGGCCTTGCGGTTCGCCCGGCGGTCGGTTCGTGGCAAATTTTGCTTGTTCGTGATTCGCCAAACCAGCGGACTTCTGGCGCTGTTCGTGGACATATGTGTTTACATTGTGAAGAACTTTGACCCATGACACATCCATCATGGGCTACAGGACAGCCAATTAAGACATTTCAGCACATGGACAATTGGACATACCCTACCTTATAAATAGACCTGATCTGGCGGACATTTTACATTCTGTCTTTTGTCAGTGTAGGGACGCTGTGTGGAGCAGGGACAGTCAGTCTAATCACTAGCTAGCTATTACTATTAGGTCCACAAAAGTCCTTTTAAGGACTGGCATAGGTGTACAGTATATAGGGTTGTAATACACTTATAATATACTTTCTTTCAAATATAGAAAGTACATTATGGTGCACTGTTGTGCTGCTGAGTGCTGACCGATTCTGCAGCTGTCTTTTATCGGTGTAGGGAGGGACAGTTTGGTGTTTGGAGCAGAGACAGTCTGCAATTCAATAGCTACTAGGTCCACAAAGGTAATTTTAAGGATTGGTATAGGTGTACAGTATATAGGGTTGTACACGTATAATATACTTTCTTTCAAATATAGAAAGCATATTATACTTCACTGCTGTGCTGCTGAGCTGAGTGCTGACCGATTCTGCAGCTGTCATTTCTCAGTGTAGGGAAGGACAGTTTGCTTTTGGAGCAGGGACAGTCTACAATTCACTAGCTACTAGCTAGCTACTACTAGGTCCACAAAGGTCCTTTTAAGGACTGGTATAGTTGTACACTATATAGGGATGTAATACACATATAATATACTTTCATTCAAATATAGAAAGCATATTATAGTGCACCGCATGCAGTGCTGCTGACCTATTCTGCGGCTGTCGTTTCTCAGTGTAGGGTGGGACAGTTTGGTATTTGGAGCAGGGACAGTCTGCAATTTACTAGCTAGCTACTATTAGGTCCACAAAGGTCCTTTTAAGGACTGGTATAGGTGTACTATTTGGTGTGCAGTATATAGGGGTGTAATACACATATAAAATACTTTCAAATATAGAAAGCATAGTATAGTGCATTTCCACTGAGCAGCATTGTGACTGATGAGTGGTTCTGCAGCGATACTACAAAGAGTGACAAATGCAATTAGAAAAAAGTATTATAACTGGTGTGATAGACCAGTGGCCCCCCAAAACGACAGATTGAAGCGGGGTGTTATGTACCTTCTTCCACATATACTGCACTTCTCTAGAGACTTTTGTCACATAGTCATTTAAAAAATGACAGGCAGAGAAAGAGGCAGGCCCTTCCGCAGGGGTGGTAGGGGTAGGGCAGGAGCAACAGGCTTGAGCCAAAGTGGCAAATTGCAGAAGGTGCATTCGATTGCGTCAAAAGACGCACCAGACTTGGTTAAGTGGCTCACTCAGCCTTACTCTTCTGCATCCTCCTCATCCTCTCGATCTGCACCCTCTTCTTCACTCTCTGCTGTGTGCACCCCCAAAGACACTTCTACCAACACCACCACCATATACCCTCCGCTTGAGTCACAGGAATTATTTTCCAATCCATCACAAGACATTGCCGATGTGCAGCCACTCTTGGCATTGGATCAAGAAGAGGAGGTAGCAACAACCGCCACTCAGCAGTCTGACGACAGTACCCAGATCAGCCCAAGGAGGAGGTTGGTCCCTGGTTTTGCTGCCTACTCCGAGATCTCTAATTATAGTGGTGGGGAAGGTGACGTTGATGATGACGTGTCTAGTGATGTCACATGGGTGCCCACAAGAGAGGAAGAGGGGAGCTCAGAGGGAGATATGGACTAGCAGATAGGGAGGAGAAGCAGGCAGAACTTAGATTGCACAGAAGGGACAAACCAGACTGCTAATGTATCAGGAGTCAGGCATCAACCATGTACGGTCACATCTGGTGCTCCCAGGATGCTAGCACATGGTTCTGCAGTGTGGGCTTTTTTTAACGTGTCCACTGCTGACAATAGCCATCTGCAGCCTTTGCAGTCAATGCATAAGTCGCGGTAGGCCCAAAACTCACCTAGGGACGACCACCTTAAGAAGGCACATGAGCTGCCATCACTGAGCCCAATGGGAGCAACGGAACCCACAAAGCCACACTCCAGGCTCTCATCGTCCAGCCTCGTCTTCTACTTCTCCTCTCTCCTCACAATTGTCCTCCACTCCACCTTCCATCATGCCGTCCTCACGTTTTTCTGGAAAAAGGCAGGCTTCCATGGGCCAAATGTTCGAGCGTAAAAAAATGATGACGCCGGATAACCCTCTTGCCCAATGGTTGACGGCTGGCTTGTCAGAACTGATAGCCCGCCAACTACTGCCATATAAACTGGTGGACTCGGAGGCCTTTCGAAAATTTGTGGCCATTGGAACACCACAATGGAAGGTCCCAGGAAGGAAGTATTTCTCACAGAAGGGCATCCCAGAGCTATATGGCCATGTTCAGTGGCAAGTGAATGTATCTCTGGCACACAGTGTCGGTGCCAAGATACATCTGACCACAGACACGTGGTCTAGCAAACACGGGCAGGGAAGGTATATAACATTTCAGAAGATCTTACACGGCCATGGCTCGCCTTGCTGACATTCAGCGGTGACACAATCTGCTGGTCAGATGTCTTATTTGTGATTGCCTGACGCGATGAAACTCAACCTTCTATATGCTTGATAGGCTGCTCCAGCAGAAACGGGCAGTTAACGACTACCTGTACGAACTCTGCGACAGAACAGGTTCTGGGGAGCTTGGTTTTTTTTCACCGTGCCAGTGGCTGCTTATGCGTGACACATGTAGACTTCTGCGGCCATTTGATGAGATCACCAAACTGGTCAGTCACAGCCATGTCGCCATCAGTGACATCATACCTTATGCCTTCTTTATGGAGCGTGCATTGCGTCGTGTCATTGATCAAGCCATGGAGGAGCAGGAAGATGAGGAAGTCGCAATGCTGGATGAATTCCCAGGGGGGGCTACTCTATCTGAGACAAGTCAACAACAGGAGTCTGAAGAGGAGTCAGAGAAGGATGGTGCCGGGGCGGATGAGGTGGAGCAAGAAGAGCATGCTTTAAACCTTTCTGGGATCCTTGTTGTGCGTGGATGGGGAGAGGAGAACGAGGAGGACGACATTATCCTGGATGATGAGCAGGAGCCAGGCCACCACACCGCTTTCAGTTTAGTGCAAATGGGGGCCTTCATGCTCCAGTGTTTTAACAGGGACCCCCATATAAAAAGCATAAAGGTCAAGGACCAGTACTGGGTGGCAACATACTTAGACCCCCGGTACAAACACAAAATGGTGGAAATGTTAACACCATCATAGAGGGCTGTCAGAATGGAGCACTTCATTGGTACCAATCCAACAGCGCCTGCAAGAAGAGGGCGGTTTGAAGATGTGTTGGTGACTTCTGATATGAGATCATTCATCAGGGAACGCCTAGACCGCCAGGTGTCCAACTACATCGGGTTAATGGCCGATGTGGACGCTCTGAGAAGTGATGAACCCCTGGACTACTGGGTGGGCAGGCTTGGCCTCTGGCCAGAGCTTGCCCAATTTGCAATGGAACTGTTGGCTTGCCCCTCATCCAGTGTCCTGTCCGAAAGGACGTTCAGCGCAGCAGGGGGGGTCGTGACCGATAAGCGTACTCGCCTAGCTCACGACAGTGTTGACTACCTCACATTTATAAAAATGAATGAGGCATGGATCTCGGAGGAATTCAACACATGTGACGAGTAGACCATGTATATGCATAACTCTATAAACGATTTATTTAATCTAGCACAGGGACCTTTTTTCTACCTTTGGCTCACTTCCTTGTACAAAAAAAGCACACCGTACCATATGCCCGTATCCTCCTGTTTGAAGAGGTTGAGTGGTCCCACAGCAAGTTGCTGGTATCAGTGCTGGTGTCAGTGCTCTCTATCTCTGTGCTGGTGTGGTGTCAGTGCTCTCTATCATGGTGCTGGTGTGGTGTCAGTGCTCTCTGTCATGGTGCTGGTGTCAGTGCTCTCTATCTCGGTGCTGGTGTCAGTGCTCTCTATCACATTGCTGGTGTCAGTGGTCTATATCACAGTGCTGGTGTCAGTGCTCTCTATCACGGTGCTGGTGTCAGTGCTCTCACGGTGCTGGTCCCAGTGCTCTCTATCACGGTGCTGCTGTCAGTGCTCTCTATCACTGTGCTGGTGTCAGTGCTCTCTATCTCGGTGCTGGTGTCAGTGCTCTCTATCACGGTGCTGGTGTCAGTGCTCAGTCTCTATCTCGGTGCTGGTTTCAGACAGTGAGGGAGATAGCAGTGGAGAAGCCAATCAGCAGGCACTGCCAGCACCATGGCTGAGGATCAGCACTGGACTGGCACCTTGGGACCACCACAGTGGAGCCCTGCATAGGTGGGGGTAAGGGCCGGGCAGAGGGAGGGGTTCAAGCACAGGTTGGCACACTGGGACACTGGCACAGGACTGCACTGCCCTGACTGTGGCACTGATCATCTGCTGCACCCCCTTCATAGCCTGCCCTGACCTTGCCTCTCCTCCATGGCCTTCATGCGCTCCTGAATTGTCAAAATTTCACAGATAAAAAAAGAATGCTTGTTGTTGTCGATCCCATATTCACTTAATACTTTTGTTATGTCAGTGGCCATGTGGTGGGACTATGTGTGCACAGCTAGTAAGTATTTTGTGGCTGAAAATATGACCTGGAGGTTTTTAAGGTTCGCCTGCCATTAAAGTCAACGGGGCCCACTGCGAACCTTGTGGTTCACAAACTTTTGGCCACATTCGCGGCTCGTGTTCACGAAACATCCGGTCGGAAGTTTGTCCATCCCTACTGCTAATTGCAGGTTGCAGTTTGCATATTGCAGGTGCATTTTGCATTTTTCAATACACGCTTTTGATCTATTGAAGTCGACAGAACCAAAAACCAGATAAAACTCCCAAACATTATAGAGAATACAATGGCGGCTGTTGCAAATTTTTATGTCACACAGTTTTTGTGCAGCAAAAAATACACTTTAATGAATAAAAAACAAACAAAAAATAAAACAACTCACAATATATATGTGGCTATCTCTCTTTGCTCATCTCTGTGACAAGCCACCACCAGTGGAACTGTAGTTAAAAAAAAAATATTGTGAACAGGCAGGTTTTTGAATGCAGAGTAGACATGCTATGTTTTTTTCTCATATGCCTGTTTGCATGCACAGTTCAGTGTACAATTTCAGCTTCTGCTGAGATGAATGAACTGTAGCGCATACACAGTGACATAATTTTGGCCGGCCAATGAAAACAGCTGAAGATTAATACCTGGAAGAAGACAGGCTGAAGATATTCGCAGCCAGAGAGGGAGCTCATGGACACCACAGTATTTACACAGTAATCAGTGCATTTTTATAGCTCTGATCGCTGTATAAATGTGAATGGTCCCAAAATAGTGTCAAAAGTGTCTGAAGTGTCCACCGCAATATTACAGTCACGATAAAAATCGCAGATCGCCCTCATTACTAGGGATGAGCCGAACACCCCCCGGTTCGGTTCGCACCAGAACTTTCGAACGGACCCCAAATTCGAACAAACTTTAGAACCCCGTTGAAGTCTATGGGACTCGAACGTTCGAAATTAAAAGTGCTAATTATAATGGCTAATATGCAAGATACTGTCCTAAAAAGGGTTTGGGGACCTGGCTCCTGCCCCAGGGGACATGGGTCAATGCCTAAAATGTTTTTAAAAATGGCCGTTTTGGCGGGAGCATTGATTTTAATGATGATTAAAGTGAAAAAAAAGTGAAATATTCTTTTAAATATGGTGCCTGGGGGGTGTCTGTAGTATGCCTGTGAAGTGCCACGTGTTTCCCGTGTTTAGAACAGTCCCTGCACAAAATGACATTAAACAGAAATAACATCATTTAAAACTGCTTGCGGTTTTAATGTTATATCTGGTTCCTGCAATATGGTTGAAAATCATTGAGAAAAATGGCATGGGTAGCCCTCCCTGCCCATTACCAGCCCCTTTGGGTCTTGTACGCATATTAAGGGGAACCCGTACCCATATTAAAAAAAGGAAATGCGTGTGGCCCCCAGGCCCTATATACTCAGAACAGCAGTATACAGGCGGTGCAAACAAGACAGGGACTGTGTAGGTTTGTTGTGTTAAGTTGAATCTGTTTGTAATTTTCAACTGGTACATTTTTAAAATGTAGCTCCAGTCAAAAAAACAATTTTTAAGCTTTTTGGAAAACATAGGGAAGGGTTATCACCCCTGTATAATTTGTTTTGTCGTACATCTTTTTTCATCTCACTTGCTGTTGTCTCCTTCCGTTTGCAAGTAGGAGATGTTTGTAAGTTGGATGTTTGAAAGTAGGGGCCTGCCCTATATGCTCTGCAGAAATGGCGGAACAAGGTGTTGGTTTTGCCACAACATTGTAAGCCCTCAAAGTGACTCTTGGTGGGCACTGGAGCGCCCTGCTGTGAACGATTATATCAAGAATTGTAATTACATGCCATTGTTGAACAGTGGTAGGAAAATTGACCTTTGGTGGTTGTGGTGCTGGTGCCACAACACTATAAGTCCTCACAGTTACTCTGGGTGGGCACAGGAACGGGCCCTCCTGTGAAATATTATATCAAGAATTGTAATTACATGTCCCTGTTAAACAGGGGCAGAAAAATTGGGCCTTAGGCACTGGTGCTGGTGCCACGACACTGCAAACTCTCCCATATACTCTAGTTTTATTGCAGGAATTAGCCCTGCTGCAAAGCATTGCATCAAAAATTGTACTTAAACGCCCCTGTTAAACAGGGGCAGAAAAATTGGGCCTTAGGCACTGGTGCTGGTGCCACGACACTGCAACCTCTCCCATATACTCTAGTTTTATTGCAGGAATTAGCCCTGCTGCAAAGCATTGCATCAAAAATTGTACTTAAACGCCCCTGTTAAACAGGGGCAGAAAAATTGGGCCTTAGGCACTGGTGCTGGTGCCACCACACTGCAACCTCTCCCATATACTCTAGTTTTATTGCAGGAATTAGCCCTGCTGCAAAGCATTGCATCAAAAATTGTACTTAAACGCCCCTGTTAAATAGGGGCAGAAAAATTGGGCCTTAGGCACTGGTGCTGGTGCCACCATATTGCAACCTCTCCCATATACTCTAGTTTTATTGCAGGAATTAGCCCTGCTGCAAAGCATTGCATCAAAAATTGTAATTAAACGCACCTGTTAAACAGGGACAGAAAAATTGGGCTGATGGCATCACCCAGAACCAGAAATGTTCTTCCAACATATCAGCGGAGGAGGAAGAGGATAGACAATCAACATAACAGGACAGTCACTCAGCATCAGCATAGGCAGTCTTGAAGGGATGTGATATTTCAAAAAAAATTATTCGGTTACATCAGCTTCAGGTGCTTGGTAGCTGTGGGTGATCCAAGACTTATTCATCTTGATGAAGGTCAGTCGATCAACTGATTCGGTGGACAGGCGCACCCTGTGATCGGTAACAAAGCCACCAGCAGCACTGAAGATGCGTTCCGAAAGAACGCGGGATGCAGAACAGGCCAGTAGCTCAATTGCATACTGTGCAAGCTCTGGCCAGTGATCCATCCTCAAGACCTAGTAAGCCAGAGGATTTTCGGTGGGAAAGGTGTCCAAGTCTGACCTTGCCCCTAGGTATTCCTGCACCATGTAAATCAGACGCTGGCGATGGTTGCTGGAACCGATCATACCTTGGGGCTGCGGACTAAAAAATTGTCTGAAAGCATCAGTCAGAAGGCCACCTTCTCCACTGCTCCTTCTGAACGATGCCTCAGCAACACGTTGTCCAGGACCAGGAGTTTGTAACCTCCCAGTCTCTGGGAACGCGTTGCACAGACCTTCCTGCAAGGCCTCCCGGAGATGTCTCATCCTCTGCTGCCTCTGCGATGGCAAGATAAGGTCGGCAACCTTACCCTTGTACCGTGGATCAAGGAGAGTGGCCAGCCAGTAATGGTCCCTCTCCTTGATCCGAAGAATACGAGGATCCTTCCGCAGGCTTTGCAGGATCAGGGAGGCCATGCAGCGTAGGTTAGCTGAGGCATTCGGTCCGGAGTCCTCTGGGTCACTAAGGGCAACATGATCCGCAGCTACCTCCTCCCAGCCACGTACAAGTCCACGTGTTTCTTGGGACTGTAAATCATCCCTACAAGACTGCTGCTGCTGATGCTGAGTGCCAGCCTCCACCTCCATGCTGACACAATCATCCTCCTCCTCCTCTTCCTCCTCCTCTTCCTCTTCCTGTGTGATGGGTGGCACAGCAGGAACACTGTCTGGATAAAGGGGGCCTTGAGAGGCAAGGAAGTCCTCCTCTTCCTGCCTCTGTTCTGCCTCAAGTGCCCTGTCCATTATTCCACGCAGCGTATGCTTCAAGAGGTGGACAAGAGGTACAGTGTCACTGATGCATGCACTGTCACTGCTCACCATCCTTGTGGCCTCCTCAAACGGTGACAGGACAGTTGCTTGCATCCCTGATCATGCCCCACTGGCGTGGTGAGAAAAAAACTAGCTCCCCTGACCCTGTCCTGGTGCCGTAGTCGCACAGGTACTCATTAATGGCCCTCTGCTGCGTGTGCAGCCGCTGCAGCATGACCAACGTTGAGTTCCACCTGGTGGGCATGTCACATATAAGGTGGTCCTTGGGCAGGTTCAACTCCTTTTGGAGCTCAGCCAGCCGAGCACAGGCATTAAATGATCGGCGGAAATGCACACAGACTTTCCTGGCCTGCTTCAGGACATTCTGTAAGCCGGGGTACCTGCCCAAGAACCGCTGCCCCACCAGGTTAAGGACGTGAGCTACACAGGGCACATGGGTCAGTTGTCCCTGTCGGAGGGCGGAGAGGAGGTTGGTGCCATTGTCACAAACCACCATTCCTGGCTTAAGCTGGCGTGGCGTCAACCACCTCTCGGCCTGCCCCTGCAGAGCTGACAAAACATCCGCCCCAGTGTGGCTCCTGTCCCCCAAACAAAACAGCGCAAGCGCGGCATGGCATCGTTTTGCCTGCGTACTTGCGTAGCCCCTGGAACGCCTACGGAGCACCGCTGGTTCTGAGGACAGAGCACTGGAAGAGGCCATGGAGGAAGAAGAAGAGGAGGGGATGGAGGAGAGAGGTGTGTCACAACCAATAGTAGCATTTTGGAGGCGTGGTGGCGGAACAACCTCCAACACTACTGCACCTTGTCCTGCATCCTTCCCAGCTGCCAGAAGAGTGACCCAATGGGCCGTGAAAGACAGGTAACGTCCCTGTCCATGCCTTGCTGGACAGGGCGGTCAGCGGTAAGGTGCATATTACCGCTGACCGCCCTGTCCAGCGAGGCAAGGACATTGCCTTCCACATGCCGGTAGAGAGCCGGAATTCGCCTTCCGTGAGAAAAAGTGGCGTTTGGGGACCTGCCACTGAGGAACCGCACATTGTACAAACTCACGGAAGGGGGCCGAGTCTACCAACTGAAAAGGCAGCAGTTGAAGTGCTAGCAATTTAGCCAAGCTAGCATTCAACCGCTGGGCATGTGGATGGCTGGGAGGGAACTTCTTTTGCCGCTCCAGCAGCTGGGGCAGGGACATTTGCCTGCTATAATCGGACGTGGGTGTACTGCTAGCAGAGTGCCCGGAAGCACTTGGCTGTGACACACCTAATTCTACACCTTCATTCCTCTCAGAGCAGGTTTCAGAGAGGACTGAAGGTCTAGTGGGGTTGGAGATGCCAGCTGATGAGGAGCAAGGAGAGGTCCGCTTTGTTCTTTGGTGTGGGTCTTTGAGGTACGCTTGCCAACGAGCTGCATGGCAGGTCAACATATGTCTGGTCAAGCATGTGGTGCCCAAGCGGCTGATGTTTTGGCCACGCGAAATACGCTTGAGACATATGTTGCAAATAGCAGCGGTGCGATCTGATGCACTCGTCTCAAAAAAGGCCCACACCAAAGAACTTTTAGAATAACGCGCAGAGGCAGCGCCCTGCACAGGTGGAGCTCTGTGGTGTGATTCAGTCGGTGTGCTGCCCCTAAGCTGGCCCCCGGAGGGCATCCTGCCTCGTTGGACATGTGCCTCCTCCTCCTCCTCCTCTCTCCTACCAGGCACCCACGTGGAGTCAGTGCCCTCATCATCCCCTCCCTCTTCATCGCTGTAGCAAACCTGGCAGTATGCTGCAGCTTGTGGAACATGACTGCCAGATTGCTGTCCTTCTTGGGCATCCCCTCTCTCTGCGCTCACGCTACTGCCTTCCTCTAGCTGAGTGTCATCATCAGAGCCTACAAAACACTGGGCATCCTCCTGGAGCATGTACCCAACACTGTGCTCAAAGAGTTCAGGAGACTCCTCAGGAGGATGTGGTGGGTCTAGGGAAGGAATCACTGATGATGACATTGAGAGGAGGGAAGACGATGCGTTGGCAGCTGCTTTGCTAGTACCCTGAGACTGGGTGAGAGAGGATGAGGAGGATGAAGAGGGCTTGGTCATCCACTCTACCAAGTCATTGGCATGTTGCGGTTCAACATGTCCAGCTGCCGAAAAGAAGGACAAGCGTGTCCCATGGCCACGTGCTGATGACAATGCACCGCGTCCACGACCTGCACTGTTGTCTCTAGACACAGAGCCTGCTTGCCCTCTTTTATCGGCTCGCGTCTGTCTGCCTCTCCTTACTGGCCTTCCAGACATGGTAATGGCCTGAAGGGAGTTGGGTAAAACAGCAGTGTAATGGAGTCACACAACACCCACTAAGCCCTGCAGATGGCTCTATTAGAGAATAGCAATAAACGGTAGATACAGGTGTATATTGTGCTGGAGTCACACAACACCCACTAACTCCTGCAGATGCCTTTATTATAGAACACCAGAGATAAAGGGGTATATTGTAATTGAGTCACACAACACCCACTAAGCCCTACAGATGGCTCTATTAGAGAACAGCAATAAAGGGTAGATACAGGTGTATATTGTGCTGGAGGCACAAAAAACCCACTAACTCCTGCAGATGCCTTTATTATAGAACACCAGAGATAAAGGGGTATATACAGATGTATACTGTGCTGTGCTGGAGGCACACACAACTTCCAATAACTCCTTCAGATGGCAAGTGGGCTCAAATAGAGAAGAGCTATGTAGGTGGATATAGCGGTGTGTACTGGGTACAGAGCACGCAGACAGCACGCACAAGCTCCTAACACTACTAACTACAAGCTCTATTATAAAAGATAGATCACTAGCTATATAGGTGAGGTGAATATAGCGGTGTATACTGTGGTCAGGGCAAGCAGACAACAACCACTACAGAAGAGCAAGATCGAAAATCGTCCGATAACGATCGGTGTGTACTGTGTTGAAGGTAGACAGAACACCCACTAACTGCTTCAGACGCCAACACACTACACAAGGCCGCCGCGCTGGCGGCCTTATATAGTGTGGGGCGTGTACTATACAGCCTGAGCTATGATTGGCCACAGGCATCCTGCCTGTGGCCAATCATGGCTCTCCTCGCTGCTGGCGCTGTGATTGGCCAAGCATGTGGGGTCACAGTGCATGCTTGGCCAATCATGAGCCAGCAATGCACTGCGATGACACAGTGCATTGTGGGCCGTGAGCGCCACACGAATTTGGCGCGAACGGCCCATAACGTTCGGAATTCGCCGAACCGGCGAACAGCCGATGTTCGAGTCAAACGTATGTTCGAGTCGAACACGAAGCTCATCCCTACTCATTACTACTAAAAAAAAAATAACAATAAAAATCCAATAAATATATCCCCTATTTTGTAGACGCTATAACTTTTGCGTAAACCAATAAATATAGGCTTATTGCGATTTTTTACCAAAGATATGTAGAAGAATATATATCAGCCTAAATTGAGGAAAAACATTTTTTTTTATGGGATATTTATTATAGCAAAAAATAAAAAATATTGTATTTTTTTCAAAAATGGTCGCTCTTTTTTTGCTTATAGTGCAAAAGCACCAAAGAGGAGTTGAGAATTGCAATACCTTTTCATTCTTTGGTCTCAAAACTGTGGCCCATAGGCCAGATGCTGCCCTTTGCTTGCACTTATCTGGTCCTATTGCTCCCACTGACACAAGGCACTATTCCTGCCCCTGGCACCAACAATGAGGCACCATTCCTTCCGCTGACATCAACATTGGGGCATAATTCCTTCAGCTGACACCAACATTGGGCCATTATTCCTCCCACTAACATTAAGAATAGGGCACTATGCCTTCTACTGAAACCAAAGATGGAGCACAATTTCATCCACTAATGCCAGTAATGGGGCACTATTCCTCCTTCTACTGACCATACAGTTTTAGTAACTCAAACCCCATTGTGTACTCCCACTGACTCTAACTCAAACTACTCAAACTACTCAAACTACTACAGTCTGGCCCCCTTTTAAAATTGTAGTTGTATTTCTGTGCTGACCTACCTTGTCCTGCTGTGCTTGGCAAAGTTCCAAAGTGTCTTATAGTAATTTTAGCCTTAAATTAGTATTAAACATTTTTTTTTTATCTATGCATGCTAAGTAGTGTGATATACATCCCCTTCTACCTAACATGCATGGTATGCAGGCATGAACACTTACCTAGTCCTTATTTACCGCTGCTGGCTCCTTTAATACAGCTTCACCAAACATCCTTTTGGGTTATAGTGCACATTCACCTACATTGCAGGAAAAAGCACAAGCAGCTAATCAGCTTGAAAGAGAAAGGAAGAGAGTGTCTTGTGTAGCTCCCCTGACCCCCGAAGGTAGGTTGAGTATCTCGGTAACAATGAAGGCTAGCATTTTCCCAGGGCTGATTTCATGGCAGAAAGATGGGGGACTGAGAATGCATTTGGGACAAGTAACTTTGTGTTTTTTCAGGTGTTTTATCCCGTTTTATTGCTGAAGGAGACACTGCTCCTATTCCTGTGCCAACTACTCTGCAAGTAGCACCACACACTCTGACACACTTAGCTGAGCGGGGAATATCTGTTGCAGATATAGGTATACATACCCCAATGGCTTAAGGTATATAGAAACCAGTAATAACACAGAAAATGGTTACACAACAGCAAGAAATGTACTGCAATAAGGTAAACTGTAAGCAAAACAAACTGCAAATGGAAAAACAGTAGAAGACATACTGCAGAAGCAATATTTGATATAAAGCACAACCTCTCCTAAACTCTGTATCAGGCAATCCTAACTAGGGAAAGTTATACCGCTACAACAGTTCAGCAGTCAATATGTACTATATTTCTTCTGCTGGACAGCTTGTTGGGGCCTAACTTTTATGTCAGAGCACACAGGCTACTGTCTCTGGTCTCTTGAAGCAGTGATAATGTCACTGGCCCTGTGATACTTGCAGGCAACACTCTTTTGACAAAGTGTAGGCGGATTTAGCCAGTGGCCTCTCACCAACGTCTTGTGTTAACAGATGGTCTCACTCTGGATACTGGGTAAAACACAGCAGGTCTGTATCTGCACTGTCCATTTCCCTGGTCAGGCAGTGGCTCCAGCAACATCTGTGGCTCTCTGCAATGTCCTCAGATGTCTGTCACTGTGCCTCTCTCTCAGGTGCAGTGGCGAACAGTCTGCCAGCAGCTGAATGTGCATACAGTCTTCTTGAAACAGACTGCACACTTCTTGTCTCCTCAGTTTGTAAAAACAGCAGGGAACCACCTCCCCTCTTCACCCCAGTGCCTTGTGGGATTCACTGTCTCCTCTTCCCAGCTCATCAAGCTAGCTCAGTCTGTTAAAACTACAACTCCCACAAACCTTTCAGTCCATATGCTGTGTGCATCCCTTTTCACTAGAGGACATGCTTGGCACTGGCTTCATAGTTCCACAATAACTATAGTCCTCGCCCAGCAGTTGTGTCTGTGTAACAGTCTCTTGTGAACACAAGCAATGGCAGCATCAGACACAGTAAAACTACAGCTGTTTCTCTTTGTCAGCATTTCAAACCAGGTCTTTATTACTGATTACCTAAGCAGGGAAGGATATAACTGCAATACAACATGCAATACTTAAAGACTTCCATAGCTGCATCCAGCTTGTACAGTGTTAAGAGCCTTTAAGCTGATTCTGGCAACACTGTTCGACAGCAATCCTGGCTGTAGCCATGTGAGAGAGCTCACATGGTCCACACCCAATATTTATATCCTCCCCCATCATGCACCAGTGGTAATGCGCCTCCTATTGGTTTGCTAGAAGAAACATAAATATACATAATGCAGCATCACTGTGGCATCTCATACTATTGTCAGAGGTACCAGTGATACCTACTGGCAGGAGAGAGACAACAGCAACACTGAGCTAGGGGAAAGTCAATAAGTAAATAAGTCTGAGTTGACTACAACCCAGCATGACTAAATTTAGATAGCCACCCTTCTTTAGGACAGGGTGGCTACACTTGCATGAGCTGTGTGCTTGTATGGATGCTCATTCATTTAGCATTAGTCCCATCCAATCTGCATACGCAAGGGTGGCTCCATCACATCCTTCAAGAAAAAGAAGCCACCCAGAAACTGGATATCATGGCCAGTGCTGGGGGGACCAACTGAAGCAGCAGGAAACAACTTCTGAACAACAATAGGCAGTATGTCAGGCAAGTCTTTACCTTAGCAGGTGTAAAACCATTTAAAAAACAAATAATTTTATTTAGTGCTACCACCGTAGCAGCCGAAGGTTAGGGTGGGCCCTCTGTTCTTTGGCTCGACCTCCTTAAGAATTTTAGCCCCTTGGACATACTAGGTTGAGTATACAAAGCATTCAATATCATATAAAATGACTAAAAAGCAATACTTAGTACCCAGTAGTAGTGCTAATGCTTCTGGAGATTCAATGGGGGGAAGTAGAGGGTGAGAGGATGCTCTAGTCTCCCTGCGGAAATTATGAAGATGTGACTCCTGTGGTCGGTGCTGTGCTGCGTTGTCTCCGCTGGTCTGGCCTCTCAGCAGTCTTGTCTGTATGCAACAGCTGTACTCTCATTTATTCCCTCTGCATCAAGAAGAAGAATCTAGCTGGCCTGTCTCAGAAAAGCAGCTCCACTGGTCCTCCTTGCCCCAGCGTATCTTGGGAATTATAGTGCAAATTGTCCATAAATCCCACAATATGGCTTACTTCCTGGACTTTGAATCCCATGATCCTCAAAGTTCTGCATAGGATTCCATAGGTATTTCTGGCTATAGTTCTCCCTCTGCTGACTGGAGGGGATAGTGCTTCTGTAGTCCAGCACCTGGCTAAATATAATTTTAATTAAAGCTTAAAAAATGGAGAAACGTAAAAAAATTGAAAAGGGAATGTAAACCATGATGGGTTAAGCATACCTCCCAACATTTTCAGATAGGAATGAAGGACACCTACTAACAAACCTATGTAGGCATGGGACACGCCCCATGCCACACCCCCTTTAAAGGAGAATTAACCAAAAATAAAAGGGTAATTAAATCCATAAGTGCTTTTTTAAACCACTACTATCCCTTTATATTGGCTTTCAAAATGTACAAATGCAGCAATTTAGAAATCGGATGAAAGGTTTAGCACTGGGAAACGTTTTTTGAAAGATAAAGTCCTTTTTTTTATATATAACTACATGAATCAGACCAAAATGAGGGACACATGAGGAGGAAAGAGGGACAGAGGGACATTGCTCCAAATCAGGGACAGTCCCTCTAAATCAGGGACAGTTAGGAGCTATGGGTTAAGGCCATCAAGGCATCCCACCAATCAGATCTGTTTACTGCCCTGATGTAAATGAAAGATACATTTTGATTGGTTTTCGTGAGTTACTGCAGTCTACTCTTTACTATTTGCCTTATTAAGACAAGAAAACAATTATCTACAACAGATCTGCTTAAAACCTTGTCATCTTTTATTTAATTTTGATTAGATATTGAAAAAGCTAGCTCACTTTTTTATGAACATTTGTGCCTTTGATTGTACAGTACTTCCCTTCTCCCTCAAGTGTATTTAAATGAAAGTGTTGATTTTTAGACAGTTACGTCTCTAGCATGGAGGGAGCCACACAACAAAGCAGCCCCAAGGAGGTAATTATAGGAATTAATTCATAATGGATTCTCTGCTGATGGTAAGGGGTGCAGAGTAAGGGCTGTGTCAAATCGTTCAGTAGATATCACTCCATTATTTTTCCTGCCAAATGCAGCGTTCTCACAGAATGCTAATGTACTTGGTTTAACCCCTGCCCATTTCACTGCCATGATTGATGCAGTAGACCGAATAAAGGTTACCTGCACCAAGGTAGACATGCTTCATACAGAGAAATGATTTATTAAGTATTGTAAATTGTATTTATTTTTCCAATAAAATCAGAGTGCTTCCTTAAAATCATTCATTTATATGTAACAAAAAATAAATAAAAAATTAGCACAGCTAGCAAATGGTTAATGTTATTCCCAATAAATTTACACATTCAAGTGGCCTATTTCAAAAACCCAAGTGTTTTTTTTTTTTTCTTGTGATCACACTAAGTGCTTTTATATTAGCTTGAATACGTTTACCTGTACACAAGAAGAGTGGTTTACTGCAATTATATACTGGAGGATTTTGATTGGGAAAAGACATTGTCTGACTACAATATCACCCTTTTGTTATGTGTTTTGTATTGCAGTGTGTTAGCACTGATGGCAATTTTACCGAGGGAAGCGTATTCATCAAAGATGTGCAAAGAGCAGTGGGAACATGTAAAGTGTAGTAACCCTCGGGGTAAAACGCTCCAAGAACAAGTTTCAGCATTGCAATTATCAAAAGTTTATTCATGCAATTAAAAAAAACACAAGCACCATAAATATTGTGGTAGAGCCACTTCTCCAGGAGCTTGACAAAGTGGCTCTGGAACAATATGCGTAGAGCATGGGATTGTTGGATTACCTACCCTTTTACAGGCATACCCCAAGTACACAATGGGGTTTATTTACTAAAGCTAGAAAGTGCCAAATCAGGCTCACTTCTGCATGGAAACTGAGCTTTTAACTCCAGCTTGTTCAATTAAGCTTTGGTAATAAAACCTGGAAGCTCATTGGTTTCTATGAAGAAGTGAACCTGATTTTGCACTTTCCAGCTTTAGTAAATAAACCCCATTGTGTACTTAAAAGTGGGGTATGCCTATAATCATCTAACACACCTTTCAGTTCCCTGGCGTTTGCATACATTTTTGTCATCTGCAATATATATCTTCTCTCTAGTTTACCTCTGATATTATTTAACTATCAACATTATACTATTGCACTAAACTGAGCCTAAAAGTGAATAGTAGCTTGTGTATTTATTTTGATATTATTATGCTACAGCATGTACAGTATATAGCACCGACAGTTTGCACAGCACATTTACAATATTAAGGCAGACAGTACAGCTACAATACAATTCAATGCAAGAGGAATCAGAGGGCTCTGCACATTAGAGCTTACAATCTAAAAGACATTGATATCGATTTACTGAAACTGGAGAGTGCAAACTCTGGTGCAGCTTTGCATAGAAACCAATCAGCTTACAGTTTGTTTGTTTTTTATCGAAGCTTAACCACTTGCTTACTGGGCACTTAAACCCCCCTCAGTCCCAGACCAATTTTCAGCTTTCAGCGCTGATGCACTTTGAATGACAATTGCGCGGGCATACTACACTGTACCCAAGTGAAATTTTTATCATTTTTTTTCCCACAAATAGAGTTTTCTTTTGGTGGTATTTAATCACAGCTGGGAGTTTTATTTTTTGCTAAACAAACAAAAAAAGATGCAAAAAAAAAAAAAAATCATGTTTAATAGTTTGTTATAAAATTTTGCAAACAGGTCATTTTTCTCCTTCATTGAAGTGCGCTGATGAGGCGGCACTGATAGGCTGCACTGGTGGGCACTGATAGGCTGCACTGGTGGGCACTGATAGGCTGCATTGGTGGGCACTGATAGGCTGCACTGGTGGGCACTGATAGGCATAGTTAAGGCGGCACTAATAGGCACAGATAAGGCGGCACCGATGGGCACAGATAAGGCAGCACTGATGGGCAAAGACGGGCACAGATAAGATGGCACGGATGGGTGACACAGATGGGTGGCACGGATGAGTGGTACTAAGGGGCACTGATAAGTACCACTGATAGATGGGACTGATGGGCACTGATAGGTGGCACTGATAGGTGGCTCTGATAGGTGGCACTGCTGGGCACTGATGGGCGGCACTGCTGGGCACAGATATGTGGCACTGGGGTGCAGCACCTTTGTTGAGGCAGACTGTGGGCACTGCTGGGTGGCACTGTCCGCACTGCTGGGTGGCACTGCTGGGTGGCACTGTGCACACTGCTGGGTGGCACTGTGGGCACTTCTGGGTGGCACTATGGGCACTGCTGGGTGGCACTGACAGGGGGGACACATTTTTTATTTAGGCAGGCAAAGCAGGGGGCAGGTGGGCACTGGCAGGGGGCAGGTGGGCACTGGCAGGGCTGGCCGTGATCGGGACTGATGTCCCGATCACGGCCGCCGGTGATCAGCTTTTTTTTTTTCTCCTTGCGCTGTCAGCGCGAGGAGGAATAATAGCCGATTACCGGCTCCGTTATATCACATGATCAGCTGTCATTGGCTGACAGCTGATCACGTGATAAGGGGTCGGGATCGACCCCTTGCTCGGATCGGTGATCAGGCGAGTCTCGTAGACTCGCCGATCACACAGCACGCCGCGCGCGCCCCTCAGGGGGTGCGCAGGACGCTCGTGCACGGGACTACGTCAATAGACGTAGTCCCGGAAAAGGAGATCCGCGCTGTAGCCCCCCCCCTTCTCCACGCCTACACACCTATTAATCATGTTTGTTTTTTTCAAAAAACCCTAATCTTAAAGCCCCTTTTACTTAACTGAATCTGCTGTCACATAACGTATCGGGGATCATTTACTAAAGGCAAATAGGCTGTTCAATTTGTAAAGGAAGTTGCATGTTAATAGAGGGTTTTCATTAGAGCTTAGTATATGTGGTTGTTTCACTTTTCAAAGAATACTCAATGTGCAAGGATAATAAAAAAACAGGATTGTTGGAAGTCAGCAGAGATTCATCCCATTGATCAAGCTCTGGGGAAAATGACACGCATAGTACAACTTCCCTTTCCTTACCTTTAGTAAATCAACTCTATTGGTTTTAAAATCTTCCCTCTTCCTCAATACAAGGGTCCTTCTTTGGCTCCAATTTGCCCTGTGTGGGGTTTCTTCTGGCTCCACCTCCTCAGCTCCCTGGCGAGACACCTGCTGCCGCTATCTGGAGGCTTCACATCTGTTGGCTTGGCATGTGTAGTGGTAAGTATGGGGCCTCTACTTATTAGGCTCCTCTTACCCTCTGCCTTAACCTCCCTGGCGGTACGATTATTTCGGATTTTAGGTGCTAAAAGCGGTACCATTATTTTGCATGAAAATTTGGCGTTTTATATTGTAGTCCTGTAATTCTTAGGAATAACTCTCTTAAATCTGTCCAAACCAGAGTCTAGCAGACATCCCGGGTATGATAAAGTTTGAAAAATTAAATCATAAATTATAATATAATAAATAACTATAAATAATTGTACCAAATAATAATATAACAATAATAAAAATTATTCAATAATGTAATCAAATCAAAAACACTGAAATTTGCTCAGTTGCAGAATTGTCACTGTCATTACTTTTCAGTATTTGATGACGGATCTCCCCACAAATCGCTATCGCTCAATTCTGCGAGTGATTACAATTTATTATCGCTGTTTTCTAGCTGGTCTAAAACCGTTTTTGATGTAAAATGACAGTTTGGTTGCTATGGACAATCTCCAGTTTCCAGGCATAAAGAACAGTTTTTATTATATAAAACTGCATGCAGGACACTGGGCAGACCACTAGAGACAAAGGGGATGTGAAATATTTACATACAGCAATGTAATCTGTAAGATTACATTATACTGTATGTATACTGTGTGTTTCACTTTTTGAATTTGGCGCCGATCTCCGTCCCCGTGTGTCACAACGCTCGTAGGGCATGGAGATCAGCTCCGTGATAGATCGAGCGAGACACGGCTCGCTCGTACAGCGGGGGGACATCGCTGGATCTGAGGAAGAAGGTAAGTAAACATCCTCCTGGATCCAGCGATGCGGTCCCGAGTCTGGCTCGGGGTTACCGTTCTTGGTATAAAAATTCCACCCAGAGCCAGACTCGGGAATACCGTCAGGGGGGTTAAAATATCAATATCATGCCATATACCAAACTGTATCCTTTCACCTCAGGTACAATTCATACACATCTACCCCTGAAGAGCGAGCTGGGACTCGCAAAACATGTCAGGTACATCTGATGTTTACTATTATTACTAATTTTATTCTACCCTGTTATATGTACTTTGTATTAAGTGGCTTTCTCTCATGACAATAATGCATGTAATACTTTTACTGAATAAAAAATATATACTGTACTTACTCTTGTTACTTTTATTGGCTTAGTGGTGCCCACCTCATTTAAAGTCCCCAGGATGAAATGTTGTCTTTTTTGTTGCATATTACAGGGATGGAGGTTTGTTACTGGTGACACCAGACCTTATCAGACCTTACCAGACCTTACCTTGTGTTTATAATGGGTGGTAGGGAGGGAGGGGAAGAGAAGGGGTGCTACTTTTGCTTTGAGATGTGCTGTAACTGCTAACTGGCTTTTTTTGCATGCTTTATATCGGTCATTCCGATCCTTCATTCACTCTCTTGGTGAGGCACTGACCTTGAACAAACAACAACAATAAAGGAAGCAAAGGGGTGGATTGCCCAAAGAGCTACTAATCAGAATTAAAGTGTCGTTTTCTAACTGACTTTAGTGTCAGCTTTTCCTACAACTTCTTCTAAATCACTGACACTATGGCTGCTCTGTTTCCCCCCACCCCACCTTTTATAGTGCTGGCTTAGGCCGTCTAAACCTGCTGGTTATAGTTCCAAAGCTATGAAGTGTATTATAGTTTTTAAAAAAAATTGTTCAAGTAGAATCTGCACAACATATCGCTGGGACCAAAAATCTCAAACCTTCAGCATTCAAACGCATGATGGTGGCAAATCTGAACTTTATCCCTACTCAATACATAGAGTAAAGTGAGTACAGTTAGTAAGCATTGTTACCCTTGGATAGGAAATAACTGGCAGGACCACCAAGTCAAAGTAATAGAAGAAAAGTCTGGATATTGAAAACAAATGCAGCCACCACACATCTATAATGTCTATAAGGTTGGCTGCAATGAATACAATATTGTTATTGAGTTTATATACACTTCAACCGAACTCTTTCCTGATCTATTAAAAACATTAAAAAAATGGCTTCAGCTAGGCTTTAATAAAATGACATTACAGTATACTATATACGTATATTATAGCACGGAACGGTATAGTTTCACATTAGTATTATATAGTGTAGTAGTGTTTAAAGTGTATGCATTAATATTCTTAACGTTTTTACACTACTCTAAATGCTTAACATATCTGAAGACAAAGTTTGTTGTACCACGATTCCACTCATTATCTGTCTTTAATCCCCCCCCCCCCCCCGCAAGCTTTTTTCTTGTTCCGTGCCTGCCGAGCTCATCCTGCTTGACAACTAGTAATTATTTCAGAAAGTAACACAGATGGAAATGTCAATTTCATGTAGTTCTTTAGTCTGAAAATATATTACACAACTAAATTTAACTGTCTATAAGTGAAGAGCAATTTAGAGATGATGATAGGTACAAGTATATCCCTCCCAATGATAACGATTTACTTGATAGTCTGCTAGTAATTCAGTAGGAGCTATTGCCTGCAATGTAACTGTCTGAATCGGTGCGATGCCGACTTTGCAGCGCCACACCGATTCCCAAAAGTATTTTCTGTACTACTTTTGGCGATTTCAGGTGCGATTTCAATAGACATCTGTGCAGGAATCCGCACAGATGTCTCTGAAATCGTCGGACTGACGTGCAGGAATGAAATCATGCAAGTTTATTTCAATCCCACCGCAGTGTGAACCTGGGCTTCATCTCAGTCTTAAACTGGGTAATATTCCCTAGAGGCTGTAGTGGTGGCACAATAACATAGTGGCAATTTTGCCACTTCTGGTGCCACCATGGCTCAAAGTGTGTATAGGAGGCAGAACCGTCCAGTGTCAACAGCTCCTCCCATACTTTTTCCATAGATTGTGATTGACATCCTAGTTCCAGTGTCATACCTATTGAGACAATTGTAGAGCAAACCTCCTCACTTTGTCAGGGGACTGCAAGACATGCTACCAACTACAGCCTTTGAAGTGATTTCTTATCCTAGGCTGCATCCCTTAAACAATCAATCAGGATGGCAGGATCATGTGACCTGACTTGTGAAGACTACTTTTACCTTCCCAATACATTTTTATAAATTAAGGTTTTTTATTGTACCAAGGATTTGCTACTGATTTTATTCACGTTTCTTTACTCCTGCTTTAAATGTACAAGGGGGTCTTCAAAAAGTTTCTGCTCCTCCTCTTCATCGAGTGCCCCCCATGGAGAGACGCTTTCCATGGAGGCATTCGTGCGGGCAAGCTCCCGAGTCCTGCTGCTGTGTCCATTGACATAGACAGCAGGACTCAGCTCCACCCCCGATTCCTGTGTCACTGGATTTGATTGACAGCAGTGGGAGCCAATGGCTTCTGCTGCTATCAATCTATCCAATGAGGACCTGAGACAGTGGCTGGAGCTGCTGTGCTCATCCCCATCACTGGAACGATTGGGATCAGGGGGGCTCTGGGGAGAAGCGGCAGTGGAGAAGGTTTTTCACCTTAATGCATAAAATGCATACAAGCAAATATTCCTATGCATTAAGGTTAAAAAAACACCTGCCAGTGACCGGCCCCCAGCCCCCCACCCCCCCTCCATTTTACTTACCTGAGCCCTAGAACTTGACCCATGGGGACACACTGTCTCTCTGCCTGGGGTTCTCGGCCCTTGATTGCATAGATTTATAACAGCGCAGCCATTGGCCCCAGCTGCTGTCAATCAAATTCAATTATACGGGCGCCAAGGGAGCGTGGCCGAATCCTGCATTCGGCCTCTATGGACCCCGAATGCTGGACTTGGGAGCTTGGGTGCAAGGTAACCCCCCCCGGGAGATCACTTCTCCCAGGGGGTTATCTGATGCAGGGAGGAGCCGCGAGAGCCGCCAGGGGACCCCAGAAGAGCAGGTTCAGGGCCACTCTGTGCAAAACGGCTGCACAGTGGAGGTAAGTATGATATGTTTGTTATTTTAAAAAAAATAAAAAAATTAAAAAACCCTTAGAGTCACTTTAAGGTGAAAAACCATGAGGCTTTACAACTCCTTTAATCTTGATAGCAACCTCCTGTAATCACCTGTTTAACAGCACTGAAACTGTAAAGGAGAGAAGCAGCACTCTGAGCCGATCAGATTCCACTATAGTGCAAATGTGCTAATGGTATACACAGGGGTTGATTTACTAAAGACATTGACTCTGTGCAGTTTGCAAAATTCAGTTGCACGCTGCAAGAGCAGTTGCTCCAGAGCTTAGAAAATGAGCAGAAGCTCTGCTGACTTCCATCATCCAATCGTGTGCAAGCACAATGTTTTTTTGTTTTAGTTTTCCTTGCACATGATTGGGTATTCTTTGCAAAGTGAAGCTTTGCCTCATTTACTAAGCTCTGTACCAACTGCACTTTGCAAAGTACACAGTCTATTTGCCTTTAGTAAATCAAACCCATAGTGCCATCAGGAGAGAGAAAAGTGAACAAGGTAATCATCTCATTATTGAGCTGTCTACTCTTCATTGGTTAATGAGTATTCTGGGAGAATTTTGACCAGTCCTCTAGACCAAGCCCTTGTGCTGCTGCAGTGGAGGTCAAGGATCTGACAAGGTCTGATAGAAATGTCAGGATCACAAGACAGTCTGCAAAGAATTACAAAACATTGTCAGCTATAACATTCCCTGTAGTAAAGCCTTGGGCGAAGCTTTAAAGTAGAACTATAGGCAAAACTTTTTTTTTCAATTTTGGATAGAGCAAGAGAGGGTTATACCAATGTTTTTTCACCATCTGTGTCCCATTGCAGAGATTTCCCTTAACTTCCTGTCCCTTAGCCAAACAGGAAGTTAGAGGAAATCTCTGCAAATTAAGGGAATTTCTGGGGACCCCCAGGTCACCAGAACTGTGTGATTTTCTTTTACTTTCAATGTTAATGGTAAACAGAATAAATAGAGAAAGTAAATCTCCTTAACGGGGGCACAGACAGCAAGAGAAAATTGACAAGCGTTCTAATCCCTCCTCCCTCTATCCAAAACTAAAAAAATGTTTTGCCTTTAGTTATACTTTAGTTGTTTGTTATGTGCCTGCACATTTCATGTTTCTGATATGTGCCTGCTGTACCATGTACTTGTACTCTTTGTATTGCTTCCCTTATGTGAAATACTTGGTGTTCCTGACAGTCCCTCTGCTTTCCTATTAAAAACTGACAATGCTAAGCAGGAGAGCACAGCATGGCCAATTCTCTAGCTATGCTGGGAACTCAGCCTACTCTCCTCCAATGATGAAACTTGTCCTGACAGCCTCCCCTGCACGGCCATTCACTGGGAAGCTCAGTGTTCTATTGCTTCTCCTCCCCCCACCTTTTATGCAGCTGAGAACAAAGAGAACATGATCCCTTATAAAAAAAAGGGAAAAATAGATATTTATAATGTTTTTTGTATCTATCAATCAATCAATCAATGGTTTGCCTTTCATTTCTATTTTATACGGAATGGGTTGAATGTCTCCTTCTCAATATCTACTTACCCTACTGCATTGACCCCTCTATTTTCACCATCATTCCCCCTCCTCTCTTTAACATGATGCAATGAATGAATGAATGAATGAATGAAATACTTGTATAGCGCACAATGCGAACTGAATCGCCTCTAGGCGCTGTGGCGAGCTTTGATCATCTGCTAAAAGAGGAAGGTCTTGAGTTTTTTCCTAAAAGCCAGGTGATTTTCTTCCAGGCGGATGTTGATTGGTAGAGCATTCCATAGCCGAGGCCCTAATGATACACAAATACCCAAACCATAATCTCTAGTCTCGACAGACGGGAACTCTGTGACCCACATAGAGTTCCCCCCTATGAGAAATTGCGTTTAGCACAATAACAAAAGCCCTAGCATGTTTACAATAGGTGGACACCACTCAATGAGTGGATAGTGGTGCTCACCAACCCTCAATATGTCATAATAGATACTATGGCTACACAGGTTTATATACTAAATTAATTCCATTGAAGCTAACAAAGTCTCCATACAATGTGACGTTATGGAAGCAAAATTGAAATGTATGTTTCTATGTTTGTATGTGTTAATGTACGATATACTCGTGTATTGTATACCTCTCCTTTCTTAATAAAATAAGCTTGAACTAAACTATATGGGTTGTTTTACAAGGTGATTGTTTATAATCTCTTTAATTCTGAATATGTCAAATGACAAAAAAGCAGAGTATGGCTTAAATTATTTTCGCTTTAATAGGTACATTTTAGACAACTGAAAACAAAATTGATGGCATAAATAGTCATAGCACGATTCTTATAAAATTTTATACAGCACTGGTCTTGAAAAAAATCAGTAGAAAACTACACTTTTATAAAAAAAAAAACACACACACACAGTATATAAATGTAATATTGCATAGCTAAAGATAAAATTGAATTTATCGCTATTTAACAAAACAATATTTATAGTGAAAGGAAATTGAATATGTGCTAAAAATGTTCCAATGTTTTAGCAATAACAATCAATAAAAAAAAAATCTCTCTTAAAAATGATGGATAAGGCGTTCACGCTGAGATGTTTTCCGAAGCAGTTTTCTGTAGTCGTATGGGTTATCATCCATTTTATTCTCTTGCTGGGATCCATCTGCAATGGAAGGTCTAGAGAAAAATATATGTCATTTTTATTTATTTAGAGAGGCCAGCAGGAATCAACAAAGCTTTACTTACCATGAAAAGATTTCTAAGATAAAAATAACACAGCAGAAAGCTTTTACTTTTTGTGAATTCTAACATTTACTTCTCCTATATCTATAAAGTGAAGAATGTACGAAACACTTTGATTCATTTTACACCAATTACACTACACTTATGAAATATAGTGCGTGCCTATCTGCAGAGAGGGTTCAGAGGTGAAATACTGGAGACTGTATTTTACAGAAATAATAGAGGAAGATAAATGTCAGTTGATGGGAACATTTTCCTGTGTTAAAAAAATGTATTTAACATTTATAATTGTTTCACAAACCATTTGGTAACTTAAAGTGTATTTAAAGCAAAAAATGTGTTTTTTAAAGGATTAAAATAAATCCTATTAAATTATAGTATGTGGCATGTGTTCAACTGGAAAGAGATCCCTTCGCTTCTCAATCTGATGACAGAATAGGAAATTAAATCTATCCAAAGTGAATGGAGTTGTCACTGATACAGTGCTCTCCATCAAAGGAATTTCCCTCACCTGAAAACAAGGAAGATACCGAATAGATATCAAAAGGTCGGACTTTTAAGGCATGGAAGCAAATAAGAGAGTAGTAAAAATAGTTTATTAGAAAATATTCCATTATGTTTGCCTCTCTGCTTTCTGGATAGCTGAGCACATGCTTTATAAATGTGACATACAATGCAACGTATATGTATATATGCGTTGTTTTGAATTTTAACTCTGATATATCTCATTTCAGATAGTGAGATTTATTTTTCCTCTCTTGCTATGTCTTTGACCCTTTTTTCGTGCCCTGAGGGAGACTTTACGACGAAACACGTAGACGCGGCGCACAAGGGCTCAATGTACAAATTGTATCATTTTATATGATTTTTATATTGTTTTGAACACTGTTATGACATTGTATATTTTCTAATACTTTGCTACTTTCTTATTTGCTTCCATGCCTAAAAAGTCTGACCCTTTGATATTTATTCAGTATCTTCCTTGTTTTCCCTTGATATATACGGATGTGGCACTGTGGCTGCTCCCTCCTTTTTCCCCATTTCTCAGTTTCCCTCACCTATTGCTTAATGACAACTAAAAATTTTTGGCTTTCCCCTCACTTTGGTTCTCAGTGGCACTGGTCACCAGGAATATAGGGGTAAATCTCTCCATCAGAGACAGAGACAGCAATAAAGATTTAAAAAAAGAGCCCAATCCTTCGCTGCTTTTTGCAAAACTAAAAAATAATATTGTCTTACTTACATTTTAAAACCTAACTCTATGTATTATTAAGATGCCCCCCTTTATGCTGGTGAACAAAAAAAATCTTGTTTCTCTAGGGAATGAGGTAACAGAGGATTACTTGCCTTAATCTAGGGTTCTGTGGTCTTCATTTGAGATACTGTTGGTTGTTACAACCAGTGCACCAAAGATGCACCAAAGATGGTCTTCTTGCAGGTCCCTGACCGGCCTCCCCTCTCACCAAAGTCATCATGTACAATTCAGGACTACTAGGCACCAGTGGTCCTTCTTTGTGCTTGTCCACCTAACAAAGCTTGAGAGAAGAAGACGGGATGGCTGGTTGTGGCGGGACCCCCTGGATTAGGGATTCCTCTGTTATCTCTTGCCCTAGAAACAGAAGGGCACTAAACCCTTTACCAGCATGGCGTGGTGGGGTATATTTTAAGAATTTTATGAATGCCCAGAGCTCAGCTCAGATTTAATGGCATTTTCTCCCAGGTACAATTTTTAAGAATTGACAAAAAATTTTGTTATATCTTCGTAACCATGGAATGGTCCCTATTTTTTACTTATTAGATTGGCTTGCAAAGTTGTGGCAGGGTATATAACTGGATGGAGGTCTCAGTGTTGAAAACAAGTGTAAGTCTTGCAGGTCTTCAAGTGCTTTCAATCTCCCAACACTTAATTAAGACCAGCCATAGATCGTTTCAAATCTCGGCTGGTTCAGCAGGAACAGGCCAAGATTCGAACTGTGTGTGGGCAAGCTGAATGTACCAAGTTAATCTATCAATACACTTGGGTACAACCAGCCTGCTGGATTCCCTTGCGATTATAGCTAGTGTCTAGCTAGTGTCTATAGCCACTAGCAATGAATATGGCTTCTGCCGCACCCCCCCCCCCCCCCCACATCTATGGCCTGCCTTATACTCGGCAATAAACGGAACCATATTATACCTGCACATAACTTAACCCCTGACCCCTTTTGACCTAAGTAGAGCATTAGTCTTTTTGCACTTTTTTTTTCTGAAGTGCACTTTAATTGCAAGTCAACATATATCCATTTAAAGTGTTACTAAAACCACAAAAATAAAATCAGTGTGTATATGCAGTAAAGCATGTCTGTTATACTCACTGTGGAACCTAAGTGGTTAATACTCTGCAATTTGTAAAAGGGCTGTTTGATCCTGGCTTCTCTGATTCTCTCCTTCTACTGTCCCCTATATATTTCCTGATAATACAGTGCCAGAGGACAGGCTGCATATGCTGAGTTTGGTGTGTATTGCTAGAGAGTTTTTTATTTTCTTGGCAGAGTGCATGCGATCAACACAGGGACAATCAGCACTGTCCAGACAGAGGGTCAGGGGCCCTACATCCTAATAGGACAGTAAGTGCAGAATAAAAACTCCTCCTACAAGCTTTAACCAGAAACTCACAGAAGTCACAAGACTGCTATATACTGCTGATGATAAAAGGTATTTAGCAGTTTATATTTACTCAAATAATTGCATTTCCATGTTATGTGTACTGTGGGAGACCAGATATAATGAATGCAGGGTCCTGGGTTTAGTAACACTTTAAGGCATCCCTGCTGGACCAGCTGAATTTTGATCGGTGTATGGCAAGCTTTGTTGTACAGTGTGGAGGAACAATTTTAGGCGGCATTTGACCTGCTGTGTTCTGCCTTTCCTTGAACTCAGCAAGACCTACTGAGATTTATTTATGTTGTAGGCAAAGTGGGTCAAGTGTAGTCCCTGCTGCACTTTGTGTTTGAATGCATTCACTTTAATAGGACTGCATTCAGATGCAAAATATATATATATATATATATATATATATATATATATATACCCAAGCTCTGATACTGGGCTTCATTAACTCAACAAGGATAAACAATTGTGTATGTCCAGCCAAAACTTTTTGATAAAATGGGGAAGAATTAGAAGGCCTGTTGGAGTGGGGCTCTGTTACAGAGATTTACACTTACATTTTGTCCTACTGAATAGTTCATAAAACAGGAAGTTTGACATATGCTTTAATATAGTGTGTTTAACAGTAGTAGATATGAATATATTCCTTTAAATTTACAATGTGTATTTCAAATTAGCAGCATGAAAGAAAATAAAATGAAAAAGGTCACATTTAACATAAGTACCAGAGGGAGATTAAGCCTGTGAATTAATTTTATAACCAATGCTGTGTATCCTAGGTATACATTATTCCACATTTACATGAATAAAAACTTCTAATGCACAGAATATGGAAAACTAAAAAGCAAAGCACTACGGTTTAATATCATTCTAAAATGATTATCCACTCTATTTCAGTGTATTGTAAACCTTGTGACTATCAGCTCTGTGACATGGCTCAGGTAGCCTTTCAGAATAAATTCAATGGCTGGCTGTCTGATTAGTTAAATCATTTAATTTAAGCTGAACTCCAGGCAAACCGCAGCTAAACACAGAAGAAATACATATATGGGAGCTTTTTTTTGCCAAAGGATTTGTAATTTCCGACCATTCAGTACTGGGATTTACATGGTTCTTCTCTGCTCTCTTCTGCTATCAGCATGCTCCATGCACTGCAGCACAACTGACTGGCTTCTGGTTCTGCTTCTCCCTCTCTGGGCCCTTTCTGTACAGGAATTGCAAAGTGCTGATCCCAGATAACATTTATGTATACTGGTTGCATTTAAAAACATAATGATGTATTAATGAATACAGAGCTGTGTTTTCTGTGTCCTTTACATCTGCCTGCTGTTCAGCTTTAAAATGAAGGAATCTGTACTGAGAGAAATACGGGGGTCTCCAATATTCATCTCCTTGTAAAAATACTAGTTATGTGGCTGTATACATACGTACTACATTTTAATTCCTAGTTACTTAGTTACTAGGAACTGTCCACCTGGTCCCATTTAACATTATGTTAGACTAAGTGATGGGACCAGGTTGACAGTTGTACAAATAGCTTTTTCAGCTGAATGGGTCAGCAACTGGCAGTCCGTATTCTCTCAGTGCAGGTACCCTTTTCACCCCCATTGACAGCATTTTAAAAACGTAGGGTTTATTTACACACTGCACAAAAACTCAAGAATAGTTCCATTCCCCTTATTTTCAATGGTAGGAATAATTTTTTTCAGTTTTAGAATAGAGCATATCCTTTAAAATATTTTTTTTTACTTTTTGTTTTTAAATATACTTTCAATTTTGGTAAATACAGGTTGCAAAAGGAACTGCATTTAATATGCCCATGCATGCATTTTATATGCATTTCAATTTATACAACTGTACAGAAAGTCATCTCTTCCCCTGGAAAATACATATAGAACATATGAGGCAAAATGAGCCCTTAGGGCTTTATATACTGGATTGTCAGTACATAGGGCCTGCGAAAAAAGATTACTCCAAAACCACTTACCTGTTCCTATGTAATCACTTCCTCACTAGCTGGGCCAACAAGATCTCGCCCCCTAATGTAAGCAGGATTCAGCAATGTCATAACAAAGACAATGAGAGGACAATTCCACAGAGGTATTTGAAAGGCTCTCCTTGGTGAAATGACCCAAAGAACTGCCCATTTTTCCCCCAGCCAATAGTTGGGCTTTTGAGAGACATTTAAGAAAGACATTTGGAAACTGATAAAAATACTGATACAAGCAGCTTCTAATGTGGCTTGCTGGTCCTTGAAGGAATGGGAATCATGAGCTGACAGAAGTTGAGGACTTGCGATCTGTAGATCTTCAGCTTTAGCAGGGCCGGATTCAAAGTTAGTTGCACTTTAGATATCTGTAGAGTATGGTCAGCTTGTTCTAATAATCACAAGTTACACTAATACTGTTGTACCTTTTGCTTTGTTTCAATATTGAAAATGCATGAATAAAATTTCTCTTTACAAGATGAAGAGTTAAATTACAAGAAAAGCTGACCGAATAAATCTGGAGAGCCAAGCATGTTTTTGGTTTTGATACCACAAGTGGGTTTCCTAGATATAATTAGTTTTTCAATCCAGCTCTGCCCTGCATCATTAGATACTTTATGCCTTACAGAAATGTATAAGCTTTAGCATAATATTAATAAAACAAAATGCCCAAAATTACCCCTGTAGGGATGCATGTCTTCTTATTAAGTCCTCGGCTGTTGGCTGCATACAGAGATTACTAATTATGTAAGGTCCTGCTCATATACTCCAGCCATTACAAGACAAGTTCATTGCTAAGAAAGGTTAGGAACCCACTGAGATGTATGAAATGTGCCACCTATGGAGGTAAGTTGGGCATTTTTGTTTGTTTTAATAGAGAACCAAAATGTTAGAAACAAGGCAGCTTCTAGGCCTCATGGCACCAGCATGATCAATGAGGCTATGACCTTGCTAAATAGTACAACATTAAAGGAAACAATTTGAACACTGCATCTTTTAATAAAACAGTGATATACTTGTATAATTGTATGACTACAATTATGAAAAATTACATAATCGTTTTGAACATATTGGGAAGATTTAATAAAACTGGAGCGTGCAAAAGCTTATGTAGCTCTACATAGAAACCAATCAGCTTCCTGATTTTATTTTTATTTTTGTTTTATTGTCAAAGCCTAATTGAACACGCTGATTGGTTACTATGAGCAGCTGTACCAGATTCTGAATGCTCCAATTTTAGTAAATCTCCCCTATTGCCTTTAATTGGTCAGAAGTTTTTTGTTGCTAAAGGAAGTCAATGAGTTATCAGTACAATGACTCCTCCCTTAACAGAAGGCTAGTTCTGAGTTACTTTCAAACAAACTGATCTATAAAGAATGTTTTGTCTCTATAGTTAACTCAAACTGGTCTGTGAGTCTTCCATAATATTAACCTCCCTGGCGGTATTCCCGACTGTAGTTCAGGGTGAATTTTCAGTACCAAAAGCAGTAACCCTGAGCAGGAATTGAATCGCAGGCTCCAGGCAAAGTTACTTACCTTGTCCCCAGGATCCTGTGATGTCTCCCCGCTGTGTGCGTGGGCTGTGTCCTCCGCTTGATCTATCACAGTGCCGGGGACGGGGACATAGCCCGGTGCCAAATTCAAAAAGTGAAAAAGACATAACACATACAGTACACTGTAATCTTACAGATTACATTGCTGTATCAAATTATTTCACATCCTTTTTGTCCCTAATGCTTTGTCCAGTGCCCTGCATGCAGTTTTATATTATATATACTGTTCTTTCTGCCTGGAAACTTGAGATTGTCCATAGCAATCAAAAAATTGCCCTTTACGTCAAAAGCAGTTTTAGACCAGCTAGAAAACAGCCAGAGTAAATTAGAATCACTTGCAGAACTGAGCGATAGTGATTTGTGGGGAAGGTCGTCATCAAGCACTGAAAGGAATGATAGCTACAATTCTGCAACTAAGTACATGCCAGTGTTTTTGATTTGATTACATTATTGAATACATTTTATTATTATTATATTATTATTTGTTATAATTATTTATAGTTATTTATTATATTATAATTTATGATTTTGTGTTTCAAACTTTATCATACCCAGGATGTCTACTAGACTCTTGGTTGGACAGATTTAAGTGAGTTATTCCTAAGAATTACAGGCCTACAATATAAAAAAAAATTCTATGCAAAGCAATGTACCGCTTTCAGCATGAACAATCTGACATAATCATACCACCAGGGAGGTTTAGGGCTTCTCCACACCAACAGCATTGAGCTTCTTAAGGCTGTGTTTGGCCAAGTAGTCCCATTGACCAATGTATTATGGTTTCAGTTTACACCAATGTACTATAATGGTGTGCACTGCAAGAAGAAAAAAAAAAAAACTAGGACAAGTTGCAATTTTGAGCAGTGCATTTTGATGTGCTGTAATACAAATGTACTCAGTTAAAATAAATGGGTAGTAAAGACCAAAAAACGCATTACAGCTCATCGCAGCACAAGTCCAAAACACATGCCAGTGCATGTGTGTTATGCGCACACTAATGCATGCGCTAAGGTGAAAATAGGCCCTAAATAGGCCCTAAATGTTTATTTGAAAGACAAACCGGGAAATTAACTAGGCTTCCTACTTCATTATCCATGGTGGAGGAAACTAGTGCAAGTGGCATCCGCTACATTAACAAAGCAGATAAATCTAGGTCTATCTCTGCCACCCATGCCCGTTTCTATTTAAAAGTGAAGTTGAAACTGTTGTGGGTTCTGCACCTAAGAGATAACAGCAGTTTTCAGTAGCAGCTGAGCAGTGGAGGGGGGGTAGGGGCAGAAAGATCAGAGCATGCAGCTTCAGCTGTAATGTTCTGTGCTGTGTCTGACACAGACACAGCATACAACGGAGCAGATCAATGCTCAGTAACAAAGGCCTGCTTTGGTTAATTAGGAGCCGGAACTGCTCCATCTTACCAGCTTAGAAGGGTGTTGCATAAATAGAGCCTGCACCACTCTTTGTCATCTTCCCCCAAAGGATGCAGATAGTAAAAATATTGTTTCAAGCGGCACTATGGACATTAGCATTAATACTGCAGCTTTGTTTCTAAATTCCTTTGTAACCATTTTATCTCCTGGTTTTTCCTGCCTGCAGGTTATTTAAACCTATTTTAACAAGCTAAGCTGTCCAACAAAAAAGGTAGTTTTAGGGGTTCAGAGATTTAAAAGTGAAACTAAACTCACCGATTTAACTAATTCCCAGAAGAAAGCTCAAGTTATAAATATTCAACAGCTATTTTTAAATCCCTAACCCAACATACCAGTGTTGTTTTCTGCAGCATCCTCATTTAAATGCTGCCTATTGATGCATGCACAGTGTAGACTTCATTCAAGGTACGCCTTGGTGATAACTGTCTCAATTGGCAGTGTCAGTTCTCAACTGATGTTTCAAGCCCTTAAATGGCTGGTGTCAGAGCTGACCAGATGTGTAATTGCATGGCAACTAAATAAAGGCTAAGATGGCACCGCCATTTGGTGAAGGTTTGGTAACGCTTTCATTTTTTACTTTCTTATGTAAAGGTAATGTAAAACATTATGTCCATCTAAGATCATCCTATACATAGGGTGATAATTCCGCTACATGTTTTCATTGTGGAAAAAACAGCATTATCACCCTATTATAGGAAGTGGAAAAATATTAGACCTACTGGCAGAATCAACAGGTAATACAACTACGGGTTGAAAAACCAAAAACTGGTGTTTAACGCTGGTGACAAACAACAGCATATATGTCTTTTTTTTTGCTCATTGTTACACTTTAAAAATGTTTTAAACCAGTGTAAACTTTAAAAACGAAAACAAAATTGATCCAAAACCACTACCCTTTTCCTTTAAATTATATGAACTAATTTTAAGAGGCCAAATTATAGATAAAGTTTCATAAAGTGCAAGGAAACATATGAGGAATGTACAGTATATATTTCACAAATGTTAAGTAAAAATGTTGTGTTTAGTTTGCCTCCACTTTAAGTGCCCCCAATGCCATCGCACTGCTCCCACCTGGCTAGAAACCTGCCTTGTTAATAACAATGCTGCCACCAATATTCATACATTCGGATCATTACTCTTGTTTATGTTCTCACACTTTTGTGACCGATCAGAATGTAGTCATAGCGGCATCCACTGTCAATCTGCTTCATGAAAGGAAGGCATTCATTACCTTTCATTTGGAACTAGGATGGAAAACTCCATAGCAGAAAACCCATCATATGTTTTGGGCTTATTTATTGACACTGAGTGGTTGGAATAAATTTCGTTATAATAATCTTCTGATTCCAGTGTTTTGCCTTGACTGTGAAGAAAAGAAAATTGCCTTTTGTCCATTTTACCAAGAGAGCTCTAGTAATCAGCTAAACATTTCAGAGAATGATCAGACATGAAGATTAAAGAGCTCCTGGCATTGGAAAAAAACAAACTGGTTGGTGGGAGAGGTAAGGTAGATGGAGAATGTTCAGACATGAACATATAAGACAGAGAAAGGTTTGCATCCTCATACGATTTTAGATTCTTTATAAGACTTATATTCTTTAGGCTAAATCTGCTATAATCTGTAGCTTTGATGACATTGACAGAACCCAGGATTAGCAATGCAGAATAATTAAACAGTGGCCTTTATGTTCAATTTAATCTGTTCTGTGAACACATTCCTCATTAAAGCCCCATACACACTATCAGATTTTCTGCTTATTTTTTTCCTTTAGATTTCCAAAAACCATATAAAAATGAAGTCAAACCTAAGGAGTTTCAATGTGTAAGCAATCAGGCAGGCCCTTGCACTACATGGTTTTGGTAAATCTGAAGACAAAAATCAGCAGAAAATCTGATAGTGTGTATGAGGCTTAATGCTTTGGGTGAGAAGGACTGGATAGAAGCATTGAGAAGCATTGCTCATACCTACTGAATGACAACAGATAGATTTCTGCTAGTCAGCAGTCATCGGCAGGGATGCAGATCAAATCGCAATGCCGGGCCTGCCCTGAAATAGCACCACATCTGGAAATCTGAGAATGATAGCCTCCAGCACTGATTAGGGATCTCAGCTGAGATCGCTGATGTGACAAGTCCCCTAAATACTTTTAGTGTGGTATTTTAAATGACAGGGAAAGTGGGAACTAAACATTCAGCAGTCCACTATTCAGCCTGGGCTAGAAGACATGAATAAGCAGCATAGATTGCCAGCAAAGCAAATTTTAGAGAAAAGGAAGTATAAGTATAGCAACTGTTTTGGGTAAGCACTTCCCTTTCATCAGTTGCACAATCCTGTACCTAAGTCTCAAAATACAATGCTGTTTACTTACACTATATTACCAAAAATATTGGGACACCTGCCTTCACACACACATGAACTTTAATGACATCCCAATCTTAGTCCATAGGGTTCAATACTGAATTGGCCCACAATTTGCAGCTATAACAGCTTCAACTTTTCTGGGAAGGTTGTCCACAAGGTTTAGGAGTGTGTCTATGGGAATGTTTGACCATTTTTACAGAAGCGCATTTGTGAACAAATCCTGACCTCAACCTGATAGAACACCTTTGGGATAAATCCAAACAGGGATTGCAAGCCAGACCTTTTCGTCCAACATCAGTGCCTGACCTCACAAATGCGCTTCTGGAAGAATGGTCAAATATTCCCATAGACACACTCCTAAACCTTGTGGACAGCCTTCCTATAAGAGTTGTAGCTGTTATAGCTGCAAAGGGTGGAACAACTCAATAAATGTTTGGAAGACCTGGGCAGAGTGGTCCTCCACTGCTGGGGGGGGGGGGGGGTCCTTTTCTCCTAGGGTTTCTACCCCAGGTAGGCAGTCAGTGTGAGCCAAGAGTTGTAGTTTGGGCCTTAGCAGGTGCTGGGCTGAGAGCCTGGAGAAGATATCTTAAAACAATTTTTGCTGGAGGGAATCATCTTGGAGTCTGACCTGGAGAAAGATCTTTTGTCTCCCATACTGAAGAGTGTCATTTGGAAGTTGTGTGACAACTCCTGGGACATTGTGAGTAAGACCTGGCTTAGGACTGTCAGGTGTACATGCACTAGAGGGAACTGAGTCCTAGAATTACTGGTCATTCCTTATTATCTCCTGTCAAGAGGATTTTGTGAATTATTTGTCCTCCTGTTGATTTTTGATATCCTATTGAAGTATTACCCCTTAAATCCCCTTCTGTTCAAGGTTCTGCAAATAAAATCCACAAAAAGACATCCACCAGACCGAGTTTCTTGTTAGTGTGCATGGAACTGTTCCTGTGGCTGGCAGCTTTTGTACTGACAAGCTAGAACTGGGCATATTCTCAGTGGCCCCTTCAGGGTTAGCGCTATATACATTATCCATTCATATTTTTTTTCTGAAAAGCAGCCAGCAAAAGTACCTGAACCTCTCCTTGTATTCTCTTCTTGTAATCCCTTGAACAGCGAGACTAAAACTGGGTCTTGACCAAAGAAGGAAGAAAATTGATGATCTCACCAGTGTAGTGATGATCATGCAACTATATTGTAATATCAGCAGGCTGAGAGTGGGCTCGGTGACCAAGCGCTATGTCTTAGGTGTAGTGGAGAAAAGTCCGGTCACTGACCTGGCTATGTTATGTGGCTGTGTGGATCCCAAGACTGGTGGGAACAAAATGACAAACCTTTTGCAGGTAGGTTTGGCACTAGACGACGTGGATGACCTGGATTTGAGCTTTAACTCTTTAAGGTGATAGAATCTATGTAACTGACATGCAGATTTATTGGAAAGTACAAAAGGTATGAACAGTTATCAGTTTTAATTGCTATCTATTTTGACTGACTTGTATGCATTTCCGCATTTGGAATGTTACATTAATATTTGTGGCCTTAATAAAGCCTATAATACAGCAATGAATGTAGGGAAGGGAACAAACAGGGGCTTATTTATAAAACCTGGAACTAAGAAAACCTGAGCATGATGAGATCTGAAAGATGATTGGCTTGCATGGGCAACTACTCCTTTTTCTAGTTCTCTATGGTGTATGCAGCCTGAAGTTAATGTTGGGGAGGTTAGAACCCTGTCAGGTTCTCATTGCTGTGGTCCTGCACTGACGACTTTCTTCCAGGTTCAGCCGAACATGGGTTCAGACTGAACTCAAGCTAAAGTCTAGTTTTACCTGCTTCTTAATTTATCCTAAATAAAAAAAAGTTTTGCATTTAGATACACTAAATATTTTTGCACCAAAACATCTACATCTAAAACAAATGCACCAATATTAAGACAATGAGAACGTGTCACTCAGGAAAAAACACTCAACTGTTGCTTACAAGGGGTTGTAGGTTCCCTCTATCCTTCAAAAGTGGCGACCGCTATGGGAAAGAATATAAAAATATTCCAACAGTAATAATATTGGCTGACCAGAAATTGATCTTCACATGTGTGGGTGGAACCAATATAATAAATGCATCTACATCTAGCTTTGGGAAGTAAAAAGATTCAAAACAAAACAATTATATACATTTTTATGCTAAACCCTTCAATCATGTGTAATTATTTACAAAAACACAAACTGTGGCTAATATATGAGCTATTTTTGGAGATAACCTGGGAAAATTTACAAGAGAATGAAATACAGAACTGTATAATTAAAATGTGAAAATTAACGATTCAGCATTGTGAAACAAATGCTAAAAAAAAGAAAGACATTTTCTTAGGATTAACTGGAGGCATTAACTCACCTTTCTTTTCTTGGTTTTCTCTTTTCATCTACATAGGGCAACTATGAAAAATAATAACCATGCATTATTTTATAAAAATTATAATCTTATCAGAAAAATGTTTTCATGCTTAGCACATAAAGGAAAGCCATTAGCAGCAACCAGTTGCTTGGGAGAAACATTTGGAACAAATCACAGCAAAGTGACAGTGTCGGTTTAATCACTTGCCCTCTGACCAGGCCATTTTTTGCGATACAGCATTGCGTTAATTTAACTGACAATAGTGCGGTCGTGCGACACTGTACCCAAATATGTTTTTTGCGTTTTTTCTCCCACAAATAGAGCTTTCTTTTGGTGTTATTTGATCACCTCTGTGGTTTTTATTTTTTGCACTATAAACAAAAAAAGATCAACGATTTTGAAATCTCTCCCACAAATAGAGCTTTCTTTTGGTGTTATTTGATCACCTCTGCGGTTTTTATTTTTTGCACTATAAACAAAAAAAGATCAACAATTTTGAAAAAATAAAAAATAAAAAATATATTTGTTTTACTTTCTGCTATAAAACTTTCCCAATAAAAATATAAAAAAATCAAATGTATACATTAATTTAGGCCAATATGTATTCTGCTACATATTTTTGGTAAAACAATTCCCAATAAGTGTATATTGATTGGTTATAGTGTCTACAACCTATGGGATATCTTTTTAATAATTTTTTTACAATTACTAGTTTTAATTATTTTTTTACTAGTAATTGAGACGATCAGCGACTTATAGCAGGACTGCAATATTGTGGATGACAAATTGGACACTTTTTGGGTACCAGTAACACTAATACAGTGTCAATGTTCTAATGACACTGACTGGGAAGGGGATAACATCAGGGGCAATTAAGTTATTTCAAAGGTTCAGGTGCCCCTTCTTTTATATCTGTAGCACCCTGCTCCTGATGAGCAGAAGATATTGCTTTTTCAAATTTAATTATCTGAAGCTGTAGTTTGGCTCAGAATAATTTCTCTAAAAGTTCTGGTTTCTGTACCAGTCCAGTTGGGTTGCACTGATTCCCACCTGACCGTAGGTGTCGCTGTCACCATCAGTGGGTGTGGAACAGCAGCAGGCTGGAAGCATTGAATATTGCCTCTTGCCCAGAAATGGTTCAGTGGGTGTGGCTTCCCTGCTGTGCATTCTGGGAGAGGGTATTTAAGGTACCGACGCCATTTTTCTGGGTTTGTTTTCTGAGGTCCATGATCCCAACCCCAGGGCCCTCTTGGCCTGGGGTCTGTGTCGCATGGTCTTGTGCCTCGGAGCTGGTTGGCCCGAGGCTTCGCAGCTGAGATTGTAGACCCAGGAATGTCTTGGGGCCTGCTGATCCAGGGGTGGTCCTGTGCTGTCTCGCCTGTGGGGAGAAGCCAAGGAAATCTGAAGGATCCAGGGGAGGACTTTTCCAGTGGAGGACCGAGCGCAAGGCTGGTGTCTCTGGAGGAGCCTGGAAACTCAGTTTGAGGACGCATCACGGATCAATATCCTTACAGTATCGCCGGGTCGGCTGAAAGAATCTGGTACTGTATAGTAGTTCTTCCTAAAAACTCTCAAGAATCTCTATGTTCGGTTAACAAGTCTGTGGCAGAGACTTTGTTGCGCATCTACTTTCAAGAATCACTAAGTTTAATTAACAAGTCTATGGCAGAGACTTTGTTTGGCATATCATCGGCTGCTAGGTCAAGTGAGAGGGGTCTATCTGGTGACTGCTGGATCCAGTCTGTGGAGCTGTTTGTCCTCTGGATCTGACTGATACCTCTAACCCGCAATTACTAGGTGCCTGAACTCCCCTTATCCTCTAACCCTCTATTGAAGGACTGTGTCTTGTGTCTTTCTTTGGTGTTACCCCTAAATAAATCTTCAAAAAGGACCACGTGTCTGATATATCTTCATTTGGGTTACTTTCCACGGGACCCCCCAAGGAGGAAGAGGCGAGCAGAAGAGGTAACGGTAAGCCTGAATAAAACCAGCAGCTCCTTCGGGGGTTAGTGCTACATATCTCTCATGGATTTTGGTTATGAAACATCCTGTTCCTAATTTCCAAATTCACCGAATTCCAAATTCACTCTTCACCTAAATCAATCTTATTGCTGGATGGCTGAAACATTTGCAAACTACCTAGCTATAACTTCCCTGTGCCCTTTTTGTTTTTCAATCATGTTTTATACCTTCCAGCAGAGTTAGTTTGATGCACACAAATGTGTTCATATGTCACAATGATCAATTCAAAAGTATCATCCATTTAAACAATAAAAAACAACGCTGGTCACAACATTTTCTTTAGACATGATGATAGTTATGTTTTCAGGCATTATACCAAAAAGCTGCCCTTGGCAGCCTTGGGTGTAATTCCCCAAAAAATTAAAAAGACATCTGTCTCTACTGTGTGTCACTGGTACCTTTAAAACTGGACTCAGGGTAAAAGTACAAATAGGAAGAAAAGATACATATATGGAAGCTGTTTTACCTGCCAAAGGATTATTATTCCTGCCACTCCTGACAAGGAGTTGTGTAACCAAGATTGCTAATACCTTTAAACAAGGTGAGAATTTCATCTTAGCAAGATCTGAGAAGACACGATACACACTTTCCTTATTTTTTTATTTTTATTTTTTTTAGTTGTTCTGTGCTGGTATGGGAACTGAATTAACATTGATGCAACATTTTCATTTTTATCCTTGATGTGCAGGAATAGCTAAGATTATGGTGGGTGGAGTACATCACATATGAGCATGAATACTTGATGGCAGTTGAGAAAATATGTAGCTTTTCAGTGCTGATTTAGGGAACACAATGCATAGGAATGCTCCTTTAGCTAAAAAAATTATTCACCTTTGTACTTCCACGTAGTGATGATCCAGATAGCATCCAAAAATGGGCCTTTCTGTATCATCTTAGGTTAAAGTGTTACTAAACTGACAACAGTAAAATCAGTCTGTATATGCAGTAAAGCATGCTTGCTATACTCACTGAGGAACCTAAGGGTTAATCCTCCACATTGTGTAAAAAAGGTGCTTTATCTTATGCACAGATACTCCAATAAGACAGAGCATTTGGAGTCAGGCTGCACATGCTCAGTTTGGTGTGTATTGCTAGAGAGGTTTTTTTTTTGCTTGGGAGAGTGCATGTGATCAACACAGGGCCAATCAGCATTGTCCAGACATGTCCAGACAGAGGGCCAAGAGCCCTGCAGCCTCATAAGACAGCTCAGTGCAGTCTGAAAACTCCTCCTACAAGCTTCCCCAGGAACTGATAGAAATCACAAGACTGCTTTATACTGCTTATGAGAAAAGGTATTTAACTGTTTATATTTGTGAAAATAATTGAATTTCTGTTATGTAATAGTGTATTATACTGCTCTCCATCCAGTAGGGAGAAGCATTGTAAATATGTTCACTTGTTATTGTTCTTGTAGAGCTATGTATCTTTAGCATCTATGGTTCCTGTATGCTGTGTTGGATATAAGTAAAAGAAGTCCTGTTGAATGTCTGTCCATGTCGATGGTTCAAATACATTTTAAAATATACATAACTGGCGATGATGATGGGATTCCAATGAATGGACACGGCAGAAACACATGAAATCAGTCGAGTGAAGGATCGGAACTTGTACTCATAAATATCTCCAGCATGGCTTCTCTGGGACACATGGAGGAATTTTATGTGGCTAATCCATCCTTATGGGACTCTTATGTTGACAGGTTAGAGTTTTTTCCTGGAAGCTAATAAGGTGGCTGCTGCTGTCTAGAAAAGAGATGTGCTGCTGAGTGTTATTGGATCTAAGACTTATGTCACCCACTGCATCTGAAACAGTGAGGCCAAAAACTGTGTGGGAGCATTGCAGCATATATTGCAGAACCACACAAGCAATCCGAAAATTGCAATTTTGGTGCCAGTTTAGAATCCTTGGTAAGGCTAATGTGAGGAGTAAAAGATGAAGCACTACAGAGGAGGCTTATAGCCAAACAGAACTTAACTTGTATTACTGCACAAGAGGAAGCACTTGCATATGAGGCTGCATACCTACAGTTAAAAGAAATTAAATCTTCCTCCACCACACACTGGTGTCGTGGTTCCATTTACAGAGATGTGTTACAGCTGCGGCAGGAAACACAGGCGTAATACATGTAATTTTAAAAAATGCAGTTTGTCACATGTGCAAACGTAGAGGTCACATACAGGCAGTATGTCAGACCTAAGATTAATCTACATGTAAATATGAATACAATACCGATACAATACAGATCTTCCATGCAAAATGGAAGTAGATTCAGGGTGTGCATAGTTACAGTATTGAAGCCAAATGCTGATGTTAGAATTTGTGCTGACTATAAATGTACAATCAACAAAGCACTGTAGGAACATCCCAAACAAATTCTAGCTGTACATGATTCTGACTACATTAGCAAAAGGAAAGGTATTTGTCAAACTGTATATGGCACAAGCCTATGCACAATTACCTGTGGATAATGACGCTGTGGATGCACAAACAATAATAACACACAAAGGAGCTTTCCGAGCAAAACGTTTGCAGTTTGGAGTTTCCACTGCTCTTGGTATATTCTATAAATTAATAGAGGACCTCTTATCTGGACTTCCAGGTATAGTACCTTATTTTGATGATGTTCTTATTGGAGCGGGTTGCATTCAGTCTTTGGCTTCACAACTACAACTTATTCTGAAATATTTTCTTGATGCTGGTCTCAAACTTAAAAAAGAAAAACGTGGATTTCCTAGGAGACAGAATGGATGAACACGTAATCCATCCAACTGATTCTAAGCTGGAAGCCACCCATAAAGCTCCAGTCCCAACAAACAAGAGCTGCAAGCTTTCCTAGGGTTGCTTAATTTGTACCATTCTTTTCTGCCTGACAAAGCCACTATTACTGAACCCCTGCATTGTTTACTAGATAAAGATGTTGCATGGAAGTGGACTGATATTCATTCTACAGCTTTCATTGCTGCAAAAAAAGTTATCTTCTGACAGTGTACTTGCACACTGATTTTAAAAAAAACACTCACTCTTACCTGTGATGCTTCTCCATATGGCATTGGAGCGATCTTGAGTCATGTTTTGGAAACTGGTGTTGAGGCTCCTATTGCATTCTATTCAAGGACCTTGTCTATGACAGATAGGAATTATGCTCACATTGACAAGGAGGCTTTAGCTATTGCATCCGGGGAAAAAAGTTTCATGACTATTTGTATGGGTGGAGGTTTATCATTGTAACAGACCATAAGCCTTTGCTGGGGTTGTTCACCAGAAGTACTCCCACTCCTCAAATTATTTTGCCACAAATGCTCAGATGATCACTCATGCTGAATGCCTATGACTGTGATTTTGAATATCGTCCTGGCAAGAATATCAGTCATGCTGATTGTTTGCACCGGTTGCCTTTGTTTTCTCCTGATTTCCCTGTCCCTCATGTGACTGAGGTTCTCATGTTCTTATCCATGTTCTCATCCATTCCAAAGCCTTTGTTACATGCTAGAGACATTGCTGCCCTGGCTGCTAAAGATCTCTTGCTAGCCAATGTGCTCAATTGGGTGTGGAGGGGATTGCCCAAATCAAAATTTTAAGAGAAGTTCAAACCATTTTTAGTGTACCAACATGAGCTGTTTGCCTATAAATGTTGTCTATTATGGGAAAACAGAATGGGAATTCCAAAGGTGGGACAAGCTCAAGAACTGCATGCTCTCCATGAAGGACATCCTGGAATAGTCTGCAGGAAAGCATTGGCCAGAAGTTATGTTTAGTGGCCTAAAATGGCTGACGTTATTGAGAAGTGAGTAAAGAACTGTTTACCATGTCAATCCACCCATCACGCTCCACCTAAAGCTGCAGTCCATCCCTGGGAAGTGACTAGGTCACTTTGGTCACAGTTACATAGATTTTATAGAGTTATATAGATTTTGCAGGGCCTTTTCAAGGACAGATTTTTTTTTAGTTGTCAATTCCTTCTCAAAATGGAGGTTGTTTCAGTTACATTCCCCACCGCAGCCACGGTCATAAGAGTTTTAAGGAGGCTGCTTGCTACACATGGGTTGCCAGATACAATCGTGTCTGATAATAGAATGCAATTTACCTCCTCAGAATTCAAAACCTTTATGGCAAGCAATCTTATTCGACATGTTACGATTGCACCTTTCATCAAATGGTCAAGCTGAATGTATGTAACATTACATGTAATGTAATGTATTCAGACTACCAAAGACCCATTGAAGAGAATTGTTCAAGGAGATTGGAATCAGAGACTTGCAAATGTCCTTCTGCAACAACATGTGACACCATGCTCAAGCAGTGGTTGTAGCCCAGCAGAGCTCCTAATGAACCATCGTTTGAAAACATGTTTGGATCGTTTACATCCTCCTCTGACATTGGAGTTACAAGAAAAGCAAGAACTGTATTTTAAAAGGATGCAATGTTTCTGTGAGAGTGTTTGAGCCTGGCAGTGCTGTCTATGTCAGAAACTATGCTGCTGGGCTTCGTGGATACCGGCAAAGGTACTTGTGGCTACAGAACCTTTTTCATACAAAGTACAAATTACTGATGGTAGAATATTACGAAGGCATATTGATCAGATCCAAGTAAGAAGTGGTGAAATTGTACCTGCTGCAGATTCTAGTAGTACTAGGATTCCAGTGATGCCAGATCATGGTGAACCATTGGTTGATACAGGTGCTATTCCTCCAGGAAATGTTATTGCAGACCCAGTTTCTCCCAGTCCCTCTGACACAGCACCCAAACCGAATTATAATAACATGATTTATTAAATATTATAGTAAAAAGTCTTTTGGGCAGAATCTCTATTTTAGGAGACTACAGCAGTGCCATTTTGCACTTAATGTATATTTTTTGATATTGTTCCTAATTAGTCAATTGTAGTGTCATGCATGCATTGACTTTTTACTATAATATTTAATAAATTATGTTATCATAATTTGGGTTTTGTGCCTATATTCAGTTGCCCTCAAAGTCCCAATCCTCTTTGGGAGACCTATTTTTACATATCTATGTAAGGGATGATGGCAACCTACTAGTCCACATTTGGTGAAACGTTCTCTTTTTGAGTTATCTGACACAGTACAAGAAGAAGAATTGCATCTGAGGGTCTCAGGGAACTGTCTCAAACAGTGGTCCTTAGGCATCCAAGGAGAAATATTCACCCTCTCAGTTATCTCAAAAACTTTGATGTCTAGGGGGAAGGAGTGTTATGTATTAGTGTGTTATACTGGCCTCTATCCAGTAGGGGGAAGCATTGTAAATATGTTCACTTGTTATTGTTCTTGTAGAGCTATGTATCTTTAGCATCTATGGTTCCTGTATGCTGTTTGGATATAAGTAAAAGAAGTCCTGTCGAATGTCTGTCCGCGTCGATGGTTCAAATACATTTTAAAATATACAAAAATGTCCATGTTTTGTGTACTGTGGGAGACCAAGTAACACTTTAAGATTTTATGTCTTTTAAAAGCACTTTGTGAAAAGTGAAGTGGTAATAACGTCTACAAATACAAGTTAGAGAATAGATGCATTTATTTAAGAGCGACAATATAAGGACAAACATAATGGCTATTATAAGTAGAAGGAAAGGGGTAATCTTCTAATAACAGCTCATACAATCTCAGAAGTATTGGTTTGTCTAGACATATTCAGTATTTATGGAAACAGGAGGCAGATTTTGTTCAAGAGTGCCCAGAATGATAAATGGTCATATGGCAGCTCAATCAACCATTATTGAACTGCTACTATAATTAAATCTTTAAAATCATAATGTCAGAGTTAAAGGGTTTATCTATAAAAAGACAGACTGAATAATTTCTTTTTTTTTCATGGGTAAATTTGATTCTGACAATTTTGTCTAGCTATAAAGCTGCTTTAGTTCTTCCAATCAATTTCAGAAAGTTTCTACAAAGGTAATAGTAATTACCTAAAATCTAATTTAAATTTCACCTATCTGTAAACACTTTGCATTCTTTTTCTCTTAAAATCTTTATAAAATTTATATATCTCCCTCGTCGTTGACCTACCTTGCAAAAGTATTCACCCCCTTGGCATTTTTCATGTTTTGTTGCCTCACAACCAGGAATTAACATGGATTGTTTGACTATTTGCATAATTTAATTTACAGAACAGGCCCACAACTTCCAAGATGTTTTTTTTTTTTTTATTATTGTGAAACAAACAAAAAATAGGACAAAATAACAGAAAAAGTCAATGTGCATATCTATTCACCCCCCTAAAGTCAATACTCTGTAGAGCCACCTTTTGCGGCTATCACAGCTCCATGTCGCTTTGGATAAGTCTCTATGAGCTTGTCACATCTTACCATTGGGATTTTTGCCCATTCCTCCTTGCAAAACTGCTCCAGCTCCTTCAAGTTGGTTTGCGATTGTGAACAGCAATCTTTCAAGTCTGACCACGGATTTTCTATTGGATTGAGGTCTGGGCTTTGACTAGGCCATTCCAACACATTTATATGTTTCCCCTTAAAACACTCAAGTGTTTCTTTAGCAGGGTGTTTGGGGTCATTGTCCTGCTGGAAGGTGAGCCTCCGTCCTAGCCGCAAAGCACACACAGAGTGATACAGGTTTTGCTCAATAATATCCCTGCATTCAGCACCATGCATCTTTCCCTCAACTCTGACCAGTTTCCCAGTCCTGACTGCTGAAAAACATCCCTACATCATGATGCTGCCACCACCATGTTTCACTTTGGGGATGGTGTTATTTGGGTGATGTGATTTGTTGGGTTTGCCACAGACATTGCGTTTTCTTTGACGGCTAAAAAGTTCAATTTTAGTCTCATCAGACCAGAGCACCTTCCTTCATACATTTTGGGATTCTCCCATATGCCTTTTCGCAAACTCAGAACATGTCATTTTGTTTTTTGCTGAAAGTAATGGCTTTCTTCTGGCCACTCTGCCATAATGCCCAACTCTATGGAGCATACGGTTTATTGTCGTCCTATGTACAGATACTTCAGGCTCTTCTGTGGAACTCTGCAGCTCCTCCAGGCTTACCTTAGGTGTCTGTGCTGCCTCTCTGATTAATGCCCTCCTTGCTCAGTCCGTGAGTTTTGGTGTGTGGCCGTCTCTTGGCAGGTTTGCTGTTGTACCATGTTCTTTCCATTTGGTTATGATAAATTTGATGGTGCTCCTAGGGATCATCAAAGATTTTGATTTTTTTAATAGTGTAACCCTGACTTGTACTTCTCAACAACATTGTCCCTTACTTGTTTGGAGAGTTCTTTGGTCTTCATGGCAGTGTCTGTTTAGTGGTGCCTCTTGCTTAGGTGTTGCAGCCTCTGGGGCCTTTCAAAAAGGTGTGTATCTATAATGACAGATCATGTGACACATAGATTGCACACAGGTGGACATCATTTCACTAATTATGTGACTTCTGGGGGGGCGTGGCCATGCATGGCATTAAATAGGATGTGCAGCAACTAGCTCCGCCGAGAATCTGACACTATCATCCTGATAGCACCGACTCGGCACAAAGGGCATTGAATGTCGCTACTCTCCTACTATCCCCAGCTGGGGATATTTTCAGACCCACTATGTCCAGACATGGACTGGCTCCACAAGTGTCTCCGGACACCCCCGGTCATGATGACGGCCTGCACAGCAAAAGAGACAGCTCAGCACCTCTTTGGTAGGAATCTGGCCCAAATAGAACCTCCATCACTCCTGATACCTGACCCGGATGAGGTGCTTTTGGAGGAAGATATGGGATCCCTGGATGGGATTCCTCCACAGCTGGCAACTGCTCCGGCCTCCACAACTGTGAGTACCTTGCCTCATGATATCAATATTCCATATCACAGCAACATAGCACTGATCCTGAACCCACACTGAGGGATATCCTCGCTGCAGTTACATCTTGCAGCTCATCTATTGCAGTACTGACAGGGGAAGTGAAGGGTGTGAAAGCGGAGATCTCTCTCATAAGGAATGATATTCAGAAACTGCGGGAGCGTACATCTGCCCTAGAAGGTCAATTGAGTACCCTAGAAGACGAATGGCAACCCCTTCAGAGAAATGTCAGACATGTAAGCTCTGTGGCCTCCCCTAATGCGGCCTGCTTGGAGGACATGGGGAACCGCCTGCTCATAAACAATGTGCAGACAGTGGGCATTTCTGAAAGAGCAGAAGGCAAAAATGTGGTGGCCTTCATTGAGGCCCGGCTAACAGACACCTTTGGCAATGGACATTCTCTTCCATGTTTGCAGTGGGAAAAGCCCACTGTGTCCCCTCACGACCACCACAATAGGGGGCCCCACCGTGTCCCTTCATAAGGTGGACAACACCAAGGTGTCATTATTTTCAGATTTCTCAATGGAGGTGCAGCGACAGAGATCCAAATTCATTGATATCAAGAAACGGCACTGTACCTTTACATGAGCTATCCTACTTTCAGTTCATTATGATTGCTGATGTTAGACTCATCTACTTTATAAGCTGTTCAGTGTGTCCACTACCCCTCCCTGTCAATTCCTCCACTGACTTCCACTCACCCACCAAATACAATTCAAAATATCACCAACCTACAAAGACATATACAACTCTGCTGCAGCTACATCACCAACCTCATCTCCAAATACCAACCAGTTTTCTCATGACCTCCAGCTCTATATCTCAATTGTCTCCTTCTCCCATGCTCATTTACTGGATATCTCCAGAGCCTCACCTATCCCCTGGAATTCCTTACCCTAATCTGTGGGGTTTATTTACTAAAGCTGGAGAGTGCAAAATCAGGCTCACCACTGCACAGAAACCAATCAGCTTCCAAGTTGTATTGCCAAAGCTTAATTGAACAAGCAGAGGTTAGAAGCCGATTGGTTTCTATCCAGAAGTGAGCCTGATTTTTGCACTCTCCAGCTTTAGTAAATAAAACCCTGTCTTACTATCTCTTATTCTTCTACTTTTCAGGGAGTCCTATCCTGTTTTCACTTAATAAACTGTACTTTTAGTTTATAACCAAGGTTCGTGGTGCAAGGGGTAAGCATTAGCCCCACGTTCTTAAAATAAGCATGTACTACTACTACTACTACTGCTAAATCCCTTAGTCAGGATGGTACCTTTGCGGTGCCAAATATATGTTTTAGACTATATACTAAAATATTACAATTGTACTTTATTACAAAGGTGGTGGCTGTGTTCTCAATGCATTCGCTGTCTGCTTTCTCAGGACAAGAAGGCAATCTAGTTCATAACATGTAGCATGTAAATAAACCATGAAATAATTACATACAACATGTGCAGACACGTGTCATAATTAGTTTGAAAGACCTGCATAAAGAATAAAATCAAATTGTTGAGAACAAAGCCACTGTTTTGTATATTATTTATGAAGTGGATTTTTAGTGGATTTTTAGAATGGTACATAGTTCCAGATGTCTCTAGGCTGGCTTCACACTTTCACGCTGTTTCAGCTATCTATTCCTATTCACATTTTGGGTATCCTACACTCCTAAACAAGTTACTGGAACTGATTACTGTCAGAGGTTTGTTGGTAGGCTGTAGGATCCAGATACAAAGCAGGTAGCCAGAGGACAGGTTAGAGGATCTAGATCTTTCCATGGCTCCTTTGGGGGAACTTACTACATCATTTACTTAGAATGGCACTCCAACACACAAGTGCATTTGCTGACACTGCACTCGTCCTGCAGCGCTCCACAGAACACATGTCATCTGTTATGGTGTGCGGCATTACAAACATGGCACTGGGATGTTTTATACTCTGTTGTGATGTATTGGCCATCCATTGAAAATGAAAATGAATGTTATTGCAAATAGAGTAAAACACATCAATAGATTAGGAAATTATGAAAAGGCCCTTAAAGGATTTGTTCACCTTCACACTTATTGTCAAGTGAGCCCGCAGCAAAAGACAAAAAGAATAGGCGCAGGGCGGGCATGACTGGGTTAACAGTGGAAGAATGGAAAAGCAAGAGGAGGGGCTTAGGTGCCGAGGGGGACGGGCTGGGGCAGAGCTAATTTATACTCCCGGTGCATCATAGGAGTTTAACAGAAGGTCAGGGTAAAAAGTTCATCCAGCATGGCATCAGTGGAGCTGCTCATGGCGCGGCTGAGGAAACAGGCGGCGGAGCGGGGGGATGGATGGCTGCAGGACACCTTAGAGGGTTTATTGCGGATGCCTGCAGAGGAGCTCGGCGGGGAGGTGAGGAGCGGCACTAGGACACGCCGCTCGCGGCCGCCCGAACGTTTTTCTCCGGCCCGTGAGGGGGGGCAGGGCGGGTGGCGGGCGGCGGTTCTGCGGCGCGGGCAACAGCGCCCCCGGCCAAGCGGCAAGCAGCGGACTTCAACGGCTCCCCTATCACTGATCTCAGGATGGCTGGGGTGGCCACGCGGGGGAGGCGAGGTGCAGAGGCAATGGCGGCCATCCACAGAAGGAGGGGTGAGTCGCAGAGCGCGGGCCCCGCCCCCCGGACGGATTCCAGAGCGATGGTGGAGGGTGTCAGCAGGAAGAGAGCTGGGGTCCCTGGGCTTGTTGCTGCAGCGGCAGGGGATGCTCCACAGATGGCCAGAGGACGGATGGGACCAGCAGAGACCAGAGCGGAGGCAGCCAGGTCCGAGGCATCATGCGCCAGATCTGGCAAAGCTGTCCACAAGTCAGTGGGGGGGCACGCAGCGCGCAGGAAGAGTCGCATGACCGCGGCTGCAGCGGCATCCAGGTCCGAGCTACCTGGAGGGCTGTCGTCTTCGGAGGATGAGGAGTTGGAGCTGCGGGACGAGGATGAATCGGCGGGGGTGGACGAGCCGGCCCCCGCTTCCAGGAGGAGATCGGTGCTGGAGAACAGACATTCGGCTGATGGGGCGTCACCTGTGCAGCCTGGTAAGTCCCCTATACATGTATCTGTTGCGTGTGATTCGGGTGCTACAGGGGGTGGGGGACGTGTGTGTGGGGAGGCTGGGGGTGATGGTACAGCGGGGCTTGGGGGTGACTCTGCGGGTTTGCTGGGGTTTTTGGCGGGGATTAAGGATTTGGTAACAAGGTTTGAGCAGGGTGCGAGGGCTGTGGCTGGGCCGGTGGCTGCGTGGGTTCCGGAGTCCGTGGGGGCAGTCGGGACAGGCGCTACGGTGGCCCCGCCGGTTGCAGAACCTTTGCCTGGTGGGAGCGCGGCGACTGGGGTGGTGGGGGGCGGCGACGGCGCCCCCGGTTGGAGAGAAGGTTGCGATTGCGGCCGACAAACCCAGTCGGCAGGACATTACGAGGTTGGCGGACGCGGCCAGTTGTCAGGTCTACATTTGTTTTGAGGGGCCGTTAGGGGCTCATCTGAAACAGGAGGTGCGGGAGAAGTTGTGGAAGGGTGAGTATGTGGAGATATTCTCCCTTCTGCCGCTGGAGAAGTTCAACCTGGATAGGGTGAAGCCGGACGACTCCAAGAAGGAGGATGAAGAAAAGCGTAGGTATAGGTTGATACCGCGAACGTTTTCCAATTGGCTACAGGCGTTCGCTATCATGGCGAGCGTCATAGGCGAAAAGCACCCCGAACATTGTTCGGCGCTTTTCTGTTATCAGGATGCCATAGGGGAGGCCTACCGGGTCTATGGTGGAACGGCTTGGCTTCGTTATGACGAACAGTTCAGGCAGCGGCGAGCCGTGCGACCGGCGCTTCGGTGGGACCACAAGGACATCAGCTTGTGGATGTGATTGATGACGACGGCGAGGGCCCCGGGGGCAGTTTTTTCAGGGGGGGGGGCGGCGGACCTTCGTCCCCAGGACAGTCGGCCGGAAATAAAAAAGGGGTGTGTTGGCAATACAATTCAGGGGTGTGTAAGTTTGGGAGCGGCTGCAGGTTCAAACACGAGTGTTCCGGATGCGACGGATCACACCTGGCGTCCAGATGCTTTAAACAAGGAAAAGGCCGCCCTGGAGAAGCTCACAACAAGAGGGAGGACCCCGGTGATGGTGGAAAGGATGCGGCCATTTCTCGGTAGGTATCCCGATAGGGCGGCGGCTCAGATTTTGGAATTGGGTTTTGCGCAAGGTTTTTGGATTCCATGTTCACTGGCAGTAGTTCCCCCGTTGGCACCCAATCTAAAGTCGGCGCTGCAACATCGGAAGGAAGTTGCCTTGGGTAGGATGAGTGGCCCCTTTTCAACCCCTCCTTGGCCAGACTTGGTGGTGTCTCCGCTGGGTGTGGTGCCCAAGAAAGAGCCTAATAAGTTTAGGCTCATACATCACCTATCCTTTCCTAAGGGCGGGTCGGTTAACGATGTGATCGACCAGGAGGCGTGCTCTGTGTCATATACGTCGTTTAATGCGGCGTTGCGCTGGGTGCGAAAGTACGGAAAGGGGGCGCTGATGGCCAAGGCGGATGTGGAATCGGCCTTTCGGTTATTGCCGGTTCATCCAGACAGTTTCCGTTTGTTGGGGTGCCATTGGGCTGACGGTTTCTACGTTGACCAATGCTTGCCAATGGGTTGTTCGATTTCGTGCGCGTTGTTCGAACAATTCAGTTCCTTTGTGGAATGGGTGGTGCGGGATGTGTCCGGGGTGAATTCAATCATTCACTACCTGGACGATTTTTTGTGTATAGGGCCGGCGGGTTCTAAGCTATGCGCGATTTTGTTGGCAACATTACAACATGTGGCGGGCAGGTTTGGCATTCCGCTGGCACCGGACAAGACGGAGGGACCTCGCTCGGTCATCACGTTCTTGGGCATTGTCCTTGATTCCGAGGCCATGGAATGCCGGTTGCCGGAAGGTAAGCTGGTGGACTTGCGAAGGGAGATCGCTGAGTTGTTGGGTGCGAAAAAAGTTCAGTTGCGGGTTTTGCAATCTGTGCTGGGCAAGCTCAATTTTGCTTGCCGTATTCTGCCGATGGGGCGAGTTTTTAGCCGTAGGTTGGCGGCTAGTACTGCGGGTGTTCGGTCTCCTACGCTTTTTGTGCGTTTGGTGCGGTCGCACAAGGAAGACTTGAAGGTGTGGAATACCTTCCTAGAGTCTTTCAATGGTAGAGCAATGTGGATGTCAGGTCCGGTCAGCAATTTTGACCTGGAGCTTTTCACAGATGCTGCAGGTGCTTCGGGTTTTGGTGCCTTTTTTCAGGGACGCTGGAGTGCTGGCCAGTGGCCTCCGTCTTGGGTGTCTGCGGGATACATCAAAAATTTGGTTTTACTGGAACTGTTCCCGGTGGTTCTGGCGGTGGAGCTGTGGGGTGCAATGTTTAAGGACCTGAAGGTACGTTTTCACGTAGACAACATGGGGGTGGTGCAGGCTCTCAACAGGAACTCAGCATCGTCACCACCGGTTGTGCGGTTGTTGCGACATTTGGTGTTGCGTTGTCTCCAAATGAATATTTTCCTTCATGCAGTGCACCTCCCGGGCGTGGAGAATGTGGTGGCGGATGCTCTTTCACGGTTCCAGTGGGAGAGATTTCGGGAGTTGGCGCCAGCTGCAGATCTGCATGGCGCGCCGTGTCCGGCAGGGTTGTGGGAGATAGCTGTGGGTGAGCCTCTGGGGGGGAGTTGAACGGTTTTTAGGGTTGGTGGCTGCAGGTATGCTGACCGGGGAAAATTTCCCCTTCCTTGGGGGTGGTATGTGGGAGTGACGAAGGTATGTCGTAAATCAAAATGCAAAAAAAAAAAAAAAAGGGAACAAAAATGAAAAAATAAACATAAAAAACTAAAATACAAAATATAAATGGGATGTGATAAGGGGGAATTGGGGGGTGGTTTTTCTCGTTCTGAGCTTTGTTTTCAGTTGGTGTTTGTTTTCGGGCATTGGAGGCGATAGTTGGGAGTTTCGTTCTCTGCTACCGGGTGCTGTTTGTGTGGGCGTATGGTAAACTTTTGGGTTGGGTTAAGTTGTCAGGGCCGGCGGGGTGGTCTCGGGGAGTTTGGTGGATGGTTGCGGTGCGGGTACACACCGCAGGGTGCATAATTATGCAAAAAAAAATAATACAACAAACAAAAAAAAAAAAAAAAAATTAAAAAAACACTCATGGCTGGGAAACTGTAGGGGGATTGTCCTTACTTAATGGTTGCATGGCGCTGCACTGGGGCGGGGTATGGTTGGTGTGTTTTGTGTTTGGGGATCGTAAGGGGTTTAAGGCTAAATGGTTTGGGAGTTGGAGTGGTTTGTAATGCATGGTTTCTCTGTTTTCCTCTATTTTCAGATTCAGCGAAGGGTTTGTGTCTGGATAATGGGCCATTCCTATGTTTGCTGGGGGGCACGGAGGGGTGATGCCAGGAGGGGGGGCAGACAGCTGGGATTTGCACGGCGGGAGATCTGCGTCAAATGGTTCGGCTTTCCTGGTATGTTATGGGGGAGGTTGGTTTCGGAGGTTCACCGTTTTGCGCTCAGGGATAGGCCCCCAGATGTTTTAGTCATTCATGCCGGGGGTAATCACCTAGGGTCGCGATCCATGATTGACCTTACTAGGGACATTAAAGTGGATGTGCGGCGGTTGATGACTGATTTTCCTTAAACGGTCATTGTCTGGTCGGACATGGTGGCCCGCACGACATGGCGGTTTGCCAGGTCCGTGGAGGGAGTTAATAGAGCAAGGAAGAAGGTGAACAGAGCGGTGAGCAACTTTATGGTTAGGAACAGAGGTCTGGCCATCTGCCATTTGGAGCTCGAGTTTGAGACCTGGCGGTACCTGCGAGCTGATGGAGTACACCTGAATGATGTGGGCATTGACCTATGGACTCTGGGCCTGCAGGAGGGCATAGAAAGAGCGCTCCGGGTGTGGCGGGGCATTCGGGAATAAGTAGGTTACTCCGTCATGCTGTGGCGGGTGTTGGTCTGTGCAGGGGAAAGAGATATGGCAAAAGAAAAGTTCAGGAACTATAGCTGGATGGCTCCTGATGGTGGTTTCCGGACAACTAAGGTTAGACGGAAAGTGTTATGGGGCACTGCGGACAGTGTTTGTCTCTGAGCCTGCTTGTCGGCTTGAGGCCTAATATTACACTTGGAGAGGGACCGCAGTGCCAGTTGGTTATTTGTTTTTGAGGTTTACAAAAAGTGCCTGCACAGACCAATGCCAGATAGTATTTATAACAGAAGTTTTTATATTCTTACAGAATTTTATTGGATATTATTTGTTATTTGTTATTTAAATAAAGTAGGCCGCTACGGCCTTTGTTACTCCAACTCGGTGCTGTCTCAAGTTAATGGGTAAAAAAGAGGGGTAAGTTGGGGGTTGGAATGATTCATATCTGGTATACAACAGTCATGCAGGGTTGTGGGGTTTATGGTAATGCAGAAAGAGAAGGTTTGACTGGCTTTTGTTTGGTTAAAGGGTATTTCCACTGTTTAAACCAAATTGGGATGATAAATTCTTTATGTTTGTTACATGTCCCCATTCACATATGTATATTTGGTCATTTAACCTAAAAATTAAACATTGCAAGTTAACTTTTTAGATGTTTTTTTCTGGAACTTCTAACAAGGAAAAAGTCTTCTCAGCTCTCTTTGTTATGAGGGGGACTGTAAAGCTGTGTGTACCATAAGTAACTTTGTCTGGGGGCAGATATCTCATCAACTGTACTATATTTGAACACTGTCTTTCTTAACAAAAGGTTAAAGGTTTCAGTATTGGAGTTCTCCATTGTATGTTAATGAGAACTAGATTCAGCCAGTCCCCAAGCCCAGTTATTGGGACAGATCATGATGACATTGCTAAGAAATGCTTGTAATCAGCCATGATAACTTCTCTTCAGAAACATCTAAATGGTAAAAATGTTTCTTAAACATTTTTTAGGTATGCTGTGTGAAAAGAACACATTCCAAAATGATAGTGGAGTTTTCTCCAATTTCACTACAAAAGTGGCAGTACAGTTTTCACCCCATACAGGTCTCTGGTAATTCAAAAGCACCCAAAGCAGGTCAACAGCACCTGCAGTGAATTCAGAATGATCTCAGAAGCATTTCAAACTGATGTCAATAGAACATTGCATTTGCCCATCAAAGCCAGTCCACTCAGGCCCATATGCATACTTGGTCATTTAAAAAATTGACAGCTGTCTAGAGTATTCCAGCTTGTTAGAAATGGAAGTACATTTATCTTACCTGTAATTGAAAATACCATTCTAAAAGCATCAGGTTTATTGGACTTGATTGGCAGAAATGCACTTTATTAAAGAATGACTAGACAACTCATACAGTCATAAGAAAACGAATACACAAATAAATATATCAGATATGCCCTTTACATGGCATTGGCTGTGCAGTGACTCTCAAAATATGACTTCAGGATGTGTATGTGACTAAATCAGGTTTAGGATTGGTCCGGGCAATGGTTTTATAACTTGCCTTATATAGGGGGCAAACAGTGTAGCACCTTAAATCACCAAAGGGCTACAGATAATATTTACTGTATGTAATGCTACGGAAACACTTAGACTGGAGAGAGAAGGTTGGAGACTTCAGACATGATACAGTCATGGTTGGATGGAGACAGTCAAAGGCTGGAAACAAGTTACATGAGACTGCTAAACATAACTCAAATCACAGTGCTCCCAATTTTTTTTCATATAGTCTCCTTATACATTACTGGCAGAACATTTGATATTCCTCTTGGTATGATCCATTAAAAATGATCAGGGGGAATGAACAATTAAAGTATAAGTGTGAAAGAAATTAACCATACAGTTTAACTAGCAGAAACAGCCCAATATATATTTTTCCCTAGCCCAGAATAAGCACTTAGATGAGGAATTCACAGACAATTGGCTGCTAGGGCCCAAGGGAACAACAATAAGTACCAAATAACTACAGGCAGCCTTCTGGGCACAAGTTGGGCACCAAGGGGATTAAAGGCATGCCATGGGTTTTAAGAGACCTGTTATCATTTCCTATGGCGTGGCTCCCTTTGCCAACCAGACAGAGATGTCTCTCTATGGCTGTTCCTTCTGCAGCTTTCCGGGTCAGCAAGAGAGCAAAACCCATCTTGGGAATCTAACAGGATGCTTGGACTGCTGTTTTTATTGCTACAGCACTGAGATTGAGCATGTGCCTATAGGAAAAGCAGATCCTACTACTTAGCAGTTAGTTGCTAGCAAGAACTACATCAACACCGGCAAGATAAGGCTTGCTAAAATCTTTGCAATGTCTTTGGTTGGCCTAGAGATTTATTTTTTTCATCAACAAAACTGGAGTTTCCTTTAGAAGAACACTTCATATCAACTCACATGCAGCATACTGTAGTAGGTGGAGTCATCAGGGCTGTTTAGTGTCTTTGGTTTCTGTCTCCGCTGAGTTCTTTGTGGCTTGACATCATCTAAGTGTGACCTTTCTAATTAAGATAAACATATACACATTATACAATAGATTACTTGCAGAAATAGCTATAGCAATATCCATACAATTTGCAGAAACATCTATATCCAAGAAAAATAACACTATAAATATTACAAGGTGTCTAATTTGTTGACATTTTTGCAGGGACACCACAAGATAAAATGCATACTGGGGTTCATTAACTAAAACTGGAGTGTGTAAAATCTGGTGCTTCCAGATTTTTTTGTCAAAGCTTAATTGAACAAGCTGAAGTTAGAAGCTAATTGGCTACCATGTACAGTTGCACCAGATTTTGCATCTGGTTTTAGTAAATCATCCCCTTAAAATCCAGCAGGTAAAGATTACCTGTACTCAGTTAACCACTTTCAGACCGGACCATTTTGCTGGTAAATGACCAGAGGTCTTTTTACACTTTGGCACTGCGCTGCTTTAACTGGTAATTGCGCGGTCATGCAATGTTGTACCCAAACGAAATTTGCGTCCTTTTCTTCCCACAAATAGAGCTTTCTTTTAAAGGTATTTGACTGACTCTGCGATTTTTATTTTTTGCGATATAAACGTAAAAAGACCGCAAATTTTGAAAAAAAATGATATTTTCTACTTTTTGTTATTAGAAAAATCCAATAAACTCAATTTTAGTCATACATTTAGGCCAAAATGTATTCAGCCACATGTCTTTGGTAAAAAAAAAGTCAATAATTGTATATTTATTGGTTTGCGCAAAAGTTGTCACATCTACAAACTAAGGTACATTTTCTGGAATTTACGCAGCTTTTATTTTATGACTGCCTATCTCATTTCTTGAGGTGCTAAAATGGCAGGGCAGTACAAAACCCCCCCAAATGACCCCATTTTGGAAAGTAGACACCCTAAGGAAATTGATAAGAGGCATGTTGAGCCCATTGAATATTTTATTTTTTTGCCGCAAGCGATTGAATAATGACAAAAAAAAAAATTTTTTTTTTTTTTTACACAAAGTTGTCACTAAATGATATATTGCTCACACATGCCATGGTTATATGTGGAATTGTACCCCAAAATACATTCTGCTGCTTCTCCTGAGTACGGGGATACCACATGTGGTCGACTTTTTGGAAGCCTAGCCGCGTACGGGGCCCCGAAAGCCAAGCACCGCCTTCAGGATTTCTAAGGGCATACATATGTCATTTTACTCCTCACTACCTATCACAGTTTTGAAGGCCATAAAATGCCAAGATGGCACAAAACCCCCACAAATGACCCCATTTTAGAAAGTAGACACCCCAAGCTATTTGCTGAGAGGCATGTTGAGTCCATGGAATATTTTATATTTTGCCACAAGTTGCGGGAAAATGACAAACTTTATAAATTTTTCACAAAGTTGTCACTAAATGATATATTGCTTACACATGCTATGGGCATATGTGAAATTACACCCCAAAATAAATTCTGCTGCTTCTCCTGAGTACGGGGATACCACATGTGTGGGATTTTTTGGGAGCCTAGCCGCGTACGGGGCCCCGAAAACCAAGCACCGCCTTCAGGCTTTCTAAGGCCGTAAATTTTTAATTTCACGCCTCACTACCTATTACAGTTTTGAAGGCCATAAAATGCCAAGATGGCACAAAACCCCCACAAATGACCCCATTTTAGAAAGTAGACACCCCAAGCTATTTGCTGAGAGGCATGTTGAGTCCATGGAATATTTTATATTTTGCCGCAAGTTGCGGGAAAATTACAAACTTTTTTTATTTTTTTTTTTTTTTTCACAAAGTTGTCACTAAATGATATATTGCTCACGCATGCCATGGGCATATGTGAAATGACACCCCAAAATAAATTCTGCTGCTTCTCCTGAGTACGGGGATACCACATATGTGGGACTTTTTGGGAGCCTAGCTGCGTACGGGGCCCCAAAAGCCAAGAACCGCCTTCAGGCTTTCTAAGGGCGTAAATCTTTGATTTCACGCCTCACTACCTATTACAGTTTTGAAGGCCATAAAATGCCAAGATGGCACAAAACACCCACAAATGACCCCATTTTAGAAAGTAGACACCCCAAGCTATTTGCTGAGAGGCATGTTGAGTCCATGGAATATTTTATATTTTGCCGCAAGTTGCGGGAAATTTACAAACTTTTTTTTTTTATTTTTTTTTTCACAAAGTTGTCACTAAATGATATATTGCTCATGCATGCCATGGGCATATGTAAAATGACACCCCAAAATAAATTCTGCTGCTTCTCCTGAGTACGGGGATACCACATGTGTGGGATTTTTTGGGAGCCTAGGTGCGTACGGGGCCCCGAAAGCCAAGAACCGCCTTCAGGCTTTCTAAGGGCGTAAATCTTTGATTTCATGCCTCACTACCTATTACAGTTTTGAAGGCCATAAAATGCCAAGATGGCACAAAACCCCCACAAATGACCCCATTTTAGAAAGTAGACACCCCAAGCTATTTGCTGAGAGGCATGTTGAGTCCATGGAATATTTTATATTTTGCCGCAAGTTGCGGGAAATTTACAAACTTTTTTTTTTTTTTTTTTTTTTTCACAAAGTTGTCACTAAATGATATATTGCTCACACATGCCAGGGACATATGTGAAATGACACCCCAAAATAAATTCTGCTGCTTCTCCTGAGTACGGGGATACCACATGTGTGGGACTTTTTGAGAGCCTAGTCGCGTACGGGGCCCCGAAAACCAAGAACCGCCTTCAGGATTTCTAAGGGTGTAAATTTTGGATTTTACACCTCACTACCTATCACAGTTTTGAAGGCCATAAAATGCCAAAATAGCACAAAACCCCCCAAAATGACCCCATTTTGGAAAGTAGACACCCCAAGCTATTTGCCGAGAGGCATGGTGAGTATTTTGCAGCTCTCATTTGTTTTTGAAAATGAAGAAAAAAAAAAATAATGTATATTTTTTTTCTTTTTTTCAATTTTCAAAACTTTGTGACAAAAATGAAGGTCTGCAAAATACTAACCATACCTCTCGGCAAATAGCTTGGGGTGTCTCCTTTCCAAAATGGGGTCACTTGGGGGGATTTTGTGCTATCTGGGCATTCCATGGCCTCCGAAACTGTGATAGGCAGTGAGGAATGAAATCTAAAATTTACACCCTTAGAAATCCTGAAGGTGGTGCTTGGATTTTGGGGTACCGTACGCGGTTAGGCTCCCAAAAGGTCTCACACTTGTGGTATCCCCGTACTCAGGAGAAGCAACAGAATGTATTTTGGGGTGTAATTTTACATATAACCATGGCATGTTTGAGCAATATATCATTTAATGACAACTTTGTGCAAAAAAAAAAAAAATAATAATAATAATGTATTTTTTCCACAACTTTTGTCAAAATATAAAATATTCCATGGACTCGACCTGCCTCTCAGCAAATAGCTTGGGGTGTCTACTTTCTAAAATGGGGTCATTTGGGGGGGTTTTGAACTGTCCTGGCATTTTATGCACAACATTTAGAAGCTTATGTCACACATCACCCACTCTTCTAACCACTTGAAGAAAAAGCCCTTTCTGACACTTTTTGTTTACATGAAAAAATATTTTTTTTTGCAAGAAAATTACTTTGAACCCCCAAACATGTAGTGTTTTTTTAAAGCAAAAGCCCTACCGATTAAAATGGTGGGTGTTTCATATTTTTTTTTCACACGGTATTTGCGCGGCGATTTTTCAAACGCATTTTTTGGGGAAAAAACACACTTTTTTTTATTTTAATGCACTAAAAATCACTATATTGCCCAAATGTTTGATGAAATAAAAAATATGATCTTAGGCCGAGTACATGGATACCAAACACGACATGCTTTAAAATTGCGCAGAAACGTGCAGCGGCGACAAACTACGTACATTTTTAAAAGCCTTTAAATGCCTTTACAGGTGACCACTTTAGATTTACGGAGGAGGTCTACTGCTAAAATTAGTACCCTCGATCTGACCTTCGCGGTGATACCTCACATGCATGGTGCAATTGCTGTTTACATATGCCACCAGACCAACGCTTGTGTTCCGCGTTGCGCCTTAGCAGGGGGGGACAGGGGTGGTTTTTTTTTTTTTTTTTTTTTTATTATTTATTTTGCTTTTTTATTTTTTTTTTAAACTGTTCCTTTCATTTATATATATTTTTTTATGATTTTTATTGTTATCTCAGGGAATATAAATATCCCCTATGATTGCAATAGGTAGTGACAGGTACTCTTTTTTAAAAAAATTAGGGTCTATCAGACCCTAGATCTCTCCTCTGTCCTCAAAGCATCTGACCACACCAAGATCGGTGTGATAAAATGCTTTCCCAATTTCCCAATGGCGCTGTTTACATCCCGCAAAATCTAAGTCATGAAATGCTCGTAGCTTCCGGTGTCTTAGGCCATAGAGATGATTGGAGCCATTCTGGTCTCTGATCAGCTCTATGGTCAGCTGGCGGAACCACCGGCTGCATTCTCAGGTTCCCTGTTGGGACAGGAGAGCCTGAGAAAACCATGGAAGATGGTGCGGGGGGGGGACATTCCCTCCCACTGCTTGTAAAAGTAGTCTAGAGGCTAATTAGCCACTAGGATTGCTTTTACATAAAAGCCGACCGCTGGCTGAAAAGAATGATACCAAGATGATACCTAAACCTGCAGGCATCATTCTGGTATAAGCACTCAAAGTCCCGCAACATACCAGTATGTTGCTGGAACTGGTTGGGCATATATTGTATTTTTTTTTTCATGCAGCCTGTGGGCTGAACGAAAAAAAAATATTGATCGGTGGGCATGCCCACCATTAGATACCACCCTTCATCCACCCACTTTCTAATGGTGGGCATACATGCACCATTTATATATGCCGAAGCATGGGGGCATCCTCCCGCAAAAGGTAGGAGCAGATCGTTCCTCCACCCCGTATGCCCCCATGCTTCGGCATATATGCTCTTTTTTAACTGTGGTGGTGAAATCACCCCCGACAGTGCTGGAGTCGCGGCTTTATGTATCGTGGGAGCAAACGCTGTTGCTGTCAAGATAAATAAATCCGCTCTGCAGCAGAATGGCGTACCTGCTAAGCAAATGATGGTTAACAATAAAACAAAGTAACATTACAGTATAACAGTAGGACTTACCATACCTGCAAAGCAAATACAAAAAAAATCGCAAAAAATAACACATTTAACACAATCTGTGCCTAAAATATATATATGCCGAAGCATGGGGGCATCCTCCCGCAAAAAAGTTATGCCGCGTACATACATTCAAACTTTTCCACGGGCAAGCCCTCCGTCGGAATTTTGACTGTATGTACGCGGCATTAGGAGCAAAATCGATCCTCCACCCCTTATGCCCCCATGCTTCGGCATATATGCTCTTTTTTAACTGTGGTGGTGAAATCACCTCCGACAGCGCTGGAGTCGTGGCTTTACATATCGTGGGAGCAAACGCTGTTGCTGTCAAGATAAATAAATCCACGCTACAGCTGAATGGCGTACCTGAAAACAAAAAATGGTTAACAATAAAACATTGCAGAATAGAATACAGTACAAAGGAGCAGAACAATAGAGAGAGAATAGAGAGCGAGAGAGAACAATAAAACGACAACTATTTTTGGTTTTTTTATTTTATATTTTTTTTGGTTTTTTTGGTTTTTTTACTTTTTTTTTTTTTTTTTTTTTTAACACTTTTTTTTGTAACTTTAACACTTTTTCTGTTGTAACGGTTCCAGCGGTTTGGGTCTCTCAAAATGTGATGGCATCTTGGGAGACCCTGTGAACGTGTGCCTAGCTTGTGCAATGCTGTACCCTGCGCTAATACTCAACTAGTTCATGGTAGCGTTCAAAACACTCACCCTGACAAAGACCAGGATTGCCAGGACAGCGGGGACAATAAGAACGGGTGTCACGCCTAAATCCGCGCTTGCTACAGACACGACATCTTTTTTGGGGGGCTCGTTGGGTAGGGGTACTCGGGAGGACATAAGAATAATGCCTCTCATGCAGCCGGCTTACTGCATCTGGTAGGGGAAGGTGAGGTGGAGCACCGCCTGGATACAGAAGGGCTCTGACGATATCCTCCTGGAATTTGAGGAAGGATCCAGTCCGTCCTGAAGCTTTGTGTAGTACATAAGCATTCAGTATAGCCAATTGGAATAAATAAACAGACACTTTTTTGTACCAGCGTCTGGCCTTACGGGCAACTAGATACGGCGCCAACAACTGGTCATTGAGGTCCACCCCTCCCATGTTAAGGTTATATTTGTGGACACAGAGGGGTTTCTCCACAACACCAGTCGCCGTAGAAATTTGGACCGTCGTGTCTGCATGAAGGGAGGTAAGAACGAAAACATTCTTATTATCCCTCCACTTCATAGCGAGCAAATTATTACTGCGCAAGCAGGCTCTCTCCCCCAGCCTAAGACGGGACTCTACAAGCCGCTGGGGAAAGCCCCGGCGATTAGGTCGCACGGTGCCACATGCTCCAATCTGCTGATCAAACAAGTGACTAAAGAGTGGCACGCTTGTGTAATAATTGTCCACGTACAAGTGGTACCCCTTTCCGAATAAGGGTGACACCAAGTCCCACACTATCTTGCCAGCGCTTCCTATGTAATCAGGGCAGTTCTCCGGCTCTACGTGACTATCTCTTCCCTCATAAACCATGAAACTACGTGTATAGCCTGTGGCCCTGTCACAGAGCTTATACATCTTGACCCCGTATCTGGAACGCTTGTTGGGGACGTATTGTTTGAAGGACAAGCGACCAGAAAATTTAATCAGGGACTCATCAACGCAGACAACTTGATCGGGAGTAAACAAGGCTGCAAAACGTTGGTTGAAGTGGTTTATGAGGGGCCGAATTTTGTAGAGCCGATCATACTCAGGGTCTCCACGAGGACGACAGAGTTCATTGTCGCTGAAGTGCATGAACCGCAAAATCATCTCGTATCGTGCCCTGGACATGGAAGCAGAGAACACGCGCATATGGTGAATTGGGTCAATGGACCAATATGACCGCAACTCACTCTTTTTGGTTATGCCCATGTTGAGGGAGAGGCCCAGAAAGATTTTAAATTCGGAAACCGTAACTGGTTTCCATTGTCTGGCAAGGGCGGACTGGGGAATAGTGGCGATGTGTTGAGCAGCGTACAAATTGGTTTGGTCCACAATAGATCTAAAGAGATCTTCGGTGAAAAACAGTGAGTAAAAGTCAAGTGTCGTAAAATCAACTGTTTCCACGTTAATGCCAGGTTGGCCAGTGAATGGGGGAAGTACGGGTTCTGCAGAAGTGGTGGGCACCCAAATAGGATTGGCGAATTCTGCAGGAAGGGCACTATGGGTACGACGGGCCTGTCTTTGTCTTCTTCTTGGTGGCAGCGGGACACTACTTGTGCTTGCCACCTCGCCAGCTTGAACTGCACTTATGGGACTCGCCACGTCACCACGTGTTACTGCAGTGCTGGATGTAGGTCCAGGGTGTACTAGGCCGCTGGTGCTTGCCAGTTCACCAGAAGGTTGAGCGGCTCTAGTACGTCTCTGCTCCATACGAGTGACCTGCGGTTCCTGCACCTCAACAACAGAATACATACGGGATTGGGCACACCTGTTCTTAACAGCGGCCTCATCTCCGTCGTCAGAGCTATCTGTCATGGAGCCGCTGTCCTCTACAGGATCGTATTCTGAGCCTGAATCTGACAGATGAGTGACGTCCTCTTCACTATCTGTCATGCTCAGAAACGTGTAGGCCTCATCACTAGTGTACCTTCGCTTTGCCATTTTGGGCTCTAAATTTAGGGGTACACTAGTGAGACTCACAGGTAAAAAAGCACCTAGCCTGTCAGCGACTGTTTCAAAACGCTACAAAAAAAACTGTTAGCGATCGCAGGGATCAAGCCTGACTCTGCGAACGCTGCAGTTATGTGTGTTGTGTTTTGTAAGTGACAGTGATCGATCGATACTGCACTTGGGTGGGCTGGGCTGGGCTTGGCGGAGGGGCTAAACGCAGGTGCTAGCGGGTATCTGGGCTGATCCCGCTAACAATGCGTTTTGGGAAACCTAAAATGCTGGCAACGCTAATATATATCTGATCAGATACTATATTACTAAGGGAGGTGTATGCTTTGCGCGTGGGTGTTAGCGGTACTGGCACTAACCTGACGCTGGGGCGACGCAGGCCTTATCTGACCCTAAAAAACTTATATCACCCGCCGGGTGATCAGGGGGTTAAACCTTTATTAGGTAATAAATGGCGGGTGCCCTGAAACAAAAAAATATAACTAACCAACCAGCGTCACCTGTAACAGTTATATGGTGATCACTGGTGAAAGGGTTAACTGGGGGGCAATCAGGGGGCTATGCGGTAGTATATGGGGGTCCCTGACGCTATAAAAAGCTGCGGCGAACCCAAATACTTACCTGCCTATCTAGCGTCACCTGTGACACTAATACAGCGATCAGAAAAAAATCGCTTATTAGTGACACTGGCGACGGGGGGTGATCACGGGGTTAAACCTTTATTGGGGGGGTTAGGGGGGCACCCTAGAGCTAAAGGGGGCTAGCCCTAACTGCCCTAACAGTTATTACAGTCACAAATGACACCAATGCAAAAAAAAAAAAAAAAAAAAAAAAAAATGCACTTGGTGTCACTGTGACTGGGGGGGGCAGGGGTGATTGGGGGGTGATTGGGGGGTGATCAGGGGGGTGAAAAGTGTGCCTGGCGTGTTCTACTGTTAGTGTAGTGTTAGGTGCAACTCACCGATCCTCTCTCCTCGGTGCCGGAACGAAAAAGACCGACACGAGGAGAGAATACATCACTTCCTCTCCTGTGTTTACATTACAGGAGAGGAAGTGATGTCACGGGGGATTTTCATTCGTCGGGAGCGATCGCGAGGGGGTGGCCATGAATGAATGGCCGTCCCCTCGTCCGGGATCGCTCCCGAACGAAAACCGACCGCCGCAGGCACCGGGCGGGGGCCCGATCGGGCCCCCGACCCGCGGGAGGCAAATCACGTACATGTATGTGATTATGCCTGCCCGTGCCATTCTGCCGACGTACATCGGCGTGAGGCGGTCGGCAAGTGGTTAAGCCACCATTGATAATCTCTGTTTATGAAAATAATAGTCATCTGGCTGATCAAGTGGCTCCAGCACAAAGACTTTAGCCCTTAGAGTGGTTGTAAGGGTTATTTTTATTTTTTTAAATAACAAACATATAATACTTACCTCTACTGTACAGCTCATTTTGCACAGAGTGGCCCTGAACCTGCTCTTCTGGGGTCCCCCAGCAGCTTTCTCGGCTTCTCCTCGCATCAGATAACCCCCTAGGAGAAGTGCTCTCCTGAGAGGGTTACCTCGAGGGCGCGCTCCCGAGTCCAGCATTCAGCATCCATAACCGCCGAATGTATGACTCGGCCCCATCCCCCGACGCCCGCATCATTGGATTTAATTGACAGCAGCAGGAGCCAATGGCTGCACTGCTTCAATCTATCCAATCAAGAGCTGAGAACCCCAGCCAGAGAGACAGCGCATCCCCGTCGGGTCAAGTTCCAGGACTCAGATAAGTAATACGGGGGACTGGGGGGCCAGTCACTGGCAAGTGTTTTTACACCTTAGTGCATAACTAAGGAAAAACATGAAGATTTACAACCCCTTTAGGTTTTTCAGAGATAGATATCCAACTCATTTTAGAAGCTAGACTATATGTTTCCTTGCATCCAAGAGGCCATGGGTGAATTGTATCTCTGTGATTACAATTTGGGACATCCATATATTAAAGGTGTTTTCAATGACAATAACTGTGAAGAGGTGCTACAGATCTGGATTCATATATCATTGACCAAAAAATATATGGGATTGTGCACATGGTTTCTTATATTATATTATATTTGAACAATTCTGAACATTTTTGTATTTTTATTTAAGAATATAGCTATATTATACATTTTCATTCTTAAAATTTTGTAATACCACAATCATTTTAGCATTAGTAAATCCGAGGTAACACATAACCTTTTAGAAACCATGGTATGGTATCTGGCTATTTATTGTGACAAAATAATATATATATATATATATATATATATATGGCAAAATACTTTACCCCCCAACAAGTTTACATACATTAGTTAGTGTCTTTAATATTTGCCTAGAAGTATACTTTAAGTGTATATAAGGTTTTAGGGTTGAACATGTGTTTATTGTCAGTTTCACAAATATCACAAAGAACAGCAAAAAATTCCAACTTAGTGACAACCATTAATAGACAAGGATAATGAGTCAGCTCGATGGCTATCGCCCATAGCTTGACTTCCATTAGCAAACAAAGTATTATAAGGGTTGACAACTGTCATCTGTTGTGAGGGGTCTTCCTGACCGAAGATCCTTGTTTTTCATGATAAAACTATATGGGGGAATAATGAGAAAAAAGAAAAAAGGGGGGAACCAAATCAAATAAAGGGAAAGGTAAAACAAGGGAAGTAACCCAAGTAAGGGCACGGATAGAGTATTAAAAGAAGGTAAAAAAGGGAAAGGGGGACAGAGATAAATAGTGGACAGAGGGTGAGACACCAAGGTATGGTCATCTCAACTCTCCCTGTGGTTCAGCTGCATGTTAGGATGACCCTGCCGGGGTCGAGAGCATACTAATGAGGGTAACTGAAGCGGAGAAGCTAAATGGACCACAACACCTTGTATTTATCAAAAGTGTTATTGTCTAAAGCCAACATCTCCTCCATTCTCATAGTATCATTCATGGTCGAGACCCATTGTGATAGGAGAGGTGTGTTGGTTGTCTTCCAATATGATGGGATGAGCTGTCTTGCTGAAGACCTGAAAAAACCGAGGAGATGCGGTTCCTTTGATGTTATAGACCTGGGGAGTATCGAGTGGAGGGCAATCGTTGGGGTAGGCGATAAAGTTTCTTCATAAATTTTATTGTAACATTCAAATAACTGAGTCCAGAAATGGCGGATCCTTTTGCATTCCCACCAGACATGTAGATAGGTTCCTGTAGTGGGGCTACAATGCCAGCAGGAGGCTGAGGTTGATGGGAACATTTTTTGTAGTGAGGAGGGATCCCTATACCATCGGGACAGGATCTTGTAGTTCTTTTCTTGGGAATAGCAGGATATTGTTGATTTGTGGGTAAAATTAAACAAGGTCTGCCATTCCACTCCACGGTGTAAGGTGGTATGTCATCATGTGTAAGGGCTTGTATGGGACCGTATAGGAATATTCAGTATACAGGCGGTGTATTTGGGAGGAAGCATATAAGCTTTTTGTGAACGTGGATAAGTGAAGGGTGGTAAGCCAATCGCGAGACCCCACCGGGGTAGCTGAAGTCCCCGTATCAGTTGTATAAAAGAATGTGCTTGAGGCCACTCTGAACGTAGGAACGGCCCCAGTATCGTTGCTCCCTTGCCATGGGTTGTCAAACAAAGAGGTCAAGGGAGAAGGATCAGAAGACAGAATTGAGCATAATCCCCAGTTATACCATAGCCTAAGGGCAGCGAGCGTCAGCGACGAGAAGGTAGGTATGTGGGAAAGGTTGTTTCTGTATCCCCAGAGAAGGGTCTGGAGGTCAACGGGGGCCAAATCCTGGTCTGCCATGATGGAAGCCTTCAGAAAGGGACGGGAGAAGCATTCCAGAATGCACGCCATGTGAGTAGCTTTATAGTAAAGCTCATAGCCTGCGAGACCCGCCCCACCCTGTAGCCTTGCAGGGGTGAGTAGTTTGTACTTGACCCTAGGTAACCCATGGTTCCACATGAACCGGATAGCGAGGGAGTGCAAGGAAACAAAGAAGGACTTGGGTGGCAAAGGGGAACCTCCCCATTCTTCTAAATCTTTCCATATGCACGAGAGTAGGGGAACAAAGTTCAATGAAAATAAATGTGAGAGATTGGAGGGAATAGTGACCCCTAGGTAGGATATGCCTTTTATTTGCCATTTAAAAGAGAATTTCATTTGTAATGAGGACAACATTGAGGCAGGTAGGGAGATACTGAGAGCCTCTGTTTTGGATATATTGAGTTTGAAATTACTGAAGGAGCAAAAACGAATTTGAGAAAAAGTGATGGCAAGGAGGTGTGGGGTTGTTGTATGTAGACCAGGAGATCGTCAGCATAGAGGGACAGCTTGTGATGGGAGGAAGGTGTTGGGATAGAGGCATTTTGACGAATGGCACAGGCCAGATGTTCAATGACAAACAAAAGGGGAGAGAGGGGGCAACCTTGACGTGTGCCATTTGAAATGTCAAATGGTTCGGAGGAATTGCCATTCACTAAGACAGAGGTGGAAGGTTGAGAATTCAGGGACATCACTCTGGAGATAAAATATTTTCCTAGGCCTAGTTGCTCTAGGGAGAGTGGTAGGAATCTCCAATTGACCCTATCGAACGCCTTTTTCCGCGTCAAAGGATAGGAGACAGACTTTCAAATTCTGGCATTGGATTTATGAAATAAGCTGAATTGTTTTGGTGGTATTGTCCCTTGCCTCATGACCCGGAACAAATCCCACCTGATCCCTATGAATCACCCCTTGCACCAACGCAGAAGAGGAGATAGGCGATTGGCCAATACCTTTGTAGACAGTTTAAGGTCTATGTTGAGCAAAGATATTGGCCAATAGCTGCTACATTGGGATGGATATTTGTCTGGCTTCAGTAAAATTGAGACATTTGCGGATAATAGCCCCTAAGAAGGCATGTGGGAGTCATCTATGCCATTGAAGGCTTTAGTCAAGAGTGGCGATGACAGGGGAGCAAACGTTTTATAGAAACGAGGGATGTACCCATCTGGTCCGGGACATTTGCCCATCTTAAGATCCTTGATGGAGCCCAGAAACGCGGGCACAACCAATGGATGGTTGAGCCCCAAGGAGTCTTGGGTGTCGAAAGTGGGCAAAATCATTTCCAGAATATAATCTGTATGTAATGTTTTAATATAATGTGGAAAAATGAAAAGCTCTACAAAGATTTGGAGAGATTTACCCTCTCTATTTTTCTTGGTGGCCATTGTCACAAGGTTAAAAGTGAAGGGGAACCCAAAATCTTTGTATTGCCAAAGAAAAAAGGAGATCAGGGGAAAGCTCCCAGTCCGTAAACATGTTGTGGTGACAATTGCCAAAGAAAGGATATCACCCTACTTCCTGTTCTGTCTCTGGTACAGAAAGTGAAGGGAATTCTGTTATGGGACACAAACAAAAAAAAGTGATAGGGATCTTCAATATTCTCTACTCTATACAAAAAAAAACAACAAAAAAAACAACCTTTGCTTTAAATTCCCTTTAAGAAAAAGTATAAGTGTATTTTTATAATTGTAACAAGTCAAAATAAGTGGCATCCTTGCCTAAACCTCTCCACAGTCATCCCGCTATTTGTTTTGCCAGTCTGCTACTGCTCACTTGAAACAGAAGCCTTCTCTTGCTGATACCAAATAAAAAAGAACTAAAGACAAAACATTTTTTTATCTTGGATAGAGTAAGGGAGGGTTATAACCCCCTATGAGTTTTATTTGTGTCATCCGTGGTAGACTTCCCTTCACTTCCTGTCCCATATCATTGTTTGGACTTTTTTGTGGATTATCGTTACATGAAATGCACTTTATTTAAGTTTATTTATATTTACACTTGTTTCACTTTTTATGCCCTTGTCACTTTATTAGTTAATATTTTTTTTATAGATTAGCTAGTTCTTTCACATGGAGTTCATTCCAGTGGATCACGTAGCACATTTTTAACCCATTGGTTTAAAACAGCAGCTGCACTACACAATTTAACATCATCATATTTTATTTTATGAGTGTATGTATACAACGGTATATTTAGTATTCACAAAGAAAACCTTTACCCCATTTACTAAGCTCTGGAGCAACTGCACTTGCAGAGTGCAGTCCACTTGCCTTTAGTAAATAAACCCAAAAGTCTCACCTCTATGAGGAAGTCAGTAAAGAAAGACAAATAAGTGAAGCCATCAGTTCTGTATATAGTACAGGCTCTGTAGAAAGCATTATGTTGAAGAAGAACTTAGTTACTAAAGATCTGTTACAGAAAAGAATAATTCCTGAGTATCACAATTCTGTATATTTAGGTATAGTGAAGTGAAGGGGATTGCTAGGAAAAGTAATCTGTGATGTGTGACCACGTATATCACTGGGTGTAATTGCCCACTGTTTGTAATAAAAGTTTTGTGTTCTCTTTTCTAGAAAAAAGCTACCGTATATACTCGAGTATAAGCCGAGATTTTCAGCCTCTTTTTTGAGGCTGAAAGTGCCCCCCTCGGCTTATACTCGAGTCATCGCTGTCTGCCCGCTCGATCAGCGTGTCGAGCAGACAGACAGCGGCCATTCTGATTCAAAAGCCGCGCCTCCGGCTCCCCCTTCGCCTGTGATAGGCGGAACACTGAATTTCCCAGCAGCCTGTGTTCCGCCTATCACGGACTTCGTATCATCCTCGTACTACGGACGAGGATGATACGACGTCTGTGATAGGCGGAACACAGGCTGCTGGGAAATTCAGTGTTCCGCCTATCACAGGCGAAGGCGGCGGCGCAGCTTTTGAATTTTACAATGGCCGCCGACGAACGAAGAGGGCACGGGACGGAGGCAAGGCACAGGACGGCACGGCACGGGACGGGACGGGACGGGACCGGAGGCAAGGCACGGCGGCGAGGCACGGCGGCGAGGCACGGCGGCGAGGCACGGAGGCAAGGAGGCTCGGCACGGGACGGAGGCTCGGGACAAAGGCTCAGGACACAGGTAGGCTGGACACACACACACACACACACACACACACACACACACACACACACACACACACACACACGGATACACACACACACACAGGGATGGATGGATGGATGGAGACACACACACACAGGGATGGACGGACACACAGGGATGGACGGACACACAGGGATGGACGGACACACAGGGATGGACGGACACACACACAGGGATGGACAGGCATGTCTTACCCTCGGCTTATACACGAGTCAATAAGTTTGCCAGTTTTTTTGGGGGTAAATTGGGGGCCTCGGCTTATATTCGGGTCGGCCTATACTCGAGTATATACGGTAACTTTGTCCCCATAGTGTGCCCTTTCTTTAGTAAGAGAACACCTTCATTAAAGATCAAGCCTTAAAGTGGGGAGGAGGCTTCTAGTGTATATACAGCTCTACATTTATCTATAGATGACCATAGAATTGTTACACAGAAACAGCATTTTACCAGAGCTACTACCCTGTTTCCCCAAAAATAAGACCTAGCGCGATTGTCGGCGATGGCTGCAATATAAGCCCTACCCCCAAATAAGCCCCAGTTAAAGTCCTTGTAGGTCTTATTTTCAGGGTAAGGCTTATTTTCAGGGAAACAGGGTAGGGCTTATTTGGGGGGGGGGGGGGTAGGGCTTATTTGCAAGGAAACAGGGTATATGTTATTTATTATCTAGGTCTGATCAGATTTTGTTCTGTTCATTGTCAAATGGGGTTCTTTTTTTTTTTTTTTTTAGCATGAGAAAATATTACAGAAATAGCTTTTTCCATAAGTTATCATTTCTAAAAGGTTAGTCTACCTTTACAATAAAAGTGCCCATGCATTCCAGAGTCCCAGTTCATTAAAATAATATTGCTCAGGTTTTTAAAAAAATAACATATATTAACAATGTCATACCTGACTTGTAGACCATCTGCAGCTTGTCTCATAAAAATCTCAGGTAGACAGACCACCCCATGCTGTCCAGTTGGCAGGATGCTTCGGACGTTGGGTGCGGACCCACAACTTTGCATGAAAGAGCACTCTGGCTTGTCCAAAACCCATGCATGCACCGTACACTCTCTCTGCCACAGCAGTGGCTGAGCTCAACATTGTGTGGCAGAGGGAGAGAGAGTGGGCTGTGCATTTGCAGATTTTATATGAGCTACTGCATTCTTTCTAGTGAAGCCGAAATGTGATGCCCAATGCCTGGCATATCTTGTCATCTAGGCAGGAAGGGGTGGGTCAGCTACATGGCAGTTTTTCAGGACAAGCTTGGGAAAAGCCATGGATGGCCTACAGGTACGACATTAAGAAGAAGCTTTTTTTTTAAAGGAGACTTTATTGTAAAGGTAAACAAACCCTTAAAGTTAAGGCTAGCCATAGATGGCTCGAATTTCTCGGCCAACTCCTTCTGAATCGGCTGTTCTCAAGCCATGGGTGACCCTGCAAGCATGTAGAAATCACTTGGTGCAAGTGGAAAATTATCGCCCAAACAGTTACTGATTCCTATTAAATTAAGTCACTGTTAGCAGGGTCAGTGTGCCGCAGCTACCTGAATACAATAGCCAGCAGTGGTGATTCCACCATTCACGCTCTTTGTGTGGAGGAAGGAATTGATGGATTTCCTGTTGTTTAGCCCACAGCCTGAACAAGAGAAAATTGCCCATGTATGGCAGGCTACGCTAGGCCACAGTATCCAGCCACAAGTCACTCTGCTGAAATCAAGCCATTGCAAGATGGATTCTGATTGGATGCTGCTTGGTGAATTCAATTAAGCTGTAGTACACATTGGTAGTTAATAGATGTGGAATTTTGCAGAGGCAGAGCAGCATATGATGATTTATACTGTATAAAACAGATAAAAGATTGGTGCTAATCTTATGGTGTCACAGGAGGTTAAGAGTTCATTATGGGCAGTATATCCACATAGCAAGAAAGTCCATAAACAAGTCCATAGGTAGTATAGTATCTCCCTCCAGTGGCAGCTCGTTCTAGAGGCAAGAAGTAACACTATGGAAGAGAAAAAAAGGGGATACAAGCGCCTACTAAGTGTAGCATCAAGAGTAGTTTTAATTCAAAGTAAAATAATTACTCACACAGTGAGTTAAAAACAGGCATGTACTGCGCTGTTAATATTAGACCTCGTCAACACTACCAGTCAGCATCCAGTTGGATGGAAAGGTTGGTCTTGGGGGCACCAGTGGCACTCGGTGCTTCCTGGTATGTGGACTGAACAACCCAAACAGGCATGATGTTATGACCAGACGTGACATAGGATGTAGTTGGTGACTTGATTGCGGAGCATGCGCTCCTTCTTCAGGCCATCAAGGAGAAGAAGCCTGAAGAAGGAGCACATGCTCTGCAAATGCGTCGCCAGCTATAGTTCACACCATGTATTTTGAGCTGCACTGATCTTTATAGATCAACATAGGCTTAACACAAGAGCATATAGGAAACAATTGTTTTCTATGTGCCCTGTTGACACTTGAGGTGTGCTGTGGTGCATAAGTGCAGAATGTCAATTCACCTCACCACAAGTCTCCACAGTGCTTTGCAATGTGCTGAGGTGCATTGATTTGAGTGAAGTGTCATTCTTTGACTTTTCAAAAGTTAATAAAAAAAAAGAGAAAAACGTAAACGGTGTGATTATTATTATTATTTAGGATTTATTTAGTGCTAACAGTTTGTGCAACTATTTGCATTATAAAGGGAGATGGTACAGTTACAATACAATTCAATATAGGAGGGTTGGGAGGGTCTTGGTCCTGAGAGTTTACAGTCTAATAGGAATGGGCAAGTGTAACAAAATTGTGTTGTATAAGTTGATGGGAGAATTAAAAGATTTAGGTGAAGGCTAGATAGGCTTCCCTAAAGAGGTGGGTCTTGAGGGATGACTTAAATGTGGACAGAGTAGGAGATAGTCAGACTGATTGAGGTCGAGAGTTCCAGAGGATGGTAAAGGCTCTAGAGAAGTCCTGAAGACAAGCATGAGAGGAGGAGACAAGGGTGCTAGAGAACAGGAGGTCTTGTGAGGAGCAGAGAGGACTGATTAGGTGATATATTGAGACAAGATAGGTAATGTAGCTTGGGGCAAAGTTGTAAACGGCTCTGTATGTTGTTAGTATTTTGAATATATTTTGTTGGGCAATTGGAAGCTAGTGGTTTGGCAAAGAAAGGTAGCGGGCACTGAGCGGCTGGTAAGGTTGATGAGTCTGACAGCAGCATTCAAGAGAGACTGAATGGGGGGAGCCTGCGTAGAGCTAGGCCTTAGAGCAGGGTGTTGTAATAATCAAGACTAGAGATACGGAAGTGAGTGAGTTGCATGGAGGTTTCATTGGTCAAAAAGGTGCATATTTTACAGATGTTACAGAGGGACTGATAGTTGTATTTTTGATCTTGATGAAGGGGGAGGGGGCCCAAATTGGAGGGGGGATATTATGAGTTCAGTTTTGGAAAGATTAAGTTTGAGGAAGTGGTGAAACATCCATATTGATATGTCAGTTAATACAACATATTGTAACAATGCATTATGCTACCCCTACACAACGCACACCAACATGCATGTGCTTTAATTCACAGGCTGGTTAAATGAGACATAAAATAATTGTAGCACGGAATTCACAGAGGCAGTGAAAGGTGAAAAGCATGTTAACATTAGAACAAAAATACTGTATATCATTACTATATATGTATAAGTACATGACGAACTAATATTTTAATAGCTTACGTTATAAAAAAAAAAAAAAGTACGAAATATTGACATTTGTGAATAAATGTAGTTTAAGTAGTGGTGATTCACAGCTTCACAAGTCACACAATGTGTGATGACTAATACCATCTATGATTACTAAGCAGGGCCAGCCATCCCCCACAAGCAGCAATTAGTGGAACTTGCTGCTTTTCTCAACTCGCTTAGATGGCATTACAGCAATTTCATCTAATCCTCTTACAGTTCACTTGCCGTAAAATGCTTGGCCAGTCAACTGAGATCAGCAGTGGAAATATCCTTGTGCTAGAAACTCCACCAGACGGCTATAGAGGAGATGGTCAGTGAGGAACCTAATAACATTGCAAGGCCTTTCCTCTAGTAAAGTTCAAATTTTTTCCAATCTACGTATACATGCATAGCATATATAAATGCCCTTTTAAAGTGCACCTGTTGTTTTGTGGGAAATAATATGCTGTAAAATGTTTGAGGCGACTGGCACTCCTCTAATTCCTTAAACGAAATACAAATAAAAAATACCAGCAATACCAACCTTCCCCAAGGTCTAGCAATTGTCCTCCTTTTCAGGCTGAGTGAAAGCAAGCCCCATTCAACGCAATTTAATTGAATGCAGGGGGCAAGGGTCTACTCAGTGGGGAGAACAAGAAGTCTTTGGCTCATATAAAAAAAAAGCTGCAAATAAGTGTTCTCTACAGCATTCAGGACCTCTCCACCGCTGGAGGAAGAAAAGGGCACATGATGCCATATGAATGGACCAAAGACCCATGAAAAAAAGAAACGTGGACAGAGACCCACACCTAGAAATAGTGCCTATATAAGGCTAACATTTTCCTTTCTTCAAGGGTCCCTCAGCTACATTATCTGTTTACCCTGAGTAGCCTTTCTCATTCGGGGATCCAAGGAGCCATAGGGTTCCTGCAGAATTTTCTATGGGTGTCTTGCACAATCACAAATTTCTCTCAGATACATGAACACGAACACCAAATTATCTTTTTAACTATCTGTAAAAGGGGGCATTATTCCCAATTGCCACTAATGTAAGCAGCATGCTTCCCTTTGACCCCCAGTCTAAGGGACATTCTTCCCATTGACCCCTAATGGATATTGTTCACACTGAATCCCAGTGTAAGAAGCATTTTTCTCACTTATCCCAAATGTAAGGGACATTCTTCCCACTTTAAAGATAATACATCCCACTGACCATCAAATTAATGGGGCCCTTCTCCCAACCATCAATATAAGCGGGTTCATCTCCCACTAATCCAAGACAGCCTGACTAATGGAGAACATTTCCACTGGCAACCAATGTAAGGGAACAGATAGCTAACCATCAATGTAAGGGAGGACCCTGTTTGATTTGTGTCATGGGTTAGAGCTCACCAGATGTCAATAGATATTAATGAGATGAACAAAAATAGGATGGCCGCGCTCCCAAATTAGATACAATAGAAAAGTGTTTATTGAGGAGTATAAGAAGCAAAGAACAGAACATATGGATCCAATCACTGAAGCAGTCACATCTGTTTTGAATTTACTATGCTATGTGATCATGTGCTTTTTTTCTATATTAACGTTGTTAATGGTGATTGTGTTCTAAATGGTTTTGACGAAGCACGCTAGTCGTGTGAAACGCGCTACATTTTCCCCTGCCATTGCCTATGTCATTGCTCCTTTGCATTTGTTTTTATACTCCTCAATAAACACTTTTCTATTGCATTTAATTTGGGAGAGCTACCATTCTATTTTTGTTTATCCATTTGCCTGCAGCAGTGACAGGGCGTGCATCCCATCTGATGTGTGTTCATTTGCAGTTCAGCGGTCTTCACTAGGAGAATTTTTTCATTCTGTTTAAGAGATGTTAATTAGAGTTGGGCCAAACACCCACTGGTCCGGTTCATGCCAGAACTCTCGAATATCGTAAAAGTTCAAGCCCGAACCCTATTAAAGTCTATGGAACCCAAGCTTGAAAAATCAAAAGACCTAATTTATTTTATATTTAAGGCTTATATGCAAGTCATTTGCCAGAAAAAGGGTATGGGTGTCCGGGTACTGCCCTGGGGACATGAATCAATGCAAAAAAAGTTTTGAGATTTTGGTGTTTACATGTTTAAAACTGTTTTTTTTTGCTAGAAAATTACTCAGAACCCCCAAACATTATATATTATTTTTTTTCTAACACCCTAGAGAATACAATGGTGGTCATTGCAATACTTTTTTTCACATCGTATTTGCGCAGTGGTCTTACAAGTGCACTTTTTTTGGAAAAAATTCACTTTTTTGAATAAAAAAATAAGACAACAGTAAAGTAAGTCCAATTTTTTTATATTGTGAAAGATAATAATGTTACGCCAAGTAAATTGATACCCAACATGTCACGCTTCAAAATTGCGCCCGCTCGTGGAATGGCGTCAAACTTTTACCCTCAAAAATCTCCATAGGCGATGTTTAAAAAATTCTACAGGTTGCATGTTTGGTGTTGCAGAGGAGGTCTATGACTAGAATTATTGATCTCACTCTACCGATCGCAGTGATACCTCACAGGTGTGGTTTGACCACCGTTTTCATATGCGGGCCCTACTCACGTATGTGTTCGCTTCTGTGTGCGAGCTCGTCGGGACGGGGCACTTTAAAAAAAAAAAAAAACCTTAGCCTCACTCGTCTCCATACCCAGCAACATGAAGAACCCGATCACCTATACCACTACCGATGGCTCCGGTAAGCAGCGGGAGGGGGGCCCCTCTCCCGCCGTCGATAACGGTGATCTCCCAGCAAATCCAACACAGAGACCACCATTATCATAAACAGAACCGCTGGCTCTAAAGATGGACACCTCAGTTGTGGCAGCAGCTGCCGCTGCCATTACTAAGATATCCATTTTCAAACTACTGACGTATATGTACATGAGCAGGTCGGTAAGTGATTTAAAAAGATTGTTTTTACAGGAACAGTGATTTTAATGATGCTTACAGTGAAACTATAATAATAAAAAAAAACTTTAAATATTTGGCCTTAGGAGTACTTTTAGACTGCCTGTAGAGTGGCGCATCTGTACCATGTATAAAACATGCTGCAGCAAAACTGACATTTATAAAGAAGAAAAATGACATTTAAATTGCCATCAATACAATACCATTGCCAGCAATACAAAAATGTAAAAAAAAAAAACAGCACCCCCCCTGCCCAATTCATACCAGGCTCTTTGGATCTGGTATAGATTTAAAGGGGAACCCCTAAAATCCATACCAGACCCTTATACAAGCATGTAGCCTGGCAGGTCAGGAAAGGGGGGGACGATTGAGCAACTCCTGAACCATACTAGGCCACATGCCCTCAATATGGGGGGTACAATGTACCCCTACCCATTCACAAAAAAAAGTTAAACAAAGACAGGAGGCAGTTTTGACAATTCCTTTATTAAAAAAATGTCCCCCCGATGTATGACACCTGCAGCACCACTGTACCTGGGAAAAAAAGTGTTCCGCCCGTGATAAAGGCAAATCACTGAACTGCCTTCTCCGCCATTTGACGTCACCTGGTGGCAATGCCCCTTCTGACATCACCGACCAGTGTATGCTATTCTAAGCCATTAAAAGGTTTGCTCAATCAGGGCTTAGAATGCACTGCGCAGGTCAAACACCCGCCAACCGCTAGTTTGTTCGTTAGACAGGTGAACAGGCAATGTTTGGGATAACCTTTTGCTCGGCTCGAACTGTTCGCCCAACTTCAATGTTAATGTTAACTGCCCAATTTCAAAAACAGCTTGTATTGCAATGCATAAAGTCAGACAGGGCAGCAAAATTTACACCTCTAAAATATACAGTACAAAAAACCTTAACCAATGGGCCCAGGAGAAGTTGGCCCCATGCGGCATCTGTGGTCATTCCACACAAATATGCAATATATACATGGCTTGATAGATGTTAATATGGATGAATCCATATGTAGATAACTATATAAAACTAAAACCTTTCAAGCAGAACTAAAACATTATTAGTAAAGACCACATACAATACATCCACTCAGCTATCAACACTGTATTTACCTAAAACCTCTTTCCAGACCAGACACATACAAATATAATAGACAGGCATGACAGCACCGGTGCTTCCCATATAGTACGAAAAAATGATCCATTATATTAAAGGCTTGGCTCTCTACTCCCACTGTACCCACTGTGCCCAATCACTCCAAATTAGTGTATAATGACCATCCTTTCCTGCCTGGGATTTACAGAAAAAGCATGATGTAGACAGAGTAGGGAACATTTAGTTACAGCCATATAAAAAACATTTGATTCATAAATATGAAAGCATTATGGGTTTAAATATAGCTGATGATCTGAAAGCTTTTAAAGAGAAATACCATTTATTTGAGTGCAGAAACCATTTATTCCTGATTGTACAATATAAATGACTGGTAGAGGCAAACCATACAGGGTAAAAGCATTTACTATGGGTTGCTGTTCTTCATACAAAATCACTGCACGCTGCACTACTCTTTTTACAAATTCTGGTAGATCACAGAGAACCTGTGCAAAAAGAAACACTTTACTCACTTTGATACCTAATAATGTTTCTACCTGTATGTGTAGGGTCTGACATCTTCTATCTATGAAAAGATAGAAGATGTGTGAAAACTGCTGTGAAAACTTTAATACATGCTTCAGCTGAGAAGGGGGATATGCACCTGTGTGTATTCCCAGTTATTTGACTTCTCCATCTGACAGCTCCAGATCTTCCCATAGTGATCAAGAAGAAATCAGTGTATTTCTTTATCTTGTTATCAATCAAGAAGAAATCAGTGTATTTCTTGATCTTGAAGTTGTTATCAATCAAGAAGAAATCAGTGTATTTCTTGATCTTGTGATCATCTTGCAAGCCAGTCAAAATAATTTCTCTAGTTTCCTGCAGATGCCACTGCAACCTGAAGATGGCAATGTGCATCTTTTTACTTATGTACTTGTGAGACACAATTGCAGTAATAAAGTAATAACAAAATCCATTTGTCAACCAAAACCCGAAGCAAGGTATTTACAGTATAGTATTGTACCAAATAAAAGCCTCATGTATTCTTAACAAAATGTAGAAGAATATCCTGAGATAGGGAAATTAGTCAATTAGTCATTACTGTTACCTTAACTGACACATACTGAGACTGAAAAATTTAGCCTGGGTCTATGCATCAACAACGCCAGATCATGAAGTGGTTAATTAAGACACTTTAGGGCACTTATAATATGTAGCACCCTCTAGTGTGCGCTACTAGTATTGGTATAGTAGGTAAAATATATTCTGTCCATAAATTGGGTCAGGGTTATTAGAGCCTCCCCTGGTGTCTGGAAGGTTGAGGAACCTTCTATAACTATAGGCCGCTCACTAACTGGGGTGAGGATGTGAGAGGACATGTATTAGGCATGCTCCAGCTCTCCTATCCTGTTGATTGGTCTGGCTGGCTTCCCAAGATTTACGCCCAGTGTGTCCAGGCAGCTGGTGTTCTGATTCTCTTTAGACCTCTCCCTTCACCCTCATTACTGCAGAACATGGCCGTATGCTAGCTGAAAACCTAGTGTGGACGCTGTCAGATTGTGCCTTAAAATTTGTATCCCTTGCCACTCAATACTTTCCCCCTGCTTCACTTTATCTGGAGCTAATTAACCCCCCCACCTTTGTGGTCATTGTGCAAGGTTTTGCAAGGGCCTCTGCTCCGTCTTGTGGTGCTGTTCAGTGGCTTGCAGATATCGGGTCTCGTGTCTGTGAGAGTCAGTGGCCCTCGTGTGGGCTTGGCCGTTGCAGGCTGGAGTGGGCGGTGTGCAGGAGCACTCCAGTGAGTCCCGGGAAACATCATTGAGGCTCGGGGTTAAGGCGCTGGCGATTCCTCTGCAGCTTGGTGGATTGGAAGCTGTAATCGGCAAAGGCTAGGCAGAAGCTCAGAAGAACTCGGCAGAGGCTGTGGAAATCCTGTGGAAATCCGATTGATAGCCGAATACAAGTAATTTTAATTTTGATAGCTTATAAAAGGAGGAGAGCTGAGCTGTAAAGCAGCAGAAATAACTGTTTATTAAATAATTAAGAAAGAGGGGTGGAAATAAAAATATAAAACTATAAAAAAAAAAGGAGGAGAAGAGAAGGAAGGGTGGGGAAAAGTAGAAAAAAGTATATTGTTTATAGCAGGGGTAGGCAACCTGGGGCCCTCCAGCTGTTGCAGAACTACAAGTCCCATCATGCCTCTGGGAGTAGTTGTAACTATCCTCCTTGCAAAGCTTCATGGGAAATGTAGTTCCACACCAGCTGTAGGGGCCCAGGTTGCCTACCCCTGGCAAAGGATTCCCTTTCTTTTTTTATTTTTTTTGGAGATATGATGAGGAGGAAGCAAGGACAGGGGGCATTAAATGCTACAGCTTCTATGCAAGATGCTGATGGACTTTCTCAGCATACACAAGGTGATAAATCTGCAAAGGAGAAGGCTAAAGAAGCTGCAGCTAAACTTGCAAAATTTACATTGCCAGTGAAAATGAGGTCTCTCAGCATGTAGCCACTGAAGAATTGGAACATGCTTGCACTGGGATAGATACAACTGTTTTATATAAACATGTCGATCAAAAGATATGTGATGTGGAAGAAATGGATAAGAGTGTAAGCCTGTATACTGATTAACAATCGAATGATGTATATACATTAACAACATCATTAACGCCACCAGAGCCTACATTATTAGATGTGTTAAAAGCGTTGCAACAATGTCAAAATTCTTTATGTAACTTAAACGGGCAGGTGCAAGGACTTAAAGAAGAATTTATCTTTCTTCGTCAAGACGTACAGAAAATATGGGAACAAACTCATTCTCTGGAAGGCCATGTTAAAGAATTAGAGGACATCTCTCAGCCATTGGGCACAGACGTTAAAGAGATGATGAAAAGATCCGATACTAATGCCCATAAGTTAGAAGATCTTTTTTCAAATTTTTGCAAGGTAAACATAGTAATATGTTTATCACAATCATTACAGATGATGCAAATATACACTGTCATTGAAGTATATACAGAAATAGAACTATATACAGAACCTATGAGATAACAATGATAATCAGAATGCTATCTAGATGGAGGTAAAGTATTTATACATATACATTTTCATTTCAGCAGGAATGTGTTCCACATCTATAGGGGAAGCAAAGGTACCGTGGGGGGGGGGGGGGGGGGGCATTGACTACATTGAATGAAGTCAGTCATGACATTAGGGAAATGTGGGAAGTACTGTATGTCTGATATCTTTCAGTTGGAACTGATTGCCTCAGAGCTATACTTGGATTCGTCCCATGTCTACCATATTTGTGAAAACTTATGTGTTGGGTCATCAATTACGGCAGTTAGATGTTCCATTCTACGAATGTCTGCTGCAATGGAGAGGGTTTGTGAGAGAGTGGGGGGGGGGGGAGAGTGGAGAGCCAGAGCCTAGGGATAGTTCCTTTAGCAGCTAGTAGTATAAAGGACATCAGTCTCTGGTTTTGTGGATACCTGAGAAGGGTAGACCTAGTATATAGTGCATAGGGTTTAAGGGGATCGTGGGCTCTAGCAACTTCTCCAGAATTGTTTGGATCTGGACCCAAAACTGGGTGACTAAAGGACATTCCCAGAAAATATGAGAGTGTGAGCCCGCTGCTTTATTACATCTCCAGCATAGTTTTGAGATTGTCGGATTATATGTGTGTAGACATTCTGGAGTTCTATACCAAAATAGTAGGATTTTATATGCGGATTCACTATGTGTAACACATCGGGAAATTTTGGAGGTGGACTCCCAGATACCTTCACAATCTAACCATCTCCTGATATAATGGTGACTATCCACCTTTAAGGAGGTGGCTTTGTGTAAAATGCTATATATGGTGGAGTTTAATTGGGGCTCATAAGGGCCCTTGGCACATGGCTTTTCAAAGTCTGAAGGTTTGTCCTGGGACAGAGTAGGAGATCTGGTGGTGAAGAAATATCTGATCTGTAAGTAGAAATAGAAAAGTGTTTTAGGAATTTGGAGGGGGGAAGAAAAGTGTGGTGTTTTCTTTTTTTTTCTTCTTCAAAATATATATATATTTTAAATATTTTAGGAGTTAGCTGGATTGCTATTTCTAAATATAGAGAGCCAGGGGTGAGAGTCCAGTAAAATTACAGAATGGACGCACTATTTTATTTTCCCGTATGAAATGTTATTTTATTTGTTGTTTCTTATTTCTGGAATTTTTATAGCTATATGGTAATTTTTTGGAGATTCTTTTTTATTTACTCCCAACATTTGCTTCCAGTCGTGATTGGAATACAGAATGTTTTGTTTCTACTCTTCTTGATCATCTAACAGCTATATGGGTTTATGTGAGTTTTTTTTTGTCTGAAAGTTAATCCTTATTGGTTCAACCTTTTTCCTTCAAAACAAAAAATACTGCTTGATGTTTTGACCTATGATATTGTTAACAAGCCCTCTATATCTTTACAGATCTATTGGGATTCTTTAATAGCCTATATAAGAGGCATATTTATTTCCCAAATCTCAAAGATTAAAAAAAGATCTAGGGCTTGAGAATGTTCTGTGGCTGAAGATGTTTTAAAGGCCGAACTTCAATATATAGCGAATCCTACTGTAGAAACACAACAGAAATGGATACAAAATCAACAAATATATGATGATATATCTCATAAAAAAACAGAGCAGAATTTTTTTTTTCTCCAGCAACCTTACTTTGATGATGGGGAAAATATGGGCCACCTTTTTAGCAGCAATAGTAAAAGCTCAAAAACCAATGACACAAGTGGTGGATTTATTTTTTTAAAACCTGTATAGAAGTAAAGTATCCTATAAGGAGGCTGATTTGCAACTTTTTCTTAATTCTATTATGTTAACAGAACTGTCTGTGGCTGATAGGGAGATGCTGGATCAACCTTTGACACTAGAGGAACTCCAGGTTGCTTCTGCCAGTTTGCCTAATAATAAAGCCCTAGGTGCAAATGTCTTACCAGGGGAACTCTATAAAATCTATGGAGCTCAGTTTTTGCCTGAACTATTATGCCACGTACACACGATCGGCCTGAACTATTATGCCACGTAGACACGATCGGACGATCCAGCAGACAAACCGCTGGACTTTGCAGCTGAGGTCCGCCGGACTTTCCGAACGAGCGGACCTGCCCACACACGACCTGACTTTTCCGGTGGGCTAGGTCCGGCGGACAATCCACCAGACTATGGCGGGAGACCGCCGGATTTTTGAAATGAACGGACTTGCCCACGTCCAAGAGAAAAAGGCGGCAGCGGCAGAAGACCGGGCCAACGCTAGTAAAAGAGCTATAAGAAGATAGCGGAGGCCCGGCAAGAAGAACCGAAGAGTGGGACAAGATCCCCAAAGAGCGGGACAAGACCCCAAAGTCAGAAGAAGACCCCCGGATGGCAGAGGCGACGATGAAGAAGAAAGCCATGCTCCTACGCTAGTAAAAGAGCTAGCAAAAGAGCAGAAGATAGCAGAGGAGTCCGGCGAGAAGACCCCCCAAGACGGAAGAAGAGAAGACCACCAACGCTGTCTAATAAATTATTTTAAAAACTTGTGTTATGTTTTTTTATTTACACTTTTTTCACCAGGTGAATGGGTAGGGGTACATCGTACCCCATACTCATTCACATAGGGTGGGGGGCCGGTATCTGGGGCCCCTTATTAAAGGGGGCTCCAGGATTCCGATATGCCCCCCCGCCCGCAGACCCCGACAACCAAAGGCCAGGGTTGTTAGGAAGAGGCCCTTGTCCTCATCAACATATGGACAAGGTGCTTTGGGGTGGGGTGACTGCAGGGCCCCCCCTTCCCCAAAGTGCCCCTCATGTTGAGGGCACGTGGCCTGGTACGGCTCAGGAGGGGGGGCACTCACTCGTACCCACCCCCTTTCCTGACCGGCCGGGCTGCGTGCTCGGATAAGTGTCTGCTATGGACTTTGGGGGGAACCCCACGCAATTTTTTTATGTAGGGGTTCCCCTTTATATCCATACGAGGTGACGGGCCCAGCGAGGTGTCAATCTCGCCGATGGAGGCGGCGACATTCACTTCCTTTGCTAGTCCCGGCTACCTGGAGCCGCTCTCAAAATTAATGGAATTTTCTCCGTGTGGGCAAGTCCATTCATTTCAAAAGTCAGGCGGACTATCACACAGAGGGGCGGATTATCCGCCGGACAATTTTGAGTCAAAACATCTATCTAAGACTGCCGGACTTTTGGAAAGAAAAAGTCCGCCGGAGCCCACGCACGGGCGGATTGTCCGCCGGATAGTCCGATCATGTGTATGCGGCATTAGAGGTTTTTAATGCAGCTTGGAATATGGTCATCTCCCTCCTTCTATGAATGAAGTGATTATTATAGTCCTACTAAAACCTGACAAATCTCCTAATAATCCATAATCATATTGCCCAATATCACTACTTACATCAGATGTGAAGTTATTGTCAAAAGTGTTAGCTATTAGATTGACAAAATTAATATCTAAGTGCACTTAGATCAATCTGGCTTTATTCCAAATAGATCTATTGCAGTGAATATAAGACATTTATTTCTTAACCTGCAGGTTCCGTCTAAAAATGTAAGTAACAGAGCTATATTGTTGCTTGATGCGGCAAAAGCTTTTGACAGTATAAAATGGGATTTCCTATGGCATTGTCTAGAGAAGTTTGGTTTTGGACCCCAGTTTATAAGTTGGATACAACTCCTTTATGCTGCCCCAGTGGTGTGGGTACAGGTAAATAGACATATATTGGCTCCATTCTCGTTGCAACGAGGAACCAGACAGGGGTGCCCATTATCGCCATGACTCTTGAAACTTTGGCTGCTGCTATCCGTCAATCATTGAATATTATTGGATTTTGTAGACCCTTAGGAGAGGACAAGATTGCTCTATATGCTGACAACACGCTTTTATTTTTGGGAGACACATCATCCTACTTAATAGCAGTGATGTCTTTAATTAACACATATGGCTCTTTTTCAGGCTGTACAATAAATTGGAATAAGTCAGTTCTTCTATCTGTAGACCCCCTGGTAACTGATATGCCAACCTCTGCTTCACTAATTGCTGTAGTCTCTACATTTAAACATCTGTATTTACTAGTTACACCACAAGTGAGTGCATACGTAGAGAAGAATTTTGTTCCTCTACTTAAACATTTTAAACAAGTTGGGAAAACTTGGAGTAAGTTACCTTTAACAGCAATTGGCAGAGTTAATTTGATAAAGATGGTTTGGATGCTACAACTATTATATTTTTTTACACAACTGTCCTGTATAGCTGCCTCAGAATTTTTTTAGATGCGTAGATAATTTGTTTAGAGATCTTATCTGGAGATATAAACATCCCTGGATAGGACTGAGAATTTGGATGAAGGAGGTGTAGCTGTTCCCAATGCCAGACCGTACTATCTGGCATCACAACTTCAGCAACTATATGGATGGAATGCTGTAGATCACGAGGACCCCATACAGCAAATTATATTTTCCCAACTTCCGGTAGATCCACCTGTGCAGTTAAATATAGCCTATCACTTTTATAGTAAACTTAGTTATCCCACATTTTATTTAATTCATAACATTTGGACTACTATCCAACAAATTACTTATTATGAGGGCTATACTCAAAATATTCCTATATGGAATAATCTGCAACTACCTGAGGTAGCGGTACCATCAACTTTTTGGTAATGAGGTTCTACAACCATCTGATACATTGGTAGAAAAATATCACCTACCCAACAAATTATTTTTTCAATATTTACAGAACCAGAACCTTTTCATTAAAATATAAACCTTCATCAATTCTAACTAAGGCATTATCTATAAGACACTCTAAACATGGACTCATTGGGGATATATAATCCTCCCTACAAATGACAGTAAGTCCTTGTACACACGGTTGGACTTTCTGATGGAAAATGTCCGATCAGACCGTGTTGTCGGATAATCCGACCGTGTGTGGGCTCCATCTGACTTTTTCTGTCGGAATGTCCGACCAACAAAGTTTGAGAGCTGGATATAAAATTTTCCGACAACATGATCCGATTGGACTGATCGTTTGTAGAGAATTCCGATCGGACAAAGTGCCACGCATGCTCAAATCAAATTACGAGACCAAAGCTATTGGCTACTAGCCTGAACGTAGTCCTGTCGTAATGAACGAACGTCATCACGTTCTGAACGATCGGATTTTCCGACAACTTTGTCCGACCGTGTGTATGCCACACCAGTTTCGGACTAAATCCGTTGGAAAACATCCAACGGATTTTGTGGTCGGAATGTCCAACCATGTGTACAAGGGCTAAAAGTTAATACACAAGATGGTAGCTTTAGATGGTGGTGTCGAGACTTGGAGACTCTTAGGCCGCGTACACACGGGTGGACTATCCGTCCAACTAAGTCCGTCAGACAATCCGACAGACAGTCCGTCCTACTTTTGAATGAACGGACTTGACCACACACGATGAACAGACAGTCCGCTGAAAGCTTGGGCGATGACGTGTACAGCACGTACGACGGGACTAGAAATACGACGTCCAATACACTGCAATGCAACCTTCGGGCGTGTAAATCCTTTCTGAGCATGCGCCATACTTAGTCCGTCGAACTAGCCTACTCACGAGCAGACTGTCCGCTGAAGCCAAGTTTGGACGGACAATATTACGGAAATTCCGAAAGACTTAGTCCGCCAGACTGTCCGCTGAAAAAGTCTGCTGAAGCCCACACACGAGCGGACTGTCCGCTGAAACACGTTTCAGCGGACCAAGTCCGTCAGACAGTCCGCCCGTGTGTACGCGGCCTTAGTGATAAAGAATGGGAGCAAGCTTTGAAGAATGTATTTAAGGTATCTCTATCCCTCCTCACAGTGTTTTTCCCAGTTATTTATTATTCAAAGATCCCACTACATTCCCTTAAAATTACATCAAATTGTCCAAGGTGCACCATTGATATAAGTACACTTATACATATGGTGTGGCAATGCCCCAAACTGCATCGCTATTGGGAGTGTGTATTTGGTACTTTAACCACTTCGGCCCCGGAACCATTTGGCTGCCCAAAGACCAGAGCTTTTTTTGCGATTCGGCACTGCGCCGCTTTAACTGACAATTGCATGGGCGTGCGATGTGGCTTCCAAACAAAATTGATGCCCTTTTTCCCCACAAATAGAGCTTTCTTTTGGTGGTATTTGATCACCCCTGCAGTTTTTATTTTTTGCGCTATAAAAAAAAAAATGTGACAATTTAAAAGTAACGCAATATTTTTTACTTTTTGCTATAATAAATATCCCCAAAAAATATATACATTTTTTTTTTCCTTAGTTTAGGCCGATACGTATTCTTCTACATATTTTTGGTACAAATTTTTTTTTCAATAAGCGTTTATTGATTGGTTTGCGCAAAAGTTATAGCGTCTACAAAATAGGGGATAGTTTTATGACATTTTTATTAATTATTTTTTTGTTAGTAATGGCGGCGATCTGCAATTTTTATTGTGACTGCGACATTATGGCGGACACATCGGACACTTTTGGTGCTATTTTGGGACCATTCACATTTATACAGCGATCAGTGCGATACAAATACACTAATTACTGTGTAAATATGATTGGTAGTGAAGGGGTTAACCACTAGGGGGCACTGCAGGGGTTAAGTGTGTCCTAGGGAGTGATTGGTGGATGGGCTACATGTGACAATACACTGATGACACGACACACTCCCGATCACAGGGAGCTGTGATCAGTGTCAGTGTCACTAGGCAGAACGGGGAAATGCTTGTTTATATCAGCATTTTCCCGTTCTTCCTCTCCGTGAGAGGATTGCGGGTATCCCCGTGGACATGGACCCATAATCACACTCACGGAGCTCGCGCCAGGGTCGCGCGTGACCACAAGGCGGCAAAATTAAAGGGACGTACCTGTACGCCCATTTGCCTGTCTGTGCCATTCTGCCGACGTAAATGTTAATGCGGCGGTCGGCAATCGGTTAAATACTGTATGTTTTACACAGATTCACCCTGATCCACAAATAGCATTGCTAGGGATTGTCTCGGAAGGCACTCCCCCCATTAAAATGCAGGTGATGTGGTTGAGATCTATGTATATAGCCCATAAACTTATATTACAAAAATGGAAATCAAATTATCCGCCAACAATAGATCAATGGTTCAAAGCGATTCATTTTAATTTAAGGCATGAGGAATTATGATAAACATAAGAGGAGCCCTAAAACATTTGTGAAAATCTGGTCTTTCTTGGTGGCCAGATCTCCAACCTGTCTTAACAGTCAGTTGAGCATATTAATGATGTAGAGGAAAGTCAATACTGATATAAATCTTTGGAGGGGGATAACTGCATATGTACTATATATATATATATATATATATATATATATATGGCATTAATATGCAATAATTAAATAGAAAATACTGGTTAACTCCATATTGCTGTTATTCTTATGAAGAAGGAAATTAAAATCAACATGATCAAGGGTCTATGACAATATTTAAAGTATAAACTGGTAGGCGCAAATATTAATTTTGTTTTGGTGGTTTTTCCTTTTTTTTTTTTGTTTCGTGGGGTTGATTGTTGTCGATTGTATATATGCAGTTTTGTTGTATAATGGAAAAATTTAATAAAAATAATTTCATTGAAAAAAAAAGAACTAGAGGGTGGTGGCAAGTAGGGGCTGCCATGAATATGGCAGAGATTACCGCATAAGAAGACGTAGGCCATGCCAGCAGGGCAATCGGGTGGAAGATGGAGGTACAGTATTGAGGAGGCTGTTGATCGCCCTGAGGGGTACCCCCCTAGTTTGGGGGGGGGGGTATCTTTACATACTGCAGTTTCTTGGCTCGGTTTAATCTACCTTTCACTGGAAAATGATCAGCAGCAGGGTGAATCTGCTCCATCCTGATCACCTGTCCTCATTAAACTTTTCAGTACCCTTAGGGTCTCTGTGTAGCAGGAAAAATATATACAAACAGTATGTCAATTTCTTTGTTAGTATTACTGTTGTACCTCACATTTCAGGGGTTTCTGTATTCAGGCACAGTTGTGTCTCCCTCCCTGGTATCACATCTACTGAAAAAGATAACAGTAGTTTCCATGGTAATGTAATATCTCTGCTTCTTTGTGATTTATGATTGTCTGATCTGCCTGTAGGTTATCTTATTACTGACTGTTATACTGTGGATTCATCTAGCCAGGCATTTGTGAATGTCCATATGGGGAGTGGTTGGTCAATAAAAGAATAGTCAGTCATTGAATCAACAGGTGGGACTCATTAGTCATACAGTATCCACCAGCTCATTTTCCTTTTGGGACTCCTACCACCTCCTCCTGTCCACCTGCTGTTGCTTGTTCTGCTATCTCCCCATGTCCTCCTCTCTACCTGCTGTTTGTTCTACTATCTCCCTTTGCCCTCCTCTCTACCTGATGTTGCTTGTTCTGGTGTTCCTCATGTCCTTCTGTCCACCTCCTGTTGTTATTCGGGGGTCTCCCCATATCCTCTGGTCTACCTGCTATTCCTTTTTCTTCCATCGCTCCATATCCTCCTGTCAACCTGCTGTTTATTCTGCTGTCTCCCCATGTCTTCTTGTCTAACTTCTGATGCTGATTCAGCTGCTTCCCCTGAGTCCTCCAAATTCTCTTTTCAGTTCTTGGCATGTGCACATTTTCTTTTGTAACCTCTGTTCATGGGGTGCTTACCAGAGTATGATCATCACATCCCCACATATAGATAAAACTTAAAAAAAGAAATATATATATATATATATATATATATTTTTTTTTTTTTGGTGTACCTGGCCGTGCAGGGTGAGGGGTTCCTATTCACACCGTCTCCTACAAGGGGTGCACTACACCACCATACACAAACCAAAGTACCCCTAGCAGGGCCATCTTTAATATTGATTTGGGCCCTGGGCAAACATTTTCTTGGGCCCCCCCACCCCCTCCATTCTGATAAAAAATAAAAGGTAGACTTCAAATCAGTTTACTGCAGCACATCACACAGCTATTGCAATTGGTTGCCAAAGGTTACAGCCTATCCTTACCGCTCACTGACTGGTTGCTAGAGGTTAAAACACATAATCTCTGCTTGCAGATCGGTTGCTAGAGGTTACTGCACATTATTCGCACTCCCTGATTGGTTGCTAGGGGTTACAGCACATCATTACCACTTACTGATTGGTTGCTAGAGATTACAGCAGATCACTACTGTTCACTGATTGGTTGCTACAGGTTAATGCACATCATTACCACTCACTGAGCAGTGGAGCGATCCCAAATAATTGAGCAAGTGAAGTGACACATGAATACACATATTACAGGAGAGGGTCAGAGAGTGCAGACATAGTACAGGAGAGTGTCAGAGACTGCAAACATACTGCAGGAGAGCATCCGAGACTGCAAACATACTGCAGGAGAGGGTCAGAGAGTGCGGACATACTGCAGGAGACAAATCTGAGACTGTAGACATGTTACAGGAGACAATCTGAGACTGTGGACATGCTACAGGAGACAATTAGAGACTGCAGACATGCTACAGGAGACAATCAGAGACTGCAGACATGCTACAGGTAACAATCAGAGACCGCGGACATGCTAGAGGGGACAATCAGAGACGACTGCAGACATGTTACAGGAGACAATCAAAGACTAAGGACATGCTACAGGAGACAGTCAGAGACTAAGGACATGCTACAGGAGACACTCAAAGACTGCGTACATGCTACAGGGGACAATCAGAGATGACTGTGGTGCTACAGGAGACAATCAGCGATTGCGGACATGCTACAGGAGACAATCAGAGACTGCGGGCATGCTACAGGAAACAATCAGAGACTGTGGACATAATACAGGAGACAATCAGAGACTGCGGACATGCTACAGGACACAATCAGGGACTGCAGACATGCAATAGGAGATAATCAAAGACTGCGGACATGTTACAGGAGACAATCTGAGACTGCGGACATGCTACAGGAGACAATCAGAGACTGCATACATGCTACAGGGGACAATCAGAGACAACTGCAGACATGTTACAGGAGACAATCAGGGACTAAGGACATACTACAGGAGACAGTAAAAGACTAAAGACATGCTACAGGAGACATTCAAAGACTGTGTATATGCTACAGGGGACAATCAGAGACAACTGTGGTGCTACAGGAGACAATCAGCGATTGCGGACATGCTACAGGAGACAATCAGAGACTAAGGAGATGCTACAGGAGACAATCTGAGACTAAGGACATGCTACAGGGGACCATCAGAGACTGCAGACATTATACAGGAGATGGTCAGAGAACTTTCAACAATGCACAGCTTTACAGTTAACCCCCCTGGCGGTATTCCCAGGTCTGGCTCGGGGTGGAGATTTTATACCAAAAGCGGTAACCCAGAGACAGACTGGGGACCGCATCGCTGAATGCAGGGAGAGGTTACTTTTAACAAGAAAAATTGGTCTTTATTGGAAATGAAACGAAAGATAATCTGAGAAAACACAAACACTGTACAGTACAAGAATTATAATGGAGGAATCATAAACATGTATACTCATAGAGATACAGCAACTGTGCTCTGGTAAAGTTAAGTGCTGTGCCAAAAGGGGGGGGGGGGGAGTGATGGCAAAACCAGAACGCCAGCAAGGTCGTTTTATTAATCAAGGTACTGGAAGGGAAAGAGGAAGGGGGGGGGCACGGGAGAGGAGAACAGGACACATCCCTTTCCACCACCTTTTTCCAGAGCGGGGGGGGGGGGGGTGCAGGAGCCCTCTAAACGGGTGTTCACATAGGGTCAGTCCATGGCTGCCACACTTTCGGAAATTTTTTGGGACATCCCCTACTGATATACGTCAGTATATACATCTGCAAAATGTAATCAACTGAGTTGTAATCAACTGACAAGGGGGAGGTCCATCTAAGAAGTATCTTCTTTTTTTGCATAAAAAAGCAACAGCGAAATCAGCAATTTGGTGTATCGGGGTCTCTGTTCATCATCTTGTATGGCTAACAGAGCCAGCTCTGCCATCAAGGGATTGTTCAGCTGAAGACGCTCGTTAATACATTCCATAACAGCTGACCAGTAACGAGAGAGAATCTCAGACACTCCCAAAACATATGAATATATGAATCCTCAGGGGACTGACATCTCGGGCAATTTGGGGATCTCTCCGGGTAGATTCTGTGCAGTCTCTGAGGCGTGAAGTGTACTCATTTGGTCTGTATTAATCTATCCCTAGAGGAGATCACTAATCTGGATCCCCTGTCGAAGCATCCCTCCCACATCTCCCTATCCAGAGTTGGGATGTCCACCTTCCACTGAGCCCACAGTACATCCATCCTTGGTGACTCCTTACTGAGCAGTACCATGTACAGAGCAGAGAGGGGCTTATCCAGGGACTCCTGGGCCAGCAGCTCCTCAAGCACATCAGTTCTGAGGACAGGCGGCTCCGGAAACTGCGCCTGGAAGGCATGCCGCAGCTGATAGTACCCGAAGAGCATGCCCGCCGGCATACCATACCTGTCCGCAAGCTCCCGGAACTGAATAAGGGTCCCATTGGAGACAATATCCCTCGAGAGCTTAATACCATATCTGGCCCACAGGTGCGGGTCGTGGATAGTCCTAAAGTGGGGGAGGAAGGGATTCCCCCATAATGGGCAGTGAGGCCGCGTACACACGCGCGGACTGTTCGCCCAACTTTGTCCGTCCAACAGTTTCGGCAAACAGTCCGCTCAAAATTAGCATGGACGGACATGGCCACACACGACGAACGAACAGTTTGCTGAAACCGTGCGCAATGACGTGAACGGCACGTACGACGGGACGAAAAATACGACGTCCTATACACTGCATTATAACTTTCGGCGTGTAAATCCTTTCTGAGCATGCGCGGAACTTAGTTTGACGAACAAGCCTACACACGGGCGGACTGTTGGATGAAACAAGGTTTCAGCGGACAGTTTTACGGAATTTCCGAAAAACCTTGTTCGTCAAACTGTCCGCTGAAACTGTCCGCTGAAAGCCCACACACGAGCGGACTGTCCGCCCAAACACTGTTCAGCGGACAAGTTGGGCGAACAGTCCGCGCGTGTGTACGCGGCCTGAGGGGACCGCCGGTTGGGGACCAGGAAACGCCTTCTAGCCATCTCCCAGATCCATACATTAACCTTGGTGGGACTCGGCAGGGAAGGGCGAAATGAGGCTCCACGGTTTATCAAATTACTCATTTCCATAAGGGAACCCACTATCGCTGCCTCCAAACAGACATCCGCATTCCCCCTGGACCGCTCGAGCTACCACCTGACCATGACCAGCATGGCTGCCCAATAATATATCAGCATATTAGGCCGAGCCAAGCCACCGCAGCCGACTGGTAGTTGGAGAGTAGTTCTGGCCATCCGAGGGGCAGAGCCCTCCACAGAAAGGTGCCAATACAGCCATCTAGTTCCCTAAACAAGGCCTGTGTCAACCTCACAGGACAGTTCCGGAAAGACATAAGTGAACTTGGGCAAATAGATCATTTTTATGATGATGATGCGCCCTAATAAATTGGGGGGGAGGTTGGTCCATTTGGAGCAATGGTCCTTCATTTGTGCAACTATGGGGCAAAGATTTAATTGCAAGGCCTTAGCCCGTGCATCCAAGGGAAAGAGTGTGGATTTGGACCAATTAATGCAGATCCCTGAGAAACTGCCAAACTCATCAAAAATCTCCAGGGCAGCCTGAAGTAAAGACTCCACATCCTGTAGATATAGCAGGGTGTTGTCTGCATATAGGGAAATTTTCTCCTCCAGAGGGCCCACCTGGAGTCCCACAATACGATCAAACTTTTGGAGTACCACCCATAGATACCTCCACTCCACAGAGTCGAAAGCCTTCTCTGCATCCAGAGAGGCTATGAATCTTGTCCCCCCGTTAGCATGGTCAGCAGTCAGGTTCAGGAATAGCCGATGGATATTGACATCGGTGCCCTTACCCAGCATAAAACAGGTCTGATCCACATGTACCAGATCGTCTATTACTCTACGGAGTCTAAGAGCAAGAATTTTCGCCAGCAATTTGGCATCTGTGTTGATCAGAGAAATGGGCCGGTAGGAGGCACACTCCTCTGGGTCCTTACCAGGTCTGGGCACCAATATCACAATCGCATCAGATAGTGATTCCGGTAGGGAATCCAATTCCAATAACTTTTTTAGAAGCAGCGTAAGTATAGGGGCTAAGTATTCCTGATAAACAGAGTAAAATTCGATGGGTATACCATCTGGCCCCGGGGCCTTCCCTGATTGCATAGACCCCAAAGCCTCTTGTACCTCCTCCAGGGCGATATCCTTTTCCAGCTCAGCACACCTTTCAGGTTTGAAGATGGGGAGCGTGATCTAGTCCAAATACTGGGACAATTGAGAGTCATCATAGGTTGCCCTAGAGGAGTACAAGGCCTGGTAGAAATCAAGGAATCTCGCCCCTATGTCAGCAGGAGTCGTCAATAGTCTACCCTCACGGTCAGGGAGAGGTTACTTACCTTCTCCCCTGGATCCAGTGATGTCCCCCCGCTGTACAAGCGAGCCGTGCTCTACTCGATCTATCACGGAGCCAAGCTCTGTTCCCTGCGAGCGTTGCGATGCACGGGGACGGAGAACGGCGCCAAATTCAAAAAGTGAAACACACAGTATACATACAGTATAATTTAATCTTACAGATTACATTGCTGTATGTAATTATTTCACATCCCCTTTGTCCCTAGTGTTCTGTCCAGTGTCCTGCATGCAGTTTTATAATATAAAAACTGTTCTTTATGCCTGGAAACTGGAGATTGTCCATAGCAACCAAAACTGTCCCTTTACATCAAAAATGGTTTTAGACCAGCTAGAAAACAGTGATAATAAATTAGAATCACTCGCAGAATTGAGCGATAGCAATTTGTGGGGAGATCCGTCATCAAATACTGAAAAGTAATGACAGTGACAATTCTACAACTGAGCAAATTTCAGTGTTTTTGATTTGATTACATTATTGAATAATTTTTATTATTGTTATATTATTATTTGGTATAATTATTTATAGTTATTTATTATATTATAATTTATGATTTCATTTTTCAAACTTTGTCATACCCGGGATGTCTGCTAGACTCTGGTTTGGACAGATTTAAGTGAGTTATTCCTAAGAATTACAGGCCTACAATATAAAACGCCAAATTTTCATGCAAAATAATTGTACCGCTTTCAGCACCTAAAATCTGAAATAATCATACCGTCAGGGAGATTAAATAACACAGCTCAGGGATGGTTTCAGCAGTCAGGCTTTTTATGGGTGTAAGGACATACCTGGCCAGCCAAGCTCACTACATACATTCAGAGGTCCGGGGGTGCGGCTTCCAATCTCTGCTCTCATTTCAACTGCTCCACCCTGAGCATACAGGCTGCATGGGGCGGGGTTAGATCATCAGTGTAGGTCCCGGCCCCGCCCCTGGATCGCTGTATTCCCCAGCCAGTATAGAGGGGGCAGAGCCGGCAGCTCCACTGACGCTCCCACTCTGATCACTGCTCTCAATACAGCCGCTCTGTTCTGAGCATACAGGCTGCATGGGGTGGGGTCAGAGCATTATTGGAGCTCCCGGCCCTGCACCCCCACTGCTGGCTAGCTCGGGAATACAGCCTCCCGTGCCCTCTGTGCGCTCTGCAAAGCCATCACCGGGGCCCAATTCGCTGGTAGCGCCCCCCAACAAAGATTGGGCTCAGGGCAGGTGCCCCATTTGCCCTGCGCTAAAGACGGCCCTGACCCCTAGAAAAGACTTCCAGTACAGCTCCCAACAACTTGTGATCAGACTTTAAAAGCAATGGTTACTGGGACATACTGTATATGCAAGCAAATCTCTGCAGAGAAAGGAGGAGCTGCTGGGAGAATGCTAGTGACAGGTCTCTGCAAGAAGCCCTCCATATATGTTGTCTTCTATATGTCAACCAGTGTGACAATAATAAAACCATCATTAATTCAATTATTGCTTTCCATTAAATTATCTCCCTCTTCCAGCAGTACAGAAAAAAACAACATTTTCATTTCAGTATGGATCAGTAAACACGCCATGTTCTGTTTTACAAGAAAAAGAAAAAAAAAAGACGTAATTTGCTTTCTGTACAAGCTTGAAATACAAATGACAAAAAATAAATAAAAAATTGCTGGATTTCATCAGCTGAAAAGTTGTCAGGATACAGAGATTTCTGCCTCAAAACATTTCCAATAATGGAATCTGACAGAAAAGAAGCAAAGGAACTAAATGAACCTGTAAATACCTTTAGATATCGTCTTGACACAGTAACACGGCACAGGGAGAAGGCTGGGACACTGACTGTGCAAAAGCTTTCTGAAAATGTTAATTTGTTTTCAGAAACTGAGCAGGTGCTATATTCAAACCAGTACAAGGTATTTTGCATTTAATTATGTGGAAAAAACACAGCATGACAACTGTACACAGGCAGCAAATCCAAGTACCCCTTAACAGAATGCATTTCTATTGTGGCTTCCAAGCTCTGCTTTGCATATTGTAATCATTGGATGACCATAAGAAGCAGAAACTTACAATAATCTCAGTTGGCGAGGATGTCGCATTCAGGCGGACAGCTTTTCATTTGTAACCAACCTTGTTATCGTTGTAGTACGGACTAAAAATGTAATACTACAACTATATAGTAGACACATACATAGGGATTCCCAAAGTGTTATTAATACAAAATCTAAAAATACCCAATATTTGGAGTTGCAATTGTCCTTAACAACAAAGAGCAGCCCTGGGTAAATATGTAGCAACCTCCAAGACTGCCTTCATCCAATCTTTATGGTTCCAATGTGGCTGTATACAGATACATATAAAGAAAGGTGCCTCTAATGCCCTGTACACGCGGTCGGATTTTCTGACGGAAAATGTTCAATGGGAGCTTTTTGTCGGAAATACCGACCCTGTGTGGGCTCCATTGGACATTTTCCATCGGAATTTCCATCACACAAAATTTGAGATCTGAATCTCAAATTTTCCAACAACAAAATCCGTTGTTGGAAATTCCAATCTTGTGTTCACAATTTCGATGCACAAAGTTCCATGCATGCTCGGAATCAAGCAGAAGAGCCACACTGGCTATTGAACTTCATTTTTCTCGGCTCGTCGTGCGTGTTGTACGTCACCACGTTCTTGACGTTCGCAATTTACAACCAACTTTGTGTGACCGTGTGTATGCAAGACAAGTTTGAGCCAACATCCATCGGAAAAAATCCATGGATTTTGTTGTCGGAAAGTCTGATCAAAGTCCGATCGTGTGTATGGGGCATAAGAGTATCAGCTGTAAAATAAATGTCAGTGATCCAAAAAACATGCTCACCTGAAATGAATGCACAGACAAAATTGCAATATGTATCATTAGAGATTTAGTGCTTAATCAGGGAATTCAATAAATCCCTAATGACACTTTTCGGAAGCTATGACCCTTTCAAATGACCTGCTCCAGATTCCAAAAATCTATTTAATAGTACCACTTTTACAAAGTTATGCTATTAAAGCACTAAGAGTTTTAGGCAGGTGTGAAGAATTTCTGTAAAGTAAGAGCGCTTTCAAAAATATATTTTTTAATTGTTTATTTTATCAATTTAAAAAATGCAAGGTGAGTAAACAGATGAAAAAGCTGAATCAAATCAATATATGCTGTGACTACCCTTTGGCTACAAACCTGGATCGATTCTCTCACTTGCAGACTTTGTTCACTTGCACAAAATCAAGAATTTTGTAGGAAAAGAGTCAGGTGTAGGTTGAAGCACAGTCATTAACTGAAACAGAAACAACTGTGTCGGAGGCTTAAAACTGGATGAGGAGCAGCCAAACTCTGCTACCAAGGTAAGGTTGTGGAAGACAGTTTGATGCCACAGGTCATACACCATGACAAGACAAAGCAAAGCAACAAGACACAAAGTAGATATACTGCAACAGCAAGGTCTCTCTCAAGCAAAGAATTCAAAGAAGACTTGGGTTTCAAGATCTTTTAAAGAAGCACAACGAAACAGGTAACGTTGAGGACAATAGACGCAGTGGTTGGCCGAGAAAACTTAATTCAGCAGAAAGATACATCATTCTTACGTTGAACTCGCAGGCGACTAGGGTAGAGCATTCCATATTTAATGTTGCGGTCTTGCAGTCTGCAGTGAAGGTTTTACGTCTCTTTTGACGTTCCGGAGAGAAATCAGGGAACAGCATGATATGTGCATTACCATATTGCAGATTCAAGTGCTTCCTGGCTTTTGAGAGCATACAATACCAATCATGGTAGTTTAGGAAGTGTACCAGGAAGGGACGCGGAGGGGTACCTGGGTTGGGTTGACCCATTGGAACCTGATGAGCGTGTTCTGCCACATATGTAGGGGTACATCCGCCAGTCCCAGTAAGTCCTTAAGAAGGCTTCTGCAAAGTCCGCTGGGGGATCTCCCTTCGAGCCCTCTGGTAGGCCCAGCAACCTGACATTGTTACGTCTCATACAATTTTTCGCATCATCAGATTTCGCCACCAGAGATTTTATTGTGTTTTGTAGGTCAGTGAGCTGGTCAGTATGTTGTCCTGTTCGATCCTCCACCTATCTGAGATCTGGGTTTTGGATTCTGAGAGGTGCCCTGCATATTATCCAACTCATTACAAATAAGATTAAATTCTTCCGCCAGATGGTCGATCCACATCAATAGAGATGTCCTACTGCTTTTGATCGCTGCTAAGATCATGTTTGTGTCATCTGTGGGGGACAGGGGTGAAGAAGGCATGGAGGTGCCAGCAGGGGAACTATCTTCCATATCTACCAATAAGGCCTGTAGTTTCTTGAGTAAGGTGGAGTGAGGCCTGTAGTTTCTGGAGTAAGGTGGAATCCACATGTGTAGATGGGGTTACAATATATGGCCTGGACTGCTGTCAGGGAGGCCAGGAGTAAGAGCTGGGGCCTTAGCCATGTGGAGCTAGGCCGGAACCGCGATTAGTCCCTAAGGCAGCTGGAGATATTGAAAGGGCACTGCAATGACAGCCTGGGAAGCCCTGAGGCCTGTGGAAGGAACAAGGCAGGACTGCTGGAGGAAGAAAGTCAAGGATGTGTATCAGGATGGCAGGAGCTCTTCACACACATCTGTTCATGCTACCCTGAGACTTCTATTTCTGAAAGCTTTCTTAATTTACAGCATTTTTCCACAGCTACCTAAAACGTTTGCACAGTATTGTATATAGTGTATTTATAGAAATCTGTGCCAAGAGTTTCATTTGAAATTCAACTATCGTCATCATCTCAAATTTTGCTACCCATGTTTTCTGAAAAAATGAAATAGTCGGCAAAATCTTACCATTTCCATTTTGATGGAGAACATTTTCCCTCGTGGTCTTTGCTCTCAAAACATTAGCAGTACTTTCAGGGTTCAGCTCAGTGGTCAGAATAATATCATTCAGCTTTTGTTGTAACTTTAAATAGTTCTCAGATAACTTGGAGATCTAGAAAAAATGGAAATATAGAGACAGATGTTGATAGAGCACCAATGTAATGTGATCATTGCAATTACATCCACTGCCAATGTAACAGGTTATTTTACATTTGCCACCAAAGCGTCTGGGCCATTTACACTGACTACCAACATAACATTGGATTTTATGAAGGTGGGTTGTGCTATGACCATCAGAGTAAATGGGGTGAGAATAGGAAAGGTACATAGGCTAGCACAGAACACCAGTATGTAGGATGTATAAAGGATGTCCAGTTACAAAAGGGCCTGTAGGACCCCATTCACATATCATGTTGCAGGAATGAGTGTTCTGGCTTGCAATTCAGAAAGAGCGATTTATATGTTTTTCTGCCTGTTGCTCATAGAGCAGTCCATTCGCTTCAATGGGCTGCCCTATGCGTGTTTGGGTGCCAACACCTATTTCTTTTTGGACAAAAAGCTTAGCATGATTTTAAATGGGAGTTTTGCAGCAATTGAGGCAGAATAGCACAGCATTTGGGATGCCATTAAGAATAATGGCACCAAAATGCACATCACGTGCGATTTGGAACCACTGCAATTCTGCCGGAAATTCCAAATTGCCGGGGATTCTAACATACCCTTAGGCTCCATTCACATTTGGATGATTAGGAATAGCAAGCAGAATCAGCACAATTCGGCCCACGTTTTCAAACTGTGACAAAATGCGCAACTCACTTTTGGATGCCCTTTATCTTGAATAGCACCCCAAATGCAGTGCAATTTTGCTCTGATTGTCATGCGACAAAAGGATTCAAGTGAATAGGCTGCCCTATGTGCGACATACAGAAATGCATGTGAATTGTGCATTTAAACACGCGAGTGGGAATCCGCATTTCTGCTACATGATATGTGAATGAGATGTTATCATGACATGTAAAGGCATTAGCTGCCAATTACATTGGTTTGTGTGTACTGAAAAATGAGGGTGATAAGCTGGACATGCAATCATTATTGCACATCGAATTTATCTATGACACCCAACACAATTAGGCTCAATGAACATGGACTATTAACAATAGATACAAAAAGAAAAAAAGTTGCAGCAATTATAAGTGCGTTTGCACTAAGGGTTTTCCCTTAGTCACCCTGCAAAGTCCCACAAATATCCGCCAACCCTGTCATTGAAGTCCACAGTTTCCTGTAATGGTGTAGGAATGGTACGGCACCGTTCCTGCATTCATACCAGAGTTGTCACCCTCATGTAGGCTATGTTTGCTTGCAAAAAAACGGTATGAAAAATAGTTTTTGCCAGTCACTGCTGATTTACAAGCCTGTACCCTGTCACCTGGTCACATATAGTTCCACTCCTATATGGATTGGCAGAAGTACTTCAGTTTCTGTAATGCTCCGCCTATGAGCTGCAGTGTCTGAGAGGGTGAGCATGTGAGACACAAATGAAGGAGGAGTTGGCTCAGTCAGGGAAGGAAAAGCAAGTTTTTGGTTTACTATGTAAGGCTTGTGAACAACACAGTAACTGGGTTTTGGACTTGTTTAGACTGTCATACTGGAGTCTTTAGCTGTACTTTAAAGCACTCGCTATTATATGTAAAATAGTCCAAAAAGTGGCACTGAGCTTGAAACTTATATTGTCATATTATAAGAGAATCTCACGAGAACAAACATTTTGTTGGAAATACATGATTTGAAAGTTATGAGGCAGAACTGTTCAGAGCCATTTCTTTCATGGCAGTATACGGTAATTTAGGAAAATAAGATGAGCAGACACACAAAGTGGAAGAGAGACAGGAGAGCAGAGTGCAGTATGAGAATACTAGTGAGATAATAAAGGAAAGGGTAAAATTAACACATCCTTGTCAGATGCAATGTATAGAAATCTAGAGAAAGAACATGAGAGATATCAGGGCAGGTTTAAGAACAAGCAAAAAAGCCCTATCTAAAAATAACGGCATGAATGTGCAGTAAGTTAGCTTAAAATTGATCTATTTTCCATAGGATGCATTAAGGTGAAAAAACACGAGGGTTTGCAATCTCTTTAAGACATTAGAGTGTCTTAATGATAGAATACTCTTATGGCGGTCCAAGCCCATGGAAGCAGGTTTTGGTTTCATGAAGAATTCTAGTGCCTTCTCTATTTCCATGATACCTTTGGCGAGTTCCTACCTGCTCTGTGAAGAATGCAAGATCTTCAATATCCTTCAATGCATTCTTTTTCCTGTTGTTTCCTTCCTTGGGATCTGTGTTTTTATTTTGTAGTTTTCCTTCTTTCTTTAGTCTCTCCCGCTCTTTGCACCCTCGATAATTACTTTGTATTACCACTGCTGCCTTTGCTTTATCATCTTGGATTTCCAGATGTTTTTTACTGTTTCCATTGGGCTTTCCATTGCTCTGAGATATTTTATGGCCAACCTCTGCGTGGTAATTATTTTGGACTTTCACATCTACAGAATGATTCTGGGGTTGACTGTTGGATGATTGACTTGTTTTTTGGGCTGTATTTTTCTGTCTCTCTTCTTGAAATTTCTTTCTGTCTCGGTGGCCACGGTAGTTACTTTGGATGACTAAGGCAGCTTTATCTTCTTCATCATTCCTTTTCTCAATATCAGAATTTTGTACTTTCACATCTACAGAATGGTTCTGGGGTTGACTGTTGAATGATTGGGTTGTTTTTTGGGTGGCATTTTTCTGCCTGTCTTCCTGAAATTTCTTTCTGTCTCGATGGCCACGGTAGTTGCTCTGGATGACTATTGCAGCTTTATCTTCTTCCTCTTTACTTTTCTCAACATCATTTTGTTTACTTTCCTGCTCAATAGTTTCTTCTTTAGGAAGAACTGAATTGCCTGTTTCCAAATTGAATTTGTTCTGTTCTTGAATTTGTTGACGTTCAGCTTTTATTTGCTTCCTCTGTTGGTGGCCTCTAAAATGGCTCTGGAGGACAACAGCTGCATCCTCTTCACTTTTTTCCTTAGGATCCCTTATCTCTACTTTCTCTTCTGGATGATCATTTGTTGGAATATCATTTGTGTCCGTAAATTGCTTTCTCTTCAGTGATTCCCTACCAAAACAGTATATTATTAGGCATAGGCAATGGGCGTGAATAAATTTACTGTATATAACAATCATGACAAAAGAAAAGGCTTGGAGAGAGTTGCTGAACTAAGTTTTCCCAGGTAAGGGAGGAGGAAGTCACAGCATGCAGCAAATTAATGAGGTAATTGCACATATGCACAATATACAGTATGATAAGTTTTGCACACAATCATTAGTTAGTCCCGCAGTAGTTAGGATTCGGTAATATGAAACAGGACTCAATATAGCTAATACATCACTCAGAACTAATAATTGTCCAAGTTAAGCATGTATAATTAAGACATTTTTTAAATTTTTTGAAAATCCCAAGGACCTGCAGCTATGCATGCTGATCCATAAACATCCCTAAAGAATAAGTAAACTCAACATTTCATATTCCAGTTAAGTGCTTGCTGTGCCATGTGCTTGCATGAGAAAGTATCCTGTTCTCTTTGTATTGCTTCCTTTGTGTGAAATCCTTGGTGTTCCTGCACGTCCTCTGCTTTCCTATTAAAACCTGACCAAACTAAGCAGGAGAACACACCATGGTCAGTTCTCTAGCTATGCTGAGAACTCAGTATGCCCTCCTCCAATGATCAGTCTTAGCCCTTGTACACACGGTCCGATGGATTTTGTCTGAAACTGTTGCATACACACGGTCGGACAAAGTTGTCGGAAAATCCGATTGTACATAACGTGAGGACGTTATTTCGTTACGACGGGACTATGTTCAGGCTAGTAGCCAATAGCTTTGGTCTAGGAATTTGATCTGAGCATGCGTGGCACTTTGTCCGTCGGAGTAGGCTACACATGATCGGAGTATGTCCGATCGGAGCATTTTGTCGGAAAATTTTACCGGCAAGTTGGAAAAGTTGGTCCGTCGGATATTCCAACGGAAACAGTCCGATGCAGACCACACACAGTCGGAATATCCGACAAAACGGTCCGATAGGACACATTGCGTCGGAATCTCCGACCGCGTGTACAAGGGCTTACCCTGACTCACTCCCTCTGCACAGCCATTCACTGGGAAATTCAGTGTGCTGCTTTTATGCAGCAGAAGGAATGTGATCGCTTATAAAAAAAGGGAATAAAAAAAAGGTATTTATATATTTTTTATATCTATACACAAATGTTTTGTCTTTCATTATTATTTTAAACTGAATGGGTTGTTTTACAAGATGAGGGTTTACAATCACTTTAAGTCATATATAAAAACAATGTTTTACTTGTTTAATTACAGTGAACTGATTTCCGTTTCCTAGTAAGATGAAGCACTATTGAGGTAGCCATGTGTCAGGAGCGTGTGCGCTCTGGCTCCATCATAACTGCTGGTTCCAGCATCCTGGTTTTGGCTGTGGCATTCTCCTTGCTTGTCTGTCCACCTGCAAGGTGATTGATTGTAGCCAGACTTTGGGTGGAGACCAAACCTGCCAAGTCTGCAGTCTCATGCTTGTGTGTAAATGACAAACATCAAGCTGCAGGTTTGTTAACCCTGCTCTGCTAGATTGGATTTTCCTGTGTATGACTTTGAGTCAGATAACCACTATTCTCTGAACTCTGCTTGCCTTGTAGCTTGACAGTCATTGAATCAATCTGCCTGTCTGCCAACCGCAAATACGTGTGTGCTTTGATCAGTTCGCGCCTGCCCTGGCATGGTGGCCAGGCACCATAGAAGTGTGTATAAGTCCTGGGGGCATCCAAGTACTGGTAGGCCTACTTGCTTTATGGGAAAGGTGGCTGCTATAGGTGAAGAACACAATAATCAGCTATCGTGTCTGACCAACTCTGGAGTAAGTTTGATATTATCACATGCCTTTAACAAGAACATTTTTGTGTGAAGATGGACTATACACAGTTTTGTAACCACTTACCATGAAATGATGTATCTGTACATCATTTTGAGGAAGTGGCTGTATCGGGGTGATGCCTGCAGTTGCAGGCTTTACCCCCGGTACCATTTTTTAGAGCTGGTGGTCGGCTTTCTGGTGCTAACAACTGATGAGGCCCCCTCCCTTCCGCCGCTCCACCTGGGTCACCTGTCCCACCGTGAGACCCGAGCGAGCAGCCGGCATGTCTGCCGGCTGGCCTGAGGTTCTGATTCCGGCTTTGTTTGGGTTTCCGATGTAGTAACCCAGAAGCGACGTCACTACATCACCTCTGGTTTAATCGGCTGCAAACGGTGCCGATTTTAGAAAATACAAAGTATTCAAAAATGCAAATTTTGGCATTTTTAATAGTTTTAAGTGCAGTGGAGGGGTTTACTGTCTTTTAGACCTAAGATCCCACCATAAATAGTGCCTGTTACTGCCTATTACTGTCACAAGGGATGCTTACATTCTTTGTGACAGCAATAAAAGTGATCCGATTTTTTTTTTTAAAGGACAGTGTAAAAATAAATAAATAAATTAAATAAGAAAAAAAGATTTGAAATTTTAAAGCGCCCCCCGTCCCTGTGTGCTCGCGCGCCAAAGAAAACGCATACCTAAGTCACAACCGCAAATGTAAACAGTGTTCCAATCACATGTGAGGTATCGTCGCTATCGTCAGAGGGAGAGCAATAATTCTAGCAAAAGATCTCCTCTGTAACTCTAAACTGGTAACGGTTAAAAAAAAATTAATGCGTCGCCTATGGAGACTATTTCGTTTGTCGCCATTCTACGAGTGTGCGTAATTTTAAACCATAACATGTTAGGTATCTATTTACTCGGCATAACATCATCTTTCACAATCTTCAAAAAATTTGGGCAAATTTTACTGTTTTTTTATTCAGTGAAGTGTATTTTTTTTAAAAACAAATTGCGTTTGAAAGACCACTGCGCAAATTTTGTGTGACATAAAATATTGCAACATTTTATTCTCCAGAGTCTTTTGCTAAAAAATATATATATATATATATATATATATATATATATATATATATATATATATATATATATATATATATATATATATATATATATATATATATATATATATATATATATATATATATATAATGTTTCTGGCAAAAAATACTGATTTTAACAAGTGTCAGAAATAGGCTTGGTCCTTAATTGGTTCATTTAATAAACTCTTTCATCACAGTAACTGGATGCAAAACCTGTTTAGTGTTCCACACAAGAACTTTTAAATTTACTTTAAGCTATATGTAATTAAAATTAAAAATTAAAAAACACTACTGCAAAGAATATCATATTGCAAAAACACTTACGATCAATGTTGCAATTGTTTTTTTTTGGGGGGGGGTGGAGGAGAGTTAGTGGTTTTAAATGCTGCTGACAACTAAAAATTGTGGGATTATCATTGGACATTTTAAAGTGTCATTAAGCAACAATGATTGAGGGATTGCTTTGGGGGTGGATATACATATTTCAAGATAAATTTGACCCAAAGAAAGTGATTTCTGTCTCCCCAAAAAAGTGTATGAAATGTATTTCTGTATAGTGTTGCATGACTAACGTAACTGTCAGTCAAACTATTACGGCACTCAAAATTGAAATATGGCCTGCTAATGAGCGGGTGTAATATGCTGGTAATGAGGTGGATAAAGGGCACATAGATAATACATTTCCTCCAAAACACATAAGCATCATACTTTTTCCTTTCAAAACTCCTCCTCTCTTTAAACCCACGGTAATGAGATTGGATTGTAACAGCAGCATCACTCTCCTTTTTACGCATATCATTCACTTTCTTCCTCAATAGGTATCCTCTGGCACCTGGAACCACATAATAGATCAATGATGAACGTAACATGTTAGCCTAGTATTCGGATATTATGCTCAGAGGAAAATGTATACATACGTGCTTGAAACTTTGTGATTAAGTTTTCCATTTCTGTTTTGCTATGTAGCTCTTTGCGGATAGCATGACCCCTGTAAGCTTTACAAATAAAAAACATATATAAGCCAGGAACAGCATTACCTTACTGCATTAATACATACTGTACATCACCAAGGTGCAGGTGCCTATTAATTGCTTTATTTTAAGGACCATTTGTAACAGAATCATCTTTAAAGCAATCAACTCTAATATGTAAAGTTGTATTAATTATGAAAATAGGCATCTTAATGTAAAACTTCATACGAAACAGGAAGTTCTGTTTTTAAGAATCCCCCCCCCCCCCCCCCCAGCTAGCATTATTGGAGCTTTTTTGGGAAGGGTACCTAGTTTTGGCAGGTACCTGCTTTCACTTCCACTGGAATTACCTAGACAAGTTCTCCCCCCTCTCCCTGCCCTCAACCACTATGTTTACATACCAGGTCCAAGAGGCTGCGGGACCATTCACAAAGCCCAGCACAACTCACACACGTGCAGTTGTAACCTGGCTGTGAAGTCACAAGGAGTCGCAGCCGGATTCCCACACTAAACATACTGGCGCCAGGGACCTGAAGACTAGCGAAGAGCCTGCCAGGGAGAGGATGGCGCTGGATCCCTGGACAGGTAAGTGTTCTTTTATTAAAAGTCGTCTACAGTATTTGTAGCTACAGTATTTGCTGTGGCCTTTAATTTTTTTTCTAGAGACTGAAGTTTCTTTTTAAAGTATATGGGCAAAATAAGGAAAATGTATATGCAATACATCTCTGCAACAGCACTGCGATTTTACCACTCTCTAGTTTTGCAGCCGGTGGTAAAAAACTTTCCTATCTTGAACATGATTCTTCCACATTCAGGTTGAACCTCCCCTGACCGCAGCAGCTCCTAAACCATCCTAAAAGCCTACGTGTACATGGACAAATAGGCTTTTATGAAGTTGAGTTTAGGAGCTTTTGCAAAAACTTAAGTTTAGGAGCTGTAGTGTATATTAAGCCTGACAAAGGCTGTTAGTACAGAAATATACCTGTTGATCATTCCAGAAATGCACTCGGCTCAACTCAGAGATGAGCTCCACTGAGAACGCTACCTCTACTGTACAGACATCGCAAATTGCATTGTCAGACTTGCCCAGTTCCATGCTGGAGTACAGAGGGGTTACTTTACTAAAACTAGAGAGCGCAAAATCTGGCGCAGCTCGGCATAGAAACCAATCAGCTTCCAGGTTGTTTTATCCAAGCATAATTCAACAAACTGAAGTTAGAATTCATCTGCCACCCCCCCTGAGGACCCTACATTGGCTAACTGTAAAGAATCGGATTACATTCAAGACCCTCTGCCACAAATGCATACAAGGAAACGCTCCTCAATACTTGCGAGAAGATAACACACTACACACCCAATCGCAGTCTCCGATCATCCAAAACCTCCTCCTCATTCCTAAATCCTGCTACAAATCAAAGGGAGAACAAAGGGAGAACAAAGGGAGAACAAAAATTCACAGTCCAAGGACCACGGCTATGGAGCGCTCTACCGACTTAAATCTGCATGGAAGGAAATCATTAGGCCTTCAGGAAAAAACTTAAGACCTAGCTATCCTAAGAAGCTAGACAACACAGGACAGATCAAGCGCCTTGAGGCGATTCAGTTCGCATTGCAGCGCTATACAAATCATTCATTCATTCGAGAAGCTGATTCGCTACCATGCACAGCTGCACCAGATTTTGCACTCTCCAGTTTTAGTAAATCAACCCTAGAAAGCCTTCCTCTTTCCTCAACTCCATAAAATAAGGGGAAGGTGTTTTGTAGTCCAGCAGATAAAAAAAAACTGTTGGAAACTTTAGTTGCAGTTCACACCTGAGCAATTTGAAGTGGATCTTCTGAAGCACTTCCGTGCTCAACATCAAGATTTACATTACATTTACATGTGTCTCAAAGCTTGAAGCTTGTCACTTAAAGCTTGAAAGAGTACATAAACCTTTTTGGGGCAGTGTTATGTGTTTTGGTCCCTGTAGACGTCAAAGGGAGGTACTGGAAAACGTGTGATTTGTTGCCTTTCCTTCTCATAGTAACTAGCTTTCCATTGGTTAACACAAAAATGCTCAAAACACATGCACAGACATGCATAAAAACAGCTCCAAAATGCTTGGAAAAGCTCAAGCTGATGCGTGAACCTGGTCTAACTTGCATAATTCATCTCATACACAACTGAGGTGCCAACTGAGTTTTCTACAGAAAAACAGGAAAATACACATGAAAGAAATAGGCAACACTGTATTGTTAGACGTCTATAAATAACCCCTATAGGATTATTGTATTGTGCTGTACAACAAATTACCCAGGCTTTATAAAAGCTCAATAATAAAAGATATCTATTATATCATTGACAAAATGATTGATTCCCATGCCCTGGCAGTTAATAGAAACCCAGCACAGATCATGTTTTGCTGGAAGGATGATCAGTAGCTATTACTCTTCTGAAATATCTAGGAATGTTCTGTGTTTGGGGCTTTTAGATCATGATTGTTACCGAGTACAGACAGAGTAGTGAATGTTAAAGTCCAGTTACAGCCATTTTTTTCACTTTTGGATATATTGTTGAAGGGCTGGAGCCACTTCCAGATCATTAATGTTGTCTTCATACCTATTAAGGAATTCTCCTCTCACTTTCTTTTTTTTATTTCAATAGATTTTTATTGGATTTTATCACATACAGATATAACAAAACAGAGGATAAAGGAATACAGAAAAGTAAGGTAGGTTATGTTATCGGACACAGTAAAACAAGAAAATATCAAGGTACATACAATCACAAAGTATCTGCAACATATACCATGCGATTACTGAAATATGAAATAACTTCATTCACAAGGCTTAAACCTGGTGGTCCACAATTTCCAATTACTATCAAAGGTTTTGCAAGAAAAGGAGTTAAGTGCCAGCAGTCTTTCAAAGGAGTGATTCCTATTCACAATAGCAATCACCTCAGAAAAGTTAAGGGCTAGAGAGCTCTTCCAATTACGTAAAATTAGGTTGCGTGTTCCTCTCACTTTCTGTCAGGACAGCATCTGATGGGAAATCTCCCCAACAGGCACAAAGACAAAAATACATTTTTCTTAGAGCGAGAAAGCTTAGAAAGTCAGCCATTGGGGTTGAATTGCCAAAGGGAAATATTCTGTGCACTGCAAGTGCAGTTGCTCCAGATCTTAGTAAATGAGGGAGAGATCTGTTGGTTTCTATCATCCAATTACGTGCAAGCAAACATGCTGTTTTTTTTTTAATCTTCCTTGCATGTGACTAGGTATTCTTTACATTATTTACTAAGCTCTGGAGCAGCTGTACTTGCAGTGCACAGTAGATTGCCTTTAGTAAATCAACCCCAAAGTCTTGAGGTTTGTGTCTTCCTGTACCAGTGGCAACAGCCTCTATTTCTTGTCTTGGTGTCACAGGGATTGAAGGTGAATGTACATGTCCCCAGTCGCTTCATGGGCAGAAATAAAAGTCTGATGTCAATTTTTAATTCTTGTCCACCTATTAGGAAGTGGTTCGTAATTAAGATTTACCTTGTGCAAGGCTTAGTCCATTAACATTCGTAGGGCACCCAAGGCAACAGTCTCATAATCTTAACCTTTTTTTGCTGGATCATGTGAAGAGCTCATTTTTGGGGGGTTTCCCCTATCCAGCCAACTGAACTGCCCCTTGCTAAAAGAATAGGTTACAAACCTAAAACTAAATAAGTCTGTTCCAGCTGCTGCTATTTTGTACCCTTCTTTGCTCACTAGACTTTCAAATTAAACTAAAGCTGCTGAGGGTCCCCGGAGGGAATTACCACAATGGGGCTGTATACACAGCATATGTTCCTACTATGGCACATTAGTTTGGCCCCTTCCAGCCAAGCAAGATCTGTGCTCCCCTTCGGCACTCTATTGTTGCAGCTACTAATGTTTGTTGGTCTTCCATATCCATTGTCTCCACTCTTTGGCCATTGAGTGGCTACCGATGAAGTAAATCCTGAGCGTAAGCAAACTCTTGTGGGCTGGGAATGTACCCTGCACCGTGCATGTGCCACAGAATGTGTACACAAATAAAACATTTGCTAGCAGACAGATATAACGTTTTTTGGCAGAACAGTTACTTTCACCAAAATAAATGGGGCTGCTAAAACAGTTTTAGACTTACTTTCCTCATTAAAGTGGTTGTTAAACATTACATGTATCACATGAAGTGACTGGCCTCATACAGAGAGATGCAACAAACCCTACTACATAAGTTGTACCTGTTGTACCACCCTGTAGTGTGCTAGAAGGATAATGCAGGGTTTCTTTTGAGAGTAGTTAAATTTCAAGGCTTGGCTGGCAGTCAAGCCTGGGTGTGTTTTGTGATCAGGGTTGGGAGTGAACTAGTTCTGGGTGACTCACAGGTGGTGTCACTAGGACCTCCCACTTATTTCCAAAATCTTCTGGTACTTTCTGGAAAGAGAGGGGGTGGGGCCACCTGGGGTATTCTGAGGAGCCCTGACCAATCCCCAATCTGGATTGTAAGGGGGCAGGCCCCCTTGAATACCCAGGGTCAGCCTAGCTGGGAGGGAGTGGATTGAGTGGAAGATGGAGATGGACTGTTAGGCTATTGGGGCCTTTGGGGGAGCTCCCCAGTGGGGGAGTGACCTTGGTGCCTGGGCACCGGTGCCTCTTACAACCCACGGAGGTGTACTGGCTAGGAGGCACAGGAGGAGCAAGAGAGGACAGTGGGAGAACACTGTCCGGCAAGCCTCCAGGAGTTCCACAGAGGCAGCCAGGAGGGCTGGGGAGTGTTCACACAGTTGAGAGGACTTGGAGGCATGCTTGAGAGGACTGAGATGGAGCAGTCTGGGATGGGTGCTGAGACAGACTGGAGGATTGTAGTGGCATGGGCAGTGCAAAGGGGCAGCTGCAGTCGAGAGGGCTGGAAGTACCTGAAGAGGTGGTGCTGGGAGCAGTAACCACAGGGACAGCTAGCACTGGAACTTTCTATTCTTTTTTTGCTACACCACAGGGGCCCGCAGCCCCTGCCTGCAAAGGGCATCTGCTTTAGGCCTGGTTGAGCCAGTGTCAGGCCTACAGTGCTAGCTGGTCCGGGAAATGTAGCAAGTGATGTGCTGGAGTGAAAATCTGTAAATAAGGAAATACAGGAAGAGAAAAGGAGATTGTATATACCGTGGTGTGTATAGTAGTCCCAACATTAATTGATAATTACATGGGCATCTCATAAGCAGTGTTCATTTTGGCATCAAATTTCAATTTAGTTTCAGTTTTAATCTTAGGACTAAAATGGCATTTTAGTTTTAGTCCCATTTTAGTCTTCTGCAATTGTTTAGTTTTAGTCGTATTTAGTCGACTAAATCTCCAGTACATTTTAGTCGACTAAAACACATTTTAGTTGTCTAAAATCCAATAGGTGTCATTAAATTGTAATGCATTAGTTAACATTTCTCTACAATTTCCAAACTCATTATATACTGCTGGAGTGAAAAATTGAATATGTTATTTATTATGGCATTGAGGTATGAACATGCACTACAGACCAATGTTAATTTTGAACTCAAATTTCATTTTAGTTTTAGTCCCAGTTTAGTCTTTTGACTAAAATGTCATTCTAGTTTTAGTCGTATTTTAGTCATCTCAGTTGTTTTAGTTTTAGTCGTATAATATTCATTTAGTTGACTAAAATGTTTTAATAATTTTAGTCGACAAAATTAACACTGCTCATAAGTTCCCTATCCCCCATCTAAGTTAAATTCCATTCAATAAAACATAAAAAACAAGTGCAAGGACTGCTTTCATGACTCTGAATGAATGAAGAATTTGTGCCTGGCTGGGCAGGGTGACTGACGAACCCCTAAATCCAGCAGCCCCTACGGGGATAGGGCTGCACTGTTTACCTACAGCCCTGTCTTCTGTAGAGTCATTCAAATTATACAATTCACACTGGCAGGGTGCAAAATCTAATGTTACATACTGCACAGTAGGGATGAGCCGAACACCCCCCGGTTTGGTTCGCACCAGAACTTGCGAACGACCCCCGCGTTCGATACGAACGTTCGAACCCCATTGAAGTCTATGGGACTCGAACGTTCGAAATGGAAAGTGCTAATTTTAATGGCTAATATGCAAGATAGTGTCCTAAAAAGGGTTTGGGGACCTGCCTCCTGCCTCAGGGGACATGGGTCACTGCAAAAAAAAGTTTTAAAAACTGCCGTTTTGGCGGGAGCACTGATTTTAATGACGATTAAAGTGAAAAAAAAAGGTGAAATATTCCTTTAAATATGGTGCCTGGGGGGTGTCTGTAGTATGCCTGTGAAGTGCCACGTGTTTCCCGTGTTTAGAACAGTCCCTGCACCAAATGACATTAAACGGAAATAACACCATTTAAAACTGCTTGCGGTTTTAATATTATATCTGGTTCCTGCAATATGGTTGAAAATCATTCAGAAAAATGGCATGGGTAGCCCTCCCTGCCCATTACCAGCCTATTTGGGTCTTGTACGCATATTAAGGGGAACCCCGTACCCATATTAAAAAAAGGAAATGCGTGTGGCCCCCAGGCCCTATATACTCAGAACAGCAGTATACAGGCGGTGCAAACAAGACAGGGACTGTGTAGGTTTGTTGTGTTAAGTTGAATCTGTTTGTAATTTTCAACTGGTACATTTTTAAAGTGTAGCTCCAGTCAAAAAAACTATTTTTAAGCTTTTTGGAAAACATAGGGAAGGGTTATCACCCCTGTATAATTTGTTTTGTCGTCCATCTTTTTTCATCTCACTTGCTGCTGTCTCCTTGCGTTTGCAAGTAGGAGATGTTTGTAAGTTGGATGTTTGAAAGTAGGAGCCTGCCCTATATTATAGCGGTATGTACTGGGTACAGAGCACGCAGACAGCACGCACTATCTCCTAACACTACTGACTGCAAGCTCTATTATTAACCACTTGACTACTGGGCACTTAAACACCCTTAATAACCAGACCAATTTTCAGCTTTCGGTGCCCTCACATTTTGAATGACAATTACTCAGTCATGCAACACTGGACCTATAGGAAATGTTTGTCCTTTTTTTCACACAAATAGAGCTTTCTGGTGGTATTTAATCACCTCTCAGTTTTTTATTTTTTGTGCTATAAAAGAAAAAAGACCGAAAATTCTGCGAAAAAATGAATTTTTCTTCGTTTCTGTTATAAAATTTAGCAGATTAGTAATTTTTTCTTCATAAATTTTGGCCAAAATTCATACTACTACATATCTTTGGTAAAAATAAGTACAAATTGGTGGATATTATTTGGTCTTTGTGAAAGTTATAGAGTCCACAAGCTATGGTGCCAATATCTGAAAATTGATCACACCTGAAGTACTGACGGCCTATTTCCTTTTTTTTTTTTTTCCACAAAATTGTCATATTATCAGGTTATTTCACACACACAGCATATGCATACCACAAATTACACCCCAAAACACATTCTGCTATTACTCCCGAGTACGGCGATACCACATGTGTGAGACTTTTGCACAGCGTGGCCACATACAGAGGCCCAACATGCAGGGAGCGCCATCAGGCGTTCTGGAGCACCCAGGCCAATTCTGACATTTCTCTCCTACATGTAAAAATCATCATTTATTTGCTAGAAAATTACAGAGAACCCCAAAACATTATATATATATTTTTTTTTTAGCAAAGACCCTGGAGAATACAATGGTGGTCGTTGCAAATTTTTATCTCACACGGTATTTGCACAGCAATTTTTCAAACGCGTTTTTTTGGGGGAAAAAACTGTTTTGTGCTTAAAAAACAAACAAAAAAAAACAGTAAAGTTAGCCCAATGTTTGCATAAAGTGAAACATGAAGTTATGCTGAGTAAATAGATATCAAACATGTGACTCTTCAAAATTGCACATGCCCATGGAATGGCGCCAAACGTCGCTACTTAAAAAATCCCCATAGGCGACACTTTAAATTTTTTTTTGCTGGTTACATGTTTTGAGTTGCAGAGGAGGTCTAGGACTAGAATTATTGCTCTCGCTCTAACGTTCTCGGCGATATCTCACATGTGTGGTTTGAACACCGTTTTCATATGTGGGCGGGGCTTACGCATGCGTTCGCTTCTGCATGCGAGCACATGGGGACATGGGCGCTTTAAAAAAAATTTTTTTTTTTTTATTGTTCATTTTACTTTATTTATTTTAGTTTGACATTTTTTTCCCCAAAAATATATTTTTGATCACTTTTATTCCTATTACAAGGAATGTAAACATCCCTTGTAATAGGAATATGGGGTGACAGGTCCTCTTTACAGTGAAATCTGGGGGTCAATATGACCCCACATCTCACCTCTAGGCTGGGAAGCCTGAAATAAAAAATAAAAAAAAGATTCTGGCTTTGATCGTACTGGCGAGTTGGTAGAAGCACCGGAGGGCGGTGAGGGGTGGGGGGCGTCTATGGCTGGGTATTTCAGGGTATCACCGAGTATGGCTGGGTATCTCCGAGTATGGCTGGGTATGGCAATTTATGGCAGGGTATTGCAGAGTATTGGCGGGGTACTACAGAGTAATAGCAGGGTACTGCAGAGTATTGGGGGGTACTCCAGAGTAATGGCAGGGTACTGCAGAGTAATGGGGGGTACTGCAGTGTAATGGCAGGGTACTGCACTGCAGAGTAATGGTGGGGTACTGCAGAGTAATGGCGGGTACTGCAGAGTATTGGGGGGTACTGCAGAGTATTGGGGGGTACTGCAGAGTAATGGGGGGTACTGCAGAGTAATGGCAGGGTACTGCAGAGTAATGGGGGGTACTGCAGAGTAATGGCAGGGTACTGCAGAGTAATGGCAGGGTACTGCACTGCAGAGTAATGGCGGGGTACTGCAGAGTAATGGCGGGGTACTGCAGAGTAATGGCGGGGTACTGCAGAGTAATGGCAGGGTACTGCAGAGTAATGGGGGGTACTGCAGAGTAATGGCAGGGTACTGCAGAGTAATGGCAGGGTACTGCACTGCAGAGTAATGGCGGGGTACTGCAGAGTAATGGCGGGGTACTGCAGAGTAATGGCAGGGTACTGCAGAGTATGCACTGGTATTGCAGAGTATTGGCAGGGAATTGAGGGGTTAAATTCGGTGAGCAGCGATGTGGGCACTGCAGATGCAGCCCACATCGCTGCTGACACCGATCTCTTTCCCCTCCGCTGTACCGATCGGTACAGAGAGGGGAGGGAGGAACCGGCGTCATAACATGACGCCGGTTTGTTTACAAGTGATCACTCCGTCATTTGACGGAGCGATCACGTGGTAAACGGCCGCGACGAGCGGCCGTTTACCGTGATCCGTGATGCGCCGGGTCCTGTGGACCCGGCGGTCACGGATGCTCTCGAGTGCGCGCCCCAGGGGGCGCGCGAGAGCAGAATTCTGGGAGGCCGTTAATTAACGGCCTCTCAGAGTTAAACAACCGCCCTGAAGCCGTTAATCGGCAATGGGCAGTTGTTAAGTGGTTAAAGCTAGATCACTAGCTATATAGGTGAGGTGAATATAGTGGTGTATACTGCGGTCAGGGCACAGACAACAACCACTACACAGCAGCAAGATAGGAAATCAGCCAAAAACGATCGGTGTGTACTGTGTTGAAGGTACACAGAACACACACTGCTTCAGATGCTAACACACTACACGAGGCCGCCTCAAAGGCGGCCTTATATAGTGTGGGGCGTGCACTACACAGCCTGAGCTATGATTGGCCACAGGCAGGATGCATGTGGCCAATTATGGCTCTCCTCGCTGCTGGCGCTACGATTGGCCAAGCATGCGGGGTCACAGTGCATGCTTGACCAATCATGAGCCAGCAATGCACTGCGCCACCGCAGTGCATTGTGGTCCGCGCGCGCGCCACTCGAATTTTGACGCGAACGGCCCAAACGTTCGGAATTCGCCAAACGGCCGAACAGCCAATGTTCGAGTCGAACGTACGTTCGACTCGAACACGAAGCTCATCCCTACTGCACAGCAGCATAGAGCAGGAAGTTGAGTGTATTATGAGACCTGAGTGGAGGGAATGCACACTCTCCCCCTAATCTCAAATGAAAACATGCACAGCTGAGGCTAAACTTAGTGCTTTGGATTTCGGCAAATGCATACTATAGAAGGAAATGGTTTATTTTTAATTTCAGAGGTTTACAACCATGTTAACTAAATTCTTGACTGAGCTTAGCTTGCAGGTCTATAAAAATCTCTCTTTTTTTTTTAGAGTAATTGAATTGAACTTGCACAACAGACAGCTGTCTTAAATCCATGGTGGCTTTACGTTGTGTGTAATGTCTTAAGCAGCCCATACATTAGTCAGTTTTTTCCTTCAATCAGCAGGCTAAATGAAAAAAAAAAAAATACCTTATTGTGTGTCTTATGCAGCTCCTTGCTGTCAAAATACAAAGACTTAGTGAAAAGGATTCCCCCATGCGCATTGAGTTTGTGGATGGGGAATATTAATATTTTTTTTTCATTCAACCTGATGGTTAAAGAGTGGAAGTGTCATCTATGAGCTGCCCAAGATACACAATAAGGCTAACTGAGGCTACTTATTTTTCCATCTTAGTATCTCCAACCAGTGCCAGGACAAGGTCATCTGCATCCAAAGGGGAACATGCCAAACTGTGCCCCCTCTAAGCATAAATTAGCCTCCTCCTAGCACAAATCCCCCCCCCCAAAACAAATTTCCCTAGAAAGCACAAATACCCCTAATCCTCCCTACTAGCACAAATGTACCAAAAAAAGATTTCCCCTCCTAGCACAATTACCCTCCCTCCCTACCATATCACCTCTTCAAGCACAAACCCCCCAATCCCCCCTCCTAGCACAAATCCTCTTCCCCCATCCCAACATAGATCCCCCTAAATCCCCACTTCTACCCCCAAATTTCCTTTCCTAGAGCAATTCTTACACCCTAAAGCCCCCCCCCAACTCCCCTTTGCCACAAAATCCCCCCCCCCCCATCTCCCCACGGTGCCCCCCCCCTCCCACCTCACATGATACCAGAGTGCCCTGGGCAGCTTCCCCTCCTGTCTATCCCTTGTCTCTGACCCATCAGCTTACAGCACAGGCACCTCCACTGAAAGCCTGATTTCAACTCTCCTGAGGTATTTGGCAGCTCATTAAAGGGACAAGTTTCAGGTAATCACAATGGTTGAAATGAAACATTTTACCATGACATTTGAAAGAAAAATAAGTAAATGTAAAATACTGCAGTTATTATTTGGAACAAAAGAAAAAAACGTGATTACCTGACTGTATTTTCACAGCACTTTCCTCTCTCTTCTGCTTCAGTTTTTGGTATCTCTTGGCTCCCAGCCACCCTTTGACACAGGCCTGAAGAACTACAATTCTGTTCACTATGCTCTTTATCATACGGTCCAACTGTTCAACATGGTAGTATTTAAGGAAAACCTGAGGACAGTATACAGTATTGTTATTAGTTTACATGATACTTAAAGTGGTTCTAAAGCTTCATGCAATGAAGGTTATGGGGATTTTTTTAACCCTTCATATGCCTACGCCTATTTCTGACATTTGTTGCTTACAAGTTAAAATCCAAATTTTTGGCAAGAAAATAACATATATTTTGTAGCAGAGACCCTACAGAATAAAATGGCGATTGTTGCAATATTTTATGTCACACGGTATATGCGCATCTGTCTTTCAAATGCAATTTTTTGGGAAAAAAGACACTTTCATGAATTAAAAGTAAAACTAAACAGTAAAATTAGCCAAATGTTGTATAACATGAAAGATGTTGTTACGCTGAGTAAATAGATACTTAACATGTGATGCTTTGAAATTGCGCACACTCGTGGAATGGCGACAAACCACGGTACCTAAAAATCTCCATAGGAGACTCTTTAAAAAAAATTAAATGGTTACCAGGTTAGAGTTACAGAAGAGGTCTTTTGCTAGAATTATTGCTCTAACTCTGACGATCATGGCGATACCTCACATGTGCGATTTGAACAGCGTTTACATTTGTGGGCACGACTTACGTATGTGTTTTCTTTGCTGTGTGGGCACGCGGGGACAAGGGCGCTTTAAAAAAATATATATATATTTTATTTTTTACATTGTCCCTTTAAAAAAAAAAATTCTGATCACTTTTATTGCTGTTACAAGGAATGTAAACATCACTTGTGACAGTAATAGGTGGTGACAGGTAGTTTATGGAGGTATCGGGGGTCTAAAAGACCCCAAATCCCTCCTTTGCACTTAAAAGTATTCAGATTGCCAAAATTGGTGATTCTGAATACTGTAATTTTTTTTTTTAAATTGGCACCATTGGCAATCGAGTAAACTGTAAGTGACGCCGTGACGTTGCTTCCAGGATTTTACATCAGAGACCCGATCAAAGCCGAATCCAGCTCCGTACGGGTCTCAGCCTAGGTGGTGGATGCAGCGGCTGGTGGCTTGGGTCTCTTGATGAGATGAGAGGCGTGGAAGAAGGCCCGGCGGAAGGCGGTGGCGGGGGGAAGTTCACTCCCTCTTCTTTAGGATAACAGCCGAGTGGCTTTTAGCTGCATCAGTTGTTATCACTAAAAAGCCAACCGTTGGCTCTAAAATAAGGTATCAGGGTGATGCCGTACGGTCGGTGCGAAGGGGTTATTAAGGGTAACATTAAGGTAAGGTTAGAGAGAATATATAGTGTTGCATAAATTATCTTTATTTATTATTGTCAGGACTAAAAATAACATGTTATAAAAATATAAAATACTTCAAATCAATATATTTTTGCATTTTAATAATTAGTCAGCTAAGGAAGCTCTCAGCTCACTTTTATATGCTTTCCAGTTTCTCCTTAACTGATGTTAAAAATCATACAATTTTGTTTACAAAGCTCAAAAGTGCAAGCTAAAACTTTCACACAAATAAGTCAGAGCACCTATTGTCTCCACACCCTTCCCAATAGACATAAAGTATACACACACACGCCCTTTCCAAAACCATGGGCAATGATATGTGCTGAACCCCCCCCCCCCCTCTGCTTGTGGCCATAATAGCCTGCACTCTTCTGGGAAGGCTTTCCACAAGATTGTGGAGTGTGCCTGTGGGAACGTGTGCCCATTCAGTTAGAAGACCATTCATCAGATCAGGTACTGATGTAAGCTGAGATGTCCTGACTATCATGTGGCATGGCACCTCATTACAGCCTTGTTCAGTAGGCTGGGGTCAGGACTCTATGCAGGCCACTCAACTACCTCTACAGCACAGACTCATAAGACCATGTCTTTATGGAGCTGGTGTTGTGCATCCAAACTAAAAAAATTTGAGGGGGTGTCCATAGTGTACATCGAAAAAAAAAACCATATGAAAAATAGGACAATAAAACTTAACCAAAATGGCATGTGTTTTTATTTAGTACATCTTATAAAGTGATGGAATTTTTTATGCAAAACATATAACATAAAGACTTTACTATTTTACATTTTAATCCAATGTCATGCTATCTATTTTCTTAGGAAATAATGTTACACTTTGCATAGCTCCCAATTATCCCTGATTTTGAGGGAGTGTCCCTAATTTGAAACAATGTCCTTCTCTCTTCCTCATGTGTCCCTCATTTTGGCTTGATCTATTTAATTGTATATAAAATACACTATTTATCTTTCAAAAAGTGTTTCCCAGTGCTAAACCTTTCATCCAATTTCTAAATGGCTGCATTTGTAATTTTCAAAAGCCAATATAAAGGACCATTAGTGGTTAAAAAAAAATACTTGTGGGTTTAATTAACCAATTTTTTGGTATATTTCTCTTTTAAGGGGGCGTGTCCTATGCCTACATACCTTTACTAATATGTATCCCTCATTCCCATCTCAAAAGGTTGTGAGGTATACACTTTGTATTAACAACTATAAAGTCAACTCATAATTCAACCTAAAATAATACTTCTATATATATTAATTATTGCTGAATTGCTTTATATATGGACAGCCTTTAATAATTGACCATCAGTTACCTTCGTCTTTCCTAATACCCAGTGGTCTAGATTTGCCTTTTCTAGTATGGCTGAACAACATTCTGGACTGACTGGAGGATCTTCATGAGACTTAAAGCTGATCAGATAATATCTACAAAGACAAAGAAACATAACCTTTAAGCATGTGTTAAGACATAATCATAAAAGTAAATCATTTGAACTTTTAAAAGTGTAGCCCCAAAACATTAGGAGGACTCCCTCTCAAAGTCTAAATAAACCTGTAGATTTTTTTTTTTATAGTTTTAGACAGAATGGGAAATGGTTAGAACATCTATCTGACTTTCACTGTTGGCCTTTTCCCCATTTCTCCATTTCAAATCTCCCTTAATTAAGAGAAAATCTCACCTGTGACTTTAGTTACTTTTTCAGCATGGATACGTATCCCTAAGGAGGCATAGATGGCTATAAAATACTGACAGAGGTTCTTACCCTTACACAGATTAACATTTAATAACCAAAAACATCTGAAAAACTCTGTTTCTCATGAACTGGTATTCGATCTCATAATCGCAGTGCATTGACGACTGCTGATTGGCCAAAGCATGCCCCTGACCTGCATGCTTTGGCCAATCACAGCGCAATCTGCTGGGAGTGCCATGATTGGTCAAAGGCAGGGTGCCTTTGGCCAATCATGGCTCAGGGGGCTAAGTCCACGCCCCACACTATATAAGGCTGCTTACACGGCAGCCGTATGTAATGTGATAACGTGGAGAGATTGAGAGATCAGGCATGTTAGTTAGTGGCGTTCAGGCAGTTTAGTATATATACTGTTACAGTTTAGTTCATGTATAATATATATACAGTCCAGGCAATGTATTAAGCAACTGCAGGGACAGGCCTGAATGGATGTTAAGGCCTGGTGATTCAAGGGTGGTCCGCTGCCGTCTCATCTAAGGAGAGGCCCAGCAGCTGGAGAAGCATCCAGGGGAGGACTCTTCTTCAGGAGAAGGCTTCTCTGAAGGAGCCTGGAGGCTCAGTTGAAGGACACTTCATGGATCCACACTCATACGGTATTGCCGGACCTGCTGACTGGTACTGTAGACTGTGGCAGAGACTTTACTTCAAGTATTCTACGCTCAAGTCTGTAGTAGAGACTTTACTTTACTTAACACCCTACCGGCTCCTAGGCCTAGTGAGAGGAGGTCTATTCGGGGGTTGTGAAAATCCAGCTGTGAAATGGTTATTCTCTGGATTCCATCTATAAAGACTTTCCATTTTTGACAGTCCAAAGTACATGAACTTCCTCATACATACATACACACACACACACACACACACACACACACACACACACACACACATATATATATATATATATATATATATATATATATATATATATATATATATATATTGCATTCAGTGTAGACTATATATACAGTTCAGGCAATCTAGTATATATAGATATACAGTGCAGTCAGTGCAAAGTATGGTTAAGGGGAACTCTATGATGGAATTAAGAGAAAAATGGCATGGGCCCCCCCAAAATCCATACCAGTCCCTTTGGGTCTGGTATAGATTTTAAGGGGAACTCCACAACAAAATGTAAAAAATAAAAAGCGTGCTCCCCCCCCATCCATACCAGGCCCTTTGGGTGGCATAGATTTTAAGGGGAACTCCACACCAAAATTTTAAAACAAATTGGCATGGGGTGCCCCCCAAAATCCATAAAAGACCCTTATTCGAGCAAGCAGCCTGGCAGGCCAGGAAAAGGATGGGACAAGCGAGTGCCCCACCTCCTGAACCATACCATGCCATTTGCCCTCAACATGGGGAGGGTGCCTTGGGGTCCCCCATGTTGAGGGCAAGCGGCCTGGTAGGGTTCAGGAGGGGGGGCACTCGCCTGTCCCCCTTCCTTTCCTGGCCTACCAGGGTCTGGTATGGATTTTGGGGGGACCCTTCACCAAATTTTTTAAATAAAATTGGCATGGAGTTCCTTTTAAAATCTATGCTAGACCCAAAGGGCCTGTTATGGATTTTGAGAGGGCCCATGCTGTTTTTTTTTTTTTACATTTTGCCATGGAGTTTCCCTTAAAATCCATACCAGATCCGAAGGGCCTAGTATGGATTGGGGGGGCACATCGATTTTTTCCTTGATCTTTTATCTATATTGCCGGGAGCTGGCAATACAGTACATCTGCAAGCAAGTTTAAATTAAATGTTTTCCTTTAGAAATGTCATTTTGCTGTGGCACTGTTATACACTTCGCAAACATACACCACTTTACAGGCAGAGGGAACCCACGAGGCACAATATTTAAAGGAATATTTCATTTTTATTGTTTCATTTTAAGCATTATTAAAATCACTGTTCCTGAAAAAACGGTTGTTTTAAAAACTTTTTTTTGCATTGATACACTTCCACTAGGGCAGTACCAGGGTCCCCATACAATTTTTATGGCAATAACTTGCATATAAGCCTTTAAAGTGGACACTTTAGATTTTTCATGTTTGTGTCCCATAGACTTTAATAGGGTTCGCATGTTCGCTCAAACTTTTTGTCTGTTCGCATGTTCTAGTGCAAACCGAACCGGGGGGGGGGGGGGGTGTTCGGCTCATCCCTACTCACCACTGTCTGGGTCTGGTGTAACCATCCTGTCCAACGCCACTTCCAGCTGCGCAATGACTTCCCATTGACTAGAATGGGGCCTAATACTGGCCATACACTATACGAAAAATCGGCCGAAATTCAGTCTTTAGACCATTCGCTCGTTTTTTTCGACCAGTTATTGGGTACAAAATCGATAATCGTTTGGACATTTTTGAGCCGAAAAAATTAAGGACAAGTTTAAAAATTTTCTGGCGAACGAACGATAAATTGAAACGTTAATGTATTTCCCCTCCAACCTGTCTGCACTAGGTATATGTAAAAAAACAAACATAAAATGTATTTATTTATGTCCATCGAACGATGTATCGGTCATTACATGATGGCAGCATGGTTTGCACTTGCGGCCGAGCGTTCGTTTTTCAAAATTGGGTTCGCCCGATTTTCCGTATAGTGTAGGGCCAACATTACTCCACCAGTATGCATACAACTCATTTAAGTCTATGGTAAGTTGCTGTGCAGGTGTGGGACAATATTTCAATACCAAGACTGCAAACACCTGGGAAGGTTGCCACCAACACAAAGATGTAAATAAGCGCTTGGGTTGTAGCGGTATTATCTTAGAATAGGTTAGGTGGCTGGGGAGTTTGTATCCTATAGTAAACCTGTCCCTTAATGGCTTCTCTTTCTGCTCTTCTTAGTAGATACAGCATAGATTCTCCCTGTTCATGCCAGATAGAAGGTAGCATTATTTGTAGGAGCAAAAAACCTTTTTCACTGTTCTTTGTAAATCGCCTTTTACATACAACATACTGCAAACATTCATAATATAGTATGCATGCTGAAATTTCAGCAGAACCATGCAATAAGTACGATTAGGGAATAAAATAAACAGTAAAGTTAATAGATAGCATTTGGTAATGAAAATCCCCCATTCATTATGCTTCTGTGATCTAGAGGTATGTGCATATCTGTCTAGATTTCAGCCACATGAGAGTTATTTTCTTACTTAATGTCCATATCTGGATTCCTGGAAGGTTTACAATATTCTAACCAAAGCTTTTGAAGACTGATCAGGGACCCAAGCAACACTCCACTGTGTTTGATGAAGTCTATCTGTGTGCTAGTGTTAACAACGACTGATAGATTATTCCTTACCTCTTGATAAAGTTAGCAAAAAGAATGCGATGTGAATAGCCCTGCCGGCGGATTCTCGCAGTCTCTAAAATCCCAGTATACCGAAGCTGCACCAACACTTTCTCCCGATCAAACTTGTTTGGTAGACGGTCATTATTTGGTTTGATGCACCGCACAAAGTGAGGCTGGCCAGCCACCATTTTTGATAATAAATCCATTAAGGAATACTAAAACAGGAAGCTGTAATTAGTCATATCTATGTAGAAGTTGTTTCTTAAAAAAAAAGGAATATTCATTGGTCACTGTAATACAACCTGCAACATTTAAATAATTTTTAGAAAAAAATCTTGCTCCATTAGAATAGTTGTGCTTCTTCTCAGCAAAAAGTCAAGGTTTTAAGTACCCAACATATAACGTACCTTCAAAATAGTTTGTTTTTTACTCTTTCAAAACATAATTATCCCTTCTAGTATTAGATTTGTTGTAAGGTACTTCACAGAAAACTTGGATTCTATTTTGTACAGAGTAGGTGAGCCTTGTCTGGTATAGAGTCCCCCCCCCATCCCTACATACTGTATCTTAGACTGGCCATACATTATACAATTTTCTTATTAAATTTCCTTTACATTTACCTTCAATTATGTAGTGATTGCACACAAATTGAAAGTGTTTTGGTTTGACCTCATTATACAAGAAAATTGTATAATGTATGGCCGGCCTTACTCAAGTTGAGTATTTATCCATGTGGCTTACAATGGTGTTGGTGGTGAGTCACTCAAAGTCCCCAACGTGGTGTGGTATGGGTAGGTCTCCAGTTATTACTATTACTGTTGCAGTAGTGTTTATATCTTCAGAGACCCTAGCCCAAGTCAGTTCATGGTTTACATTTTGTTGAATTCTTTATTTTTATGTATTGTTTTCTTTACTTTTTTGTACCCTTTTTCTTGTGTTAGAAAAAAAGCTTTTGTGGCCATCAGTTGTTGTAACACAGTGTGTAGTGTTGTATTTTGTTGAAGAAGACTAGGTTGTACTTGATGGTCTGATGTAACTGATGTAGGTGATGTAACTTTGCTAAAACAGACATTCAGTCATTTGTTTTTTACTTTCACTTAATGAAACCTCCATCCCTTGCTTTGCACTCATTGAGAATAAAAAATGTAATTTTGTGGAAATAAATACCTTATTTTCTTTACTTCTTTCTCTGCTTCTAAAACGCCTAGGCATTTGACGATGTTTCCTGCATTGCACTGACTCCCGGAGATAAACGTCAAATCTCCCAGCAGTGCTTTTCTTTTTTTTGCCTCTCACTCTCGGGAGAGTTTGCTGGCAGAGGAGGGCGTGGGGAGTGTGGATCAAAGCTGTGGGAGTGACTGGAAAACCAAGGATGGCTGCAGGATTGGAGGGGGTTGGAAGTGGGCGGAGATAAATGAGACTGCAAAGGTCGGTTGTGCTTACACAGAGTGGATATCATTTCTGCCAGGGAAAGGAGGATTGCCTTTCTATATTTTTATGGATCTTTCATCACCTGTAAATAACTGCAAACATTTCTAAAGCTTCTGAGAGGTAAGAAGAGGACAAATGTGCCATTAAGCAGTGGTGTGCGTGAGCCCCTGTGTAAGTGTGAGTGTGTGTGAGCCCCTGTGTAAGTGTGAGTGTGTGTGAGCCCCTGTGTAAGTGTGAGTGTGTGTGAGCCCCTGTATGAGTGTGTGAGCCCCTGTATGAGTGTGTGAGCCCCTGTGTGAGTGTGTGTGTGAGCCCCTGTGTATGTGTGTGTGTGAGGCCCTGTGTATATGTGTGTGTGTGAGGCCCTGTGTATATGTGTATGTGTGTGTGTGGGAGCCCCTGTGTGAGTGTGTGAGCCCCTGTGTGTGTATGAGCCCCAGTGTGAGAGTGTGGGCCCCTGTTTGTGTGTGTGTGAGCCCCTGTGTTTCTATTTTCAGAAAAATAGTCTTTTATGAAGAGGAAACAATATATATTTCTGGTAAAATTTAACCTAATTTAACATACCGTATATACTCGAGTATAAGCCGAGATTTTCAGCCTCTTTTTTGAGGCTGAAAGTGCCCCCCTCGGCTTATACTCGAGTCATCGCTGTCTGCCCGCTCGATCAGCGTGTCGAGCAGACAGACAGCGGCCATTCTGATTCAAAAGCCGCGCCTCCGGCTCCCCCTTCGCCTGTGATAGGCGGAACACTGAATTTCCCAGCAGCCTGTGTTCCGCCTATCACGGACTTCGTATCATCCTCGTACTACGGACGAGGATGATACGACGTCTGTGATAGGCGGAACACAGGCTGCTGGGAAATTCAGTGTTCCGCCTATCACAGGCGAAGGCGGCGGCGCAGCTTTTGAATTTTACAATGGCCGCCGACGAACGAAGAGGGCACGGGACGGAGGCAAGGCACAGGACGGCACGGCACGGGACGGGACGGGACGGGACCGGAGGCAAGGCACGGCGGCGAGGCACGGCGGCGAGGCACGGCGGCGAGGCACGGAGGCAAGGAGGCTCGGCACGGGACGGAGGCTCGGGACAAAGGCTCAGGACACAGGTAGGCTGGACACACACACACACACACACACACACACACACACACACACACACACACACACACACACACGGATACACACACACACACAGGGATGGATGGATGGATGGAGACACACACACACAGGGATGGACGGACACACAGGGATGGACGGACACACAGGGATGGACGGACACACAGGGATGGACGGACACACACACAGGGATGGACAGGCATGTCTTACCCTCGGCTTATACACGAGTCAATAAGTTTGCCAGTTTTTTTGGGGGTAAATTGGGGGCCTCGGCTTATATTCGGGTCGGCCTATACTCGAGTATATACGGTATATATATATATATATATATATATATATATATATACAGATAGATATACCGTATATACTCGAGTATAGGCCGACCCGAATATAAGCCGAGGCCCCCAATTTACCCCCAAAAAAACTGGCAAACTTATTGACTCGTGTATAAGCCGAGGGTAAGACATGCCTGTCCATCCCTGTGTGTGTGTCCGTCCATCCCTGTGTGTCCGTCCATCCCTGTGTGTCCGTCCATCCCTGTGTGTCCGTCCATCCCTGTGTGTGTGTGTCTCCATCCATCCATCCATCCCTGTGTGTGTGTGTGTATCCGTGTGTGTGTGTGTGTGTGTGTGTGTGTGTGTGTGTGTGTGTGTGTGTGTGTGTCCAGCCTACCTGTGTCCTGAGCCTTTGTCCCGAGCCTCCGTCCCGTGCCGAGCCTCCTTGCCTCCGTGCCTCGCCGCCGTGCCTCGCCGCCGTGCCTCGCCGCCGTGCCTTGCCTCCGGTCCCGTCCCGTCCCGTCCCGTGCCGTGCCGTCCTGTGCCTTGCCTCCGTCCCGTGCCCTCTTCGTTCGTCGGCGGCCATTGTAAAATTCAAAAGCTGCGCCGCCGCCTTCGCCTGTGATAGGCGGAACACTGAATTTCCCAGCAGCCTGTGTTCCGCCTATCACAGACGTCGTATCATCCTCGTCCGTAGTACGAGGATGATACGAAGTCCGTGATAGGCGGAACACAGGCTGCTGGGAAATTCAGTGTTCCGCCTATCACAGGCGAAGGGGGAGCCGGAGGCGCGGCTTTTGAATCAGAATGGCCGCTGTCTGTCTGCTCGACACGCTGATCGAGCGGGCAGACAGCGATGACTCGAGTATAAGCCGAGGGGGGCACTTTCAGCCTCAAAAAAGAGGCTGAAAATCTCGGCTTATACTCGAGTATATACGGTACTGAACTGCCTGCAGGCCACTAACTAACCTGCATAATCTAGCTCAAGTTCTCTCAATCTCCTCCACTCCAACACACTACATATGGCCTCCGTGTAAGCAGCCTGGCAATCATGGCTCTCACAGCTGATTGCGCTGTGATTGGCCAAAACCTGCAGCCTTGCTTTTGCCAATCAGAAGCTGTCACTGCACTTTGATGTCACAGTGCATTATGGGGCGCTACATGGCGCTTGCATTTGCTGCAAATGCCCCATATGTTTGGTTTGTTTATGAAAAAATGAACACCTGATGTTCGAGTCGAACTTATGTTCGTTTCGAACATCGGGACCATCCCTAATATGCACAAATAATTATGTATTACTTTTTAAAACTAACATGTCGTCTCCTATGCTGAGCGAATAAAGTCTGGTATTGTTTTTTGTGGGACAGGGTTTTCCAGTCAACAAAGTTTTTTCTTCTATGATTATTTGGATATGGCTTGTGAAAATCTCCATTATTCTACATTTCTATGACCTTACCTATTCATTATACTCCAGTCAGCCAGCCTAGGCAGATTAGCTGTTCCAATGAACTATCATAAGTCAGAATATCAACATTCTTAGCATAACCCTCTGAAACACATGAGCATGAGCTTGCACTGCAGATATATATATATATATATATATATATATATATATACTGTATATATATATATATATATATATTATTACAGAAATCTCAAAACTCCACAGTTTTCTCTGAAAGGCTTAGATGACTACAGATGAGGCTAAACAAAATACACAAATGCTCAACTAGGCTGGATACTGCCACAGCTAAACATTTGAACAAAACTCATGCCACTGTGAATTCGACATAATATTATTACATTATTACAGGTATTATTGACTCTGGTGTATAATAATAATATTTTGTTAGATATTTTTCATTCTGCTTGCCTTCCCTGAGGAAGTCACAAGGACAGAGACGTAACACATGGAAGGAGCCGGGTCACGCCAAAGCTGCAGAGTGTTGGATTGCGGCTGTACATTGAGTCTTAAAGGTACTTTTTACCTTGTTTTAACATACCGTAAGTGCAATTCTTTTAATAAATCTGCATTTTATGACCCACTACACTGTGAGAGCCCATCCTGTGTTCTTTTAAGTGGACTGAGAGCAGAGGAGACAAAGGAGGAGGGCCTCCTAAAGAGACACCTACTACAGAAGAAGCTAATACCCCCTAAGGACATCTAGAGAGGGGCCACCACAGTTATACCCTACAAGGGTAAAAGTGCAGTAGATCTAACAACGTATGTTCGTAGGTCCATACCATAAGGTGAGAGCATTGGAGTGAAGGTGGCGGGATACACTTGCATGACAGTGTGAATACACATAAGTGTTTGAGCATGCAGTGGAGGAAGAGTTGATATGGACAGGGCTAATCTTTCATTTATATTGGTGTGATAGTTTTTATGGACTTACTGTATATCACAATTTGGATGCGGCTGCTAATTTAAACTTATGTTTGGAATGTTCACTTTATAATTTGACCTTTTTCAATATATTTATTTAAAGTATTAGATACTGGGGGGGGGGGGGGGGGTTGTGCTGATAAGTATTGAGCCTTAACTAGAAAATAATTTAGCTAGGTAGCTGTAAATTGCAGAGTGTACAGGCCAATTTGTCTATATTCAATGGTGCAGAAATAAACTACCTATGATTTTAACGTACCTTTCTTTTTCAGGTCCAAAGTGAACATGGCAGCACTTCCAAAAAATTCAATGTGGAAGAGCATAGGACCATAATCAAGTTCCTGTTTCTCCAAGGGAAATTGTGCGAAGGAGATCCATGATGAAATGTCACAAACTTTGGGTGATAGTGGCCCTTCATACAAGAGTTAAACATTGGGTTGTCAATTTTAAAACTGGCCATTTCAGTGTTGAAAGTAAGAAACCCAGTGGAAAGCCTGTTTCTGTGCCGTCAAATGTGAAAGCCATCCATGACTTGATCATGGAGGGCCGCCGAATATCAGCCAAAAGTATTGCTACATATCTGGGAATATCATGTGAGAGAGTTGGTGCCATTTTCCACAATCCCAAAACTTTTGACAACCGTACAAAAGAGGAAACGTGTGGAGACATCGGTGGCTATTTTAGAATATTTTGCAAGAAATGAGATGGATTTCCTGGACAAACTGGTAGCTGGTGATGAGACATGGATCTACTGTTATGATCCTGAGACAAAAGAACAGTCTAAGGAATGGACGCACAGTGGTTCCCCCATGCCAAAGAAGTTCCGTGTGTAAAGGTCAGTGCAGAAGCAAATGACAACAGTTTTTTGGGATGGGAAGGAAGTTCTGCTGGTGGACTACCTCCAAAAGGGTTCAACCATAAATGTAACATATTACTGTGCTTTATTGATGAAGTTGAGGCAAAATATCAAGGAAAAACAGAGGAAAGCTCTCCAAAGGTGTCATCCTGTTGCATGATAATGCCTCGTCACACTGCAGGTGAAACAACGGCAAAACCGACCTCCTTAGGCTTTCAAGTGATGCCCCGTCCACCCTATTTACCCGAACTGGCTCCTCTGACTATCATCTGTTACCCAATATCAAAAAACACCTAAAGGGACTATGATTTCGGAGTGTTCCAAAGGCAACGAACACTGCAAATGAGTGGTTACACTGGCAGTCGGAAGAATTTTATTTGCAGGTACTTAAGAAGCTGCAGGATAGAGGTCACAAGAGCAATGACTTCCTGGGGGAATATGTAGAATAGTGTGGAAGTTACAGCTTTCTAGCTCAATTTTGTCTGGGTAAGGCTCAGTACTTATGAGCACCCCCTTGTATTAACCATTGATAGTTATTACTATCAATGATTACCATAATTACCAATAAAAATACATAGTCTTTTTTAAAGTAAATACAATGACTTATTTGAATTATTTGAATAGAGTTTCTGAACAAATGATAAATGAATGACACACCTTGTCTGGAAGGAAATCCATATAAACAAACCAAATGCTGACTTCAAACTCAGGATATATATATATATATATATATATATATATATATACAGTGCCTTGCGAAAGTATTCGGCCCCCGTGAACTTTTCAACCTTTTGCCACATTTCAGGCTTCAAACATAAAGATATAAAATTTTAATTTTTTGTGAAGAATCACCAACAAGTGCGACACAATTGTGAAGTGGAACAAAATCTATTGGATAATTTAAACTTTTTTAGCAAATAAAAAACTGAAAAGTGGTGCGTGCAAAATTATTCGGCCCCCTTACTTTCAGTGCAGCAAACTCACTCCAGAAGTTCAGCGAGGATCTCTGAATGATCCAATGTTGTCCTAAATGACTGATGGTGATAAATAGAATCCACCTGTGTGTAATCAAGTCTCTGTATAAATGCACCTGCTCTGTGATAGTCTCAGGGTTCTGTTGAAAGCGCAGAGAGCATCATGAAGACCAAGGAACACACCAGGCAGGTCCGTAACACTGTTGTGGAGAAGTTTAAAGCCGGATTTGGATACAAAAAGATTTCCCAAGCTTTAAACATCCCAAGGAGCACTGTGCAAGTGATCATTTTGAAATGGAAGGTGTATCAGACCACTGCAAATCTACCAAGACCTGGCCGTCCCTCTAAACTTTCAGCTCAGACAAGGAGAAGACTGATCAGAGATGCAGCCAAGAGGCCCATGATCACTCTGGATGAACTGCAGAGAACTACAGCTGAGGTGGGAGAGTCTATCCATAGGACAACAATCAGTCGTACACTGCACAAATCTGGCCTTTATGGAAGAGTGGCAAGAAGAAAGCCATTTCTCTAAGATATCCATAAAAAGGCTCGTCTAAAGTTTGCCACAAGCCACCTGGGAGACACACCAAACATGTGCAAGAAGGTGCTCTGGTCAGATGAAACCAAAATTGAATTTTTTGCCCACAATGCAAAACGATATGTTTGGCGTAAAAGCAACACAGCTCATCACCCTCAACACACCATCCCCACTGTCAAACATGGTGGTGGCAGCATCATGGTTTGGGCCTGCTTTTCTTCAGCAGGGACAGGGAAGATGGTTAAAATTGAGGGGAAGATGGATGCAGCCAAATACAGGACCATTCTGGATGAAAACCTGTTGGAGTCTGCAAAAGACCTGAAACTGGGACGGAGATTTTTCTTCCAACAAGACAATGATCTCAAACATACAGCAAAATCTACAAAGGAATGGTTCACAAATAAACGTATCCAGGTGTTAGAATGGCCAAGTCAAAGTCCAGACCTGAATCCAATCGAGAATCTGTGGAAAGAGCTGAAAACTGCTATTCACAAACGCTCTCCATCCAACCTCACTGAGCTCGAGCTGTTTTGCAAAGAAAAATGGGCAAGAATTTCAGTCTCTCGATGTGCAAAACTGATAGAGACATACCCTAAGCGACTTGCAGCTGTAATCGCAGCAAAAGGTGGCTCTACAAAGTATTAACGCAAGGGGGCCGAATAATTTTGCACGCCCCACTTTTCATTTTTTTATTAATTAAAAAAGTTTCAAAAATCCAATAGATTTCGTTCCACTTCACAATTGTGTCCCACTTGTTGGTGATTGTTCACAAAAAATAAAAATTGTATATCTTTATGTTTGAAGCCTGAAATGTGGCAAAAGGTTGAAAAGTTCAAGGGGGCCAAATACTTTCGCAAGGTACTGTATATATATATATATATATATATTATATGTAATGGGTTGCTACATTTAGTTGTGTGCTAACAATAGTGTGAATATCAGAGGTTCCATTGCCTGTAGCCACCCAAGCCTGTCATGCATGGTGCACACTAATCAAGAAGCCCTGATTTTGTCACATGTAACATGTTATAATTTCCTTGTGTCACCTCAATCTCCTTGGAGTAGGAAGGAGCACACATATTCAGGACTCCTGGAGGGACTAAACAGGAACCATAAGCAGAGTAATATATTTTTTTTATAAGGCATTCATGGCTAGGCAATTGTGGCAAATACAAAAAAACTAAGAGTAATCAGCAACAATCACAACATTTTTAGTTTGTGTTAATAATTTCCCTTTATTTGTGCCTTTTTCCATCTTTGCAGATATGTGTGTAAATCCAGTAGCAAATCTAACAGGCTGTATGTAAAAGTCACAAGATTTTCTATAGTTCAAATAACATCTATCCATCTATCCTCTATACTTTCTCTTTAGTGGTCGCCATGTTGAATTGTTGCTGACAAAGGGGGTGGGAACCTGTATGAAAGAGCATCATTATTCACATATGGTAGGAAGAAATGAACTTACATAACTAAGAAATATCAGAATACCATACCCTAAAATATGAAGCCACGGTCTGTGTTTTCATGTTTGTAGTCTCCCTAGGATGATGGGAATCTCCAAAATCACCCTATTGAACAACAAGCACATTGCAATCAGCATTTACTTATATCTGAAACATTACCATGGCAGTCTATACTAACTTAAGCTATCTATAGTCTTAAGATAACAGCCAACCAATCTGTCCATTACGCAGACTATGATCTCTTGTCTTTAGGATGAAAGGAGCAGTCTATTAAGCCATTAAAAATAACTGCCCCAATTACTACTGAGATAGGCTAATGCCTATCTTTGCTTCCAGATCCACCTATCCCTTCACCATAGAATTTAACTGAAAGCAAGGTCGAAAAGAGCTTGCAGTTTTTGCCACTTTCTGAAGTAAATTTAGCCTGTAGGTGCTCCTAATGCCTCCATGTCTGACTGCTACCATGGTCTCATTGGTCTATAGCTGGCTTTACATTGCAGTGCAATCCTCTTTTGTGAACATGTCTAATATTTGCATGTTTATCACCAACCCCATGATAGCAATATATACTGTACATATATTTAATTCTGTGTGATCTGTTAATCTACATAGCAAAGCCAAGCTGACAGACACACATGAATGTATGTGATTACCTCACTGAAGTAAAAAGTATTGTACAACATTAAGATATCCAGCTTGATAAAACAAAAAAACACATGTGAAGATGTAGTTACATGAAAACACCAATGTATTATATTTCTAGCTAAGAACTTATTAAGCTTGTATTTTTCCCCTACCTTACTGCGACTGGATGTTTTGCTCTTGGACCATGACTGCGAATTCATTCTTGACTTTGTTTTCGTATGTGCAAGATTCCCTGTGAGATCCAAATAAAACACCTGTTATATCTTCATATAAGCCATATGCATCCTTTCCATTTTTAGAAAATTGCTTGACGATTTCCTTCCTTCACCTTCTCCTATTTAAACCCCATTCACACCTCAGCATTTGTAGCTCGAAGCTTAACAACCAAAATCTGATAGTTTTCAGTTGTACCTGTTCACACTTGAGCATCAGGTTCCTTGAAGCTTGTAGCTCAAAAAAATACTGTACATGAGACTCTTTTGAGCTACAAACTTTGTGTCTTTGTCCCCAGTAGACTTCAGTGGGAGTGTTTGAAAAGAAAGTGGTCTTGCTGCATGAAAAAAATGCTCAAAAACACACATATTGCAATTTTTTTCCCCTGGTAACAAGCTTTTCATTGGAAAAATAATAAAAAATAAAACGCTAATGCCTTAGATGTTTGCAAACATGCACAAAAATGCCTGTATAAACTCTAAAAAAAAAAAAAAAAAAATTACTAAAGACATTCAATTTGACAGGAAGCAGCAATGAAAGCAACAAATGAGGAGTTCAAATGTAATTGGTGTATTGCAATCCTTATGTGAATACATGTGAGAAGTGCACTTCAAAACTATATATTCAATATACACATCAAACATAAAATAGATACCATTAATCTTCTCAAGTGCATCAATATAGGCAAATTACTGATATAGTGCTAAGAAATAATGTCCCAGTGTAGTTAAATAAATAATCCACTTCTGTGATCTGTTCTCCTTTAAATGTGGGGAGTAAAACTGTGTGCTTCCACCAAACACCTCAGTGCACACAGAACTCTCACCTCACTCCCATATAACAAGAGCCTTAAAATAGGGTTTCAGTTATATGGTCTCGTTATTCTTCTGTCGGGAATCCTCCGCTTTTATCTCCCTGTTGGGTGCTTGGCTAGAGGGTCTTAGCTCCTTCTGAGATGTCGCTGGCCTTATACATCCATATGTTAGGATAGAATAAACATAACACCTCCCATAGTGTAGAGTGTTTAACCACTTCAGCCCCGGAAGGATTTACCCCCTTAATGACCAGGCCATTTTTTGCGCTACGGTACTGCATAACTTTAACTGACAATTGCATGGTTGAGCGACGATGTACGTAAACAAAATTGATGTCTTTTTTTCCCAACAAATAGACCTTTCTTTTGGTGGCATTTGATCACCTCTTCGTTTTTGAAAAAAAAAAAATTATAAATATATTAAATTTTAAATAGAATAAATATCCTCCCAAAAAAAGTGTAAAAAAAATGAATTTCTTCATCAGTTTAGGTCAATATGTATTCTTCTACATATGTTTGGTAAAATTTTTTTTAAAAAATGTGTATATTGATTGTTTTGGGCAAAAGTTATAACGTCTACAGAATAGGGGATAGATTTATGGCGTTTCTAATACAATTATTATTTTTTTTACTAATAATGGCGGTGATCAGCTATTTTTAGCAGGACTGCGACATTGTGGCGGACAGATTGGACACTTTTGACACTTTTTTTGGACCAGTGGCATTTATACAGCGATCAGTAGTATAAAAAATGCACGGATTACTGTATAAATTACATTTGCAGGGAATGGGTTAACACTAGTGGTGATCAAGGGGTTAAGTGTGTCCTAGAGTGGTGTTTCTAACTGTGGGGGGAGTGAACTGACTGGGATTACAAAGAGAGCTCTGTTCCTGATCACACTGTACTCCCCTGACAGAACGGGGATCTGCTTGGTTTACATTGGCAGATCCCAATTCTGCCTCTCTGTATAGGGATCGCGGGTGGCCTGCGAACACTGTGGCTGCTGGCCACGCACATCAGCTCCGGGGCCATGCATGCGCCCGCTGTATCTATTACATGAAGCGCCATACCAGTACGGCAATTCGCGCAACAGAGCCGCTCTGCCACAGTATAACCGCGGCGGCTGGTCGGCAAATAGTTAAAAAGTATCCATTTAATAAAAGTAAAATTTGTGCCTACATAAATAACATATTAAAACCGCATTTGAATGGTAAGATCATAGGCAATGCTACCTCTCGCATGACTTCAGGTCCGCAGTCTGCTCCGGCCACACCCTACGCGTTACGTCACGCCACATGATTTTCTCAGGGGAGAATGGGAGTGAGATGAGAGTTCTGTGAGCACTGAGGTGATTGGTGGAAGCACATTGTTTTACTCCCCACATTTAAAGGAAAACAGATCACAGAAGTGGATTATTTATTTAACTGCACTTGGACATTATTTCTTAGCTATTATCAGTCATTTGACTATATTTTGAGAGTGATGGTACATGTATCTATTTTATGTATATATTGAATATATGGTTTTGAAGTGTACATCTGACATTTATTCACATATGGACTGTGCAACTACATTTACATATGAACTATATATTTAGTGTGTATGTGTGAACACATTAGGTGTTGCAGCAATCTTTTCTTAGGACCTTTGTTTGTATCAATATTGATTATTTGAACAACTACCTACAATGTATTACATCACTAAGAGCCCATTCACACAGGGGCAACACGACTTGTAGGCGACTTGAGTCAGGCAACTTGGACACGACTTGAGTTAAGATCACAGCCCGACTTCAAAACGACTTGTGATGACTTCAAGCGCGACTTGGGACGACTTACAAGTCGCCCCAGGCCAGGCGACTTTTGCCGCGGCCAAGCAGAGAATGAGCTCAAGGGGGAACTCCACGCCAAATTTCTGAAAAAAATTTGGCGTGGGTTCCCCCTCCGAGAGCATACCAGGCCCTTAGGTCTGGTATGGATTCCAAGGGGAACCCCCTACGCCGAAAAAAACGGCGTGGGGGTCCCCCTCAGATCCACACCAGACCCTTATCCGAGCACGCTACCCGGCCGGCCAGGAAAGGGGGTGGGGACGAGCGGGCGCCCCCCCCCCTCCTGAGCCGTACCAGGCCGCGTGCCCTCGACATGGGGGGGTGCCTTGGGGGAGGGGGGGGCGTGCGGCCCCCCCACCCCAAAGCACCTTGTCCCCATGTCGATGAGGACAAGGGCCTCTTCCCGACAACCCTGGCCGTTGGTTGTCGGGGTCTGCAGGCAGGGGGCTTATCGGAATCCGGGAGCCCCCTTTAATAAGGGGGCCCCCGGATACCGGCCCCCCACCCTATGTGAATGAGTATGGGGTACAATGTACCCCTACCCATTCACCTGTGAAATAAAGTACAAAAAAAAACACAACACAGGGAAAAAATATTTTATTGCACAGCTCCGGGGGTCTTCCGTCTTCGGGGGTCTTCTCGCCGGACTCCTCCGCTATCTGTGTGTAGCTCTTTTGCTAGCGGAGGAGTCCGGCTTTCTTCCTCCCGCCGCCGGCCTCTTCTTCCGACTTCGGGGGTCTTGTCCCCCCTCTTCGGTTCTTCTGCCGGGCCACCGCGCCTTCTTATAGCTCTTTTACAGGCGGTGGCCCGGTCTTCTGACGCCGCCGCCGCCGCCGCCGCCGCCTTCCGTTCTTCTCCTTCTTCTTCTCCTGGAGGTGTTGACTCGACGAGCTCTCCGGCCACAATGCCAGGGACGCGCTCCGCTGCCACTTATATAGGGACAATGGGGCGGTGTCACATGGGTTGATGTCACATGGTAAGGAGGCGGGGTCACCATGTGACATCAACCCATGTGACCAACCCATGTGACATCAACCCATGTGACACCGCCCCATTGTCCCTATATAAGTGGCAGCGGAGCGCGTCCCTGGCATTGTGGCCGGAGAGCTCGTCGAGTCAACACCTCCAGGAGAAGAAGAAGGAGAAGAACGGAAGGCGGCGGCGGCGGCGGCGGCGTCAGAAGACCGGGCCACCGCCTGTAAAAGAGCTATAAGAAGGCACGGTGGCCCGGCAGAAGAACCGAAGAGGGGGGACAAGACCCCCGAAGTCGGGAGAAGTCACATCAAACTGCATATTTTTGGGAAAATAGAATAATCACCAATTGGTCTTTATATCTTATTTGTAAATCAGTTTTTACCAGTACTGAGAAAAGATGGTAAAGTTGTGTAATATTTTACATAAATATGTCCCTATCATCCCCACCCTCCTAAAATTAAAACAAGAAAACAAACTCTATGATTAAGCCCAATCAGAACAGAATGTGTCAGAGGGATGATGCTATGGGCAGGTATTGCCAGACTACATACCTCAAATAAAGTTTTTTCTAAGGAGTGATGTGTTCAGTGTGTGGCCATTTGTACACAAACATTGTGGAAAAATTTGTCTGAAGTCATTACCTTTTCGCCTGTCATAAGCTAAAGACTTTAGCAGGCAGAATTCAGCTTTTCTAATAGAATAGATTGCTCCCCTGAATTATTCTGTACTGCGTGGAACAAGGACAATTATTACAAATAGATATTATCCTATGGACTATGAACAAGTGGTCACACCATCAAGCAAGAAATAAAAAGATAAAAATGAACTTCCAGCACAGGGAAATGCATGAACCCAGGGTCCATACCTGTTTTTGTTAGTGGATTAGTTACCAATATACGGATAAGGTTGTTCTCGGATGACCTTAGAAGAAGCACAATATCTGCAGGTAAAGTGTCTCGGTTTTTTTCCAGGAAGCCACTGGCATTGTAGAGGACCTTCGGATAAAATACATTGTTTTAAAGCAAGAACAGAACATCTGATTAAAGTGACTGAAGATATTACAATTCCTTAAGCAATTTTCTGCAGCAATGAAGAGTCATTCCGTGCGAGAAAGGCTGTATTATCACCTTTCACTTACTCTGATTTATATCTGAAAATGTAGTCAAGGAAAAATGTTTGACACCAAATATAATGGAGAATGACGGTTATGTCTCCCACTGTGGCCACTATGCTCTCTTGCTACTTTTTATTGTTATCAAAGAATCTGGAGTTCCATATTGGAAATCTTTAGATTTCAGACTTACAAGTCATTATTATTTAAATAGGATTAAAGGTTTTAATTCAGTATGGCTAATGTCTTTGGGTGCACATAATTTTTTTTTTATTTTGCAATAAATCGATTTAAAGATTGTGGAATGTGACATCATCCCTGGAGGAATTCATGAGGATTAACGCCGGAACAGCATCACCCGGAGTGGTCTGGGACACCCTCAATACATAGGGGGATATTAATACAACAGATAGCAAGAGTAAAAAGACAGACCAGAGAGCAGAAAAAAGGTTACAGAAGCAGAACGGCAGTATGTAGAGAGACCATCCCCTGGGGCTTTTCAGGATTGGGTTAAAACACAACAAGAATATAAGGATTTATTACATACAAAAGCTGAGAATAAGTTGATGTTTTAGAGACAGCTTTATTATGTGGAGGGAGAGAGTGCAGGACACCTACTGGCTCGATTGGCAAAGGCAAATACATCTACTACTGTTATATCCGCAGTTAGAACAGATGGGGGAAGAGTAACATCATATGGTCCCGAGGTTGTAGATACTTTTAAAAAGTATTATGAGAAATTGTATAGTGCCCAGGTGTGGAGGTGGGGTGGAGATGTGGGACTTTTTCAGAGATCTGGTTAAACCTGCAAGCTCCGACGATTAATGTAGGGTCAAAGGCAATGTTGTTCCTGGACGCAACCAAGGCCTTTGACAGTCTGGAATGGCATTATTTGAGGCAGACCTTGGCTGCCTTCTAGTTTGGTCGGAAGTATGTTGGTTGGGTAAGGTTTCTATATTAAAGGACCAAAGCAAAATTGAAGATACATAGTATATGTTCTGAGGTGTTTTCATTGACCCATGGGACAAGACAGGGGTGTCCTTTGTCACCCCTGTTACTGCCTTGGCAATGTAGCCATTAGATATAACCATTACTAGGTCATCTGTAATGATACAGGGATTCCAGAGGGCATCAGGAGTGGAGAAAATAGCATTATATGCTGATGATGTGTTACTGGTCATGGGGGATACACGGGGCAATGGACATAATCGCAGATTTTGGGCAGATATATGGCTTAAATATAAACTGGGAGAAATCAATGCTGCTTCCAGTTGACCCATTGAAGATGGATCTGTCCAACAAATGGAAATAGTTAATAGACTCAAATATTTAGAAATATACATTACCTTAAATCATAAAAAATATATAAAAAACTAGGCATGTGTACGCTGAAATATTTAATTTCAGAATTTCATTTTTGTCTGAAAAATACATTTATTTAGTTACTCCCGAAATTCGCTTTTATATATTTCGTTTTTCGTTAAAAATTACATTTGTCCAAAAATCCAAATTAATTAAGGTTGAATCTGTCATTGAAGGCTTATGGTGTCTGTCGAATGTTCAAAGAATATTCGACGGAACAGCTAAACTGTATGACTCGTATAGTTTAGCTGCTCCGTCGAATCTTCTTAGAACTTTCGACAGACACCATAAGCCAAAGATTCAACGTTTGTATGTTTTTTGCTGCTTTGTCGAATCTTTGCCGTTCATGTCGAATGTATATAGTTCAAACAGAAAATGGACTGGTGATATTGATCACTGATCAGAAATGTAACAAGATAGGGTATATAGAATCTCAATCTATAATATATAATCTATAATAATAAATCCCCCCCCCCCACAACACAACACTAGCAACACTAGTATCACTGTCAAGTTCACAACACTAACACAATAGCAAATTATTATGAAAAAGTCAAGTTGAACTGTAGCTTGCTTCACTATTGTTCTGCTGCTGTGCGTATGCTTAATTGCTAAATAATTTAGGTTCTCTGACAAACGGACCAACTAAGATTGACTGTCTTCTGAAATGATTTAATGTGTCTGTCTCTCTCTCCTAGCAATCGTAAGTGAAAGTAAGTTGGCTGTACTTAGTTCTAGCTATTTTACTGCTCCTCCTCTTTGGTTACAATCAGCCAATAACATTCATCATCATCATTATTTTTATTTTACTTCCCCCACCCAATTCCAGCAGCGATCTTTTCTGTTGAATCTTTTTTCTCTATGTCGAATCTTTTCTCTCTATGTCGAATCTTTTCTTTCTATGTAGAATAATCCTGGACTAATAGAGTTAAGGTTAGGCACATTCGACCACAGGTTCGATAGACACAGATTGTTATTGTCAGCGTCATGTCGAATCTCCTATTTATATTGAACTGTTGTCACAAGGAAAACAAAAATAAAGCATTTGTTTATGTTGGATCTTTTGTTTTTCGGATTGTGCACTTTCGTTATTGTTTGTTAAAAAGATAACGAAAATACCTGAAATTCGGCCAAAAATGCATTCGGAGGAAAACGAATGCACATGTCTATAAAAAACAATATTATCCAACTTTTGGATAAACTTAGGTGTAAGGGGAAGGTGTAGAGACAGCTTCCCTTATCAGTGGCAGGAAGGTGCAATCTAATCAAGATGACTTGGATGCCTCAATTGCTGTATGCATTACACAATTCCCCAATTTGGATAAATAGGCAATGGTTTCAGAAGATTGACATTATATTTAGAGAGCTGATCTGGAAAAAAAACAGTCAAGGATACGGTTACGTACTTTACAATCGCCAAAGGAAGGGGGGGGGGGGGCTTGGCAGTCCTGCACCCATGGTGCCATTTTGTGGCATCACAGTTGCAGCATCTGAAAGGATGTAACGATTTGTCTGAACATAACCCAAGTAGGGGAATGTTTTTCTGCTGCTTGGAAATATGCATAGTGATTAAATAGAAACTACGCACCACTTTTGATAAAAAGGGGAAAAGTGAACTGTAGTGCATTACTCAAACAAACAAGGCTATGTATGTTAAATGTTGGGGTGGTAGGTAAAAAGAGAAAGTGAAGGATGTATAAATGTGTATTTGTTTTCTATCTTTTTATAGATTTAAAAACGAATAAAAATTACTTGATTTAAAAAAAAGATTGTGGAATACCAATCTAGCAAAAGCACATTAATAAAGTTTGTAATGGTCGATTTCTTAAAATTTTTATTTAAAGTAGCAAAATATACTAATAGAATGTAGATGAGAACTTTTTTTACCCCTCAAATTCTTTACTTCCACACAATACATGGGGGAACCTCTATTCATTCTTAGCCCCTGTACACACGGTCGGAGATTTCCACAACCAAATCCGTCGGATTTTGCCCGTCGGATTTTGTCCGTCGGATCTTGTCCGAAACTGTTGCACAGAGGCGGCTCTCTAATTAGGCAACTAAGGCGGCTGCCTAAGGCCTCGCACTCTCAGGGGCCTCGCGGCCGCCCAATATGCGAGTGGGAGTTGCAGGGAATGTCCCCCGGTCAGTGTCCCTGACTTGCTTCCGGGGCCGCGACTCGTTTTTCCCACCCAGGGGCGGACTGTCACTGACCACTTCTCAAGGTCAGAAGATCAGTGGGTGGAGCCATGTACTCCTCACCCCCGGCTCCTCCCTCCTGCCGTGCACCGCGGATCTCTGCCTCCGGCTATGTGCAGAGCTTGGATAATACTTGCAGTAGCTGAGCAGCTCCCCCGGCTCCGCGATCTCCTCTGCAGGGTGGACGATCTGAAATGGAGGCGGACCTGTTGTCAGAGCCCGGCGATCATCCAGGAGCCAGTCTGCAACTAACAACCTCAAAGGTACAGTCCTGCCCATGCCCGACACTGACACATCCCTACCCGTGACATCACCTCCTGACTGAGGGCCCCCCCCCCGGAGAATTACCGCTGCCTTCTGCCCCTGGGACCTCACACACACTGCTCTGAGTGATGATATGCATGCAGTCCGGCATATGATGCCACCTACTGACCACATGCTATTATCATTATCCTCCTCATCCCACGGTTCCTGGCATCCTACCTCCTGTAATACTTCCCACTGTCAGCTTCCTACCAATTTACCCTGTCTTCATCTCCATCCTTATCCTAATCCCCCTGTTCTAATCCCATCACCCTACCATCATCTCTGCTGTACCCCACTGCCAACTGACTACCACCTCACCCCTGTCATCAACATCTCCTACCCCCCCTCTGACATCCTACCACCCTGCCTCCTGTCATTATCATCGCCATGTACCCCACCTCTAGCATCCACCACCCTGCCCCTGTTATCCTTATCTTCATCCCCCCTGTACCCCACTGTCAGCGGCCTACCACCCCACATCATCATCATCCCCTCCCTATACCCCACTGTCAGCTGCCTACACCCCATGTCATCATCATCCCCCTGTACCCCACTGTCAGCTGCCTACCACCCCACATCATCACCATCCCCTCCCTGTACCCCACTGTCGCCTGCCTACCACCCCACGTCATCATCATCATCCCCCCTGTACCCCACTGTCAGCTGCCTACCACCCCACATCATCATCTCCCCCTGTACCCCACTGTCAGCTGCCTACCATCCCACATCATCATCACCCCTCTCCCCTGAACCCCACTGTCAGCTGCCTACCACCCCACATCATCATCATCCCCTCCCTGTACCCCACTGTCAGCTGCCTACCACCCCACATCAGCATCATCCCCCCTGAACCCCACTGTCAGCTGCCTATCACCCCACATCATCATCTCCCCCCTGTGCCCAATGTCAGCTGCCTACCACCCCACATCATCATTTCCCCCCTGTACCCCACTGTCAGCTGCCTACCACCCCACATCATCACCCCCCTGTACCCCACTGTCAGCTGCCTACCACCCCACATCATCATCATCCCCCCCTGTACCCCACTGCCGACATCCCACTCATCAACATCCCCATCATCCCTCTGTATTCCACCTCTGGCATGGCACCACCCCATCACCTGTCACATTCTTGTCTTAATCCCTCCTGGTACCCCACTGTCAGCTGCCTACCACCCCATGTTATCATCATCATACCCCCTGTACCCCACTGTAAGCTGCCTACCACTCCACGTCATCATCATCCCCCCCTGTACCCCACTGTCAGCTGCCTACCACCCCACATCATCATCATCCCCCCTGCACCCTTACTGTCAGCTGTCTACCACCCCACGTCATCATCACCCCTTCCCCCTGAATCCCACTGTCAGCTGCCTACCACCCCACATCATCATCTCCCCCCCTGTACCCCACTGTCAGTTGCCCACAACCCCACATCATCACCCCCCCTGTACCCCACTGCCGACATACCACTCATCAACATCCCCATCATCCCTCTGTATTCCACCTCTGGCATGCCCATACCCCATCACCTGTCATTATTCTCATCTTAATCCCTCCTGGTACCCCACTGTCAGCTGCCTACCACCCCACGTAATTATCATCATCCCCCCTGTACCCCACTGTAAGCTGCCTACCACCCCACATCATCATCATCCCCCCTGTACCCCACTGTCAGCTGCTTACCACCCCATGTCATCATCACCACTCCCCCCTGAACACCACTGTCAGCTGCCTACCACCCCACATCATCATCATCTCCCCCCTGTACCCCACTGTCAGCTGCCTACCACCCCACGTCATCATCATCCCCTCCCTGTACCCCACTGTCAGCTGCCTACCACCCCACATCATCATCTCCCCCCTGTACCCCACTGTCAGCTGCCTACCACCCCATATCATCGTATCCCCCCTGTACCCCACTGTCAGCTGCCTACCACCCCACATCATCATCATCACCCCCCTTTACCCCACTGTCAGCTGCCTACCATCCCACATCATCATCACCCCCCCTGTACCCCACTGCCGACATCCCACTCATTAACATCACCATCATCCCTCTGTATTCCACCTCTGGCATGGCACCACCCCATCACCTGTCATCATTCTCATCATAATGCCTCCTGGTACCCCACTGTCAGCTGCCTACCACCCCACGTAATCATCATCATCCCTCCCTGTACCCCACTGTAAGCTGCCTACCACTCCACATCATCATCATCCCCCCTGTACCCCATTGTCAGCTGCCTACCACCCCACGTCATCATCACCACTCCCCCCTGAACAACATTGTCAGCTGCCTACCACCCCACATCATCATCATCTCCCCCCTGTACCCCACTGTCAGCTGCCTACCACCCCACGTCATCATCATCCCCTCCCTGTACCCCATTGTCAGCTGCCTACCACCCCACGTCATCATCACCCCTCCCCCCCGAACACCACTGTCAGCTGCCTACCAACCCACATCATCATCATCTCCTCCCTGTACCCCACTGTAAGCTTCCTCCCACCCCACGTCATCATCATCCCCCCTGTACCCCACTGTAAGCTGCGTACCACCCCACTCCATCATCCTCCCTCCCTGTACCCCACTGTAAGCTGCCTACCACTCCACGTCATCATCATCCCCCCTGTACCCCATTGACAGCTGCCTACCACCCCACGTCATCATCACCACTCCCCCTGAAAAACATTGTCAGCTGCCTACCACCCCACATCATCATCATCTCCCCCCTGTACCCCACTGTCAGCTGCCTACCACCCCACGTCATCATCATCCCCTCCCTGTACCCCATTATCAGCTGCCTACCACCCCACGTCATCATCACCCCTCCCCCTGAACACCACTGTCAGCTGCCTACCAACCCACATCATCATCATCTCCCCCCTGTACCCCACTGTAAGCTTCCTCCCACCCCACGTCATCATCATCATCCCCCCTGTACCCCACTGTAAGCTGCGTACCACCCCACGTCATCATCATCCCTCCCTGTACCCCACTGTTAGCTGCCTACCACCCCACATCATCATCCCCCCGTACCACACTGTCAGCTGCCTACCACCCCACCTCATCTTCTTCTCCCCCCTGTACCCCACTGTCAACTGCCTACCACCCCACATCATCATCATCACCCCCCTGTACCCCACTGTCAGCTGCCTACCACCCCACATCATCATCACCCCCCGTACCCCACTGCCGACATCCCACTCATCAACATCCCCATCATCCCTCTGTATCCCACCTCTGGCATCCCACCATCCCATCACATGTCATCATTCTCATCTTAATCCCTCCTGGTACCCCACTGTCAGCTTCCTTCCACCCCACCCCCTGCCATCATCATCCCCCCCATACCCCAGCCCTGACATCCTACCACCCTGCCTCCTGTCATCATCATCCCCATGTAACCCACCTCTAGCATCCATCACCCTACCCCTGTTATCATCATCAACTTCATCCCCTGTACCCCACTGTCAGCTGCCTACCACCCCACCTCATCATCATCCCCCCTGTACCCCACTGTTGACATCCTACCACCGCCTCATGTCATCAACATCCCCATCATCTCTGTACCCCACCTCTGGCATACTACCACCCTACCTCCTGTCATTATCATCTTCATTCCTCCTGCACCCCACCTCTGGCATCCTATCATTCTACCCCCTATCATTATAGGGGAGATATGATCTCAGCCTCTCCCCAATACTGCCATCATCACCCCAAACTACATCCTGTCATCCAACCAAATGTACTCCAACAGTTGCATCACACACCATAATACTGCCCTGCCACCCAGTGAGCAAACAGTGAGTGATAATAATAAGCAGTAACCCATAGCAACCAATCAGTGAGCAGTAATAATGTGCAGTAACCTCTAGCAATCCACCAGTAGGCGCCAATAATGTGCAGTAACATCTAGCAACCAATGATTAAGCGGTAATGACATGCAGTAACCTCTACCAACCAATGAGTAGGCTGTAATGATGTGCAGTAACCTCTAGCAACCCATCAGTGAGCGGTAGTAAAGGTGTAGTAACCTCTAGCAATCCATCAGTGAGCTGTAATAACGTGCAATACCTTCTAGCAACCAATCAGTAAGAAGAAAGGATATGCAGTGACCTCTAGCAACCAATCAGTGAACCTGGAGTAATCAGTGAGTGTGAACTAGATCGTTATGTTTACATTATTAAAGTTTTTTTTAGATAAGTCTATGTGCATTTGTTTTTTTGGGATGTTGGGATGGAAAGCGAAAATGCTAGGGGTGGGGGCCAGGAAAATGTTTGAATTATTTTTCCCATTATGGGCATGAGTGGGGCCTCATGTCTACGATTTGCCTAAGGCCTCACAAAGCCTAGAGCCGCCTCTGCTGTTGCATACACACGGTCGGACAAAGTTGGCGAAAAATCCGATCATTCAGAACATGATGACGTAATTTCATTACGATGGGACTACATTCGGGCTAGTAGCCAATAGCTTTGATGTAGGAATTTGATCTGAGCATGCGTGGCACTTGGTCCGATCAAAATTCTCTACACATGATCGGAGTATGTCCGATCGGCCCAGTTGGTCGGGAAATATTTCCAACATGTTGGAAAATTGGGTCCGACGGATATTCCGACGGAATCAGTCCGATGCATACCACACACAGTCGGATTATCCGACGACACGGTCCGATAGGACACATTCCGACGGATTCTCCGACCGTGTGTACAAGGGCTAAGAGATAGATAGATACGTGCAATCAGTTCGGTCCGACTACAAATCCGGACAAATTAATGAAATAGTAACGAATAGTAACAAATTTAGTTGAAATCCATTAAAATTTGTTTTGTTTATTTGTTTTCTAACAAATGCCAACTTTTCACAACAATTAGAATTCGGAATCGAAAAACAATCTATCGATTCAAATTTTGTGTGAAAAAATAGCTGGTTGTTAAGCAGCGGGCCGTCAAGCCGACTACCCGCGTCCATGTGTCATCATCTGTCAGCGGGCTTCCCCACTGACAGAAGAATATAGAGATAAAGAATACTGGCATTGCCCTGCAATAGAACATTTAAAAAAAGAATGGAGTAGGGTCCCCCCTCCCCAGGTCTGGTATTGATTTTAAGGGGAACCCTACGCCAAAAAAAATGCCCCCCCCCCCCCAAATCCATACAAGACCTTTATCCGAGCATGTAGCCTGGTAGGTCAGGAAAAAGGGGGGAATAAATAGGCACCCCCCACACCTCCTGAACCATACCAGGCTATATGCCCTTAACATGGGGGGGTGTGCCTCTTCCCAACAACCCTGGGCTGTGGTTGTCAGGGTCTGCAGGTGGAAAGCTTATCAAAATCTGGAAGCCACCCCACAGATCCTGACCCCCTATGTGAATGGGTATCCAGTACATCGTGGGCGGCACAGTGGTGTAGTGGGTAGCACTCTCGTCTAGCAGTAAAAAGGGTCGCTGGTTTGAATCCCAACCACAACACTACCTGCCTGGAGTTTGCATGGTCTCCCTGTGCCTTCGTGGGTTTCCTCCGGGTACTCCGGTTTCCTTCCACACACCAAAGACATGCTAGTAAGTTAATTGGCTTCTCCAAAAATTGGCCCTAGTATATGAATGTGAGTTGGGGACCTTGGATTGTGGGCTCCTTGAGGGTAGGGACCAATGTGAGTGTGCAATGTATGCGTGTAGCACTGCGCAAATTGACGGCACTATATGGGTACCTTAAATAAATAGGGATAATTATAGACACGCAGCCACACTCAATCAGGTTGAACTGGATGGACTGGTGTCTTTATACAACCTTACTAACTATTCACCAAAAAAAGTATCAGAAAGTAAGAAACACAAGTCCTTTATTAAAAAAGAAAAAAAATATTGTCCCTCGTTGTATCCATCATCCATCACGATGCCTGCCGACCCAAAAAATAGAAAAAATTCAAAAAGCGCTTTACCTCCTAAGAGGCTACCTGCTGTCTGCCCTCTCTTTGCTATTGACAAGCCAGGGGTATATAGGAAAGGGGTGGGGCCACTCGACTACGTCACCCGGTGGCACTGCCCCCTTCTGATGTACCCAACATCCATTCTCATAGGGAGGGGTCGGGATCTGGGGGCCCCCTTGTTAAAGGGGGTTCCCAGATTCCGATAAGCCCCCACCTGCAGACCCCGACAACCACAGTCCAGGGTTATCGGGAAGAGGCCCTTGTCTCCATTAACATGGGGTCAAGATTAGGGATGAGCTTCGAGTTCGAGTCAAACTCATGTTCGACTCGAACATTGCCTGTTCGCCTGTTCGGCAAACAGTGAACAATTTGGGGTGTTCACGGCAAATTCGAAAAGCCGGGAACACCCTGTACAAGTCTATGGGAAAAATCTAAAGTGCTAATTTTAAAGGCTAATATGCAAGTTATTGTCCTAAAAAGTGTTTGGGGACCTGGGTCCTGCCCCAGGGGACATGGATCAATGCAAAAAAAAGTTTTAAAAAAGGCCATTTTTTCGGGAGCAGGGATTTTAATAATGATTAAAGTGAAACAATAAAAGTGTAATATTCCTTTAAATTTCGTACCTGGGGGGTGTCTATAGTATGCCTATGAAGGGGCGCATGTTTCCGTGCTTAGAACTGTCCCTGCACAAAGTGTAATTTCTGCAGGAAAAAAAATCTTTTAAAATCACTCGCGGCTATAATGAATTGTCGGCTCCCGTAAAACAGAGATCACTCGTTGAAAGTCATTGATAAAAAAATAATTATATTAAGGGGCACCCCACGTCAAATTCAGAATTTTTTTTTACGTGGGGTTCCCCCTAAATATCCATACCAGACCCTTCAGGTCTGGTATGGATATTAAGTGGAACCCCGTGTCAAATTTAAAAAAAAATTGACGTGGGGGTCCCCCTAAAAATCCATACCAGACCCTTTATCCGAGCATGCAACCTGGCAGGCCCCAGGAAAATAGGGGGGATGAGAGAGCCCCCCCTTCTGAACCGTACCAGACCACATGCCCTCAACATTGGGAGGATGCTTTGGGGGTCTGTGACCCCTCAAAGCACCATGTCCCAATGTTGATGGTGACAAGGGCCTCATCCCCACAGCCCTAGCCGGTGGTTGTGGGAGTCTGCGGGCAGGGGGCTTATCAGAATCTGGAAGGAATTTTTCAAAAGTGTGTTTGTCTTATTTAACTATTTTTTACACTTTCTTTGTGAAATGGTAGGGGTACCTTTGTAACCCCTTACCATTTCAAACAGGGGCCAGGGTTGTGGAGATGAGGCCCTTGTCCCCATCAAAATGGGGACATGGTGCTTTGAGGGGTCACTGAAGGGCCTGGAATTGGGGGAACCCCACGCTTTTTTTTTTTTTTTTAATCAATGACTTTCAATGAGTGTGCTCTGTATTACGGGAGCCGACAATTCATTATAGCCGCGAGTGATTTTAAAGGACTTTTTTTTTCTGCAGAAATTACACTTTGTGCAAGGACAGTTCTAAGCACGGGAAACATGCACCCCTTCACAGGCATACTATAGACACCCCCAGGTACGAAATTTAAAGGAATATTACACTTTTATTGTTTCACTTTAATCATTATTAAAATCACTGCTCCCGAAAAAATGGCCATTTTCAAAACTTTTTTTTGCATTGATCCATGTCCCCTGGGGCGAGACCCAGGTCCCCAAACACTTTTTAAGACAGTAACTTGCATATTAGCCTTTAAAATTAGCACTTTAGATTTTTACCGTTCGAGTCCCATCGACTTTAATAGGGTTCTAAAGAAGTTTAGGTCTGTTCGCAGGTTCTGGTGCGAACCGAACAGGGGGGTGTTCGGCTCATCCTTAGTCAAGATGATTTGCAAAGCACTCACCCCCCCATGTTGATGGCATGTGGCCTGGTATGGTTCAGGAGGGGGGGGCTCAGTCATCGTCGTCCCCTTCTCTGACCTGCCAGGCTTCATGCTCGGATAAGGGTCTGGTATTGAGTTTGGGGGGACCCCACACCGTTTTTTTTTTATGTTAACATTTCTCTATTGCCAGGCACTTGCCAGCAGTCTTTATCTTTATATTAATTTGTCAGTGGGGAAGCCCGCTGACAGATGATTACTCATGGTCGTTAAGGATGCGGGCAGCCAGCTTTCCAGCCCGCTGCTTAACAACCAGCTATTTCTTCACACAGAATTCACGCAGGGGGCACATTTGCAACTGGGGCTCTTTCTCAAAGTGGGGCTATTTCTATAAGTGGAAGCACTTCTGATTCTGCACTCATCATTAACTGATTATCTGGTTATCTGATTGTTTCATCTGAAAATCTCTTCTCTCATCCTACAGGTATGTGCTAGCTGAACTATCTCCACCCAAAAACCGAAACACTGCTATCTACTTTTTTTATGTGTCTTTAATAATTGCTGGTAGGTGCTAACTGAACCATCTCCACCCAAAAACTGAAACACTGCTATCTGTTTTTCTTATGTTATTTTTGCTTAACCATCTGTAGACCTGTCCACATTACAATGCTTTATTATGTCCCTTGTCTTACCCAAAATTATGGCTCGTTTAACCTTAGTGCCCTCTTGCTAGTCTCTGAAGTAAGAAATTTGCCCTGTTAACCAGCCAAGCTTTATTACCTCCTGATTTCTAATTTAAATCCATGCACACCCCACCCCTATCAGTATAAATATAAACTTCTTTTGGGGAAAGCATTTGCAGCGGGCACATTTGCAATGGGGCTCTTTCTCAAAGTGGGGCTATTTCTATAAGTGGGAACACTTCTGATGCTGCACTTCAGTGAATGCACAAAGCAAAGGGAAACAATAAAATACTTTGAAAAAGACCACACAGACATCAGGTGACCTTCTTTACCCCTTCAGCTCTTTCTCCTTGTAACATGCAGTCTCTAATACTCCTTTTGACAGCTCTGTCCTCTATCCTAAAACTATCTCTCCTTCACCCCTCCCCCCCCCCACAGCATATATATATACCACCCTCAGTTCTGTCCTTGCCCTATTGCTGCTCTCATCAACTCCTGCTAATTCTAAATCCATACACACTAAAAATCTCCAAGACCCTGGCACATGTCCCTTCATATAAATCCCACTCCCATATTACCTCCCTCACCCTCCTGCTTCTCCTAACCTCTGGAGATATATCCCCAAACCCTGGGCTTCCATCATTTAACTGTACCCCATGCACCCATCACCCGGCACCCTCTGGCAGCAGCTGCAATCAACACAATTTAGTTCCCATTTCTATTCTTCCCAAAACCAGACTCCCTTTCTCTTGTGCTCTTTGGAACTCCCGCTTTGTCTACAACAAACTCACCACTCTCCATGACCTCTTTATCGCCAACTCATTTAACCTACTTGCCTATACAGAAACCTGGCTCCACGAATCCGACACTGCGTCTTCTGCTGCCCTATCCCATGGTGGTCTTCTCTGGACTCACTCCCCCATATCCAGTGGGTGTAAGGGAGGAGGTGTCAGAATCCTTCTATCCCCACAAAGCACCTTTCAGGTACTTCAACCCCCTCCTTCTCTGTCACTCTCCTCTTTTGAAGCACACTGAATTTGTCTTTTCACTCCAGTTTCTCTAAGGATAGCTGTGATCTACAGGCCCCCTGGACCAGTATCAACCTTTCTTGATGACTTCTCTGCCTGGCTACCCTTCTTTCTTTCCTCTGAAATCTCCACAGTCCTTCTCAGGGACTTCAACATCCCTTTTAATACTAACACTCCTGCCCCTTCCAAACTTCTCAGCCTAACCTCCTCCTTTGACTTGAAGCAGTGGATACATACTCCTACTCACTCCGAAGGCAATACCCTAGACCTTGTTTTCTCTCACCTTTGCTCTCTATGCAACCTCTCTAACTATCCATTCCCTCTCACTGATCACCACCTTATTAGTTACACTCTCTCCCTCCCCTCCACCTTCTCTCCCTCCAACCCCCTAAAAGTTCCCCGCAGAAACCTGCATAATCTCAACCCTTCTCTTCTCTACTCTGCTATTGAAAACCTATACGACAAAATCTCACCCCTATCCTGCACCAACCTAGCCAATTCTGTCTACAACACTTCAGTTCTAGCCTCAATTCTTTCTCAAAGTGGGGTTATTTCTATAAGTGGGAGAACTTCCGACGCTGCACTTCAACGAATGCAAAAAGCGAAGGGACACAAGAAAATACTTTGAAAAAGACCACACAGACATCAGTTAACCTTCTTTACCCCTTCAGCTCACTGGTTCCCCTCACTACACACAGAATCAGGCCCAGACCCCTTAAACCTTGGCAAACAGATGATACTAGAAGTCTGAAAAAATTTAGTCGTGCTCATGAGTGCCTGTGGTGTAAGACTCAGAGTCTCAGAGATTTCAACCAATATAAATCTGCCCTCCAAAAAACAATTCCAGCCTCCTCTCTGCCAAGCAGACCTATTTTATCACTATCATTAGCAAGATATCACCCCGTCCCTGTCAACTCTTCTCTACCTTCAACTCTCTACTTCGTCCTCCACCGCCTCCACCCGCCAACTCACTCACTGCCCAGGAGATCGCCAATCACTTCAAACAGAAGACTGATACAATTCACGAGGAGATCTCTACTGTTCCGATACCCTCCATTCTTTACACTTCATGCCCACAGGCATCATTACTTCCCTCTTTCAACCTCACCACTATAGACAAGGTTGCTAAACTACTTGGTAATGTCCTCCTTACCACCTGCCCTCTGGATCCTGTTCCCTCACAAATGCTATGTTCACCCTCTGGCTCTATGCTACACTCTCTAACCCAGATCTTCAACCTTTCCCTCTCTTCTGGCATCTTCTCCAACTCTCTAAAACATGCAGTTGTCAGACCCATACTTAAAAAGCCCTCGCTGGACCCATCCATTCTTAACAACCTACGTCCCATCTCCTTGCTCCCCTTCTTATCCAAACTCCTTGAATGTCTTGTCTACAACCGAGTGAGTATCCACCTCGCTGATAATAGCCTTCTTGATCACCTTCAGTCTGGATTTCATCCTCAACACTCCACAAAAACTGCTTTCCTAAAACTAACAAATTATCTACTAACAGCCAAAACCAATCGACACTATTCTGTACTCCTACTCCTGGACCTTGATACGGTTGACCACCCCCTCCTCCTGAAAAAACTCAAGCCTTTGGTCTCCATGACTATACTCTACGCTGGTTCTCTTCCTACTTATCCACTTTTAGCGTTTCTTACAACTCTACTTCCTCCTCTCCTCTTCCTTTCTCTGTTGGGCTCCCCCAAGGTTCTGTTCTTGGACATCTCCTATTTTCAATCTACACCTCCTCCCTGGGTCAACTGATAGCCTCCCATGGCTTTCAATACCACCTCTACACTGACTACACCCAAATCTATTTCTCTACCCCTCAGATCACTCCCTCTGTCTCCTCACGTATCACTAATTTACTATGAGATATCTCAGTCTGGATGTCACACCACTTCCTCAAACTCAAGCTATCCAAAAGCGAACTTATAATTTTTACTGCTTCATATGCCCCTTCCCTTGATCTCTCTGTCAAAATCAATGGCACAACTATAAGCCCATCCCCACATGCCAAGGTTCTAGGTCTAGTCCTGGACTCTGAACTCTCCTTCAAGCAACACGTCCAATCACTGTCCAAATCCTGCCACCTTGACCTCTGCAACATCTCCAAAATATGCCCCTTTCTAACCAATGATACAACAAAGCTCTTAATTCACTCGCTGGTCATCTCTCGCCTCGACTACTGCAACTCCCTTTTCATTGGCTTGCCTCTACATTGTCTATCACCTCTTCAATCCATCATGAATGCTGCTGCCAGACTCATTCACCTTACCAATCGTTCTGTGTCTGCTACTCCTCTCTGTCAATCCCTCCACTGGCTTCCGCTCGGCCAAAGAATTAAACTCAAAATACTAACAACTACGTACAAAGCCATCCACAATTTTTCCCCCAGCTATATCACTAGCCTAGTCTCTAAATACCAACCTACTCGTTCTGTTCGTTCCTCTCAAGACCTCCTGCTCTCTAGCTCCCTCGTCCCCTCCTCCCAAGCTCGTCTCCAGGACTTTTCCAAAGCCTCTCCAATCCTATGGAATGCTCTACCCCAATCTGTCCGCTTATCTCCTACTTTATTAGCTTTTAGACAATCCCTGAAAACCCTTCTCTTCAGAGAAGCCTACCCTACCCACACCTAACAACTGTATTTTCATTTTCTCCATCAGCTCATCCCCTACAGTTATTACCTTTTGTTTCCAACTGACCCTCCCTTCTAGATTGTAAGCTATAACAAGCTTCTTGTATTGTATTTGTATTGTAAGTGTATTGTCTGCCCTCATGTTGTAAAGCACCGCAACTGTTGGTGCTATATAAATCCTGTATAATCAAAATAATAATTCAAATTGGTTAATCGTTTTTCGACTGATCCGAATTCTAATCACTCTGAAAAGTTGAAATTCATTCGAAAATTTATAAATTAAACAAATTTTAATGAAAATGAAACTAAATTGAATGAAAATGAAACAAAACAAATTCCAAAACCAAACTAAATGAATTCCATAACTAAATAAAATTAGTAACATAATGGATCTATTCAAAACAAAACTAAACAAATTTTTCCATTCTGCACATGTCTAGAGATAGACCATCCACAGTCGGGACACATAATAGTCAGTCAGTATAGAGGAATGATCGGAGAACCTTTTATGTACGCACAGAAGAAAAAGAGTCTAGCTGGGAGACTTCTGTTGTGGTGACTATGCAGCTCCCTGCAGGTGGGGACAGGAAAAAAAAACAGGAAGGAGAGCCCAGTAATGTAACATATCACAGTCATGTGACTGGCCTCTCCACCTATGATTGAACTCTATGAGCTCTATACTCTGGCCTAGGTTTTATGACTAGGCTGTAAAATTCAGGCCATGGTGTGGAATATTGGTAATGAATTAGGGACCTAGCTACTCTTTGCTATTAATATGTCCCTAAACCTTACCAATTATAAAGTGTAAAGAGCAATGATGTGTAAGGGATCTTCCCGGGGTAGGGTGAGTTTGGACACAGTTCACAGCAGACTTGGAATTTATAAAGCAGACCTTGGCGTTTATTCGTGGTACAAACAGTCCAACAAACAAAAATATACGGCAACACCGTGCTTTTTAAGTACAACAGAAAAAAAATAAGAAAACAACCTAGCCCGGCTGGGCGCTTACTAACAGGTTCTTCTCACCTATCTGACACTTATAAACACAGCGTCTTTCGCCTGGATATCGCAGGGTGGGTTTTAGCTCCAGCAGTGGCTGCGCTCGCAGCTTCCTCCAACACACAGACTGTTCATTTCCCTGGCTGAGAGCGAGCACCTGCAGGCCCCGCAGAGCCTTTACCTTCCCAGGCTAATTAGGATCAAAGCTCACCTGATCCAAATCCCAGAACTGGATCGGGGGGTGTGTGTGGAATGACAGGTCCCTCTACCAAACCTACCTGCCATTCCATATAAACCCAGGCCCGGCAAGATTAAATAACCACTCAGCAGCATATTGCTGCTGAGAAACTGATCCATCCTGGACTTACCATCTCACACTGTGTAGCAACCTAGGTGAGATGTACACCCCCTCGACCACTTCTCCAGTGACATGTCTACATATCCCCCCCCCCTCTTTTTCAGACCGGAGGGCTGAGCCTTTTGTCCCCACAGACAACTTACCCTCGACAATGCGTCAGCATTTGCCTGTAATTTCCCTGGCCTGTGTTCCACAGTGAAATTAAAGTTTTGTAAGGACAGAAACCATCTAGTCACTCTTGCATTTCTCTCCTTGTTTAACTTCATCCATGTTAGGGGGGCATGGTCTGTCACCAACTTGAATTTCCTGCCTAGCAAGTAATACTTTAAAGATTCTAGGGCCCACTTCACTGCCAAACATTCTCGCTCCACAATGGCATAATTTTTCTCGGCCGGGGTTAGTTTTCTACTCAAGTACGTCACCGGATGCTCCTCACCATTCACTACTTGTGAGAGTACTGCACCTAAGCCTGTGTTAGAGGCATCTGTCTGGACCAGAAATTCTCGCCTGAAATCGGGGGTAACTAACACAGGTGGTTGGCACAAGGCAGACTTAAGGCTTTGGAAAGCCTTCTCGGCCTCTGGGGTCCACGTGACCATTGCTGTCTTTCCGCCCTTTGTCAAGTCAGTTAGTGGAGCAGCAACTGAGGCAAAGTTCGGCACAAATCTACGGTAATAACCCGTAATACCCAGGAAAGCTCTAACCTGTTTCCTTGTCAGGGGTCTAGGCCAATTCTGTATTGCCTCAATTTTATTTAGCTGTGGCTTAATCAATCCTCTCCCAACAATGTAGCCCAGATATTTGGCCTCTTCTAGGGCTAGAGCACACTTCTCGGCATTTATGGTCAACCCTGCATCACTTATGGTATCCAACACGGCCTGTACCTTACAGAGGTGACTTTCCCAATCAGAGCTAAAAATGACCACATCATCGAGGTAGGCGGCTGAGTAATCCCGATGTGGTCGCAGAATCAAGTCCATCAACCTCTGGAAAGTTGCAGGCGCTCCATGTAACCCGAATGGCATCACTACATACTGGAATAGCCCATCAGGGGTGGAGAATGCAGTTTTCTCTTTAGCCTCACCAGAAAGTGGAATCTGCCAGTAGCCCTTTGTGAGATCGAGGGTGGTTATGTACCTGGCGTTACCTAACTTCTCAATCAACTCATCTACCCTGGGCATAGGATAAGCATCGAACTTGGAGATCTCATTCAACTTTCTGAAATCGTTACAGAACCTCCAAGTTCCATTGGGCTTTGGGATTAGCACAATCGGGCTGGACCATTCACTCTGTGACACCTCAATTACCCCCAGATCAAGCATACGTTTTACCTCGGCAGATACGGCTTTCCTACGTGCCTCCGGTATCCTATAGGGCTTTAGGTTTACTCTGCTTCTAGGCTCAGTTTCAATGTGATGATGGATGAGGTGGGTACGCCCTGGGAGGTCAGAGAACTTGTTTTTGTTTTTCTGTAAAAATTCCTGAGCCTCCTGTTTCTGTGACACTGATAGAGTATCACCTACCTTGACTGGAGGGATTGGTGGTGACAAATTATTAACAGTATTTGTCGCCACCAAGGATTCCCTGTCTTTCCAGGGCTTGATCAAGTTTATGTGATAAACTTGGAAAGGCTTCCTTCTACCTGGTTGGTGCACCTTGTAGTTCACCTCACTGATCTTTTCAACAATTTCATAAGGACCTTGCCACTTCGCCAAGAATTTACTCTCAACAGTGGGGACTAGTATAAGGACCCTATCGCCTGGGTTGAATGTCCTGATTCTTGCGGACCGGTTGTAAATTCTACTTTGGGCCTCTTGAGCTCTCTGGAGGTGTTCCCTTACCAGGGGCATTACAGTGGCTATACGGTCCTGCATTTGTGCTACATGCTCAATAACACTCTTGTATGGGGTGGACTCATTCTCCCATGTCTCTTTTGCAATGTCCAGTAGACCCCTAGGGTGATGACCATAGACCAACTCGAATGGTGAGAACCCTGTGGACGCTTGGGGCACTTCCCTAATAGCAAACATGAGGTAGGGTAATAAATGATCCCAGTCACGACCATCTTTTCCCACCACTTTCTTCAACATATGTTTCAAAGTTTTATTAAATCTCTCCACCAATCCGTCCGTCTGGGGGTGGTATACAGAGGTACGGATGTGTGAGACTTTAAATAGTTTGCATAATTCCTTCATCAGTTTTGACATAAATGGCGTACCTTGGTCAGTTAGGATTTCTTTGGGGATCCCAGTCCTAGAGAACATATAAAACAACTCACGTGCAATTGTTTTAGATGCAGTGTTTCTTAAGGGTACAGCCTCAGGATAGCGGGTCGCATAATCTATGACTACCAAAATATACTGGTGTCCTCTAGCTGACTTTACAACGGGACCCACTAAATCCATGGCAATACGCTCAAAAGGCACCTCTATAATAGGGAGCGAAACCAAAGGACTGCGAAAATGTGACACTGGGGCACTAACCTGACATGTGGGGCACGACTCGCAGTATTTTTTAATGTCATCATATATCGCCGGCCAAAAAAACCTCTGGAGAACCCTCTCTCGCGTTTTGTCAGTCCCCAAGTGTCCCCCAAGAACATGGTTATGTGCCATGTCAAGCACCTGACGCCGGTACGGCTTAGGTACCAGAAGCTGTTCCACAATCTCATCCTTAATCTTATTGACTCTATAGAAAAGATCATTAGTCACCGAAAAATGTGGAAATCTTTTTTCAGCATCTGGTTCCTGAGGTACCCCATTCATAACAGCAACCTGCTCTCTCGCATTTTTGAGAGTGGGGTCCTGTAATTGTGCAGCGCCAAAATTATCCCTAGACACCTCTAAGTCTAGTATATTTTGCTCAGTGGGAGGAGCCTCCTCCTCCCCAGCCAGGACCTGCAAAGGAGAACAATCATTTTCATCCTGCACACTTCTATCATTCACAGGGGACAAGGCAACCCCCTTAGAGGTATCCTCACTCCTTTTGGGGATTTTTCTTTTTTCCCAGAGAGCCCAGAATAATGGAAAATCGCGCCCCAATATTACATTATGCATGAGGTTTTTAACCACACCCACTTCATATTGTACGGTGCCTTGTTCAGTCCCGACTTTAGCCAGCACTATAGGGTACACTTTTGTATCACCATGTATGCACACAACACTCATATGCTTTTTAGACTCTAAGTCCCCAGCCACCAGGCTAGCATGCACCAAGGTTACGAGGCTTCCCGAGTCCATTAACGCCTTAACGGGAAGGTCATTGATTGTAATATTGCAGATTTGCGGTTCAGTCTCTAGTCCAGGAACTGCAGCACAAGATGGTTCCGCAAATAGCGACTGACGCCGGCTAGCGTCACACTCCATGGGTTCAGTGGTAAGAGGGCAATGGGCAGACACGTGTCCCGCCTCATGGCATCTCCAACACTGGATAGGGCCTGGTCTCTTTGGCAAGGAGTCCTTTTTAGAGCCCCTTAGCCACCCGGGACCATCACCAGTCTTTTGTCCCTGAGACACCACTTGAGCCCTTTTCCCTCCATCAGCACCCCTCCACACTCCCCCAATAGATGGAAGTCTCTTACCAGCTGACGGCACAGATCTGGCGCTCCGGGGAGGTGAAGATGCTGCAGGAACATCACGGAGGTAGTCCTCAGTCGCCTGGAACCTCTCCACAAGGTTGACAAGTTCGTTTGCATTCTTAGGATCACCTTGTCCCACCCAGCGTTGCAGGTCCGTAGGAAGCGCTCGGAGGTAGCGATCCATCACGACCTTCTCTAGGATTTGTGCAGGAGTAGAAGTGTCTGGCTCCAACCACTTTCTTGCCAAATGGATTAGGTCATACATCTGGGACCTCCCTGATTTGTCCAGACTGTAGCTCCAGTTGCGTACCCTCCGGGCACGGACTGCAGTAGTAACTCCTAGTCGGGCAAGTACCTCCTCTTTTAGCCGAGTATAGTCCTTAACCTCTTGCTCACTGAGGTCATAGTAGGCCTTTTGAGGTTCACCTGTTAAATAGGGCGCAATTACCTCTGCCCACTCAGCGGCTGGTAACTTCTCTCGCTCAGCCACGCGCTCAAATACTGTTAGATAGGCCTCAACATCGTCCTCAGCAGTCATCTTTTGCAGCGCTTGCTGCACAGTCCTTCTCCCAAAAAAAATCTCTGGAGCGGCTCCCTCCACTGTGGGTGGATTAGCAACCACAGGCGCCTCTCGATTTACTATCAGGTGCTCGATAAGTTGTTGTTGGCTTTGGCGCAAAGCTTGCAACTCTTCCTTATGCATCTGCTGTTGTGCAGCCATGGACTGTTCATGTCGTCTATTGGCCTCTGTCTGAGCCTGCTGTTGTTGCAAACTCACTTGCATAAACTGCTTCAGCATCTCCTCCATGTTGCTGGACTGTTCTTGGAGTGTAGTTGCAGCTTTCACCCAGGACATAAGCAGCTGTAGCCAAGTCTGTCCACACCGTTGCCCCTAGCAACCGTGTTGCCCGCTTTCTCCACCAATTGTAAGGGATCTTCCCGGGGTAGGGTGAGTTTGGACACAGTTCACAGCAGACTTGGAATTTATAAAGCAGACCTTGGCGTTTATTCGTGGTACAAACAGTCCAACAAACAAAAATATACGGCAACACCGTGCTTTTTAAGTACAACAGAAAAAAAATAAGAAAACAACCTAGCCCGGCTGGGCGCTTACTAACAGGTTCTTCTCACCTATCTGACACTTATAAACACAGCGTCTTTCGCCTGGATATCGCAGGGTGGGTTTTAGCTCCAGCAGTGGCTGCGCTCGCAGCTTCCTCCAACACACAGACTGTTCATTTCCCTGGCTGAGAGCGAGCACCTGCAGGCCCCGCAGAGCCTTTACCTTCCCAGGCTAATTAGGATCAAAGCTCACCTGATCCAAATCCCAGAACTGGATCGGGGGGTGTGTGTGGAATGACAGGTCCCTCTACCAAACCTACCTGCCATTCCATATAAACCCAGGCCCGGCAAGATTAAATAACCACTCAGCAGCATATTGCTGCTGAGAAACTGATCCATCCTGGACTTACCATCTCACACTGTGTAGCAACCTAGGTGAGATGTACACCCCCTCGACCACTTCTCCAGTGACATGTCTACAGATGATTTGCAACATCAATAACTAGAGTTGCATACCCAGCATTTGCATGAGTACTGATACCGAGTATTTGCACGAGTACCTTTGCTGTGTGATTCAAGCCCATACAAAATGAATGGGCTCAATTCGCACTGCAAAGAATCACTTGTGTTTTGAACAGGAATGCGGTGCAATTCCTGTCTGAATTGCATGCAGATTTCCGAACATACAGGTTTATATGTTCAATGAAATTGAACATATAAACTTTGAGTGGCCCTGAACCTCCTCTTCTCAGGTCCTCCACCAGCTCTTCTGACTCTTCTCCCCTGCCAAGTGTCCCTTTAGAAAGCATGGGGGCACTCATGCGTGCTCACTCTTCAGTCTCGCTGCCTGCTTGCCCACTCCTTCCTCCTTACTGGCTTTCATTGACAGCAGCATGAGCCAATGGCTGCCTCAGCAAAGCCTAAGAAACCAGGAAGTGAGGGGAGAGAGGATCTGCAGACAGACAAAGCGCTGGATCAAATGAGGGCTCAGGTAGGTAAAAGGGGGGGGTGAAAAGAGAAACTGATGCCTAAACATTTTTTACCCTGCAAGGAATGCATTAAGGTAAAAAAAGGTTTAGGCTGTAGAACCACTTTAAATTCAAATAATTCATCCATTTTATGTCTAATTTCTAATTGCAATTTTTAGTTATATTTAAATATAAAAAAAGACTACAAAGGTTAATAAAAAAGAAGAGCATGTTGTTACTTTTTAAAAATCTTGCTATAAAATGAAGCGATTAATATTCAGTAACATTTAAAAAAAGTCCATATACTTTAAATGATATTATCAGTTATGCATTCATTACCCTAAGTAATAAATTACACAAGAGGATTCACTTTGTAAATTAATCACAGACAAAACAATTCGAATCTGTATTTTTTCATCTGATCAGCCATACAGGTATGTTCTGCAGTTTGCATTAAATATTTTAAGGATATCAAAAATTCACATTTCAAAAAATATCTAAGATAAGCTGCACTCATCTTCAAAAACTGAAATTGAAATCTCCAACTGAATGTTTGCAAATGCATAAACAGGGTTTTTATGTATTCCTGTTGCAGTACTTATAAATAAACTGATTTGAATATTTAGGTTCTACAAAGTAGTTTCTAAAAAGTTGTTTCCTTTCTAGGCAGTTAAATACTATGTCATAAAGTGAAACGGGAACACAGTGTGAACAAATTCTAAATTACTAAAAACACTAAACCTAAAGCACAATTTGCCATGATGTTATTAGAATATATTCATGAAGAGATGTTCTAACCTTCTAAAGACTTTAAACATGCCTTAAAATGAATATGCCAAGACAGAACTATGGTGTCTGCATTAGCTAACTTTCTTTGCAACCAGTTAAAGTGCATTTCAATCCAAGAACAAAAATGTAAAATATTGCTTAACAGTCCTTAATTTAATTGTATGCTTTTTTCCTTTTTTTTTACTTGGTGATTCCACCAGTAACATGCTTCTATGTATTAGGGTGAAAACTCCCTCCTAACTGTTCTTTATTTATGGAGGAGCAGTGTTGTCATGCTAGGACAGGTTGTGTGTTATGACCAAAGAATATTGTCCAATGCTTCATATGCAAAATATCACCCAAACAATCCTCTTTGATCCTCCTTAGACCTCCTTCTTTCTGGCCCCCTTGTCATTTCCTCTGATGCTCATCTTCAGAATTTATCCAGAGTTTCACCTATCCTCTGGAACTCCCTAGCCCAATCAATTTGTCTTTCACATACTCTGCTTCCAGGCAATCCTTGAAAACACATCTCCTTAGCAAAGTACATCCTGTCTCTACCTTACAATTGGAATGTGACTTTCTACATCAACCCATCCCTCGATTTGCCTATCCTTTTACATTGTAAGCTCATATGAGCAGGGCCCTCTAAACCTTACTGTATTGGATAATATTGCAACTGTACTGTTCCCTTAACTTGGAAAAGTACTACCCAAACTGTTGGTGCTATGTAAGTATAATAATAATATATTCATAACATAGTTGGGAGGTAAACTAGACAGAGGTAATAACATGGTCTACGCTTCTAACTGCAGCACAGAAACTTCTGAGCTCATGACATTTGTTGCAGGACCAGTAGGTATTTATTGTACTTTTTGAACAGATATAACAAAATACATGCAATGGTATATTTAATAGAGGAAAAGGGACCAAATAGGAAAAGTTCATTGTCGGGTTTACATATACAGTGCTTTAGATTTCTGTAGATTTACAAAGTTATGTTGAGTGTGACAGACTCACCCGGGACAGAGGATTTTGGAGAGGACTGAATGCCAACCTCTTGCATTGTGATTATGGTCCCTGGCATTTGGGGGAACAGTGCTCTTTGTGACATTGTGTATGTCTGGGGACCCCTGAGGTGTTACTTAGGATTCAGGTCCATCTCCCCCCAAGACACAAAGCCTCTGGATATGTATATGCCATATTAGCAATAGTGACTGAATCATACTGTTAGGACACAAACTGTTTGATGCTAATATCATCAACTCCAGCCACCTGTCTGTTGTCTTCCATAATGTAAATGAGTCTAGTCTGGCTTGATACAGAGTATTTCCCCTATTGTTGTTTGTGCTAATTAACCCTGTAATTGTATGAAGGAGTCCAGTGTTAATTTATATAATTAGCTTGTGTTAATTCTGTTTCTGGCTACAGTTGTATTGTTAGAGTAATATGCGCAAGAGGGGGGACTGCCTCTTTTACTGTATTATAAATACTTGTCATTTTGGTTCTAATAAAACAGTCCATGTCAGCAGCTAAACAAGTCTCGTCTTGGTTTGTGTTTGGGAGCAGTTGAATATCTGATATCTATATTCAGACTGGGAGGAAGTGGTATGTGACGAAAGCACTCAAGCGGAGTGTGGGATAGGATCCGTCACGTTGAGATTTATAACTATGCTGCAATTAAAAAAATAAAGAGAAATAGCAATAACTTCTTACCTTTCCTGCATAGTGATGAATTCCAAATGTTAGGTCAACTCTTTTTGGTCTCCAGAAATATTTTGATTTAAGGTTATCTTCAAACTTTTCTAAAATCATGTAAATTAAGTCATACTTATATTTTTTCACTCATAGTTAGTGTAGTAATTTAACTTAAATTGTCTTTATTACACCTGTCAAAGTTTACAGTATTTAAGTAATGCAACCAACTGGAGCAACGTTTTTATCAATTATCAATTTAGAATGAGGCCCCCAGATTTTAGAACTACATATTATTCACATGCTAAATCATCTACTCTAAACACACTCCCCAGTGTTTGTTTTTCAAATAACTTATATGGGCATCTAAATATCTGCCAAAACATCCAAACTTATTATCTCAACTCTAAAAATGTCATACTAAGTCTGCTTTAAAAAACATTTATCCTTTTAAATATCTTCAGCAGGTAGGATTGCTCCATTTAAAATGTTGATACTATCTAAAGTGCTACTCCTGTTCCACATTATCACCAAAATCTAAAAAAACACATTAACCAGTTCATCTGGCACAAAAAAACATCAAGATGCAGATTTAATTAAGTTCTGAAACATAAAAGTGTTAGTAGCATGGTTCTTTCTGATATTAAACATTATTATCCTTAATTGATCAAATCTGGTATTGGTCAAGATCATCCCCTAGATACACCATGGGTAACAATTGAATACATGCTCCATTGTCATCATATCCAAAATGTACTGCTTGCATTTAAACTAAGTGTATCCCCTCCACTATTAAATAACCCACTATTCAGGCTACTAGAGATGCCTAGAGCAGATCTGACTACAGAATTACCATGATCTTACTAAATAACAGATGAAAAAACCCAAATAGGAATTTTGGACATCTTCAGGAATTAACATTTCAAGATGAAAGAAGTTTGGGATTACTTTATAAAATCTAAGCCCTTGTATACATGGTCGGAGATTCCGACGGAATGTTTCCTATCGGACCGTTTTGTAGGATATTCCGACTGTGTGTGGTCTGCATCGGACTGTTTCCGTCGGAATATCCGACGGACCAACTTTTCCAACTTGCCGGTAACATTTTCAGACAAAATGCTCCGATCGGACATACTCCGATCATGTGTAGCCTACTCCGACGGGCAAAGTGCCACGCATGCTCAGATCAAATTCCTAGACCAAAGCTATTGGCTACTAGCCTGAATGTAGTCCCGTCCTAACGAAATAACGCCATCACGTTATGTACAATCGGATTTTCCGACAACTGAGTCCGACCGTGTGTATGCAACATCACTTCTGGACCTCTTCCGACGGATTTGGTTGCCGGAATCTCCGACCGTGTGTACGGGGGCTAAGAGTTACAATTGAAAATTTGCCTTATCCCATTTATTCTGATATCCCAGAAATTCAACATCCCAATAAGGGAATACTATATACACCCTCAAATCCATTTGGCAAAAGAGTCATATTTCCAATGACTTCTTTAAAGACTTGACATCTTACAACTCCTTGAAAACCCATCCTATACATGAAAAGGAATATATTTGCTGAAATATGTTATTTGTAGATTGTTACTTCTTACTGGACTTTAAAATAAAATATTTTTGACAAGGAAAAGGAATATATTTGATAAAAAGATGGAAAAAAAAAACATCTTTTAATAAAACACCCACTGTTGCTAAATGGAAAAAAACTGAAATTGGAAATCCTTCCAAGAAGACAAATGGGAAAAAAGGTGATCCAAATGTCCTGCAAAGCATACCAATATACCAGCCACTGGCAGCTACTCCAAAGAGTGATGCATTGCTGGTATAAAACACCATACAAATGATCTAAGTTCTCAACAACTTATTCTTGACTGCTGAAGAAGATGTGAATCATTAAGATGACCAAATGCTGATATCGTGACATTCATTTGTGTTTTTTTCACTTTAGTGTATAATAACAAATTATAAATAGGTAGCTATGTCCAGTTGTTTGTTGGCTGTTCTGAAACCCAATTATAAATTGAATAAAGTATTTTAAACTACACATCAAATCATATATTGTGGGAAAAAATCTTTTTTTTCCTCTCATATAAGAAGGGCTATCACTGTTAGTAAGTACCTACCTACAAGGGTCTGATCAGTTGCTCTGGGGAATCTAATTTCCTCATCCAGCAGAGAAAGTAGCCCCATTGGCTTCTGTAAGAACATGTCCAGGAGGGGCCTGTTGTCTTCATACTCAATTAATCTTGCGTCAACATCTTCATTTAAATATTCATTCTTAAAAAGAGATAGAAAAAAATTATGTTTATATTCACAAGCCTATTTAGGGCTCTTGCATATAGTCATATTTAAGGCACATGAGAATACAGATTAAATTACAGCTGTTATTGCGCTACCCGGACACCACAACTGCAGAATAGTTTTGCCCATAGACATGCATCGAAGAAAAAAAAACACCATACGCAGCTATATGCACATAGATGCAGGCACTTGCGCTTACATGCATATTTACTCAGAATATAACATTTTTTTTTACTTTTTTTTCCCCTTTCTATGTAAGTTTGTTTTTCATTACTTATTGTATGTGTCCCACCAGGACGATTTTCCCATGCTTCCTTTCCTGCAGACACAACAGAAAGTGGAAACATCGCTTATACAGTTGCTATCAAAACAAATGTCCCCATTGGTGGCTTTCCCCTTACCTCCAGTGCCAATGACAACTGTAAAATGTTGTTTTTCATCACTTTCTGTTTTGATGATAAATGGTTTGCCTGGCAAATCATGACAGTGAATCTCACAAATTGGGCTTTAGGCAGTAACAAAAACCTGTCCTACCCTATCTTACTCTTGACAACTGAAAAAAAAAAAATCTTAGTTGAAGACACATTTATATGTCCTTATTCCCATGGCCATCATGATCCGTGAGCATACATTTATCTAGTTTCCTTTGCTTTGACAGACTCTGGATTCCAAGAAAAACACTCTTTATCTTAGTGGGTAACAGAGGTTCTTTGCATCTTAAGGGCCGTACACATGGGCCAAATATCGGAAATTTGGCCTGTGTGTATGGCAGCAGGTCTGACAGATGCCGTCTGAACATCCAGCTTCTGCCAAAGGGGCATAATCAAAAAATGTCTGCTGATTGGCATCCAATCAGCACTCTCAGCCAATGGCTGAGAGCACTGACCGGTGTGTTCTGGTGGGTGGGCCGTCCCCCTGTCAGAACACAAAAGTTCAACTCCCAGGCTCTTCAGCTTTTGGCATTCTGCCCATTGGCTTTAAGGCCAATGGCTGCCCACTGCATACTTACTTTGTGTATATACAAGACCCTACTTTCCTGATGAAGGTAAACCGAAGTCTTCCTACATCAATAACAAATGCTAATTTATATTAAAGCACATGGACCCTATGACAACAGTGGGGCTGACCATATGATTATAGAAGTCTTATTCAAAGAATTTTTAAATAATCATCATCTTAATAATCATCTTAATCTCAAGTAGATTTAAACTTTAACTGGATGACATTAAGTTTGCTAAAGCACTCTATATCATACCCAATCAATGTGTTTTTTTTTTTTCTTAACGAAAATAAATTTTTTATCCTATTTTGCATATCAGCTCTGCTAATATCCTCTATCCCTTTTCAGACAGTTCCTGTCTGCAGCATTGGCTAAACATAAAGGCTTAGGACCGACTTCTTGATAGTGATGGCTGTGGACCAGGCCAATGCAATGTGTTTCGGCATGGACTCAATCTTTCTAAAACCGAGCTTGTTATATTTCCTCTTTCCCGGTCCCCCCATGACTTTACCATTAAGATCAACAGCACATTGATTGGTCCCTCTACCCATGCCAGGGTACTGGGTGTAATCCTTAACTCTGGCCTCTCCTTCAGTCCGCACAAGCAATCACTGGCTAAATCCTGCTGCCTTAACCTCTGCAACATCTCCAGAATTCAACCCTTCCTGACTTGACACCACAAAGCAATTTATTCACTCTTTGATTATTTCCCACCTTGACTACTTCAACTCTCTCCTTAATGGCCTACCCTTACGCGGGCTATCCCCCCTTCAGTCTATTATGAATGCTGCTGCTAGACTAATACACCTCACTAACCGATCCGTGACTGCTGATCTTCTCTGTCAATCCCTTCACTGGCTTCTCCTACCCCACCGTATCAAATTCTAAATGCTAATCACAACATACAAGGCCATCCACATCATCGCCCCCAGCTACATCACTAACCTCATCTGCAGATATTTCCCAAATCATCCCCTCCAGTCCTTCCAGGACCTTCTGCTCTCTAGGTCCCTAGTTATCTCCTCCCATGCTCACCTTCAGGACTTCTCCAGAGCTTCTCCCATCCTCTGGAACTCCCTGCCTCGGTATGTCCGATCAGCCCCTAACCTGTCCACCTATCCTACACCCACCTAACAACTATCCTCAGTGTCACCCCCATCAAATCACTCCCCACATCTATTACCCTTTGTACCCCAACCTCCTTCCTTTAGAATGTAAATTCTACGAGCAAGGCCCTCCTGTCCCTTCTGTATTGAACTGTACTGTAATTGTGCTGTCCCCCCTCTACATTGTAAAACATTATGTAAACTGAATGAAAAACTGTAAACTATATAATTCATGTATAATAATAATATCTATGCCTGGAATACCTCTTTAACATATTTAAATGACTTCTAAAGCTAAGTTAAATATTATAGGGGATTTTAATGACTAGGTTTAGATTTACACTTACCTGAAACTTTATTAGGTACTAGTATCGGGTTGGACCCCCTTTTGCCTTCAGAACAGTCTTAATTCTTCATGGCATAGATTCAACAAGGCATTCAACTAGCACTTTTAGTAGAGGAAGTCAGTAATGGCAGCCCCTATGTTTCATACATCAGTGATTCTCAACTTTAGTCCTCAAACACCCCCAACAGGCCATGTTTTGGGAATTATCTCTTAGATAAAATAGCTTTCCAAAATACCAAGCCATTGACTCTGTGCAAGATAAAGGAAAACCTGCAAATATGGCCTATTGGGGGTACTTGAGGAAGGAGGTTCAGAACCACTGTCATACATGATAGGTTTACTTTTTGTCCTGCATTGAGACAAAATTCAGATGGCTCTGTGCATGAACCAAAATATACAGTAGCTGGCCACTTTACTAGATACACCTTGCTAGTACCGTATTGGATCCCCTTTTGCTTTCAGTTCTTTGTGGTGTAGATTCAGCAAGGTGTTGGAAATATTTCTCAGAGTTTTTGGTCCATATTAACACGATAGCATCACTCGGTTGCTGCAGATTTGTCGGCTGCACATCCATGACGTGACTCTTCTGTTCCACCACATCTCAAAGGTGCTCTATTGGATTGATATCTGGTGACTGTGGAGGCCATTGGAGTACAGTGAACTCACTGTCATGTTCAAGAAACCAGTGGTGAGATGATTTAAGCTTTGTGACATGGTGCATTATCCTGCTGGAAGGAGCCATCAGAAGATGTGTACACTGTAGTCATAAAGGGATGGACATGGTCAGCAACAATACTCAGGTAGGCCGTGGTGTTTAAATGATGCTCAGTTGCTACTAAGGGGCCAAAAATTTGCCAAGAAAATATTCCCCACACCATTACACCACCAGCAGCCTGAACCATTGATACAAGGCAGGATGGATCCATGCTTTCATGTTGTTTACACCAAATTCTGACTTACCATCTGAATGTCGCAGTTAAAATTGAGACTCATCAGAATGGGCAACGTTTTTCCAATCCTCCATTATTCCATTTTGGTGAGCCTGTGCAATTTGTTGCCTCAGTATCCTGTTCTTAGCTCACAGAAGTGGCACCCGGCGTGGTCTTCTGCTGCTGTAGCTCATCTGTTTCTAGGTTTAATGTGTTGTGCATTCAGAGATGGTATTCTGCATACCTTAGTTGTAATGAGTAGTTGTTTGAGTTACTGTTGCTTTTCTATCATCTCAAACCAGTCTGCCTATTCTCCTCTAACATCAACAAGACATTTTTGTCTGCACAACTGCTGCTCACTGGATAGTTTCTGGATAGTTTCTCTTTTTCGCTTTCTCTGTAAACCCTAGAGATGGTTGTGTGTGAAAATCCCAGTAGGTCAGCAGTTTTTAAAATACTCAGACCAGCCCCTCTGGCACCAACAACCATGCCATGTACAAAGTCACTTAAATCCCCTTTCTTCCCCATTCTGATGCTTGGTTTGAACTTCAGCAAAGTCGTCTTCACCACGTCTAGATGCCTAAATGCTGAGTTGCTGCCATGTGATATGCTGATTAGCAATTTACATTACCAAGCAATTAAACAGGTGTACCTAATAAAGTGGCTGGTGAGTGTACATTAAGAACAGCAGCAGAAGCTTCCCTTTAAGCCCTTGTACACACGGTCGGAGATTCCGACAACCAAATCCGTTGGAGTTACTCCGACGGATTAATTCTGGACCAGGTCTGGAAGTGATGTTGCATACACACGGTCGGACTAAGTTGTTGGAAAATCCGATTCGTTCGTAACGTGATGACGTTATTTAGTTACGACGGGACTACGTTCAGGCTAGTAGCCAATAGCTTTGGTCTAGGAATTTGATCTGAGCATGTGTGGCACTTTGTCCATCGGTGTAGGCTACACATGATCGGAGTATGTCCAATCGGAGTATTTTGTTGGAAAATATTTCCGGCAAGTTGGAAAAGTTGGTCCGATGGATATTCCGACGTAAACAGTCCGATGCAGACCACACACAGTCGCAATATCCGACAAAACGCTCCGATAGGAAACATTCCGACGGAATCTCCGACCGTGTGTACAAGGGCTTACACTGTGTTCTGTGTGCCACAGCAATTAAGATCCTCCTTTTATTGTCCCCTAGAAATACAGCAAAAAATGGAAGGAATGATTTTACTGGATCCTTTGGCTAACTAAAACATTTTTTTTTTTTTATAAATAATCATTTATTTGTATTGGGATTCTTTTCACACGTGAATCTCTGTGAGATTTGAAATAGTATTACACCATCAAGAAGGTTATAAACCTGATTTAAATATGGATGTCATAAAATTATTATCAAAAGGCTAGAAATACAATAATTACATCAATGATTCATGCAACCATTTGCATATACACGAGGCAAACATATTTCTCTAATTGACCCATCAGAAACAATTGCTAAGGTCACATCAATTATACCTAGTTGCGTGCAATGCAAATAAAATCAGAATGATTTGCATTGTAAATGCCTTCCCGTGAATGCCTAGCAGTGTTTCATGTAAGCCGCACACAGCAATGTGGTTGTCCAGATACTGTACATCTGAGTTAGCAGCAGCAGAGAAGCTTCACACTACATTAGCTATGAAACGGTTTATATCCCACTTTGGTGCAGCTCATCTGCAAGCAGTTGGGGGTTCAGGACAAAATAATTAGTTCAGACAGATAAATATATTCATTCTATTCATATCTGGATTAATCCAAGCAAGTGAGTCTTTTCTTTTAAAATCATAATACTAATAATAGTTGAATTTTGTTCCAACATCATCATCATCACCATCATCATCACATATAATTAATGATAGTAATGATAATAATAATAAGAAGAATACAATAAAAATATTCACTGATCAGCCATAACCACCCACCTAATATTGAGTAGGTCCCTCTTTTGCTACCAAAAAACAGCACTGACCTATCACGGCGTGGCCGGTATGCTGCGGTATCTGGCACCAAAACAACGGTAGCAGATACTTTTAATGAAGGAAAATGGAAGTCTGGACAGCTACACTACTGTCAATTTTTTATAAAATCCCCAAAGAGGGTAAACGCATCAAGGAAATAGCTGCAAAAGAGCAGGGTGAGCTGCTGACATATTTCACGCTACACAAGCGCTTACTCATAGCAGACATAAAAGACAGGTTAAGCAAGTGGATACTACACTGCTACTAGGAGCAAAAATATAGATACCCTGCACATGACTAAGGTTCAGTTTTAAAAAGCAAACATCACACTGGAACTAGAACTCAATATATTGTCAAGGGTTGCAGTAAATAGCAGTATGCACATAAATTAGTAACTAAAGAATTATGTCAATTACTTTTCACTAGACAATATGTTCACTAGGCTTTAGCAGCATAGCATGGAGTTCTGTGCAGCTAAATTAAAGTAAACATGATAATCCACAAAATCAGCAATAAGTAATGGCATTAAAAAGCTATAACACCAATGACAACCAATGCTGAGATAACTCCTCTGCAAACAGTAGACTATATCCACTATAGACTGCACTCTATATGAATTGCAGTGATGACATTTATAAAATCCCTAAAGAGGTACCTCTTACTAAAGCCATGTACACACAGGCTGAATGCTGGGAGACATTGGTCAGTAAAAAAAATAAATGGCTGACATTCAGCCCGTGTGTATGCCACCATGTCCAACAGAAGCTGGCCAACTCTCATCTGTCAGACGAGCATGCTGGAAAACCAGCAGCCGACTGACTCCCGATCAGCGGTCTCCGCCAATGGAGTGATCTGGCGGGGAGCCATCCCCTGCTCAGCAGGGAAGATCGGTATACTAAATTTGCATAGTTAGCACAGTGGCGCCGAGCTGACAGTTTATTTTCATTCAACCCGCTGGGTCTTTAGTCGTAATTCTTCAGTCGGTTAGAATTGGGGTCCAGTCTTTATGGTACAGTACCAGGAAAGTCTGCTTACAGTAAATAATGCTTCTAGTTAGATGGCAGTCCCTATGTTACCAAGTAAATAATAAGCTATTGCGCTGCCTAGAACCCAACCATCATTTATCGGGACACATAAGAGGTTCAGGAGAGTAGTAGAGAACATCAGGTTATGTGGATGCAGCTCCTTTCAGATTAGATCTCAAGATCCTAATGCACGTATTAAAAACAAACACAAAAGGATGCCTCCATCTAGGTGTAGCGATTTATTGAAAAAAGGATAAAAGACAATAACAATGCACTCGTTAGTGGATCAAGGCTTGTCATAAACCCATAAAGACCTCCATAGGATTGCCGTGAGGCTGTAGGTTACACAGGAGTGCTTCCTATGGTTTAAAAAAGGGGTGCTCCTGTCTACCCTGAAACATATAGCTACATCCCCTACACTTCCTGTCATCATCACTCAGCTGAGAGAGGTGCGGTTTGGAGCCTCAGCCATCTTGATTCTGGAAGCTGCTGTTGCTTGAGCTCCAGCCTGAAAGCTGTACTTCCATCAAGAACTCTGCTTTTACTAGCCACATGTCTGAAGAGCTCGGCAGCCTTGTGGTGATACTTTGGAGGTCTATATGGATTTATGATAATTCTTGATCCACTTTTAACTAATGAGTGCATTTTTATTGTCTTTTATACTTTTTTAAAATAAATTGCTACACATACATGGAGGCGCCCTCTTGTGTTTGTTTTTTATTTGGCCAGTCCCTATGTGCTTGGTCTCTGCTAGCAGAAACCAGTTAATGGCAACAGTGTCTTCTCCCCAGTCTCAGCTATGCAGAAACAGGGGTCCAACTGTTCTGATGTCAGCTCACTTCTGGATCTGCCTGGAACTACTCCGGTCCTCAGCACATGGCCGCAGGCTTGTAGCAGCTTAATGTGCATACTTTCAGTATTCAGCCAGTCAAAATAAAGCTCTCTCTCTCTATACCTGACTCCCATTGGTCCTTCCCCTACACTACATCTCCAATGATTCAATGCTGCCCTTTAGCAAGTCTCTTGAGCTCCTTCTGCTTGTCAGCTCCCCCTGGTGGATGGAGGTGAGATAGTGTTAACCAATTCAGTTGAAGTCCAATGGAGACCCAGAAAGCGTTGTAAATCAATTTCTGTCTCTAGCCAATCACATGGCTACACATGTATGTGGGATACATTATTCTGGGTGAAAATGTCAAATCCAGAAGAAGACTGTGAGGTGATGTCGGAGCCAGCGAGGAACCCTTTGACTATGCATTGCTGAAAAGTAGGTGAGTATTGCACCCTTTAATTCTGTTTAACATTCTTTGGATCCTGGTGGGTGACTAGAGGTCACCAAAATGGTCAGAGAGCATGTTAGTAAGGAAGGGGTGCTATGCAGTCTGTGGACTAAATATTATTTTTTATTTGTTCTGTAATAATTCCCAGTAGAGCAAATAATAGGATCCATGACACCACCACAGTGATTTTTCCATTATTTGTCTATCTTGATAAAAGTACCTTAAAGTGGGGGAATGTAATAAGAGAGGTATGATGACTGGTTGATTGAAGTAAAGTACACTTTGCTTTTTGCCTTATTACATGAAACTGCACAGCTTGTAAAATGCAATAATAATTTTGGCTGTATAATTAACAGCTATGTCCTCACCTGCTCCCAGGCAAATATGTGTTGATTGAAATAAAACTGTATTTGTTCATTTGCAATGTTAATGCAGAGTTGTTCAAAGGAATTCTTTTTGAAATTCTCAAAACCGAAGATGTCCAGAATCCCAATGCTGTATCCCGTGTCATCCTCACTGGAAAGATGAAACAAACTGTTTAATTGTGTTCATTTCCGGTAACAGTCCTTTCAGGATATGTGCATTTTCATGTATTATATTCACATCAATGCCTAAATTATCTCACACAAAATAACAAACTGAGCAGGAAGAACTGTGCTTCAGTAATTACATGGAAGAGACAGGAGAATTTGTAATTATTGGCCAGGTTAAACTCACCAAAAATGCTGTTATATACCAATCCAAAAATATATAATCATATTTAAAGCGTAACTCCACTTTTGTTGAGAAAAAAACATTCCCTCTTTGTGATCTATGTACATTGCAAGGATTTTAACAAACTTTGTTGACGATTCCTACTTTTTGTTATTCTGAAGAAATCACTGTTTGTTCCTCTGTGCCCCTGTGCTCAGTCTAATGGGAGTAGTTTCATAATTATCAACCAGCTGCTGCAGAATCAGGGCTCTAACGAGAAAAGTTGCAGGATCTGCATCCCTTTAGACGTTATTTACTTTTGTGTCTCACCAAAAGTGAAATTTTTTGTTGCAGGGGATGCCTGATATCTGGCTTGTACCAAAGGCTGGATCCCCTGAAGAAGTCACGTGATTGACGCAATGCGTAGGGAGTGGCCGTACGTCGTACCAGAAGTGAAGTAGGACTGGCGGAAAACGCCAATACACCATTTTACTTTTTGTGCTGTGTTTTATCTATGTTCAAATGTGAGAGTCCGATTTTACTAATTTCTTCTATTAAACTCCAATATTTTAAGTAATTACTACACTATCAGAGCCTTCCCTCTCTCTCCATTTTTATTATTTTTTCGAGCTGCACATCTCTGTGAATACTTACTCCGCAACTACAGTACAGTCTACATGTATTATATGGCCCCCTTGTGGCCCAGTGTGGAGACTACTGCTTCCTAGTTGGCTGCAGTAGAGGACCCCCCTGGTGGCTGGAAACGAAAAGTGGAGATGGTCAGCCTGGTTTGATGTGCCTAATTTTTATACTTGGAGGTGAGAGTTCTGAGAGCCTTTAATCCTGGGATTTATAATACTGCTTTCATCTGCGTTTTTTCCATTGGTGCCTGTGAATTACACGTTGATATCCACTTTATGGACTTCTGCATTTTTCTATATATTTTTTATGTATTTTTCTAGCTTTTGTTTTTTATTCATTTATATTCCACTAGCACTTAGCACTTTATCTAGGACTTGTTGATTGATTTGCGCAGGACTCATTGTTCACTTTTAGTGTTCCATATGAAACCATGATAAATGGACTGTAGTGCAAATCTGAAAAATGCAAAAAGCACCAAATTCTGGATTCATAGGTGTGAATCCAGCCTTAGTGTAGACTTCTGGGAAAACCAGTGAGCCAATCACACAAGCAGGAATTTATGTTTTCTGGGGGGGCGTTCTGTTCATGTTCTGTGTACACAACACCTCCAGGTAGCCATATTGCATTGCATTTTACAGAAAATTGCTGCAGATTGAAAAGGAAAGGTAATAATAAGGTAATTAAATGTTTAATAACATTCAATTACAATATGACTTATGTTGCAATTGTATATGCTATATTATTATTTTTTATTTGTCCAGAATCCCAAGTGGAGTCACCCTTTAAAGTGGAACACGCTGAATATTTTACATGCATATGTACTATTTTGGTAAACAACAACCATCTGTGTTTCACACAAGCAGAAGTGACGCCAGCAAACCACTGTCCAACATGTTTCATCACACTGACATCATCAGGAGCAATCTATGGAATGCAGATGGTTGTTGTTTGCCAAAATAGTACATGCGCATGTAGCTCATGTAATTGTTTAAATGTGAGTAGAACTTTAAATGTTATTAAACTGGTGAGTGTGGAAACAAAGGAGGGAAGCATGGAGTGGTGTTTAAACATGACTGAATGTTATGAAATCTGCAGCACTGAGCACTTTTGAAGCATAATGGATTTCATATGTTTATAAACCTCATTGCATTTAAGAATGTATTTATTCACAAGCACAGAGCACTTTTATATATACAGTTTTGTGATTTTTTTTATGTATGACTTTATGTGATTTGTTTACATATTGGCATAAGGTCATAGAGCACTTACAATTAAGGAATAGTATTTATTTGAGCACTGGTACTGTATAGTTTGGGTAGCGTAGCACATATTTGGTTTTCTTAAGAGATTAACCCCCCAACCGTGGGTGGTCATTGAACAGCCAGCTACATTTAACATTCTAATCATAGCGTGGGGTCCATAACATAATTAGTATTGTTAAAGTGGACCTTAGGTAATTTTTTCATCTTTCCATCTATTAAACCTTCTGCCCTTGTTGTTTTAACTTTGGATAGTAAAACATTTTTTTCTGCCAGTAAATACCTTATACAGCCCTCTTCCTGTTTCTTGTCTGGTAAAAAGCCTAGGCTTATGACATCCTGCACAGCTCTCTCTCTCACTCTTGTAAGAGTTTGCTGGGAAGGGAGGGGGATGAGTCATAAGAGGGCCGATGAAAGCTGCAGAGCTGGAGATGTGCCTCTGTGTGTCTGTGTAAACCCAGGAAGTGAACAGGCAGCAGCTTCAGCTGCCCACAGTAAAAATGGTTGCAGCCAGGCTCAGTGGAGGGAGATTTCTGCAGCATATTTGGCAAGTACAGAATCACAGTATATATAAAATAATATGCAAAGTGGTTGGAGGGAAGCTTCAGAATGGCAAAGATGTTTTTATTACAAATTATGTGAGCAGACTGCAGTTCCTCTTTACCAATCGCCCATCGGGGAAATTTGGACATTTCTGGCATACATGTTAAAAAAATATTTTTTTGGAGTAGAAAATTACTTAGAATCATCAAACATTATATATTTTCTGAAAGCAGAGGCTCTGAAAAATAAAATGGTGGTTGGAGAGCCTGGGAACGCCGGCAGGTGGTGGCAGGAGGGGGGCTCCCTTTTGCACAGTGTAAAAAGTATAAATATAAAGTGATATTAAAGACTTTTTTTTTTTAAGTTAAAAATATCAAACATGTTATACTTACCTTCTCTATGCAGTTGGTTTTGCACAGAGCAGCCCAGATCCTCCTCTTCTCAACACTCCTGGTCCATCCCTCCTATTGAGTGCCCCCACAACAAGCAGCTTGCTATGGGGGCACCAAAGCTGAGTCACAGCTCCCTGTGTCCATTCAGAACCAGAGCCATGGCCCGGCCCTATTTCTCTCTTCATTGGCTGACTGACCTTGATTGAAAGCAGCGGGAGCCAATTGTGCCATGCTGCTGTGTCAGACAATGATGAGGGGAGTCCTGGGCAACCAAGACACTCCTGCAACATCGCTAGATCGAAATGGGGCTCAGGTAAGTATTATGGGGGCTGAGGGGGGCTGCTGCACACAGAAGGCTTTTTATCTTAATGCAGAGAAAGCATTCAAAAAACCTTCTGACTTTACAACCCCTATAAAGCTGATCTCCAGAAAACCTAAAAATCCTCCCTTGCAGTGGGGCTGTGCCCACACTACAAAATTTATTTGAATGTTTAGGTCTAGGAAACTTGGCAACTTGTTTTGCCTACCCAATCCTCTTCACTTGCAGTAATTCCTGCCTATGCCGGTCCCCCAGCCTTTTCTCCCCTATGCTCGGCAAGTCTAAGGTCCTCTGATGTAATCAAGTCCAATGCAGGGATACATGGATGCCAGGGGATAGTAGTGCTACCTGCCGGGGAGTGGAGGCTCAGATAAGTAAAAGTAATTTTTGCAGCTCCAAGACTGAAACAAGCAGTTAAAGTGATTATAAACCCATTCAGTTTAAAATAGAAATGAAAAGCAAAACAATTTTGTATAAATTTAGAAAAACATTATAAATATCCATTTCCTCTTTTTTTTAGAAGTGATCACACTCCCTCTGTTCTCAGCTGCATAAGAGCAGTGGGGAGGAGAAGCAGCAGCACACTGAGCTTGCCAGTGAATGGCTATTCAGCGAGGAGCATGTCAGGTAAGTCTGATCATTGGAGGAGAGTACACTGAGTTCCCAACACAGCTAGAGAACTGACCACAGTGTGCTCTCCTGCTTAGTGTGGACAGTTCTTAATAGAAAAACAAGGGGACTAGCAGTAACACCAGGGATTTCACAAAAAGCAAACGATACAAAGAGAACAGGATACTTTCTCATACAAGTACATGGTACAGCAGGCACCTATCAGAAATATGAAGTGTTGGGGTAACAAACGATTTAACTGCTGTAGCATCAGCACAGCCCCACGGCAAGGGAGAATTTTTGGGCTTCCTGGATTTGGGCTTTAAACAAATAAAGTAAAATTGACTCAAATTTTCTGTTTCCCTTGTATTTTGCAATTTTTATTTGTTAGGTGTTACTCCATGGGGGAGTCTGGCATTTATCAGTGGCAATATCGAGCATATAGATGTTAAAGTGGTAGTAAACCCTTACAATCCACTTTTTGCTAGAGGTAAGCCTATAATAAGGCTTACCTGTAGCTACCCAGGATATTTCCTAAACCTGCACGGCTTAGGAGATATCCCTTGTAACTGCATGTGCCGACGTGCTATGCATACAAGCTCATTATGCCTTTGTCTTTCGGGTCTTTTTTTTTTTTCATGTGGGTTTACAACCACTTTAATAAATTCATTCAATTTAAAACGTCATTGTGAACAGAAGCACACCAAAAATATTACAGGAGCCCTGTACACCCCAGTACAAGACAGCAATTATTGGGCCATTGCCTGCAATGGAGTGAGTGACTTCCAGCTCTATGTTACCTGAATTCTGTGTTTGGCTTCAGTAAAGTATTGATTCGGTTCACTATCCAGCTGAAGAGACGCCCATATAGGGCTTTAGACATGGCATCTCTGACGTCAGCTGCTTTTTCCACTGTGTTCTGGCGGATTATGGTTTCTCCCCGTGCCACCACACAATGAGAGGTTAGAGCATCTCGTAGTTCATCAGCTTGGATACAAAGCAAAGAGGCAGCTGAAAAAGAAAAAATGAAATTGTCTTATAGGGGATCTTCATGGCTGGTTTAAAAACCAGCCTGGCCACAGCTGGGAGCACAAAATGAAATGGCATCTTACCTTCTGTCAGTAAGAACATCAGTTTCAAAGATGTTTGTTATGTTCCCATTACAACAAGGTAATATTATACTACAGACCGGGTCATCTTTACATTCTTTACATTTCTTCTGAAATCACCTATTTATGGAAATATTCACATCTGTTGAGATGGAGCTTGTAGTAAACCTGTGTGAATGTGTGCTGTGTTTTTAAGGAACAAGGGATGTCATCCCAATCTTGACTTCCCTACCTAGTGAAACACTCATCTGGAACAGACATCCATCCAGAGGATGAAAAGGTCTGAAAAGGTCTGAAACATTCATCCTGAATTTTTGCTGCAGTTGACTCATTCATCAGGCTCTAATTATCAGAACAAGATAAAAGCCTCAGAGTTTGCACCTCTTAAAATCAAGTCAACCATGGCATACTTCCTCTCTCACTAATGCAGACCATACATGGGTTGAATTTCAAACTATTTTTTTTTTCGAAAATCAGAAATGTTCTGCATTTTGTGATCCGATGGTGCCACCATAGATTTCAAAATTCGACCAACCAAGCCTTCAATTTTACCTCATTAGCTGGACACTTTTCGTGGCTGGGAATCTTTTTTGATTACCGTATATACTCGAGTATAAGCCGAGATTTTCAGCCTCTTTTTTGAGGCTGAAAGTGCCCCCCTCGGCTTATACTCGAGTCATCGCTGTCTGCCCGCTCGATCAGCGTGTCGAGCAGACAGACAGCGGCCATTCTATCATTCAAAAGCCGCGCCTCCGGCTCCGCCTTCGCCTGTGATAGGCGGAACACTGAATTTCCCAGCAGCCTGTGTTCCGCCTATCACGGACATCGTATCATCCTCGTACTACGGACGAGGATGATACGATGTCCGTGATAGGCGGAACACAGGCTGCTGGGAAATTCAGTGTTCCGCCTATCACAGGCGAAGGCGGAGGCTTTTGAATTTTACAATGGCCGCCGAGGTGCCGACGAAGAGGGCACGGGACGGAGGCAAGGCAAGGCACGGCACGGCACGGGACGGGACGGGACGGAGGCAAGGCAAGGCACGACACGGGACGGAGGCAAGGCACGGCGGCAAGGCACGGCACGGGACGGAGGCAAGGAGGCAAGGCACGGGACGGAGGCTCGGGACAAAGGCTCGGGACACAGGTAGGCTGGACACACACACACACACACACACACACACACACACACACACACACACACACACACGGATGGATGGATGGATGGAGACACACACACACAGGGATGGATGGATGGAGACACACACACACAGGGATGGATGGATGGATGGATGGAGACACACACACACAGGGATGGATGGATGGATGGACACACACACACACAGGGATGGATGGACGGACACACAGGGATGGACGGACACACAGGGATGGACGGACACACAGGGATGGACGGACACACACACAGGGATGGACAGGCATGTCTCACCCTCGGCTTATACACGAGTCAATAAGTTTGCCAGTTTTTTTGGGGGTAAATTGGGGGCCTCGGCTTATATTCGGGTCGGCCTATACTCGAGTATATACGGTATATTTCTCACACAATTCTCCCATCATTGATTAGAAATTCCTTTGTTTTTCCAAACATTTTCAACATGCCCGATTACTCAAATTCAATGACCGCACGAGAATCAGCTGTTGCTGCAGCCCACTAATGGTGCGAAATTTGAAAGGAAATTCCTAGTTACGATTTTCGTAAAAAGAGAATTCTTTTGGAATTTGACCCATGTATAGCCTGTTTAAGACTGATGTAAGCTGGTATTATAAAATAGTAGTGATGCACTGAATTTTTTATTGGCCGAAACATATCGGCTGAAAAATGTGTTTTATGCATTCTGCCGATAGAGAAAAAGGTGCCAATAATGGTGCAGAAAACGCACCTGATTTTGCCACAATTGTGCTGCAATTTTGCCATGATTTCACTGCAATTTTGCAGCATTTTTACTATTATTATTATTATAATACAGGATTTATATAGCGCTGACAGTTTATGCAGCGCTTTACAACATTAGGGCAGACAGTGCAATTACAATACAATTCAAGACAGGGGGAATCAGAGAGCCATGCTCGTTAGAGCTTACAATCTAGCAGTCAAGTTATACAAAAGTGTGAGGGATGAGCTAATGGAGAAGATAGTGCAATTGTTAGATGGAGGCAGGATAGGCTTCTCTGAAGAGGAACGTTTTCAGGGATCGCCTAAAAGTGGATAATTTGGGAGACAGTCTGACAGATTTGGGGTAGTGAATTCCAGAGGATGGGCAAGGCTCGGGAGAAGTCCTGGAGGCAGATATGGGAGGAGGTAATGAGGGAGCTAGAGAGCAGGAGGTCTTGGGAGGAAGGAAGAGGACGATTTGGTTGGTATTTTGAGGCTAGGCTAGTGATGCAGCTGAGGGCAGAGTTGTGGATGGCTTTGTAACTTATTGTTAGTATTTAATTTGTTGGGCAAGTGGCAGCCAATAGAGGGATTGGTAGAGAGGGGTAGCAGACACTGTGTGGTTTGTAAGGTGGATGAGTCTGGCAGCAGCATTCATGATGGACTGAAGGGGGGATAGTCTATTTAAAGGTAAGCCAGTGAGGAGGGAATTGCATTAGTCAAGGCGAGAGATAACCAGGGAGTGAATCGGGAGATTTGTGGTTTTCATTGGTTAGAAAGGGACATAGTTTAGAGATGTTGCAGAGGTTGAGATGGCAAGCTTTGGAAAGTGATTGGATGTGGGGCCAAAAGGAGAGTTCAGTGTCCAGGATAACACCTAGCATGCTAACATGTGGGGATGGGTGGATGGTTGTGCCATTGCTTTTGACAGATAAGTCAGGGGAAGAGGCACATGGGGGTGGAAATATTATAAGTTTGTTTTTGGACAAGTTGAGTTTGAGGAAGTGGTGTGACATCCAGACAGATATGTATGTTTGTAAGTTAGTGATGCGTGAGGAGCTGACCCAGGGAAGAGGTGTAGATTGAAAGTAAAAGAGGTCCAGGAACAGAACTTTGGGGGACCCCGACGGAGAAGGGAAGAGGAGTGGAAGAAGTAGAATTGAAAGTGACACTGAAGGTGCGTTGGGATAGATAGGATGAGAGCCACTGAAGTGCACAGTCACAGAGACCAAGGGAGTAAAAATTTTTGAGGAGGAGGGGGTGGCCAACCGTGTCAAAGGCAGCTGAAAGGTCCAGAGGTAGGAGTACAGAATAGTGTCCGTTGGTTTTTGCAGTTAGTAGGTCATTTGTGAGTTTTAAAAGAGCCGTTTCTGTGGAGTGTTGAGGACAAAATCCAGATTGAAGGGGATCAAGAAGGTTATTCTTAATGAGGTAGTCACTCATTTGGTTGTAAACCAGGCGTTCAAGGAGTTAAGAGGAAAAGGGGAGCAAGGAGATAGGCCGTAGATTGTTAAGATTGGTAGGGTCCAAGGACGGCTTTTTAAGTATGGGGGTGACCAGTGCATGTTTTAGAGCATTGGGGATAATGCCAGAGGTGAGGGAGAGATTGAAGATGTGAGTTAGAGAGGTAGGATAGAGTCAGAGGGCGACCGTAGTGTTTGAGAGGGAATAGGGTCCAGGGGACAGGTGGTTAGGTGGGCATTAGAAAGGAGTTTAGCAACTTCATCTGTAGTAGCAGATTTGAATAAGGGGAGTGTCAATTGTACCTGTTGTAATGGGGTCTTAACTGGGGGAGATACCTGTAGAGTGGAGATTTCATCACGGATTGTATCAATCATGTTTTTGAAGTGATTAGCAATCTCCTGGGCAGTGAGGGAGTCAGTGGGTAGAGGCTGAAGTAGAGAGTTGATTTTTACTACGATTTTACTGTGCTTATGGTGTGTTTTTCATGTGTTTTTTGAGTCATGTAACCTATCAAAAACATAACATGTGCGTTATTGATGTGTTCTTGCTGCGTTTTCAATGCATTTCAATGGAAAAGGGAGTTTTTAGTGCATTTTTTTTAACTGACCAAAGATGCAGCAAGCAAGATTTTTAACACCACAGCAAAAGCGCAATGAACCAGTGTGAAGACATACATAGGATTTAAAGGGATGCATTTTTCTTGCGATAAAGGTGCCGAGAATGACTGAAAATAAATTCATATTAAAATGGAGTAGATAAGTGCAACTAAAAATAAACTGGTAAATGGATCACTAACAGTGCAAAAAAAAAAAAAAATATGTGCAAATAGATACTGTGCTAAAAAGCTGTGCAAAAAACACAAATGTGTGCAAAATTGCAAATATTCTGTGAGGAATAACAGTGTTGTGCCAAACGTGACCGTCTTGCCCAACAAACCACTGATATGTTCCTATAAGGTAAATGGCAGTTCCAAATAATGTGCAAAAGAGCAAAAATGTGCAGAGAATATGCTGTGCAGTAAATAATGTGCAAAGACGCTGTGCAAACAAAGGGGAAGACCACAGATTGTACAAAATCTGAATGAATAGAGTGGCAGATATACTTACTATGTTGGTAACTCTCTATGCATTGCAACACATGTCCTCCTGATGAAGGCACGTGGGGTGACGCAATGCATAGAGAGTCACCGACATAGTAAGACTCTCCACTCTATTCATTTTTACATTGTAAGTGTACATTTGGCTGCTCTTAATATAGATTGTATTAGTGATTTAACATATTACGCTATGGAAACCTTTCCTCTATTCCTCATACATGATCGCTATATGTGAATACCGCAAATGCACTGGTTTATTTGAGCCATAAGACGTAAGAGAACATCCACTATTATGAGGGATCGGTGGTGATTACCTTACCCTTTGACTGATGTAAGCTGATTTTCTGCTGTATAAAGGTAAGAGCATGGGGAGAATTGAAAGAATTGAATGACACACCCGAAGAACATTCATTGGAGAATTTCATTGAGGATTCTAGTTTAAGTGTTGCTGCATTTTCCTCTGTTGTTTTATTTCTCTGTGTGCGTGGTGGATACACACACATTAGAACTGACAGTATACTCACAGAGAACTGCTATAGTTTATTGTTATACATATCATTTACGCAGCATTGTTTTAACATAGACACACAGGTTTATTGTTTTAATACGCAGCATTATAGATTATAATTTATTGCACAGAAAAACAGCACATTTATACTGTTCATGATTATCGCAGTATTCACTGCATTTATCGTCACAGGATTTTTGTACAATCTGTGGTCTTCCGTAGTCAAGGCGAGAGATAACCAGGGAGTGAATTAGAAGCTTGGTGGTGTCATTAGTTAAAAAGGGGCGTATTCTGGAAATGTTGTAAAGGATAATGCGGCATGATTTGGACATGGATTGGATGTGGGCCTGAAATGACAGTTCAGAGTCTAAGGTTACCCCTAGCACCCTGGCATGTGGAAACGGACTTATAGATGTGCCATTGATCTTGACAGAGAAGTCAGGGAAGGGGGCATGTGGCCTTGCAAAAGTATTCACCTACCTTGGCTTTTTACCTATTTTGGTACAATAGAGTCTTTAGTTCACAGTTTTTTTTAATCTAAATTATACAGTGCTTTACAAAATTATTCACCCCCTTAGCTATTTTACCTATTTTGTCACGTTACAGCCTTTAGTTGAAAAAGAAAATTGAATCTGAATTATATGTGATGTATCAGAACACAATAGTCTAAGTTGGTGAAGTAAAATTAGAAATATATATACATAAAGCAATTTTACAGAAATAAAAAATGGATAATTGGCATGTGTGTATGTATTCACCCCCTTTGTTATGAAGCCCATAAAAAGCTCTGGTGCAATCAATTACCTTCAGAAGTCACATAATTAGTGACATGATGTACACCTGTGTGCAATCTAAGTGTCACATGATCTGTCATTACATATACACACCTTTTTTAAAGGCCCCAGAGGCTACAACACCTAAACAAGAGGCACCACTAACCAAAACACTGCCATGAAGACCAAGGAACTCTCCAAACAAGTAAGGTACAATTTTGTTGAGAAGTACAAGTCAGGGTTAGGGTATAAAAAAAATCGAAATCTTTGATGATCCCTAGGAGCACCATCAAATCTATCATAACCAAATGGAAAGAACATGGCACAACAGCAAACCTGCCAAGAGACGGCCGCACACTAAAACTCACAGACCGGGAAAGGAGGGCATTAATCAGAGAGGCAGCACAGAGACCTGAGGTAACCCTGGAGGAGCTGCAGAGTTCCACAGCAGAGACTGGAATATCTGTACATAGGACGACAATAAGCCATATGCTCCATAGAGTTGGGCTTTATGGCCGAGTGGCCAGAAGAAAGCCATTACTTTCAGCAAAAAACAAAATGGCACGTTTTGAGTTAGCGAAAAGGCATGTGAGAGACTCACAAAATGTATGGAGGAAGGTGCTCTGGTCTGATGAGACTAAAATTTAACTTTTTGGCCATCAAAGAAAACGTTATGTCTATCGCAAACCCAACATATCACATCACACAAAGAACACCATCCCCACAGTGAAACATGGTGGTGGTAGCATCATGCTGTGGGGATGTTTTTCAGCAGTCGGGACTGGGAAACTGGTCAGAGTTAAGGGAAAGATGGATGGTGCTAAATACAGGCATATTCTTGAGCAACACCTGTACCACTCTGTGTGTGATTTGAGGCTAGGGTGGAGGTTCATCTTCCAGCAGGACAATGACCCCAAACACACTGCTAAAGCAACACTTGAGTGGTTTAAGGGGAAACATGTAAATGTGTTGGAATGGCCTAGTCAAAGCCCAGACCTCAATCCAATAGAAAATCTGTGTTCAGACTTAAAGATTGCTGTTTACAAGCACAAACCATCCAACTTGAAGTAGCTGGAGCAGTTTTGTAAGGAGGAATGGGCAAAAATCCCAGTGGTAAGATGTGGCAAGCTCATAGAGACTTATACAAAGCGTCTTGGAGCTGTGATAGCCGCAACAGGTGGCTCTACAAAGTATTGACTTTAGGGGGGTGAATAGTTATGCACTTTGACTTTTTCAGTTATTTTGTTAATTCTAGGTTGTGTCAGCAACAAAACACGAAAAATGCGGGGTGAATATTTTTGCAAGGCACTAAATCTCAGAGCGGCACAGTGGTGTAGTGGATAGCACTCTCCCCTAGCAGCAAAAAGGGTCACTGGTTTGAATCCCAACAACACTTCCTGCCTGGAGTTTGCATGTTCCCCCCCGTGCTTCTGTGGGTTTCCTCCAGGTACTCTGGTTTCCTCCCACACTCCAAATACATGTGGTAGGTTAATTAGATCCTGTGTAAGTTGGTCCTAGTGTGTGTGTGTGTGTGTATGTGTATGAATGTGAGTTAAGGACTTTAAATTGTAAGCTCCTTGAGGGTAGGGGTGGCTGTGAATGTATATATAAAGCACTGCATAAATTGACAGAGCTATGATATGTAAAGCACTGCATAAATTGACAGTGCTATATAAGTACCTGAAATAAATAGATATATTAAAAACTGTAATTTTTGGTTTTGGCCAAGCGCATCCTGAACTTTTAGTTTAGGGCCATTTGGTGCACCTCTATAACATAGGGCATACCAAATAAGTCCTCAGGCCTTAGGACAGAGTTTATTAGAAAGATGCTTCTATAAAGCATATCATACCAAACAGCACCTTACATTAAAGCGGTGGGCCGGCTGATTTTTTTTTTTTTTAACATCCCTGGAGGTATGATTCAGTCTGCTTTTAGGTTCTGAAAGCGGTACAATTATTTTGCATGGAAATTTGGCGTTTTTATTATTTTGTAGTCCTGTAATTCTTAGGAACAACTCTCTTAAATCTGTTCAAACCAGAGTCTAGCAGACATCCCGGGTATGATAAAGTTTATAATATAATAAAGAATAATAAAAAATATTCAATAATGTAATCAAATCCTAAAACACTGAAAAAGGGACACTTTTTGGTTGCTATGGACAATCTCCAAATTCCAGGCAGAAAAAACAGTATTTATAATATAAAAGTGCATGCAGGGCACTGGACAGACCACTAGGGACAAAGGGGGTGTGTATTTTTTAATACAGTACTGTAATCTGTAAGATTACAGTACTGTGTGTGTTTTGTGTGTTTTAACTTTTTTGAATTTGCCGCCGTTCTCCGCTCCCGTGCGCCGTAACGTCGCAGGGAATGGAGCTCAGCGGCATTCGGCACTGTGAATCGAGCGGAGGACGGCTCGCTCACACAGCGCGGAGGACATCGCTGGATCCAGGGGACAAGGTAAGTAACTCTCACTGTGTCCTCCCTGCATCCAGCGATGCGATCCCGAGTCTAGCTCGGGGTTACCGCTCCTGTCAGTAAAATCCCAACCCGAGCCAGACTCGGGATTACCGCTAGGGTGCCCGCGATGTTGGCCGCCCGAGATCGACCCATCCCTCGGCTCTCGGGCACCGCCATTCTAACTAAGGGAAACAGGCAGTGGAGCCTTGCGGCTTCACTGCCCGTTTCCTACTGCGCATGTGCACCGAGACTGTAAAAGAAAACCCTGTAATGTCTGCATTAGGGGGCTGAGCGTATTACAAAGATTTCCTACACAGTGGTATGATAAGATATTTATGCGGGAATCACAATATTTCTTATCAGGCTTTATTTAGACCCGCTTAGCAGGCTTTATTTAGACCCGTCCACCTGAAACCCATTTAAAGTATCATTCAGCACCCTGGGTCTGGTCTGTTGCAAAGTATAAGGAATTTGGGGATTTTTTTTTTTTTTTGCTCAGGCAATACTTCTTGTGCATTTTAGCATGCATTCTTGCAGACTTAGACCGTCTATTAAAAAAGCTTCCTACAGCCAAAAATAGTATTATAGAATTGTAAACTGTGTGATGAGGTGTCAGCAGTATTTTAGGAGCGCTCTTTATATGTGACGTTTCTTTTGTTGTTCCATCAGAATCCATTATGTTAATATGTATCAAATCTCAGGAGCTGAAGCACAGCTGCAGTATCAAGACTAACTTGCTGCTGTTGACTAAAAACAATACACCGAGTGTTTAATGGGATGAAAATCGGATGTGCTCTACTTCTTTGACACTTTCAGAAATCTGCCTGTGATAAAGATTTGGGTAAAGTAAACTTGTATATACAGAGGATGCCATTTACTGTTGTGCTGCCCCGCTGGCACCAAAATAAATATGCAGATTAAGAAAGGTGAATTAAAGCACTAACTATAGCTGAAATTTTTTTTTGGACAAAAACACAAATCATTTGACAGGTGAAAAAAGATTTTAAAAATTCACTATATTACCAAAAGTGTTGGGACACCTGCCGTTACACGCTCATGAAGTTTAATGGCATCCCAGTCTTAGTCCATAGGTTTCAATATTGAGTTGGCCCGCCCTTTGCAGCTATAACAGCTTCAACACTTCTGGGAAGGCTGTCCACAAGGTTTAGGAAGCATTCTGTATGAATGGTCAAACATTCCCATAGACACACTCCTAAATCTTGTGGACAGCCTTCAAAGAAAAGTTGAAGCTGCTGTAGCTGCAAAGGGTGGGCCAACTCAAATTGAACCCTACGGACTAAGAATGGGATGCCATTAAAGCTCATGTGCGTGTAAAGGCCGGCGTTCCAATACATTTGGTAATATAGTGTATGTATTTCAAATGTATGAATGTTTATTTACAAAGAATTTAATAGAGACCCATTGTTGCCTAGACTTTTCTACCAGTAAGATTTTATTCCAAGCTCTATAAACAATGCTGTACTGTGCTTCACCTTTAACATCCACCTTTTAAGGATGCTTTAGTCTACACTGGTACTGGTGCATTTTACAGCCTGGGAAACATAGCCATAGCCCTACTGTAGGGATCAGAGTATATGAGTCAGAATGCTCATAGAGAATGCATGGTAAATCAGCTGCAAGTCAAAAGTGCGGGACATAGACGGTGATAAGGATTCAGAAGCTTAAACCGGGGATTAGCCAGAAAATAAAAAGCTTAACAAGACACAATTGAAGCAATATGCAAATGTGTAGTCATAGATCACAGCTAGGTGATGTTCTAGCAAGGTCAGCACAAACGAGAACAGAAACATAGCTATGCCTTGCAATATTAGGGGCATGGGTTCAAATCCCAACCATGACACTATCTGGATGAGTTAGTGTGGGCTTCCTTCCATACTCAAAAGACATACTTCATTGACTTCTGTCTAAATTGGTCCTATAATGTGAGATAAGGACCTTAGATTGTAAGCTTCTCAAGGGTAGCAAGTTATGTAAATATACAAAATATATATGTGAATTATTGATGCTATAGATATATATATATATATATATATATATATATATATATATATATATATATATATATGTGTATATATATATATATATATACAGTGTATATATATATATATATATATATATATATATATATATATATATACAGTGTATATATATATATATATATATATATATATATATATACTGTATATTCATTTAAAAATGGCAAAATAGTTACTTATATAAACTTTACAACAAGCAATGTGTGAGATGAAAACACGTTTAGTAAATCGGACCGATCAGGATAACTTTCGACACCTGCTGATGCACAGGTGTGTCCCTTCTCAACCTCCTGCTGCACAACATGCGTGATGACATATAGAGAATGCCAGAACATGCACCTGGGCACAGGAGGTGAAAAGGAATGCAACCGTAACCAACAGCAGCAGTGCAGAAGGACCATGGAACAGCTCCAGGTTGCAAAAGAGGGAGGAACCAGCAGAAGGATGCACCAGTAAGATCAAATCAACAGCTGATTGCCCAAGGGCATCTTATGCCATGTACACACGTAGCAGACTATCCAGCGGAGTCCGGCGGAGAGATTGGAGTGCAAAAATACTTTCTTAGTCCGCCGGACTTTTGGGTAAAAAAAGTCCGCCAGTGCCTACACACGGGCAGATTCCACCGGATTGTTTGATCGTGTGTACGAGACATTAGCTAGCTGACCATTCCATGGCGTGCATTGACTACCCAGGCTATGCAAGCATGCTACTGGTTAAGTCCCTGGCACAAGCATTTCCAAATCAAGACATTTTCAAGTACATAGTAGGTGCAAATCATGATAGAGAAGAAAAAGAAGACCCTTACAGTTTTCAAGTACTGATGGGTTGGCAATGTTGCTTTTGTCTATCTGGTGCTCTGAAGCCACTGAAGTGAAGTCAATGTTCCCCACATTTAGAATAGAGGCAAGAATGCTGTACACACTTCCTAGCTCCTGTAACCAAATTGGACACAATCACAACATGTTTGTTAACGGATCTATAATTAGTATGGCATTTCATCTCTTCATGAATGGTGGTTGCGAAACAGGATGTGGAATTAGAAATATGTCATTGGAATACAAGGATAAATCGGCAGAGTACTTATAACAAGACTGACCCATCGGGAACACACACAATTCCATAGCTGCTCAAACCCGATTCCTCCTGCACATGGACAACTTGAGTGCCGGCCATCACAGCCTGTATTACAGTGCGTACAGTAATACCTTCAACCCAAAACCAACCTTCCTTGATGTGTTTCACCACTCCTGGCTTTCTCACAAGGATAGTGGAAGTCCTTCCCTTATCCTTGTGAGCAAGCCAGGAGTGGTGAAACTGCAAGAAGAGCTAATTGGAGTGCGGCTGATATTTTTTCCTATTTCTAACACTGACCAATACTTACCATACATGTAATTTAGAGATGTTTCAGTTTGTAGCATTCAGTTTACATTTGCATTAATATTAATATTCCTTGCTTTGAGTATTAAAACCAAATTCAGTCTTCAGTTAAAATCAGCTAAATGCCAGGTTTATCAAAAAAAAAGGGGTTTATTTACGAAAGGCAAATCCACTTTGCACTACAAGTGCAAACTACAAGTGCAAAGTGCACTTGAAATTGCACTGAAAGTGCACTTGGAAGTGCAGTCACTGTAAATCTGAGGGGTAGATCTGAAATGAGGGGAAGCTCTGCTGATTTTATTATCCAATCATGTACAAGCTAAAATGCTGTTTTTTATTTTCCTTGTATGTCCCCCTCGGATCTACAGTGACTGCACTTCCAACTGCACTTTCAGTGCAATTTTAAGTGCACTTTGCACTTGTAGAAAATTTGTTGAGAATTCGGCCCAAAATAAAAAGAGACTTTGGAGGTTATTTACTAAAGGCAACTCCACTTTGCACTTGTAGTCACCTAGTCAGCAATAAGAAACCTTACAGGTGTTGTAATTTCTCTCCAAATTATACCAAAAAAAGAAAAAAAAAGGTTTGCCGCATAAGGCCATACATGGGTTGAATTCTGAACAAATCTTCTTTCAAAAAAACAATTCTGTGCCTTTTTGTGATTTGATGGCGCCACCATTGATTTCAAAATTTGACCAACCAAGCTTTCAATTTCACCTCCTGTTGCTACATAAATTTTATGGCTGGGAATCTTCTTTTCTTTCTGGGAATTTTATTTTCTTTCCGGGAATTTTCTATTATTGTGCTCATGCGCATTTTCTTTTTCGATTATATTTCTCACACGATTCTCTCATCATTGATTAGAAGATTGTTAGTTTTTCAAAAAATTTCCGAACCATGTATGGCTGGCTTTAGGCTGGCCATACATTATACAAATCTCTTGTACAATTATCCTTTAGATTTACCAAAACTATGTAATATGAGCTCCAACCTAAACACTTTCAATGTGTATGCAGGCAGGCCCTTGCACTACAGAGCTGAAGGTAAATCTAAAGGAATTTGAATAAGAAAATCGTATAATGTAATGTAATGTATAATGGCCAGCCTTAGTTATTAGTTGTACTAATTTTTTCGCAATTTTTTCGCCACCCACTACTTCCACAATTGTAGAGCAGGACAGAATCTGTGTGATAGAGAGGTTCTGATTTGACGGTTCTCTCTAAGCAGAGGAATCAGGTTCTTTTTAAGAGTATAAACTGGCTGACAGGTTCATAAATGATATCCTCATAAAATAATATTTTGTTTTCTTTTAATATTTTATATTACATGAAAAAAATAACACACATATTCCTTTTATCAGTGTACATACAAATGTATTAAGTTAGCTGCCATTTTTAAATAGCAAGGAAAAGAGACCGTACTACTCACCTCCATTGTAAAGCCTATTACCTTGAAACATTGCTCAATTAAGTCAAACTGAGTTTTATAGAATGTGTTATTCATAAAATCCTGTACCATTTTAATATGCTCGTTTTGCAGGTACCTGAAAGTGGAGAGATAAATGATTAGCACTTAATTCAGAGTCAGGATAAAGCAATATCTTGCCTTTTCTTGGCAACATGCGTCCTATAATTGATGGAGTTACCTGGGAGGCTTGTTTTCCGGCAATTTATAATGGGCAAGTTTTTTCTTCTCTGACAAGCCCGCATAAATATAATAAAAAATGTGAAAATTCTTCTCTCCTCTGTTGGAAAAAAAAAAAAAAACATGAAGAGTAATGACATGTCAACGTCGAGCATTATTACTAAAATGATAATAAAAGTAAATAATAATTGTTAAATACAGTATATAGTTAATGTCTCCATTTTCCTTTAAGAAACTGTGGAACTATTTGTGTGGTAACAAAAAAAAGGTGTTGTGATGCCTCCAACTTTCCAGTGTATGTGAACAAAAATAAAATTTTTGTTGGTCGTGTTTGTGACCACACCTACTATAGACGTTCCAAAGCCTTGCTTGGGAAAAAATAAGGTGCAATGATACAGAGGAGGCTTTTCCTTCTGTCATATCTGCAAAGAATGGGTGCAGGAATATAGCTTTTGAGGGAGTCACGGTAATAGCATATTAGATCCTTCACTAGTAGGAACAAGTGTATTTAGTGGGTTTCCACTTTTAAAAAGCACACCCTGCTTTTTAATTAGAGTTTTCCGGGGCATGCTGGGTCAATGTGATCACAAGGGGGTGGAGTCACACGCTGAGGTCAGCTACGGTATTTAAGAAATGTCAGACGGAAGAGCAAACAATCTTCAAACAGGCAGTAGGAGTTTTTTTATAATTTTTACTTTTTTCGGGTCCGGCGGTGGCAGTGGTCGTCGTGATTGACGATGGATCTACTTCGGGGGGACTTTTTTTTTTTTTTATAAAGGAATTGTCAAACCCTTGTGTTGTGTCTTTATTCACTTTTTACACTTTGTTGGTGAATGGGTAGGGGTATTATATGCCCCACACTCATTCACATGGTGGGGGGAGGTAGAAGTTGCAGGGTCCCCTTGTTTAAGAGGGCTTTCAGATTCTGATAAGGCCCCCGTCTGCAGACCCCCACCCAAAGTTGTGGGGAAGAGGCCCTTGTTCCCATCAACATGAGGACAAGGTACTTTGAGGGCATGTGGCTTGGTATGGCTCTGGAGGGAGGGAGTGCTTGCTCGTCCACCCCTTTCGTGGCCTGCCAGACTGCATGCTCGGATAAGAGCCTGGTATGGATTATGGGGGCCATTTTTTTTACATTTTGGTGTGGGGTCCCCCTTAAAATCCACACCAGACCTGAAGGGCCCGGTATGGATTGGGGGGGGATATGCTTTTTTTCTGACTTTTCTATTGCCGGCATTCATCAGTTGTTAAGGAAGGGACAGCCGGGTTCTCAGCCAACTCCTTAAGAACCAGCTATTCTTCAAATCGGCCAATCATATTTTGACCAATTTTTGAATCATTCCGATAATTTGTAATTTGTTAGAAAATTATTAAAATAAATTAAATGAATTATGAAATGAATCAACAAAACAATTTTGGGGGCAGTGGAAGAAGGGTGGAACGGAGAAGACTGGATCAAACAGCCTTTTTACACAATGTAGAGGATTAGCCCCTTAGGTTCCACAGTGAGTATAACAAGCATGCTTTACTGCATATGCAGACTGATTTTACTGTTTAGTAACACTTTCAAGTGATAATAAAGTCTTGTTTTATTTTTGTTAAAAATAACAAACATGCTATACTTACCTGCTCTGTGCAGTGGTTTTGCACAGAGCAACCCAGATCCTCCTCTTCACAGGTCCCCCTTCGGCACTCCTGGTCCCTCCCTCCTGTTAAGTTCCCCCATAGCAAGCTGCTTGCTCTGGGGGCACCCGAGCCAAGCTGCAGCTCCCTGTGTCCATTTAGACACGAAGCAGTGGTCCGGCCCTGCCCCCTTTCTGTACTTATTGGCTTATTGGTTAACAGCCATCTCAGTCAATGTAGAGGGAGAGTCCTGAACAGCCATGTCTCTCGTGCAACATCGCTGGATTGAGATGGGGCTCAGGTAAGTATTAGGAATGCTGAGGGGGCTGCTGTACACAGAAGTTTTTTTTATCTTAATGCATAGAACGCATTACGATAACAAACCTTCTGCCTTTACAAACACTTTACCTCTAGACAGAGGTTTTAACTCTTCCCCACTCCAAAATTAAAAGAAAAAAGTGGATGAAGTTGGTATCGTGAGAGAAACACGGGAGCTGTTAATATATTTCTTTATTTTTCAGCAGTCAGACATGGTCTTGACTCAATTCCACAACATCGCGTACAGCACTTACATAGCTTGGTGGACAACCCTGGACTTCTCGAGCAGGTACTCTGAAATCTGTGCTGCTACCACTGTGCCATTCTTAGCAAATTTCATTTCTAAGTATTTCCCAAAGCGACTTGAATTCTCATTAATGATAGTGCAGGCATTTCCGAAGGCTTCAACTAGGTTATTCACCTGTAAGATCTTCTCCTGTAATGTCCTGTTATTTGCCTAAAAATTAGAAGCAACAGTAACTAACATGAAAACCAGTACATGCATTAAACTAGAATCACTTAGACCAAGCTTTGTTCATCTGCACATACACCTTCTAAGGCTGTACACTATGATGCAGAAGGTTTTGCATATATTGTATTTGTTGGGACCCTGCCCTATACTGTTGTGTCTCTAATTAAATGTGTTTGTTTCTAGGCTGTAACTAGCCTGAGCTTTTGTTTACCTTTTTTCTTGGCTCTGTTTTCTTAAGCTTGGTACACACTCAACCCAGTGGGTTGAACGCAAAAATCTGTCAGCTCCGGTTGGATCCACTGTACTAACTATGCAAAGCTGGTACAGCGAACTCCCCTGCTGAATTGTTGTGATGGCCCCTCCCCACCAGAACACTCCAATCAGTGCTCTACATCATTGATTGAGGGTGCTGATTGGGAGTCAATCGGCTGCTGGTTTTCCAGCAAGCTCGTCTGACAGAAGCTGGCCAAATGGTCCTTGTTCAGAGGTATGGTTTAGCAAATTATACATTTTAGGTCACCATTCCAGAGTGTTCTCTCCATCCTTTTCTCTCCAAAAAAGGATGGGTGTTTAATGTGTCTCTCTACTTGTCCACAAGCTCAGAGCATGTGCCGGAGTCCCAAGGGCAAAGCAGCTGGGCAGGGTAAGGATCTTTTTGTTAATACATCAGAATACCTGTCCTATTTTATGCTATTTTGGGGTATTCTGCACCCCTAAACCCTCTCTCCTACAATTGAGTTCAGCAATAAAAGGAAATAAGATTAAAATGACTGATGACCAACTAATATTTCACTCCAATATACACTACAGGCCAGATCCTGGAATTGAAATGCTAGCCAGCCACACTACCTAGGGCACCATTTTGCACCACCCCAAGAGAAGGAATGGTGCAGGTATATTTTGGTTTATGCACAGAGCCATCTGAATTTGGGCTCTGTGTAGGACAGCCATTAATCTACTTCAATTTAAAGTAAACCTATCATATACAGTATCTCACAAAAGTGAGTACACCCCTCCCATTTTTGTAAATATTTTATTATATCTTTTCATGTGGCAACACTGAAGAAATGACACTTTGCTACAATGTAAAGTAGTGAGTGTACAGCTTGTATAACATTGTACATTTGCTGTCCCCTAAAAATATCTCAACACACAACCATTAATATCTAAACCGCTGGCAACAAAAGTGATTACACCCCTACATGAAAATGTCCAAATTGGGCCCAATTGGCAATTTCCCCTCCCCGGAGTCATGTGACTCATCAGTGTTACAAGGGGAGCAGGTGTGTTAAATTTGGTATAAATCACTCTCACACTCTCATACTAGTAGTCACTGGAAGTTCAACATGGCACCTCATGGCAAAGAACTCTCTGAGGATGTGAAAAAAAGAATTGTTGCTCTACATAAAGATGGCCTAGGCTATAAGAAGATTGCCAAGACCTTGAGACTGAGCTTCAGCATGGTGGCCAAGACCATACAGTGGTTTAACAGGACAGGTTCCACTCAGAACAGGCTTTGCCATGGTCGACAAAAGAAGTTGAGTGTACGTGCTCAGCATCATATCCAGAGTGCTACCAGCATTGCTGCAGAAATTGAAGGGGTGGAGGAGTCAGCCTGTCAGTTCTCAGACCATACGCCACACACTGCATCAAATTGGTCTGCATGGCTGTCATCCCAGAAGGAAGCCTCTTCTAAAGTTGATGCACAAGAAAGCCTGAAAACATTTTGCTGAAGACTGGATTACTGGAACCATGACCTGGGGTCTCATGAGACCAAGATAAACTTATTTGGTTCAGATGGTGTCAAGCATGTGTGCCTTGTCGCCTATAGTCAAGCATGGTGGTGGGAGTGTCATGGTCTGAGGCTGCATGAGTGCTGCCAACACTGAGAAGCTACAGTTCATTGAAGGAAACAACATGTACTGTGACATACTGAAGCAGAGCATGATCCCCTCCCTTCGGAGACTGGGCTGCAAGTATAACATGATTACGACCCCAAACACACCTCCAAGATGACCACTGTCTTGCTAAAGAAGCTGAGGGTTAAGGTGATGAACTGGCCAAGCATGTCTCCAGACCTAAACCCTATTGAGCATCTGTGAGGCATCCTCAAATGGTAGGTGGAGAAGCGCAAGGTCTCTAACATCCACCAGCTCAGTGATGTCGTCATGGAGGAGTGGCAACCTGTGAAGCTCTGGTGAACTCCATGCCCAAGAGAGTTAAGTCAGTGCTGGAGAATAATGGTGGCCACACAAAATATTGACACTTTGGGCCCAATTTGGACATTTTCACTTAGGGGTGTACTCACTTTTGTTGCCAGGGGTTTAGACATTAATGGCTGTGTGTTGAGTTATTTTGAGGGGACAACAAATTTACACTGTTATACAAGCTGTACACTCACTACATTACACTGTAACAAAGTGTCATTTATTCAGTGTTGTCACCAGTGGCGTAACTAGAACCTTCAAGGCCCCGATGCAAGAAACCATGAAGGGCCCCCCTGAACCCCAGCCAGGGCCCTTCCCTCCGAGTTCGGCGGTGGAACTCCAGGGCGTGGTCACAGGTATGACCTTTGTGAGCCCTGTAGTTCCACCACTGGCATCAGTAGTTTTTTTTTATTAGTTTTTTTTTTATTTTTAGGTGCCCTATTGGGGGACTGTCCTTAGGCAGGATGGGGTCCCCATCCCCAGAAGAGATGAGGTCCTTTTCTCCAGGGCAGATGAAGTTACTGCCCCCAGGTGAGAAGGGGTCCCTGTCCCCAAGGGAGATGGGGGTCCCTGTCCCCACGTGAGAAGGGGACCCTGTCCCCAGGGGGAGATGGAGGGGGTATGTAATAGTGTGTGGGGGATGGGGTCCTCTCACTCACCATGACCAAGCTGAAGGCCGCGCACTCATCCATGTTGGCCTGGGCTCCATCCAGTGTGCTGGACGGGCGATCAGCATATCTCCCAGAAAGACCTTTCATCATCTGTGTATGACGGGGGAGGAGGGGGACTGGCAGACAAGCCTGCAGTGTCCTCCGGGGAGGCGGCTCTCATAGGGCTGCACTGCATCTGTGTGCTTAAAGTTTGTTTACCCGGGAGAAGTATGCAGTGCAGTGTGTGCCGGACTCGGGGGGGGGGGGGACTCTGGCTGGGGAGAACAGACATTGGACTGAGTGGCAATGCATGGAGCAGGAGAGGGGTACTCTGAGGAGCTGGCCGAGGACACAGGTCATGCGGGGAATGCACAACTAAAGAGCAGAAAGTGTGATAGTCGAGCATGGAGCTCTGCTAGTCACCCTCCACCTCCAGCCACCCGTGTGCATGGTGCACTGGTACCCCTAGCTGCCTATGCTGCTGCCGGCCATATGTAGAGGGGGCTGCATGGGCCCCCTGCAGCACAGGGCCCAGTTGCGGTCGCAACTGCTGCACCCCCTATAGTTACGCCCCTGGTTGTCACATGAAAAGATATAATAAAATATTTACAAGAATATGAGGGGTGTACTCACTTTTGTGAGATAATCTATGAAACACAGGGGCTGCCATTGCTGACTGCCTCTTCTGAAAGTGCAACAAAGCAGCAGTTGCAGTGAGGGAAAAAGGTATTTGATTCCCTGCTGATTTTGTAAGTTTGCCCACTGACAAAGAAATTATCAGTCTAGAATTTTATTGGTAGGTTTATTGTAGCAGTGAGAGACAGAATAGAAACAAATATATCCAGAAGAACACATTTCAAATTTTTTATAAATTGATTTGTATTTTAATTTGTGAAATAAGTATTTGACCCCCTATCAATCAGCAAGATTTCTGGCTCCCAGGTGTCTTCTATACAGGTAACGAGCTGAGATTAGGAGCACTCTCTTAAAGGGAGTGCTCCTAATCTCATCTTGTTACCTGTATAAAAGACACCTGTCCACAGAAGCAAATATACAATCAGATTCCAATCTCTCCACCATGGCCAAGACCAAAGAGCTGTCTAAGGATGTCAAGGACAAGATTTTAAGAGTACACAAGGCTGGAATGGACTACAATACAATCAACAAGCAGCTTGGTGAGAAGGCGACAACAGTTGGAGTGATTATTCGCAAATGGAAGAAACACAAAATAACTGTCAATCTCCCATGGTCTGGGGTTCCATGGAGTTTCAATGATCATGTGAACGGTGAGGAATCAGCCCAGAATTACAGAGGAGAATCTTGTCAATGATCTCAGGGCAGCTGGGACCATATTCACCAAGAAAACAATTGGTAACACACTACATTGTGAAGGACTGAAATCCTGCAGCACCCACAAGGTCCCCCTGCTCAAGAAAGCACATGTACAGGCCCAAATTAAGTTTGCTAATGAACATCTGAATGATTCAGTGGAGAACTGGGTGAAAGTGTTGTGGTCAGATGAGATCAAAATCAAGCTCTTTGGCATGAACTCAACTCATCGTGTTTGGAGGAGGAGGAATGCTGCCTATGACCCCAAGAACACTATCCCCACTGTCAAACATGGAGGTGAAACATTATTCTTTGGGGTGTTTTTCTGCTAAGGTGGCATGACAACTTCACCACATCAAAGGGACAATGGACAGGGCCATGTACCGTCAAATCTTGGGTGAAAACCTCCTTCCCTCAGCCAGAACACTTAAGATGGCTCATGGATGGGTATTGACAATGACCCAAAACAAGTGACCAAGGCCACAAAGGAGTGGCTCAAGAAGAAACACATTAAGGTCCTGGAGTGGCCTAGCCAGTCTCCAGAACTTATGTGGAGAGAGATGAAGGTTGGTGTTACCAAACATCAGCCTCAAAACCTTAATGACTTGGAGAGAATCTGCAAAGAGGAGTGGGACGAAATTCCTCCTGAGATATGTGCAAACTACAAGAAACGTCTGACCTCTGATTGCCAAAAAGGGTTTTGCCACCAAGTACTAAGTCATGTTTTGTGAAGGGGTCAAATACTTATTTCACTCATTAAAATGCAAAACAATTGATAACTTTTTTGAAATGCCTTCTTCTGGATGTTTTTGTTGTTATTCTGTCTCTCACTGTTAAAATAAACCTACCCATTAAAATTATAGAATGATCATTTCTTTGTCAGTGGGCAAACATACAAAATCATCAGGGGATCAAATACTTTTTTCCCTCATTGTATATTCAATGGAGTTTTTAACTCGATACCTGGATCAGGAGATCTCATTAAAAATTAACTTGTGATTATTATTTTTTTTTTTTACTGCAATTGGGCTTTCCTTTAAATAAGGTTTGGTAACAAGAAATTAACAAAAAAAAAAAACATCAAAATCATCATCAGATGTTGAGATGTTTCCAAAGATTATGTAACAGAATTCCAATATTTAAGACTTTCTGCTGTAAGTAAATATCATTATTATCCCTTAAAGATTATTGGAAAACAAATATCATTTCTATCACCTTTAAATTAAAGTTAAATGGGCTTGTGTTTGCAGTGAAAATTCCCAGAGCATTACTGTGTAAATTTCAGACCTGAAAGAAGCTTTGTTTATGGCATAGTTTTTAGAAGCTTTGTACTAACTTCTCCAGAGAGAAACCTTATTTACACAATGGCGCACGGTATCCACGTTAATTATAGACTTTCAATAATACAATATTGACTGTTAATAATACAAGCTTTTGCAACCATTAGGCTTTATCCACATGGACACTGAGGCCAGTAGACTGTTAATGGGCTGTGAGTTTATGAGGCTTGAGACACCAGGTGCAATTTCAGTTTACAGTCAGGCCAAGTCACTGTATAGGGACACAGAGGACAGACAGTGTGCAATCGGGGCTGCTCACCCACACAGCAGTCAAATTAGAACAAGTGGCTGTGTCCCTGCAGTTGCTGCATCCCCTTAGGCCTAGTTTACCCTATTGAGCCCGCGTTTGTGTGTCCATGGCAGCCCATTCATTTGAAAAGGCTGCTGTGCCTGCGTTTCATGCTGGAAAAAGGTTTATGCCCCATATTATTAAAGCAGCGACAGGGAAATTGCCTGGTGCTTTTGCTTTTTCACCTAAAACCTTGGACATAGTATGAGGGCAGTAAGTCAGAATGCCATCAGATTGTGGAAGGAAGTCAGGTATGGCGAGGCAAGGACGGTGTTTAAACTTTTGCACAAGCATTCTATGGGGTTTATTGGCATATTCATAAAATTTCTGTCTGGCCCAGAACATAGACTTTGAGATCTTACCTATGTCCATAAACTTAATACGGTTACATAAAGAGACAACATGTAGACGTCCCACCGCAGGGAGAGGAGCAAGCGCATCTCTGCAGTGCGTAATTGGTCAAGTAACAACATTTTTTGGAGAGTGGACTCCCGTTTTAAATGAGATCCAGCAGAGATACATTCGCCCCTAAAAAAAGCCTTACGGGCTTCCCATAGGGTGGAAGTCTCTGACACTGTGCCATTGTGGAATTGAAAAAACACTAGTCAGAGCAGACAAGGAGAAATACAAAAAGAATGGGTGCATGATCCGACCACGTTATGGTGTCAATTTCAGAGGATACCAAGTGTGTTAATCAGGGGGCAGACACAAAGAAATTATCTAGGCGGGAGTAGCGTTTATCCGAGGGAGAATAAACCATAAATTGCTTATGCGTGGGATGTTTAACCCACCAGGAGTCAAAAAGGTAATGGGATCTAATGAATTTGCTGGACAAGATGTGGACAATTTATGGGTATGAGATGGTGGAGTGGTTTGGAAAAGAGTGTGTCTATCTTTAGTTGAGGATATGCACATGTTAAAATCTCCACCTATGATCATGAAGGGTTGTAAAAAGGTGTGCATTTTCTCTGACTGCCAAAAGGGGAATCACCAATGATAAACAACCTGATTGATTTTGTAAGTGGGTAGAAACAGGTCGCAGACTTCATCGCTTAGCCAGAGTAATAGGTGACAGATCACTAAAGATTAGAATTTTTGTACCTTTGTAGTCCAGACAACTTCTGTTACGGGTAGCTGTAATGAGGGTTCCTGTACTCACATAGTAGTGAAAGCGAAGAATAATGTCCCTGGGATTGGCACTTGGTGGTGGTTTGGGAGCCAGAGATGTATGGGCTCTATCAAGGATCAATCAATATCTGGAATGTGGGGGGCCAGGGTGACAAACAGGCCCAAAAGATAAGAAAGTATCTCCTTATCATTTATGGATTCAGGGACTCAAAGGATCCGTAGATTTTGGTGGTGTTTCCTGTTTTCCAAGTCTTCCTGCTATATTTGAATTTGAGAGACTGTTGCTTAATAGCAGCATTATCTTCTTCCAGAACATGTACATATTGCACCAGTTCATCAAATGTATTTTTAAGGGTATCTGTATGTTCCCCTAGTTGAGTAATTTCCCCCCTGAGTTCATGTTTTCTCCACTTTCCTGGTAATATTATGGGTTAAATCTTTTAACAGGGCCTTCAGCTTTATATCTTGGACATCCACAGTGACTACCGCCGTGGGCCCTGTTTGTGGCATCATGGAATTCCCTGTGGATGACCCATCCGCAAGTGCTAGTGGGTCCGTGGGTTCTGACAGGTCATCTAAGTACCCGAAGCCAGGGATTGCGGCCTAAGCAGAAACTGCTCCATGAGCTGTGAAGGCTGCAACTCGGTGTAAGGTTGGTAGATGTGTTTCTGATAACCAATCTTACCCATGGGATGCATGGGCTGTATACGAAAGTATTTGGTGCAGCTCCCATGGTGTTAGGTGCAGTCAGAGCAGAGCGGGAGCCTCAGAAGGAGAGATGGGGACATGGAAATAATGCATCTGCCATCTTATAAGCCGCGCATGCGCTATCCGTTCATTTTTTCATGCATCCGTTGACGATGAAAAATGGATGTCAATCGATCTCTATAAAAAAAATGGATGTAAACGGATGATCATCCATTTACATCAGTTTACATCCTCATTAGTCCACATCCATTTTTTTAATGGATCAAAGCCCTATTTTTCTTCCGTTAACAAAAAAAAACGGACGAAAATGGACAAACAAGTTTTACATCCGTTTTGGTTTGGAAGTGGATGTTAAAAAAAACTGATAAGAAACTGATGAGAAACTGATGAAAAACAGATGTGAACTTCATCCGTTTTTTCTTTAAAGCAGAGTTCCACCCAAAAGTGGAACTTCCGCTCATTTGTCTCCTCTCCCTCTCCGGTGTCACAATTGGCACCTTTTTCGGAGGGAGGGGGGACAGGATACCTGTCTTTGACAGGTATCTGTTCCCACTTCTGGGAGTCTGCCCCCTCCTCCCGCCTGTCGCAAGGCCACTAGGGTTCCCGACGTGAACCTGTAAGGTTACACTGCCGGGTTCCCTTAACCACAATCAGCTACGGTACAGACATCACTGGGCTCCAGTACAAGAAAGTGTACTATTATTAAAAGCCAGCAGTTGCAGTATGTGTAGCTGCTGGCTTTTATTTATTTGGGCGGACCTCCGCTTTAAAGAAAATGTGACTGAACTGATGTAATGAATGGTCCACATGTGTTAAAGGGGCCATAAGGTTGAGTATTCCCCCCAAAGCAGCCTCAGCCTTGTCCCAGAGAACTGATGGATTGGACACAGAGCAAAAGCACCCCATGTGTGTCCCTTGTAACCAAGTGCCTAACGTAGCCCAGAAGAACCTACGCAGGGCAGGCCTTTCATATGACCCAACACTTGGCGCCCGAGTTCATGGGAAAACATGGAGGACATGAAAAAACAATTATACCACTACCCCACCTGCCCACATGTATGCAACTCTGCAGCTGAAGAAGCTGAAACCAGAAGGTCCAGCGGCGATGCTCCACAAATGTAGCAAAGCTATTTTCCATAAAAGTGGCAGACTTTACTTTGCCTGCACATTTTTAAAAAGTGTCAGAATTCCTGGCGTTTCGGTTAAAATAAAACAAGCAAACAGATACAAACCAATATAAAAAAATGTAAAAAATGTATTTACCTTTCCAAGCACAGTGAGTTGCTGGACTAAGAGATGAGCTCCCTCTGTCTTTCCTGCCCCACTTTCTCCAGAAATAACTATGCACTGTTATCAAAAGAGCAAATATAAGTGTATTTTGCTATGATGGAAATCAAAATATAATGCATCAATGTTAGACATTTTTAACTGTTCTGGTTCTCTGTATGTTAAATGGAAGAGCGTTTATTAGGCTGAACAAAAGCACAAAATATACACAAAAATATATGAAAAAATATATATGTGTATGTAACTACCAATATTCAAGTTATGCTATATTAGCCCTCAGCCCAAAATTAATATTTGTTTTTGAAGTTCTGGTTTACACAGAAAATATATGATTTGCTTATATTTTCTTTACCTGTCATGTTCATAACTAAAAGTAAAAATATCATTTTTTTGAGTTGTTTTCACTTTAATGGGAAAAAATAGTAAGCAAACAAATGGTATAAACAGTTGCTAAACAAGCCATATTGTAACCAAATGACGTTATTAAAAGTTACCTTTGTTTTTAATCTGCAGTGCAGTAATTTTCTGTAAATTTTAATACAATATGACACATTGGAGGTGTGTGTGTGTGTGTGTGTACATAATTGGTGTATGGACCAACCCTAGAAAAGTAATTTCCTGCTTGTGTGATTGGCTGACTGGTTTTCCCAGATTTTAGGCACTCTTTGTAACAAAAACTTTTTTGGTGAGATATTCCCAAAGGGTTACTTCTTAAAGGATGCAGACACTGCAACTTTCCTCATTAGTACACTACAAGTAGAGAGATTTAACCACATGCTGTTACCTTACAGTGGTAAGGTAAGAGGACATCCACACGTTACGCTGCACAGAAGCCAGGAAGTGACTTGCCATCAACACTCCATGCCAGAGAGTTGTCACCAGCGCCAGCACTTTATTCTTTGCTAACACTGTTTATATACAGTCACCAATTCATCCTGCACTTCATATTTTATGGACACTATTTACTTTTATCTGTGTTTTTTTCACCTATGAAAAGTCTTGTCTCATTTATTTATATGAATTTATTTCTATAAGATGAGCATGTAATACGCTTTTATACTTTTTTAAGGATTTGCTATGCATTTATTATATGGATTACATCTTGTAGCATTTTTAATTGAGCACTCTTTTCACTTTATTTTGCACATTATATGGATATATTTTATCACTGTTTTATTTGAAGAAGAATATGTTGCGCATGTGATACGCCTTCTTTATACTTTCAAGGATTCGATGTATATTGACCAAAGGGAATTGCTTATTTTAAGTGTATCTTTTACCGAGCACTTTTGCACTTTATTTGCACATTATTCAATTTACAGCACAGCACTATCTTTATTTTATACTTTATTTGGGTTCTGATAATTCCTTCAGTGTTTGCCACAGTATATATATGTACAGATTTGGTTAGGGTGGGAATATCATTTTATTTTATTTCCAATATAACTGGATACTAACATTTATAGGTAAAGTTGATCCAGGGAAAATCCGATTGCCTCTCGGGGAAAAGGAAGGAATTATTGGATCATGCTTTGCTGGGTTTTTTGCCTTCTTCTGGATCAACTGTGAGTATATGGGATTGTATGATATTATTTTTTATTTATTTTTTATGGTTGAACTGGATGGACTTCTGTCTTTTTCCAACCTGACATGAAGCTCTGAAACTATTATGTAGTATTTTTTAATTAAAAATTTCTTTGTTCCTCCCTCCTTTGCAAGTAGAAGAAACAAAGAGATTGTTCCCTCAATATAGAGCCATGTGTTGTTTATCAACATAGGGCTCTGGGCTGGGATTGGACACAGCCAATCAGCAGGTTACGGTCATGAATTATTGGCTGGGACCTGCTGACAAAATCCCCAAAATCAGGGGGTTGCATGTGTGCGCCCTGTACCTGGAAGAGGCCAGCGGTGTACAGGTACGTTGCTCTGCCTGTAGGAGCCGCCCGTCTGCAGTACAATAAGGGGGTTTCTAAAGAGGTTGAAGTAAAATTAAATAAAATTGACAATACATCCTTACAGTTCCCTTTTAAGACAACAGTTCTATCATATCTGCTGCAAAAAGAGGATTGAGAACGCAGTCCCAGCGTGTCTTATTGCCTATGGCTTCAATCGCGTCACCGTTATCATAATTCTTGGTGCTGAGCTGACACAGATTAGAGGAAGGATTAACTGAGTCACAGAGGGACACGCTGAGTCATAGGGAAAAAAAATGTAGCTTTACAAAATGCATCAGTAAAATTTCATTAGCATGCAAATAAGCACAAACGTCTGGAAGCCCCATTTGAAGGGCAACATTTCATTAATGACAAGGTCAACCTGAACGAAACGGAAACTTCCAGGAGGTTTGTAGAAGCAAGCATTAGAAATCATCCCCCAGCTCCCTATACTACTCTGCTCCCAGCTTATCTCATCCGTCACTGAGTACATGGGGGGTCTAGGCTTTTTTAATGATTATTTTTGTTTTTTCATATGTAACAAAGGAGTAAAAAATGTCACTCAAACCTGAATTATTACCTTTGACTACAGTAAACTCTTTAGAGCTCAATCTAAACCAGAAATATTTTTTTGTTTTGTTTAGAGAAGTAAAGGGTTAGAGCCACTGTCAGTTTTTTTTATCTTGTCACCCAACTGGCTGTTGGAAGTGCAACAGCATGTACTATGCACTCCGAACTATAGATGGCGCTGTAGTGATCTACTAGCACCTGTGTGTTTATGTATTTATGTATATTCTGCACAGGAACGAAGTTTTTTTTTTCCATTCTCCTGTAATGCTGTTCTCACACATGTATGCTGCTCTTATATATATATATATATATATATATATATATATATAAGTCTCCATTCCTCAAGATCTCAATCTCTCATCTTAACACATAACCAACACTCCTGAGATTTCCTCTTCTTTTGTATCAGAACTAGAAATTATGGGAAATCTCTCCAACACAGGCATAGACAAAAATAAGAAATATGCTTAGTAGAACCAGGAAGGGGTATAACATCTGACAAAGTTTTTATTGCTGTTTGAGTCGTTCTGTTGTTGAGGTATTCGCTGTATGGGTAGGGTTGCCACCTCATCCTTTAAACCTGAACACATATGAATTACGCAGGTTCTAAGGCTAATTTAATGCTAATAAGGCACCAAGTTTATTGACCACCTTAACCACTTGCCGACCACTGCATGCCGACATACATCGGCACAATGGCAGCAGTGGGCAAATAGGCATACCTGTACATCCCCTTTAATTGGCGGAGCTAGCAGGTGAACGTGCCCATGGGTCCCGCGGATTCGATGTCCTCCATTGTCCCACGATCATGTCACGGAGCCGCAGAACGGGGAGATGCCTATGTAAATGTCACTAGGCATTTCCCCATTCTGCCTAGTGACATGACAGGGCTCTACTGCTCCCTGTCATCAGGAGCAGTGATCTGTCATGTCCTAGGTAGCCCACCCCCCCACCACAGTTAGAATCACTCCCTAGGACACACTTAACCTCTTGATCACCCCCTAGTGTTTAACCCCTTCCCTGCCAGTGCCATTTTCACAGTAATCAGTGCATTTTTATAGCACTGATCCCTGTATAAATGACAATGGTCACAGATCGCTGGCATTACTAATAAAAAAAATAATAAAAAATGAATAATGAAAATGCCATAAGCATCCCCTATTTTGTAAACGCAATAACATTTACGCAAAGCAAATGGGCGGCAAATGGGCGGCAAATGGGCGGCACAGTGGTGTAGTGGTTAGCACTCTCACCTAGCAGTAAGAAGTGTCGCTGGTTCAAATCCCAACCATGACACTACCTGCTGGAGTTTGCATGTTCTCCCTGTGCCTGCGTGGGTTTCCTCCGGGTACTCCGGTTTCCTCCCACAATCCAAAGACATGCAGGTAGGTTAATTGGGCTCTAGTATATGAATGGGGACCTTGGATTGTGGGGACTGATGTGAGTGTGCAATGTATAGGGATAGGGACAATTGTAGACACTCACTCAGGTTGAACTGGATGGACTGATGTGAGTGTGCAATGTATAGGGATAGGGACAATTGGAGACACTCACTCAGGTTGAACTGGATGGACTGGTGTCTTTATTCAACCTAACTAACTATGAAACTATGAATATACACTTTTTGCAATTTTTTTTTTGCCAAAAATATGTAGAAGAATACGTATCAGCATAAACTGAGAAAAAAAAAATTTCAAATATTTTTTGGGGATATTTATTATACAGTAGCAAAAAGTAAAATAATAATGCGTTTTTTAAAAAAATTACGCTTTTTTTGTTTATAGCACAACAAATAAAAACCACAAAGGTGATCAAATACCACCAAAAGAAAGCTCTATTTGTGGGAAAAAAAGGACGTCAATTTTGTTTGGGAGCAACGTCGCATGACCACGCAATTGTAATTTAAAGCGATGCAGTGCCGAATCGCAAAAAGTGCTCTGGTCAGGAAGGTGGTAAATTCTTATGGGGCTGAAGTGGTTAATTATTCCATTTTGCATAAACTTAGCACAGATTGGTAGTAAAGTCGCTTTTTTTGGACTTAAAAAGGCTATAATAAGGCTTACCTGTAGGTACATTTAATATCTCCTAAACTGGCAGTGTTAAGGGGATATTCCCACTGGATGCGGCCAGTGACATCCCCGGTGCATGCGCTCTGAAGGTCGGCCATACCGGAATCATTTAGGACAGAAATTTTCAGTCAATAAAATCTACACAAGAAATCACTTACCTGATCTGATTTGTAAGTAACCATAGATTGATAAGCTATATCAGCTACAGCATAGATGTGCGGAGGGTTGGCTGTCCTCTTCCCTCCTATGTATGCCTGTCCATGCTGTAAGAAGACAAGTGGCATTATCTAGAGTTGGTATAAGTCACAGGATCGTATATTACAGCATCAGATTATTGTGCTTTCTCTAGATCAGCCTTTCTCAACCTTTTTAACATGAAGAAGCCCTTGAAATAACTCTCAGATCTCAGAGGACCTCTGCTTATAATTAGAATGTCTAGAGATCTCAGGATGTTAGCATGAACAGTAAGGTAAGATAAAAGAATAGATAAAAGAATAACTAACATGGCATACTGAGTGTATTTGACACCTAAGGAGGCACTATATGGCAAAATTATTTGCAGTAATAATGAAGTGTAAGGATGAGCCGAACACCCCTCAGTTCGGTTCGCACCAGAACCTGCGAACATACCTAAACTTTGTGTGAACTTTAGAACCCTATTAAGGTCTACGGGACTCAAACGTTCAAAATCTAAAGTGCTAATTTTAAAAGCTAATATGCAAGTTATTGTCCTAAAAAGTGTTTGGGGACCCGGGTCCTGCCCCAGGGGACATGTATCAATGCAAAAAAAGTTTTAAAAACTGGTGTTTTTTTGGGAGCAGTGATTTTAATAATGCTTAAAGTGAAACAATAAAAGTATAATATTCCTTTAAATTTCGTACCTAGGGGGTGTCTATAGTATGCCTGTGAAGGGGTGCATGTTTCCCGTGCTGAGAACTGTACCTGCACAAAGTGTCATTTCTGCAGGAAAAAAAGTCATTTAAAATCACTCGCGGCTATAATGAATTGTCGGCTCCCCGTAATACAGAGAACAGTCATTGAAAGCCCTTGATAACAAAAAAAAAGCGTGGGGTTCCCCCAAATTCAATTACCAGGCCATTCAGGTCTGGTATGGATATTAAGGGGAACCCGCGTCAAATTTAAAAAAATAAATGCGGGGTTCCCCCTAAATATCCATACCAGACCCTTCAGGTCTGGTATGGATTTTAAGGGGAACTCCACGCCAATTTTTTTTTTAAAAATGGCATGGAGTTCCCCCTAAAAATCCATACCAGACCCTTTATCTGAGCATGCAACTTGGCAGGCCGCAGGAAAAGAGGGGGGGATGAGAGAGCGCCTCCCCCCCTTCTGAACAGTACCAGGCCACATGCCCTCAACATTGGGAGGATGCTTTGGGGGTCTGTGACCCCTCAAAGCACCTTGTCCCCATGTTGATGAGGACAAGGGCCTCATCCCCACAACCCTGGCCGGTAGTTGTGGGAGTCTGTGGGTGTTTTTAAAACTTTTTTTTGCATTGATACATGTCCCCTGGGGCAGGATCCAGGTCCTCAAACCCTTTTTAGGACAATAACTTGCATATTAGCCTTTAAAATTAGCACTTTAGATTTTTCCCATAGACTTGTTCCTTGGTGTTCCCGGCTTTTCGAATTTGCAGCGAACACCCCAAATTGTTCACTGTTTGCCGAACAGGCAATGTTCGAGTCAAACATGAGTTTGACTCGAACGCGAAGCTCAACACTAAGGAAGTGAAATCAACAATTAAAGAAGAAATTCTTTTTTTTATCCTTGCGGATAGAGTAAGGGAAGGTTATAACACCTGTCAGCTTTTTCTTTCCCATCTGTCTCCTATTGGGGATTTCACTTCACTTCCTATCCCACAGCCAGAACAGGAAGTGAGGAAAAACCTTGTTGTCCCAAGGATCACCAGAACTATTGTCCCCATTGGACGATTTCACCTGTATTCCTGTTCTGATGACAATTGATTTTCTTTCACTTCCAATGATAATTGATGAACTGGACAAAAAGGCCAAATCGTAATGGGAAGCACAGACAGCAACAAAACAATCTAGATAGGTGTCCTAATCCCTCTCTATTTAATCCAAAACTAGAAAGAAATGTTGCCTTTAGTTAGACATTTTTATTGGGATGAAAAGGAATTCAGACAGTAAAAATCTGTGTTCAGAAGAGCACCCCCTTACATTGGGTATTCAGTGTAAAATGGCCCCCTTAGATTTGCAGTCATTAGATAAAAAGCCTCCTTATTCGAAAATTCTGACGGACCTAGAAATAGAACATGTTTTAAATATTTCCGACAATTCCTATCGGGAAAATGTTGTTCCAATGGACCAAAAACGACACATGCTCTGAAGGAAGTACGAGACGGAAGCTATTGTCTACTGGCTATTGAACTTCCTTTTTCTAGTCCCGTCGTACATGTTGTATGTCACCGCGTTCTTGACGATTGGATTTTGGTGTGATCGTGTGTATGCAAGACACTTTTAGCAGAACTCCGTCGGAACTCCGTCAGAAAAACCTTCAGAGTTTATTCTGGCGGGAAAACTGGTCGTGTGTACGGGGCATTACACTGGAGGTCAGTGAGAGAGGGGACAACTTAAAGCAGAACTAAACTCTCTCACTCAACATATATCTATTTTTAATCCTTATGCTGCTCACATTACTAAACAGATTGGAAGGTACACTATATTTCCAAAAGTATTGGGATGCCTGCCTTTACCTGCACATGAACTTTAATGGCATCCCAGTCTTAGTCTGTAGGGTTCAGTGTTGAGTTGGTCCACCTTTTGCAGCTATAAGAGCTTCAACTCTTCTGGGAAGGTGTCCACAAGGTTTAAAAGTGTGTCTATGGGAATTTTTGACCAGTGTTTTGATATGTTTTGATACACAGTAAGGTTTAGCTTGAGAAAGACCAGGGATGCTCAAAAGTTTCAGCAATAAAAAAATAAAAAAATCACTGCAACCTGGATTTCTTTCTCTCTGTGTATATACAAGTGTTTGAGTATATACTGTTTACAGTGCCAGGACAAGATCATCCAGTGCTCAGGGAAAATATGGCAAATTGTGCCCCCCAATTCATTATGTGTGAGCTTATTAGGAGGAGGGAGAGAGAAAGCACAGCCTGCACCTCCTCCCATCTTTCTCCTCCTCCCTTTGCTGCTTCCAGCACTGGGTTGACAGAAGTTGTGATGCCCCTGCCACTACTTTGGCCTTAAAGTAGAAGGAACTTACAGCCCCCCATCCCTATAATACACATGGTGCCCAGGGCAGCCGCCACCTTCTGCCCACCCCTTGTCCCGGCCCTGACTGTATAATATCACTTTACAAGCTGGGTCAATGTAACTATGTAAAAATATATGAGAGGATAAGGAGAATATATGGATAAGGAGAATATCCAGAAAAGCTGCACTCCTCATCGGCTTTATTTAATATAGACCAGTAAAAACATTACATTACAGCTGGGGGACAGCAAGATGTTAACAAGTTACGTGCTTCAAAAGCGTTTGGACGACTAAGAGGTTTTACAGCGCAAAGCACGTTAACATCTTGCTGTCCACCTGCTGTAATGTAATGTCTTTAACTGGTCTATAATAAATAAAGCAGATGAGGAGTGCAGCTTTTCTACTGCTGGGCACTGATAGATGGCACTGATGGGCACTGATGAGGAGGCAATAATGAGGCTGCACTGATGGGCACGGATAGATGGCCCTGATGGGCATGGATAGGTGGCACTGATGGGCTTTGATAGGCGGCACTGAAGGGCACTGATAGGTGGCGCTGATAGGCGCTGATAGGTTGCACTAATAGGCACTGGTAGGCAGCACTGATAGACAGCAGTGATAGGCGACACTGATGAGGAGGCACTGATCGGCAGCACTCGTGGGCACTGTTAAGACTGCACTGATAATCAGGACACTGATAATCAGTGCTCTGATTATCAGTGCCAATGTCCCTTTAACACGAGACAGTTATCGACTGATAACTGGCTTGTGTTTACAGCTGTGATCAGCTGTCATTGAACACAGCTGATCACGTGGTAAAGGGCCGCTGTGATTGGCCCTTTATCCCGATCTGTGATCAGCTGTGTCCGAAGGACTCGGCAATCACAGAGCATGCCACCCAGGCAGTGAAATCACGGGAGGCTGTCCATGGACTCCCTCCCAGCAAAGTAAGCCCATGCTGTAGCTTTCTTTCTGCCATAGAGTGGGTGGGAAGGGGTGAAAAGAGTTACTCCCAAAGCTATTTTTATTCGTACTTCTCTTGTGGATCACAGGAGTGCACTTATTCCTGGACTCCTGTGACCCAGAAGCAGCTGACAGCGGGCTAAAGTCCCCTGTCCTCTAATGTAACGGAGCCAGTCCAGGCTCTGCAGTGATTCTGACAATAAGGCTGGAATCTGCCCAAATGCCTGATCGGCAGCTAGCTTAGTCTATCAACAAGCTACTGAGAGCCTGAGCCATCTGCTTCCACCCCCTCCACAGCCCAGCACTCCAGTGAGTACTGGAGGGGCAGAGCAAAGAGCCAGCAACTGACAGTTACCGGCTCTCTGCTCAGTGAAAACTTGAGAACTGAGTGTTCAGAGGTCATGTGATCGCTCAGTTGTCAGTCTTAGTATTGGTGGAGGACAACTACAGCATCAGATCGATGCTGCAGCCATTTAGGTAGGCATATATGTTTGTTTTTTCCAATCCCACACTTCTCCTTTCAGGGATCAAAGTCCATAGAAAAAATGGCCACTTGCCTGTTGCTAGTTTTATAGATAACTGATGTGTTGGATCATACGCAGTGAGTATTTTTTCCATAACACAACACATGTGCTTGTACGATATTTGTGTGAGCGTAATAGTGAATGTTCACCCAGTCATGTACTATCTAGGGCTTGTTTGGTTAGGGGGGTCATAAATATCGCATTGTGTTTCCCACGTAGAAGAGTAATGCATATGATACATAGGTGTAACCTAGCTGTAACAGAACAGTGTAGTCCTTTATCAATAATCATCTGATTTGCCTGGCTCCAATAGCAATAAAATATGTAAACTTTATATTGTTCTGGTTGCTTTAGACATAACCAAATGCTGTCTCAGGAAGAAGGTATGCATTGTATCTATAGACAAAGGTTTTTTTTTTTTTTTTTTTTGGATAGATTAGGGAAGAACTGTGTTTTTTTCTAGGTATATTCACCCTCTTTTCTTGTCCTGGAGACCATTTTCACAGCAACAGAAAATAATGGGAAATCCAACATTTCTGAGTTGTCATCAGAACATGAAGTAATGGGGGACACCTGAGATCAACTGCTCTCCCTTTAAGAGATTTCCTCTCATTTCCTGTTGCATCTCTGGGACAGGAAGTGAAGGGAAATCTCACCAATGAGACTCAAGACAAGTTTAACATTTTCTCTATCCAAAACCTCATAAAATGACTATACATAAACCTTACTTGTATTAGAGGAACATTCTGGGTAAGGTCTACTATATAAGATGTGGACAGTGTATTGTAACTTTGCAAAAATCGACTAAAACATAATTTTGCATTAGCTTGGTGTATATTGTCAAACCTTGCTATATTGCTAATATCTTACCCCTTAAAAAGAGTTACTAGTCTGAGAATATTATATTATATTCTACTAGACATGTGCAGAACGAAAAAAAATAGTTTAGCTTCATTTCATTTTATTTATTTACATAAATTTGTTTAGTTAAATTAGTTAAATTCATTTAATTCCTCTTCGGAATGTGTTTTGTTTATTCAAAATGGATTAAAAATGTCCGAATTCAAATTTAACTATTCGTCCAAATTCAAACATTTTAATCAAATTCCATTCAAATTTGAATTTATTCTATTCAAAATTAGAATTTTGGAGATGGTTATATTCTTTCTATTCCATTCTATTCTATTGTTTTTTTTTCTATTCTATTCTTGTCTATTATATTATATTCTTTTCTATTCTATTCAAAATTTCAAATTGCGGAACATGGTTATATTTTTTCTATTCTCTTTTATTCTATTATTTTATTTTTTTATTCTATTCTATTGTATTCCAACTCATATTCATTCTATACAAACTTAGTCATAGTGGGTTATGACTAAGGCCTTATAGGCTGAAACGCGTCAACTGACTTAATCTGCGTTTGTTCACTGTGGCTATTCAATAAAATTAAGAAATTTTAAAAGCAACAACCGGAGTGCAGATAATTTTTTTCTACATTACTCTACTCAGCCAGCGACTGTGGATCGAGCACCCGGGAGCTCTGCTATCTATGTGGTGTATGGGTAGTAGCACTGACTTTTCTGTTTCTCTCTCGCAGGCAGTATACTGTTCCTTCACTGCACACACGTCTCTCAAAATGGTGGCTGGTCCCCCTTTGATATGGAAACTAACAGAAAAAGGTGGATAACATCTCGAGAGAACTTAGTACCAATCAGAACAAGAGGCTTCTCCAAGATGGCAGCTGGAGTCAATTTCAGAGAACGTCACAGCCTCAACAGGATTTCACAAAACAGCAAGAAAACACAAATACATTCTGAATATAATATGACATTTCTGCATGAGAAAGTAAGTATGATACAATTGTAATACCACAAAGTAAGTATGATACAATTGTAATACCACTTCTCCTCTCAGCCAGCAAGACTGTCCTGTCACAGTTAACTGTATGTGAGGAGGCTACCTACAAATATATTTTGACCATAGATACATCTTAAAAGTCTTGCATAATTACAAACGGATGCATGGAACTGAAATCAGTCAGTAAAGCATTTAAATGATCCTTGCACTACATGCAAGTCCACTTTTTAGGTATGCCTCCCCCCTAGACTTGTGCACAACGGAAAATTATGTTTAGTATCGGTTCATTGTCATTCGTAAAATACATAATTTCGTTCTGTTATATTCGTTATGTTACATGGATACGTTTTCGGATAATTCGTTATTTCTGTAGAGTGTTGATATTCGTTATACTGAATCTCGATTCATGTCGAATACATTTGTTATATGCACTATAATTTTGTTTGTATTCATTGAAATTCGATATTTATGTATGTATATATATATATATATATATTCATGAAAATGATTCGTGGTTTGGAAAGTTGTTTTTTTTTTTGAATCTTTTAACAAACACAATGACAATATCTCTTCTCCTCGGCTCAAATAAAATACAACACCCTTCTCACTCAGTTCTCAGGAATGCACTTTGCCAGTAATCCAACCTCCAGCACAAAATTAATCAGCTGATTGGACTGTAAGATTTACTTTGAGTTGATCTTTTGTTTCATTAGATCTTTAACGAATTACTGAATCATGTCAAATTCATTCATTATATCCACTATAATTTCTTTCGTAGTTAAAATTCCTTATTATTTTATTCAGACATTTTTTTATTCGGACATTCGTATGCATCTGAATGTCCGAAAGATGCAAAATTCGGCCAAATTTTGATTTGTTACGAAACGAATTGCACATGCCAACTCCATCCCCCAAATGTAGAAAACAATCACCCATAGCGGAGAGAAAAGTCTTTACTGAGAAGTAGTGGGAAACTTAAATGTATTAAAACCTTAATTCTTTAAAATTCTTTACATTTGAATCCTTCTAAAGCTTTCCGGCGTGAAATTCTTTTGTCAAAACGTTTCATTTAGTAAATCAAAAATAGATCATACCTGGGACGAATACAGATCTAAACTTCGGAATGGATTAACAGCGACAAGAATGTCCCCAACGTAAGTATATATCTGATCCTTGTTGTAGCGATTTTGTAGCTGTTCTGTTACAGAATTCTATGACACAAAATAAAATAGGAATATTTAAATCCAGTTTTATGCAGGGTAAATACGGTAGTTCAGTGAGTTAAATGCAGATCTTTTGGTCAGAAGTCAAATAAAAATAAATTTTTTCCAACATACAGTGTTATTTGCAATTGTCTAACAACAAAGAGGAGTTGACCTAATTCTTTCAGATTGCAAGCTTTTTGTCCCTTAATGTCGCTGTCAAAATCAGAAGTGTAACAGTGAAAAAGGAAGGTTACGTTACAAAAAAAAATTACATTTTTTGAAAGCATTACTTCAATCTTTAATGCAAATGTTCATTTTCGGACTGCTTTACGAAAATAAGGCCCATAAAGCTATGATTTTTTTTTTAATTCTTAAGTGCCCCCCCCCCTTTAGTTTGACTTACATAGTGAAATACTTGTGTGAAAAATGTCCTCGACAGGCCCCGTATCTAGTTCTGTGTATGCCACAGTCTCATTCATTATGACACTATATTACCAACAGTATTGTGATGCCTGTATTTACACGCACATGAACTTTAATAGCATCCCAGTCTTAGTCCGTAGGGTTCAATATTGAGTTGGCCCACCCTTTGCAGCTATAACAGCTTCAACTCTTCTGTGAAAGCTGTCCACAAGGTTTAGGAGTGTGAACAATTCTGACGGACCTAGAAATAGAACATGTTTTAAATCTTTCCGACTGAATCAATTCCTATCGGGAAAACCGTTCATCTGTATGCTGTTCCGACAGACCAAAAACTACACATGGGCAGCTTTTGGCTACTTCCTTTTTCTAGTCCCGTCGTACGTGTTGTACGTCACTGCGTTCTAGACGATCAGACTTTGGTGTGATCGTGTGTATGCAGGACCGTTTCAGTGGAACTCCGTCGGAACTCCGTCTGAAAAACCGTCAGAGTTTAAAATGGTCATGTGTATGCGGCATAAGTGTTTGACCATTCTTCCAGAAGCACATTTGTGAGGTCGGGCACTGATGTTATACAGGGAGGCCTGGCTTGCATTCTCCTCTCTAATTCATCCCAAAGGTGTTCTGTCGGGTTGAGGTCAGGACTCTGTGCAGGCCAGTCAAGTTCCTCCACCACAAATTCGCTCATCCATGTATTTTTATGGACCTTGCTTTGTGCACTGGTTCAAATCATTTGGCCAAGCCCAACCCATGAAAAACAAATCCTATGGTGCGGGGTTGTTTTTGAGGGGTTGGGCTTGGCCCATTAGTTCCAATGAATTTAACTCTTAATGCGTCAGTATATCAAGACATTTAGGACAACTTGATGCTCCCAACTTTGTGGGAACAGTTTGGGGATGGCCCCTTCCTGTTCCAACATGACTGCATGCCAGTGAATAAAGAAAGGTCCATAAAGACATGGATGAGCGAGATTGGGGTGGATAGAACACCTTTGGGAGGAATTAGAGCGGAGACTGCGAGCCAGGCCTTCTCATCCAACATCAGTGCCTGACCTCACAATTGCGCTTCTGGAAGAATGGTCAAATGTTCCCATAGACACACTTCTAAACCTTATGGACAGCCTTTCCAGAAGAGCTGAAGCTGGGTGGACCAACTCAGAATTGAACCCTATGGACTAAGACTGGGATGCCATTGAAGTTCATGTGCATGTAAAGGCAGGTGTCCCAATACTTTTGTTAATATAATGTATGTCTGGTCCTTAATCCGGTCATACAATGATCAAAATAGGGCCAGTCCAGCAGGGACCTGGCGATTTTGGTTAAGTGTGTGTGCTCCCATGTTCAGCAGAAGTCAATTGTTTAACCACCTCAATACAGTGCACTTACACCCCCTTCCTGACCAGACCAATTTTTAGCGTTCAGCGCTCTCACAGTTTGAATGACAATTACTCAGTCATGCAACACTGTACCCATATGAAACTTGCGTCCTTTTTTTCCACACAAATAGAGCTTTCTTTTAGTGGTATTTAATCACTAGTGGGTTTTTTATTTTCTGTGCTATAAATAAAATAAAACGTAAATTTTGTGATTTTGATTTTGTGTTTCTGTCATACATTTTTGCTAATTAGTAATCTTTCTTCATACATTTTGGCCAAAATTTATACTGCTACATATCTTTGGTAAAAATAACCCACATTAATGTATATTATTTGGTCTTTGTGAAAGTTATAGAGTCTACAAACTATGGTGCCAATCACTGAAAATTGATCACATCTGATCAGGCCTTCAGTACATCAGGTGTACCTCATTTCTCAAGACACTAACAAGTCAGGAAAGTACAAATACCCCCCAAATGACCCCTTTTTACAAAGTAGACATTCCAAGGTATTAAGTAAGTAGCATGATGAGTTTTTTTAAGTTGTCATTTTTTCCCACAATTCTTTGCAAAATGAAGATTTTTTTTATTATTATTTTTTTTTTTTACAAAATTGTATATTATCAGGTTATTTCTCACACACAGCATATGCATACAACAAATTACACCCCAAAATACATTCTGCTACTCTTCCCGAGTACGGTGATACCACATGTGTGAGACTTTTACACAGCCTGGCCACATACAGAACACCAACATTGATGTAGTACCTTCAGACGTTCTACGAGTAAAAATGACGTATCTCATTTCTCAACCACCTATTACAATTTTGAAGGCCCTGGAGTACCAAGACAATGGAATTTCCCATAAAATGACCCCATTTTGGAAAGCAAACACCCCGCCGTATAATCTGTGAGGCATAATGAGTCTTTTGAATGTTTAATTTTTTTCCAGAAGTTTTTGGAATACGTGGAAAAAAAATGAAAACGCATTTTTTTTTTACACAAAGTTGTCAATTTATAAGATATTTCTAACACATAGCATGTAAATATAAAAAAATTAAACCCCAAAACACATTCTGCTACTCCTCCCGAGTATGGTGATACCACATGTGTAGGACTTTTACACAGCCTGGTCACATAGAGAGACCGAACATTGAAGTAGTACCTTCAGGCATTCTAGGAGCATAAATTACACATCTCATTTCATTCCTACCCATCACACTTTTGAAGGTTCTGGAGCACCAGGACAATGGAATTACCCACAAAATGACCCCATTTTGGAAAGAAAACACCCCAACGTATATTCTATGATACATGGGCTGCAAATAGGTACTCGGGTATTCTGATGGGCTGGAGATAGGTACTCTGGTACTCTGATGGCCTAGTGACAGGTACTCGGGTACTCTGATGGCCTGGTGACAGGTACTCGGGTACTCTGATGGCCTGGTGACAGGTATTTGGGTACTCTGAAGGGCGGTGACAAGTACTCAGGTACTCATATGGACTGTGACAGGTACTAGGGTACTAAGATGAACTGTAACAGGTACTCAGGCACTCAGATGAACTGTGACGGGTACTCAGATGGACTGGGACAGGTACTCAGGTACTCAGATGAACTGTGACAGGTACTCGGGTACTCAGATGGACTGGGACAGGTACTCAGGTACTCAGATGGGCTGTGACAGGTACTCGGGTACTCAGATGGGCTTTGACAGGTACCAGGGTTCTCGGATGAACCGTGACAGGTACTCGGGTACTTTGATGGGCTGTGACAGGTACTCGGGTACTTTGATGGCCTGGTGACAGGTACTCGGGTACTCTGATGGACTGTGACAGATACTCAGGTACTCTGATGGACTGTGACAGGTACTCAGGTCTTCTGATGGACTGTGACAGGTACTCGGGTACACTGATGGGCTGTGACGGGTACTCAAATACTCTGATGGACTGTGACAGGTACTCTGATGGACTGTGATTAACAGGTACTATGAGGGGTCCTCTTTATTGGGGGGGGGCAATCAGTGTGATTGGTGTACACTGAGCGGTAACGAGATGTTACCGCAATCTCCTCCTCACATACGATCGGTGTGTGAGGAGGAGAACAACCCGGTAACATCTCGTTACCGCGGTTTATTTACATTTTAGTGATCAGCTGTGAAAGGGTCACAGCCGATCACGTGGGTAAAGAGCCGGCCAATGGTAACGAGCAGTGTTCCCGGGCCATGACGGCCTCCCGCCACAATAGGTGCGCCGCCTGGCCGTCATTTGACTGCCGGCGGTCAGGAAGTAGTTAATTGACTTCTGTTGAAGGAACATGTTGGAAAACTTCCCATCGATCAGTGGCTGCAGTCAACCATTTGCAGCTGCTGATCAGTGTATTCTGACAGTGACAACTGCTGCTGTCAGAATACAAAACCCTTGCAGGGGGATTTCTCTATCCACCTATCACTTACAACTCCACTCCCTCCATTCCAACACATCTTACCGCTGGGGTCCCCCAAGGTTCTGTACTTGAACCTCTGCTATTCTCGATCTACACATCCTCCTTGGTTCAGCTGATAGCCTCTCATGGCTTCCGCTACCATCTATATGCTGATGACACCCAAATCCATCTCTCTGCCCCTCAGCTCACCCCATCAGTCTCCTCACGCATCACTGATTTACTAACAGACATATCAGCCTGGATGTCAAACCACTTCCTCAAACTGAATCTAAAACTGAGCTCTTAATATTTCCTCCCCCACGTGCCCCTTCGCCTGACTTCTCTGTCAAGATCAATGGCACATCTATCAGTCTTTCCCCACATGCCAGGGTGCTAGGGGTAACCTTAGACTCTGAATTATACTTTCAGGCCCACATACAAGCCCTGTCCAAATCATGCCGCCTTAGCCTCCGCAACATTTCCATTTTTTTAACTAATGACACCACCAAGCTTCTAATTCACTCCCTGGTCATCTCTCGCCTTGACTACTGCAACTCCCTCCTCATTGGGTTACCTTTACATAGACTATCCCCCCTTCAGTTCATAATGAATGCTGCTGAAAGACCCATCCACCTTACCAACCATTCAGAGTCCTCCCCCCCCCCCCGCCAATCCCTCCACTGGCTGTCACTCACCCAACAAATAAATATCAAAGTACTAACAATAATTTACAGAGCCATCCATAACTATGCCCCTAGTTACATCACTAACCTAGTCCCAAAATACCAACCAAGCCTCTTTCTTTGGTCCTCCCAATACCTCCTGCTCTCTAGCTCCCATGTCACCTCCTCCCATGCTCGCCTCCAGGATTTCTCCAGAGTTTCTCCCATTCTTTGGAACTCCCTACCCCAATCTGTCCGACTATGTCCTAATCTATCCATCTTTAGACGATCCTTGAAAACCCTACTCTTTAAAGAAGCCTATCCTGATTCTAACTAATACACTGTTTTACTTCCTCCATCAGCTCATCTCCCACAGCTATTACCTTTTGTATCAATTGCCCCTTCCTTTTTAGATTGTAAGTGCTAATGAGCAGGGCCCTCTGATTCCTCTTGTACCAAATTGTAATGTAACTGTGATGTCTGCCCTCATTTGTTAAGTGCTTCGCAAACTGTTGGTGCTATATAAATCCATAATAATCCACCTCATTTGTGTGGATAGAAAAATCTGTTCATTTTTTTCATTTAGTTAGCTAACCATGTATGGCTGGCTTTACTCATGGTGGACATAGTCATCAGAAGGAGTAAAGCTCATCATGCAGATGGGATCAGTCAATGAAAATATTGAGACCCTGGAACATTTTGTCTAGAGATCTTCACTTTATCTACATTCAATCTACACCCAGGGAGAGGAAAAAACATTAAACAACAACTTCACTAAACATGAAGTTGTCCTGCAAAATAATTTACACATTTCAAGCACAGCCCTGGATGTGCAATGTGCTGTATATTACCAGTGATCTATAATCTGACAAAAACAGATATTAAATAGTTGATTCGTTTCCAAATGCAGAGGTCCAGTTTGACAAGCAACAAACTGGAACTCCAACCTAAACTTTTTTTTTTTTTTTTTTTTTCAATAAAGTTGGGAAGTGTTTGAACTTCTGTCAGGATTTCATTGCTAGACCAAAGAAAGAAAGAAACAAAGGGTGCTTTATAGATGTTTTATTTGATTGTTTTAATCACAGGTAAGGCGTTTTGGGGTTTAATTATCTATCCCTTTGATTAGGGCTTTATATAAAACCTATTAGGGCAAAATGCAAGGTACCATCACTGGTAGTACACTACTATGTGTACTGGTAAAAAGTGGACCTTTCAGTGAAATGCAAGATCCCCTTACCAGGTCCATAACCTGTCCCCCTGTAGATATTGCAGCTTAATTTCACATCATAAAATGTACCTAAAAAAAGAAAGTTAGATTAGATAAGCAGGGTTGGATGTCACTATCCTTTCAGCCCAATTTCTGGCAAACAATGGGTATCCTAAATCTCATGTTGAGGGACTCTAGCCCAACAGCTAGCAAGAGAACCTTCAAATTAGATTTGGACTGCTCTGTATTGCCCAGGATCTTGTGGGAAAGAACCATGACCTTACCTCCGCCTAGGCATCGCTTAGGTATACAATTTAGCTCTTTTTTACAGGTACATTTTCATTGCCAATTTCATTGGAATGTCTCCTATCTTCATTTACTGTCATACCTCTGGTACAGGAAGTATGGGGAAAATCTGCCCACTGGGGATTAATACAGGAATCAGACCCGAGTTTTTTTATTTAAATTCGAATAATTTACAGCAAGAAAATACCACATGTGTTATTCTATTGTGAATCAAGCTCATTAAGTGCATGTATGACCAAAGCTAATTTTATTTTTTAGATAGTGATATGGGCCTATTATTTTTTTGTTCTCTATGGAGAGATTTCCTGTTGCGTCCTGTGACAGCAAAGCAAAACATTGAGAAGATCTCCCCAAAGTGAGGGAAACTCTTCTTATAGTAGTGGCCCCGGTACCTCCAATAAAAGAATTACCCTAACTTCTTTTTCTGTTCTATAAAATTTGGATTTCCCATCACTTTTCTTCTGCTTTGAGAGTTGTTACTAGAGCAAGAAGCGAGAGGAAACCTCTCAAAAGTGAGTCAGATTCCCATCTTAGCCCTTGTACACACGGTCGGACATTCTGACAACCAAATCCGTTTGATTTTTTCCAACGGATTTGTCCGAAACTGTTGCATACACACGGTCGGACAAAGTTGTCGGAAAATCCAATTGTACATAACGTGATGATGTTATTTCGTTACACCGGGACTACGTTCAGGCTAGTAGCCAATAGCTTTGGTCTAGGAATTTGATCTGAGTGTGCATGGCACTTTGTCCCTCGGAGTAGGCTACACATGATCGGAGTATGTCCGATCGGAGCATTTTGTCGGAAAATTTTATGGACAAGTTGGAAAACTTGGTCGGTCTCATACTCCGACGGAAACAGTCCGATGGAGACCACACACAGTCGGATTATCCGACAAAACGGTCCGATAGGACACATTCCGTCGGAATCTCTGACCATGTGTACAAGGGCTTAGACAGTTGTCACCAGAACAAGAAGTTTATGGAAATTGTTTGAAAGTGAAGGGTCCTCAATAGCTGTCACCAGAACAAGAAATAAAAGGAAAACTCTGGAAAGTGAGGGGAATTCTAATCTTAGGAAGTCACCAGAACAAGTGACTCCACTGGAAGATTTCCCCTCACCTCTTTTTCTAGCGACGGATGTAAACTTTTGGATTTACCATCACCTTTTGGCTCAGTAATAAAGGCCACCAGGACAAACAGAGAAAGTAAATCTCTTCAAGAAATAAGAGGAAAACTCTGGAAAGTGAGGGGAATTCTAATCTTAGGAAGTCACCAGAATAAGTGACTCCACTAGAAGATTTCCCCTCACCTCTTTTTCTAGCGATGGATGTAAACTTTTGGATTTACCATCACCTTTTGGCTCAGTAATAAAGGCCACCAGGACAAACAGAGAAAGTAAATCTCCACAACACACATCAAAAAATGCCTCACATTTATTTTCTATGACATTTGATAAAGTATTAATTGAAAATCCTACCTCATCTAGAACTTCCAAGGCTGCCAGATCATCCACAGCATTCTGGTTGGGTGTCATAGACTCTCTGAAAATCCCCTTTTTTGTATGAATCCGCTCATGCCTAAGGAGCAAGCAATAGACTTTCCCTTAATAATTGAATGAAAAAATGTAATCCTCAGTGATTCAAGACATAAGAACAGGAACCAACTTCAGACAACAGGAAAAAATGGGATTAAATATTCCTCTGTGACACTTTGGGGAAAAATATTCTGCATTAGGAGAGAAAAAAATGTGAGAATCCAAATTCAGGAGTTGTTTGCAGAAACCCAGTCTGTTTTCTCATCTAGAAAGCCATGTGAGGATCTAAGTAAAAGAGGCTGATTTACAGTCAAATGATATACATAGCAGAATATTGTTCAGGTGCTTGCGTCCACTGCGTCCTGGTAACAGAATATGTTTTGAATAAATACAAATTGTATTGAAACATATCAGGCTTCAAACATGGTGCAATAAACCTCAGTCATGGCTGACACCAGTCAGATACCCTTACTGTTCCATCTCATAAAATGTGTATATATTTTATTTTTATTTTTTTATTATTATTATTTTTTTTTTTTACTTTTTGGTATTTTGAGTATAGATCTATGTTTGTACCAAGCATGGTTGATTCCATTTACTGTTGACTGACTTACTACCTCTGCTGGAAGATTATTCTTTCAGTAAAATAATAGTTTACAAGATAGGGTTTGAACTATCCTTCTACTTGTTTGAGATCATGTACCCATGTTCTAAATCTTAGCTTTATATTGAAAAAACTGCCCTCTTGAATTATCTATATAATGCTAATGTGAACTGCAGAGGTCCAACATACTCCCTGAAATCCAAAACACATGTTTCCACATAGAGTGCAGGTGTCCTTCCTTGTAGCATGTTGGTAGAGGATAAAGGCTTTTCTACTATGTGGCTGCTTTCAAAATAAAATATACTGTGAGACTCTGGACACCTTTTATTTTGATGCACCTAGAATGTATTTAGCTGATTTCAATTGGACTTTACAATTAAAGCTTAAGTATAGCCAATAAAAACATTTTCATCTCTACAAATTTAGTTAAATTGCTTACCTGTAATGAAATACAGTGGTGTGAAAAAGTGTTTGCCCCCTTCCTCATTTCCTGTTCCTTTGCATGTTTGTCACACTTAAGTGTTTCGGAACATCAAACCAATTTAAACAATAGTCAAGGACAACACAAGTAAACACAAAATGCAATTTGTAAATGAAGGTGTTTATTATTAAAGGTGAAAAAAAATCCAAACCATCATGGCCCTGTGTGAAAAAGTGATTGCCCCCCTTGTTAAAACATACTATAACTGTGGTTGTCCACACCTGAGTTCAATTTCTCTAGCCACACCCAGGCCTGATTATTGCCACACCTGTTCACAATCAAGGCATCACTTAAATAGGAGCTGCTTGACACAGTAAGGTCCACCAGAAGATCCTTAAAAGCTACACATCATGCCGAGACCCAAAGAAATTCAGGAACAATTGAGAAAGAAAGTAATTGAGATCTATCAGTCTGGAAAGGGTTATAAAGCCATTTCCAAAGCTTTGGGAATCCAGCGAACCACAGTGAGAGCCATTATCCACAAATGGCGAAGACATGGAACAGTGGTGAACCTTCCCAGGAGTGGCCGGCCGCCCAAAATTACCCCAAGAGCGCAGCGACGACTCATCCAAGAGGTCACAAAAGACCCCACAACAACGTCCAAGGGACTGCAGGCCTCACTTGCCTCAGTTAAGGTCAACGTTCATGCCTCCACCATCAGGAAAAGACTGGGCAAAAATGGCCTGCATGGCAGAGTTCCAAGGAGAAAACCACTGCTGAGCAAAAAGAACATCAAAGCTCATCTCAATTTCTCCACAACACATCTTGATGATCCCCAAGACTTTTGGGACAACATTCTGTGGACCGATGAGACAAAAGTGGAACTCTTTGGAAGGTGTGTGTCCAAGTATATCTGGCGTAGAAGGAACACTGCATTTCATAAAAAGAACATTATACCAACAGTAAAATATGGTGGTGGTAGTGTGATGGTCTGGGGCTGTTTTGCTGCTTCAGGACCTGGAAGACTTGCCGTGATAAAAGGAACTATGAATTCTGCTGTCTACCAAGAGATCCTGAAGGAGAATGTCCGACCATCTGTTCGTGTACTCAAGCGGAAACGAACTTGGGTTCTGCAGCAGGACAATGATCCTAAACACACCAGCAAGTCCACCACCGAATGGCTGAAGAAAAACAAAATGAAGACTTTGGAGTGGCCTAGCCAAAGTCCTGACCTGAATCCTATTGAGATGTTGTGGTATGACCTTAAAAAGGCCGTTCATGCTCGAAAACCCTCTAATGTAACTGAATTAGGACAATTCTGCAAAGATGAGTGGGCCAAAATTCCTCCAGGACGCTGTAAAAGCCTCATTGCACGTTATCGCAAACGCTTGCTTGCAGTTGTTGCTGCTAAGGGTGGCCCAACCAGTTATTAGGTTTAGGGGGCAATCACTTTTTCACACAGGGCCATGATGGTTTGGATTTTTTTTCACCTTTAATAATAAACACCTTCATTTACAAATTGCATTTTGTGTTTACTTGTGTTGTCCTTGACTATTGTTTAAATTGGTTTGATGTTCCGAAACACTTAAGTGTGACAAACATGCAAAGGAACAGGAAATGAGGAAGGGGGCAAACACTTTTTCACACCACTGTATGTTCCAAGATGTGCAAGCTGCAGGATTCCGTTAAAATCTTCACTGCATGGCTACCCTGTCCTCTTCCTACTACTGAACTTCCAGCACTGTAGGGGTTAACAGCTTCAGGTCTATGGGCTCAACTGCACAAATGATGATCTGGTGACACACCCCCTCTGCTCTCTCCTTTATTGAAAAAAAGTTGTTTTACTTATACTTATTGCACTGAATGTGAATTGGGGAGAGATTCCTGTGACTGATCAGACCCCCCCACTCCCCATTCAGAGTCAGGCAGGGTAACCAGTGAAATAACTGAGACAGCAGGAGTGGCATGTCCCCATTGGTTCATCCTTAGTGCAGCTCAGTCAAGGGACCTGAAGATGGTAACACTCACAATGCAGGAAGTTCAGCAGCAGGAAGAGCACAGGGCAGCCCTGCAGTCAAGATTTCTATAGAACGCAGCAGCCTGCACATTGTGGGACATACTTAATTTCAGGTAAGTTATGTAACCTAAGCTGTAGACAAAAAAAACTATTTAACTTTTTTATCTACCACTTGCTTACTAGGCACTTAAACCCCCTTCCTGCCCAGGCCAATTTTCAGTTTTCAGCACTGTCACTCTTTGAATGACAATTGCGTGGTCATACAACACTGTACCCAAATGACAAAAAAAGACCAAAATTTTTGAAAAAAAACAATAAACTGTACATCGTTTGTTATCAAATTTAGCAAACAGGTGATTTTCCTCCTTCACTGATATGAGCTGATGAGGCTGCACTGATGAGCACTGATAGGCTGCACTTATGGGCACTGATAAGGCAGAACTGATGGGCACTGATAAGGCGGAACTGATGCGCACTGATAGGTAGCACAGATGAGCACTGATGAGGCGGTACTGGTGGGCACTGATAGGTGGCACTGATGGGCAATAATAGGTGGCACTGAGAGGTGGCACAGATGGGTGGCACTGATGGGCAGCACTGAAGGGCACTGATGGGTGGCACTGATAGGTGACACTGATAGGCAGCACTGATAGGTGGCACTGATGATGAGGTATTGAAAGGCAACACTGATATGCACTGGTAGGTGGCACTGGCAGGTGGCACTGGTGGGCACTGCTTAGCAGCAGTGGGTGTCCATGTGCAGGACCGAAGTCCCTCTGACAGAAGCCGGTAATCTGCTTTTTTTTCTTCTCACACTATCAGCGTGAGGAAAAGAAAACAGATTATGATCTTCTGTTTACATTACGTGATCAGCTGTCATTGGCTGACAGTTGATCACATGGTAAGGGGGCGGGGTCTCGTGGACTCACTGATCACAGAGCGTGCCGTGTGTGCCCCCCAGGGGTGCTCAGGAGGCGCATGCTTGGGAGGATGTACATGGACGCCCTCCCGGCAATTTAGGCCCACGCTGTAGCCGTATTTTGGCTATAGTGTGGGCATGAGGAGGTTAAAACTTCAGCTTTTTAAATTAACATTTTTAATTAAACTTGAGCTCTAACTGATTGGCGCAGGCTGTACACCAATATGCGGCTTCTCAGCGCCTGGTCCTTGGCATATTTGCATGAATTGCCCCCAATACATCCAATGCTCCCGACAAAGTTACCGGCACCTAACCAGAAGCTCCCGACTGCTCCTTGTGATCGTTAGTCTTCGGACCATGTGAAAGCCAATCACTGCGATCATGTGATCTTAACCTGTGTCCCGCCTCCTGCCATCATAAGCCTCTTAAAGGGACATGTCAGCGCTAAGATGTTAAACCCCCAGGGGCATAGATAAGGGGGGAGACTGGGTTGTTAAAACCCCTTAGGGCCAAAATGAAATGCATGGAGTTCCTGCTCTGCAGCCGCACATGGCACCAGCAACAGGCAGCACTGCAGTCAGTGGCACACAGAGTGTAGTAATGCTGCTGCAGCAAGTGTAATAGATCGTTAGGCATACCTAAACGCATGTTGTGGTACACTGCCAGGCCAGTCTATCAGGCTTGGGCTGAAGGCTGACAGATCTATCACCAGGCAGCACAATGGGAGCTAGCGGTGCGTGTAGTCATGCCCACTGCACACCATGTATTCCCATTGGCTTGCAGTGCCACATCCACCTTGGAATTGGGAGAGGAGCTTTGCCTGGGCCCTGGAGCAAAGAGTGCTTGTAAAGTGCTGTGTAGCCGCTGACCCCCCACATGAATGAACTGCTGCTATCCTGTCCAGGTATGTCACTCTTTCTCTTCTGGCCTATTCTCAGAGAGTCTCAGAGAGTGTCCTCAGACTTACCACTGCTCAGACTGCTGTGCTGCTGCTGGCATTCTGCTGTTCATACTTGGTAATCGTGAGTCAGTGAGAGACTGTCTGTGATTCTGTGCCACAACTGGCAAAGTGTGTGATTGAGGATGGCTGGGTTAAATTTTGCATTGCTTGTGTTACTGACAGTTGACTGAGGCTAAGCTGAGTTTTGCTGACAGACCAGCCTGGCACTGGCAAGCTTGTTGTGGTGCTCACCGGCTTACTGATTCAGCAGTTGACACCCCAACATGTCTGCCAATATCAGAGCCAGGCTGTAAACATCCCCTGTAATAGAAAAAAAGCATGACAGGACCTCTTAAATATGAGATTGGGGTCAAAAAGACTTCAGATCTCATATTTACACACAAAAAAGCCCCTTTAAGAGCTATGAGCAGAAGTGATGTTTTGATGTCGCTTCTGCCCTGCAAAGATATGGAGACTGGTGGGGGCCATCTTCCCCTCACTCGTCTCCATGTCACACAAGGGACAACATCGATCACCTCTGCCGCTGCCGATGGCTCCGGTAAGCAGCAGAGGGCACCGGAGCGCGGCGTGAAGGGGGGCCCTTTCCCGCCACCGATAAAAGTGGTCTGCCGGCGAAGCCGCCACAGAAACCACTATTATTGGAAACAGGACCACCGGCCGAAGAAGACGATATTCTCCCTGCGGTGGTCCAGAAGGGGTTAAGCTAATGTAAATACAGTGAGTGTGCTTCCTTCCACAAGATGGTACCCTTTGTACCTGCCCAGTAAGATTGGCTATTACAGTGCACCATCCTGTGGTAGGTAGTGCATTCCACCCCCCCCCCCTTCTTTTTTTTAATCTGTAAAAGTTACAAAAGTCTGTGAGTGCTCTGTCTGACACAACATGGTGCACTTTGCACCATAATAGCCAACCTTACTGAGGAGGTCAAAGGGCACCATCTCCTTGTAGGCAGGCAGCACACTCACTTTGCACCTATTCAGTTTGGACACTAATACTGGACAATAGCCCACAGCGTTCATATAAACTGGAAGAAGGAAAAAATCTGAAATCAGGTTCGGTATAATTAAGGACGTGATTGCTTACTAGGGGTAACACATATTGTTTTCCCTTTTTCCAGTCTTTATCATTTTGGCGCAATTTATTTTATTTAAAAAGGCTTTTACTTATTGCCTGCTGCTAAACCCCCCCCCCCCCCGAACAAAAAATTATCTACGGCCCTGTAAACCCCAAACTGGTTAATGTACTTCAGACAGCAGTGCACCACAATGCCTATGCCATGCAATGTGGTATGCAGTGAAAAAACAGGGGCAAATTGTGTCCATTTGCTGACAACCCAGTTGTCTTATGACAACAAACATTAACCCATAACATAATGCATCGTAAAAGTGTGATTGGGCACTTTTAGTGGGGAAGGGCACCAGATGGGTGACATTCATTTCCTGATATATATTTTGCATGTTTACTTAAATATTTTCTCTTACTCAGACAATACTCTTAATAATGTCAGTGTAATTGGGCAGACACAATAAAAAACATTTTTTTTTTACCTCTTTTTCTCCAATATCCCCATTTGCTGGTGGATGTCTATGAATTCCATTAGCTGCTTTTGAAGTGTTCTTTCATTATGTCTAATTTGCCTAATAAATGCATGTTCCAAAAGATCGCACACAGTAGGACGTTTCTCAAAGTCTTTTGTGAGGCACCTGAAAGAAAAAAGAAATAGGGAAAAATCAGAATAAAAATTTCAGTTCGCTTTTCACCTGACACCAGGGGAGTTGCTAGGTCTACAAAAGATCTGGGGCTAGAGCCCATAGCAGCATTGTAAAGAAAATCATATACTTGGGCGGGCATACACATGTATATACAGTAATATACGTGTGTGTGTGTGTATATATATCCCCAGAGAGGCCCCCCCTTACATCAGGGTCCCCAGAGAGCCTCCCCCTTGCATCAGGGTTACCAGAGAGCCCCCTACTTACATCAGGGTCCCCAGAGAGCATCCCCTCCCCTTGGGGACCCCTGCAGAGACTCAAGGCTATGGGCCCCAGATTCTGAGCTATAGCCCCAAAAGCCACCCCCTAGCGATGCCACTGCCTGACACTCTTGCATGATCTGGATGGAGATCTGGATTCTGGACCACCATTTGTCAAATCAAAGCAAAATTTTACATAGGGAGAGTATAGGTTACAACTATCATTATATAGTATATAGACAGCAGGGTAAACAATACAGGTAATAAGAAAAAAATGTTGCTTTCTTCCATAATTTGATGAGGGATCAGAGTCGCCAGAAAACATAACTAGTAAGAAAATATGTTTCAAAACAATTTTGGATAGACTTAGCATTTAATGGAAATATTAGAGATATTAATCATTCATTTATAAGTTAAAAATCACTCCACAAAGGTGACTTAAATATATCTTTCAGCCATTCACAAGCTTCTGATTTGCATAATTTTGCTTGAATCTGCACCTGTTATTTTGCTTGCATGGAGACGCCACTTTTTTCCCTAGGATTTGCATTGAAACATTTGCATCCTCAAACTACAAATCTGCATCCAGGGCCGGATTTCCATCACTTGGACCTGTATTTCTGGCACCCAAAGCAGCAACCCACTGCTGAAATCATCTCTTATATACACAGTATTTTTTTGTTTAACTGGTATTAACCTGGCTTACCATATTGTGACAATGTGTTATACCTACTGGGAAAACAGTGTGTAGCATGCTAACAGTACAGGGATTGAGTGTACCCCAATGATCAGTGTGATCATCATTGCTATGGTCACATGGCTAACTACTGATTCTGGAATTAAAAATAACTGGAACTTCCTAAGTGGGTTGCCGATTAACCACTTCAGGTTACCCCCATTCATGACCAGGCCATTTTTTGTGATACGGCCCTGCATTGCTATAATTAACAATTGCGCGGTTGTGCGACACTGCACCCAAAGATATCCTTTTTTCCTACAAATAGAGCTTTCTTTTGGTGGTATTTGATCACCTCTGCGGTTTTTATTTTTTGCACTATAAGCAAAAAAAGCGACAATTTTGAGAATTTTTTGTTTTTTTTTTACTTTCTGCTATAAAACACATCCAACAAAAAAATGTAAAAGATCACATTTCTTCATCAATTTAGGCCAATATGTATTTTGCTACATAGGCATATATATATTTTGGTTTGCGCAAAAATGATAGCATCTATAAAATATGGGATATATTTATGGAATTTACTTTTTTTTTTACAAGTAATGGTGGCGCACAGGAATTTTTTTAGCAGGGCTGCAACATTGTGGCGGACAAATCTGACACTAAGTGACATTTTTTGGGAACCAGTGACACCAATACAGTGATCAGTGCTAAAAAAAAATGCAATGTCACTATACTAATGACACGGGCAGGGAAGGGGTTAACATCAAGGGCGATCAAAGGGTTAACTGTGTTCCCTGGGGGTGTTTTCTTACTGTGTGGGGGATGGTTTTACTGTAGAAAGACAGAGAGTTCCTGCTTAGCAGAAATACAAGATCTCTATCTTCCTTAATAGCATAATGGCGATCCTCCTTGTTTACATAGGCAGACCACCTTTCTGCCTCTCTTGGAATAATTGCTGGGTTCCCTGCAGACATGGGGTCCGCTGGACCTGCTGATTGGCTTCCACTGTGTCCAATCACAGGGGGAGCAGGTCGCCGGTGGCACGTGTGCGCCCCAGGCCAAAAGACATGTACAGGTACATGATTTTGCACTTAAAGGCCGCCCTTCTGCAGTATATATATATATATACGTGGGGTGGTCCTTAAGTGGTTAATGATTGAATTTCAACCAATTCCTTATTATTTCCAAACAAAAGAACCAATTGATTACATGCAAAGTAGTTACACGTTGAATTACACATAAGGGATGAATTTGTATTGCTAACAGTAGCCTTCAATATGCCCATTGCCAACCTTATAATTGGGCCCTTCTAAAATGATTTGATTTCTAAAAATGGTAGTTTACTGCTGGCATTTGAGAACATCTTGATCGGTGAGTTTTACTCCAAGAAACCTCTGGAATTAAACCAGAAGTGACACCACTTTTAATTGCATCATATTACCTAGGGCCAGCCATACAAACCTCCACACATTTATAAAGTACAGCGATGTGGGAGTCACATGGGTGACACTATCAGATTCAAGAAATACATATATCAACATAGAGGGAGTGTGAATTTTTTTTAAAAGATTTAAACGTGATGGCTGGAGGTTCTGGGTCTGGCTCCAGTTGATCTGATTATGGTTCGCCTGTTATAGTAAGGGGACGATGATGGAAATAGGAGGGAGCATGGCGCCTGGAGGATTCCCCCCCCATGCAGGTCTTCGGCATAGGGAAAAGTTCACTGGATTCACACCCCCCCCACCTTTTTTATTGGTTTCCTGCTCCGGTTGCAGCCCCATCTGATTGCTATGCTACCCTACATGTAGGAGGAGTGTATCTCACGAAGCACAGCTCAGCGGGGTATAGGCAATGTGTGTGGATATGTCTTTGGTCTTGAAGGTGCACTTTAACTATGTATAGAAAAATGTATGTATAGTACTGTTTTTTTTTTGTTTATTTGCTGTTCTCTCAATAAACGTATATTTGATTAAAAAAAAAAGTACAGCAATGTGTTTTGCAGTATACACTCTGTGGTTTTCCAGTTTCGGGACTCTGAAGGTGGTGGAGTGCATTAAACATAAATGAGTAGTCAAAAGAAAGAAAAGCAGAAGAGCCAAGTCATGTGACCTGTCAAAGTTCCATGACCTGCTCTACTTCAATCATGGACCTCTTTTGCCTAATGAATTCTGTCGGCTAATGAACTCTGTCCCCAGCTACACATTGCAGGACAATATTTGTGAATGGGCGGGCTGTGGTGGACACAGAGAAGCATAGTATACTGGACCGTTGATAATAATATCCAGCTGTCATTATTACAGATATTCTTAGTCTTTACAGAATACATAGAGTAATCAAGGCCCGTCCCACTTTCAATCTTTTATGGTAGTTTTGGTGATTCATAGCTGATGAAAGAACATAAAATTTAATTAAATATTGCTCTTTTATGAGTAGCATTACAAACATACAAGTGCCTTTAGGATGAAGGACAATTATATTTGCAATGTGTTTACAACATGTTTTAAACTGTCAGAAAAAAGCACCTGGAAGAAATATGCAGACAATCATAAATTCTATTCATATGGTGCTCTGGTGGGAATAGGACCTGGAACATAACCTTAATGTCATTCATCATACACTATGACTCTGGTCAATCCTTAGACACAGCACAATCCTATCACACACTCCAATGGGCCAATGGACACCTCTGCAGTTCAAAACAATGACAGTTTTTTTTGAGCCCCTCCTTTCCAAGAAGCAGACCACCCACCTGGGAGCCCCCCAGAGGATTCAGGTTTGGGATACCATAGGCATCAAGAGCAACCACTTATATCCCGCATGGTTTTCCCTACCTGTAATCGCAGAGGGTTGTGTGCCTTCCCCATGGATTGACCGCAACCTCACTAAATCTAAGCTATTCTGTTTTCTCTGAACCATACCATGGGTCCTCATTCTGCCTCTTTGGCTTGACCTTCTATGAACTCTGAGGACCACCACCACTCATATAGAGGACCCAGAACACCAACTGCCACAGTAGCCACAATGATAATCACTGGTTTATACAGATTTTCTATATTCTTAGAAAGTCCATGGTATGTCATGCTTCAAACCTTAAATGTCTCCTTTTCATTTACCTTTTACACTATAGGCTGCATATTTTTCTTTTAAAAAGACCTTTAATGATAATTAGGTTAATAACTGCTCAAATAACTGTGAGAAATACCAAATGGGATTAACAGCTATATGTTAATAGGATTGTTTGGCACTTACTATTGTATTGTATACTATGTTTATAGTCTTCATTCAAGTTTTTATATGAGGAAAATATGCTTTGTAATGTGTCTAGAAATAGGATTTAGCTTATGCTTGCTTTTTAATTATTTATCTTAAATAAATCAAATCTAACCTTAACCATTTCTAAAATAAACACAATGCTGACATGTAGAAACATAGCTCTGTAAGTTCCTTTTTTTGTCTTCATATTACTACTGTTCACCTTGTGGTGCCCCTTGGATCCTAGAACTAAACATGGGGCTTTGAATTCTCTCCAAGCTGGTAATAAACTCCACCCAGAGTTGCTAATCATTTTTTAATTTGTCCCCAGAACAAAAGATAAGTGTAAGTATTCTAATGGTGATATCTTTTCCAGGGACAGCTGTTTAAGACGGTAATACCAATTCTTTTTGTGACTCTTTTTGTGAAGCAAAAAACCCCATTAGGACACAAATTAGACAGAAAATAAACTGGTAGAGGATTTAATCTTTCCCCACTCTACCAAAAACTGAACAAAGTTTTTGGCTATACATACACATTAACTACATTCAAATTAGCAATGGTAGTAAAGAGCAAGATGTCCATATTTTGCCTGATAAACCATTGTAGACCTTACCAATTATATGGTGGCTACATTGCCCATGTAACAGCATAGTATAGTTTCATATTTTGTTGTTAGTAGTGATTAAGGAAATTAGGATTTTTTCACTTTGGTAAAAATATGGATATTTTGGCATAATTTCGTTTTTTTTAGCTAAATGCACTAAAATATATAGAGACGTCTAAAAGAAGATGGTTTTTAGGGGTGCAGTGGGTCATATATAGCTCTTGAGTGTTAAGGTGAGGATAAAGTAAGCTCCTTTAAACTTTTCTGAACCTTTACTTGAGCCACAAAAGCACCATCCTTAGCTGATAACATTAGACACTGAGGAACCCTAATGCTAATGCAAAACCTAGTCCTAAGTTAGGGTTATAGCTAACTCTAAGTTTATTCACAAGTTTTGTGTCCACCCGTTCAGTGCTGACATAACAATCAGATGACTTTGTTTATAAACAAAGGATTAAGGTTAACGTTAGGGATAAGGAAGAGTTAGTATTAGGCCAATGTCATACTTGTTACCCTATTGTTGGCAAAAAATTCACTAGCAACGGAATTGCTAAAAAGTGCTTATGACACCTCACTCATTCAGCCAGTAAAAGAGTATTTTTCTGCCCTGTCATGTCCTGGTTCTCTAGATTCTCTAGTGTGACATTGTTTTTGTATGCTAATTTTACCTAAGCATTTTGAAATTAGAGGCTAACTTTGATGAAATTTCATGGCAAAATAAATTTTGGCTAAAATACTCCACTGATTCCTAGTGCCTGGAGCAATTCAGAAATTGATTGAGATTTCCTTCTCAATACATGAACACCAAACAAGGTCAGGACACCCAATCCTCACGTGGGTTTCCTTGCACAGTCAGTGAAATACACGTCATGCCAAGTTTAATACAAATGTAAAGATTTTCTGCTATCTTGCCAGTCCAAGACAATTATTAAATACAATATGGGCACCTGCCATCTATGAAAGGCTTTTCACAAAATTTCACAGAACCCAGAAATGTTCTCCATTAGTCCTGCAATAGGAGAGGGGGCATATGTTTGTATAAGGAAATAAAGCTACAATAATCCCTACCCATTGACAGCAAGACTGCCTAAGAACTTTGCTAGAGGAGACATGAAGGAACCCCACAAGACATGGCTTTTGGACCTGCAAAGCATAACAGTATGATTATGTGTTGCTTGTTTTTGGGTCTCAGCATATAAAGTAAGGAGGTAAGGAAGGATTCTACTCACTTGCTGATAAAGTCATTAAGATCAGGTGACCACAGTTCTGGCTGACGTAGGGTCGGTGGTGGGTTCCTACAAAAACACATACCATTAATATTATGGCATTTGGATATCTCTGTTATATAAAATTGATTAAGCTCTTCCAAAAAGAGAATATTTACATATGTTATATTTTATAGAGCAACTCCATTAAAACAGGTCTCTGTTTAAATGTTGATCCCTGCTAGGCATTTAGTGCAGTTTCAGTTAAACACTGCAATAAAAATGGAAAACCCAGCTCCGTGACAATTCTGACTTTGCTTTTCAACTGATTCACCACTGTTGTTAACCTAAGTCAGTTCCCCATGTAATTCTAATTGTAATCCATTAGGGCCACAACATTTTGAAGCCTGAGTCTCCTGGATGGTTTTCTAGAGGAACACCAGGAGCAGGTGACCAGAGGTTTGTCTGGAAAGCAAAGTTCAGTTTGTCACTGCCATGTCTTGAGCTGTGAAATATCTTCCTCCATGGTAAAAGTCCCAAACTTATAACCCTGTTAATGGAGAATAATTTGTAACATTTCATGTAATAAGACATTACAAAGAGGTTATGAACTTCTTACCAACCCTTCAATTGCAAATTAACATTTTGCTCACCAGTTTTCCCCACTGGGACAAAAATTAAAGTTCTTCGCCCTAGGGGTTCTAGACAAATACCTAGACCCAAAGGCTTGACCGGTAACCACTCATGAATAACCAGTCAAGATACTCACAGAGAACAGGGAACATTTTTAAAAATAAACCTTTCTAGCTGACTGCTACATTGCATTTCATTTCATGTTGCACAGCTATGAGGACAGAATGATATCTGTGGGGCAAACTGTGAAAGTTAAACAATGTTAAAAAAAAAGAAAGAATACAAGAAAATGTGATATATCAAATGTATTAAAAATATTACTTGGTTAGTTAGTTAGTTAGTTAGTTAGTTAGTTAACAAGCTAGTTAATAGGTTAGTGTTTTCATTGGTGGACAATAATTAGTTAATTATTGTTAGGTCAATTAATAATTATTATTTATTTTAATAATTGGTGAATTACAGCCACGGAACTCTAAACACAGTTTTGGAAAATGCCTAATATCTATAAATCTACTATATACACACTTGTTTATTGACAATACAGTACTGACATATGTATTAAGACCTACACATTTTTGGGGTTCCTGTATTCAGCGCAAATAAAAGAAAATAATTTAGTCAAAAATTTTCACAGATTATTATAAAAAATACATTACACATTAAAAAAATTAGAACTGCGTTATTTTCACATTTAGTCAATGTGTCTGCCTATCATAAAATATTGGAAAAAAGAATAATTAAACTTGCGCTTAGTGTATGAGACTACAGCACTCCAAAATGTCTGAATACAGGATATTAGCAATCAAATATACAGTAATAACTGCACATATCCCTTTAAATAAATGCAATCACATAATAAATCCAACAATGAAAAAATGCAACATTAAAGTTCTGACTCTAATTTGAGCAATACTGAAAATTATCCAAAAAGAAATACAAAAAAAAAAAAAATATATATATATATATATATATATATATATATATATGTGTGTGTGTGTGCGTGTGTGTGTGTGTGTAGCGCCCTGCTCCTGATGGGCAGACGCTATTGTACTTTTTCAAATTTAATTGTCTGAAGCTGTAGTTTGGCTCAGACTAATTTTTCTAAAAGTTCTGGTTTCTGTACCAGTCCAGCTGGGTTGCACTGATTCCTACTTGACCGTAGGTGTCGCTGTCACCGTCGGGGGGTGTGGAACAGCAGCAGGCTGGATGCATTGAATGCCACCTCTTGCTCAGAAATAGTTCAGTGGGTGTGGATTCCCTGCTGTGCATTCTGGGAGAAGGTATTTAAGGTTTTTCTGGGGCTGTCTGTCTGTTCCCGGGTCCCTGTCTTGGAGTCCGCTATGGCCCTCCTGGCCTGGGGCCTGTGTCGCATGGATCCATGCCTCTGGGCCGGCTGGCCAGAGGCCTCGCAACTGAGAGTGTAGGGCCAGGAATGTCTTGGGGCCTACTGATCCAGGGGTGGACCTGTGCTATCTCACCTGCGGGGAGAAGCCAAGAGAACTGGAGAATCCAGGGGAGGATTTCTCAGGTGGAGGACCGAGCGCAAGGCTGGTGTCTCTGGAGGAGCCTGGAAACTCAGTTGAACCCAGATCAATATCCTTACAGTATCGCCAGGTCGGCTGAAAAAATCTGGTACTGTATGGTAGTTCTTCCTCAAACTCTCAAAACCACTAAGTTCAATTGACAAGTCTGTGGCAGAGACTTTGTTTAGCATTTCATCGGCTGCTAGGTCAAGTGAAAGGGGCCTATCCGGTGACTGTTGGATCCAGTCTGTGGAGCTGTTTGTCCTCTGGATCCAACTAATACCGCTAACCCGCAATTACTAGGTGCCTGAACTCCCCTTTATCCTCTAAACCTCTATTGAAGGACTGTGTATTTTGTCTTTCTTTGGTGTTATCCCTAAATAAATCTTCGAAAAGGACTAAGTGTTGGATTTATCATCATTTGGGCTACTTTCCAACGGGACCCCCCTAAGACGAAGAGGCGAGCAGGTGAGGTAACGGTAAGCCCGAATAAACCAGCAGCTCCTTCGGGGGTTAGTGCTACATGTTGGGGGCGTACGTCCGCAATTCAAGGAAACTGTAGTTAGATAGAGCTAGGGTTCTTGGAAAGAGACTTCGGGTCAAGACTATCTACCGGCCACAGTACTTGTATAAAGGACTTAGTTCTTCAATGCTTTCGACACTAGATGGTGGAAGTTTGCACAACAGGTTGGACTTTTTTACACTTAGACACACAGTAAATATATTGGAAAGAAAGTGTCATTTCATTTTCTTTTGAAATGGGGCTTTGCTTCCTAAAGTCACACATTTTGTATGCTTCTGTTTTTCTGTTTGTGTCTTTTATTTCAGGAAAGCAACACAATCTTCTATCAAGCTGCTGGAGAGTGGGTGGTTTATATAGTTAGAAAATAGGAGTTATGTGTTATGTAACCTGTTTGCATGTAAAATTATTCAAATATGTTGAGTGTTTGTTTTACCTTCTCTTTTCCCTTCCCTGTCCAAGTTTTAAGTTCAGGTACCAGACTTTCAGGACTGAAAGCCTTTATTTTTTCCAGATGATGGGGACATGATGGGGATGAGGGGGGAGTATGTAGCACCCTGCTCCTGATGGGCAGACGCTATTGTACTTATTCAAATTTAATTGTCTGAAGCTGTAGTTTGGCTCAGACTAATTTTTCTAAAAGTTCTGGTTGCTGTACCAGTCCAGCTGGGTTGCACTGATTCCCATTTGACCGTAGGTGTCACTGTCACCGTTAGTGGGTGTGGAACAGCAGTAGGCTGGATGCATTGGATGCCACCTCTTGCTCGGAAATAGTTCAGTGGGTGTGGTTTCCCTGCTGTGCATTCTGGGAGAGGGTATTTAAGGTACTGACACCATTTTTCTGGGGCTGTCTGTCTGTTCCCGGGTCCCTGTCTTGGGGTCCGCTATCCCGACCCCATGGCCTTTCTGGCCTGGGGACTGTGTCGCATGAATCTGCGCCTCGAGGCTGGCTGGCCTGAGGCCTCGCAACTGAGTGTGTAGGCCCAGGAATGTCTTGGGGCCTACTGATCCAGGGGTGATCCTGTGCTGTCTCGCCTGCGGGGAGAAGCCAAGAGAACTGGAGAATCCAGGGGACGACTTCTCAGGTGGAGGACCGAGCGCAAGGCTGGTGTCTCTGGAGGAGCCTGGAAACTCAGTTGAAGGACGCAACCCGGATCAATATCCTTACAGTATCGCTGGGTCAGCTGGAAGAATCTGGTACTGTATGGTAGTTCTTCCTAAAACTCTCAAAACCACTAAGTTCAATTGACAAGTCTGTGGCAGAGACTGTTTGTCCTCTGGATCCAACTAATACCTCTACTACCTCTAACCCGCAATTACTAGGTGCCTGAACTCCCCTTTATCCTCTAACCCTCTATTGAAGGACTGTGTCTTTTGTCTTTCTTTGGTGTTATCCCTAAATAAATCTTCAAAAAGGACTAAGTGTCGGATTTATCATCATTTGGGCTACTTTCCAACGGGACCCCCCTAAGCCCTTGTACACACGGTCGGAGAATCTGTCAGAATGAGTCTTATCGGACCGTGTCATCAGATAATCCGACTTTGTGTGGTATGCATCGGACTGATTCCGTCCGAATCTCCGTCCGACCCAATTTTCCAACATGTTGGAAATATTTCCCGACCAACTGGGCCGGACGGACCTAATCCGATCATGTGTAGAGCATTTTCATCGGACCAAGTGCCACGCATGCTCAGATCAAATTCCTACATCAAAGCTATTGGCTACTAGCCTGAATGTAGTCCCATCGTAACGAAATTACGTCATCACGTTCTGAAAGATCGGATTTTTCGCCAACTTGGCCCAACTGTGTGTATGCAACAGTTTCGGACACAATCCATCGGACTAAATCCGACGGGCAAAATCCGACGGATTTGGTTGGCAAAATCTCCGACCGTGTGTACGTGGGCTAAGACGAAGAGGCGAGCAGGTGAGGTAACGGTAAGCCCGAATAAATAAAATAAACCATCAGCTCCTTCAGGGGTTAGTGCTACATATATATATATATATATATATATATATTTATATATATATATATTAGCGGAGCATCCCAGAGAGAGCTGGTTCAGGGTTTATACGTCTCCCAGGCTCCTCTTATACACGTTCAGGGATCTTTGATCCATGGTTCAGTTCGGGTCTTGGTCCTCTCCCCCTGGCTAGTGAAACTCACCTGAGACAGACAGCCAGTGTTCTTGGCCTGGGAACCTCAGACAACTTCTGTCTAGGAGAGCAACAAGCTGGTAAAAGCTATTAAGCTGTGTATGTGTCAGGTAAATAGGACGGGCAATCCTGCCAGTACCCGTCATGGTTGCGCCGGGCCAATCCCTGTGCGCATGCACACACACAGGTGCGCGACAACGGGTGCACCCCGTGACAATTGTTGGTGCCCTCTGGCCTATTTAAGCCTACCGCAGATGCATACAAGTTGCTGGATTATCATCAGCTTCCTGTGTCTCCTGTACCTGCTATCCATATCTAGCGCCTAGAGGCGATTCAGTTCGCATTGTGCGCTATACAAGTATTTCATTCATTCATTCATTCATATCTGATTCCTCTTACCTACCTGGCTTGCTTGACATTTACTGCTCTCCGCCTGCATCAACCCCCGGCGTGGACTATGACCATTCTCCAGTCTCCGCATCTGTACCTTGTCTGATTGCACGTTGTATGACCCCTGGCCTGCCTACTTACTCTGTTCCTGATTGTCCTGCTGTACTCATCTCGGACTGATCCTGCTGTGTATGACCCCTGGCCTGGCTTTTGGCTCTGTTCTTGGTTTGTTCTACTGTTTCATTAGTTGGGATCTATCCTTGTACAGTTGCCCAATCAGCTCAACAGCGCACCCCAGCTGCCTCTGCTAACCAGCTTACCCAGCAGCCCTACCAGGCAATCGGTGCTTCTTTGAGCACCGTACTCCCTGTCTCACTCCCAGGGGTATGCTGCACTTAGCTGCAAGGGACGCTCTCTCAGCAATCCAGCATCACACTCGGGACTTGACAGTATGTGAAAGCTGACAAGCTGTAGGCTTGCTCAGCCTGGTAGTTAGGATCTGTAGATATTGTATAGTTAGTGGCGAGACACAGCTAGGTTTTTGTTTGGCTATTTGTGTTCCTATTTGTTTTTGGAACACTGTACAGCACCTGTATATAGACTTGTATATATCACAAATAAACACCGCACTGTTTGTCACTACCTCACTGGATTTGGTATCTGTGTCAGAAAGACTGCTCATCCCAGGGAGCTTTGTACCTGCTACCTGTCCCCCAGGCGGCAGCAGTAGTTAGCTACTACTTAAATGGGCCAGTACCTAAAGTGACTAAACATGGAGGAAATCCTCAAACAAATGGTGGTGTCCAATGCTGCACAACAGCAAATTAACGCTATTATACAGGAGAAATTGCAGAAGCGGCTAGGAAAACCCAGATTAAGGTTGTGGAGACGCTAGCACAATGGTCACCTGCTAAAATTAATGATGTTGGAGACAAGCCCTCAGTCATCCATATGGGTCTGGAGAATCACAGAAGGCCTACTATGATCTGGAATCGGCAGAAGAGGGAGATTATGAAAAAGTCAAGCAGGAAATCTTGGCGCGACTCATGTCAACTTGGCAGTTCGAGCACAGCGGGACCACAGCTGGTTCTTCCAAGACAAGAGGCCCCCAAGAGCGCAGATGTTCGACCTAATCCACCTGGTGCAGAAATGGCTACAGACGGAGTATTTGCAAAAAAAGGAGATAATCGGAACTCATATCATCACTAAAACTATCTAAGTGGTCATGGTTTATATCCCCTATTATGTCTCTCCTCCATTTACAGGAAGCTACTGCCGTAGCCAAAAATAGCATACAATAAAAAGGGGGGGGTTACCTTTCAAGTACAGTCAAAGATTAACTATACCCGAAAGGAAAAAGACAGCTACTATGGCTGTAGTGGACAAATATAGGGTAATACTAGTTAATTCAAACTTTTTATTAGTTAGCAAAAACAGACCACACAAGTATAAAATCACATTGCCCTATGACTAAAATACATCCGACCCTGCTGGACTTCCAACACGTGCACCCCTAGTGCGTCCTACAACCAATGATCAAGATACATTTAAATGAAAAGACACATATAAGACAAACAAAACGGACAAGGCGTCACTCAGATCACTCACACATTGAGCTCATTTATGGAAGCGATCTTCCTTTTTACCAAAATTAAATAATTTATACTATAACAGAGAGCTCAGTGTGTGAGTGGTTCCCCAGAATATCTAAAGAAAACAATTTATTTTCTATAGCGTGGTTGACAGAGCAACCAATTAATCAATGTTAGGTGTTACCAATGGACTATCACCACTTAAACAAGTCTTCTGAAGTTCTAATATTCCAAGAGATATGTTATTTCATCAAGTATTTTGTAAACAATATGGGACAAAAATGTCAAGTTCAAATACTGATGGGGAAGAGATCTTTTTCCATTGAAAAAAGGATTTTGTGGATGATTTTAAATCACAGATAGCTTCTGCGGATGTCTCCTGTATCTAGATACAGGTCCTCAGTCCCTACAAAGTAGCAATCAGTAGAACCAGTGATTTTAAATAGTCTACCTTGTAGCCATCTCATCTCACTTGCAGCTATTCAGTTTTACAAAACTTTGCTACATTACCTCTTCCTGACGGAGCGTTGATCGATTGCTGGCAGTTTACCAAGTTAACAGCCGTGAATAAACATCCTCATTACTTATTCAGATTTCCAGAGGACATGACAATGTCCAACACAGCGCTGCTTAGCCCATCCGATCAGCCAGAACATCAGGATATGTTGATGTAGTTTACTTAGCCGATATCTCAGCACGATACTGGTCAGCCATCAGCACTTTTCTGGATCCCCGTTCAGGTGGTAGTGTCCTCCGCTATATCAAAGATCACAGACATCAAGATGTCCGGCGGAGCACTGAATCGCTATAGGTGGTTTTTACCGTGTCCATTAGTTTTGCATAACACTGTCATAAGCACCCGCTCTCTACGCTGGGGGTAACACTCTAGGCGTCTGTAGCCCGTGATTACGTCACTCTACGTCACCTGTAGCCCAGCCGGAGTCCCTGTCTGGGCTACAAATAGTGGAGTGTGTGGACAGATTCATGGACAGATTCTTGAGGTCACTACCAGTTCCCCTGCAGAAGTGAGTGAGTCAAGGAGACCCCAAGTCGGCAAACAAACTGGTGGAGTTCGTAGAGAAATACTTTGCTGCAGAGAGCCTGGTCACCACCACTACAGCCACGTGGGCTTTCCACCCAAAGCCACGGTCTCCCCAGGCTAGACTATTCCAGGGGAAGTGGGTGGTAAGCATGGCAAGGAGATAGAGGGGGAGGATTTTTGATGCCAGGGCTGAAGTTTGATGTCCCAAACAAGGGAAGCCACTGCCTGTCAACAAATCAAACTGGGGCAGCACCAGGTGTTTCCATTGCCAGGAACTGGGACATGTTGTAGCAAACTGTCCATTGAGAGATGAATCTATCCAGTGTGATGTATGTTATAGAAGGCAGTCTATATTGGCTGCTGTTTCATGCGCTGCAGCACCAATTGCAGGAAAACACATGTGCCAAATGACTGTTAATAATAAGCCTATTATGGCATTACTGGATTCTGGAAGTATACTGACTTTAAAGCTGAGATGGTTGAAACTGTGAATTTTCATGCAAAAAAAAGTTGCTGTGATCTGTGTACATGGGGATACCCGGGAGTATCCTAAAGTCACTGTTAGCTTTAAAACTGACTTAAGTGCAGTGACCCATCAGGTGGGACTTGTGCCCCACTTGGTGCATGAAGCCATCATTAGTAGGGACTTCCTTAAGTTTTGGGAACTCTGGGATTGTCCTGACCCGGTCTCAGTAACTGTGGCAGAGGCAGAGGCAGAACTCCTGGCCGGCACTGACAATGTGGGGACTCCTCTAAGTGTTCTCCAGGTGTTCCTTTCTCGGTTATGGCAGGGGAGCTGGAGGAGCCTGAGGAAGTCCCCACAGCCAGTGAAGGTTGTCAGCCGTCTGCTGACTCTGAGGCTACATTGGAGTTTGCTGACCTTAATGTGTACAGAGAAAACTTTGGTACCAAGCAGAGAAAAGAACCTACCCTTGCCAGGGCCCGGGAAAATGTAGTAGTGATTAATGATGTACCTGTCAAACCAGAGGACAGGCCCTGTTTTCCTCATTTCAGCAGCAATGAGGATTTACTGTATCATGTATGTAAAAAGAATGATGAAATTGTTGAACAGTCGGTGGTCCCTAAGCCATACAGATGGGTGGTGTTGGTACTTGCCCATGGGCACTTGCTAGGAGATCATTTAAGTGTTGAGAAAAAAAACACGGAAAGGGTGTTGCGCAGGTTTTACTGGCCCAGGATATAGAAAGATATTGAGAATTATTGTCAATCTTGTCCTGTGTGTCAAATGTCAGCCCCACTACCCCACTTCCGAAAGTCCTTTAGTGCCTTTACCCATTGTTGAAGTGACCTTTGAGAGGATTGCCATGGACCTGGTGGGCCCACTCCCTAGATCTACACGGGGTCATCAGCATATTCTTGTAATCATGGATTACGCTACCTGTTACCCCAAGGCAGTTCCCTTAAGCACTGTATCTGCTAAGAACAAAAGAGTCGTTCTGTATATATACCAAAGCTATTCAGTTCAGTCATGTTGGGATCCCTAAGGAAGTCCTTACAGACCAGGGCACCCCATTTATGTCACGAGTAACTAGGGAGTTGTGCAAGTTATTTAAGGTGGTGCAGTAGTGAACCTCTGTGTACCACCCTCAAACTAATGGCTTGGTGGAACGCTTCAATAAAACATTAAAGAGCATGTTAAAACAGGTTGTTGACAAGGATGGGAAAAACTGGGACTGGGATGTTTGCCATCGTGGAGGTTCCCCAGTCCTCTACGGGGTATTCTACATTTGAGTCGCTTTATGGGAGACACCCTCAGGGACTCTTAGACATAGCCAAAGAAACCTGGGAGGGGGAGCAGACACCCTACAAAAGTGTCATTGAGCATATCTCTCAAATGCAGGACAGGGTTGTAGCAATCATGCCCATGGTAAAAGAACACTTAGGCCCCTTTCACACTGGGGCGGGAGGGGCGTCGGCGGTAAAGTGGCGCTAAAATTAGTGGTTTTGGCGGCGGTATTAAAAAAAAAAGAAAAAGGGTTAAAGCCGAACGCAAAGCGCCGGTATAGCCGCGCTGCCCCATTGATTTAAATGGGTAGGATCGGTTTAGGAGCGGACAGGGGGACCCAACTCTGTGTTTTCTCACCTGGTGACAGGGTTCTGGTGTTAGTTCTCACCATTGAGAGCAAGTTCCTGGCTCAGTGGCAGCGTCCCTTCGAAGTAATTGAAAGAGTTGGGGAGGTCAATTACAAAGTGTACTGTATCAACCAGGTAAAAGGAAGCCGGAACAGATTTACCACATGGAAAGCCCTGGAAGGTTAGACTGGCATTAACTGCGAGGTCCCTCCCAGTAATGCCTAAGGGTACTGAGTACCCTCTGATCTCTGAGGTCACGATTCCAGACATCCTGTCATATTCTCAAAAACAGGAAGCTAGACAGTTCCTGATAAGGAATAGCGAGACATTTTCAGAGTTACCTGGCACGACTTCAGCAGTTCAGCATGATATTGTTACTGAACCTGGGGTCTGTGTCAAGCTCAAACCGTACCAAATTCCCGCAGCTAGAAGAAAGGATATCAATGATGAAGTTAAAAAGATGTTGGAGCTAGATGTCATTAAGGAATCCAATAGTGATTGGATTAGTCCCAAAGCCAGATGGCACTTGGAGGTTCTGTAACGATATACATTATTGGCAAATACCCCTGACTGTTAGCGCCAAAGAGAAGGCTGCATTTGTGACCCCAGAGGGTTCCTTTCAATATAGAAAAAAGCCTTTTGGGTTGCAAAAGTCCCCTGCCACATTTCAGAGGGCCATGGACAGGACCCTAACACCCCATCGACGGTATGCAACAGCCTGGACAATATAGTGTTACATAGCAGTCACTTGCCCCGTGTCCAGACTGTCCTTGATTCCCTCTTCAAAGAAGGTTTTATGGCAAATCCAAAAAAATGTGCCATTGCTTTAGAGGAAGCCAGGTATTTGGGCTACACTATTGGCTGTGGAGTCATTAAACCAGTGAATAAAATAGAAGACATTTAGGAGTGGCCACATCCTGCAAACAAGAAGCAGGTGAGGGTCTTTCTTGGGATTACGGGGTATTATAGAAAGTTTATCCCGAATTTTGCAACAATAGCTGCTCCACTGACAGACCTTACAAAAGGGAAAGACTCTGTAATGGTGAAATGGTCAGTAGCAGAGGAATCTTTCCGAGTCCTGAAAAAGGCTCTTTGTGCACAGCCAATACTGTAATCTGTAATTTGGTTAAGACGGATGTGTCTGATGTAGGTATCAGGGCAGTATTGTCACAGGTACACAATGGGGAAGAACACCCTGTGGTGTACCTAAGCAGAAAGTTCAATGACCATGAGAAAAAGTATGCAGTCATTGAAAAGGAATGTTTATCCATAAAGTGGGCTGTAGACATGCTAAGGTACTATTTGTTGAGGCACCAGTTTGATTTAATAACTGACCATGCTCCCCTGAAATGGATGGCCCAAAAGAAGGAGACTAATAGACGGGTGAACTGGGGTTTTCTGGCTCTACAGGATTATTCCTTCACTGTAAAACACAGGCCAGGTGTTGAGATGGGGAATGTAGATGCCCTGTCCTGTGTTCACCCCTGTTGGTCTACAGGTGTTCCAACCCTGGAGTTGAAACAAAGGGGGGGATATGTAGCAAAGCATTCCAGAGAGAGCCAGGGAAATCCTGTTCGGAGTATCTGTGCCTGAAAGACTGCTCATCCCTGGGAGCTTTGTACCTGATGTCTGTTCCCCAAGTTACATAATATATATATATATATATATATATATATATATATATATATATATATATATATATATATATATATATATATATATATATGTGTATGTGTGTGTGTGTGTATGTGTATGTGTGTGTGTGTGTGTGTACTTGTCAACAGGTCCAAAAAACTAGACAACAGAAGTCCACCAGTAAATTAAGATGCTTTAAGTGACATTCCAACTTCCAATGTTTCCAAGTGTTTCCAATGTTCAGGTGCTGCTCCCCATGCGCAGCCTCTTACCAGAATGAGATCAAAAAGCACTTTGTGTAACACTGAGGGTCCAGGCAGCCAGCTTGAAAATGTTAACACCAAAGGGTATCTCTCTCTTTAACCAACCCTCCGCTTTGCAGGCAACAAGCGCTTTTTTATCTCTTTCTGGTAAGAGGCTTAAAGCGGTAGTAAACTCAGATAATGTAACCCCAAATCAGCAATATGCAGTTTCATGTTGCTGTTTAGTAGCTATGCGCCACATACATTATGCAAATAGAACGTTCTTTCTTGAAAAAATTTACTTTTTATGATCACTTCTGCTTGTACTCAGCCGCTGCCATTATAACTCCTGTCTTCCTCGTCTCAGTTGTATTTTATTTCCGCCCTCGCTCTTCTTCTGTGCCCATAATCCCGCACGTGCGCATTCGTTCCTGAAGCCAAGCCTCGTTTTCATTTCAGACAGACAGGCTCTATCCTCGGCACTGCGCTCCAACTCGTGACGTAGCGAGTCTCAGCTTCTCAGCGGGGGAGTGTCGCGGGATCTCGGGGCTGACATCAGCCAAAGGAAATGAAGCAGCCCCGGTGTTCTGCCGTATAGTGTCCGGCCATGAAATAGTGTCCGCCCCGTACTGCGCATACGCAGTACGGAGCAGACGAAGCTTCGGAAAATCTCCGAAGCTGAACGGCACCTACGCCGTGAGTGGAGGTGGTAGCCCCACCATCCAAGCGGACATAGGGTTGTGAATATTAGAGGGCCCCTCGCGGGCGAGCATCGCTCGCCACGCTTCGGGCTCGGTCTCGCTGCGCTCGGCTCTTTTTTATTCCTACTCTATGTCCACTTGGATAGTGGGGATAGAACCTGGACTCACAGCGCATGCGCCGTTCATCCTCTGCAATTTTCGGAACTTGTGTTGCTGTGTACTGCGCATGTGCAGTACGCAGCGGACACTATCGGATGGAGGACGTTATTTGACAAGACACCGGCATGCACACAGCAATTTTCCGGCAAGAAGAAGAGCCTGCCGGAAAAACATGACTAACTGCGCATGTGCCGATTACGTCATTGATTAGAAAAGGACAGATTACATAGAAAGGGATAAGGTAGGATGCGTTTTACACAGAGCAACTCGTTCATGAGGTAGGAAAGCTTGATATGGTGGAAAAAGCACAGGATGGGTTTACTACCGCTTTAATTTACTGGTGGACTTCTGATATACATAGTTTTTTGGATTTTATGGCACATACACAAATATATTTAATATACTTTTTAACATGAGTTTCTTTTTGGGTAATTTTTTGTATTGCTCAAATTAGAGTTGGATCTTTATTGTTGTATTTATTACGTGATTTCTTCTATTTAAAGGCAAAGGGAAAATTATTTCTGTTTACTTTATCATAAAATATATTCAGGTTATAAAAAAATAAATGAAGAAATTAATACAACTTTAAGTTTAGAAAATCACTTTGTATGAAAAATAATAAACAGCTTCTTGTTGAATAAACTGCTGCATACCAAAACTTTAGAATTTGGTCTGGACACAAAGGTTTTGATAACCCCAGGACATGAAATGGTTAAAGAAAGTGAAAATGCAACAATTATTTTCAAAGTAAAGTAATTCACTGCAATTATACATGGCTGACCTTCTGGGTTTATAATACATTGAGTCATTGCAAGACTTCTTTCCTGTAGTTGTCCTTAGTACTACTCGCTAACAGGTGCCAATCATATATTTAATAACCAATAGTAAAACAACATACCTTGGAATTTTAAAAAGAGCTCTCATTGGATGCAAGTCAGCCAGTGGAGGATCACCATCACTGAGCTCTATGGCTGTAATACCTAAAGACCAGACATCACAGCGTGCATCATATGTTGTATCTACTTGCTGCTCACATGCGATCACCTAGCAAATAAGACATAAATGTAAAGTATTATGTGGAATGTTTTGATATTATCAATGAATGCCTTACAATTAACACTTAAAGCCCAATTCTGGGAGATATGAAAATCCTCCCTTGTAGTGGGACTGCCCCTGCACTGCAAAGGTTAACTGCTCATTTTGAGGTTGTAACCTCAGCAAGATGTGTGATGCACATTGTTTTTAATGGTTGCTTTTAATTGTCATAATAAAATCTTGGATATTTTTATATAAATAATTAGTAATTCTGGTACCTCTAAAGTCCTAATAGTTTTTGTTTGAAGGGAATTTGTTAAGATGCACAAAAATAAAATGCTAATTCATTAAAACATACTATAGTCAGTTACCTTTTAAGTTGTAAAAAAACAATGTAAACTGCAATATTTTGGTTATATTTGAAAGATAATAAAAGAGAGCCAACCTCAGGCGCCATCCAAAATGGAGTTCCTACAGACGTGTTCCGATGGAGACGGGTGTTTGTCAGTTGGGCTGATACACCTGTATTATTTAAAGGGTATTCATGTTAGGATCAGTTTTCAATAAGATTTAAACGCCTAATCTGCCACACTGCAGTGTATAAAGGTTATGTATAGTACATTGAGCAAAATTATAAACGCAAAAATTATGTGTTTGCCCCTATTTATCATGAGCTGAACTCAAAGATCTATGACTTTTTCTATGTACACAAAAGGACTATTTCTCTCAAATATTCACAAATCTGTCTAAATCTGTTAGTGAGCACTTCTCCTTTGCCAAGATAATCCATGGCATATCAAGATGTTGATTAGACAGCATGATTATTGCACAGATGTGCCTTAGCCTGGTGTCACGTACCTGGTAGGAGACTAAAATGACAAGGTCGGCCTCTCTTGTATCTCCAGCCCAGGCCACTGATGGTGGAACAGATAGTGGCTAGGGTCAGGAGGAACACAAGTGCCTGTAAATGTTGCTTGCAGAGCAAGGAGTTGCAGGCTTGGTGATTCAGTCAGAACATCAGGTCAGGAACTGGAATGATGCTGGATAGATCAACCGAGGTTAAAGGGGAACTCCAACCAGCTTGCAGGTTCAGGATACATGGCTTGCTGGAACTTCCTGTAGCCTGGAGACAGAAGTACACTGGACCCAATGGAGCTGTGATATAGGGCAGCCAGCATAGACACTCAGAGACAGCGTTGAGCCAAGCAGGGAACAGGAGCGAGGTCACGAGAATAACCGGTTCGGTAGCAGGCGGGGCAGCAAGGTACCAAGGCATTAGGCAGTAGCAAGGTCAGTAGGAAGCCAGGATCAAGAACCAGTAATCAAGCATGTAACAGAGTTCAAAAGCAGGGTCAAGGAAAGCCAAGTTCAGCAACAGGTACCAAGCAGGATATAAGCAGGATTCAGGGTATCAGTAAACAGCTGGTCAGTATTGCTTATTGCCGGTCAGCATTGCTCAGAAGTCATGCTCAGGAGTCATGGCACCCTTTAAATAGGCTGTCTGGTGCAAATTGGGACTAGGGACATGCTCCCGCGTGTGCACGCAATCGGTTGCACACGCACATGTGCATTGGTGCCTATAGGAATCTGCAGTCGCCCATGACGTATTCCAATAGTTCTCTTACAGCTGGCCACTCTAAAATGTGCAATTTTACTGTATTGGGGGGGTCGGGGGAGGGTCTGAAAACCAGTCATTATCTGGTGTGACCACCATTTGCTTCACGCAGTGCAGCACATCTCCTTCGCTTAGAGTTGATCAGGTTGTTGATTGTGGCATGTGGAATGTTGGTCCATTCCTCTTCAATGGCTGTGCAAAGTTGCTAGATATTGGCATCAACTGGAACACTCTGTCGTATATGCCGATCCAGAGCATCCCAAACATGCTCAATGGGTGACATATCTGGTGAGTATGCTGGCCATGCAAGAACTGGGATTGTGTACAGAATTGTGTACAGATCCTTGCAACATGGGGCCATGCATTAGCATGCTGCAACGTGAGGTGATGGTCGTGGATGAATGGCACAACAATGGGCCTCAGGATCTCGTCATGGTATCTCTGTGCATTGAAAATGCCATCAATAAAATGCACCTGTGTTTGTTGTCCATAGCACACGAATGCCCATACCATAGCCCCACAGCCACTGTGGGCTACTCTATCCACAAAGTTGACATCAGCAAATAGCTCACCCACACAATGCCATACACACTGTCTGCCATCTACCCTATACAGTGAAAACCGTGATTTATCCGCAATGAGAACATCTCTCCAAAGTGCCAGATACCATTGAATGTGAGCATTTTGCCCACTCAAGTCGGTTACGATGATGAACTGCAGTCAGGTCGAGACCCCAATGAGGACGACGAGCATGCAGATGAGCTTCCCTGAGATGGTTTCTGACAGTTTGTACAGAAACTCTTTGGTTATGCAATTCGATTGTTGCAGCAGCTGTCCGGGTGGCTGGTCTCAGGCGATCTTGGAGGTGAAGATGCTGGATGTGGAGGACCTGGACTGGTGTGGTTACACTTGCTTTGCGGTTGTGAAGCCGGTTGGATGTATTGCCAAATTCTCTGAAACGCCTTTGGAGAAGGCTTATGGTAGAGAAATTGACATTCAATTCAAGGGAAACAGCTCTGGTGGAAAATCCTGCAGTCAGTATGCCAATTGCACTCTCCCTCAAAACCTGCGACATCTGTGGCATTGTGCTGTGTGATAAAACTGCACATTTTAGAGTGGCCTTTTGTGGCCAGCCTAAGGCACACCTGTGCAATAATCATGTTGGCTAATCAGCATCTTGATATGCCACACCTGTGAGGTGGATGGATTATCTTGGCAAAGGAGAAGTGCTCACTAACACAGATTTAGACAAAATTGTGAACATTTTGAGAGAAACAGGCCTTTTTTGTACATAGAAAAAGTCATAGATCTTTGAGTTCAGCTCAAGATAAATAGGGGGAAACACAAAAGTTTTGCATTTATAATTTTGCTCAGTGTATTTTACATTTAAATGTAAGAGATCAGCTTGATGTCATCTTCATTATATGTGCCATTGATTTAAAACTGAGCTCCCGGCAAACTGCTAAATACACAGATAAAATACATATATGTGACAAGTTTTATATGCCAAAAGATTAGTATTTTTGTTCATCCAGTCCAGAGATTTGCACAGCTCTGCCACACAACTGTCTGGCATGAGACGTGATTGTTTGCTCTGCTGCAGTTAAGTAATTCTACCAGCCTTGTCCCTCTTTACAATCTTTGACTGGACTGTGAAAGGAGGACAGCAAGGAAGGAGAGTTTCTGTAAATTATTTAATTTCTCTGCTCTCTTTCTATCAGCAAAATCTTTTCACTGCCACAAAACTGATTGCCTCCTTGTGCTGATTCTCCCTCTCCCAATGTGAGATCTGCTTTACAGACTAGAAAAGGCTGATATCAAGTCAAATCCAGATACTTACGCTGCTTGCATAAAAAAAAAAAAAAAAAAAAAAAAATAACAATGTATAAATAAGGCAGAGCTGGCTTAAATTGGTTGTAAAGGCTCAAGGTTTTTTTTTTACCTTCATGCATCATATTCAGTGTCCAGATGCCCCCTCAGCCTTCCTAATACCTAAGCCCGATCCTGATCCAGGCTCTCCCGCCTCTCTCTTTCCTGATTGACTGAGATGCAACAGCAGGAGCCATTGGCTAACAGACAGTGAGGCAGGAGCGCGGGGGGCGGGGCTGAGTCGTGCGCCCTGTGTCTTATGGACACAGAGAGCCAGCTCGGGAGTGAGCACGCACCAGTGCCCCCACAGCAAGGGGCTTGTAATGGGGCACTTGGCAAAGGGGGAGGGGCCCAGAGTGCTTGCAGAGGACCCCAGTGGAGGAGGATCTGGGCTGCTCTGTGCAAATCCATTGCACGGAGCAGGTAAGTATACCATGTTTGTAAAAAATAATCCTTTACAATCACTTTAATGTGCATTTCTTATATGCTATATCATGTATAGCTTTAGGCTAGGTTCATATTTGTGTGTAGCAAGGTGCAAGGCCTCCTTCGGTCTAATGAGAACCTCCAGGGCCAGAGATAGCTGACATCCTTCTGTATGTAGTGGGTTGTGGGGCATAGTGGGTGCAAGATGATTAAAGTCATTGAGCGCCAGACACTTCTTGAATGCAAAAGAGAGTTTATTTCCCTTAACAAACTTTTGGGGCAAAGAGGGTTAGGGCCAGGAAACGCTTATGTAGTTGCAAGATTAATTGACAGACTCTGAGACTACAACAGGAGGACAGCCATGCAGGCAAAGGCATCCAGCAAGATACCACATCTGCATGTGTAGGAATGCTGTCTCCTATGGCAACAGTCTTTAACAGTTCCTAACACAAACGTAACAGTTCCTTTCTCTTTCACTACAACCTCTCCTTGTAGTTCTTCAGCCCACTGAGCTCCCGGTCTCTCACTAGACCCGCTGATTCACTGCCACTGAATCCCTTGAGCACCTCCAAACTTCACGGTGGTATCTTCCTCAAGCGCCACCCCTACATTTCTGCTGGGTCTCTAGCTTGGTACTCAAGATACCTCTCAAGCTTCACCCCACTGGCCTGCCCTCTCCTTGGCTTGACACACAAGGCTGCTCTGCAAGCGTCACCTCCATTGGCTGAGTCCTTGGCTTGATACCCGCTGAAGTTTCCAGATTCTTCACCATGGTGAGAATACTGCTCTGGTACTTGCTTCCAGCTCTGTATTTTGGCCTAGGTCACCAAGGCCCAGGCCTAGGGCGGCACTTTGCTGGGGGGGGTGGCAAAAGAGCTACCCTGCATGAAAAAAAGCACCCCTCACACTGCGCTGCCGAACTGCAGATCAACATAGTGCGACCTTCATCGGGGCAAGTAGAAGGAGCATCTCCGCCAGTGGGTTGGGTTCTGCACCAATCCAGAGGCGACATAATGTCACTGGCAGCAGCAGAGGAGGGGTCTGCATGAGCAGGAAGTCCGGGCTGACAAGGATGCTGGACACGTTGTACAAGTCGGCCAGATGTGGAGTTTCTGGCTGTGTGTGCGGAGGCCGGGGGGAGATATACTGACGGAGAGGAAGATGCTGAGTAGAGTGGTCCCGAAGAAAACTGTCAGCACCAACACAGCCTCACCTGGTGCCATCTGCACAGCACAGAGGTTACAGGCAGGGGCAGCTTGCTCTATATCCCTATGTGACAAAAACTTCTATAAAAAGTGCAACTGCAGTGCTAAAAAAATATGTATCAATATATCTAAGTAAATATTGTGCATCCTGAGATGTTATCACATTGGATTGGCCAGGCACCAGCTATTTATTCACTATTTTTTATGGTGAAGGGATCCCCCACCCATCCATCAACTGTTGATTGATTTATGGACTCATATTATGTTTTTTGATTGCAGTTTGGCTTATCCACTCAGGCCCTCTAATCCCTTGTGCACACGGTCGGAGAATCCGTTGGAATGTGTCCTATCGGACCGTGTTGTCGGATAATCCGACTGTGTGTGGTAGGCATCGGACTGATTCCGTCGGAATATCCGTCTGACCCAATTTTCCAACATGTTGGAAATATTTCCCGACCAACTGGTTTGATCGGACATACTCCGATCATGTGTAGAGAATTTTGATCGGACCAAGTGCCACGCATGCTCAGATCAAATTCCTACATCAAAGCTATTGGCTACTAGCCTGAACGTAGTCCCATCGTAACGAAATTACGTCATCACGTTCTGAATGATCGGATTTTTCGACAACTTAGTCCGACCGTGTGTATGCAACAGTTTCGGACAAGATCCGACGGACAAAATCCGACGGACAAAATCAGACGGATTTGGTTGTCGAAATCTCCGACCGTGTGTACAGGGGCTAAGTGTTATATGGGACCTCTGATTTGTTTTGCACTTTATTTAATCTATACTTTGTATTCCATTCATTTTTACTTGCTGTGTTTGCACATGATTATTATGTTTGTCACTATTATATGCTGACCCACCTTTAGTTTAAGACACATCAAGCTCCCTGCAGGAATACCTTTACATTTATATTTACTTGTACATATTGATGCATATTTCTTAGCACTGCACTTTTAATAGAAGTTTTTGTCACATACTATACACTGGCCGATATTCAACAGCGCAGCACCATTATTATATACTTTCATGCCCTCAGTCTCTGAACGTCCCTTGCGCCATGCCCACAGTCTCTGATCGTCCCTTGTGCCATGCCCACAGTCTCTGACCGTCCTTTGTGCTATGTCCACAGTCTCTGACCATCCCTTGTACCATTTCTGCAGTCTCTGACCATACCTTGTGCCATGACCGCAGTCTCTGACCGTACCTTGTGCTATGCCTGCAGTCTCTGACCATCCCTTGTGCCATGCCCGCAGTCTCTGACCGTCCCTTGTGCCATGCCCGCAGTCTCTGTCCATCCCTTGTGCCATGCCCACAGTCTCTGACTATTCCTTGTGCCATGCCCATAGTCTCTGACTGTCCCTTGTGCCATGCCCACAGTCTCTAACTGTCCCTTGTTCCATGCCCGCAGTCTCTAAACAATCCCTTGTGCCATGCCTGCAGTCTCTAACCATCCCTAGTGCCATGCCCGTGGTCTCTGACTGTCCCTTGTGCCACGGCCGCAGTCTCTGACTGCCCCTTGTGCCATGCCCGCAGTCTCTGACCGTCCCTTGTGCCATGCCTGCAGTCTCTGACTGTCCCTTGTTCCATGCCCGCAGTCTCTAAACAATCCCTTGTGCCATGCCTGTAGTCTCTAACCATTCCTTGTGCCATGCCCGCAGTCTCTGACCATCCCTTGTGCCATGCCCGCAGTCTCTGACTGTCCCTTGTGCCATGCCCGCAGTCTCTGACTGTCCCTTGTGCCATGCCCACAGTCTCTGACTGTCTCTTGTTCCATGCCCACAGTCTGTGGATTGTGATGTAAGGAGGAGCTCTGTGGGCTCTTGTGTAAAGAAAGGGCTGCGCTTACCAGAGACCCCCTTACATCAGAATTTCCCTTTAGACCAGAGTCTGCAGCTGTCCCTTGGGGGTCACAGGGTTCCCTCTTACACTGTAAATAAGAACCCTGTGCTGGGTTATATTAAACTTACCTTCATGTAAATGGAGAAATATGTTTTTTGCTAGCACATTATAATAAAAACTTACCTTAGAACAAAGTCCTACAGTACTGTGACATCACCGCTTAAACGGCTGACATCTTCCCCTGCTCTTCATTCCAAGTACATGGGTGCAATGACATCACTCCCACGCATGCATGCAGGAGCCGCCATTTCTGGCATGGGTTCTGAAGGTTCAGCACTGTTAGCCAGACTTTCAGACCACATGCATCATGTCATCAGCTGCATGCACTCTGAATATCTCCTAAATGGTGCAAGTTTAGGAGATATTCACAGTGCCTACAGGTAAGCCTTATTATAGACTTACCGTACCTGTAGGTACAAGTGGTAGTACAGGGTTTACTACCACTTTATGAGGAAGGGGTGTGGTTTACAGATGACAGGTATTTAAATTAGGGGGGTGCGTGATTTTAGTCAGGCCTAGGCACCACAAAACCTAAATACACCACTGCTTGCTTCAGTTACTCATGGTGATCCCTGGTAATAAGGCGGACAGACCCTTAGTGGCAACAGCTTCCCTTCTACCTCCGACCACAACAGGTTCTCCGGCCAGAAGAACAGTCACTTTTGGTTGGACTGTAAGTCATAGTCCCAACCCTGTGCTGACCTCTTGCTTCTGGATAGGCCCTCAGACAGCCTAGCATCCAGATGTGCCCGGGATAGACCCAATCTCTGGCCTAGCAGCCCAGGCAATACAACACACGTCCACCCAGACAGCCACCCAGGTGGCACAGAATACAGACCACCTGACTCCACCCAAATATATAGGCTCTCACAGCAGGCCATGGGATCCAAGAAAATCCCTGTTCGTTAGCTGAGATACCCCATACATCAATAATCTGACCTAGGGTTGCCCTTCTCATATCTAGTTCCACCAAGTACCCGGGCCACCTAGTGGTAGAAGAGAAAAGTGCAACAAGGCCAAACTTAGGGAGAAATCAATAGATCTCTAACAATCAACCAGGATAACCTCCTGGCAAGTAAATTTGTGAGGAGCAACCCTGCCTAAACTCCAGGGTGCTACATGTGCAATGTAGAAATGCATATAAAATCGCACACATTCCCACAATGTACATTGCGAGTAGTGGTGCCAGGTAGAAATCTGAACATAAGATCTGCGCCACATTGTAGCTCAGATATTAATTTATAGGGTGCGGCACTTCTGCTACAAATCCCAGATTACAATCAAAATTGACAATTTTTAATCCTTATGCTGCTAGCATTAGTAAATAGGAAGGTATATTATTAGATATGTGCACTGACGAAAACTTAATTAATTTTTTTTTTTGTTTGTTTGGTTGTTTTTTTTTTAGCTTTTCGGGCCATTTGTTATGATTGCATAAATTCAAAAATTCATAAATTCGAAAATCCGAAAATAAGAAAGAAAATCCAAAAATAAGAAAGAAAATCCAAAAATAAGAAAGAGCGAAAATCCAAAAATTCGAAATAATAACTAACTAATTAACTAATAATAACTACCGTATATACTCGAGTATAGGCCGACCCGAGGCCCCCAATTTACCCCCAAAAAAACTGGCAAACTTATTGACTCGTGTATAAGCCGAGGGTGAGACATGCCTGTCCATCCCTGTGTGTGTGTCCGTCCATCCCTGTGTGTCCGTCCATCCCTGTGTGTCCGTCCATCCCTGTGTGTCCGTCCATCCATCCCTGTGTGTGTGTGTGTCCATCCATCCATCCATCCCTGTGTGTGTGTGTGTCCATCCATCCATCCATCCCTGTGTGTGTGTGTGTCCATCCATCCATCCATCCCTGTGTGTGTGTGTCTCCATCCATCCATCCATCCCTGTGTGTGTGTGTCTCCATCCATCCATCCCTGTGTGTGTGTGTCTCCATCCATCCATCCATCCCTGTGTGTGTGTGTCCATGTGTGTGTGTGTGTGTGTGTGTGTGTGTGTGTGTGTGTGTGTGTGTGTCCAGCCTACCTGTGTCCCGAGCCTGTGTCCCGAGCCTCCGTCCCGTGCCTTGCCTCCTTGCCTCCGTCCCGTGCCGTGCCTTGCCTCCTTGCCTCCGTCCCGTGCCGTGCCTTGCCTCCGTCCCGTGCCGTGCCTTGCCTCCGTCCCGTGTCGTGCCTTGCCTCCGTCCCGTCCCGTGCCGTGCCTTGCCTCCGTCCCGTCCCGTGCCTTGCCTTGCCTTGCCTCCGTCCCTTGCCTTGCCAGGATCGCCGCTCTTCGTCGGCGCCTCGGCGGCCATTCTAAAATTCAAAAGCCGCGCCTCCGCCTTCGCCTGTGATAGGCGGAACACTGAATTTCCCAGCAGCCTGTGTTCCGCCTATCACGGACATCGTCTCATCCTCGTCCGTAGTACGAGGATGAGACGATGTCCGTGATAGGCGGAACACAGGCTGCTGGGAAATTCAGTGTTCCGCCTATCACAGGCGAAGGCGGAGGCGGAGGCGCGGCGTTTGAAGGGTAGAATGTCCGCTGTCTGTCTGCTCGACACGCTGATCGAGCAGGCAGACAGCGATGACTCGAGTATAAGCCGAGGGGGGCACTTTCAGCCTCAAAAAAGAGGCTGAAAATCTCGGCTTATACTCGAGTATATACGGTAACTATTCAATTATAGGTATTGGAATTTCCTTTCAAATTTGGCTGTTAATGTATTATTATTATTATTATTGTTATTTATTATTATTAATTTGTTATGTTCCATTCGTTTAGCTACAGCATTCGTCATTTTGGATAATTCATAACTTTGGACAAATTCGTATCCATTACGTTCACCAACAGCCAAATTTGAAAGGAAATTCCAATACCTATAATTTAATAAATAGTCATTATTTCAGATTTTCAAATTTTGGGGTTTTACACATTTACAAATTTACAAATTTTTGAATTTCCAAATTTTTGAAATTTTCAAATATTCGAATTTACGAATATTCAGAAAAATTTGTTAAACGGGTTTTTGTTAATTTGGATGTTTCTGGATTAAAGTATTTGTCTAAATTCATTAAAAAACTAATTCGGAACAAAACTAATGGCATATTATATATTATATTTAATTGTGTTAAACTTTTTTTTCTTTTTTTTTTTTTTTACATTTCTTCAAAATAAAGCATGGAGACATAGATGGATGGGGGAGTTTGGTTTGATAATAAAAATTATTCAAACAACATTTTTGGTTTGCGATGCTCAGATGCAGTGTAGTTCCACTTTAAGCAAACATATCCAAGTAGTTGTACTAATTAATGGCAAGGAAATTATTTCTTTAATACCTGTATACATACAACATATATGTTTTTCTTAAAGAGACTTTGTCCCCAAGAAAATAATACTTTGACAAGCAAGAGTTTCCTAATTACATAAAGCATTTTTTTGGCCAGTTGGGCCTGTCGGCACATCTACAGATAAGAAGCATCAGGAGCCCCATGCAGCTTTCTTTTGAGATTAAAATACAAGGTACCAACACTACCAATTTTCCACTGCAGATCATAGTGTGTAAATTTAAAATTGAAAATGTGATTTCCACATTATTTGGGTTTATTTTGCAGTGCTGTAAGCTTGATGTCCAGACAGATTTGAATTCAAGAAATTAGACTCAATACTGCTGAACCTTTACTGATGTTTAGTAATGTGAGGATCAAGGTATAAGAATAAAAATGGTTGACAGTATGTTTCTTTAAATGCTTATCTCGTCTGTTTTCAGTTGTTTTAAAGACATCATTCTTAAAGGCCGGATGGGTGCAGTCACGTACACACAAAGAGGAAGCCATGTCGTAAGGGTCAACTGCTGCATCAGCTCTAAAAGCAGAAGACACTTAGAAATTGCCTTTTATAGAAGTTGTTTTGTTTCAACATTTTTAACGCCTGTCTTTTTTTAGTGTATAAAAAGAGCTGTGTGATAATAAAGGACCTCAGAGTGAGTGAGTGCGACCGTCTGAGCAGACATACTGAGAACTCTTTCCGTGTCTCCTTGCTTAGATAAGACTCTAATAATAATTGGGAAACGGTAACATAACTTATGAATAGGTGACTTGCAGTAGTCACACCTAACATTTTTGGCGCACGAACAAGGGACTTCGCTAAAGAAACTACAAGAGGTGAACGAACATAAGGACGGAACGAAGAGGTCGGGCACATCAGGAACCACAGACAAAACCTGCGCAGGTAAGAAAAGCTTTATTTTCTTATAAACTCTGTGCTTCTTAGATTTGTGCCCACCCGATCTGTCTGTATTGTTCTTCAGGTAAAACCAACCTCTGTAGTAAGCGAGTCTTGAATTTAATATTTGACTTATGTTACCGTTGTTTCTTGTCTGTCTCCTTGTCATCTGTCTGTTGTGACTGAGATAAGCCCTGTTTGTATGGTGTGAATTGAAACATATATCATCCCAATGGGTAACGGAATGCGCCCTTAACTCGTAAGAGTACTTGGGGGTCCGACACTTAAGTTTGATATACGCTTTTTGATTCATGAGCCTAAAAACGGGTTGAAAGTATAAGTCCTGACTGCCTCAATAAAGCAGGAATAAGAAACGATTGCTGAGAGATTCCATGGTAATGGGAAGGGAATAAGGTCTCCACAAAGTCCGGAGATCTAGTTATATGTGTTTGGCCACCAAAAGGAATGCTTGTATATGTTGTAGCCGTCAGTCTGGTCATAATATTTGTCAGTTGGCTAGCATATAAAGTAATTCGATTTCAGAAATCTCATCCAGGAGAGGTTTTTAGTATTTTGGCACCCTAGGAGGAGAAGGCAACGAGACACTTAGTAAGTGATCCAAACGCCACCTAGGCAGGACTGTCAAAATGGGCCAGACACATGGTAAACCCCAGGAGGAATCTCAGAAATGTTATGCTGTTAAAGACATAATTACAATGTTGTATGGGAAGGACAAGGCACAGGGCACGAATAGGGTTCTCAAGAAATTTGGAATGGATGGAGAAAATGGGCTAAGTGTAGAAGGTTGGGAGAATATAAAGAGAGACAGACAGGGGGAGGTCCTGCAGAACAGATGGGTATCACAAATACAATGTTTAATTAAGGTTTCCAACAGGGCTAAAGAGGAGGGATGGAAGTATTGTCATGAACAGGGTGGATGGGACATGAAGGTCCGACGCAAGAGTCTCCCTTCTGCTCCCGAGGATGGAGTAAAAACGGAAGGTACTCCACCTCCTTATACCACTACCACACCAGGTAGCGAAAGACCAAAACTTTATCCTTCCTTAAGAGGAAGAGGATGGGTATGCCGAGTATGCGGTACCCAGAATACAGACTGGGCACAGGAATGTGTACATTGCGGAGCTCAAAGACCAGAGTCCGTAGCTCCAGTCCACAGTCGGACTAGGGTAATACAAGTAAATAATCCAAATGCGGGTCAAGCAGGACAGCCACCTACAGTGACTCAACAAGTCGTTCTGAGGACATGGGCACCTTGGTCGACTGACACTCTTATGGCATTAATACAGAATGCTCCTGATCCCGTAGCAAAACCTGCCGCATTCTGTAGATTCGTGACACAATTACTAGACACACATGAAGCAACTTGGCAAGATGGGGAAGATTTGTGTAGACATAAAATGACACTAACAATGTTTAATCAATTTATGAATGAAATTGCTCCACATAGACCACAAGGGGATCCAGCGACAAATCCACCAGGAGTACACCCCCGTCATATAGACTCTAGACTCCTGTTTATTAATCAGTTACGAGAATTTTGCCAAAGGAAACAGCAGGAAAGGGGTTCGATAGCGCCCATAAAACAGGCCCCAGGTCAGACTGTTACAGAATTTTACCTCAACATGGAAAGCATGATGGCTGACGAAGGTCTAGATTTAGCCTTACCCGTCACCATTAGGGCTTTCAATCGACAGTTTATGGAAGGACTAGTACCCCAAATAGGTGACAAACTGAAGGCATGTACTCCCGAATGGAGAGCCATACGGGACAGAGGAACATTGTTGCAGAAAGCACAAGGCATAGAGGCTGATTTAGCAGAAGCTAAACCCAGAAGGACACCGGGAGTTAACACTGTTGCCCGGGTCAATGAAGGAGGGAATTCCTCCCGTAAACCTCTTACCTGTTATTACTGCAACAAGGTGGGACATATAAAAAGAGACTGTAGGAAAAGAATAAAAGACGAACAGGAAGGAAACACGGACAGAGACACGAGGGACTACAGACAGAGGCGTACCAACGATAGGGACGATCCGACCGCATGACTTGCCCCAGTCCTAGCTGAATCAGAGAATAAAATGCTCCACATGTTGATGAAGGTGGAAGGTAAACATATTCCTTGTTTAGTTGACACAGGAGCATCACGCAGCTTATTATCTGATTCAGTAGTCCCTCCACACATGACATCCCGTGACACCATACCCATAAGTGGTTATGACGGTCTTTTGTCCGATGCCCCACTGACTAAACCTTTAAAAGTAAAAATAGGGAATGGCAACCACCTGACACTTGTGTATTGTTGCAATATGTAGATGACCTATTGTTATGTTGTCCGGATAACGATACTTGTTTAAAAGCCACTCTATCATTGTTACAATTCCTGGCTGAAAAAGGGTGCAAAGTGAATAGAACTAAGTTACAGGTATGCCAGAAAAAGGTTGTCTTTTTGGGCCACTGTATATCCCAGGGTACTCGACACCTCACTGAAGAACGAGTCCAGGCCATAAGACAAATGAATGTCCCACGCAACTTTAAGCAACTTCGTATGTTTCTGGGAATAGTGTCATATTGTAGACAATGGATACCACATGCCAGTTCTCTGATGCAGCCATTATATGATTGCTTGAAAATAGTACCCTATGTACTCACAGAAGCAGGTCATAAGTCTTTTAGCACCTTAAGAAAGTTACTAATTTTGGCACCTGCGATCGGGATCCCTGACTATACCAAAACATTTCATTTGTACATTGCTGAAATCACGGGACACGCAACAGGGGTGTTGACACAACAACACATCAAACAAAGGCCGGTAGCATATTTCTCAGCGGCTCTCGATCCTGTCTCTAGAGGATCACCGTCCTGTGTACGAGCAGTCGCAGCAGTGTCAATTATCATTGACAAATCCTCAGAAATTGTCTTAGACAATCCTGTAGTGGTACATACCACGCATGACATACACGCCATCTTGTCACAAGTTCAGCCAAAGCACATATCAATGGCGAGGCAGCTGCGTCTGCAATGCACCTTGCTCCTACCTCCCAATGTTACCTTCCAGTGATGCACTTCCTTTAACTTAGCACAACTTCTACCCTTACAGACAGATTTGACAGGGGGGAGTAATGGTGAAGGCACAGCACAAGAAACTCAGGATTCTGACACACTTTCATTTCATGACATAACATCTGATGAACACGATTGTTTTCAACTTATGGAACAAGAGATCACGGGGTTCCCACATGTCACAGACACACCCATTGCAAATGCAGAACACACACTGTACATAGATGGTAGTAGATTTGCCGATGACAAAGGTAAATATCACACAGGTTATGCTGTGGTAACGGACACACAGGTAATTGAGGCAAAGTCATTACCAGCACACATGTCTGCACAGGAAGCGGAACTAACAGCTTTAGAAAAAGCCTTAGAACACTTAGAGGGACAAGAAGGGAACATTTACACTGACTCTGCCTATGCTTATGGTGTTGCACATGATTATGGCCACATATGGAAAGCTAGAGGTTACCTTACAGCAGCAGGCACACCTGTTAAACATGGTGAAGGAATCAAAAGAGTCCTGAACAATCTTCAAAAAGTTAGAAGAGTAGCCATTATGAAGATAGCGGCACACACGAGCGCAAAAACAATTGAGGCAAAAGGAAATGCATTTGCAGATTTAACTGCAAAACAAGCAGCTCTAGGGGAAGTAAGCCCTGAGACCTTAGCTACGGTAAAGGTGAGCATCCCAGAACCGACATGGCAGCAGATGAGTAAACTACAGGAGCAAGCAGGAGAGAGCGAGAAAGATAGATGGGTAAAAATGGGAGCAGCACCAGGCCTTGACAATATATGGAGGGAAGGAGGCAGAATATGCCTACCTGCCTCTCTATACCCAGCAATGGCAGCGGCTGTCCACTTGCCCACTCATGTCAGCTCCAATTCTATGTATAGGATTGTAAGCCAAGGATGGCTAGCCCCTGGATTCAGTAGTACTGCAAGGAACTACTGTGCTGCATGCCAAATCTGTCTGTTAAATAACCCAGGACAGAGAGTGAAAACCCCACGTAAACATCAGGTTCGGGTCCAGTATCCCTTTCAGAGACTGCAAATTGACTATATCCAAATGCCTAAGAGCGGCCCATTTGAATTTTGTCTCGTGTGCATCTGCTTATTTTCAGGCTGGCCAGAAAGTTATCCAGTGAAATCAGCTACAGCGAAAGCCACAGCGAAGAAACTGATCACAGAGTTAATACCTAGGTTTGGTCTTCCTGAAACCATAGAATCAGATAGGGGAACACACTTTACAGGAGAAATCATGCAGAATGTAATGGCTATGTTAGGGGTTCAACAAAGTTTCCACACCCCTTACCACCCACAGAGTTCAGGATCAGTAGAAAGAGTAAATGGGACAATAAAGTTAAAAATACAAAAAGCTATGCAAGAGTTAAATAAACCTTGGCCAGAATGTCTGCCTTTAGCTTTGTTCTCCATAAGGTATACTCCAACGGGAAAAACAGGGTTATCCCCATATGAAATACTTTTTGGGAATGCACCCAGACTAGGTTTATACTTTCCACAGAGTATGCAATTGTAATGTGATAGTTTGACTGCATATGTGATACAATTACAACAGCATCTAACTAAGATCCACAAAAGTGTGTATTCTTCTCTTCCAGACCCTAACTCAATAGCAGGTACTCATTCGCTGAGCCCCGGAGATTGGGTCTATGTAAAGAAACATACCAGAAAAGCTTTAGAGCCACGGTTTGTTCAAGTACTGCTGACCACTCCCACATCGGTCAAGTTGGAGGGTAAAGCAGCCTGGATCCACGCTTCACACTGTAAAAAGGAGCCAGTTGGCAAATGACAACATGTATCTTTTTATTCTTTTTGTTTCAGTAATCCTGACCAATAGTTTGGTTACCTCCCAGAATGAAATTCACAAGGATGAAGGATTTTCTAAAAAAATGTTATTACTGAAGTTTAAATATGCTTATGCTCGGAAGTCAGGATATGAGAAATGTTGGATTTGCAGTAAATTACACCCCAGTACAGCAAACATACCACTGATGGCAGTTCCTATAAATTATACTGACCTTGCTAACAGTAGCATTAACATAACTGGAACAAATACCAGCAAGACAGTAATGTTTAAATCAAATGGTCTCGCCTTTCCCCCTGCCTGGTGTTTCAACTTAGGGAACACAACGGGAGGAAATAGAGAATGCCAAGACAGCAAGTTTAATTTGTCCATTGTCGTATTAAATGGAAGCTTCTACCCCAGTAATTCCAGCACACACCAGACATTATCTGACTTCCTCACTAACATTGTGGATAATAATGTTAGGTGGTTAGTATCCAACTTATCCCTCTATGGATACACCTCTCGTTATAGAAATGATATCAGTTCAAGATCAGTAGCTCTAGGAAACAATATATACATCTGTTGTGGGGATAAGTGTTATACCTGGATACCTAGAAGGGCTCAGGGATGGTGCTACCTCGCAAGTTTGGTACCAGTAATGGGAGTAGTGGGTGATGAACGAGGTGATCACCTACTAGAAGCTAGTATGCACCCCAGATATCCCCTCAGATATCGTAGCAAGAGAGAAATATTCTTAGAGCAGGACATGGCATGGGCTTGGTTCCCGTCCTGGACAGGATGGGGTATAGACTTAATGAAGCGACTAAATAACTATACTGGAATAATTAATGATATTTTGGAGAAAAACTCTGATGACATTACTAAGTTAAATCTAGAGACCAGAGCCATCACAAAACAAATAGAATTACATGAGTTAGCGATTGAAAGTATGAGTGCAGCATTAACAGGACTCTGTGAGGCTACAGAAGACTATGAATGTTGTACTTGGATACATAACACCAGCATCGAGATACCCGACTATTATGACATCATTGCACGACACCGCACGGAAGTAAAGGATCTACAGGAGAAGGCCCGTAATATTGGCCGTGACTGGGATCCGTTTGGTGGAACTTTTAGCTTCTCAGGGTTATTCTCTGAGCTTAAGAAGGCAGCGATGACAATTATAGTGGTGCTTTTATTTGTATTTCTTCTTTATGCGTGCTTTAAACTGCTCATGTGCTTTTGCAAGAAAGCCAAGGTAAATGCTGTAGAAAAGATGGAACTTTTGTAAGTTGATAAGTTGGATAAGATAGGTGGATTTGGTTCCTTGACATCACCCATCTGTCAGAAAAGCCACTCTTCCTGAATTTTAGATGTTGGTACTATCCAGGGGGATGGGTGTATACCCCTCTGACAACTCGCGGTCAGGGAGAGTACTTTGGACATAGGCCGACTAGAACTTGTTCAGGTGGACCCAGGGTAAGAGGGAAGGGTGATGTCAAAGGGGGAAATTGTGAGGATCAAGGTATAAGAATAAAAATGGTTGACAGTATGTTTCTTTAAATGCTTATCTCGTCTGTTTTCAGTTGTTTTAAAGACATCATTCTTAAAGGCCGGATGGGTGCAGTCACGTACACACAAAGAGGAAGCCATGTCGTAAGGGTCAACTGCTGCATCAGCTCTAAAAGCAGAAGACACTTAGAAATTGCCTTTTATAGAAGTTGTTTTGTTTCAACATTTTTAACGCCTGTCTTTTTTTAGTGTATAAAAAGAGCTGTGTGATAATAAAGGACCTCAGAGTGAGTGAGTGCGACCGTCTGAGCAGACATACTGAGAACTCTTTCCGTGTCTCCTTGCTTAGATAAGACTCTAATAATAATTGGGAAACGGTAACATAACTTATGAATAGGTGACTTGCAGTAGTCACACCTAACAGTAACAACAGCATATATCGAGCCATGTGCATGTACATTGTAATCTAATAGTATATCTATTATCTAATATAATAATAATAATATAATATAATATATAATATAACAATATAATAGAATAATAGAATAATACTACTACTACTACTACTACTACTACTAATAATAATAATATAATATAATAATATAATATAATAATAATAATAATAATAATAATAATAATAATAATAATAATAATAATAATAATAATAATATCTAATAGTAGTAATACAACTGACAAATGCGTTTACCATCTTCAATACTCATTGTTGTATCTAGCTTTATATAAATTTTGCAATTTTTTTTTAACATTGATAATCTACCGTTCATTACTAATTTTAGGACTATTGTTGTATATGAAAAACATTGTCATACCAAAGTCTACCAGTTTGACACCTCCATCTGTCGTCAGTAGAATATTGTTTCCCTTAACATCACGGTGAATTGTCTTATGGCTGTGCAAGTGTTGTAGTCCCTGCAGAACAATCATTAAATTAGAAGAGGATTTACATTTTTTATGATTGTTATTTTTATGCGTAAAGCTGAATTAAACCCAAAATCAAAAATGCTATAAATCCAGCTTACTTATCCTTAGATGTGGCGACTCATTCGTTTTCTTTTTTAGGCTATTTTTCCCTTGTTTTCACCTGGTAATCTAGCCAGAAACACACTTTGGGGTTTATTTACTAGAACTGGAGAGTGTAAAATCCGGTGCAGCTGTGTATGGTAGCCAATCAGCTTCCAGTTTTTTTTTGGCAAAGCTTAGAGCAGAGTTCCACCCAAAAATGGAACTTCCGCTTTAAAGGTGACCCCCTGACATGCCATATTTGGCATGTCATTTTTTTTGGGCGGATACCCTATTTTTTGAGGGTTCCAGCTCCCACTTTCTCCTGGCACACCGCGGCACTGAAAGGGAGATCAGCTCTCCCCCCTCCCTCTCGGCAATCATCTGGGACATGTCACAGGTCACAGCCGGCCACCCACAGTGACTATGCCAGCGCCACAAAGAGGAGGGGGAGAGGAGCGGGCGTCGTTCCCCCGGCATCTCTGGACCCTGGGACAGGTGTTTTTTTTTTTAATCGGAGCTCCGCTTTAATTGAACAAGCTGAAGTTAGAAGTTAGCTGATTGGCTACCATGCACAGCAGCACCATATTTTGCAATTTTCCAGTTTTAGTAAATCAACTCCATTCTTTATTAGAGTGCCTCCACTCTGGATGAAGGGGCACAGGGGCATCTTTGGGCAGCATCAGTGTTAATCTAGGGGTGAGGAGAGTGTTAGATGTACTAGCATATTTAGATACACTAACAACTTGAAGCCAAACTCAGGCTGCAGGTACACAAGTAGTTACAGCAAAAAAAAAAATCTTTTGGGTTAAGGGTTTTACATAAATAAGTAAAAGTGCAGTGACAATTGTGCAGTCATGCAACGCTGTACCCAAGTAAAATTGATGTCCATATTTTTCCAATAATAGCACTTTCTTTTAGTGATATTTTATTTTTGCAATATAAACATACTGACAATTTTGAAAAAAAAAGCAATATTTTTATTTTTTTTATATAAAAAAAGTCTTCCTCAATTTAGGCCAATGTGTATTCTGCTTTATATTTTTGGTAAAAAAATCCCAATAAATGTATATTGATTGTTTTAAACAAAAGTTATTGCATCTACAAAATAGGGGATAGATTTATGGCATTTTTTTCTAGTAATGGCGGCAATCAGTGATTTTTTTTGCGGGACTACAACATTGTGGCGGATAGATCAGACACTTTTTGGGGACCAGTGACACTAATACAGTGATCAGTGCTAAAAATATGCACTGTCACTGTACTAATAACACTGGCTGGGAAGAGTTAACATCAGGGGTGATCAAAGGGTTAACTGTGTCCCTAGGAGGTGCTTACTAACTGTGTGGGGATGGACTCACTAGATGAACAGAGTGATCCGTGTTCCTGGTTAGTTTCATCTCTGACAGAACGGCGATCTGCCTTGTTTACATCAGCAGACCGCTGTTCCATCTCTGTGGGGAGCGATTGCAGGTGGCCGGCGGACATTTTTAAGAATGGTCAGTGTTAGATTTGACTTCAACTTTAAATTGTGCTTTTTATAAAGTTGAGCTTTAACCTAATTTTTTACATGAAAACACATATGAAACCCCCAAATGTTATATATTTTCTTAAAACGGAGGACCCACAGAATAGAATGAATGTTGAAAATCTTTATGTTGCACAATATTAACCAGTTGCCGACCGCCGCACGACGATGTACGTCGACAGCATGGCACGGGCAGGCATATTGGCGTACCTGTACGTCCCTTGCCTCCCGCGGGTCGGGGGCCCGATCGGGCCCCCGCCCGGTGCCTGCGGCGGTCGGTTTTCGTCCGGGAGCGATCCGGGACGAGGGGGCAGCCATTCATTCATGGCCACCCCCACGCGATCGCTCCCGACGAATAGGAATCCCCCGTGACATCACTTCCTCTCCTGTAATGTAAACACAGGAGAGGAAGTGATGTATTCTCTCCTCCGTGTCGGTATTTTTCGTTCCGACACGGAGGAGAGCGGATCGGTGAGTTGCACCAACACTCTACACACACAGTAGAACATGCCAGGCACACTCACACCCCCCCGATCACCCCCCCCCAATTACCCCTGCCCCCCAGTCACAGTGACACCAATGTCATTTATTTTATTTTATTTTTTTTTTTTTTTTGCATTGGTGTCATTTGTGACTGTAATAACTGTTAGGGCAGTTAGGGTTAGCCCCCTTTAGTTCTAATGTACCCCCCTAACCCCCCCAATAAAGGTTTAACCCCGTGATCACCCCCCGTCGCCAGTGTCACTAAGGCTGGGTTCACATTGCAGCGGTTTATGAGAACGAATGTGATTCGCACCGCACTGCAGTGCAAATCACATCCGATCTCTGTGCGATTCGAGTTCAGCCATTCGCCGCACCCGCCACACCCGCCGCACCCGCCGCAAATTCGCACGGGACCCTTTTTTTGGCCCGCAGCAGAATCGGATCGCATGGGTGTTCACACCATGCGATCCGAGTTTGCAGATCGCACTGCGATATGCGAACTGATCTGGGGGTGTCAGTAACATTTCACTGACACTCCCAGCAGTCCGCATAGGGCAGTGTGAACTACCGCCGGGAGGCATGCGATGCGGGAACCCGCCGCGGATTCGCGGCGTTTCCGCATCGCTCCAGTGTGAACCCAGCCTAATAAGCGATCATTTTTCTGATCGCCGTATTAGTGTCACAGGTGACGCTAGTTAGGCAGGTAGGTATTTAGGTTCGCCGCAGCTTTTTATAGCGCCAGGGACCCCCATATACTACCGCATAAAGCCCCCTGATTGCCCCCTAGTTAACCCTTTCACCAGTGATCACCATATAACTGTTACAGGTGACGCTGGTTGGTTAGTTATTTTTTTATAGTTTCAGGGCACCCGCCATTTATTACCTAATAAAGGTTTAACCCCCTGATCACCCGGCGGGTGTCATTTGTGACTAATAACTGTTAGGGCAGTTAGGGTTAGCCCCCTTTAGTTCTAAGGTACCCCCCTAACCCCCCCAATAAAGGTTTAACCCCGTGATCACCCCCCGTCGCCAGTGTCACTAAGGCTGGGTTCACATTGCAGCGGTTTATGAGAACGGATGTGATTCGCACCGCACTGCAGTGCAAATCACATCCGATCTCTGTGCGATTCGAGTTCAGCTATACAGATAGTATGGCTGAATTCGTGTCGCACCCGCCGCAAACTCGCACGGGACCCTTTTTTTGGTCCGCAGCAGAATCGGATCGCATGGGTGTTCACACCATGCGATCCAAGTTTGCAGATCGCACTGCGATATGCGAACTGATCTGGGGGTGTCATTAACATTTCACTGACACTCCCAGCAGTTCGCATAGGGCAGTGTGAACTGCCGCCGGGAGGCATGCGATGCGGGAACCCGCCGCGCATTCGTGGCGTTCCCGCATCGCTCCAGTGTGAACCCAGCCTAATAAGCGATCGTTTTTCTGATCGCTGTATTAGTGTCACAGGTGACGCTAGTGAGGCAGGTAGGTATTTAGGTTCGCCGCAGCTTTTTATAGCGCCAGGGACCCCCATATACTACCGCATAAAGCCCCCTGATTGCCCCCTAGTTAACCCTTTCACCAGTGATCACCATATAACTGTTACAGGTGACGCTGGTTGGTTAGTTATTTTTTTATAGTTTCAGGGCACCCGCCATTTATTACCTAGTCTCACTAGTGTACCCCTAAATTTAGGGGTGTCTACTTTCCAAAATGGGGTCATTTGGGGGGGGTTTGTGCCATCTTGGCATTTTATGGCCTTCAAAACTGTAACGCCCTTAGAAAGCCTGAAGGCGGTGCTTGGTTTTCGGGGCCCCGTACGCGGCTAGGCTCCCAAAAAGTCCCACATATGTGGTATCCCCGTACTCAGGAGAAGCAGCAGAATTTATTTTGGGGTGTCATTTCACATATGCCCATGGCATGCGTGAGCAATATATCATTTAGTGACAACTTTGTGAAAAAAAAAAAAAAAGTTTGTAATTTTCCCGCAACTTGTGGCAAAATATAAAATATTCCATGGACTCAACATGCCTCTCAGCAAATAGCTTGGGGTGTCTACTTTCTAAAATGGAGTCATTTGTGGGGGTTTTGTGCCATCTTGGCATTTTATGGCCTTCAAAACTGTAATAGGTAGTGAGAAGTGAACTCAAAAATTTACGCCCTTAGAAAGCCTGAAGGCGGTGCTTGGTTTTCGGGGCCGCGTACGCGGCTAGGCTCCCAAAAAGTCCCACATATGTGGTATCCCCGTACTCAGGAGAAGCAGCAGAATTTATTTTGGGGTGTCATTTCACATATGCCCATGGCATGCATGAGCAATATATCATTTAGTGACAACTTTGTGAAAAAAAAAAAAAAAAAAAAAAAGTTTGTAATTTTCCCGCAACTTGTGGCAAAATATAAAATATTCCATGAACTCAACATGCCTCTCAGCAAATAGCTTGGGGTGTCTACTTTCTAAAATGGGGTCATTTGTGGGGGTTTTGTGCCATCTTGGCATTTTATGGCCTTCAAAACTGTAATAGGTAGTGAGAAGTGAACTCAAAAATTTACGCCCTTAGAAAGCCTGAAGGCGGTGCTTGGTTTTCGGGGCCCCGTACGCGGCTAGGCTCCCAAAAAGTCCCACATATGTGGTATCCCCGTACTCAGGAGAAGCAGCAGAATTTATTTTGGGGTGTCATTTCACATATGCCCATAGCATGTGTGAGCAATATATCATTTAGTGACAACTTTGTGTAAAAAAAAAAAAAAATTTTTTTTTTTGTCATTATTCAATCGCTTGAGGCAAAAAAATAAAATATTCAATGGGCTCAACATGCCTCTTATCAATTTCCTTAGGGGGTCTACTTTCCAAAATGGGGTCATTTGGGGGGGTTTTGTACTGCCCTGCCAATTTAGCACCTCAAGAAATGAGATAGGCAGTCGTAAACTAAAAGCTGTGTAAATTCCAGAAAACGTACCTTAGTTTGTAGATGTGACAACTTTTGCGCAAACCAATAAATATACAATTATTGACTTTTTTTTTACCAAAGACATGTGGCTGAATACATTTTGGCCTAAATGTATGACTAAAATTGAGTTTATTGGATTTTTCTAATAACAAAAAGTAGAAAATATCATTTTTTTTCAAAATTTGCGGTCTTTTTACGTTTATATCGCAAAAAATAAAAATCGCAGAGGCAATCAAATACCATCAAAAGAAAGCTCTATTTGTGGGAAGAAAAGGACGCAAATTTTGTTTGGGTACAACATTGCATGACCGCGCAATTACCAGTTAAAGCAGCGCAGTGCCAAAGTGTAAAAAGACCTCTGGTCATTTACCAGCAAAATGGTCCGGTCTGAAAGTGGTTAATGCAATCGTTTATCAAATCCTATATTTTCAGTTTAAAATACACCCACATTTTTGTGGATTTTAATGAAAGTGAATGGGAACATGTAACAAAAATAATATATGTGTTATCCCAATTTGGCTGCAAAGGTGGGAATACACTTTAAGAATTTACTGAGTAAGTACAGCAAATAAGATCACTTGGAGATTAATGTTGCTGAGGTCAGGCAAAGGGCTTTTGAGGGGTCTTACCTAATATGCACTTATCCTTAAGAAGTCACCAAATAAGTGCAGCACGTAAGATCACATGGCTTCACTTTCAAATCCAAGGAACGATTTTCTTTGATCCGGACACCAGGATAGAATATGCTATTAAATATGAGTGACTTTTATATGGATGTACAGTAAATAAGTACAGTGAGTGCCTTGAAGGGTCTCACTTATCAAAGCCATGGTATGGTCAGTAGTAGTCACAATCAACTGGACTTGTTTTATAATTAGTAAGTAAAAAGAAGAGGGTGGTTTATCAAACTTTTCTACACCCCGATCCTACCCTTTGTCAATCGACATCTGCTTTTACACGTTCCATGGTAATTTTCCAGCATGTTCATCTGACAGAAGCCAGCCAAATGCCCGGCTTCTGTTGGACCGGCTGGCATACACATTGGCCGAATCTTGGATGTTTTTTTTTTTAACCAGGAGATGTTGCACAGTATTTGGCCCATATGTACAGGGCTTTAGGTTTTTTTTTTAAATTGCATAAGCACTCTATGAATGGAGGAGGCAGACCTTTCATTCACCCACCTATCCTCCATCCATAGATTGTGTTTCATTCATGGAACCTATAATATGTCTTCTATAAATGGAGGAGGGGCCAGAAAGGGCATGCATAGTGGGCACCCTTAATGAGTGCATATGACAGGTGCCTTGGCTCTATTAACCCCCTCGGCACCAAAAGTCTTTTTTTTTTTTTTTTTTTTTTACTATACTTAAGTTAACTTTCTCATGTGGATATAAATTATGGGGCATGTTCCTGAAACTAAGAGCCGAGGAAGCTGTGCAGACAAGCAGCAAAATGTATTTGATGTTATTCAACAAGTCCAGTTGAATGTAGCAAACTATTACTAGCTCAGTTCAGTAGATATGCTCTCCTTTTTAATATGCTATGGAGCTGATGTACTAGAGAAATAATTTTGTAGGCTAACAAGTAACTATCGCCAGAGCAGACCATGTTACTGCTGCAGGGCTCAGAGCTGTCTGACTACACAGTGATTTTTGCAGATAGCATTAGCCTCTGGCAGTTTTATCTGGATGAAAAATATATATATATATATATATATAAACTTTGGGAACTCTTTACTAACCTCTTTCAATTGTTTTACCCAAGAGGAACACTTGAAATTATTTTTAGGTCTTAGAGAAACGTTGCTAAGATTAGTCCATCCCTTACATTAGTGGTCAGTGGCAAGCGTGCCCCCATTACAGTGGTGATCAGAATACCACCCTTTTATAATCAGCTAAAAATATCATTGGTGCCATTCTACTGACTCTGCCAAGTGATGTTGGCCCTGTAGCTAAGCAAACACCATCAGAAGTTAGGTCAATTAACCACAGCTCACGCAACCACTGGAGGAACCCTAGGGTTCCACAGAACCCAGGTTGAGAATGACTGCTCTATAGAGTTGTTATGAAAACAATTAGTATACTAAATCATTAGAATAATTGCTTTGAGATGGAAATTAAAGAGGTAGGGGCACCTAAATGTAGCCTAGCATAGGTTGACTTCACAGTCATAGTTTATATTTGGGGAAAAAATCCTCAAGGAGGCAGCTACCTAAGACACAGCTCACACACCTTGCTGAAAATGAGGATAAGAAAAGTGGAACAAGCACATGCGGGAAACATAAATGAATGCTAGGATATGCTTTTTTGAGTCAACGTGCCATCTACTTTATATGTAGATCTACTTTTCAACTGTACAGATCACCAGAAAACAACAGAAAAAGCAAGGAGAGATGGTTTTATTATAAATACGTCTCTGCCTTGAGGTACTTTTAAAGGTAAGTGGGCAGTGTTGGGTTAAACTACCTGGTGGCTTCATACTTCTTAGAAAACCCAGTATTGAGAGTTCTGTTAAATATGCTTGTGCAACCCCATTCCCATAGCTCCCAACTGTCCCTGATTTCGTGTGACTTTCCCTCATTCGGAACACAGTCCCTCTGTCCCTCTTTCCTCCTCATTTGTCCCTCATTTTGGTCTGATCTATATAGTTGTATATAAAATGCACTACTTATCTATCAAAAAGTGTTTTCCAGTGCTAAACCTTTCACCCAACTTCTAAATTGCTGCATTTGTAAATTCCAGAAGCCAATATAAAGAAATAGTAGTGGTAAGTAGTAGTTGGGTTTAAGCAATCTTTTTTTGTAGAATTCTTCTATAAGGAGGCATGACGGGGGTGTGTCCTATACCTACATACTTTTTCTATTAGTTGTCATTCCCTTCTGAGAAAGTTGGGAGGTATGCATCCACAAGGCCCACATTGTGCGTAATATGGTTGCTCCTCAATAATTGGCTTACTTTAAAATATAAAGAATCCATGGTGTGTGGAGAAGTCACACTCATTTAGGTTGTGGCTTTTCAATGTCCATGACTTTTAGGCAGAGCTAGATATTCTAACAAACACATCTCACCACCAGGAGATATTTGAGGCCAGTGTGTACACAAACATGCTAGCAATTAAGCTGATTTCAAAACGATGTTGAATAAAAAAAATATTTGATAATAAGTATGCACAATTAGGATGTCACAATGGGATCCATGGGAACCTACCAAATATAATAAAATCACAGCACTACGCATGTGTGGAAAGAGGCATAAACGGGGAAGAAGAAATTTACTCCAGAAGCAGAGACTCACCATAAGAGCTTCATGTAGGATGTATGCAATGATGGCTTCATTCATTCTTTCACCTCTTTTCAGGAGTCCTTTTGCCAAATCAGTGACAGATCCGCCATTGCACAACTGCAAAGGTCATGTAAATATTATTATTGATTTCTGTAACACCTTTATGACCTCATGTGGTACTGTAGAAATGATGTGTTACAAACAGAGTTAAATAATACAGAAACATTTTATATATATATATATATATATATATATATATATATATATATATATTTGTGTGTGTATACATTATTGCACAGAGATGTGTATATATATATATATATATATATATATATATATATATATATATGTGTCCAAAAGCACATCAGTCAACAGTACTCCCTCTTGAATAAAAGGGTCCTTTTTACTATATGTTTATTTAAGAGAAATAATGGTAGAAACTAAGATATTATGGAACCTAGAGCGGTTCGGGAAGCCGTAATGAATTGGCAAATTCTGTGTATTATATACAAGGTTACATTCTTATGCGCAGACATGTTTTAAAGGATACATAATAATAAACAATACCTTTATCTTAATTAAAGCTGAATTATTATTTTTTTAACAGCACTAGGAATAGTATTTACAATGAATGAATGTGTTCCTGTGCGCTGGTGGATACTGGGTTGAAATGTTCATTCCTCTACCCCTAGATAATCCCACAACTGTGATCTTGTAGTGTTTTGGGAGTTAATATGAGTGGCTGCAAATGTGATAGGCACTCGTCAAAAGTGATGACTATTTTGTCCCCCTGTTCCAGTAATAGAGGCTGTACTATTGGTTCCCTCAATGAAAAGCATGTCTCCATTCATAGAGAGAGCACTTTTCATTGTGGGAACAGATAGTACGGCTTCTATGAAAGGAGCACAGGGATGGAAAGGGCAGGTAAAGTTGTCACTTTTGATAAGCGCCTGTCCCAAGTGCAGCCCCTCATATTAACCTCTGCAGCATTGGGTAAGGTCACTACTGCAGGGGTATCCAAAGGCAGGGGACTTCAGATTTCAGCACAGCAGCTACCAGCACACAAGGCAAAATTTCAGCTTTTAAGTCTATCTAAAGTCAAAAATGTACTTGCAGTCTTGCATAATGTAGGGAAGAGTAAGGCCGCGTACACACGCGCGGACTGTTGGCCCAACTTTGTCCGTCCAACAGTTTGAGCGAACAGTCCGCTCAAACTTAGCATGGACGGACATGGCCACACACGACGGACGAACAGTTTGCTGAAACCGTGCGCGATGACGTGAACGGCACGTACGACGGGACGAAAAATACGACGTCCTATACACTGCATTATAGCTTTCGGCGTGAAAATCCTTTCTGAGCATGCGCGAGACTTAGTTGGCCGAACAAGCCTACACACGAGCGAACAGTCCGCTGAAACCTTGTTTCAGCGGACAGTTTTTCGGAATTTCCGTAAGACCTTGTTCGTCCAACTGTCCGCTGAAACTGTCCGCTGAAGCCCCACACACGAGCGGACTGTCCGCCCAAACACTGTTCAGCGGACAAGTTTGGGCGAACAGTCCGCCCGTGTGTACGCGGCCTTAGGCCGCGTACACACGGGCGGACTGTTCGCCCAACTTAGTCCGCTGAACAGTGTTTCAGCGGACAGTCCGCTCGTGTGTGGGCTTCAGCGGACAGTTTCAGCGGACAGTCTGACGAACAAAGTTTTTCGGAATTTCCGTAAGACAGTCCGCTGAAACTTGGTTTTGTCCGTCCAAACTTAGTTTCAGCGGACAGTCCGCTCGTGTGTAGGCAAGTTGGACGGACTAAGTATCGCACATACTCAGAAAGGGTTTACACGGCCGAAGGTTGCATTGCAGTGTATAGGACGTCGTTTTTCTAGTCCCGTCGTACGTGTTGTACACGTCATCACGCTCGTTTTCAGCGGACTGTTCGTTCATCGTGTGTGGTCAAGTCCGTTCATGCAAATTTTTACGCGGCCTTAGAACTCTTGTTGGGTTTTTACTGCTGTTTGTGTCCCCAGGGAAGATTCACCTGCTCTGTTTGTCCTCAATGGCAATATCACCGAGGCCAAAACAGAAAAAATCCAAAATTTTGAGTCTCAACCACTAAATCCTCATATGATTCTCTATCCTTTTTAATAACTAAAACATGTTTTATTCTAGATATACTTAAATTCTAATGGCCCCTTACCTTCCCTTATGCCACTTATACTCCAAACTACAGACCTTAGATCAGCAGGTGATCAACAGGGAGCTGTGACTTATGCTGGGCAATGCTCCTGGCCAGCAGTTCTGCTCATAGATATACTTTTCTTCACAGGCCATAATGAAGAAACTATTTCCCTCCATTCTTAAAAGTAGAAGGCTTCTTCATTAGGGTCTATGAATACCCAGTACCACAATATATGCTCTCTGTCCACATCAGCCACTGGTTTCAGGTCTGTAGTTGGAGGTATAGGCAGCATGGGAAGGGTGAGCAAGGATTACGTGTGTTAAAGTTGTTGTTAAAGGAGGCATTTTGAAGGTATGATGGGCTGAATTTTCCAAATAGTTTCGGGTAGATTTCCATAGAACCATAGAGCATAGAAGTTTGTAAGGCATTGCGAAGGCAGAGTATGAATATCTGAGCAGAGGGAAGAGAACGTTTCATGTACATTCAAAGTTGTATTTGTGTGAAAGCTCAAAAATTTGTGAATCCAGATGCATAGAGGAGCCAGACTGGAAAACCGTTTCCCAGATGTCATTGGGGTTTGGGCTTAATGTGATAACAAGGTAACGCAAAAGAACACAATCTAAATTTGTGGAGGGATACAAACCTCCAAAACCAGCCATAATTGATCTCCCGTTTTTATGTCTTTCTTGAAGTACATTCCAAAGAACTTGACAACATTTGGATGATCAGACAGAGCCTTCAGTATGTTATATTCTGCTTCAATCTCTTCATCAATATCTTCCTATGAAGGAAAATATCAAAATTAAACCATTTGTTTTTAACCCAATTTTCAATATTTCCCTTCCTAAAATTCCTAAAATCATTTTATTGCATATTTTCATGTAATAAGATTGACCTACCTGTCCAGTATATCAAGTTAAAGGGTATGTAAACCATAACAATATTCTCTTATTTTCTTCCCTTCAGCTGTTATAACGGTTTGATACCTGTAAAAAATGCCTGTTGATCCATACATTAAGAGCTGTCCCATGCACTCTGCAATTTATGACAAAAAGGCTATTCCACCTCCTTCACCTCTCAAAAATTTCCCGTAAGAAATATTATAGGTCAATAGCTATGCATATGAATAATGCTGCTAGGCTATGCCTGCCAGCTCACTGGAGGTCCAAATCACCCCCTTCCATAAAGGAATGGGTGATGCGGGTCAACCAGATAGCAGCGATGGAGGAGTTGATTTGCACCACCCAAAACAGAATAGCTTACTTTTTGGCAACATGGGCACCCTGGCTTGAATACCGAAACTCGCAGAGCTTTCAGGACTTATCCCAGGATAATCCTAGAGAGGTGCTTTAAGGGTCACTATTCCTCTCACAACACTGGGGATTTACTGGGAAGGGTAGCTGGTGGCGATCCCACCCCCTCCTCATATACTCCCCCTACAGTGCCTCCCTCAATCCTCCTTCCCCCTCTCCCTCATTCTGTTCTTTTGCTTTCCCTTATTTCTTTTTCCCATTCTTCTCTTTCTTTTTTTTTTGTTTTATTTTACAAAAAGGATATGGTGTGGAGTGCCGACATGGGAGTCGGACGCTACTCTCCCATTCCAACATGAGTTAAACAGGCCTGTAGTACTCTGCAGTGTATCATCTTTAAAAGATTACTCCTTACTAATATAAGTTTCCTTATGTGGTCTTCTTACTGACGGTGCTTTGAGGCAGTAGCATGTGGCTCTTACTTCCATTAATGTTGAACCCTATGCCTCCCTTTAGTTGGAACTATGTACTTGTACCTTGCTTATATGTTTTATGGTACTATTTGTATTATCTATGAAAAACTTTCAATAAACATTTTTGTGGGGAAAAAAAGGCTATTACTCCTGCCTTCCTGTTCACCTCTCTGGACTATGTATCTCTCTCCCCCCATTAAAATGAGGAGAAAAGAAGATGTTCTGTATTCCTAACACTTGTCTTGGCAACGAGGCCTCCTAAAGCCTGAAATAGGTTATTTTTAAATTTACATATTCATTCAATAAACACCAACCTATTCTCTAAGCAGAGAAATCATATTCTCAAAACATTTCATACAATTTCAACCTAATTACAAAACAATGAATGGCAGAATATTTTACAACCAATCCCAGTTTCCCCTGAGGCTACGAATCAGCTAATATTTGTGTGCCGCTTGAACTAGCAAACCATTAGATGAAGTTTAAAGGGCAAATGTCCATCAAGTTCTCCCTTTTGTTAGGCTTCACTCTTTTGGGGCTTCGGTTCCGAATAAGGCAGAAAAAAATAAATAAACAGAATTTTTCAATTACCTTTCACAATGAAAAATACTTTGTCAGTAAATGCTTTTCATTGTCGAGATCAATATGTTCCAGTTTTATCTGCTGGAAATTTCCCAAATACATAAAGGTCTACCTGGCTCCGTTGGATGCTCTGAGAGCACATTGTAATTTGCACAATTAAACTGACATTTTTCAAACATTTATTGCTGACAGAACGTTCTTTAAAAATAAGTTTTACAGGATGTGAAGAACTCCATAAACTGTATAAAGGTCTGAAAAGCTCAGTTCAGGTTGGTGCATTTATGCGCAAATAAAAAAAAATGAAGTGCAGAAATCCATAGAAGCTTACATTTATCCTTTCATTAAGTGGACCACAACAAACTGAAATTTGATTGGTTGTTGTGAGATTTATACATTATTATTCTTTGCACTTCTTTCCAAATATGCACCTGAAGGATACAGTTAAAGTGTTACTAAACCCACAAAAGTAAAATCAGTCTGTATATGCAGTAAAGCATGCTTGTTATACTCACTGTGGAACCTAATGGGTTAATCATCTGCATTGTGTAAAAAGGCTATTTGATCTTGTATGCACAGATCCTCCTCTTCGTCCACTGGCTCCAGAACATGTCCGCATGTCCAGAGCCTTTGGAGTCAGGCTGCACATGCTCAGTTTGGTGTGTATTGCTGGGAAGTTTTTTTTTTCTTAGGAGAGTGCACGTGATCAGCATTGTCCAAACAAAAGGTTAGGGGTCCTGGATCCTGACAGGGCAGCTCAGTGCAGTATAAAAAAACTCACTCTACAAGCTTTACAAGGAACTGATACAAGTCACAAGGCTGCTATATACTGCCGATGAGAAAAGGCATTTAGCAGTTTATATTTACTAAAATATATACATTTCCATGTTCTGTGTACTGTGGGAGACCAAATATAGTGAATGCAGGGTCCTGGATTTAGTAACACTTTAATAACTAGACATGGAAAAACTCATTTACCAACACAGAGAGGCATAAGAAGATGGGAAAGTAATCTGCAGCCAGGTGAAAGGTCCTCCACTTTCAGAAACTGCAGCAGGAAGGTCCGGAGCCAAATAGCATGCAGCTTTCCCTGAAAGATCAAGCCACTGTAGGGAATACCTTCCTGATTGTTACCAGAGTATTCTAGTTCCAGTGGGGGTGGCCCCTTTGTGTCCTTGGACTTTACATCCCTTATCAACACAGGGGTGCCCATCAACATTTTGTTTTAAACATGGTGTCTCTTTTTTATTATTGTTATTATACAAGATTTATATAGTGCCAACAGTTTTCACAGCACTTTACAATATGAGGACAGACAGTAAAGTTGCAATGCAATTCAATACATGAGGAATCAAAGAGCTCTGCTCGTTAGAGCTTACAATCTAGGAGGGAGGGTCAAGTGATACAAAAAGTAATAACTATGGGGGGATCAGTTGATGGAGAAAATCAAAGCACAGTAGTTAGGTGGAGGCAGGATATTCTTCTCTGAGGAGGATGGTTTTTAAAGATCTTCTAAAAGCAGAGTAGGAGATAATCAGACAGATTGGTGTAGGGAGTTCAATAGCATGGGAGAGGCTCTGGAAAAGTCCTGGAGGCGTGCATAGGAGGTGGTGACAAGGGAGTCAGAGAGCAGGAGGTCTTGGGATGAAGGAAGAGAACGATTAGGTTGGTATTTTGAGACTAGGTTGTAAATTGTTGTTAGTATTTTGAATTTAATTTGTTGGGTGAGTGGGAGCCAGTGGAGGGATTGACAGAGAGGAGTAGCAAACATGGAGAGGTTGGTAAGGTGGATGAGCCTGGCAGCAGCATTCATGATGGGCTGGAGGGATATTCTATGTAAGGAGGGATATTCTATGTAAAGTTAAGCCAATAAGGAGGGATTTGCAGTAGTTGAGGCCTGAGATGATCAGGGAGGGAACTAGGAACTTGGTGGTGTCATTGGTTAAGAAAGGACGTATTTTGGAGATGTTGTGGAGTTGAGGCAGCAAGATTTGAGCAGTGATTGGATGTGGGGCCTAAAGGATAGATCAGAATCCAGGATCACACTTAGAACCTTGGCATGCGGGGATGTGTTGATAGTTGTGCCATTGATCTTAACAGTGAGATCAGGGGAAGGGGCACCTGGGGGAGGAAATATAATAAGTTCAGTTTACAATAGATTGAGTTTGAGGAAGTGGTGTGACATCCAGGCTGATACTGTATGTCTATTAGTAAATTAGTGAGACATGAGGAGACTAAGGGAGTGAGCTAAGGGGTAGAGAGAGAAATGTGGGTGTCGTTGGCATAGAGATGTATTGGAAGCCATGGGAGGCTAACAGCTGACCCAGGGAGAAGGTGTAGATTGAGAATATAAGAGATCCAGGAACAGAACCTTGGGGGAACAGAGAAAGGAAGAGGAGAGGAGGAAGTAAAATTGTAAGTAACGCTAAAGGTGTGGTTGGATGAGAGAACCTGCGAAGAGTACAGTCACAGAAACCAAAGGCATGGAGTTCTTTGGGGAGGAGGGGGTGGTCAACAATATCAAAGGCGAAAGAGAGGTCCAGGAGTAGGAGTACAGAATAACATCCATTGGTTTGGCCATTAGATTGTGTGATGTTTGTTAATGTCTTGCAGTAGTCTTCTCTTAATTTCTTTAATTCCCAACTGTGCTGCTCAGATTAATGAGTTATTACCTGTTGATTCCCATTTCCCCCCGGGGAGGGAAGTTGAAGTGCATTATGTGACATCATCTTGGCTTGTCAGACCCAACTAACATTCTCCATGTTATGTGATGTACCTGCCATTCATTTACTGTCATACTGTTAAATGCAGTTATGTGTACTGTTTTTGTTTTTGTATTTGTTTGCCTCTTTTACAGCAATTGGAGAAGACTGTACTTTGCTTTTTGTATTCTTTATATAGTTGCAGTGACAGAACTACCAGGGTCGCAAAGGTTGCACTTGCAACCAGGCCCTGGTGTTCTGCCACTGTGGAGGCCCCAGGAACCCTGACTGTGGCTCCCAAGCGAGGGGTTGCTGGCTGCAGTGGTCTGAGCTGAGAGTGTCTCTCTTATGCATCCCAGAGCCAGCACCGACAGTTCTCTTCCCCTCACACGAATGGGAGAGGAGAGAGAGCTGGCTATGATCTTCCTTTTCCTGCCCCTCTCCTCCTGTGTCTACAAGAAATTTGAAGCCCAGCACCCGGATTATGCATGGTGGAAATGAAAGGTGATAACAGCCAATGCCTGAGCCTCCATCCTCAGGTCAGTGACCTCACCATCCACTTTGACTGAAGTCACCCACCTCCCTCCCTTCTCTCTCCTGCTTTTGCATGGGTACAATAATGTTTGGGGGGGCTCATAAGTAAGGGGTGCTCTGTGGACTCTGATGTAAGGGGGGGCTTTGGTGAGCAGAGACCCCCTTACATCATAGTTCCCTTTTACACTATTGAGTCCATTGCATTCCCGCTTACAATGTAAGTGGAAATTCTGAGGACTCAGATGTAAGGGGGAACTTAGTTGACTCTGATGTAAGGAGGGCTCTGGGAACCCTAATCAAAGAAAAGGTGGCAACCCTACCCAAGATGGCAGGAAGGGAGCCTGTTGCATAACATGTGAAATAATCCTGTTGCGAGGCCATAATAAAGGGCCTCATTATGGGAGTAAAGGGCCCTGGGCTCAGAGGGAAGGGGGGTAAGGGGGCCCTTCATGGTTTCTTGCACCATGGCCCTGAAGGTTCTAGTTATGCATGTATAGCTGTATATAAAATGGGGGGGGGGGGGGGAATTAACCCTTTGCTCATAATAAGAATTATCTTATTTATTAAAAGATATACCCGCTGATCTGGGATAAAAGGTGATGTAGAGGTCAAACACTAATTTTTGAAAGAACCTACCTATGGGCTCACACAACCTAAATATACTAAAATGTTCTATGTCTAGTTAACTTAACAATCAAAAGCTGAATTCTGGTTAGTTGCTACAAAATTTAATTACTGTATACCACTATGTTCTGGAAGTAACAAGCAGTAAACAAGGATTAAATACTAAATATATAAAAGTGATAACTTACATGAAATGGATCCAGGATTTTCACAGCAGCCTTACTCCCATTTTTCTTATTCAACACTTTAAACACTTTACCATATGTTCCCTTTCCAATAGTTTCTACAATTTCCCAAGTGTCAGATGGGTCAGGAAATCCATCAAATGCAAATGACTTTCCGCGTAATGAAAACATTTTTGGCGCATCACCCTGAAAAAGAAAACATGCTGTAAACTCACACAGGATGACCAAGGTTCTCCTGTCATCAGTTCAAGTGGTGTCTGTGATTTATGACTCATCTACAGAATAAAGTGGAGCTATGTTAACTTCAATCAGGTGCAAAGCAAAATTCAGTTTTTTTCAGTTTCAAAACATTTTTATTCAAAGGTTTGTAAACTTACATAACAAAAAACACAATTTCAGTCAAGAAGTGTATTTACACAAAATCAAGGTACAATAAAATGGTGGTCTGGAAATAGAAGTTCTATATCTATATTTTATGTTCACATGAAGAATAAAAAAGAAAGTAAGAAAAAGGATAGAGGGGAATCGGGGAAGGTGTAGTAGTTAGGGGTGGACTTAAGTAACCCTTTAACCAGACAGAGTGGTCTAGCTAGCTAAGCTCGAAGGAGCAATGAGATGATCAAGAGCACATGTTTAAGAATTTCGGACATCTTTTCATTCAAGAGTTGCCATTCCTTTTTATTCTTCTCTTGTATTATCAAAAGGATGGAAGACCACCAGGCTTTGGCTAAAACTTTCTTCACAGCTGTGAAAAGGAAGGTTGGGAGGCGACACTGGGTATTTGTATAGAGTTTAGACTTAAATCTGGTACAGCTCATACCAAAAGCTCCCAATGCAGGGGCAGGTGCGGTGGTCCCCCATTTGTTGAGGAGTGTGTCCAGGTTCTGGCAGACCCCCGAAACATAATCTTGACACAGAAGGGGCAAATTTGGAAGAGTGTTGTGTGACCATGTACCAAAGCATAAGTAGTTTAAAGTTAGATTTTATAGTTGAGGCATTTATGGATCCGTGGAATGTAGTGTCCGATATGTCCCCAATCTTCCTTCATCTAAGTCTATTTCCCAATGCTCCATATATTATAGAGGTGAGGGGACCTGACTTTCCAACAACAAATACATTTTGTAGAAATAATACCTCTAGTCATTGGGTCTTTGAGGCACGTGCACTCAAATTGAGTCAGCATTTGTAAAGAGGATGGTCTTTTAATGGACATCATGACAACATTTTTGATTTGTAGATATTGAAACATTTCTGAGACTCTGGCACATGGGAGTTACGTAAAGAGGTGAAACTGATAGCTCCCCGATGGAGAAAGTGTATTTTTTTTCCTTGTTATGACTCATTAATATAAAAGGATGCAAGGGGACATATAGGGGATGGTTTTACCTTAACTGACCTAATGCTATAGTAAACAAAGAGGAAAATTTTGGGACTTTAGATGAAGCATATGACAGATCATAAAATGTAGAAGTGTATTTATTATCAAGGAGTATATCTAGCATATACCGTAATATATACATGCAGAATTAATATATGTACAAAACACGAATACATTAAATATATACACACATATAATGTGTTGATGTCAAAGTACATGCTGGTGGCTGGTATACAGGGCTCCATATGATGAGTAAGAAATAATAATGCTTACAACTGTAGGACTATAAAAAAAAAACATGGTAGATTGAAGTCATAACTGCATCCTAAATAGGCCCAACATATTTCATGGTATAAACTACTCTTCAGGGGCAAATGTGTCAGCATGTCTAAAAAAGACCAATAAATCTAATAAGAAACCTCAGAGATAATGTAAATATGTATAATAACAAGGAAAGGAAGTATCCAATCCTACAAAACTTACATGGAGCTAATAAGCAAGACAAATACGGCATTGTCCAACCAGGGACTCATGGGGTAGCCTGTCCCGAAAGCTGAGGTAAGGGACCCGCAGGCAACGCACACGTGCACAAAATATCCTACAAAGTGGAAACCTACTTAGGTACTGAGTGATGGTGCATAACCCCAGAGTCTGTAAAAAATGTATAAATAGTGAGAATCTCACATATGAAATAATACTAATAAAAGCGGAGGTGAACACCTTGCACCATAGGAGGTTGTGGAGGTATATATAAGGTGTAAAGATGTGAAAGTAGGTCAGATAATGCGGAGGGAGGACGGGCTAGGTAGTGAACAGAAGAACAAGAGTGTGCAGTGTAATGCAAAGGTCTCCATGCTCGATACCCATAAGGGCAGGGATGTGATAAGAAAAGTATGCTGAATAAGTGCACAAACCACCATAGCGTAGCCAGCAAAGATTACTTCATGTTAATGTGTAGATGAATGTGGATAGTATCCACCATGATATGCAGCATGCACGAATGTGCAGGTAAGAGTCTGATAGAGAGGGGTACCTATGTGCACACATGCCCAATGCATGTAGGGCCCAAAGAGCATCACGTTGGCGTGACAATAAAGGAGGGGCAGTCACTAGTGGCGCCAAATTACCTCCCCACATAAGTCAGCTACTAGACGCCCACATGATGGCGCCAGATTCTCATAGTTGTTTCATAGTTAATTTTCTACTCATTAACAAAGTAAATCCCTAACTATTAATAGACTAGTTACAAGTTCATGTTAAGCTTTAACCAAAAAGAAATTTGTACATCTACAGAAAAAAAAATTGTATTTAATTTGAGGTTGTAATGTAATTAAAGGATAACAATCATTCCAGCCGATTCAAGATAATACTAGTAATCACTGCTACACTACTTGTTACTCCGTATCACAGCTTGCTGAATAAAATTTGAATACATAATTATTTGATAATTAATCATTAGCACGTCATGGGAGCCATAATGACTGCAGATTAGTAAAATTAATGTGCTGTGTTAAAATATAACATTTTCGGACTTTGATCCCCCTAAGGCTTGTTTTTTTGCTTTTAATAATAAACTGCTGTGATATAAGGTATCTCACAAAAGTGAGTACACCCCTCACATTTTTGTAAATATTATATTCTATATTTTCATGTGACAACACCGAAGAAATGACCCTTTGCTACGATGTAAAGTAGTGAATGTACAGCTTGTATAGCAGTGTAAATTTGCTGTCCCCTCAAAATAACTCAACACACAGCCATTAATGTCTAAACCGCTGGCAACATAAGTGAGTACACCCCTAAGTGAAAATGTCCAAATTGGGCCCAAAGTGTCCATATTTTGTGCGGCCACCATTATTTTTCAACACTGACTTAACCCTCTTGGGCATAGAGTTCACCAGAGCTTCACAGGTTGCCATTGGAGTCCTCTTCCACTCCTCCATGACGACATCAGCTGGTGGATGTTAGAGACCTTACACACCTCCACTTTCCATTTGAGGATGCCCCACAGATGATCAATAGGGTTTAGCTCTGGAGACATGCTTGGTCAGTCCATCACCTTTACCCTCATCTTCTTTAGCAAGGCAGTGGCCATCTTGCAGGTGTGTTTGGGGTCGATATCATGTTGGAATTCTGCCCTGCAGCCCAGTCTCCGAAGGGAGGGGATCATGCTCTGCTTCAGTATGTCACAGTACATGTTGGCATTCATGATTCCCTCAATGAACTGTAGCTCTCCAGTGCCAGCAGCACTCATGCAGCCCCAGATCACGACATTCCCACTACCATGCTTGACTGTAGGCAAGACACACTTGTCTTTGTACTTCTCACCTGGTTGCCGCACACACGCTTGACACCATCTGAACCAAATAAGTTTATCTTGGTCTCATCAGACCACAGGACACGGTTCCTGTTACTGTTTGCAGGGTTTCTTGTGCATCAGCTTTAGAAGAGGCTTCCTTCTGGGATGACAGCCATGCAGACCAATTTGATGCAGTATGCGGCATATGTTCTGAGCACTGACATGCTGACCTTCCACCCCTTCAACCTCTGCAGCAATGCTGGCAGCGAATATGACGCTGAGCACGTGCACTCAACTTCTTTGGTTGACCACGGCGAGGCCTGTTCTGAGTGGAACCTGTACTGTTAAAATGCTGTATGAACTTGGCCATCATGCTGCAGCTCAGTTTCAGGGTCTGGCAAACTTCTTATAGCCTAGGCCATCTTTATGTAGAGCAGGGGTGCCCAACCAGTCGCCCCGGGGCCACATATGGCCAGCGGAGCCCTCTTATGTGGCCCGCGACCTCCTGCTCTGGGATGGCGGGTTGGCAAGCCCAGATTGCTGGTTGCCTACCTGCCATGCCAGAGCATCAGTGTTGTGAATGAAGCCAGCATTAGAGGAAGCAAGCAGTTGCAGAGCAGAGCCGCATAAGCCAATGCTTACTGTATAGCACCGGCTCCTGTCATAGGTGGAGTGATACCAAATGCACTCTGCCTGGGACCACAAGTTTATATCTAAAATCACAGTGTATATATGAACATATCTGTTCTGCAGTGGTTACTTGGCTGCTTTTAAACTGATCCACAGGTGTAGCGCAGTGTACCTGTGGCTTACCTGCACTGAGCCATAGACTTCTGATTTTACCTGTGGGTTTGGTGCACTTTCAGAAAGTGCACCACACCTGCAAGATATGATAGAATTCTATGGCAAAGTACAGCTAACCGTCAGGAAAGCCACAGGTGTGGGTAGACCACAGACCATCAGTGTAAAAGTAGCCTTAGGCCCCTTTAAGATGATCTGTCTGACCCAATCGGACCCTCCATTCACCTCTATGGAGCGGCACCTGCCTCCTTCCAATCCGATCTGCTAAAAAAACGAAAAGTGGATCTGTCCCCTTCCATTTGATCAGATGAGAGGGCCCATAGAGTAGAGTGAGCTGTGTCTGTGTCTGCTTTGCATACGCAGAGTGGACGCAGAACTGTCATCTGCTCATTGTGGCCCACAACTGGTTACTAAGTCGCTTAAGTGGCCCTCGCTCTTCAAAAGGTTGGGCACCCCTGATGTAGAGCAACAATTCTTTTATTCAGATCCTCAGAGAGTTCTTTGTCATGAGGTGCCATGTTGAACTTCCAGTGACCGGTATGAGAAAGTGAGAGCGATAACACCAAATTTAACACACCTGCTCCCCATTCACCCCTTAGACCTTGTAACACCAATGAATTACATGACACCGGGTAGGAAAAATGCCTAGTTGGGCCCAATTCGGACATTTTCACTTAAGGGTGTACTGACTTTTGTTGCCAGTGGTTTAGACATTAATGGCTGTGTGTTGAATTATTTTGAGGGGACAGAAAATTTACACTGTTATGTAACATGTACACTCACTACTTTACAGTAGCAAATTGTCATTTCTTCAGTGTTGTCACATGAAAAGATATAATAAAATATTTACAAAAATGTGAGAGATATACTCACTTTTGTGAGATACTGTATTTAGGTAGAATATAAATTCTCTGCATTGCTTTTGTGCCCTTGTCAAAGTCTTCTAAATCTGGTTCTGCATCTGGTAAGCGCTATATAGCCACTGGAAGCACCAGTAAACTCAACCAAATATTAATTTTACGTGATGGAAAAACTAATAATATTCACTAACCAGGGTGTAAAAGTTTCCATTCCTACACAGTAAAAATGACTTTGGCCTCTCATGTCAACTTAGTATGGATTCTGCTATCTGTCATCTGAGGCAGAAGAAGGTTGAATGGTGATAACAGCATCTTATATATAATTACTAAACAGAAAATCAGCTATTCATTCTAATTATACACAGCTCTTTATCATTTATAGCCCTGGTGCCCAAGCAATGGCCCAGGGGCTACATGTGATCCTTTGGCATTTTTTTGTGCAGCCTTTAGGGGCCTGTGCTTCCCTATTATCCCATTATAGCAGTGATATATTGTATAACAGATTCTCGTAATATTTCTCTAGTCTATTACTGCTTCTTCAAGCATGTTCTCCGTCTCTCACATTCTTCGATATCATGTCTGCAGTCTCTGACCATCTTCTTGTATCATGTCCACAGTCTCTGACTATTTCTTGTATCTTGCCACAGTCTCTGACCATCTCTTGGAACATATCCATAATTTCTGACCATCTCCTGTATCAAGTATGTAGTCTCTGACCATCTCTTGTATAATGTCTACAGTCTCTGACCATCTCCTGCATCATATCAGTCATCTATGACCATTTCTTGTGGAATGCCCACAGTTTCTGAGCATCTCTTTTATCATCTCTGCAGTCTCTGACCATCTCTTGTATCATGCCTGAAGTCTCTGAGCATCTCTTGTATCATGCCTGAAGTCTCCGACCATCTCTTGTATCATGTTCACAGTCTCTAACCATCTCTTGCATCATATCCATGGTATCTGACCATCTGTTGTATCGTGCCTGCAGTCTCTGACCATCTCTTGCATCATAACCATAGTCTCTGACCATCGTTTGCATCATATCCATAGACTCTGACCATCTCCTGTATCAAGTACGTAGTCTCTGATCATCTCTTGTATAATGTCTGCAGTCTCTGACAATCTCCTGCATCATATCCATCCTCTCAGACTATCTATTTTATCATGTCTGTGGTCTCTGACCTTCTCTTGTGTCATGACTGTAGTCTCTGACCATCTCTTGTATCATGTCCACAGCCTCTAACCATCTCTTGTATCGCGTCCACAATCTCTGACAATAACTTATATCATAACTACATTCTTTGGTTACATCCAATTGTGTGTCTGCTGTCCGTGAGACTGAATATTCACTTTAAGTGTTACTAAATACACAACAGTAGAATCAGTCTGTATATGCAGTAAAGCATGCTTGTTATACTCACTCTGAAACCTAAGGATTTAATCCTGCGCATTGTGTAAAAAGGCTGTCTTCTCTGATCCTCCCCTTATTTTACTGTCCCCAATCCATCTGCTGATAGCACAGAGCCCTAGGAGTCACTCTGCGCATGCTTAGTTTTGTGTGTATTGCTAGAGAGTTTTTTAAGTTTTTTCTTGGTTGAAGACGTCATCTATGACGAAACGCGTCGGGACTCCACTGCAGCCGTGTTTTATACTGATAAGCACTTAACCTATTGTACACATGTGAGTTTATTACTTTTATATTTAATTATGAAATTACACTATTTTTGGTCCCTGTTTTCCTTTATATGTGCTCAACTACTCCTATGGATTTGTATGGCTGGAGATAAAGTACTTCCCAGCACACAAAAAGATTAGCTATATTTGAAATCCCCCTGGAAAATGCACTGCTGAAGGAATCTGCATATATATGCATGAGTTTATGTGATCTTCCAAATGTAAATTTGTGTGGATCCAATAAATCTGGTAAGCGTCCAATTCGCTTGGTGATGGGAACATCACGTGGTGAATGCATGATTTTTTATGAAGGAGGTGTAAGATATTTCCTGCACACTTGTGGACCATACACGGATATTATACACAAGAGACTTTGTATTTTCTTGTTGGGACTTTCTTTTTTGATTTTTTTCTTTTTGAACTTCTTTTTAGAATCACTTTATAGTCACAGCTATATGCATACATAGCAATTAATGTCTATATGAGATTTATAGCAAAGTCTTATATGTTATGTGCACTATTTCACATTGTGAATTTTCACTGAATATATACCGTATATACTCGAGTATAAGCCGAGATTTTCAGCCTCTTTTTTGAGGCTGAAAGTGCCCCCTCGGCTTATACTCGAGTCGCCGCTGTCTGACTGCTCGATCAGCGTATCGAGCAGACAGACGGCGGACATTAATTTTCAAAAGCCGCGCCTCCTTCTCCGCCTCCGCCTGTGATAGGCGGAACACTGAATTTCCCAGCAGTCAGTGTTCCGCCTATCACGGACATCCGCTCATTCTCATACTACGGACGAGTATGAGAGGATGTCTGTGATAGGCGGAACACAGGCTGCTGGGAAATTGAGTGTTCCGCCTATCACAGGCGGAGGCGGAATTTTGAATTGTAGAATGGCCGCCGAGAAGAGCGGCGATCCATCGGCACGGGACGGAGGAGGCACGGCACGGCACGGGACGGAGGAGACACGGGACGGAGGAGGCACGGCACGGGGGAGGCACGGCACGGGACGGAGGAGGCACGGCACGGGACGGAGGAGGCTCGGGACGACGGCGGCTCGGGACGGAGGCTTGGGACACAGGTAGGCTGGACACACACACAAGGCTGCACGGACACACACACACACACACACACACACACACACACACACACACACACACACACAGGGATGGATGGATGGATGGATGGATACACACACACACACACACACACACACACACAGGGATGGATGGATGGATGGATGGATGGATACACACACACACACACACACACACAGGGATGGATGGATGGATGGATGGATGGATACACACACACACACACACACACACACACACACAGGGATGGATGGATGGATGGATACACACACAGGGATGGATGGATGGATGGACACACACACAGGGATGGATGGACGGACACACACACAGGGATGGACGGACACACAGGGATGGACAGCCATGTCTCACCCTCGGCTTATACACGAGTCAATAAGTTTTCCAGTTTTTTGGGGGTAAATTGGGGGCCTCGGCTTATACTCGGGTCGGCCTATACTCGAGTATATACGGTAGGTATAAGTTTATACATATAAGATGTTTTTGTAAGGATGGCATAAACATGCCTGGTTTTTGAAGCGCTACACTTTTATACAGCATTGATTACTTTACACTTTATACCCTAGTGGTGTGTTAGCAGCTCTTTTTTGTGTTATATTTTTATAAGAATAGCGCAGTGTTTGGTTGAAAGTTTTTGATTTATATCAGCACAGGGTCAATCAGCACTGTCCAGGCAGACGGTCAGGGGTCCTATAGCCTCATAGGACAGTTAGAGGAGAATGAAAACTCCTCCTACAAGCCAGACACTTATAGAAGTTACAAGACTGGTACAGTGAGGGAAAAAGTATATGATCACAAGTTAATTTTTAATGAGATCTCCTGATCCAGGTATTGAGTTAAACTCCATTGTATATACAATGAGGGAAAAAAATATTTGATCCCCTGCTGATTTTGTACGTTTGCCCACTGACACAGAAATGTTCAGTCTATAATTTTAACGGTAGGTTTATTTTAACAGTGAGAGACAGAATAACAACAAAATAATCCAGAAAAACGCATTTCAAAAAAGTTATAAATTGATTTGCAATTTAATGAGTGAAATAAGTATTTGATCCCCTATCAATCAGCAAGATCTCTGGCTCCCAGGTGTCTTCTATACATTTAACAAGCTGAGATTAGGAGCATTGTCTTAAAGGGAGTGCTCCTATCCTCAGCTTGTTACCTGTATAAAAGCCATCTGTCCATAGACGCAATCAATCAGATTCCAATCTCTCCACCATGGCCAAGACCAAAGCGCTGTCTGAGGATGTCAGGGACAAGATTTTAGATCTACACAAGGCTGGAATGGGCTACAAGACCATTGCCAAGCAGCTTGGTGAGAGGGTGACAACAGTTGGTGCGATTATTCGCAAATGAAAGGAACACAAAAAACTGTCAATCTCCCTTGATCTGGAGCTCCATGATCTCACCTTGTGGAGTTTCAATGATCATGAAAATGGTGAGTTATCAGCCCCAGAACTACACAGGAGAATTTTGTCAATGATCTCAAGACAGCTGGGACCATAGTCATGACTGGTAAGACACTACGCCGTGAAGGACTGAAATCCTGCACTGCCTGTAAGGTCCCCCTGCTCAAGAAAGCACATGTACAGGCCAGTGTGCTAATGAACATCTGAATGATTCAGAGGAGAACTGGGTGAAAGTGTTGTGGTCAGATGAGACCAAAATCAAGCTCTTTGGCATCAACTCAACTCGCCATGTTTGGAGGAGGAGGAATGCTGCCTTTGACCCCAAGAATACCATCCCCATTGTCAGAAATGGAGGTGAAAACATTATGCTTTTGGGGACAGGACAACCTCACCGCATCAAAGGGAGGATGAACAGAACCACGTACGGTCAAATCTTGGGTGAGAACCTCCTTCCCCCAGCCAGAGCATTGAAAATGGGTCGTGGATGGGTATTCCAGCATGACAATGACCCAAAACACACAGCCAAGGCAACACAGGAGTGGCTCAAGAAGAAGCACATTAAAGTCCTAGAGTGGCCTAGCCAGTCTCCAGACCTTAATCCCATAGAAAATATGTGGAGGGAGCTGAAGGTTCAAGTTACCTAACGTCAGCCCCGAAACCTTAATGACTTGAAGTGAATATGCAAAGAGGAATGGGACAAAATCCCTCCTGAGATGTGTGCAAACCTGGTAGCCAAATACAAACGTCTGGTCCTGTTTTGAGTAACAATTACATTTTATGAGTGGTCCTTTGGTGATGTTGGGAGCTGAACTTTAGACCCCCAATCTCAAGACAGTTGACCTCCACTTATTTATGGAAACAAAACGGAATTAAGATAAATTGACACAGGGACTGCATTTCCACTGGGGTGCATTTACAGTGTACTAAGTATTGCATAAAAGGCGTTCTATATATTGTTGTAACCTGCAACCAAGGCAGTCTAGATAACAGGGATTTGGACTACAATCAGCATAGTGGATGTTTCACATCAATATAGAGAGATTGCTGAGCATCTAGGGTTATCAGTCCAGTCCTGTCTGATAGACTTTCCTTGAGATAAAAGGATCAGCAAGGTACATCTAGGTAGCAAAACCTGCATTAGTAATTAGCATACAAATCTAAACTCATGCAAGTATTTAATTAGAAGCAATACATAGAAACAAGGTGGTTAAAACATTAACACCTAGTGATCAGATTAATAACACAAAGCAAATGTATAGTTAAAAAAAACGATAGATGCAGTACATCTCTGTGATACATGCACATTTCCTCATGTTTTATCCCATTAAAGACTCTGCAAGTACAGAAAAATACCTGGTGATCTGCCAGAAATGCAACTCCTTATTCATGTTGTGAGAAACAACACAGAGCATTTTTGTGAACTGACTAGTGTCAGCCCTGCACAGTTGTATTTTGATAAACTACTAAATCAGGCACCTTATTTGGCGCTAACCAGCGGCCTCTTTAAGCCAACTAACAGAACATTGGTCCTGGTCTGCACAGCTTGTTTTCCCTCCCTGTCTGTGATGGCGCAGAGAGAAGGAGTGCCAATGAGGACTTGAATTGCCTGCCTGCCTTGTTGTTAGGAAACTGATTGACCACTGCAAGGCTGGGACAGTAGTTCCACCCATATGGAAGATAGAAGAAGTAGACTGAGCAGCAGGAGCCAAGGGAGAAACTCTAGAGCTGCAGAGGTTTTGGAGAACAGACTGAACTGAACGGCCCCATTCACATCTCTGCATTATGGGAGGTGTGCACAGAAATGTGCAAAAAATGTGATAAAACGCATGTTGCGTAATAAGCATGCCAAAACAGATAGTAAAAAGGTACAGATGCTTATTTGCCACGTTTGTCTCAGGTAGGGCAGCCTATTCAAGTGAGAAAAAAAAAAAACCTGCAAAAAGAAAAGCACAAAAAACGTGGACAGAAATACATGTGTCCGGTACATCTAATGTGAATGGGGCCTAAGGGGAGGACTTGTGAGCCCAGAGCTGCAGACTGTTGTGCGCTATGCTGCTGTTCCATACTGCACTGAAGAAAGTGATCACATGGCTGTTGCAAAAACACACCTCCTGTTTTAGGGTGTCTGCATTCTGGAAGTGGTAAAGCAGAAATCTTTGGACAGCAGCATTGTCAGTCTGGGGAGAGGGGGGGCTTTAGATGTACTAGCAGATTTAGCTAATGCTTTATAAGCAGTTACGGCAAACAGTTTTTTTTTCCTTTTGAGATAAAAGTTCTACTTAAAAATTGTCACCCGATTATATAATACCCCCACAGAACTACAAAAAAATGTCCGTTCATCCTCGGATCGCTGATGGAGGTGCCAAGAGGACCAGGCTACAATTCTCCACATCTTCTGCTCCTGTCCTAAGCTGGATCATTTCTGGAACACGATTCTGGCACAGTGCCCAAAAGTTTACCGAACTTCAACCTTCTTTCTGCTCCATGCCTCCAACATTCCGCAAAAAAATTCTAAAAAATCAATAGTTCGCCACCTCCTCAACGCAGCCAAGGCATGCATCTCTTTATGCTGGATGTCTACACAACCTCAATCCAAAGGATTGTGGCTCAAAAGTGGAGGAAATTAACAAAATTAAGGATCTTATCCTCACATCCCGTCACTAATGGGAGCGCTACACTAAGACATGGACACTCTGGAACATATTTGCCTTCTCTGACGAGGGACGGGTCCTCTTTGAAAGCCACACAATGGACTAGTCCATCCCTAAAACAACTAGGATAGCAGACAGCAGCCTCCTGACGCTATCCACTGACCCTTCCTGTCTGTACTACAGCTTGGGAAATGCGCATTCGTCACACCCTTCCAGGCTCCCTCCCAACCCCCACCGCTCTCTCTTCTGTCTTCCCTCCCCTCTCTACCCTCCCTCCCTCTCCCCCACCCTTCTTCTTTCATCCTTTCCTGGGCCCCTGTGGATCTCTTGACTTATTTCTAGCTTATTTTCTTATTTTTCGTATATCTCTAAACTTCATGAAAATTTCTACAGAAATAGTTACTAGCGCTGTGTTATAATATTTGGAAAGTCCACGAGATCACTCACTGCTGCACATTAAAAGGCAATGAGATAGACATTTGGTGACTTAGCAGTAGAGGTTTACAACCATGCCCTTTCAGAACTGCCATAGGGTGGTTCTTACATGATAAGAGTGAAGGGTATGCGTGTCATATTTTTCATGTCTGTATTTAGCGACTATGTCCATGACATGATATGATGTTTCACCTCACCTGATGCCATTATGCCATTTTCATGTAACTGAAATTGTTGTGTCTCATGCTCTCATGTTTCTTTAAATAAAATATTTGAAAAAAAACGTTTTTCTTAAATTAATAAAAGCTGATCATTATAAGCATCTCTGTCAGTGGTAAATGGATTGATCTAACTCTAATGCCCCATACGCATGATCGGAAATTCCGCCAGCAAGAGCTATTGGTCGGAAAATGGGATCGTGTGTATGCTCCATCGGACTTTTGCTGGTGGAATTTCGGGCAGCAAAAGATTGAGAGCATGTTGTACGCATGCTCTGAAACAATTCGACTCATGCTCGGAAGCATTGAACTTCATTTTCTCGGCTTGTTGTAGTGTTGTATGTCACTGCGTTCTTGACGGTCAAAAGTTCAGAGAACTTTTGTGTGACCGTGTGTATGCAAGCCAAGTTTGAGCGGAATTCCGTCGGAAAAACAATCCATTTCATGTGTACGGGGCATTACTGCCACTTTTGTTGGGCATCTTGGTCTGTTAAAGGAAGTTGAAAAATAAAAGACTTACTGGATGGAGCACCAGGTGAAAATAAGGGAAAAACAGCCTAAGAAATTATTCAAAAACCACATTTAAAAATGTGTAAGCTGCAATTTAATACATTGTTGTTTTTGGGTTTAATACCATTTTAAGAAAACAAAAGGAACTGATGAGGGCTTTTCAAATATTTTTTAGACATACAGCTGTGGCCAAAATTTTTGAGAATTACACACATATTAATTTTCACAAAGTCTGCTTTAGATCTTTTGTCAGATGTTACTATGATATACAGATGTATAATTAATAGCATTTCTTAAGTGTCAAAGGCTTTTATAGTCAATATTTGCAGTGTTGACCCTTCTTTTTGAAGACCTCTGGAATTCTCCCTGGCATGCAGTCAATCAACTTCTGGGCCACATCCTGACTGATGGCAGCCCATTCTTGCACAATTAAAGCAGTTGTAAACTGTACGAGTGGGAGCCCTCGGTTCCGGCACAAAGCTCTGAAGTTCCAGCAAGGTATGCAGGAACTTCAGAGCACATGAGCCAATAATGTCGCTGACTGCATGCAGGGTGGAAATCTCCTAAAAGGTGCAAGTTTAGGAGATATTTATTTTACATACCGGTGAGTCTTATTATAGACTTACCTGTAGGTAAAAATGACCAAGAAGGGTTTACTACTTTAATGTTTGGAGTCAGAATTGTGGGGGTTTTTATGTTTACTCGCTTCTTGAGGATTGGCCACAAGCTCTCCATGGAATTAAGGTCTGGGGAGTTTCCTGGCCATGGGCCCAAAATTTTGATGTTTTGTTCCCCAAGTAACTTAGTTGTCACTTGTGCCTTATGGCAAGGTGCTCCATCATGCTTGAAAAGTCATTGTTCATCACCAAACTGTTCTTTGATGGTTGGGAGAAGTTGCTCTCAGAGGATGTTTTTGCACCATTCTTTATTCATGGCTGTGTTCTTAGGCAAAATTGTGAGTGAGCCCATTCCCTTGGCTGAGAAGCAACCCCACACATGAATGGTCTCAGGATGCTTTACTGTTGACATGACACAGGGCTGACGGTAGCGCTCACCTTTTCTTCTCTGGACAAGGTTTTTTCCAGATGCCCCAAACAATTGGAAAGGGGATTCATTACTCCAGTCCTTAGCAGTCCAATTTCTGCACCTTTTGCAGAATATCAGTCTGTCCCTAATATTTTTCCTGGAGAGAAGTGACTTCTTTGCTGCCCTTCTTGAGATCAGGCCATACTCCAAAAGTCTTCCCCTCATAGTGTGTGCAGATGCACTCACACCTACCTGCTGCCATTCCTGTACTGGTGGTTCCCCCACAATCCCACAGCTGAATCAGCTGTAGGAGACAGTCCTGGCCAATGCTGGACTTTCGCGGGCACCCTGAAGCCTTCTTCACAACAATTGAACCTCTCTACTTGAAGTTCTTGATGATCAGAGAAATTGTTGATTTAGGTGCAATCTTAGTAGTAGCAATATCCTTACCTGTGAATACCTTTGTGTGCAAAGCAATGATGACTGCACCTGTTTCCTTGCAGGTAACCATGGTTAACAGAGAAAGAACAATGATTTCAAGCATCACCCTCCTTTTAAAGCTTCCAGTCTGTTATTCTAACTCAATCAGCATTACAGAGTGATTTTCAGCCTTGTCCTTGACACTGATACCTGTGTTAACGAGAGAATCACTGACATGATGTCAGCTGCTCATTTTGTGGCAGGGCTGAAATGCAGTGGAAATGTTTTTTTGGGGGGGATTAAGTTAATTTTCATGGCAAAGAGGGACTTTGCAATTATTTGCAATTCATCTGATCACTTTTTATAACATTCTGGAGTATATACAAATTGCCATCATAAAAACCGAGGCAGAAGACTTTGTGCAAATTAATATTTGTGTCAATCTGAAAACTTTTGACCACGGCTGTGCATACACGTAAAAGAGATCAGCTTGGTAAAAATACTCTTATCAATGTGTGTTGATGTTTTAGAACACCTTCCTTCCTTCTAGGTTTAGGTTAGTGTATTAAATAGAGTATGTGCATGTGGACCCATTAGTTATTGATTCATAGTATTATGCAGTACACATACATGTTCTGCTTTCTGCTTTGCAGTGCTACACAATGGTTGTGCTTTACTGCCTCTTCTCAAAATGAGTTGGCCAACTCACTGAAAACATTGCACTCCTATGTGGCTGATACCTTATCTCAGCAGCTGTAGTAGTTAGGCAGACCATACATAATTCATATTTTTTTTCATTCGGCTAGCAGGTTGAACAAAAAAAAATGACCCAATTCCTCCAACCACACACTCAATATGAAAGAGGAATCCTTCCCACTGAGTCATTGTATTCTGACAGCGGGGACACACACGTGAAAACTGACTCTCACAGTGACACTGACAGGGGATGATGACGACACCCTCACCAACACGACATGTCCCCTCCTGAGTCACAGTGACAGTCTCCCTGCACACCAGGTGGTCCCTTCAGTCAACTCCAATCCAAACAGCACTGACAGTCCCATTCCCGGCTTGCCTTGCTCCCGTCCTGCAGACCCGCACACGAGGCACTGGTTGCTCCACTTGGCTCCCTCACACCATGACATCAAGTGACACACCACCTCGGCTAGACCCGCCGCCCGAATAAACTGTAGCAGGCACTGAGATGGTCTCAGCCAGTTTCAGACAGAAACTGTGCATGCATAATTCCGAGCCAACCATCAAAGCCATATGCTTAACTCGCAACCTTTTCCTGTTACTGGCAGGAGAAAAGTGCCTGTTTCTTACTGGCTGCCAGGAAAAATACTGACGTTTGGCAACACTGTCTTAGACCAAAGATCCCAGCAATTGGTAGTGGCAGTTGAATTTGTAATGGGGCTGTAGTGTTAATGATCCCTAGCAGTCTCATGTAATATGTTCCTGTGGCACACAGTCTCTGAAAGCCTTCTGTAGCATTACATATACTAAATATACATGACCGCCGGGTGATATAAGGACTCCTATGTCTGAGAAGTTGGCCATCACTGATCTAGTGGCTTATCTACAAATCTCTAAATTTAGTAAAACAGCAAAAAAGTGAGAAGAAGCTTTTACAAATGTGAAGGTCACATCGAAATTATTATTACTGATAACACACAATAAATAATTTAGCAAGTACATCCTAATTGCTTGTCTCTACATATACTAAAAGTTCCATTTGTTTAACACAAATAATAAAATTAGGTTAAATAGATATCCTTACAACGATCATGCAAAGTTGCATACCTGTCAGATTGCTTAGCACATATGCGACTCCTGACCAAACCAGTCCTAGAGCTATTGTAGCTTCTGCCTCCCCTGAGGTTACACCCTAACACATCTGCGATAAAGTGTCAGCTTCCAGGTGGAATTTTTCTAGCCTCTTTCTCAGGCTGTGTTGCATCTCACCTCTAATCTATTATGTCTGTATTTGTACTGATGGTAAAATGAAACAAGATACCTGCTCACCGTCTGTGCACCCAGGTGTGACTCGCAACTTGCTGTTTAAATCCAATTGCTGCGGTAATACCAGACTTGTATCTGTGTACTTTATGAAGATATATTTGCATGCTGTTCCTCTTTACTTAAAGAGCAATGTATGTATGTGTTACATACAATACCTTGAAAAAGTATTCTTACCCCTTGAAATTTTCCACATTTTGCCATGTTACAACCAAAAACGTAAATGTATTTTATTAGGATTTTATGTGATAGATCAACACAAAGTGGCATATAATTGTGAAGTGGAAAGAAAATGATTTTCAAGATTTATTACAAATAAATATGTGAAAAGTGTGGGGGAGCATTTTATTTAACCACTTTCAGACCGGACCATTTTGCTGGTAAATGACCAGAGGTCTTTTTACACTTTGGCACTGCGCTGCTTTAACTGGTAATTGCGCGGTCATGCAATGTTGTACCCAAACAAAATTTGCGTCCTTTTCTTCCCACAAATAGAGCTTTCTTTTGATGGTATTTGATTGCCTCTGCGATTTTTATTTTTTGCGATATAAACGTAAAAAGACCGCAAATTTTGAAAAAAAATGATATTTTCTACTTTTTGTTATTAGAAAAATCCAATAAACTCAATTTTAGTCATACATTTAGGCCAAAATGTATTCAGCCACATGTCTTTGGTAAAAAAAAAGTCAATAATTGTATATTTATTGGTTTGCGCAAAAGTTGTCACATCTACAAACTAAGGTACGTTTTCTGGAATTTACACAGCTTTTAGTTTACGACTGCCTATCTCATTTCTTGAGGTGCTAAATTGGCAGGGCAGTACAAAACCCCCCCAAATGACCCCATTTTGGAAAGTAGACCCCCTAAGGAAATTGATAAGAGGCATGTTGAGCCCATTGAATATTTTATTTTTTTGCCTCAAGCGATTGAATAATGACAAAAAAAAATTTTTTTTTTTTTTTTTACACAAAGTTGTCACTAAATGATATATTGCTCACACATGCTATGGGCATATGTGAAATGACACCCCAAAATAAATTCTGCTGCTTCTCCTGAGTACGGGGATACCACATATGTGGGACTTTTTGGGAGCCTAGCCGCGTACGAGGCCCCGAAAACCAAGCACCGCCTTCAGGCTTTCTAAGGGCGTAAATTTTTGAGTTCACTTCTCACTACCTATTACAGTTTTGAAGGCCATAAAATGCCAAGATGGCACAAAACCCCCACAAATGACCCCATTTTAGAAAGTAGACACCCCAAGCTATTTGCTGAGAGGCATGTTGAGTTCATGGAATATTTTATATTTTGCCACAAGTTGCGGGAAAATTACAAACTTTTTTTTTTTTTTTTTTTTTTCACAAAGTTGTCACTAAATGATATATTGCTCATGCATGCCATGGGCATATGTGAAATGACACCCCAAAATAAATTCTGCTGCTTCTCCTGAGTACGGGGATACCACATATGTGGGACTTTTTGGGAGCCTAGCCGCGTACGGGGCCCCGAAAACCAAGCACCGCCTTCAGGCTTTCTAAGGGCGTAAATTTTTGAGTTCACTTCTCACTACCTATTACAGTTTTGAAGGCCATAAAATGCCAAGATGGCACAAAACCCCCACAAATGACCCCATTTTAGAAAGTAGACACCCCAAGCTATTTGCTGAGAGGCATGTTGAGTCCATGGAATATTTTATATTTTGCCACAAGTTGCGGGAAAATTACAAACTTTTTTTTTTTTTTCACAAAGTTGTCACTAAATGATATATTGCTCACGCATGCCATGGGCATATGTGAAATGACACCCCAAAATAAATTCTGCTGCTTCTCCTGAGTACGGGGATACCACATATGTGGGACTTTTTGGGAGCCTAGCCGCGTACGGGGCCCCCGAAAACCAAGCACCGCCTTCAGGCTTTCTAAGGGCGTTACAGTTTTGAAGGCCATAAAATGCCAAGATGGCACAAACCCCCCCCAAATGACCCCATTTTGGAAAGTAGACACCCCTAAATTTAGGGGTACACTAGTGAGACTAGGTAATAAATGGCGGGTGCCCTGAAACTATAAAAAAATAACTAACCAACCAGCGTCACCTGTAACAGTTATATGGTGATCACTGGTGAAAGGGTTAACTAGGGGGCAATCAGGGGGCATTATGCGGTAGTATATGGGGGTCCCTGGCGCTATAAAAAGCTGCGGCGAACCTAAATACCTACCTGCCTAACTAGCGTCACCTGTGACACTAATACAGCGATCAGAAAAACGATCGCTTATTAGGCTGGGTTCACACTGGAGCGATGCGGGAACGCCACGAATGCGCGGCGGGTTCCCGCATCGCATGCCTCCCGGCGGCAGTTCACACTGCCCTATGCGAACTGCTGGGAGTGTCAGTGAAATGTTAATGACACCCCCAGATCAGTTCGCATATCGCAGTGCGATCTGCAAACTTGGATCGCATGGTGTGAACACCCATGCGATCCGATTCTGCTGCGGACCAAAAAAAGGGTCCCGTGCGAGTTTGCGGCGGGTGCGGCGGGTGCGACACGAATTCAGCCATACTATCTGTATAGCTGAACTCGAATCGCACAGAGATCGGATGTGATTTGCACTGCAGTGCGGTGCGAATCACATCCGTTCTCATAAACCGCTGCAATGTGAACCCAGCCTTAGTGACACTGGCGACGGGGGGTGATCACGGGGTTAAACCTTTATTGGGGGGGTTAGGGGGGTACCTTAGAACTAAAGGGGGCTAACCCTAACTGCCCTAACAGTTATTAGTCACAAATGACACCCGCCGGGTGATCAGGGGGTTAAACCTTTATTAGGTAATAAATGGCGGGTGCCCTGAAACTATAAAAAAATAACTAACCAACCAGCGTCACCTGTAACAGTTATATGGTGATCACTGGTGAAAGGGTTAACTAGGGGGCAATCAGGGGGCTTTATGCGGTAGTATATGGGGGTCCCTGGCGCTATAAAAAGCTGCGGTGAACCTAAATACCTACCTGCCTAACTAGCGTCACCTGTGACACTAATACGGCGATCAGAAAAATGATCGCTTATTAGGCTGGGTTCACACTGGAGCGATGCGGAAACGCCGCGAATCCGCGGCGGGTTCCCGCATCGCATGCCTCCCGGCGGCAGTTCACACTGCCCTATGCGGACTGCTGGGAGTGTCAGTGAAATGTTACTGACACCCCCAGATCAGTTCGCATATCGCAGTGCGATCTGCAAACTCGGATCGCATGGTGTGAACACCCATGCGATCCGATTCTGCTGCGGGCCAAAAAAAGGGTCCCGTGCGAATTTGCGGCGGGTGCGGCGGGTGTGGCGGGTGCGGCGAATGGCTGAACTCGAATCGCACAGAGATCGGATGTGATTTGCACTGCAGTGCGGTGCGAATCACATTCGTTCTCATAAACCGCTGCAATGTGAACCCAGCCTTAGTGACACTGGCGACGGGGGGTGATCACGGGGTTAAACCTTTATTGGGGGGGTTAGGGGGGTACATTAGAACTAAAGGGGGCTAACCCTAACTGCCCTAACAGTTATTACAGTCACAAATGACACCAATGCAAAAAAAAAAAAAAAAAAAAAAAAAAAAAATGACATTGGTGTCACTGTGACTGGGGGGCAGGGGTAATTGGGGGGGTGATCGGGGGGTAAAGGGGGGGTGTGAGTGTGCCTGGCATGTTCTACTGTGTGTGTAGAGTGTTGGTGCAACTCACCGATCCGCTCTCCTCCGTGTCGGAACGAAAAATACCGACACGGAGGAGAGAATACATCACTTCCTCTCCTGTGTTTACATTACAGGAGAGGAAGTGATGTCACGGGGGATTCCTATTCGTCGGGAGCGATCGCGTGGGGGTGGCCATGAATGAATGGCTACCCCCTCGTCCCGGATCGCTCCCGGACGAAAAACCGACCGCCGCAGGCACCGGGCGGGGGCCCGATCGGGCCCCCGACCCGCGGGAGGCAAGGGACGTACATGTACGCCAATATGCCTGCCCGTGCCATGCTGTCGACGTACATCGTCGTGCGGCGGTCGGCAACTGGTTAACAACCCCCTCCCCCCCCCCCCCCCGAGTCAATACTTTGTAGAGCCACCTTTCGCTGCAATTACAGCTGCAAGTCTTTTGGGGGATGTCTCTACCAGCTTTGCACATCTAGAGAGTGAATTTTTCGCCCATTCTTCTCTGCAAAATAGCTCAAGCTCTGTCAGATTGGATGGAGAGCATCTGTGAACAGCAATTTTTAAGTTTTGCCACAGATTCTCAATTGGATTTAGGTGTGGATTTTGACCGAGCCATTCTAACACATGGCTCATGGCTATGCTTTGACCTAAACCATTCCTTTGTAGATCTGGCTGTATGTTTGGGGTCATTGTCCTGCTGGAACGTGAACCTCCATCCATTTTCCCATCAACTCTGACCAACTTCCCTGTCCCTGCTAAAGAAAAGCATCCCCACAACATGATGCTGCCACCACCATGTTTTACGATGGGGATGGTGTGTTCAGGGCGATGTGCAGTGTTAGTTTTCCACCACACATAGTGTTTTGATTTTAGGCCAAAAAGTAAAATTTTGGTCTCATCTGATCAAAGCATCTTCTGCCACATTTGCTGTGTCCCCCACATGGTTTCTCACAAACTGCAAACGGGACTTCTCATGGCTTTGGTTCAACAATGGCTTTCTTCTTTCCACTTTTCCAGATTTGTGGAGTACACAACTAATAGTGGTGTACCATAGAGTGTATGCTGCCGCTGTTGTGTCAAAACAGCCAAGTTGTCCAAATCTCCAATTATTGGTGCAGCAGAGTCACCGGGAGTGATGTGGTAGGAGATTTTGGAGTGTTGGAGTTTTTGGCAGAACACCGGATCTTCCGATTCCAAGTCAGCTGATCGCTGTAAATTACTCTGATTGGCTACCACAGTGATGAGTCACTGTGAAGCCTGTCCCTGTTTTTTTCTTTCTGTGAATGGAGAATAAGGATACAATTGGAGTTATTTACTAAAGGCAAATCCACTTTGCACTGAAAGTGCACTTGGAAGTTCAGTCGCTCTAAATCTAAGGGGTAGATCTTAAATGAGTGGAAGCTCTGCTGATTTTATCATCCAATCATGTGCAAGCTAAAATGCTGTTTTTTATTTTCCTTGCATGTCCCCCTCGGACCTACAGCGACTGCACTTCCAAGTGCACTTGCAGTGCAAAGTGGATTTTCCTTTAGTAAATAACCCCCAATGCATCTTTCTTGTGCCTTGCAGAAAGAAAAAAAAATGTTTGCAAAAAATAAATAATAAAAAATACCTAGATCAAGGTTTCATCTAGGTCAGTGCCAGGGTTAGTGTTGAGTCAAGTATGGTTCAAAGGTCAGTATATTTTGGACAGGATTTTTTTTTTTAATTAGCATCAGTGTCAGTTAGTGTCGATGTGTTTTAGGTAGGACAAAAAAAAAAAGAGAAATGTGCACTATTGCTTCTGGGCTGTACTACGGGTACAAACAATTAACATACGCATATGTGTTATCGTTGCTTTTGTCAGGAGCAGGAGAATTTATTTTGGGTTGTTCTTTGGTGGTAGGTTATAGTAGTAACAATAAAAATACAACTAAATTTAAAAAGAAAAAATGCGTTTTTACTATTTTGGGACAGTTTTCATTTGGGAAAAAAAAATAAAGACATATCCACAGCTGTTTATTACCAAATAAAAGCCAAACTTGTACTAAAAAAAAAGTATAATACACCTGGATGCACAAACTAGTGTGAAGGGGTTAAACAAATCTGTCTTTTCTTTCTGCACAAAAAACAGAGCAGGGGGAGCATGGGAGTCTAAGCTAGTAATCTAATCATCAGAGAATACTACTCCTGGTCAGCCATCAGGTTGGTCCTGCAAGGAGGTGAAAGCACTGGAAAAACACCAAGAGATGGGGTGCCTCTAAGAGCTTCAATGGGCTGGCAACTGCTATCATATTAATAGAATGTGCTTGTCATGAGAATCAACATTGTGTCTACATGGCCAATCTAAGAGGTGAGCATCTTCCATTATTGTGATATCAATTTCTCTTAGAGGTGCCCCTTCACTTTTTTATGTGCGTTAAAAAAAGTCTAAAAATGCTCATCAGTGGTCTGATTAGCAGGGGTGCCCATTGCCATATGTCTAAAGATGAGTCGGAGTCATCTGGTATAATGAACATCAGAATACATGATACAGGCTACTATCGGAAAACACTGATTGACTGCAGCAGCTGATCGATGGAAAATTGGCTGCTGGCACTGTTCAGTGGAAATATTCCAACATTAAACTATAAACTGAAAAATATTTCTGCATATCTGCTGCAAATGAAGAATTTGGATCAGTGCATGGCTAGCTTTAGTGTTTCCGTCTTTGTCTCTATTTCAGTGACATAGGCAAGGCCCTCTTTAATATTGACTGGTTTCTGGGCAAAAATGTTCTTGGGTCCCCTCTTCCATGCAATTTCCCTCTCCAAATGCATTGAGACATAAAATTAATAGCAGCTAAACTCAAAATCCATTTACTGAATCAGATCAGGCAGTGATTGTGATTGGTTGCCAGAGGTTACAGTGTATCATTACCACTCACTGACAGGCTGCTAGATGTTACAGCACATTATGGCTCACTCTAAATTTCTAGAGGTTACAGCACTTTTGCCTGTTGATTGGTTGCTTGACAATACTGCTCACTGATTGATTGCTAGAGGTTACCTGACATCTATACCACTCACTAATTGGTTGCTAGAGGTTACTTCACATTATTACTGCTCACTGATTGTTCCCAGAGGTTGATGGGCACCGATGAGGTGGCACTGATGAGGGGGCACTCATATTAAGGACACTGATAGATAGCACAGATAGGTGACACTTATGGGCAATCATAGGCGACATGTATAGGTGGCACCGATGGGCGGCAATAATGGGCAGCACTGATATGCGGCACTGATGAGGAGGCACTGCTATGCAGAACTGATGGGCACTGATAGGCGGCAGTGATAGGTGGCACTGATGGGCACTGATAGGCAGTACTTATGGGCAATGATAGGCAACGTGGATAGGTGGCACTCATGGGCATTGATGGGCAGCACTATGGGGGTACTGATGACCAGGCACTGATGGGCACTGAAAGGCAGCACTGACTTGCATCACTGATGGGCACAGATTGGCATCACTGATGGGCACAAATTGGCATCACTAATGGCAACCGTTGGGGCTGCACTGATCATCAGGGCACTGATCATCAGTGTCTTGATTATCTGTAGAGGTCTCCCCTGGGAGAAGATGCCACTGATCGGCTCTCCTCTTCTCACATGTTGATAGTGTGAGGTGGGGAGAGCCGATAACCGGCATTTCCTTGTTTACATGTGATCAGCTGTGACTGGACAAAGCTAAATACATGGATAAAGAGTCTCATCATTGGCTGTTCACCTAGATAGGGGTCACGCCGTGTCCCAGAGATACAGCACGCCTGCTATTGTTGTGCTGCAGGCCCCTGCGGGCACGCAAGCGCGGTGAGACTGGGGCAAGGTAATCACAGAATAGGAGAGCCCCCCGCCATCATTTGTTTAGGTGGTTACTAAATACTAAAGACAACACTTTTTTTGTTAGTTTTGGACAGAGTGAAGATGGATTAGAACACCTGCCATGTCTTTATTGGTGTCTGTGGCCCCGCTAGAGAGAGTCACCCTCCCTATTTGTCCTGTTTACCATTAATATTGAAAGTAAAAGGAAATCCCAAATTTTGGGTTGACCCCAGAAAAGTACCGTATATACTCGAGTATAAGCCGAGATTTTCAGCCTCTTTTTTGAGGCTGAAAGTGCCCCCTCGGCTTATACTCGAGTCACCGCTGTCTGACTGCTCGATCAGCGTATCGAGCAGACAGACGGCGGACATTAAAATTCAAAAGCCGCGCCTCCTTCTCCGCCTCCGCCTGTGATAGGCGGAACACTGAATTTCCCAGCAGTCAGTGTTCCGCCTATCACGGACATCCGTTCATTCTCATACTACGGACGAGTATGAGAGGATGTCCGTGATAGGCGGAACACAGGCTGCTGGGAAATTGAGTGTTCCGCCTATCACAGGCGGAGGACGGAGGCGCAGCTTTTGAATCGTAGAATGGCCGCCGAGAAGAGCGGCGATCCATCGGCACGACACGGGACGGAGGAGGCACGGGACGGAGGAGGCACGGGACAGAGGAGGCACGGGACAGAGGAGGCACGGGACAGAGGAGGCACGGGACAGAGGAGGCTCGGGACGACGGCGGCTCGGGACGGAGGCTTGGGACACAGGTAGGCTGGACACACACACAAGGCTGCACGGACACACACACACACACACACACACACACACACACACACACACACACACACACACAGGGATGGATGGATGGATGGATGGATACACACACACACACACACACACACACACACAGGGATGGATGGATGGATGCATACACACACACACACACACACACACACACACACACACAGGGATGGATGGATACACACACAGGGATGGATGGACGGACACACAGGGATGGATGGATGGATGGATGGATGGACACACACACAGGGATGGATGGACGGACACACACACAGGGATGGACGGACACACAGGGATGGACAGCCATGTCTCACCCTCGGCTTATACACGAGTCAATACGTTTTCCAGTTTTTTGGGGGTAAATTGGGGGCCTCGGCTTATATTCGGGTCGGCCTATACTCGAGTATATACGGTAATAGAGGGGAAATCTTTCAAGGGGGGAGGGGGGAACTAGTTTTAGTGACCTGGTGGGCCACAAGCGATTCCCTTCATTTACAAGGATTTCCTCTTACTTCCTGTTTAGTAGACATGTGCATTTGTTTTAGTCCGAATGCATTTTCGTCCGAATTTTGGGTATTTTCGTTATCATTTTAACAAACGATAATGAATGTGCAGAATCCGAAAAACGAAAGATCCGACATAAACAAATGCTTTATTTTAGTTTTCGTTGTGACAACAGTTCGATATAGATAGAAGATTCGACATGACGTTGACAATAGCAATCTGTGTCCATCGAACCTCTGGTCGAATGTACCTAACCTTAGCTCTATTAGTCCAAGATTATTCTACATAGAGAGAAAAGATTCGACATTATAGAGACAATAGCAGAAAAGGTTGAATGTGCCTAACCTACAGTAACTCTATTCGTCCAAGATTATTTGACATAGAGAGGAAAGATTCGACATGAAGATTCGACGAAGCAGTCACTGCGAGTGGATATTTATTGTCAAATGCTCCGCCCATAGGCTATAGAAGAATTCTAATGTCGGTTGACTGATTAATAAATATAATAATTACTAGTGTCATACAACATTAGAATTCTACTATAGCTTGTAGGCGGAACATTCGACCGGAAATATATGATTGCAGCGTCGTACAGTTTAGCTGCTCCATCGAATCTTCCGCCTACAAGCTATTCCGTTGAATCTTCGTAGAACATTTGACAGACACCATAAGCGTTCAATGACAGATTCGACCTTAATTATTTCAGATTTTTGAAAGAATGCATTTTTTAACAAAACAAAATAAATACAAATGAATTTCGGGAGTAACTAAATAAATGTATTTTTCTAATGAAAATGAAATTCCGAAATGAAATATTTCAATGTGCACATGTCTACTGTTTAGGCTATGGGACAGGAAATAAAGGCAAATTTCCACGAGACACAGATGGCAAAAAAAAAAAAAAAAAAACTGACAGGTTATAATTCTCCCTTACTCTATCCAAAATAAAAATAAAAGGTTTGCCTATAGTTCTATTGTAATTGCTCTTCTTCTGCAGGCAACGTTCATCTGGATATTTTAGGCACCTGACAAGGTAACCGTAACCCAAAAATAAATGAAGTACAGTGAGGGAAATGATAACATCCTGAAAATATGACCTGTTACGACCTTCATGCTTGGCCAGCTGAGATCATCTTGTAACAAAAGCTGAAGAACAACACGAAACAGTGAAAAGGCTGCTTGTCTTGGAAGGTGAAAGGATGGCAATATATTCAGTGTCAGCTAATACTTACTACACAAGAAGAATTGTCACTGGAACAAAGAACGTCAATATCACACACACAAAGAAAGAGGCAATGCTAGCAAAAAATCGACTTGTGGCTATTTTTGTGCTGTACGAGACATTTAGTGAAGAGAAAATAATGAAGGCATACATCAAAATTCAAATATTAGACAAATTTCAGTCAGCTATTCAGAGTTGCATGCTGCCACAAAACTGTATAAATAAATGAATTTACCTGTTGGATATAAATCCAGAAGGGGACATTTATCAAGCAGCTTGCCTCGATTTATACACCAATGACTTGTGTACCCGTCTTGGTGTGGCAGTCTTGTACATTTACAAAGTACTGCCATGGATTTACAACGAAATGCTTTATGACTGCTACTATAAACAGTGCCTGGAAACACATTATGATACTTTAGAAAGATTTGCAAAATTAAAGTAGAAGCAAAGGCAACACTTTTTCACATTTTGGATAGCGTAACGGGGTTTTAACCCCTCTCAGTTTTTGTTTTGCATCTGTGTCCCATTGGGAACATTTCCCTTCACTTCCTGTCCCATAGCCAAAACAGGAAGTGAGACTAAATTCCTCTAAAGAGGAAGTATCACCAGAACTAGTATCCCCATTGGCAGATTCCCCCTACTCTTCCTGCTTTGGGGACAACCTAAAATTTGGGATTTTCTTTCTAATGTCTCGTACACATGACCGGACCTTTCAACGGACTGGGTCCGACGGTCTTCCCAATGGACTTTCGGCGGAGGTCCGACTGACTTTCCAAACAAACGGACTTGGCCACACATGAACGGACTAAGTCCGTTCGAAAGTCTGTTCATTTTGAACATGATGACGTAAACGGGACTAAACAAGGAAGTTCAATAGCCAGTAGCCAATAACTGTCCTTGCGTCGTATTTGGTCTGTCGGACTAGCACACAAATGAACGGTTTTCCCAATTATTAGTCCGTCGGATAGATTTGAATGTTCTATTTCTAGGTCCGTCACATTTTTTTCCCGAAAAATAATCAGACTAGCCCACACACAATCAGATTGTCCGACGGACTGATACTGTCGGACCTAGTCTGCCGGAAAGCCCGGTCGTGTGTACGCGGCATAACAGTACACAGGACAAATAAAGAGGGTGAATTTCCCTAATAGGACACAGACACCAATAAAAACCTGACAGTTGTTCTAATCCCTCTCCGCTCTGTCCAAAATAAAAAAAAAAAAAGTTTTGGTGTTTAGTTCTAGTATCTACCAGAAGCTAAAAAAGTTTGAAAAACTACCATTGTACAAATATCCTTTTAACCACGTCCTGACCGCCCCATAGCAGATTTACTGCCACAAGGCGGCCATGCTGTGCAGAATCACATATAAATATGTGATTCTGTACTGCCAGGTTTTGGGCGTGAGTGTGCGCCACCACTAGTGCTCTCCTGTTGTGATTTTACACAGTGGGTCCCTTGGACCCGATGTATACCGGCACCCACTGATCATTCGTTACACTGACAGAATGCTAGTCTGCCTATGTAGACAAGAAAGATTGTCATTCTGTCAGCACAAAAGACATGGATACCCTGTTCCTGTAAAGCAGGAACACCGATCTATGCCTTCCACTAGTAAAAGCACCTCTCCTAATACACTGAAACATTAGCTAGGCCCACTGTTAACCCTCTAATCGCCCCTGATGTTAACCACTTCCCATCCAGTGTCATTAGTACATATTTTTAGCACTGATCACTGTAATAATGTCACTGGGCCTCAAAAGTGTCAAAAGTGTCAGTTAGGTGTCCGATTTGTCTGCCACAATTTCACAGTCCTGCTAAGTCGCTGATCACCATTACTAGTAAAAATAAAAAAAAATTAAAAATATCCCATCGTTTGTAGACGCTATAACTTTTGCGCAAACTAATCCATATACGCTTATTGGGATTTTTTTTTACCAAAAATTTGTAGCAGAATACATATTGACCCACATTAATAAAGAAATCAGATTGTTTACATTTTTTAGTGAATGTGTTTTAGAGCAGAAAGTAAAAATTATCGTTTTTTTTTCAAATTTGTTCGTCCTTTGTTTATAGCGCAAAAAATAAAAACTCAGAGGTGATCAAATACCACCAAAAGAAAGCTCTATTTGTGGGAAAAAAAGGACATCAATTTTATTTGGGTACAGTGTTGCAAGACCTGCACAATTGTCAGTTGAAGTAACGTACAAAAAAAAGTCCTGGTCACGAAGAGTGGTAAATCTTCCAGAGGTGAAGTGGTTAATGGTGTTTTATATTGTTAAATAATAAAATATGAAGCTTTTAACTCTAAAACAGTGGTGTCTGTACAAGGTACCTTCAAAATCCCATTTAGTTGTGTTGTATTTGATGTTTCAAAACAAGGGATGTGGTACCCTGGTGATATCTAGTGCCTTACTGTTTATTTTTTCTATTTTTTCTTTTTTTAAATGAGCCTGTGAACCTTTCAACCACAAACTGTGGATCACAGATGCAATGCCAGGCTTCAGCAGACTCTTCCTTCAATTCTATGTCAACACCAAGCTACGGACTTTCGGTTACAGTGCTGGTGAAAGTTTCAATGTACTGGTGATCAGTGTTGGTCATCTTACTTTAAAAAAGTAATTAGTTAAGTTACAAATTACTTCTCCCAAAAAGTAACTGCGTTAGTAACTTGGTTACTACATTGGAAAAGTAATTAGTTACTCAGCAAAGTAACTGTGACAGGGGTGGCAGTGGTGTTACTTGAGGGGGTGACAGCGGTGGTACTTGAGGGGTGACAGCGGTGGTACTTGAGGGGAGGCAGTGGTGGTGGTGTACTTGGGGGGGGTGGCAGTGGTGGTGGTATACAGTACTTGGGGGGGTGGCAGCGGTGGTACTTGGGGAGGTGGCAGCGGTGGTGTACTTGGGGGGGTGGCAGGCAGCGGTGGTGCTTAGGGGGGTGGCAGCGGTGGTGGTGCCATCCTCTCCCACCACCACCTTTGCCTCTTACTGAGCCCTTCCCCCACCACCACTGATCTCATCCCTACCGTATGTAGAAGTGATGGTGGGTGGGTAAGGATGGGATCAGCAAGAAGCAGAGGTGGTGGAGGACTTGGGATGGATCGGTTGCACTGCAATTTGAATCGTCAGACAGTCACTTACTTGAATGCCTCAAGGGATGCCTTTCCTCATGGGGAGAGAGAGAGACCCTCCCCTTCACTCGATTGGTGTCAGCTGGTCAGCTGACTACACTTTTCAGTGTCTGCCATGCCTCCCTACATTCTCTCTCTGGATAGGCTGGGCGGGATGGGGCGGTCCAGACAGTCTCTCTGAGTCTCAACCTCTTCTCAGCTCAGCGGGCAAAAGCCCCCCTCCCCGTGGTGGAACGAATGGCCATGGCGGGCCTCCCGGGTGGTAGATGTAATTGTGGTACCCTGCCCAAGTAATGGGAACTGAGTTACCACGAGGGGAAGAGTAATCAGTTAGATTACTCATTACCCTCTAAAGTAACTGCGTTAAGTAACTCAGTTTATTTTAACGGAGTTACTTACCTCACTGCTGGTGATCAATGGTGACTGCGCTTATGTTCCACTGAGAAGTCCATCTGCTGCAATGGCAGACAGGAGTTGCAGTCAGGGCTGTCTTTAAGGCAGGGCAAAGGGGGCAGCTGCCCTGGGCCCCATCATTGTTGTGGGGCCCAAAGAAGCTTCCTCATACTTGCCAACTATCCCAGTTTAAATTCCCTTGTCTTTTGAAGTTTTAGTCATGTGCTGTTTCCCGATATCTCAGTGTAAAGTTCTGTTACTAATGCTGCCCAGCTCTGCCCTATTGTCATGTACAGATGACTCACCTGCAGACCCTGTGTTTATATGTAAATTACCGGTATTGATATTTAAATAGTGATTGCATTAATATGTAAATAGCTGTGGACTGCGGCATCAGGGCCGTTTTTAATATTGATTGGGCCCCGCCCCCATTCTGAGACATACAAAAAATAGCAGGTAGACACCAAATCAGTTTACTGCAGCAGATCACGCAGTGATTGCAATTGGTTGCCAGAGGTTACAGCCTATCCTTAAGACTCACTGGCTGGTTGCTAGAGGTTACAACACATAATTTCTGCTTGCCGATTGATTGCTAGAGGTTACCACATTATTAGCGCTCAGTGATTGGTTGCTAGGGGTTACAGCACATCATTACCACTTACTGATTGGTTGCTAGAGATTACAGCAGATCACTACTGTTCACTGACTGGTTTCTACAGGTTGATGCACATCATTACTACTCACTGAGCAGTGGAGCAATCCCAAATAATTGAGCAAGGAAAGTGGCACAGTAATACACATATTAGAGGAGAGGGTCAGAGAGTGCAAACATACTGCAGGAGAGCATCAGGTACTGCAAACATACTGCAGGAGAGGGTCAGAGAATGCGGACATACTGCAGGAGACAAATCTGAGACTGCAGACATGCTACAAGAGACAAATCTAAGACTGCGGACATGCTACAGGAGACAATCAGAGACTGAAGACATGCTACAGGAGACAATCTGAGACTGCGGACATGCAACAGGAGACAATCAGCAACTGCGGACATGCTAAAGGGGACAATCAGAGATGACTGCGGACATGCTACAGGGGACAATCAGAGATGACTGCGGACATGCTACAGAAGACAATCAGAGACTTTGAACATGTTACAGGAGATAATCAGAGCCTGCGGACATGCTGGAGGAAACAATCAGTGACTGCGGACGTGCTACAGGGGACAATCAGAGACTGCGGATATACTACAGAAGACAATCAAAGGCTAAGAACATGCTACAGGAGGCAATCAAAGGCTAAGAACATGCTACAGGAGGCAATCAGAGACTAAAGACATGCTACAGGAGATAATCAGATACTGCAGACATGCTACAGGAAACAATCAGAGACTGTGGACATACTAGAGGAGACAATCAGAGACTGCGGACATGCTACAGGAGACAATCAGCGACTGCGAACATGCTACAAGAGACAATCAGAGACTAAGGACATGCTTCAGGAGGCAATCAGCAACTGAGGACATGCCACAGGAGACAGACTGCAGACATGCTACAGTAGACAATCAGAGACTGCAGACACACTAAAGGAGACAATCAGAGATTGCAGACATGCTACAGGAGACCATCAGAGAACTTTCAGCAATGCACAGCTTTACAGTTGATTAACACAGCTCAGGGTTTCAGCAGTCAGGCATTTTATGAGTGTTAGGACATATCTAGCCAGCCAAGCTCACTACATGCATTCAGAGGTTCCGGGGGCGGGGCTTCCACTCTCTGCTCTCATTTCAACTGCTCCACACTGAGCATACAGGCTTCATGGGGCAGGGTTAGAGCATCAGTGGAGCTCCCGGTCCCGCCCCTGGACTGCGGTATTCCCCAGCCAGTATAGGGAGAGCATGGCCGGGAGCTCCACTTAGACTCCCACTCTGATCACTGCTCTCAATACAGCCGCTCTGTTCCAAGCATACAGGCTGCATGGGGCGGGGTCAACACATCAACTCTGACCAGCTTCCCTGTCCCTGCTGAAGAAAAGCATCCCCACAACAAGTACATGGCCTGGAGCTGAGTGAAACTAAAAGGGCCACCATGACTGGGGCCTGCAGAAGAGGCGGAGTATTAGGGGGTGAATTTAATATGATGCAGGCTGCTTAGCAGATTGAAGAGTTCGAGGCAGAGGGTGTGTCCTGTAGTGGGTAGAGAGGAGAGGGGGTTGGAAAAGTACAACAGCAAAGTTGCTTATAAACTGACTATATACTGCATAGGCATTATGTCTGTCTAAGCAGCAGGTGGCGCTGTAGTTTTATAATGTATAGTTATGTTATCTATGATATAACAGGATGTTTGTCTATACCCTCTCTATGTACTTGGATGCTTCTTGTTCCTGTGTTCATGTTTCTCCATTCTGTAAAGACATGCATTGATATTTTTCCAAGAAAGTAAAGCCGTATTACTGCATACAACAAGCTTCTAGTATGATTTCCATACTCTGCTAACAGGGGGGATCATGTCACAGCTCACCCTTTCTGGGCCCTCTTCTAGTCACCCATGTGCTAGGAGGTCTAGGCCTTCTGAGTGCTTCATTCCCGAGTCTGGGAGCCCCTCAAAGGACCTTCTGATCCCACCAGCCAAGCACATGCCTGCTTCCCCTGGTGTGTGAGTCGGGAGGAATCGTTGTCTACAGCAAACCCAGAACAGGTGTGTTTTCACCTGGCATCCACTCTTCTGCCCTCAAAACTTCGCAGTGTGGATGGTGCGGCTGGCTATGCAGGCTCCCTGCCTGTGTCTAATGTAACCCAGCATGGGAGTGGAAGAGTGGCAAGTGCCGGACAGTAACAGGAGAGGCGGGTGGCAGCTTTCCCCGTGTCTATGCATCGCAGAGCGTGCACCCACAGATAGAAGTAGCCAGTTGTCGGCTGGTGAGCTTCCTCCACCCCTCACAGTGTCCAGCGTGGCAGTAGGAGAGGGAGTGCCCGGGTGTTCTGACGTGGCAGCGGCTGCTGCAGACATCATCAGCGAGCACCTGCCAGACTCTGGGGCCGGCAACTGCACCCTGAAGCCTGCTGAGGTGAGAGAGCGACAGCACGGTTTGGTGAACAGAGCCGGTCTGAAGGGGTGCTCAGCGGCTCTGAAGATGGTGAACTCCTGCCCATTGCACGGGGATCCGAATCTGCGGCTGGATATCCTGAGGGACAGAGGCAGCCAGGTGAGCCATTTATTTCATGTCCTCTTTCTTGTTCTTATTCTCTCTCTATTCAAGGGGGCATTCTGGGGGCTTAGTTGACAGCTTAGCAGGGATCGGGTGTGGGACCATCGGATTCCTCTGGTCAACGGCTAGCGGCGTCTACGGTAACTACAGCCGTTAAGGCTTCAGACGGCAATGTGGCTGACAAAGGAGTTGCCGGGGTTGATGGGGTACATCTGACAAATGTTGCAAAAATGTGATGTGTATGGTGTGTTTTGAAGTGCCTTTGGGTGCGCATCTAAAACCGGAAGTGAAGGAGCATCTATGGAAAGGTGAGTATGTAGAAAACGTCCACGCGTGTGCAACATCTCACACGTGCACGTGACGTCCCGCATTTGTGGTGGAAGTGACGGTTGCACCGGGTCCTCTATCTTCGGAACGCCGGGGGAGCCACACATGGGATGCCGCCATTGCTGTAACATCCCCGCCATGGGTGGGATGTGGAGCAGAGTCTCAGTGCCGCGATTTGTCAAGGTAGGCAATCACTGCTAAGTGAATGATTCTTGATTAAAGGTTATTGGCGCTACCTCCACCCAGTTAATTCCAATAACACTCTTTGCTTAACCAAACCTTTTATGTCTATCTATCACCTTAACATGTCCCCAGAGACTATGTGCATTAAACCCGTATTCCGTATTTTATCTCAACAACACCCCATATATCCAACACCTAATACTCAAGGCAAAAACTGATTGCACCCCACTTTATATCACCTAAGTGAAATAGTGCCACTATAGTTTCATTAATATTTAAGAATCTCCAATCAAAAAGATATACATACAAGAAATAAAAATAAAAATAAAATAAAATAAAATAAAAAGTGATTGGTAGAGGCCTCTGCCGTAGAAAAACCTAACTTCAAACAAAAAGCCAAAAAATACAGAAAAAAACACAGAAAAAAAGGGGGAGAAAAGAACCCCCAACAGTTTTAGTGTTTACCAGTGCCAAACCTCTTCCTAATTGGGGAAGAAAACTATCATATACATTCTTTGTGCTAGTTATTACATATTAAATACACCAAATCTCCTTATATTAATAAGTGTAAAAGGAGGAAGCACAAGGTTTCCTCATGCAATAATATCCCAAAAAAAATTTTTTATACAGTAAACAAAAAATCAAAAAAGACAAAATATGTGAAAAGTCCAGTTATATCCAGTGGTCTATACACCAATCCACGAGCATGTGAGAGTGTGAAAGGGTCACGTGAGCCCAATATATGTCAAAAATAAGCAGTATAAATATCAGTCCACATTGAGTCTTCTATAACCGTATCAATGCAATTATGCCTCTTCAGAATACAGGAAAGGTGACTTTCGTGAGATTGCCTGCGCTTTATTAGTGACTTTCGTGCTCGTTCCCCCTCAAGGATCCCCACTCACCAGATCCATTCACCCCCTAGGGGGTTAAACGCCTGTAATCTGTATCCTGTTTGTCCGAAGATTCCACCATCCAGTTATATCTCCAATAGGTCCTTCTCAAGGTCTTTTAAAGAGATGCAGGTAAGTCCTTATATCCAATAATGATTTCCTCAAATAGAAGAAAATACCCTCATGGTGTAGTATTTTTGATTATAGTTGGGAAAGAAGGGAGAACAATCTGATATTCTTCTTTAAAAAGCAGGTATTTTTAGTTATGTAGAAATTTTAGGAGGCTAATTTCCACTTAAAAATATTTTATTACAAAAAATATTTTATTACAAAAAAACTTTATACAACACTCTGTGCAGAAAAAAAGGGGTTTTTTTATGCAAGATGCAGTCTAACAGTCCATGCATCAGCATACACCGTATATAACTTGTGTTATACGGCTCAAAAAGATGTAATGTAACAACCCTTTTTCAGCAAAAAAAGAGACAATATAAAATATAAAAGATAAATAAAAAGTAAAAAGAACAGATGCAATATAAAGCACTGATTCCGGAATACAAAAAAGGATTTTCTTTATATATGTACCAAAAGTTCACCAATTATGAAAAAAATAAATAAATAAAAATCAAAAATGAAAAACCAGAATCTCCTACGGTCCTTTACATGAGTCTGCAGAGTATCTGCACTTAATCCCCAAGAGCCCTATTCCCCCAGTGCTACAGTCCCCTTACTACAGTGGGGTTAAATGATGGTCTCCTCTGGGGGCCGTTTATCAGGCTTAGTTTGGGTTAGGAATGGAGCTCCGTAGGTTAAAACGTTTTTTTCTTTTCGGGTTTTTTTAACCTACGGAGCTCCATTCCTAACCCAAACTAAGCCTGATAAACGGCCCCCAGAGGAGACCATCATTTAACCCCACTGTAGTAAGGGGACTGTAGCACTGGGGGAATAGGGCTCTTTGGGATTAAGTGCAGATACTCTGCAGACTCATGTAAAGGACCGTAGGAGATTCTGGTTTTTCATTTTTGATTTTTATTTATTTATTTTTTTCATAATTGGTGAACTTTTGGTACATATATAAAGAAAATCCTTTTTTGTATTCCGGAATCAGTGCTTTATATTGCATCTGTTCTTTTTACTTTTTATTTATCTTTTATATTTTATATTGTCTCTTTTTTTGCTGAAAAAGGGTTGTTACATTACATCTTTTTGAGCCGTATAACACAAGTTATATACGGTGTATGCTGATGCATGGACTGTTAGACTGCATCTTGCATAAAAAAACCCCTTTTTTTCTGCACAGAGTGTTGTATAAAGTTTTTTTGTAATAAAATATTTTTTGTAATAAAATATTTTTAAGTGGAAATTAGCCTCCTAAAATTTCTACATAACTAAAAATACCTGCTTTTTAAAGAAGAATATCAGATTGTTCTCCCTTCTTTCCCAACTATAATCAAAAATACTACACCATGAGGGTATTTTCTTCTATTTGAGGAAATCATTATTGGATATAAGGACTTACCTGCATCTCTTTAAAAGACCTTGAGAAGGACCTATTGGAGATATAACTGGATGGTGGAATCTTCGGACAAACAGGATACAGATTACAGGCGTTTAACCCCCTAGGGGGTGAATGGATCTGGTGAGTGGGGATCCTTGAGGGGGAACGAGCACGAAAGTCACTAATAAAGCGCAGGCAATCTCACGAAAGTCACCTTTCCTGTATTCTGAAGAGGCGTAATTGCATTGATACGGTTATAGAAGACTCAATGTGGACTGATATTTATACTGCTTATTTTTGACATATATTGGGCTCACGTGACCCTTTCACACTCTCACATGCTCGTGGATTGGTGTATAGACCACTGGATATAACTGGACTTTTCACATATTTTGTCTTTTTTGATTTTTTGTTTACTGTATAAAAAAAAAATTTTTTGGATATTATTGCATGAGGAAACCTTGTGCTTCCTCCTTTTACACTTATTAATATAAGGAGATTTGGTGTATTTAATATGTAATAACTAGCACAAAGAATGTATATGATAGTTTTCTTCCCCAATTAGGAAGAGGTTTGGCACTGGTAAACACTAAAACTGTTGGGGGTTCTTTTCTCCCCCTTTTTTTCTGTGTTTTTTTCTGTATTTTTTGGCTTTTTGTTTGAAGTTAGGTTTTTCTACGGCAGAGGCCTCTACCAATCACTTTTTATTTTATTTTATTTTATTTTTATTTTTATTTCTTGTATGTATATCTTTTTGATTGGAGATTCTTAAATATTAATGAAACTATAGTGGCACTATTTCACTTAGGTGATATAAAGTGGGGTGCAATCAGTTTTTGCCTTAAGTATTAGGTGTTGGATATATGGGGTGTTGTTGAGATAAAATACGGAATACGGGTTTAATGCACATAGTCTCTGGGGACACGTTAAGGTGATAGATAGACATAAAAGGTTTGGTTAAGCAAAGAGTGTTATTGGAATTAACTGGGTGGAGGTAGCGCCAATAACCTTTAATCAAGAATCATTCCATTAATGCAGGTTGTTTAGTGCAGCCTTCGCATATTAGGGTGGCAGCAACCTCATAAAATAAAGAAAGCTTATACTTAATCTTTTAATAAGACAAAAATTAGATAGAAGAATTGTAACCAATAAAAAACTATATAGAACACAAGGGCACAGGTATAAATCAATACCTATACATACTCCTGCTGATCAAGACCTATTCCATAGGCGCGGCTTTACTTGTATAACAATCACTGCTAAGTGCCCACAATATATAATGACGGAATACTCAAGGGATCGTTAGTTGATCCCCAGCGCTGCACTGGGACGGCCATATTTGAGAGCAATCTGCAGACAGGTAAAAAATATCATAGTGTGGTGACAGGTTGGACCCCCTCTGTGCACGGTTTGCACTGGGGTCCCTCTCATGTTACCTGATTATATTTTCACAAAGTCTTTCTATATATTTTTATATTATAGACTGTTGGCTTCATTTGCCCATAGTACTCTTACATTGAGAATTTCTTTCCAATGTTGAAAATCCTTTTTATCTCGAATTATTGAAGGTAGAGTTGGTTTATACTCACTTTTTCACTATTTTTGAAGACCAATACACATACACCACTATCATGTTCATTGTTTATCATTTCCAACTGTAAATCTAAATTTCACCCCTTTTTATTTATTTTTTCTAGTCCCATTCCTACTCGGCTTTGGATAATATTGTCTCATTTTGTTTTGCTTTGGGGCTTGGTTTTGCTGTGTTTGTCCTATTCTTGGTCTGTTCACATATCTCACCATGCCTTTCACTGGTCATTGTGCATTCTAACAATTCATCCTTTCACCTTCCAGTACTTCACTTGTTTATTCATCTATATATTCTTTTCTCTCCCTGTCACATACTTTTTTACGCATCCCCTTATTTTCATACACAACTCACACACATTTCACACGCACACCTATTTATCCTCATTATCACTTTGCAACCACACGCAACCCACTAGAAGTGTACAGCCACTTATTTTACCATATTTATTTTTATTTTATTTTATAGGCTTTATCTGATTAGTACAAATTCTACATTTAGTTTGCTCTCTATCAAATATGTAATTGTTTATTGATTATATCTAGGGAATTTACCACTTTTGTGCCAAATGCAATGCACTTACAGCAATGTTCCTTGATACTTCAACTGTAGGTGCTGTCTCTCCGCCTCCACGCCCTACCTGGGCTGTTGGGAACTCTTCCACTACTGTGACTCCTCGCAAGCCACGCTTAGGTGTTCAAAGTAGTTGCTTTGGGTCGCATGGCTGGCCCCTTTTGATTCACCGCCAGTATTTCCCCTTTGGGTATTATCACCCAAAAATTAACTGAATAAGTTACACCTCATTCATCAATTCTTACATCCTAAAGGGTTTTCAGTGAATGATACCATTGATTCAGAGCTTTGCATGGTGTCTTATACTTCTTTGCTATGGCAGTGTCGTAGGTTCCTTGGTATGGTAAAGGTATGTTGTTGGTCAAAACTGACATTGAGGCGGCCTTTTGTTGGTTGCCGGTACATCCTAGTTGTTGCCATCTGCTGGGGTGCAAATGGCAAGGACAGAATTTTGATGATATATGTTTACCAATGGGCTGTGCTATTTCTTGTTTGTTGTTCGAAATGTTTAGTTCCTTTTAGGAATGGGAGGTTTGGGAGGCTTAATTCAGTCATCCGTGACTTAGATGATGATTTTTACAATGGTCTCTCTCTTTGGCTGGAGCAGGTGATTTCCAATTTTGATCTAGAACTGTTCACTGATGTGGAGGGCACTACTAGTTATGGAACTTACTGTCAGGGCCATTGAAGTGCTGAGAGTTGGTTGGTTTAGTGCGCAATTCGGCTGTTCTGGGACTGTTTTCCCATTGTATTATCCATGGAATTGTGTGTGTTCCAGGAGTTGATAACTCTTGGCTGATGCTTTGTCTCATTTCCAGTGGGACAGATTCTGTCAGTTGGCACTGGAAGCAGCATGGAATTCCATGCCCCAAGCAGCTGTGGAGCATTGTATTGCCGCTTTCAAGTTCTCAATTCGTCATTCAGTATGTGCGTCAACTTTCTCCTCATACTGCAGAGTGTGTCAGGAATGGAGCGATCTGGTGAATCAGGATTGGGTTGTTCTTGTAAGGACAATGATGTATGTGTGGTTCTTCCTCCTATGAGGTTGCCTTGTTCTGGGCCGTCTTTGTGCTGGCCTATTTTGGGGGGGCTTTACAGGTGGGTAACAAATGTGGTAAGGGTGGTTTGAGCGTACAGGATGTGTGGTTACAGGACACTACATTGGGTATTCTGTTAAGAAAATCTAACACTGATCAGTCGAGGAGGGGTTCCTGGATTGGGTTGTTGTGGTTCCCTCTTCTCCAGTTTGCCCTGTCTGGGCTGTGGGGATTTTTTCAAGTTTTTGGCCGAATCATCCAGGAGTTTTCTTTATGCATGCAGAAGGAACAGCAATGCCTTGTTTCCAGTTTAGGACAGTGTTTAGGAAATGCCTGTTGTTTGCTGTTTGGAGTGCAGACAACTGTTCTTCTCATTACTTTTGGATTGGGGCAGCAATGGAGGCGGTCCGATGTGGACTTAATGACCAGGTCATTCAGCACTTTGAGCGGTGGGAATCAGTCAGGTTTTAGATATATGTGCGCCCTTATGTATTATAGCTTTAAGTTTAACTATAAGTTTGCTCTTTGTTGGGTCTGTCTAAGTTGTGTGGTCCGCAAAGGTGAACTAGGAGGTAGCAAATTGTATGTCATTGAGAGCTGGAGGATGAGACCTGGTGATATCTGAAAAGAAATGGTGTGCATCTGAATGCCATCGGCATTGATTTATCATCTGGGATTGCAGGAGAGTATTCCGGTTTCGGGGGCAACACGCGCATAAGGTGTCACGCTCGTGTGCTGTGGCAAGGGGTCTATTGGGTCTTTGAAGGCAGTGCTCATAAATAATTGTGTAAAATTGTGGGTTGGGCCCATCTGAGGTATATGTGTCCCTTCTTAACAATATGGTGGTAACATCGGATTATTAATTTAGTTGTATTTTGTAGTATGTAAATGGTTAATTGTCCCTGAACTGGTGTATTTACGGCTGGGGACCTTTGATTGGGTGGCAGATACAACGGTTAATTGTGAGTATATAGGCCTTCAAAGACCTTAGACCGAGCATAAGCTGAGGTTGGTTTATTTTTTATGCATTGACTGTATTATATGCATTAACTACTTGCCAAACGTCATTATAGGGCGGAAGGTCGGCACGATCCTGCGAACCGTCGTAGCTGTACATCGGTCCCTTTAAGCGGATAGCAGGTGCATGCGTGCCGCCGCTCGAGCGATCGTGGGCACGAGAGGCCGAACATGGACGTGTGTGTGTAAACATACACATCCCAGGTCTGTGAGGAGAGGAGAGAGAGATTGTGAGTTCCTACGAGCTGGGAAGCACGATCTCTCATCTCCTATAGTCAGTTCCATCCCCCACAGTTGGAACACCATGATCGCCCCCTAGTGTTGACCCCTTCCCTGCCAGTGACATTTACACAGTAATCAGTGAATTTTTTATAGTACTGATCGCTGTATAAATGCCAATGGTCCCTAAAATGTGTTAAACGTGTCTAATATGTCTGCCATAATGTCGCAGTCCCAATAAAAATCACAAATCGCCACCATTATTATAAAAAAAAATTATAATAATAATAAAAATGCCATAAATCTATCCCCTATTTTGTAGATGCTATAACTTTTGTGCAAACTAATCAATTTATGCTTTTTGCAATTTTTATTACCAAATATATAAAAAAAATGGGGCTACAGCAAAAAGTACAAAATATTGTGTTTTTTTAAAACTGTCGCTCTTTTATTGTTTATAGCGCAAAAAATAAAAACTGCAGAGATGATCAAATAGCACCAAAAGAAAGTTCTATTTGTGGGAAAAAAAGGACATCAATTTTGTTTGGGTACATCATCGCACGACCGCGCAATTGTCAGTTAAAGCCACAGTGCCATATCTAAAAAAAATGGCCTGGTCATTGAGCAGCCAATTCTTCCGGTGCTGAAGTGGTTAAACTTGTTTTCTTTTGAATGTTGTATTTAATGGTTTGTAATAAAAGGCTGTTATGACCATTTGACTCCAAATAAAATGTGTCGCCTGGTCATTTTGGAAGGGGGGATTGGTCAAGTGTTTAATGATTTATAGATAATCGTAGCCTCTGCATTCTGCAGGTCCCTCAGTCAAGTATTTTTCACTTTCACTTCCACTTCACAATTATGTGCCACTTTGTGTTGGTCTATCACATAAAATCAAAATAAAATACATTTAGTTTGGTTGTAACATGACAAAATGTGGAAAATATCAAGGGGTATGAATACTTTTTCAAGGCACTGTACTTGTATGAGAAAGTATCCTGTTCTCCTTGTATTGCTTCCTTTGTGTAAAACCCCTGATGTTCCTGCCAGTCCCTCAGCTTTTCTATTAAAAACTGAACACACTAAGCAGAGGAGAACACCATAGCCAGTGCTGCCTGCTGCTTCTCCTCCCCCCAGCTCTCATGCAGCTGAGAACAGAGGGAATGTGACCATTCATAAAAAAAAAAAAAAAGGAAAACGGTATTTATAATGTTTTTTTTTATATCTATACAAAAATGTTTTGCTTTTCATTTATATTTTAAACTGATGGGGTTGTTTTATAAGGTGATTGTTTACAATCACTTTAACAATGCCCGTGACAGGGCCAATGCTCATATTACCCCCTCCCTAGAAGATTACAGCTGTTGGATATGGGAGGGGGCAGAGGACAGAGGATTACACCAACCATGACAGTTGGCACCAACACAAGGGACACGTCTGAGTTCTTTTTTGAAGTGGTTGTAAACCTCAGACATGAAATATGAACAATGCATATCGCTCTATAGTGTGTGTTTGTCTCAATTAAGTGTACTAATGCCGCGTACACACGATCGAATTGAAGATCGAAGTCCGCCGGACCACAGTACGCCAGACAATTCGATGTGTGGGCTCCAGCGGACTTTTTCATCGTAAAGTCCGGCGGACTTAGAAAGTAGTTTTGACTCAAAATTTGTCCGCCGGACTTGGCTTTCAGCGGCCATTCCGTTCGTCGGTGTGCTAGTCCGGCGGACTAAGAATGACACATGCTCTGAAGCAAGTACGAGAAGGAAGCTATTGGTTACTGGCTATTGAACTTCCTTTTTTAGTCCCGTCGTACGTGCTGTACGTCATCGCGTTAGAAATCGCCGGACATTCGGAGCGTCCGTGTGTGGCCAAGTCCGTTCGTTATAAAGTCCGGCAGATTGTTTGCCGGATTGTTTGCCGGACCAATTCCGCCGGACAATTCGAACGTGTGTACGCAGCATAAGTGTAATTTCTGTTTGCTGCTTTATTCTTCTACTATCAGCATAAGTCACTTCTGAAAAGCTTTCCTGACACCGAGAGAAAAAAAGGTGACAGGGGAGGGAGCTCCAGATGATTGACAGCCTCAGCTCTGTTTCTGTGTGCTGTGTGAAGGGGGTGTGTCTCTTCCCTCCAATCAGCTCTCAGAGCTCTCCTCACTGAGCTCTAAAGTATCATTTCAGCCCCCCCCCCTTTTTCGCTGAATTCTCAAAGACCAAGTTCTTGTCTTTGAACGGATGTAGAGAAGAGAATACTGCAGATAGACAGGTTCAACTGTAGGAGGATCTGTTTAAAATCTCTGTATATCACCTGAGGCTGGTCACTTCACTAGGTATACGAAAGTGTTTACACTAACTTTCATTCATAAAAGAGGGGTACATATGAGATGAATGGAGATCTCTGACCCAATAGGATTCTTTGAGTAAGCGCCCGTATGCATTGGAGCTTTCTATTAATCTCATGCGTACCTCTCATTTATGAATTAATAAAGAAGCATTTTGGAATATGCCAATGTGGCATCTATTATACCAAATTTAGCGATTATCAGTAGCGAGCTGGCTGCAGAAGGCAAGCATGGTTCAACCTGCGTGAACACTTTGGAGTTGAATTACTAAAGGCAAATAAACTATGCACTTTACAAATGTAGTTGCACTCATTTTCCCCAGAGCTTAGTAAATGTTAAAGTGTCAATTTTCTATCATCCAATCATGTGCAAGCAAAAGTGCTGTTTTTTATTTGTCTTGCACCTGATTTGAAGTTAGAAAATGGTACTGCGGAATCATGCAATCCACTGCAGGCAAACGCACTGTGCTGTTTGGGGGTGTCATTAGGATTATATTGACACTTGTAGCAGATCTCACACCCAGTGCGTTTGGAACGTGGTGCAGTAAATGACCACGAAACGGGAGTTTCCCGCACTATGTTCTGGAGTAAATAAGCCCTTAAAGTCATAAGGTTGCTATATCTTTTTTTTTTTATTATTCTTTTTATTGGGTTTTACACCTTTAAACATAGCCACATTTGGCGACTACAATAGAAATCGCCGTAAATCGGCCACACAGGGGCGTGTAACAAAACCACTTATGCCCCATAGACACGGTTGGATTTTCTGACGGAAAATGCGCGATCGGATCATGTTGTCCGAAAATCCGAACGTGTGTGGTCTCTATCTAACTTTTTCCATCGGATTTTCCCACAGTTTGAGAGTTGGATCTAAAATTTTCTGACAACAAAATCCGATCGCATAAATTCCGATCGTGTGTAGACAATTCCGACGGACAAAGTGCCACGCATGCTCAGAATAAACTAAGAGATGAAAGCTATTGGCTACTCATTTATAGTCCCGATGTACGAGTTCTACGTCACCGCGTTCAGAACGATTGGATTTTCCGACAACTTTGTGCGACCGTGTGTATGCAAGACAAGTTTGGGCCAAAATCCGTTGGAAAAAATCAGACCTATTCTGTGGTCGGAATGTCTGACCGTATGTATGGGGCATTACTCCTAACTATCTAATGAGACCCTGCCCCCACCCAACCAACCCCAAAACGGTCTCCCTCCCAACCATGAAGCCCCATCGGACTGGAGCGATGCAGTGGTATAATTCAGTTCCAATATCAAGTGTATAGTAGCTGGATGGGCCTACAGATCACCAGGTCTGTAAATGTCACATATACTGGAGCCAAAAAAATTGCATCTCCGATCTCCGAAACCAAACGCCCCTTCTTTTTGTTATATATATGTGGCTTTATAGAAGGGGATCATCGAATTAACCAATCCCTTCCAGAAGGACACAGTTGGAGGAGTCAGCTTTTAGAAGGTTTTAAGCATTTTATGCATTAGGATAAAAAGCCTTCTGTGTGGAGCAGCCTCCATCACCCCCCCCCCTAATACTTACCTGAGCCGCATCTCTGTCCAGGGATGTCAACGAGTCTTTCAGTCATTTAGGACTCTCCCTCCTCTGGCTGAGACACAGCATTGGCGTCATTGGCTCCTGCTGCTGTCAATCAAAGTCAGCTAGCCAATCAGCAGAGAGAAGGGGTAGGGTTGGGCTGCAGCTCCGTGTCTGAATGGGCACAGGGAGCTGTGACTCGGCTCAGGTGCCCCCATAGCACAAGCTGCTTGCTGTAAGTGCATGTGACAGGAGGGAGGTGCCAGGAGTGCTGAAGTGGGAACCGAGAAGAGGAGGATCTGGGCTGCCCTGTGCAAATCCACTGCAACAGAGCAGGCAAGTATAACATGTTTGTTATTTTTATATAAAAAAAAATAAGACTTTACAATCACTTTAAGGGTCCTTTCACACGGGGCGGATCAGTTCTGATCCGCCCCATGGATATCCGTTTGCTCAGCAGGGATCACTCCGCCGATCCCCGCTGAGCAGGGAGATGACAGCTCCGTCTCTGCACACTGCGCAGGGACGGACCTGTCACAGCGCCGCTCTCCCCTATGGGAGATCGGATGACGACGGACCGCAGTGCCCGTCGTCACCCGATCCGATCTGCAGACGGATGGAAAAATAGCTTTTTCCTCCGTTACACTTTTTCGGATCGGAGCGGGTCGGATGTCAGCGGACATGTCACCGCTGACATCCAACACTCCATAGAGCTCTATGGAGCACCCGTTCAGGTCCGCCTGAAAAACTGACAGGCGGGCCTGAACGGGACGTCAGTGTGAAAGAGGCCTAAATCATATAGTGCCTTGAAAAAGTGTTCATACCGCTTGTTATTTTGCACATTTTGTCATCTTGTCATGTGTGGCGTGCATTCATATTCAGCCCCCCTGAGTCGATACTTTGTAGAATTACCTTTTGCTGCAATTACAGCTGCAAGTCTCTACCATCTTTGCACATCTAGAGAGTGCCATTTTTTCCCATTCTTCTTTGCAAAATAGCTCAAGCTCTGTCAGATTGGATGGAGAGCGTCTGTAAACAGTAATTTTCAAGTCTTGCCACAGATTCTCAATTGGATTTAGGTCTGGACTTTGACTGGGCCATCCTAACACATGAATATGCTTTGATCTTGCAGGGGCCCCTGATGAGCTGGCGTAACACAATCCAGCTTGAGAGGATATAGGTTGATGTGTCTGTGGAGCAGCGGAGTAGGTGTGACTTTGTGTTGGTTTATCACATAAAATCCCAATAAAATACATTCACGTTTTTGGTTGTAACAGGACAAAATGTGGAAATTTCAAGGGGTATGAATACTTTTTCAAAGCACTGTATGAACCAAAAATTATTATAAGCACCCTTGTTATTGTAATAGTATACCTACCAACTTTCTGAAATGATAAAGAAGGACACCTTTTAGCATTCAGTATGCAGGTAAAGGACACATTCCATGCAATGACCACCGTTACACGGATCACAAATATCTAACATGCAGACAATGATTGGATAAACCACACAAGTGCTTTTGTGACATCTATTTTTCCCTTATATTGGCTTTTCAAATTCAGTAATATAGAGGTTGGATACAAAGTTTAGTGTAGCATAACAATTTTGGTAGTAAAATATATTACATTTCGTAGAGAGATAAACACATCAGACCAAAAATAGGACAACCAAGGCTGCCTGATGGACAGAGGGATTTGGTCTCAAAAGAGGGACAGTCCCTCTGAAAGAAGGACAGTTGGGAGCTATGTTATAGTTTGTCCTGAACTCTGTTACCATCACATCTGCTGGCCACTATGGCCTGCATGTAAATGTACACATATGAAATAAAAAAGGAATACTGAGCACTCTCATTACAAGTATGAACCACATACAATTAAAGTGGTTGTGAACCCTTACAGAGCCCGTTTTTCTACAGGTAAGCATATAATACAGCTTACCTGTAGGTACCCAGCCCAGGATATCTCCTAAACCTGCACGGTTTAGGAGATATCCCCTGTAATTGAATGTGCCAACGTCATGGGCACATGTGCACTGACACAAAACTGAAGCAATGGCATGTATGTGCCGTTGCCTCAGTGAGTGTGCCGTTACCGCATGCATGCGCAGGAATGGCGTCATTGCGGCTCCAGCCAGTTGCAGCACCGGATCTGCGATACCTGAAATTAGCCCCCGGGAGTGATGTCACCAACCGGTGCTGTGTACAGGCACTGCAGCGAGGGCTTCGGTCTCAGGTGAGTATTCGATAATGAGCTAGTATGCTATGCATACTAGCTCATTATGCCTTTGTCTTGCAGGTGTTAGTTTTTTTGTTTTTCGTTTTTTAAAGTGGGTTTACGCCCACTTTAACAGTATGCAATAGAGTTGATTTACTAAAGGCAAATAGTCTGTTCACTTTGTAGGAAAAGTTGCACAGAGTTTAGTGAATGTGGTGAAATTTATCTTTTCAAAGAGTACCCAATCACATGCAAGGAATGTAAAAAAAAAAAAACATTTTTGCTCACACATGATTGGATGATGGAACTCAGCAGAGCTTCACCTCATTCGCTAAACTCTGCAGAAAATGTATTTGAAAAGTTAAACTTCCCTTGCAAAGTGAACAGTCTATGGCAGTGATTCTCAACCAGGGTTCCTCCAAAGGTTGCTAGGGGTTCCTTCAGCATTGGGCAATTTCTGCCTTTTAGCCCTTGTACACACGGTCGGACATTCTGACAACAAAATCCGTCGGATTTTGTCCAACGGATTTTGTCCGAAACTTGTGTTGCATACACACGGTCGGACAAAGTTGTCCGAAAATCTGATCGTTCAGAACGTGGTGACGTTATTTCGTTACGACGCAACTACGTTCAGGCTAGTAGCCAATAGCTTTGGTCTAGGAATTTGATCTGAGCATGCGTGGCACTTTGTCAGATCGGAATTCTCTACAAACGATAGGACAAAGTCCCATCGGACCATGTTGTCGGAAAATTTTATAGCCCAGCTCTAAAGCCTTGTACACATGGTCGGAGAATCCGTCGGAATGTGTCCTATCGGACCGTGTCGTCGGGTAATCCGACTGTTTGTGGTATGCATCGGACTGATTCCGTCCGAATCTCCGTTGGACCCAATTTTCCAACATGTTGGAAATATTTCCTGACCAACTGGGCCGATCGGACATACTCCGATCATGTGTAGAGAATTTTGATCGGACCAAGTGCCACGCATGCTCAGATCAAATTCCTACATCAAAGCTATTGGCTACTAGCCTGAATGTAGTCCCATCGTAACGAAATTACGTCATCACCTTCTGAAAGATCGGATTTTTCGCCAACTTTGTACGACCGTGTGTATGCAACAGTTTCGGACACAATCCGACGGACAAAATCCGACGGGCAAAATCCGACGGATTTGGTTGTGGAAATCTCCGACCGTGTGTACAGGGGCTAAAACTTTGTTGGTCGGACATTCCAACGGAAACAGTCCGATGGAGCCCACACATGGTCGGATTATCCGTCGGAATGTCCGACCGTGTGTACAAGTGCTAAGATAAGTTCCCACTGACACCATTGTTCTTTTTAGCTATCTGTAAGATGGTAATTCTTCCCAATGACCACAAGTGTAATGCCCCATGCACACGGTTGGACATTCTGACCACAAAATAGGTCAGATTTTTTCCGAGGGATTTTGGCCAAAACTTGTCTTGCATACACACGGTCCCACAAAGTTGTCGGAAAATCTGATCGTTCTGAACAAGGTGACATCCAAAACGTACAACTGGACTACGTAGAGGCCAGTAGCCAATAGCTTTTGTCTCCAAATTTTTTCTGAGCATGTGTGGCACTTTGTGCGTCGGAATTCTCTACACACGATCAGAAAAAGTCAGATCCGATTTTATTGTTGGAAAATTTTAGATCCTGCTCTCAAACTTTTTCCGTCGGAAATTCCAGTGGAAAAAGTCCGCCAGAGCCCACACACGATCGGATTTTCCGACAACATAATCCGATTGGACTTTTTTCATCAGAATTTCCGACCGTGTGTACAGGGCATAAGGACCATTCCTCTCACTGACCATCACACTAATGTATCACGAGTTGTAGATTTCTAATTTTTAGCATGGGTTCCCCGAGACCGGAGAACTATTTCAAGGGTTCCTCTGTGTTGAAAAGGTTGAGAAAAGCTGCTCTATGGGGTTGATTTACTAAAGGCAGATAGGCTGTGCACTTTGCAAAGTGCAGTTGCTCCAAAGCTTAGGAAATGAGGTGAAGCTTCACAAAGAATACCCAATCACATGCAAGGGAATAAAAAAGCATTTTTGTTCGCACATGATTGGATGATGGAAGTCAGCAGTGCTTATGCTCATTTACTAAGCTCTGGAGCAACTGCACTTTCAGAATGCAACTGCACAGTCTATTTGCCTTTAGTAAATCAGCCCCTATATGTTTCCCTATAGTAGTTTAACAACATTTATCACATGCACCAAGCAAATGAATAGTAATAACAGTTCTATCAGCAATAACAAGTAGTATAGTAGCCTATTCATGTCACAATGATAAAACAAAGACATTCTACTCACCTATAGGAAGGCAGGAGAGGCTCCGTGCAGTTTCCTCCGAGCTGCGGCAAGTGTCTTTCCCCTTTACATGTCTCTGTGATGTGCAGGGCATTAAAATTTTAAAGGTAAACATACCGATGACCGATGTAAACTGTCAAGCTGGTGTCATTTTAACGTAGATAGTCTTCCCTTACTTATGCTGCGCTATAAATTTCCCCCTCCTGGTTCCATTGTCTAGGGTGGCAATGGGCAGCAGATTAATGGTCAGAACAAAGCTCCCATGACAAAGGCAACCGTTATCTCTTGGAACCTACAGGTATTTCCTAGAACAGCCTGCAGATTAGCTATGAATCCGCAACAGTGCATCATTGTGCATGCAGCCTACTTAGTGAAACTCAAACTTCCAGAAATACTTAATCCCTCTGAGGGTTTCTTAGAGAAGGTGTAGCTGCAAATCTCCACACAGCTGACAAGAGGATTTAACGTGTCACCGAATTTTTAACCCTCCCGAGCTCGAAACATAGAAAAACGCTACGTAACAGCACATAACTTTTCTTTTCTTTTTTTTTTCCTGGCTTTTTTTCACTTCACTTATTAGATCTAAATACCAGTCTGTGAAAATGGGACTAACTTTCGATTTCAGTTTGGATTCCAGCATCTTTTTTTTATTGGATAATCCTAAACAGCCTCTCTAGGCTAATGAGCTAAAGCAGATTTCACATAAATATAGCGGTATAGCAAAGGAGGGGCATACCGCAACGTATGACATATAGCAGGGATTAACTGACTGGGACAAACAACTACAGTATCTCACAAATGTCAGTACACCCCTCATATTTTTGTGAATATTTTATTCTATCTTTTCATGTGACAACACTGAAGAAATTACACTTTGCTACAATATATATAAGTAGTGAGTGTGCAGCTTGTATAACAGTGTAAATTTGCTGCCTCCTCAAAATAACTCAACACACAGCCATTGACGTTTAACTACTTGATGTCCGCGCTATGGCCGAATGACGGCTACAGCGCCGACCTGAACTTCCGGGAGGCCGTCATATGACGTCCTCCCCGTTGCGCGCTCCCCGCGCGCCCCCTGCAGGGTGCGCACTGTGATCACTGAGTCACTGAGACTCGGGTGATCCCCGATCCAAGTAAGGGGCCGATCCCAGCCACTTACCACATGATCAGCTGTCAGTCAATGACAACTGGTCACGTGTGTAAACAAAAGCTTCCTCGGATGACCGTTTTCGTACAATATTCGGATCGTGTGTACGGGGCATTAGATGTGATAGCTGCATTTATTTCCTTTTTTTAGGCTTTCTTTCTTCTATTTTCATCTGGTGAACCACCTAGTAAGTCTGTTGCTTTTCAAAAGCACAAGCTCTCCAGCAGAATGTATAAGTTTACATAGATGTGACAAACTACTTAGGCTGGGTTCACACTGCTGCGGTTACGAGAACCGGATGTGATTCGCACTGCACTGCAGTGCAAATCACATCCGATCTCTGTGCGATGCGAGTTCAGCCATACAGATAGTATGGCTGAATTCGCATCGCACCCGCCCCAAACTCGCACAGGACCCTTTTTTTGGTCCGCAGCAGAATCGGATCGCATGGGTGTTCACACCATGCGATCCGATTCCTGTCCGAGTTTGCAGATCGCACTGCGAACTGATCTGGGGGTGTCATTAACGTTTCACTGACACTCCCAGCAGTTTGCATAGGGCAGTGTGAACTTCCGCCGGGAGGCATGCGATGCGGGAACCCGCCGCGGATTTGCGGCGTTCCCGCATCGCTGCAATGTGAACCCAGCCTTAAAGGATAAAAAAGCAGAATGCTGGCTTAGCATGTTTATCCATTTAGATAAAGTGGTCACTCATAGGTCGTTCACCGTGTAGGGTGCTGCTACCGTAACCAAAAAAAGGCATATGTCACAAATGGCAGTCCAGCAAAAGACAGCGGGAAATGGTTACCAATGGCAGCAGAAAGCTGATCATATAAGCCCTTGTACACACGGTTCGGAGATTCCGACGGAATGTTTCCTATCGGACCGTTTTCCGACTGTGTGTGGTCTGCATCACACTGTTTCCGTCGGAATATCCGGCGGACCAAGTTTTCCAACTTGCCGGTAAAATTTTCCGTCAAAATCCTCATATCGGACATACTCCGATCATGTGTAGCCTACTCGGACGGACAAAGTGCCACGCATGCTCAGATCAAATTGCTAGATCAAAGCTATTGGCTACTAGCCTGAACGTAGTCCCGTCGTAACAAAATAACGTCATCACGTTATGTACAATCGGATTTTCCGAAAATTTAGTCCGACCGTGTGTATGCAACATCACTTCCGGACCTCTTCCGGAATTAATCCGTCGGAATTACTCCGACGGATTTGGTTGTCGGAATCTCCGACCGTGTGTACAAGGGCTTAGAGTTATCACAAAAATCTTATGTTTTTATTGTATTGCAAAAGGTTGGCACAATCTCAGGGCCAAATGTAGAAAAGTACAGCTTCACCAAGGCTGGCCTATAAGAAGTCACTATGATGAATTAATCACCACACAAAAAGACGCAGACACAAGACAACAAATATAAAAATTAAAAAGAAAACGTCCGGACGCCGTGTGACAACACGTGGGCAAACTGTCAGATAAAAAAAATGATCATAGAAGTAAGTTCCTAAAAAAGGGGGAAGAGCCTCAATGGCTATAACAGTAGATGATAGTCTAGCCATGTGTGGCCTCAGGGGAGATCTCAATAGAGGAAAGGAAAAAAGGCTAGTTGATATTGATATAATGTTTTCAGGAGCTTAGCCTGCTCAAATTATCACAGTGGTTGGAGGTTTTAGTCCTAATTGGTCCGTCTAGAAAGCAGTCATGACCACCTTATAGTGAGCTTGGGAAAAAAATTTAAATGATTTTTTAAGGAAGTCCTTGTTGTATATATACATCAGCTCATATACCAGTAAGTTCCAATATCAATATCAGGTATAACCTTGATTATAAATGGGTATCTGGAGTAGATCTTTAGGTTGGAAAGGGACATGCTCTGGCAGTGAGTGAACTTGGTCTACCACCAAGTCCACAGGAACGGCACCATTGTGTTGATTACGATATGGCAGGATAACACAATAGGAGGAGACTTCTTTCATGCAGTGAGTTTAGACAGCACAAAACATCCTTGGGCTCATTAGTTGTTAGATAAACAATCAGCACAGACCACCCCTGTCAGGAGAGCAGCCGATCGGCTCTCCTCTACTCACGTCTGTCAGACGCGAAGTGAGGAAAAGCCAATAAATGGCTCTTCCTGTATACACTGTGATCAGCCGTGATTGGACACGGCTGATCACATGGTAAGGAGCCTCCATCAGAGACTGTTTGTTGAGATCGGTGTTGCGGTGTTTCAGACTGACACACCACAACAGTGATAACCACGGTGTGCGCCCCCAAGGGCGCGTGATCGCGCCTTATCTTGCTGAACATCATATGATGCCCAGTCAGGATAACTGAACCACTTCCCAGCCGTCATTTTACTATAGGCCGGGCGAGAAGTGGTTAAAATTGTCAGCTTTTATTTATTCATGTAAAACTTTTATTCCAAAAGAAAAAAAAACGTTGTAATTGATTCTAACGTGTGAGCTGGAGTTTGGCTTCAATTTGTTATGTTTGTGTATCTAAATCTGCTAAAACATTTTACACTACCCTTCCCCACAGACTGACAATGGTGCTGTCTGCTGTGCCTCCTGTACTCAATTGTGTCTCACTAATACCAAAGGTGTCTGTTGTGCTTTTACATTGCATAATATGTATTCTTGAAAAGCTTTCAATAAAAATACAAATATAAAAAATAAATACTTAAGGTGTATTACTGGCCAGATCACCAGGTGAAAACAGAGGGACAAAAAGCCAAAGAAAAGAAAACTGATGCAGCTACCACATCTAATGATTGGTAAGCTGTAATATGTTACATTTTTGGTTTTGGGTCTCATACTGCTTTAAAATAGGTTGACAAATAAGTACAAAGTTGAAATACAATACAAAGGCGGTTAGAGATCCACAGGTGGCAGAATCCTTGACTTTTTGTGGGGTGGAAGATTTTGGGCACCAGTCACTTTAGAAAGTTGACAAAGTTTATTATATGACAAATACATTTAGGGAAAGATCCAAAGAGCCCAAAATGCATACTCCAAATCTCTACTCACAATCCATACATTGGAAAGGATCTTTAGGCCAGATCAGCAAAACGTAATTGGAGCACAGCCAATAGTGCAGGTCAGCTTTGGTGTCCGATACAGTCACAAAAACAAATATGAAGAACAAACGTTGAATAGGTAGTTGCATAGAAGAAACCTGTAAGGCCATTGTAGATGTAAGAAAGCCCTCTCAGGGACAGCCCTTCAAGTCATCTATGATACACCTATAAACCTTGTACACACTGTCGGAAATTCCAACTGAAAATGTCCGATCGGACCGTGTTGTCGGCTTGTGTGTGGGCTACATCGGACTTTTTCCGTCGGAATTTCCGACCAACAAAGTTTGAGAGCTGGATATAAAATTTTCCGACAACATGATCCGACCTGACTTTTTCTGATCGTTTGTAGAGAATTCCCATCGGACAAAGTGCCACGCATGCTCAGATCAAATTATGAGACCAAAGCTATTGGTTACTAGCCGCAACATAGTCCCGTCGCAATGAACGAACGTCATCACGCTCCGAACGGATTTTTCGACAACTTTGTCCGACCGTGTGTATGCAACATCAGTTTCGGACAAAATCCCTCTGAAAAAATCAGACGGATTTTGTTGTTGGAATGTCTGACCGTGTGTACAAGGGCTAAGGCTTTGACTATTCCGATTGTATAACAGCTTTTATTCCATACACTTACTCGTTGGATGAGTCTCCTCCTACAAGGTTCACAGCTTCTACTCAACTCCCCAGGACATTGTTTAACAGACTGAGTTTTACTCCACATGCTCCAAATAATCAACTATCAGTTCCACAACCCACTGCCATACCCCTCCTAGCAGGGTAGCAGGAAACTTCAGACCTCAATTTGGGCCTCCTTGGGTCTGGGAGGACAAGAACACACAGTAACATACCCTGCCCAGGCCACCCAAGGTCACCCCAAACATTTGTGTCCATCCACAGGGTGCACCACTGGCAATAAACCTCCTAATCATTGGCCAGAGAGAAAATATTCATAAACCAGGTTACTGTATTGGATCTTTTCACACTGCTGCTATGGATACTCCTCAACAGCAAGCAGAAACCAACAATAAGATTGACCCTAGGGAAAAGCGAAGGAAAGCAGAACTATCAATTAGAGCACAGGCTGATTACAGTCCAGCAGCACTAAATTTAGTCTAGGAGCACAATCCCTGATGGCAACGCATTTACCTAATTTTAAAGCCCTGTTGCCAAACTATGTAAAAAAGTACAAATCAGTTGTATTTGAGAAAGTAAGATGTATAAGTCCTTTACTTTTAGTTCTCTAATGCCGCGTACACACGAGCGGACTGTATGACGTACTTAGTCCGTCGAAACACATTTCAGCGGACAATCCGCTCGTGTGTGGGCTTCAGCGGACTTTTTCAGCGTGCAGTCCGGCGTACTAAGTATTTCGGTTTTTTCGAAATTCTGTCCGTCGTACTTTGGTTTCAGCGGACAGTACGGTCGTCAGTATGCTAGTTCGACGGACTAAGAATGGCGCATGCCCAGAAAGGATTTACACGGCGGAAGGGTGCTTTGCTGTGTCTTGGACTTCCTATTTCTAGTCCCGTCATACGTGCTGTACACGTCATCGCGCAAGCTTTCGACGGACTGTTTGTGCATCCGTGTGTGGTCAAGTCCATTCAGTGGAAAGTACGACGGACTGTCCGTCGGATTGTATGACGAACTAAGTACGCCATATGCCGCGTACACACGAGCGGACTGTATGGCGTACTTAGTTCGTCATACAATCCGACGGACAGTCCGTCGTACTTTCCACTGAACGGATTTGACCACACACGGATGCACAAACAGTCCGTCGAAAGCTTGCACGATGACGTGTACAGCACGTACGACGGGACTAGAAATAGGAAGTCCAAGACACAGCAAAGCACCCTTCCGCCGTGTAAATTCTTTCTGGGCATGCGCCAATCTTAGTCCGTCGAACTAGCATACTGACGACCGTACTGTCCGCTGAAACCAAAGTACGACGGACAGAATTTCGAAAAAACCGAAATACTTAGTACGCCGGACTGCACGCTGAAAAAGTCCGCTGAAGCCCACACACGAGTGGATTGTCCACTGAAATGTGTTTCGACGGACTAAGTACGCCATACAGTCCGCTCGTGTGTACGCGGCAATACAGTCCGCTCGTGTGTACGCGGCATAAGCCTAAATGATACCCTTTTAAAAGCTTTCTGAAAGTACTACTTTAATGTTTTTTTAAGAAGCATTAATTTTATCAGTTGTAATTACAACGAAGATTTACAATTACAATTTATTTTGAAAACGTAATTTTTCACTGATTAAAGTGATTGTAAAGGCTCAACATTTTTCTTGAATTAAAATAATAAAGATGTTATATTTACTTGCTCTTCTTCTGGAGTCCCCCGCCAGCATTCTTGGATTCTTTTCTTCTGTGTCTGCCCCCATAGCAAGATGCTTGCAATGGGGGCGCATGTGTGGGTTCAAGCCGAACTCTGCATATCCACAGACACACACAGTGTGGCTTGGCCCCCTCCTCACAGGATTTGATTGACAATGGCTCCCGCTGTTGCCTCTGTGCCTGGGAGGAGAGAGAGAGAGCAGCAATGCTGCTCTTGGGCACAGCGCTGGTTCGAAAGAGGAACCAGGTAAGTATTTAGAAGGGGGGCTAGGGGGAGTTGATAGTAGAAGGTTTTTTTTTTATTTATTTAATGCAGAGAATGCATTAAGGTAAAAAACCTTATGCCTTTAGAACCACTTTAAGCTCTGATTTGCTGTCTAGTGCAAATACAAAAATCTTCAGGTATAGGGAGCATGGAACACTTTAGCCTCTAAAACTCCAGCCTATAAAATTAAGAGGAAGGGTGGGCTCAGAGAGCAGGACCGCATGGGAAAAGTAGAAGACAGTCCAAGCCAGTAAAAGATGTAACCTGGAGCAACCCACAATCAGCACCTCCCCAAGGGAACCCACCTATTAAGAAACTTGCCAGTATGGACTTATACCTATCAAGGTATGCCTGGACCATGGAGAAATAGTCAGTTAGGGACTTGAGAGTTATGGGCAGTAGTTCTGCAAATTCTAAGTAAAGTTTCATTAACTGTTTCATGCCTGGTCTGAAATTATTCAAAGTGGTCCATGATGGTACATGGTGTATCAGAAAAACAGGGCCTGTAAAGCACACACAGGGTACAAGAGGAAGGCCACTACAAAGGGTTAACTAATTTCAGAGTAGGGACGTTGCTGCTATGGGTAACTATTAACTGGTGGGAAGTAAAGCCAGACATTGAGGGGCGTTATCAGGCTTGGGTGACAGGTCCTTCGGTAGTGAGGGGATTCTTATACTACCTCTCTCCCTAGGAGTCGATTCCCCAAAAGTACCTGGGGCCAACCCCATAATATGGAGACCCCATGTATACAGCCCTAAGGTACGGGAGAGAGAAGGAGTTAATTAAGTGTATGCATGGGGTCTGCACTTAGTGCATGGCTGGACCCCATTCCGTCACTGGGAGTGAGGTGGCAGAGATATTCTGAATTGGTGGAGAGTGCATGGGCTCAGTGGTGTCCCTCCTAAAAGCAACATTCATAAAATAAAGGTATGTGGTAACATGGGACAGAACACTTCACAGAGGAACTCTGTATGTTACACAATTACACACAGTACACGGCTCATCTCTAAGCCACGGTACCACCTTAATGCTGACTTTCTCAGGACTGCAGCCCCCCCCCCCTAGTCCGGAGCATTGATAAGCATGTACACCAGAGTGGGAGGAGGGCAGAGAAAAGGCCCCCGTGTGCAAGGGCAAGTTAGACCCTGTCCACAAGCTTTATATAAGAAAAGATTAATATCAGTACATCCAATGTACAAACAGGTATTATCAGCAAAGGGCCCGATAGGAGTCCTGGTGAAATTGTGCACATACAGTGGGGAAAATAATTATTTGATCCCCTGCAGATTTTGTAAGTCCACCCACTGACAAAGGAATTAGGGGTCTATAATTTTTATCATAGGTGTATTTTAAATGATAGAGAACGAATATCAATCAAAAAATCCACAAAAAACACGATATAAACTGAGTTACAGTTCAGTGAGTAAAATAAGTATTTGATCCCCAAGCAAAACATGACTTAGCACTTGGTGCGGAAATTCCTGTTGGCAAGCACAGAGGTAAGATGTTTCCTGTAGTTGGTTACCAAAATTGCATCTCAGGAGGCATTTTGGTCCACTCTTTTTTACAGATCTTTTCTAAATCCTTAAGATTTCTTGGTTGTCGCTTGGCAACTCAGAGTTTCAGCTCCCTCCATAAATTTTCTAAGGATTAAGGTCTGGGGACTGGCTAGGCCAATCCATGATCTTAATGAGCTTCTTCTTGAGCCATTCCTTTGTTGCCTTGGCGGTATGTTTTGAGTCATTGTCATGCTGGAAGACCTATCCACAACCCATCTTTAGTGTTCTGGCTGAGGAAAGAAGGTTCTCATCCTAAGTTTAACAATACTTTAGCCCCTCAATGTGGCAAAGTCGACCTGTACCTTTAGCAGTGAAACAGCCCAAAGCATAATGTTTACACCTCCATGCTTGGTGTTCTTAGGGTCATAGTCAGCACTTTTCCTCCTCCAAACATGGCAAGTCGAGTTAATGTTAAAGAGAAACATTTTGTTCTCATCCGACCACAGCACTTTCTTCCAATCCTTCTCTGAATCATTTAAATGTTCATTGACAAACTTCAGATGGGCCTGTACATGTGAATTATTGAGGGCGCTGCAGGATTTCAATCCATGGTGGCGTATTTTGTTACCAATGGTTTGTTTGGTGACTGTGATCTCAACTGCCTTGAGATCATTTACAAGCTTCTCCCGTGTAGTTCTGGGCTGATCCCACACTTTTCCCATGATCATCCCAACCCCATGAGGCGAAACCCTGCATGGAGCTCCAGACCGAGGGTGATTGATGGTTATTTTGTATTTCTTCCATTTGCAAATACTCACTCCAACAGTTGTTTCCTTCTCATCAAGCTTATTGCTGATGGTCTTGTAGCCCCTTCCAGCCTTGTGCAGGTCTACAATCTTGTCCCTGATGTCCTTTGACAGCTTTTTGATCTTGCCCATTATGGTGAGTTTGAATGGAATAAAGAGATTCTGTGGACAGGTGTCTCTTATACACATAACAAGTTGTCATTAGGAGCACCTTCTTAAATTGACAGGACTAATCTATGCACCACATGAGCACATATTGTAGCCAATCTGTGGGAGACAGAATTATTGCTAGTTGGTAGGGGTTCAAATACTTATTTTACTGACTGAACTGCAACTCAGTTTATAACATCTGTATCATGTGTTTTTTTTTCTGGATTTTTGGTTGATATTCTGTCTCTATCATTTTTTTTTTTATAATTGTAATTTTTATTAGTTTTCAAATCAAGTACAAAGTATTCGAGCATTAGAATAATCAATAAACAGAAGTGAATATAGAACATATCACAAACAGTGGCTACAAAAGACAGAGAGTAGCGTCAATATATGCAGGTACAAGGGTGAACTGCATAACCAAATCATGTAGAATGATCAATTACTACTAAAACCAAAATGTCGTTTGACAAAAGGTCGTAGGCATAGAAACATAACATTTACATGGTCATCATGGTGAGTCTCAGGGGGTGGGTAATTTACCAGGATTAGTAAATAGAAAGGGTAAATATGAGGGGATGGGGGAGTGAGGATAGATGACATGAAGGGGATGATACATCTGGTAGCTATGATCATAAAGGATGTACAGGCAAGGGAGCCCCATAGCTCGACCGATCCCAGGGCCCCCATACCTTATCAAATTGGGGAATCAAGTCATGCACCGAGGCTGTCAGGTATTCCATTCTCCGGATATCAGACACCAATTGAAGAAGTCTAGGCCATGGGGGAGTTGCGCCCGACAGCCAGCACTATTTTTAGGTAGGCCGGAAACAGGAAGACCCAACAGACAGTGTAAGGAATCGATTGGGAGGGACACCCCCGTCACCTCCGCCACCAGTGATCCCACCGATATCCAAAAGGGACGTATTAGGGTGCATTGCCAGAAAATATGAAATAGTGACCCAATGTCAAGCCCACAACGCCAACAGCGTGCCGGAACTGAGGGGTCATATTTGTGGATGACATCAGGAACATAAGAATTTGAATTGCCGTTTCCCTTTACGTAACACACCTAGAGGATTTAAAAGTAGAGGACCAAATCCTATCCCAAGTCTGCAGGGTGATAGGTTTGTCTAACAATCGAGACCACCTATCCATATACAGATGTGTAAGTTCATTTAAGGGGGTCGACTCATGGAGGATTGTCTCTATCATTTAAAATACACCTATGGTCACAAATTATAGACTCTTAATTTCTTTGTAAGTGGGCAAACTTACAAAATCTGCAGGGGATCAAATAATCATTTTTGCCACTGTATACCCTGGTAACATAGTTATGGAGAGAAATACCTTCAGCTAAATGTTGCAGCAAAGATCAGTTGTAGGAGCCCCTGAGTTTGATGTGGGTGACGTGGTATCAGAGACCTGAAGACAAGATTTCCAGCCATAGGGAGAGTCTCCAACCAGCCTGGAACAGAGATTCTCATGGCAGGAACTGTGGTCTGACACTAGAATTCAGGGTCAGCCTATCTACTTTGCACTTTAGTTCACCCCCAATAGCTTCTGATTTGACATGCACATGGACCCACTAAGCCTATGATCCTGACGTGGCCACAGAAGCCTAACTTGGCTCTAGCCTATGCTGGTTATCAAGCCCTTAGCAAAACGTAGCTATAGAAGTCCAGATCAGAACGGACATGGTTAATTAGACTAAATAGAGCTGCACATAAACTATATTGCAATAAAGAGGTTTCCCTACTAATATACTGGTAGGTGACCACTACACATACAGTAGGACAGACCTAGCTATCTGGCACTGTGCATCTAAAATAACAACAAAGACAGGGCAGAACTACTCTGTCTGTCACAAGGATTTAAATATACACTCTGGTACAGGATCTAGCAACATGGCCAGGTTTACCTGGACTATTATCTAAAGTTTATTCGTACCTTCTCGTCTCTGGTCAAGCCCCTGACTGATATGACCAGAAAGGACGGTAACCCACAGAGTTGGTCTCCGGAGTCCATTGAGGCCTTTGAAAGTCTCAAGGCTGTCTTTGTTTCTGTGTTGGCACATCCTGATCCTACGTTACCTTTTATTCTTGAGGTTGATGCTTCTGAGACTGGAGTTGGCGCCCTTCTGTCTCAGCATCCTACCTCCGAGAGCGCTATGCATCCTTGTGGCAATTTTTCAAAGAAATTGTCACCTGCGGAGTGCAATTACGAGATTGGTGACAGAGAGCTGTTAGCAATCATTTTAGCCCTGAAAGAATGGAGACATCTCCTTGAAGGTACCACTGCCGGTTCTCATTCTTACTGACCATGAGAATCTCGCATTCTTGTCTTAGGCTAAACGTCTCTCCCAGAAGGGCGCGATGGGCTCTTTTCTTGTCTAGTTTCACATTTACATGGGGGTTATTTACTAAAGGAAAATCCACTTTGCATTGCAAGTGCACTGAAAGTGCACTTGGAAGTAAAGTCGCTATAGATCCAAGGGAGGCATGCAAGGAACATAAAAAACAGCATGTTCAGCCCAGGGATCCTGCTCAGCAACTCAGCGCCATCTAGATCCAGCGGAGACAACCCACACACAGCTTTGGGGATCATAAGACCCATCCAGGTGTCCTGTTGGCCGTTGTCCCATTACCCTGCCAGTTCAGCTACCAGCCATTCTGATCGGTCGACAGGAGGTGATTCAGTGCCTTGCAACATTGCCAGGAGGCTAAACCACCATTTGGGACTTCCGTTGTGTTATCACCCAGAGGATTGGTGAGTGGGTGTAAACCCAACATCTTCCTTAGCAAGTACGGACACTGCATGCAGACACCTATTCCCCTTTCTACTGTCAGAGGATGCTTGGTTGGAGCTGCGACTTTTAGCCATTCTGTTCTTACAAACCACTACCTAACGGGATTTCCTAGAGGATTATTGTCTCACTTTTGATTGATTAAACCTACTCTCTTTACAAAGGACCCCAAGCTAGCAGAAGACACTAGTACCCTTAAACTCAGGACCTGTAACAGCACAGAACTGTGCTTACTGTACCCGTTAACCTATTTCTTCATGTTGTATTGTACTTTCAATGGTGTTTGTGGCCCAGAAGGAGCTGAGAAGGTAATAGATCTTCTCTCCTCCCTCTCAGCATCTGTGTTATGGGCATAAAGATTACTGCCCTTTTCTAAATTTACAGTTGCTAAGTACTGAAGGTTGTCTTTTCTAATGTATTAATTATTTGCAGAAAGATTTAACAGTGTTGTAAACTTCCATATGCTTTAAACTGTGATATATATATATATATATATATATATATATATATTACATTTGTTTATCACTAGCAGGTGTGTGTCTGTTTTTGGTGATAATCCACAACCGGGATAACGGTATTTTCCACATGTGTCTTTAAATGTGTTTGCAGTAATTTAATTTAACCAGGTGTGCAAGAGGGGTTGAGGTGGAGATCAGAGAATCTAAATTTACCAATCGGCTCCTTCGGGGGTGGCTCTACGCAGTCATTTACATATTCAGACAGTAGAGGGCAGCAGATTCGTACATGATGTTATGGCATTTCGGTTTTTTTCGTTTAAAAGATGCAGCTTCAAGAACAGACGGTCAGTATAAAATGAATGCTGCTTTCTGAGAACTCAAAACTTAAAAAAAAGTCACTATTAACATAAAATAAAAATAAAAAACCCACAAAAGAAATGAAAGACCTGAAATACTACCACTTAAATAAAAACTCACTCAAAAAGCAGTGTAATGTAAAAAAGGGGCTCTATCAACATATAGTAAAATAATAAAATCAAAATACTATCCCCATGAAACAAAGGCCCATTTTTTGGAAACCTTGCATCAAAAAAAATGTTTGCTATGGATGAGACAGCAGCTAAAAGTGGTGTCTGACCTCAAATGAACCACAAAAAAAAAAGAAAGACAAGAAAAGCACCAATAATAGGACAATAATAAGAACAAAAAAAAGCAGCAAAGGGGCTGATTGCTCAAAAAGCAAGCAATCAGAAATAGAGTACAAGTTCCCAACTGACCCTAATCTCTCATCATGCAGTTTGCCAGCTTTTCTGTACGCTTTCCCTACAATAGCTTCCAGTACAGAGGATGTTTTTCCAGTCATTTGAAGATTAAGAAGACAATTATTTTCTATAACCCCATCTCCATGAATAACTAACATTGACTGACGGAACATGGAAGTAGCAGGGAGGGTCTAGATAAAATTAAACTAACTAGCACTAAACAGGAGGGGAGGACGGAGGAATGTACCAAAATTACATTGTAAGCAATTTGTAGTGGCCAGAAACCCCCACTAGATGTCAGCATACTACAGAATAGCAATAACCTCATACAGTTCATTACAAGACGTAAAAAATAAATGAAAGTTGCCGCAAAATAGCCTCCATATGAAGCTTCAATGGAATAAACCAAGGCTCAAAGCAAGCTGTGTCTCCTGTGCTGTCTCTTTAGCTAAGCCATAGTGCTCTAGCAATACATTATCATTATATTTAGACATTCTTTCATTTATTTGCATCCAGTTTTATACAGAATGCAATAGAATTGTATGCTGCAGGCCGATTCACATAGCTGTGCATTGTTCAATATTCCCTGTAGCACTAACCAGGTAAAACTAAAGGATAACATTTTGCGTCCGCAGTCTGATTTTCATAGAATTTCTCTAATAAATGAAAATCTCTTGCAGAACTGAGCAATAGTGATTTGTGGGGAAATTCGTCATCAAACACTGAAAGTAATGACAGCTATAATTATGCAACTGAGCAAATTTCAGTGTTCTTGATTTGATACATTTTTTGAATATATTTTATTATTATTATTATATTATCTTTTATTCTAATTATTTATAGTTATTTATTATATTATAATTTATGATTTCATGTTTCAAACTTTATACATACCCAGGATGTCTACAAGACTCTGGTTTGGACAGATTTAGTGAGTTATTCCTAAGAATTACAGGCCTATAATATAAAACGCCAAATTTCTATGCAAAACAATGTACCGCTTTCTGCATCAAAAATCTGACACAATCATACCGCCAGGGAGGTTAATAGTGTCCCAGTCTTAGTCTGTAGGGTTCAATATTAAGTTGACCCAACCTTTGCACCTATAACAACTTCAACTCTTCCGGGAAGGCTGTCCACAAGGTTTAAGAGTGTGTCTATGGGAATGTTTGACCATTCTTCCAGAAGCGCATTTGTGAGGTCAGGCACTGATGTGGATGAGAAGGCCTGGCTCACAGTCTCTGCTCTAATTCATCCCAAAGGTATTCTATTGGGTTGAGGTCAGGGCTCTGTGCAGGCCAGTCAAGTTCCTCCACCCCAAACTCGCTCATCCATGTCTTTATGGACCTTTCTTTGTGCACTGGTCCAAATCATTTGGTGGAGGTTGGATTATGGTGTGGGGTCATTTTTCAGGGGTTGGGCTTGGCCCCTTAGTTCCACTGAAAGGAACTCTTAAGGCATCAGCACACCAGGACATTTTGGACAATTTCATGCTCCAAACTTTGTAGGAACAGTTTGGGGATGGCCCTTTCCTGTTCCAACATGACTGCTCATCAGTGCACAAAGCAAGGTCCTTAAAGACATGGATGAGCGAGTTTGGGGTGGAGGAACTTGACTGGCCTGCACAGAGTCCTGACCTCAACCCGTTGGAATGAATTAGAACGGAGACTATGAGCCAGGCCTTCTCATCTAACATCAGTGCCTGACCTCACAAATGCGCTTCTGGAAGAATGGTCTAACGGTCCCATAGACACACTCCTAAACCTTGTGGACAGCCTTTCCAGAAGAGTTGGAGCTGTTATAGCTGCAAAGGGTGGGCCAACTCAATATTGGCGGACTCAACTCTATATACGGACTAAGAATGGGATACCATTAAAATTCAGGTGCGTGTAAAGGCTGGTGTCCCAATACTTTTGACAATACAATGTTTATATATGTGTGTATATATATATGTATATATATATATATATATATATATATATATATATATATATATATATATATATATATATATATATATATATATATATATATGTATATATATATATAGATATATATATGTATATATATATATATATGTATATATGTATATATATATATATATATATATATATATATATATATATATATATATATATATATATATATGTATATATATATATATATATATATATGTATATATATATATATATATATATATATATATATATATATATATGTATGTATATATATATATATATATATATATATATATATGTGTGTGTATATATATATGTATATATATATATATATATATATATATATATATATATGTATATGTATATATGTATATATATATATATATATATATGTATATATATATATATATATATATATATATATGTGTATATATATATATATATATGTGTATATGTATGTATGTATATATATATATATATATATATATATATATATATATATATATATATATATATATATATATATATATATATATATATATATAAAACAGCTTAAAAATCTGTGAACTGAAAAAAGATGTAATAAAACTGACCTAAAATCATTATAGTTTCCTTATAAGTCTAATGATGACATCAATAAATTCCGCAGTAAGAATGCAGAAAAAGCAGCCCAGTTTGGCGCTGTACACCTTGTAAGGTAGTGGAATCTAATCCTATGTACTGCCTGCTAAAATATTAAAACCTTCAATTAGAATAATGGGCAAGCAGCTAATGTGTCAGCCTGCTGGTCTAAGCCAAGGTAAAAATTGATACACAAAAGAAGGAATTAATAAAAGTTTTATATCGAATTTATATTCAGTGTGAAAGACAAAGTGCTCCCAGAAACCGGGTATAATTACAGTCAAATTGGTGCAATATTTTATTTCTTTATTTGAATTCAAAGTAGCTGAGAACATTGAGTGCTTGAATGTACAAGGCCTACATGACAGTTGATAAGCAATGACAGCTGAGCAGCGATTTTGTAACAGAAATGGGCAGTATGTTCGGTTTTAGCTCACCTGCTGCACTTATCCCTATCGCTGTCCCTAAACCTAACACTGTAACCAACCCCATAAAATGAACACTGGAAGCTGAAGTTTAGTAAAAAAAAAAAAAAAATTTTTTCTCTACAGCTTTAAGCTGCCATACACTAACAAATTTAATTGAACGTTCGTATAAAAATCCTCAGTACATTCGATAACTTCAAAAGTACTTCAAAATTTTGTTTGAGTTTAATATTTTGAATTTAATGTAATTTCCTGGATGAAAACCACATTCATTTGTTCAAGAACATTTTTCAACTTGCTTCTATGAATTTTCTTGTCATTATGGTTAAAAACTAATCTTGATTATACCCCACCAACCATCAGAAAATTGAACAAATGTTTTGAAAAAAAAAAAAAAACAATTCTGTCAATGTATGGTCACCTTAAAGTGATATTAAAGTCTTGTTTTTTTTGTTTGTTTAAAAATGACAAACATGTTATACTTACCTGCTTTATACAATGGTTTTGCACAGAGCAGCCCAGATCCTCCTTTCCTCGGGTCTCACGCTCGCACTCTTGGCCCCTCTCTCCTGTTGAGTGCTCCCACAGCAAGCAGCTTATTATGGGGGCACCCAAGCCGTGCCGCTGCTCTGTGTGTCCATTCAGACACAGAGCTGCGGCTCGGCCCCCACCCCCTCTCTCTCATTGACTCACTGACTTTGATTGACAGCAGTGGGAGCCAATGGTGTCTGCTGCTGCCTCAGCCAATGGGGAGGGAGAGTCCTAGACAGCCGAGGCTCTCGTGCAACATCGCTGGAATGAGATGGGGCTCAGGTAATTATAGGGGGGCTGAGGCACACAGACGGTTTTTTATCTTAATGCATAGAATGCATTAAAATGGTGTTCCGCCCGTGATTTTTACAAACACTGTAGCTGCTGACTTTTAATAAGGACACTTACCTGTCCAGCGAGCCCGCGATTTCGGCCACCCAAGGCCGGCGCCTCCATCTTAATGCAGGGATACAGGCAGTGGAGCCTTGCGGCTTCACTGTCCATTTCCTACTGCGCATGCGCGAGCCGCGCAGCACTTTGTGAATGGCCCCGTTGTTTTCTGGGACACACACATGTCCCAGAAGGCAATGGGGCCGCTCACCGAAGAGGAGGAAGTGCTGCGGAATAGGAAGAGGTAGATTAGGAAGACTGCATAGCAACAGTGGTTTCAGGTAAGTTATTTTAAAAAAAATAATTTGAAAATATTAATGTAATTTTTTATTTTGGGGTGTTAAGATAAAAAAAGCCTTCTGCCTTTAGAACCACTGAAACATTTTATATAATCCTCTCAGTCTTGTTATTCTAGGCGATCCCGTGTCTCACTCCTCACTACCTATCACAGTTTTGGAAGCCATTTAATGCCAAGATAGCACAAACCCGCCCCCCCCCCCCAAATGTCCCCATTTTGGAAAGTAAACACCCCAAGGTATTTGCTAAGAGGCATGTTGAGTCAATGGAATATTTTATATTTTGCCACAAGTTTTGGTAAAATTAAAATTTATTTTTTCTACACAACGTTGTCACTAAATGGTATATTGCTCACACATGCCATGGTTATATGTGGAATTACACCCCAAAATACATTCCTTTGCTTCTGAGTATGGGGATACCACATGTGTGGGACTTTTTGTGAGTCTAGCCGTGTACAGGATCCCGAAAACCAAGCACCGCCTTCAGGATTTCTAAGGGCATAAAATTGTTGATTTCACTTCACTACCTATCACAGTTTTGGAGACCATAAAATGCCAACATAGCACAACCCCCCCCCCCCAATGACCCTTTTTGGAAAGTAGACACCCCAAGGTATGCAAAATACTCAACATGCCTCTCAGTGAAATAAAAAAATGTACTCCCTTAGAAACCCTGAAGGCGGTGTTTGGTTTTTGGGGCCCTGTGTGCGAATTGGCTCCCAAAAAGTCCCACATATGTGGTATCCCCGTACTCAGGAGAAGCAGCAGAATGTATTTTGTGGGGTATTTTTACATCTGCCCATCGCATGTGTGAGCAATATATCATTTAGTGACAACTTTGTGTAAAAAAATAAAATAATAATTAATTTTCCCGAAACTTGTGGCAAAATATAAAATATTCCATAGACTCAGTGACAACGTTGTGTAATTTTTTTTCAATTTTCAATCACTTGTGACAAAAAAAGAAAATATTAAATGAGCTCAATATGTCTCAGCAAATTTCTGGGGTGTCTAATTTCCAAAAAAGGGTAATTTGGAGGGGTTTTGTACTGCCCTGCCATTTTAGCACCTCAAGAAATGAGAGTCATAAACTGAAAGATGTGTAAATTTCAGAAAATGTACCAGTTTGTAGACACTATAACTTTATGCGCAATCCAATAAATATACGTTTATTGATTTTTTTTACCCAAGACATGTGGCTGAATACATTTTGGTCTAAATGTATGACTAAAATTTTGTTTATTGGATTTTGTTTTAGAACAAAAAGTAGAAAATATATTTTTTTCTAAATTTTCGTTCAATTTTTCATTTTTTCATTTTTCATTCGCAAAAGAATTAAAACCCAGAGGTGATCAAATACCACCAAAAGAAAGCTCTATTTGTGGGAAAAAAAGGACGCAAATTTCATTTGTGTACAGCATTGCATGACCACACAATTACCAGTTAAAATAGCACAGGGCCAAAAGTGCTGTGGTCATGAAGGGGGTAAAACCTTCCGGGGCTGAAGTGGTTAAAGGAACAGGATCAATATTTTTTCTGAGTTAAAAAATGCTTTAAGTTACTGTTCTAAAGATGATCCGAGACATTCTGCCCTCTCCTCCACTGAGAAAAGTTGTTTGAATAGCAAAGAGTCTGATCAGTCACAGGACTCAGGACACAGGACTCCCCATTCACAGATAGTATAGTCCAACAACATAAATGCAGCTTGGACTACACACAAACTATGTGAATGACAATAATAAAAGTCAGTAGATGACACAGCAGACTTTTAAATGCCTGCTACCTTCATTGTGAAATTGATGTGACAGTACAGAACATTATTTTCAGTTCTTGTGGTGTTAATGTCATTGTACATATCAGCCATTTTCAATCAGGGTGCCTTGGCAAAATGTCTAAAAATTGCCCTTATTTGCCCAAAAATTGTGTTCAAGGCAGTGGATGGCTCAACCCTTACCCCTGCATTTTTTGTTGCACAGTGAAACCTGTGGCTTTTCTGCAGGCCAGCTGCCAGTATCCTAACAAGCGTGGATATCATTGGTTGATAATGAGGACATCCTACAACTGCACAGCACCCTTGTTTGTTGAGAAACATTGGTTTCTGCATTCATGCATGTCCTACTCTTAGCAATTCTATGGGCCAGCTCTTTGGGGACGATGACTGTTATGCTTGAAAGCCTTTTCTGTATAATTTTTTTGGGTGTTTTTTTATGGTCACCGGTTCTTGCCTTAACTCTCCTCAATTGCTCCGACTTAGGGACCAGCATGAGGAGTGTGACACACATAGTAGGGTAAATTTAGAGAGGAGACAATTAACTTACCAGCATGTCTTTGGAAGGTGGGAGCTCCTGAGGAAGATCACAAGAACACATTGAGAACAGAAAAACTCCATGCAGTTTATTGATATTAGGAGTACACAATGACTACCAGTGAAGGACAAAGTCGCCAAAGGGCCACTGTTTGAGATTTGTTTTTGTGCGGAAGTACAGACTAAGGCCGCGTACACACGGGCGGACTGTTCGCCCAACTTAGTCCGCTGAACAGTGTTTCAGCGGACAGTCCGCTCGTGTGTGGGCTTCAGTGGACAGTTTCAGCGGACAGTCTGACGAACAAAGTTTTTCGGAATTTCCGTAAGACAGTCCGCTGAAACTTGGTTTCAGCGGACAGTCCGCTCGTGTGTAGGCTTGTTCGACAAACTAAGTTTCGCGCATGCTCAGAAAGGATTTACACGGCGAAGGTTGCATTGCAGTGTATTGGACGTCGTATTTCTCGTCCCGTCGTACGTGCCGTTCACGTCATCGCGCACGCTTTCAGCGGACTGTTTGTTCATCGTGTGTGGTCAAGTCCGTTCATGCAAATTTTGAGCGGACTGTTTGTCGGATTGTTTGACTAACTAAGTTGGGCGAACAGTCCGCCCGTGTGTACGCGGCCTAAGTAAAAACAGTTGTGTCCTTTGTATGGATTTGTAGCTAGATACAATACAATGAAGATCTGTCCATCTCTACGTAACAGCAGGAAGGGGTACTAGCAGGAAACTGACCCACATCTAAAATGTATAGTATGTGGAAAGTGTAATTCAAGCCTAACACTTACTATCCTTGAAATGTTCCCTCTTTCTACCTATCCTGCCTACTCTGTGTAATAAAGATCTGTATGTTTACCTTTTTCCAAGACCCATGATGTCTCCCATAGGCAGGGGCGGACTGACAACTTATGGGGCCCCCGGGCAATAGGAGATTATGGGCCCACCAGGCAATCAGAGATTATGGGGTCACACAATATACACACACAGTATACAATCACACAGTATACACATACATGTACACACAGTATACACAGACATGTTTCTATTGGCTGAGAAGGTACTGGAGAGGTGGGGCAGCTATAATCTCAGGATTTTTTTAGACCAAAAGGATGTCGATAAGGGACATTTCAGAGACAGATGTAAAAAAAAAAAACACAGATTTTAACATGCTGTCCCTGGTTTTACTGAGGCTGGCAACTCTGATGATGATCAGCGCCCCTGCCCATAGGTCCCCATGGCCCAGCCATTGTCAGTGCTCCCTTCTCTCCTCTGCAGCTGCAGCTCACTGACACAGGGGGGGGGCAGATCACAAGGCTAAATATACAGTTCTCTTTTTTTTTACACAAGGTATACATAATAGGTAGGTGAGGGGGTGGGAACATTTTTAAGAATAGTTAGTGTTAGACTTGAACTCCACTTTAAGTCTCAGCCACAGCTGCACAGTCCACAGACATGGTATATAAGTCCTGGACAGGCATGCCATTTTAGAATTTGTATGTACAGTACCCATCAATACATTTCTTAGGTTTCTGTTGAATATGGTTTTTGGTGCATGCATTTTTGAATTTGTTTGATAATTCGGATAACAAATGGATCCAAATTTCATTCCATGCATTAATTCAGATGCCAGTTGCTATTGTCCAATCAGCTCATGCCATTTCTCTTGGTGGGTTGAACTAGCGTCCAAAAATATAAAATCCTTTTAATTAGAAATCCAATTCTTATATATAGCAATCTTAAATAGTTTACGAAACAAATTCCGAAAATGAATCGAGTCAACAATATCAAAATTCCGAAACAAAATTCTTCAATGAATGGATGCATCCAAAATGAAATGAAGACTTCTGAAGTGTCTACTCTCTGAATACAGTGGTGCTTCCAAACAGTGACTGCATCTGATAGGGGGCAGGTGATGTTTGCAGTGTCACCCACAGCTCCAATTTTGGCCGATTCAGCAGGATTCAGACAACATTCAAGCCATCTTTGGGGGCTTTTAAAAGCTTTAGAATTTACTATAAACTTTAAGGTTGTTTTTGTTTTATAACAATGACCAAAAGTATTTTGATCAGGCATAAAAACCTTTTACTAATTCAATTTTTTTACTAACTAAACTCATTTTTTATTTGTAGATTTGCATTGCCATTCCTCTTCTTGCTGGAAATTTCCCATTCAAATACCTTGTTTTGAATTTAGCATAGCTTGCTTTAGGGCAAATGTGAAATGTTAAACAGCCTTAGCCAGTCTGTATTATTGACAGTGTAATCCAGTCTTGCATGCCGACATCTATATTCCCTTTTCTCCGGATACCTTTCTGTACATAGATAGGGGCGGTATAGAAGACCTTGGCTAAGACTTGCTCTATTATATAACAAGCACAGCAGAGGAGCATGTCATGGCAAAATAAATCTATGTACACTCTGAGGAAGACAATAGAAAGCAAATATTTTTTCAGGAACAAATGTGATTAAAAGCTAGAGATGAAATCACTGATAATGTTCTCTGGCAGCGTGAAATTAGAAATACCGCTGACGTGACAAGCTCCTATGTGGCTTTGCTAAGTTCAATGTTAAGCAGCTTCTATAATGAACATTTTAGCCCCACACGTTCCCACCTTACTATCAACTGATCACTGTGTTGGGCATTCTCACTGGCCAATAAAGTGGCACACAATGGAGGGTTTCAACCACAATAGCTGGGCAAAATGTGCTTAGTAGTGTGTTCCTGGTTCTGGACACCCAAAGCAATCAGTAGAAACTCTAAACTGAAAAACATCTGTCTGGATGGGCCTGCCATATCACTGATTTTTTACTATTTTTTAGGTTGACTTTAAAGTGAACCTGTCAAGCAATGAAAATGTCTGTTTATCAAAAAAAAAATGCAGTTGACAGGTATAATGTCCAAGCACACAGAGGTATTGGTATATGTCTCCATAGGCTATTAAGTCCCCTAAATCTGCCCACATGCTGGTTCATTCTGGCTGGACAATCTCTGACATTTCCTGGTAATGCCAAAGCTTTCCCCTCCCTTAAATGCTCTCATACATTTCTATTGGTCCACTACTAGAATGCAGGAGTTGGGAGGGGATAGCAAGCTTCAACACTACCAGGAATCCTTATGGGTCAACACTCAGGAGGAATGGGGGCATTGAAATTTACTGCAGCTATGTTTAGGGATCTTTGATGGTCTGGACTTTGTATCCGTGAGCAGGTTTTCTTGTTTACATTCCTCAGTCCTTGCTTATTTCCAGGACATGGACTACAACAAAATGGCTGCCGAACCTTCATCTTTGAGGACAACTAAAGGGAAAATCCCTTTAGTTGTCCTCAAAGAAGAATGCTTGTTGGTCATTTTGTTGTACACCAGAGCATGAGATGGAAAGGGGCTACAGCAGTGTGAGAATACTGGAGGAGATGTGCGACGGAAATATCTTTGCTGCAATGGAAGGGAGTGCACTGCACATGCACAGCTTTTGCATCAGAAAGCATGCTTGCACCTGCAATGCTAGGGATGAGCGCCCAATCACTGCTAGAAATAAGCCATGATGTAGGAATGCAAACATTGGGAGCATTTCAGCCAGGCTTTATGGGTGACAAAAAAGGCCTACAGGTATGACATTTGTGTTAAACAATATTTTTAGAAACTTCACAATGTATTTTAAATTGCTGGGACCACTTGTCTGCATGGGCCAGTTTATGAAAAAAGTGAATTTTGAGTTTAAGTTGAAAATCACAGGTAAATTTCCTACTGAGCATATATTCATCCTATCACCTCAAGATGGATGCCAGTGGATCAGAGGCAGGTGTAGTCATCAAAGGCCCCTTTGCAAGAACAATTTTTAGGGCCCCATTCAACTATTATGCACAAGTGAAAATATATACTTTCTGCATATAACCCATTTAATAACCTGTACTGTCCCATGGTCCACAGTATATTATCAGAGTCACACAGCAAATACACCCTTTAATTATACTCCAAATTGTGCCAATGTGAAATGCTCAAGCTTGGGGTGAATGATAAAACTGTCCAGCTTATCTTGAATATTTAAAACCAAAAACACAAAAAAGGTATAATGAAGTATGGTTCTTCTTTCTCACCTACGCTAGAAGATGTCCACTTCTAGTGTAACTGGTCTCTATGTCCACCCCGACTCAGAACCCATCACACCCATGGATAGATGCATCCAATATTCTCCTACCTGGATATGAGATTTCCCACTCTTCATAATACTGTATACCCAGGCTGCTAGGGTATTTAGTTCTTAGGAAGTGCCCAAGCCTGGCCCATGATTACTATTTTTCTGTCTCTGCTGCCCAAAACAGGGCAGATGCTTCACAAATTATTAGTGGTTTGTTAAGATTACATTAATGCTTGGCAATTTTTTTCAATGAAACAGCTATAAGTTACCTAACCTGATATTATGTAAGCTACTGGGAGCTTTTCATCCTATATAAACATTACTGAGCTTTTGACAAGGTTTGGTGGTGATTTAAATAGCCATTGTGCTTTTGTAATCACTGATAAATTGTAAGCAGTGGCGTTCAATGTAAAGGCGAGCTCAGTGTGACACTCATGCCAGTAATAAAATGGAACGCTCTCTTTGTTTTGTCAACATGCCCCAAGTAATGTAGCTCAGATATGTTATTACGGCTGCACAAAATGGACTGGGGCTTTGCTGAACAAGATCAGTATTTTTAGCTAGGCAGTATGGTTTTCTGCCATATTCAACCAGTTATTGCTAAAAGGACTTTCTGCTGTTGAGGCCACAGGGGTTCACAGATGATGTATATTAAAGCAGCTGGGATGCCGAAACTTCGACCCTCTTGGTGCTTCAAGTGCAATCTCAGTGTTCACAAGTCTTATATGGCTACTCCCTGTATATTGCTGCTTAAATTATTAGGTAAAACATGTTATTGTACACATATATATTGTAGAAATTAGGCAACACAGTGGTTTCTTTCTGAGATGTAGACTTTTCTGTTATGGTAAAGGTTCTCCCTACTGGATTCCAGTTGTTCTGCATTATAAGTAGCTGAAAATATTTCAGTGATTGTCATGCTTTGCCATCCCCCCCAATCCCAAGCAAGACTTACAGCGCTGTATAATTTACATTTTATATCCTTTTTTTTCCAAAGTCACAATTGGTTTTGTATAGCTTTAAAATTAAAATATGGAATTTATGGGACTATTTAGGAAAAATGTGTAGAGCCATTCACCCAACAAATCTACATATACATTGGTTCTTTACAAATTGGGCAAAAACAAATATTCTTTAGGTTACTGGTTACATTTACTAGATAATTCAGTGGTGATCAATTTTCTTGATATGGGGAGCCTCAAGTGCGGCCCTCGACATCATCACACATAAAATTCAGTGGATAGTGTCAGAGGCAGCAGACCCACATCAGGATATGGTCAAAGACTAAGGGCATGTCAGTGCCGGATTCAGACCTTGGGGGGCCTGGGGCATTTTACATTTGGGATGCCCCTCAACAAAGAAATTTAATTATATGACAAATAAAAATGTGAACTGCAATGAATTATAATATATAAGTAAAGGCGCAATAGTCTGGAAAATAAAGAGAAAAACCTCTTTGCAAACAAAATAGAAATTAAAAAATAACAGCACTATGTTTAAAATTCAATAAATGTTTAAGACCAAAGTTAGAGTCCATTAATAATAAAGGATTATTATTAAAGTCCAATAAAGGAAGAAGGGATGATGAGGTGAGTTTCACAAGCAGGGCTGTCTCCAGGGGGAAATGAAACCAAGTTCCAAGGTTCTACAACAAAATCACAAAGAGAGGGGCGCCTCTGGGTGTAGACATATGAACAGTTTATTTGTACATTACATATACAGGCAACTCACATTTTTAAAGTTAATGAAGGAGCGCGGCTGCCACATCACTGCAGCCAGTACGCTCATGAAACGCGTCGCTTGCCAGTGACGTCATTTATCCTCGCCTGGCCACTACAGAGTTCCAGTCCTCGTTCTGAGTTAGCTTCCTCTCTACCGCGGCCAGCCTTACTATCTAGCGGTGTCTCCAATGTACAGCCAGGCGTCCAGTGAGCAGGATGAGTCCATGACAGATCTGATGATATTCATGATGGATGTTTTTATATGCCTACGATCAACTTTAAAAATGTGAGTTGCACAAAGCCTACTGTGTGCAGCAACCCCCCCTACAGCCCCCCTAATACTTATGTGAGTGCCATCTCGATCCAGCATGTCTACGTGTGCCTCGGCCATCTCCCTCCTGATTTGCTGAGACACAGCAGTGACGCCATTGGCTCCCGCTGCTGTCAATCAAAGTTAGTTAGCTAATGAAGAGAGAGAGGGGCGGGCCGAACCATGGCTTTGTGTCTGAATGGACACAGGGAGGTGCCCCCATAGCAAGTTGCTTGCTGTGGGGGCACTGAACAGGAGGGAGGGGCCAGGAGCAGAGACGAGGGACCCGAGAGGAGGAAGATCCAGGCTGCTCTGTGCAAAACCACTGCACAGAGCAGGTGTGTATATTTTTGTTATTTTTATAGAAAAAAACAAGACTTTACAATCACTTTAAGCTGGCCATAGATGGATGGAATCTCGGCTGGTTCAGCAGGCCATCTGTGGGTAGGCTGGTTCATCTTTTGAGTACAACAAGCCTGTCGGATTTTGTACATGTGATTACAGCTGACAGCTATAGCCGCTGGCAATAATCACTGCATTCTGGCAGGAAGAGAGGAAGGCTCCCCATGCCCCACTGCTGGCAAAACTCAATAGCAACATGGGTGACATTCCCCATCAACGCTGACTGTGTTGATTTGGGAATCCAACTATTTTCTTTCCTTCCGCCTGTTATGCAAGGAAATAAAATTGCACAATCTATGGCCTTCTTACCTCATCAAACTGTATCATCTTGAGGACACTGTTCTCAACAGCCAGTGGGCACAGAGCACTTAGTATTTCATGAGTCATTGCTATTGGTGCCAATTTTCTGAATAACCTCTCACCTGAACAGCTAGTGATCATCAGTGATCATCATGATCAAATATATTCTGAGAGCTACATTAACACCTGGAAAGGTATCAGCAAGCCCTTCATCATGTAATAAATGTGCCTGTTGAGATGACATGCCCAGAGATTGGCAAAGGCTGCAAACTGGACTGAAGTCTCAAGGAAAATAAGTTTCATTTTTATTTTATAAAGGAGGGCCAGGCTTCCCCCCTATAAATCCGACAATGGGTATGATGCAGGAGATGGTCAGAGACTGCAGACATAATGCAAGAAATGGTCAGAAAGTGTGAACAAGATGGAGAAGGTCAGAGAGATGCACAAGATGGTCAGGGACTGCAGACATGATACAAGAGATGGTCAGGTACTGCAGACATACTGCAGGAGACTGTCAGAGACTGGAGACATATTTATTACATGAGACTGCTAGAAATCACTGATATAAGTAGGGATACACGGTATAGTGTTTGCAGGAGCCCCCAGGGCCAAAAGGGCATAATGCAACCAACAGACTGCAGGTTGGGCACCAAAGAATGTACACCTCCTAGCATTCTCAAGTATTGTTGCAATATATTTGTGGGTTACAAATGTGTATGGATTTCCTATAATGCTCAGTGCTAGTGCTGTTCCCCGAATGGCTGGAAGAAGAGGAGCGTTAGCACATGCTAACGTGTAAATGCATATGCGAGTGTGCGGAAATGTGACCATATACGTACACATATGACCATGCGCGCGGCGCATTTCGTGACAGATAAGGTTAGTAAATTGGCTATTTAACCACTAGCCGACCAGCCGCCGTCATTATACTGCAGCAGGTTGGCTCGTTCCCGCAAAACTCCGGAGCTGTATGTCGGCCCTTTAAACAGCTATAGCAGGCAGGGGACCCGATGCGCGTGGCCGGTGGGCACGATATCCGCGCAATCGCGGGCAGGAGAGCCATAATGGGGATGTGTGTGTGTAAACACACAAATCCCTGTTCTCACAGGAGAGACAGATCGTCTGTTGCTACTAAGTAGGAACAGCGATATGTCTCCTCCTCTAGTCAATTCCATCCCCCATAATTAGAAAGACACAAAAGGGAACGCATTTAACCCCTTGATCGCCCCCTAGTGTTAACACCTTCCCTAACAGTGACATTTACACAGTAATCAGTGCATTTTTATAGCACTGATCACTATATAAATGTCAATGGTCCCAAAAATGTGTCAGATGTGTCTGCCACAATGTCACAATGCTGCTAAAAATTGCAGATCGCCATCTTTACTAGTAAAAAAAAATAATAATCATAAAAATGCCATAAAAATGCCATAAATCGAATCCCTATTTTGTCAACGTTATAACTTTTGCGCAAACCAATCAATATACGCTTATTGCAATTTTTTTAGGAAAAATATGTAGAAGAATATATATTGGCCTAAACTGATGAAGAAATTTTATTTTTTTTACATTTTTGGGGGGATATTTACTATAGCAAATGTATAAAATATTGTTATTTTTTTTTTAAATTCCCGCTCTTTTTTATTTATAGCGCAAAAAAAAAAAGCAGAGGTAATCAAATACCACCAAAATAAAGCTCTATTTGTGGGGAAAAAAAGAACATCAATTTTGTTTGGCTACATTGTCGCAAGATCGCGCAATTAGTTAAAGCGACACAGTGCCATATCTCAAAAAATGGCCTGGTCATTAAGGGGGCAAATCCTTCAGGGCTGAAGTGGTTAAGCTGGATCCGCACCCAGGATCAGTGTTGTCTCATCTACAGCATTCTGTGAGTATTCTGTTTCCTGTTACCTGCATCTGCTATTAAAGTATTGACCAGGCTTGTTCTTGACTGTTCCTGTTTTCCAACGGCATCAACCCTAGCTTGTCCTTTGACCATTATCCTGCCTCTGCATCTGTACTTGATCTAATTGTTTTGTGTATGACCCAGCTTGTCTGACTCTGTTTACGTTCCAACCCCTCCAGAACTACCACGTTGGTAGCACCTGTTCAGCTACCATTGGGAGCTGCTCTTTGGCTAAGTAACAGCCTGTTCCTGCCCACAGAGACCCACTGCCATCTGGTGGACTACTGGATCAGCAGCCCAACAGCAAGCATATTTACCGGCACTTGTGCAACTCAGCACTCCTGCACTACCTGTATACTCTACCAGGGGCCCCAAGTCATAGGTGCAAGCAGAGCCGTTTTTTCGATTGGGCAAGCTGGGCAGTTTCCCAGGGTCCCCACTCGCCTGGGGGGCCCCACCCAGGGCCGATCCTCAGCGCTGCAATCTGCTTCAGAAGACTTGAAGTTCTGACTGACTGGTTGCTCACTTGCTAGAATTTCCAGCTGCCCTGCATCTAGCTAGCAACCAGTGACATCAGTCAGAGGCCACGGCCACCCCAGCATTCATAGCGCACCGCAGCTAATGGACAAGCTCCGCCCACCTCTGCTGTGTTCTTCAGACAGCGTGGCTCACAGGGTGCGGAGCGGACTAAGCAGGAGCGTAACTTCTGGCTTCTGAAGACGTTAAGTAAGTCCAACTGTCTAAGTCAGACTTAAGTAAGTTCAAGTGAAGTTGTGCCCATTAAAAGCAGCCACTGTGCCCATAAAACAGAGCCACTGTGCCCACGGTGGCTGTGTTTAACATAGCCACTGTGCCCATCAAAAACTGCCACTGTGCCCAGCAAAAGCTGCCACTGTGCCCACTGTCCATCAAAGCTGCCACCACTGTGCCCAACACAGCCACTGTGCCCATCAAACACAGCCACTGTGCCCACTGCCCATCAAAGCTGCCACTGTGCCCATCAAACACAGCCACTGTGCCCATCAAATGATGCCACTGTGCCCATAAAACACAACCACTGTGCCCATCAAAGCTGCCACTATGCCCATCAAACACAGCCACTGTGCCAAAGCTGCCACTGTGCCCATCAAAAGCTGCCACTGTGCCCATCAAACGCAGCCACTGTGCCATTAAACACAGCCACTGTGCCCTTATTGATCATTTGCATTTTTATTCTTGTGTATGATTGTGTAGACAGGGCCCCAGTTCACTGTATTGCCCGAGTGCCTATAATGCTCTTAAGATGGCCTTGGGTGCAAGAGAGGCCTTCCTCTGCATAAAACAGGCTCTACCCACCAGGTACATGACAAGCCTCCATAGGTGTCACAGGAGGAGCAGCTGTCTAATTGGACACTGCACTTGAAGTGACCTTTGGTTGCCATCTTGGTTGAGCACAGTGCTAATAAATATCAGTGCCCCACCAGGTTTGGTTGCATAGTGGATAGTGTAGGGAGAAGAACCTGGTACGGTAGTGAAAGAGTACTAGAGACACAAAGGGTTCCAGGGAAAGTAGAGCCAATGTAGGAGGACACTGCTGGGTGCTGTAGTCAGCAGTCTTTTGTTCTGCTGCAGCCATTATCTCCAGGTGGCTTTGAGCCACCACTGTGTCGACTCTCCAGCAGATGCCGCCTTGGTAAGACCCACTCAGTCAATACTGTGCCCACTGTGCCTAGGGACATTCCACCTCACAATTGCACTAGTCACAATCTCCCAGGAGCAGTTGACAAGCCTAATGCAGCATACACACGAGCGGAATGTCCGACAGAAAAAGTCAGACGGAAGTTTTTCATCTTATATTCCGACCGTGTGTATGCCTCATCTGACTTTTTTTTAACGAAAATTCTGATGGACCTAGAAATAAAACATGTTTTAAATATTTCCGACTGAACCAATTCCTATCGGGAAAGCGATCGTCTGTATGCTGTTCTGACGGACCAAAAATGACGCATGCTCTGAAACAAGTACGAGATAGAGGCTATTGGCTATTGAACTTTCCTAGTCCCGTCGTACGTGTTATACGTCACCTCGTTCTTAACGAGGGTGTGATTGTGTGTATGCAAGACAGTTTCAGCGGAACTCTGTTGATACTCCATCGGAAAAACGTTTCCAACCGGAAAACCGGTCGTGTGTATGCGGCATTACTGTTTTAACACTTCTTTGTCTAATGGCACTGAAAGCGTTTGGCTGGGATTTGCTGTGGCCTGACCACCCTACTGGTTACCACAAGCTATTGTGTCTGTTGCTGAGTATCACAGAGCCTGTTACTAAATGCCAATGAACTGCAGATGTGTAAGACAAAGTTGCTTATGGTCATTACAGATAATATATATTATCACCAGTGCTAGGATATTATTATTATGTGCAGATAAAGCAGCTATATATCAACACCCTACTGGGTATTACCAAAACACTCTATATAGGCAGGGCCATGCAAACAACGTCATTTCTAGGTTTGAGAGGAAATCGGGTGGAACGCAGTTGGAGTGCCCCCTGCTATCCCCAGATTTCCGGCATTGCATACAGACCCTGTTTTTTTCTTGAATGTATCGTTTTTATTTTTGAGATGACATCTTACCATGGTTGGGAGATGGTTATGTCATTCTAATTATATTTTTTTAATAAACAAGAAACTTTTTTGATACAACACTATTGGAGCCCTTATCTTTTCCATATGAGGACTTTCTGCTGGGATCCACACTGGAATATACTAGCTACCTCCTAGTATTCGGCTGACACAGGATATCCTGACGGGGCGTTGAAAGCATCCTGACCCAGAGAGACACCAGGACCTCAGCTGCTGTATACTATATATGCCACTTACCCCTGCAGGGGAGTGGTTGCTGGTGAGTGGGGACCCGAGAGGGGGAGCACGAAAGTCACATGAATATTTATGCAATAGTGAACACAAGTCACCTTTTGAATGACCTTCTGTGACCTTTGGGATCTTACATATCATCGTTATTGGGACTAACTTTTCTCCTGTTTTAAATGATTCAGACCAGATAGTAGCACATCAGCTCTAGGAGTGTTTGCCTTGTTTTGAATCACATCCTTATTTGCTTTGTTACATATATATATATATATATATATATATATATATATATATATATATATATATGGACTGCACTTAGATTGTTTGGATCTGTGAGGACTCTTTGGTCACACCTGTGCAGGGACAGACACATATACACATGATTTCTATAAGCTACTATACACATTATATTTTTTTGCACTTATTTTGGGTGGAATCGTGAGGACTCTCTTGCCACATTTGTGCAGGGAGGGCCACGAACACACAGGATTTTATCTATGTACTCCACCTGTAGCACTTAGCACTTTATAAAAGGTTTTTCACTAATTGAACTTATCTTGTAGACACCTTTACATTTTTGAATAGGATTCCATATACATCCTCTAGTTTAAACCTAATCAAGGTAAATATAGTTTATGTAGAGAGATTTTATACACCTATCGATCTCAGGTAGCGCCACTCACCCCATTTACTGTACTTACACAAACTTTAATGGCATCCCAGTCTTAGTCTGTAGGGTCCAATATTGAGTTGGCCCACCCTTTGCATTTGTGAGGTCAGGCACTAAAGGGCCAAGCCCAACCCATGAAAAACAACCCCACACCATAATCCCCCCTCTACCAAATGATTTGGACCAGTGCACAAAGCAAGGTCCATAGAGACATGGATGAGGGAGTTTGGGGTGGAGGAACTTGACTGGGTTGCACAGATTCCTGATCTCAACCCAATAGAACACCTTTGGGATGAATTAGAGCAGAGACTATGAGCCAGCACCCCCTGCTCTCCCTCCCAACAGTTCTTCCAGGCTTTTTACTTCCAATGTAAACACAGAGCCATTGCTGTAGAAAATAGGAGCAGGATGAACTCAGCTGCTAAGAGAACAATTTTAATGACTTACTTTAGTACTTCTGGAATAAACTTTGAGGATGAATTTTTCAACAGTGTCTGTAACTACAGAAGCCAATGAGGACTTTACAATTCATCACTGCTTGTTCAGAATATGTAAAGACTCAAATGCCTATAGTTTAGACCAGTGGTCGCCTGTCCATTTGGGGCACCACCTCCCCCATCTATGCATCCGTCCCCTCTACGTACAGGGTGCCGGACTATGGATTATAATGGGGGGGGGGGTCTTTTTTTTTTTTTTTTTTTTATGCTCATAATTAGAGCCAGAGGCTCTAATAGGTTTCAAAAGAGGGTGGGCCCAGAGCGCAGAACACTGCGGTCCAAGCCCACCCAGTTGTGTGATAATAGCCAATAACTATTCACTATTCTAACACTGATTCTCCTCCCAGCTAATCAGGAAGCAGGTTATGAAACCCGTTTCCTGATTAGCTGACAGAAGATCCAATGTTATTGGCCAAGGGGGAGGAGGAGGAGGGAGGAGATGCGTGGCCGAGGGAGAAGCAAAGGGAAGACCGATGGACCCACCAGTTGCCACTCCAGGGATGGCTCACCATCCAGCATATGGCTCAGCCATCCAGCACTCCCTCACTCAAGGAGGGGAGATTGGAGTTTGGGCAGGACAGAGGTAAGGAGGCTGTCCATCTCCTGCAGTGGTGGGGGGTGGTCCACATGTTCCCCGCGTTAATGTCTGTCTCCCGCCACCCCACCCCCAAATTATCGAGCACCAGCCGCCACTGGTTTACACACAGTTACACTTTAGAAAGAGATAACCTGTGCAACAATCTTTGTATATTAATAAGGGAAAGGTATAGGCTGAATTTGTGCTGAATTTATAAAGTGTTCTAGTGCTAATCAATGAATATGTGATGGTGAAGTGAAGGAATTTCTAATCAGCAAAATTGGTGACTCTTCACACGTGCCCCCCCCTCAGGACTGCACTCACCAAAGAGATGTATTCCTGCAGGGGTAAAAGGCCTCACAATGAAGTCAACTCTTTATCCTACGTTCCCTCCTTGGCATCCACAATTGTTAGCTACACAAAGGGATATGTCCTTGCAGAGATAAAAAGGCCTCAAAATGGAGTCAGCTCCCTGGCCTACATTCCCTCCTTGGCATCCACGATCGTTTGATACACTCACATGTAGCGCTGGCTCCCAACGAGCAGGCACTATTGTTTTTGTAAAGTTAAGTTGCCTGAAGCCACAGTTAGGCTTCAGGATTATTTCTCCAAATTTCTGGTTTCAGTACCAGTACAGCTGGGTTGCACTGGGTTCTCCTTGACCGCAGGTGTCGCTGTCACCGCCGACAAGAGTAGAAACGCAGTCTAGATGGATGCATTGAATGCAACTTATCTCTCGGAACCAGCCCAGTGGGAGTGTTTTCCAGCTGTGCATTCTGGGGGGTGGTATTTAAGGTACCGACGCCATGTGGAATTTTTATTTTCTGTCTGTTTGGTTCTGGTGGTCCTCCTGACCCAGCTCCATGGCCCTCCTGGCCTGGGGTGCAGAACTATGTATCCTGTGTCTCGGGGCTGGCTGGCCCGAGGCGACGCAACTGAAGGGATAGGCCCGAGCAAGTTTCGGGGGCCTACTGATCCAGGGATGGCAACTGAAGAACCCCAGGGGAGGATTCTTTCAGGAGAAGACCTGCGCAAGGCTGGTTTCTCTGAAGGAGCCTGGAGACTTAGTTGAAGGACACAATCTGGATCAACACTCATACGGTATCGCCGGATCGGATGAGAGAAACTGGTACCATATGTCAGTTCTTTAAATTTATCCACATCCCTCAGTAGCGCTTAAGTGTATCTCACAAATCTGTGCCAGAGACTTTACCGAGCATCCCACCGGCTGCTAGGCCTAGTGAGAGAAGTCTATCTGGGGACTTTTGAATCCAGTTGTGGAACAGTTTTATTCTCTGGATTCTCCTAATACTTTCACCTTGTAATTTAAGGGCATGAACTCACCCCTAACCCTATACCCTCCATTAAGAGACTTTGTTTTTTTTTAATAAATAACCCAAAAGAGGATTCAGTGTCCGTTTCAACATTCTTTGGGCCTTTTACCAAGACGGAGAAGCAAGCAGGTGAGGTAACGGTAAGCCAAAATCAAACCAGCAGCTCCTTCAGGGGTCAGTGCTACACACATATAGATGGATAAGAAAAAGGGGGATCTCATTGTGTAAATCCATAAATAAAAATGTATTAAAGTTTTTAAAAAAGCACTAGTGCTATAAGGTAGTACACGACTATAAAAAAAAAGATCGCCTGGTACGCCTTGTGTTCCACAGACCAGAATCTCCAAACCAGAAGTGAGGTAGTGAGGCTGAAAGCTCCGCCCTATGCGTTTTGTCATGCAAACTTTATCAGGAGTGGTCGCCAAGCAGGGAACGCAGGAAAAGGAGCTGACTCCATTGTGAAGCCTTTTTATCTCTGCGGTGACATATCCCTTTGTGTATCGAACGATCGTGGATGCCAAGGAGGGAACACGGGATAAAGAGTTGATTCAATTGTGAGGCCTTTTACCTGAAGGGGTGAAGAGTCAACAATTTTGCTGATTAGAAACTTCACCATTTTTTTAAACTTACAAAATTGAGTGGACTTTTGAATGTGAATTTTTCTGCTGATACATTGGTGTTGATTTTTTTTTACGCATTTATGCATCTTGGAATTTTTGAAGAAATGGACACATATTTATTGATTAGCACTTTATAAATTGTGTTTGCACACACAACACGTTTGCACTTTATTTGATAATGCTTTAAAGAGATAGCACACCGTATATAATTTTCAAAATCATTTTCAATAGGTTTTGTATCACTAAGCAACACCAATTCACCCTATACCTTTCCCTTACTCCTTCACTGATCCCACACCTGTGGGTACAACTGGGGTGAGCTGCAGCTAATTTATTTTTTCCTGGCGCAGAACACTATATCTCTTTTTATAATCTTTGTATATTGATTTTTACATATAAAAATACAGCAGATGTTGATAATATAATAACCATGAGGAAATGCAACTGATCTGTACAATAAAACCTTTAGTAAATTGATAACATTTTGATGGTAGTCAGAAAGTTCATGAAAATATTACACGCATCATGCTTCGGTTTAGTGAATTGACCTTTAACCACAATAGTTATATATTTTTTTTCTCTTTAGACATTGTAATAAACCAAACCTTATCATGAAGTTCATTGATAATGCATGTATTTTATGGTTATTGTATGCTATTATCTTTTCATTGAAGGATGATCCTCTCTGTTCCACTGACTCTGATCCGCCTACGTAGCCATCACATATGTGAGTATGATCCCATATTCCAAGAATTGCCTAAAAAAAAAAGTCTAATTTGCTGCTTCACTGGTTTACAAATGGCAACACTAGTGGCAATCTGACAAAATGATCATCTCAAACAGAGAAGACAGGCCTGCAATGTCCAGGAGGCAGCCATGCAGAGGAGATGCTTAAAATAAGCACTCGATTAAAAAAGACGTAAAAATGTACTGTGCAGGAAACACTAATACAATAGTACAATGCAATAATAGGATATGGCTACAAAGACTGAATTGTGCACTACCCCCTGCAAGTTTATCTGTGTGTATCTAAATATATAATAAACAAACTGCCATTTCATTGATTTTTATTTTACATAACTATTAAAACTAATACTGGAACCTAAAGATTGTATTGCTTAATGCTGCATTGCCTCTGTAAAAAAATAAAAAATAAAATAATAATAATTATAATAATAATAAATGAACAAATAAATAAAATACCAGGCTATCATGGGCCTACCTTGGGGCAGTGTCAGCTCATAGGGCTCACAGTACTCTTGGACTGAGAATTTCTCACACATCATTTCATGGGTGCTTCTCTTTCTAATAAAAAGGACCACCTGCCATCTCCAAAGAAGAGGAATGACCTTTGACAGTGTGACATCTACATAATGGTCTGAAGATTGGAAAAAAGGGTTTTATTAATTGGGCACATGCAATTATATATTAAAAAATAAAGTGCATCTAAAGCCAAAACTTTTTTTTCTACTTTCAAATGTTAAACCCCCATTTTTATTGCTATTTTGATTTCCTTCTGAGGAGATTCACCTTCTCCGTCCATCCTGCTGACAATCAGAAATTAACAGGATATCGAAAATATTAACATTTTTACAAGCATTGAGGGGAAATTATTCAATGGGGACTCATGACAGCTAAAAGTGGATTTCCTATCATTTCCCTTTTTTTATTTCTGGGGCTGGAGCTAAATATCCCCAGTTAGAAAAAACAAAGGTTCTAGCCATTCCTAACTCTAATCAAACCCTATAAAGAAAAGTTTGTCCTTATATTATTTTTCTAAATTCGTACAATTATTTAGTTCCTTTTGAGCAGTTTATCCCCTCCCCCCCCCTTTTTTTTCTATCTTTACTTTGGTATATTTGAGATTCCAGCTTGTCCAGAGGTCTTACCAACTGTCTGACCTTGGGCAGTGTTTCCCAGCCTCCACAGTATGTGAAGACTCCAGATGACCACTGACCCCCTGATATAGGCTTAAAGTGGAACTTCACTCTCTCAATCACCATTGACTATTTTCAATCCTTAGGCTGCCAACATTAGTAAATAGACTATAAAGTATGTCATATTTACTTGTTTTAACCTCTCTTTTTTTTTATTTGTATTTCTTCAGTTACTTTCTGGTTTCCATGCCTAAGGAAATGATGTCAAACATCCTAGGAGTCTTCAGGAGTGGACGAGGTTGTTTCTCAGCTAAGCACACCTTCCTGCCTTCATGCCTGAGACAAGGGCAGATGAGTTCACAGAAATAAATGCTACATGAATCTTCTGCCCTTACTCAAGATGGCCACAACCAGAATTGCTAGGGGGTGTGATGCAGTGTAGTTCCACTTTAAGGGTTAAGCTCAGACTAAGGCTGCCCATAGATAAATCTTTTTTTTTTTTTGATCAGTAACCATGCTGATAAAAACATTTTTTTAGTTTCCTCCATCCACACAAGTGAGGTGGATGGAGGACTCCCCTACAATCAGAATACACTGATCAGTGGTGCAGCCATTGATTGAATGAGAAATCTCCAACATCCCATTCAACAAAAATGTTTAGTGGGAATGGCTATAGATTAATCTAAATTTGCCGTGGTCCCTGCTGAACCAACCAAATTTCTTTTTTTTATTATAATTTAATCTTTTATTATACTTTTTTTTAATGTACATACATAAATCATTATTTCACATCTTAAAATTGTTTGTTTATAGCACATACAAAAGTTAAACCCCCCTCCCCTTATTGGTCTGTTGTCTGCCTATATTTCTACCTTAGGCTATTTATATCATTGCCTGAGAATATATTTCTGTCGTTTTAAACATTTTCCATTTTCCCCAGATTGCCCTATAGTTTTCGTTCTGTCGCAGCGCCGCACTGCTCAGATATTCCATGTTCTTAATATAATCTACTCTTTGTAATCACTCTCTGATACTAGGCTTTTTAGTACATAGCCATTTTTTAGGGATAAGGGCTCTAGCTGCGTTGAGCAGGAACAGTACAGGCATACCCCACTTTTAAGTACAGAATGGGGTTTATTTACTAAAGCTGGAAAGTGCAAAATCAGGGTCACTTCTGCATAGAAACCAATGAGCTTCCAGGTTTTATTACCAAAGCTTAATTGAACAAGCTGGGGTTAGAAGCTCATTGGTTTCTTTGCAGAAGTGAGCCTGATTTTGCACTTTCCAGCTTTATTAAATAAACCCCATTGCGTACTTAAAAGTGGGGTATGCCTGTATTAATGTTTTTTTAGATTGATTCTTTGTTTTAGTTGTCCCGTGGAATAAAAAATTCCAGGGACGTTGAGGGATCCTCTCTCCCGTTATTATCTCCATATATTCTACAATACCCACCAGTATTCTTTTATCACTGGGCATTCCCACCATATATGAAATGTTGTTCCTTCTTGATTACAGTCTCTCCAGCATTGTGAAGATTTATTTGGCTGAATTTTATGTATTTTTTCTGGTGTCAAATGCCACCGTAGCATGCACTTATAGTTTACCTCTATTGATGTTATATCTGACGCATAATTATATACTGTACTTATCATTTTAAGCCTGTATCCTGTTCCCATTTCTCTATGAAAGGTAGAGCCCCCTGTCCCTCCGCTTCTGTTAGTATTTCATATATTTGAGATATACCATGTTTTACTAAATTTTTTGAACTACAGAGATTTTCCATTGGTAATAATTCTCTCTCCTCTCTAATAGGGTAGAGGATTGTTTTAACAAAATGTTTTATTTGTAGATACTCCCAATCTTTCAAATGACCCCACTTGTGTTTCTTTATTAGATCCCATTTTGTCATAATTTCCCCTTGTGATGTGATATCTTTTAATTGTGAATTTCCCATTTGTTTACCTAATTGTGTTCCGTTTCCTGGTATAAAAAAAAAAATTGTGCCCCCCAATGGAATTAATGGAGAATTATACCTCCATTTTTCTCTACGGTGAAGTGCATTCCATATTTTAAGTACTGTTTGTCTTTTTACTACGTGTTCTATATTTCAGTGGTATCCAAATAATTTTTTGAAGTTGTATACCATAAAGTGTATCCTCCATCTTTACCCATTTTTTTTTGTATTTAAGTTGGCCCATTCAACTAATCTAGCTAATATGATTGCTTTATAGTACCTACTCACATCTGGAAGTGCCATCCCTCTTTTTTTTTTTTCCTGGTTAATAAATTATTATTTACCCTAGGTTTTTTATTTTTCCAAATATATTTCAAGAATAATGTTTTTATTACCTTGAAAAAACTTAGTGGTATTTTTATCGGGAGAATCTGGAATTTATAAGTTATTTTTGGTAAAATCACAATCTTTAACATATTTATTCTCCCTAGCCACGAGATTGGTCTCCTTGTTATATTCTTTATCTCTGTTTTAATTTCATTGAGTAGTGGAACACAGTTGGCTTGATATAATTCCTCTTCTATAGATGTTATTTTAATTCCTAAATATGTTATTTTTTTTCCCAGGTAAAGGGGAATTCTTGTTGTAGAAGTTTATCTTCCTTTGTATCTATTCCTAGGTTCAGTATTACTGTTTTTATTAGATTCATTTTAAAATTCAAGAGTTCCGTAGTCCTTCATTTCTTTTATCAAACAGGGTAATGACAGCCATGGTTTGAACCAACCAAATTTCAATCAATTTATGGCCAGCTCAGTAAGGCTAGCTAAACAGGAGAGCTCATAAAAACCTTTCATAATTAAAGTTGCGCATTCATGCCAATTTACGACTAAATTATTACATTTTTACATGAGCCCAACGGTGACTGGTTCTTTTCAAGGGGACCCTGTTCCTCCATTAAGAAAATAAATTAGATTTTCACAATAGAAGTTAAGAAGTACTTACCTCTTGAGCATGAGACTAGTGAAATCCTTGCTGTTTTCATCACCCTTGGGTGCTGATACGTCTGGGTGTGTCAGATTGTATGTCCTCCTACTGGGTGCTGTGGTTTACCCCATTGGCTGCTATGTCCTGTATTGAAGTGCTTAAGAAAGGTAGGTCTTCCTCAGAAAGGGGTCAGAGTGGACCCTAAACTGTCGGACTTGGGACCTCTTTTTTGGGTTTGCCATTTGTAAGCTTGATACATTGCTTTATATACAGTATGACTGACTGCTCTGTATATACAATATTGTAACTATGGGGTTAATTTGCTAAAGCTGGAGAGTGCAAAATCTGATGCAGTTCTGCATAGAAAACAATGAGCTTTTTTTGTCGAAGCTTATTAAACAAGCTAGAAGCTGCACTAGATTTTGCACTCTCCAGTTTTAGTAAATCAACCACAATGTACTTTATGTGGTATTCAGAGACTATGGGGCTGATTTACTAAAGCCAAATAGGCTGTTCACTGTGCATGGGAATTTCCCCCAAAGATTGGTAAATGTGGTGAATCTTCACATTGCCTAGAATATGCAAACACGAAAAAATAAAAAATAAATACAACTTTGTTTTTTCTTGAACATGATTGGATGATGGAAGTCAACAGAGCTTCACCTCAATTCCCTTGTGAATTACAATTTTCCTTGCAAAATGAACAGTCTATTTGTCTTTTGTAAATGTGATCTTTCTTAGGCAGTGGTGTGTTGGAGGTTCAAGCATTTAATTTAATTAAACATTGCAAAATAAAGGTTTTTTGGGGGTTTTTTCATCCAAAATATAGTATTGTTAACCTGACAAGTCTGTTATTGATGAAATTTGATGACAGGTCCATCTTAGGAGTTAGATTGAGGTTAAATATTATAAGAAAATAATAGATTTTGTTCAGTTTTTTGTTATACAGTATATACACATGTATGCAAATATATTTAGTAAATGCGGCCTAGATGAGTTATGAAGTGCGCTGTGATACTTCTGATAATGATAGTTTGATGATCAATGGTAAAAAGGAAAGCCAAGCAGCTCTGACTGATAATGTTTCAGCATGAAGAAATATTAAGAGATAAAAAAGAAATATTGAAAATGGAATGAGCGAAAGGGGCCATCATATTACCAAATAATATCTTGATTTATGAGCCTTATTTGTGGGAGCAAAAGGGAATATTCATTAATGGAGCACTTGATGGAAGATTAATCAGTGTTGTGACTTACAGATGAAATATTACTAACATTATGGAGTTTATAAAAAAGGGTCAGAGCTTTTCCATCTTATCTTAGGACTGTATAATCAGAATTAAACTGCATCTATGAATAGTTCTAAATTTAAAGGGACCCTCCAACCACTTAAACTTTTGTATGTAAATGTAATATTTAGATGTTTGGACATGCTTGTGTAGCGCCGGGCTCCTGAAGAGCGCGTGCTATGTTTTTCAAAGTTAAAACTTTACCCAAACTACAGTTTGGTTTGGGTCTATTTGTCTAAATTTGACTTCTGTTTCAGTCTGATTGGACTGTGAAATGTTCATCCTGGCCACAGGGGGCACTGTCTCTTGTGGCAGGCATGGAACTATGGTCTAGTCAGGGGCTTGAGTTACTCTCTTTCGGAGCCAGGTCAGTGCGAGTGGCCCTCTCGCTGTGCCCTCTGGGAGAGGGTATTTAAGATATGGACGTCACGAGGTTCTGGGTTCCGGTCCAGTATGAAGTGCTGATTACATGGTCCTGGTCCTCCTGACCAGCCCCCAGGAAGGCTATGGCCAGGAGTGTGGTTCCACCCAACTTTAATGCCTTGGGGCTGGCTAGTCCAAGGCATGGAAACTAGAGGAGGATTCTGAGGTGGATGGGTTCCGTCTTCGGTTCAGGAGAGACCCATTGAACTTCGAGCATTCCAGGGGAGGACTCTTTAGAAGAACACCACGTACTGGGGTTTTCTTAACAAGAGCCTGGAGGGGCCGAAGTAACCGAGAGAGAATCCGGACTTGTGTATATCACCAAGTAGGCTGAAAGATCCAGGTATCCTACAAGTGTTCTACAGCTAGTTTCCTACGTGTTCTGCTACAACGTCAGTGTTAAAGACTTTGTTCCTGAATAAGCACCTTGTGGGCTGCTAAGCCTTGTGAGAGAGGGACTGTCCAACCTGAGTGTTCATCCAGCTGCAAATGGCAATTCTCTGGATGCAGTCAAAGTAAGCAAGTTCCTTAACGTTTATAGACATTGACATTGAGAGTACCTGAACTCCTTTCCAACCCTCTGATCCCAAGTTAAAGACTGTTCAGTGGTTGAAGTTCACAAATAAAATCCATTCAATTGGATCTATTGTCAGTCTCAAGTTACTGGGTCATGTACCACGGGACATCCCCTAGACGTGCAACAAGGAGAACCAGAAGGTAATGGTAAGCCCAAAAATAACCAGCAGCTCCTTCGGGGGTTAGTGCTACACTTGTAATTGTGATTTTCAAAACAAATCATTGTGGAAAGGTCAAAATGATTAAATACATTTAAATCACACTGTGCAATAGAAAAGTAAGAGCTCATGTCCTGTCCAGAGTCTGGTGTCATGTATAAGATTGCACTCAACCCCCTCTATGACACAATTAGAATGTATGTAAACTCTAACAATACATTTCTCTTATTTGCTCCCTTATGTTCTGTTAACTATACAATTTAACCGCTTGCCGACTACGAGGATATACATCAGTACAATGGCACGGCAGCGCAAATGGGCTTACAGGTATGTCCCCTTTAAGAAGCAGCATTGTGGGCGGACTCGTGCCACCGCGTGACTTTGCCGATGGACTCGATGTCCATCAGTGTCCTGCGATCATGTCACAGAGAGGCAGAACGGGGAGATGCCTATGTAAACAAGGCATTTCCCCGTACTGCCTACTGACAAGACAGAGATCTATTGCTCCCTGTCTTTGGGAGCAGTGATTGCTGTCATGTCCTAGGTAGCCCCCCCCCCCCCCCACAGTTAGAATCAATCCCTAGGACTCACTTAACCCCTTGATCACCCCCTAGTGTTTAATCCTTTCCCCGCCAGTGTAATTTATACAGTAATCAGTGCATTTTTTTAGCACTGATCGCTGTATAAATGACAATGGTCCCAAAATAGTTGCAAAAGTGTTGGATGTGTCCGCCATAATGTCGCAGTCACTATAAAAATCGCAATTGCTAAAAAAAAAATAATAGAAATCCCATAAATCTATCCCCTATTTTGTAGACGCTAGAACTTTTGCGCAAACCAATCAATATATACGATTATTGCAAAATTTTTGCCAAAAATATGTAGAAGAATACATATCGGCCTAAACTGAGGGAAAAATTATTTGTAAACATTTTTTTTGGGGGGGGGGGGGATATTTATTATAGCAAAAAGTAAAAAATATATATATTTTTTCAAAATTGTCGCTCTTTTTTGTTTATAGCGCAAACAATAAAGCCACAGAGGTGATCAAATACCACCAAAAGAAAGCTCTATTTGTGGGAAAAAAAGGACGTCAATTTTGTTTGGGTACAACATCACACGACCGCGCAATTGTCAGTTAAAGTGACACAGTGCCGTATCGCAAAAAGTGCTCTCGTCAGGAAGGGGGTAAATTCTTCTGGGGCTGAAGTGGTTAAAGCAGTTTTTATATTTGTTTGATAAGTGCAAAAAAACAAACACAATTCTGTTTATCCAGCTAGAAATCTTGTAAGCTGAAAATTTCCTGTGCTCTCTTCCTTTGTTCTTCCCAGTTATCAGTTAGCGTTGTTTCCAGCAATCTCTGTCGGCTACAAGCAACCCCTCCCCTTTTGTGATGGAGAGAGGGAGGTGTTTTATAGTCTCTTCCTAGGGTGACAATGTTGGACCTCCTAGATACAGTATGGTTGTCACCCTAGGAGAGGAAGTATGTTCCTGGCAGAATCACCAAGTTAAAAAAAGAAGGAAAAAGGGTTAAAAAAAGGAATTCAGCCACTAAATTTAAAGGCATAGTTCACCTTTACTGAAAAAATTGCCAGAGATTGCATCATCCCAGCCCTCCTTGTTGTTGGGACATTGCTAAGAGACTTCTATTTCTTAAGCCATCCATAGACAGGTCAAAATTTGACTATTCAATGGGATCTGAATTTCGATCCATCTATGTGCAGACTGGTTGTACTGAAGCTGATCCATCGATCCATAGATATACCAGCTCATGGGACAATCATCCACATCTACATCCCATGTATTCATAGGAAAAGGAAGAACTAGAAGGAGAATTGCCCTATTGAATTATGGAGGACATTAATGGCTGTGGGGTTGTCAATGAGGTAACACATTAATCGACTATTCTGTGAACGTTAAAAAAACAGCTTTATGTGTTGAAAACATGATGAAAACAAGATGAAAACAACTGTTGGGTCCAATTGACCATTTCAATTTCTTATTTAAAAACGTTCCAGTGATAAAAATACAACAATCACCTTGAGCAGCAAAACAGAGTTGATATTCATAGTTCCAGATATTCTCTTACAAAGCATTTCACAGATTATATCTGCTTCATCGGGGAACTTCAGTATACAATCCTGCTCAAAATTTTGCATGCCCTGGCAGAAATTGTGAAATTTTGGCATTAATATTGAAAATGTGACCAATCATGCCAAAGAACTGTCTTTTGTTTAACCACTTTCAGACCGGACCATTTTGCTGGTAAATGACCAGAGGTCTTTTTACACTTTGGCACTGCGCTGCTTTAACTGGTAATTGCGCGGTCATGCAATGTTGTACCCAAACAAAATTTGCGTCCTTTTCTTCCCACAAATAGAGCTTTCTTTTGATGGTATTTGATTGCCTCTGCGATTTTTATTTTTTGCGATATAAACGTAAAAAGACCGCAAATTTTGAAAAAAAATGATATTTTCTACTTTTTGTTATTAGAAAAATCCAATAAACTCAATTTTAGTCATACATTTAGGCCAAAATGTATTCAGCCACATGTCTTTGGTAAAAAAAAAGTCAATAATTGTATATTTATTGGTTTGCGCAAAAGTTGTCACATCTACAAACTAAGGTACGTTTTCTGGAATTTACGCAGCTTTTAGTTTACGACTGCCTATCTCATTTCTTGAGGTGCTAAAATGGCAGGGCAGTTCAAAACCCCCCCAAATGACCCCATTTTGGAAAGTAGACCCCCTAAGGAAATTGATAAGAGGCATGTTGAGCCCATTGAATATTTTATTTTTTTGCCTCAAGCGATTGAATAATGACAAAAAAAAAATTTTTTTTTTTTTTTTACACAAAGTTGTCACTAAATGATATATTGCTCACACATGCTATGGGCGTATGTGAAATGACACCCCAAAATAAATTCTGCTGCTTCTCCTGAGTACGGGGATACCACATATGTGGGACTTTTTGGGAGCCTAGCCGCGTACGGGGCCCCGAAAACCAAGCACCGCCTTCAGGCTTTCTAAGGGCGTAAATTTTTGAGTTCACTTCTCACTACCTATTACAGTTTTGAAGGCCATAAAATGCCAAGATGGCACAAAACCCCCACAAATGACCCCATTTTAGAAAGTAGACACCCCAAGCTATTTGCTGAGAGGCATGTTGAGTTCATGGAATATTTTATATTTTGCCACAAGTTGCGGGAAAATTACAAACTTTTTTTTTTTTTTTTTTTTTTTCACAAAGTTGTCACTAAATGATATATTGCTCACACATGCCATGGGCATATGTGAAATGACACCCCAAAATAAATTCTGCTGCTTCTCCTGAGTACGGGGATACCACATATGTGGGACTTCTTGGGAGCCTAGCCGCGTACGGGGCCCCGAAAACCAAGCACCGCCTTCAGGCTTTCTAAGGGCGTAAATATTTGACTTCACTCCTCACTACCTATTACAGTTTTGAAGGCCAATAAAATGCCAAGATGGCACAAAACCCCCACAAATGACCCCATTTTAGAAAGTAGACACCCCAAGCTATTTGCTGAGAGGCATGTTGAGTCCATGGAATATTTTATATTTTGCCACAAGTTGCGGGAAAATTACAAACTTTTTTTTTTTTTTTTTTTTTTTCACAAAGTTGTCACTAAATGATATATTGCTCACGCATGCCATGGGCATATGTGAAATGACACCCCAAAATAAATTCTGCTGCTTCTCCTGAGTACGGGGATACCACATATGTGGGACTTTTTGGGAGCCTAGCCGCGTACGGGGCCCCGAAAACCAAGCACCGCCTTCAGGCTTTCTAAGGGCGTTACAGTTTTGAAGGCCATAAAATGCCAAGATGGCACAAACCCCCCCCAAATGACCCCATTTTGGAAAGTAGACACCCCTAAATTTAGGGGTACACTAGTGAGACTAGGTAATAAATGGCGGGTGCCCTGAAACTATAAAAAAATAACTAACCAACCAGCGTCACCTGTAACAGTTATATGGTGATCACTGGTGAAAGGGTTAACTAGGGGGCAATCAGGGGGCTTTATGCGGTAGTATATGGGGGTCCCTGGCGCTATAAAAAGCTGCGGCGAACCTAAATACCTACTTGCCTAACTAGCGTCACCTGTGACACTAATACAGCGATCAGAAAAACGATCGCTTATTAGGCTGGGTTCACACTGGAGCGATGCGGGAACGCCACGAATGCGCGGCGGGTTCCCGCATCGCATGCCTCCCGGCGGCAGTTCACACTGCCCTATGCGAACTGCTGGGAGTGTCAGTGAAATGTTACTGACACCCCCAGATCAGTTCGCATATCGCAGTGCGATCTGCAAACTCGGATCGCATGGTGTGAACACCCATGCGATCCGATTCTGCTGCGGGCCAAAAAAAGGGTCCCGTGCGAATTTGCGGCGGGTGCGGCGGGTGTGGCGGGTGCGGCGAATGGCTGAACTCGAATCGCACAGAGATCGGATGTGATTTGCACTGCAGTGCGAATCACATCCGTTCTCAAACCGCTGCAATCTGAACCCAGCCTTAGTGACACTGGCGACGGGGGGTGATCACGGGGTTAAACCTTTATTGGGGGGGTTAGGGGGGTACCTTAGAACTAAAGGGGGCTAACCCTAACTGCCCTAACAGTTATTAGTCACAAATGACACCCGCCGGGTGATCAGGGGGTTAAACCTTTATTAGGTAATAAATGGCGGGTGCCCTGAAACTATAAAAAAATAACTAACCAACCAGCGTCACCTGTAACAGTTATATGGTGATCACTGGTGAAAGGGTTAACTAGGGGGCAATCAGGGGGCTTTATGCGGTAGTATATGGGGGTCCCTGGCGCTATAAAAAGCTGCGGCGAACCTAAATACCTACCTGCCTAACTAGCGTCACCTGGGACACTAATACGGCGATCAGAAAAATGATCGCTTATTAGGCTGGGTTCACACTGGAGCGATGCGGAAACGCCGCGAATCCGCGGCGGGTTCCCGCATCGCATGCCTCCCGGCGGCAGTTCACACTGCCCTATGCGAACTGCTGGGAGTGTCAGTGAAATGTTACTGACACCCCCAGATCAGTTCGCATATCGCAGTGCGATCTGCAAACTCGGATCGCATGGTGTGAACACCCATGCGATCCGATTCTGCTGCGGGCCAAAAAAAGGGTCCCGTGCGAATTTGCGGCGGGTGCGGCGGGTGTGGCGGGTGCGGCGGGTGCGGCGAATGGCTGAACTCGAATCGCACAGAGATCGGATGTGATTTGCACTGCAGTGCGGTGCGAATCACATTCGTTCTCATAAACCGCTGCAATGTGAACCCAGCCTTAGTGACACTGGCGACGGGGGGTGATCACGGGGTTAAACCTTTATTGGGGGGGTTAGGGGGGTACATTAGAACTAAAGGGGGCTAACTCTAACTGCCCTAACAGTTATTACAGTCACAAATGACACCAATGCAAAAAAAAAAAAAAAAAAAAAAAAAAATGACATTGGTGTCACTGTGACTGGGGGGCAGGGGTAATTGGGGGGGTGATCGGGGGGTAAAGGGGGGGTGTGAGTGTGCCTGGCATGTTCTACTGTGTGTGGGATGTGTTGGTGCAACTCACTGATCCGCTCTCCTCCGTGTCGGAACGAAAAATACCGACACGGAGGAGAGAATACATCACTTCCTCTCCTGTGTTTACATTACAGGAGAGGAAGTGATGTCACCGGGGATTTCTATTCGTCGGGAGCGATCGCGAGGGGGTGGCCATGAATGAATGGCCGTCCCCTCGTCCGGGATCGCTCCCGAACGAAAACCGACCGCCGCAGGCACCGGGCGGGGGCCCGATCGGGCCCCCGACCCGCGGGAGGCAAATCACGTACATGTACGTGCTTATGCCTGCCCGTGCCATTCTGCCGACGTACATCGGCGTTAGGCGGTCGGCAAGTGGTTAAGGATAGCAATCAGATGAAGCAATTATTATCACATTGTTTTTTTGTATCCTTTTTAAATGGTCCTGATAAAAAAGTTTACATACCCTGGAATGTTTGGCCTTGGTACAGACACAGAAGGTGGCACACACAGGTTAAAATGGCAATTAAATGTTCATTTCCCACATTTGTGGCGTTTTAAATCACAATTAGTGTCTGTGTATAAATAGTCAATGAGTTTGTTAGCTCTCACATGGATGCACTAAGCAGTCTGGACACTTGGCCGTGAGGAGGTAAAAAAGAACACTCAAAAGACCTGCATAACAAGGTAATGAAACTTTACAAAGATGGAAAGGGATATAAAAAGATATCCAAAGCCTTGAATATGCCAGTCAGTACTGTTCAATCACTTAATAAGAAGTGGAAAATTTGGGGATCCCTTGATACCAAGCCAAGGTCAGGTAAATCAAGAAAGATTTCAGTCACAACTGCGACGGGAACTGTTTGGGATACAAAGAAAAACTCACAGGTAACCTCAGGAGAAATACAGGCTGCTCTGGAAAAGATGGCGTGATTGTTTTTAAGGAGCACACTGCAATGATACTTGAACAAAAAAGAGCTGCATGGTCAAGTTGCCAGAAAGAAGCCTTTACTGTACAAGTTCTCCAAAAAAAGCCTGGTTACTATATGCCCAACAACACCTTGACATGCCTCATTGGTTTTTCTGTGGCAATGACGCAGTAAAGGCTTCCTTCTGGCACTTAACCATGCAGTTCTTTTTTGTTCAGGTATCGTAGAATTGTGCTCCTTAAAAACAACCAAACCATCTTTTTGGAATGCAGCCTGCATTTCTCTTGTGGTTAGCTGTGGGTTTTTCTTTGTATCCTTACTGAGCAATTCTTCCGCCAGTTGTGGCTGCAATCTTTCTTGGTCTACCTAACCTTGGCTTGGTATCAAAAGAGCCCCTAATTTTCCACTTCTTAATAGGTGATTAAACAGTACTGACTGGCATATTCAAGGCTTGTGATATCTTTTTTATATCCTTTTCCATCTTTGTAAAGTTTCATTACCTTGGTATGCAGGTCTTTTGACTGTTCTTTTCTACCTCCTCATAGTTCAGTATCTAGCCTGCTTAGTGCATCCAGGTGAGAGCTAACAAACTCATTGACTATTTATACACAGACATTAATTTGATTTAAAAAGCCACAAATGTGGGAAATTAACCTTTACTTGCCATTTTAACCTGTGTGTGCCATCTTTCTCGTCTGTATCAAGGCTAAACATTTCAGGTCATCTACCACGGGACATCCCCTAGACGTGAAACAAGGAGAACAGAAGGTAACGGTAAGCTCAAAAATAACCAGCATCTCCTTCAGGGGTTAGTGCTACACATACATAATCATATCATATTATGTATGTATCTGTAATTTCATTTGATCATGTACTGTATGTATCTGTAATTGTGTAAATACTGAATAACACATCTTTGGAATGATAAACTTCCAGGTATATACTGATGTTCCCTAAGGAGGCAGATATATTCTGCGAAACGCGTTGGAACAGAATTTCTGGAACTATGAATATCAACTCTGTTTAGCTGCTCAAGGTGATTGTTTTGTATTTTTATCACGTTTTTAAATAAGTAATGTTAAAGGTCAATTGGACCCAACAGTTGTTTTTATCTTTGTATAATAAAGCTGTATTTTTTTACTTTTACAAAATAGTTGATTGATGCGTTACCTCACTGACAACCCCACAGCCATTAAATTCCTCCTTAACTTAGGAGGAGGTAGGAGGAGGAGATTCTCCCTCTAGTTCTTCCTTTTCCTATTTACTGAGGAGGAAAAGTGATATACGGATCATCATTTTTGTAAATGACAGGCATTCACTATGGTTGATGCTAACATGCATGCACTACTTAGAGGGGTGAAGACGCTTCTTATTTTTGCACAGGGAGGGAAGTAGATCATGATAGCAGACAACGAACGATTTGCTTTAGGAAACTTGCACAATCAAGACAATACTACTAATATGTTATATATGTATAATATGTTTTATATATACATTATATTTATATATATATATATATATATATATATATAATAGTCCACCTAATCTTACACATGGATTACAAAAATATTGTAGACAGTGATTATTGGAAATTTAAAGTCTGATTTGCTGACGCCTAGAATCTATTATCCTTTGTTGGAGGTAGAATGAACAAAGGAGGGTACAAATGACAGCACCCCCTCTCCCCGGCTGTCCTTTGAACATCCTTTGCGCTTTCATGTGTATAATAACCCCACAGTCTATCTTCTAAGGCGTGTCATAAATAGGTGACTGCCTGGCATGCAATTATGTGACAATATGCTCCCTAAATGTGTCTATCAGAGCCCACCATCCGTGTCACTATGGCATTAGTCAAGCATAACATGACCAGCTGCAGCCCAGCACTAGATAGGAGAAGACAAAGAAACCTAATGGAGGCTCACTAAGAGGTTAATATGGGAACCAGCAATATTTTCTCCCTCGTTCCCACTAGAAAATGAGCAATCACCAGTCATTATGCTTTTATTTCCATACGGTCAAAAGAGGGCTTGAGCACAAATAGATGTTATTGGCAATGAATTTATAAGAGTGTGGTAATATATAATATTTTGTAAAAAGTATTCTTCTAGAAAATAATGAATTATACTACTACTACTAATAATAATGCAATTACTCCTACTACCCCTACTACTAATAATATTAATAACAATAATAATATCTATAATAATGAAAATAATAATAGCAATTCTTAGTGATGGAGTGAGATTACAAATTAAAGACTGCCCCCATGTGGACAAATGAGACATTTACTCATTTAACTTCAAGTCATGTACAGGTAGAGTACAATCTAGGGGCATTGGTGCTGCAATGACATTTATTATGCAGATTTTTGCAAAAACTGAAGAACAGAGAAGAGAAAAATATAAGCAGTTAACCAAAGCAGCCAACCAGATTCCCTGTCTTATTTGAGCTTGGGTTTTTTTTTTTTCAGATACACTGTGCCAGTCTTTGAGATTCATTCATATTGTACATCTCCCTGCATGTGTATAAAACCTTGGCTATGGATGTGTGGAAGTGGCTTGCATTCACAGATAATGTCGTTCAGTGTAAACACACAGGTAAATCACCCCACAGTTCCTTATTGACTGTTGGTGAGATATTTATTCGTTTTTATATGTCTATGTTGATTCCTTGATTCGGCACACCTGAGGTGGCTGTTATGAGGGTTTTCAGTCTTTCTGATGGATTTAAGATTTATTTTACACTAGCAACAGTGTACCTGTTTGGAATAGACAAGATATTACAAAAAATTCCTAAGAAATGTATTTGTGGGTAGTATGTGCAAGAAAGGAGTGCAGAGCGTATAATAGTAGGCAACATGTGCAGGAGAGGAGTACGAAGTAGGGGTGTCCCGATACCACTTTTTTAAGACCAAGTATAAGTGACAATACTTTTTTTCAAGTACTTGCTGATACCGATTACTGATACTTTTTTTTAAAGTCAAGTGACAGATTGACTGATGGGCACTGATGGCTGGCACTGATAGGTGGCACTGACAGGTGGCTGACACTGATAGGTGGCAGTTATGGACACTGATGGGTAGGCACCGAAATGCAGCAATAAATGACATGAGAGAAAATAATTTAGTTTGAAATGCTAAGCTGTGATCCCCATCTCGGTACACCCTGCACTACAACTAAATGGGCTGGGTGTAACAAGATGTCCGCTGCTGGCTTACTGTGGCTGAGTGCAGGGTGCACCAAGATGGGCGACTGATCCTATTATATATTATATATATAATATTATATATATATTATTATATATATATTATATTAAGCAGTATGTACAGGAGAGGAGAGCAGAGCGTATGATGGTAGGCAATGCAGGAGAGGAGAGCATACAGTATGATGGTAGGCAATGCAAGAGAGGAATCCAGAGGGTGTGATAGCAGGCAACATGTGCAGGAGAGGAATACGGAGCATACGATGGAGCATATGATGTTAGGCAATGCAGGAGAGGAATGAAGAGCATATGAAGCTAGGCAATATGTTCAGGAGAGGAGTGCAGAGCATATGCTAATAGTAGGCAACATGTGCAGGATAGCAGTGGCGGCTGCTCATTAGGGGTGCAGGGGCACCCCCCCAATCCATGCATCCGGCCCCTAATCTGCATCCAGAGCGCCAGACACATGGATTTGAGTGCGTTTTTTTTTAAAGCACATGATTAGAGCCTGAGGTTTCGATTGGCATCAAAAATGGTGGGGTCGGGGCGCAGAGCACTGTGTGATATATGTAACACTGGTTGGAGTGGAGAGGAGGAGTGGAGGAGGAGGGGGAGGTGGGTGGAGCTGGTGGCAGCCAATGAGTGTGCAGTCTCTGGTGTTCTGCCAAAACACCAGCGCTGTCCACCTGGCTGCTCTCCTACTGTTTCTGCCTAGAAGGAGGGAAATCGATCGTGGATGGGGTAATGAGGACCCAGCGGGGGGGGGGGGGGGGTTGGGGTGTTTGCCGCCCGCCAAAAAAAATGGAGCAACAGCCACCACTGCAGAAGAGGAGTAGGCAAGGTGCAGGAGAGGAATGCAAAGCGTATGATAGTAAGCAGCATGTACAGTAGAATAGTGCAGAGTGTATGATGATAGGCAACACTTGCAGGAGAGACGTGCAGAGCGTATGATGGTAGGCAATGCAGGAGAGGAGAGCAGAGAGTATGATGGTAGGCAATGCATGAGAGGAGGAGAGGAGAGCGTGTGATGTTAGGCAATGAAGGAAAGTAGTGCAGATTGTATGATGGTAGACAATGCAGGAAAGGAGAGCAGAGTGTATTATGGTAGGCAATGCAGAAAAAGATGTGCAGAGTGTATGATGGTAGGCAATGGAGGAGAGCAGAGCATTTGATAGTAGGCAAAGCAAAAGAGGAGAAGAGTGCAGAGCTTGTGATAGTAGGCAATGCAGGAAAGGAGTGCAGAACATATGATGGTAGGCAATGCAAGAAAGGAGTGCAGAATGTATGATAGTAGGCAACATGTGCAGGAGATGAATACAGAGCAAATGATGTTAGGCAATGCAGGAGAGGAGTGCAGAGCGTATGAAGGTAGACAGCATGTGTTTGAATATGAATATGTTACATGAATACATTAGTATTAGGGTATAAGTTAGTGTATACATGAAATAGTGTAAATAGTGTAAAAAAAAATAATATTATTTTACACTAGCAACAGTGTACCTGTTTAGAATAGACAAGATATTACAAAAAATGCTTAAGAAATGTCTTTGTGGGTAGTATGTGCAGGAGAGGGGTGCAGAGAGTATGGTAGTAGGCAACCTGTGCAGGAGAGGAGTATGGAGCACATGATGGTAGGCCAGGTGCAGAAGAGGAATGCAAACAATATGAGTTTGTAACAGGGGTCCACCATATCTGGTAAGAGGCTAACTTTTACCCTATGAGACATCATATCTTCAAATATATGTAATTGTTTTCAAGCGGAACATATCAGACACCTTGCAATGCTCAGTGATTGAAAGCAAAGAAGACATATGCAGAAAATTGCCTGAATGAGATTCCACATATGCTGCATCTGTTCACTATATGAACCTTGTTTATTACAAATAAGAGTCACAAAAGGCACTTATTATTTATAATAAGTTTTTTGAATGTTTATTAATTTTGCTCTTTTTTGAGCACTATTTTTATATTGTGGTTTATGCATCAGTCACTTTATTAATTTTCATTATATTGAATCACATTTGCATCGAGTATTATCTTATGCACAATGATCACTTTATAAATGTATATAGTGTTGTATTTTATATGGCTTAACACAGGAAATAGCACTCCATATATAAATAGTAGATTTTTTTTTCTAGGACATTTTGCATGAACAGCTCAATAGGCCAAACCAAGTCTCTCCTTCAGTATAATGTTGCTAATGATGGACTTTACAATAAATAATTTTTGCCCAAATCACTCCACTCATCCCTAGTGAAGGCACTCTAGCTGTCCTGAGTGTTGGGTAAAGTCTGGGTAACCTCTAACACCCATATACTTACATTATCAATGGGAGGCCCATCAGGTGAGGTATGAGTTTAATTCCTGATTGTCATCAACAGGATAAATAAAGCCAAGAAAAAAAAATTAACATGTTGCATCCTACCAGTCCTTAAAATGGATCTTCACTCTCTCAATCAACATGGTCTATTTAATCCTAATCCTGCTCGCATTAGTAAATAGACAGGAAATCATTCTTCAATTACTTCCTGAAAGGTAATAGTAGATATTCTGGAGAATCACCCTTCTTGTAGGTACACCAACAGGGCCCTCAGATATCTGGAGACACCGAATGAACGAGGGCAGGTTGCATATTCAAAAGATGTCTGAGTTTATTGAGTGCGAAAGTAGCTTATATTCAGTATAGAAGAAAGGAGGTGGAGTGGTTAGTTTAATGCATTCATGTCTAGGGTTATACAAACTTGTTACTTGATATATATCTATCATGAGTTAGATAAGACATCTGGTCATTAGTCACATATCTTGGCTGATTGCCTAAAGCTAAACAACAATATACATTCCGAGAACAGATTTGACCACAGTGACCACATGGGGGGGGGGGGGGGGTGCTGTGCAAGCATTCTTGTACAATCTTACACACGTTTGAACTTACACAATAAGGGACTTCATACAAAATGGTGGTGGTATACAAAATGGAGTCATGATGGTTCATTCATATTATTACAAATGGCGCAGTTTGTATATTAGATTACAAAACACAAGGGGCTTTTTAAATGATCCATTCACTTCTTGGTTCCATGCCTAGACAAATGATGTCATACATCCCAGGTGTCTTCGGGGGGGGGGGGGGGGGGGGTTCTCAGCTCAGCCTATGCTTGTGCTAAGGGCAGGTGAATTCCAGAAAGTAAATGCTACATGAATCATCTGCCCTTGCTCAGGATAGCCACTGCCAAAAATGCCTGGGAGGTGTTTTTCAAGATGATTTTTCAGCAAAATAAACCATGGAGACGGATGGATGCAGGATTTGATTTGAATATTAAAAATGAATTATATAGCATTTTTAGTTTTTTTGCTTAGATGCAGTGCAGTTCCACTTTAAATGTGGTGGCTGCATTAGATTTCATTTTTGAAACTTATTTATCTTGCCAGAAATACAGTATCCTTGTCCTTGACCCATGGTTATGGGATACTATATATTGTACAGTGGCGGAAGGTGGACATTTTTTAACCCGCACCACCTCCCCTCCTGTCCGGTTGGTTAGGTCTGGAGCACTTACCCAGTCTATGGTGGGCAGAGTTTTACCCGGGCGACAGGTGGTGGGCATCACAACAGCTTATGTCTCCTCCCTCCTCCTCAGTGGCAAATCGGAATGCTTTTCCTTTCAGCCAATTGGAAAACGGGTCTCAAACCCGCTTACTAATTGGCCAGGAGGAGAATCAGTGTGAAAATAGTGACTATTAATTCGCTATTGTCACACAACTGGGTGGGCTTGGTTCGCAGTGCACTGCATACCAAGCCCACCCTTTTTTAAAGCCTATTAGAGCCTCTGGCTCTATTTACATGCTTCAAAAGAACACCCCCCCCCCATTGGAATTCATGCATCTGGCGTCATGCGTGGGGGCCGGACAAATGGATGGGGTGGGGGCAGCGCCTGTGCACTCTTAATGGACAGGCCACCCCTGATATTGTATAATTTTATCTTTAAAGTCTCTGCTATTAAATAACACTAAATACTTAACCAATATAGGGCAGCCTTTCTCAACCTTTCCAACACAGAGGAACCCTTGAAATATCTTTCCGGTCTCAACCCCTGCTAAAAATGACTACATCTACAACCCATGACACATTAGTGTGATGGTCAGTGGGAAGAATGGGCCCCTACGCTTGTGGTCATTGGGAAGAATTACCCCCTTATAGATAGCGAAAAATATTAATGGTGTCAGTGGGAACTTATCTGAGAGGCAGACATTGTTCATTGCTCAAGGAACCCCCAGCAACCTTTGGAGGAACCCTTGAGTTCCATGGAAACCGGGTTGAGAAACCCTGTTATAGGGGTTGATTTACTAAAGGCAAATAGACTGTGCACTTTGCAAAGTTCAGTTGCTCCAGGGCTTAGTAAATGAGGTAAAGCTTCACTTTGCAAAGAATACCCAATCACATCCAAGGGGAAAAAAATCAGCATTTTTGCTTGCACATGATTGGATGGTGGAAGTCAGCAGAGCTTCTGCTCTTATATTATGCTCTGGAGCAACTGCACTTTGCAAAGTGCACAGTCAATTTGCCTTTAGTAAATCAAACCCACGGATTTTTAAGGTCTTTGGCTTTGAAATATTTTTTTTTTAATAGTAAAACTTGGTCATAAAATATCACAATGTACAGGAAAATGCACAAGCGTGGACGCACCCATCCAGATGACAGCAGAATACTGAGTAAAAGGCTGTTTGTCATGCCTTTTGTTGTGTGATGAGAACGAGGTGTAATTCACTGCTGGGAGATAATGGTTGCTGGTAAAGCGTATTATTTGGATAATGTCAGCTTATCAAAATGTTCTGATACTGGTGGTGTAGTAATCAGAGCGCTCAGCTCTCCTCCTACCTACCACTTTGAGTTCAATTTTTCTCATATCTCATATGCTCTTATGTGAAAACAAAAGTAAAAGACACACAGAAATAAGTAGCTCCTGGTATTGGGTCCAGCTCACATATCTGGTTCACTATGTACACAAATATTTAAAATTCAATGCAGTCTTTTGGAAGATCCAAGTCTGTTTTAAATGTGGCCTATAGTCTAATCACAGCCATCATCCTGACCTCTCTATTGTATGTATTCAAAAATAGAAAGAGAGCAGTTTAAAGGGGTTCTAACAAACATGTCTATATTAACCTCCTCTGTGCAATGGGTTTGCACACAGCAGCCCCGATCCTCCTTTTCTGGGTTGCCCCGCCGGTGCTCCAGGCCCCTCCTCTTCAGGTGCCCCCACAAAAAGCTGCATTCCCTGGGGGCACCCGTGCGGGCTTGCTCCCTAGTCCCACTGCTGCGTCCATTGACACAGACAGCATTACAAAGACGCATATAGCCTATATCATTTTTTATTTCAGCTATATGCTTCTTTGTAATGCAGATTAAGGTCAGTAATGACTCAAATGCAATAAAAATTATGGATATGTAATATAATATGCTATAACCCGATTGATATGTATTTTTGCACTGTAGATTATTGTATATGCATACTAAGCACCCCTGAAGAAGATGGTGACTTTGAAACTTCATCATTTATGTAATTGGATGTATTCCTATGCTGTAATTTAAATATACAATCTTGTATGGCCGCACACTTTGATCTATTTTACTTATTTGTATTAATATTAAAACATTTTATTATCTAATATTTGTTGTTATGTAGCCATTAAAGTCCCATCTATTAGAGGGTATTCTTAAGCCTCGTACACACGGTCCGATTGTTGGCCAACCGAGCGTCTTTTTGTTCAAAGGGCGTGTGCCAGGATCTTGTCTTACACACTAATGACCTGTACCTGTACACACAATCAGATTTTCCAACGTAAAATGTTCGATGGGAGCTTTTTGACTAAAAATTACAACCGTGTGTAGGCTCCATCAGATATTTTCCATTGTAATTTCCGCCACACAAAATTTGAGATCTGGATCTCAAATTTTCCGACAACAAAATCTGTTGTTGGAAATTCCGATTGTGTGTACACAATTCCCACGCACAAAGTTCGACGCATGTTTGGAATCAAGCAGAAGAGCCGCACTGGCTATTGAACTTCATTTTTCTTGGCTCGTCATACGTGTTGTACATCACCCCGTTCTTGACGTTCGCAATTTCCGACCAACTTTGTGTGACCATGTGTATGCAAGACAAGTTTGAGCCAACATCCGTCGGAAAAAATCCATGGATTTTGTTGTCGGAATGTCCAATCAATGTCCGATCATGTGTACTGGGCATATCAGTACATAATTGTTGGCCAACAAACACGAACGTAGTGACGTACTATGAGGAATTTCAGCTCTTGAGTGCCAACCCAAGGGCCCCTTCTGCTAATTTTGTGTTTGGTGAACATTGATTCCAAGCATGCATTTGTACTTTCGATTTTTGTGTGACGGACTTGTGTACAAAAATCATACAACAGACTGTTGTCCGCTGAAAATTTACTAGTCTGCCATCCAACATTTGTTGGCCGAAAGTTGGACAACAATTGTCAGAAGGAGCGTACTAACTACATTTTACAATGAGAGTCTGTCAACAGACAATCCCCTGCCAACAATCTGATCGTGTGTACGAGGCTTTAGTCAACTCTGGATGAAGGACTACAGGGGCACAGCACACAGCAGGATTGTTAATCTGGGGGGAGATGGACTAGCAGATTTAGGTACACTAGCACATTCGACACACTAACGTTAAACAAGCAGTTACAGCAACAGTTTTTTTTTCTTTTGGGATAAAGGTTTTACATGAGTAAATGAAAACTGATCATTGTAAGCATAAGCACCCCTGTCATTAGTAAATGGTTTGTCTCATCACTCTTAAGTGATACATTAGCAGAAAAACTTGTTCTGTTGCACCAGGTGTAAATAAAGGAAAGAAAGTTTAAAAAAGAAAACAAATGCAGCCATCACATCTAATGCCCCGCACACATGATCAGAAATTCTGCCAGCAAAAGTCCGATGAGAGATTTTGGTCCTGCGTACGGGGCATAAGAATTGGTAAGCTGCAATATAATTAATGTTTGATTTTGGGCTTAATACTGCTTGAAGTCCTTGCCCTATCTACTGCAATGGCCATGTCCCTCTGGTGAACTTGATTTCCCACAATGCAGTTATGCATTAAGATTAAAAAAACTTCTGTGGACAGCAGCCCCCCTCTGCCCCCCTAATACTTACCTGAGCCCATCTCGATCCAGCGATGTTGCATGAGAGACTCAGCTGAGACTGCAACGGCAAAGCTGTCAATCAAGGTCAGCGAGCCACTGAGGAGAGAGAAGGGGCAGGGCTTGGTTGGAGAAAGTTTTCCAGCAACTACATGCCAAGGGGTTGAAGCTGTCTTTAGAGACGTGCCGGTTCTAACAGACCTCAGTCACGTACTTAGGGCATGTGGTGTCAGTCGAGGGAGTAGCAACTGACCCGTAAAAATTGGAGGCTGTCATTTCCTGGCCCCGGCCAAATGCTGTCACAGAGTTGAGGTCATTCTTGGGGTTCTGCTCGTATTATAGAAGATTTTGGAAGAATTCTCACAGATTTCTCGGCCATTGAACGAGCTGCTACAGAAGTAAATGGAGGGAGACCAGCAGAGAACCCAGAAGGGAGGCCCCAAGAAGCCTAGTGAGTCCATCCAGGAACAATGGACAGTGAAGTGTGAAAGGTCTTTTGAACAGCAGAAGGAGAGCCTGGTTGAAGCACCAGTGTTGGCCAAGCTGATCTATTTAAACCATACGAATTACACGTGAACAACAGCAGTGGGGGCACTCAATGGGAGGGACAGGCCAGGATTGCTGAAGAGGGACCCAAGAAGAAGAGAATCTAGGCTGCTCTGTGCAAAACCACTACACAGAGCAGGTAAGTATAACATGTTTGTTATTTTTAACAAATAAAAAAAACAAATAAAAAAAAACAAGACTTTGACTAGTATCTAGTATCACTTTAAATCGCTTACCGCTTCAACATGCTTTTTAAAAGTATTTTTGATGCTTCTGCAATGCTTCGGTGGTGGTTTCTTGAAGCTTTAATGAAACTTGGCAGATTCCCTGTGTGTGAGTTGATATTTCATATCTGCAATACCTCTGAAAAGAAGCTAAAAGTGAATAAAAGCCTCTCAAAGCTGCAGGTGCTTCAAGTGAGCTTTGTCATGACTTCTATGGAGGCTTTGAAGCTAGGGTTGCCACTTCATCCCTTTTAGACCCCTTTCACACTGAGGCGGTTTTCATAAATAGAAATAGCCTCTGAAAAGCGCCTGAAAACTCGGGCTGTGCGCTTGCAGGACGTTGCGATAAGTCCTGCAAGCAGCATCTTTGGGGTGGGTTGGAAGCACTGTATACGCTCCCAACATGCCCTGCCCATTGAAATGAATGGGCAGCACTACCACCCTCTGGTGTTAGCTGCTAATCTCACAGTTTTATGTATAATTGTGTACATCATTTCCTGCCCTTGCTGGCTGAGCTGTGAAACCCTGAAGAAGAAAGTGGAGAGAGACAGAAGGTCCCAGCCACATGTGTCCTTTCCATGTTCTTAAATCTCAAACCAGAAGGTACTGCAAGTATTCCTATGGTCTAATGCAGTGCCTTAACTTAAAGAGGAAGTAAACCCTGATGGGTTTTACTTCCTCTTTTGTTCCCTGCAAAGTAAAAGCATAATCGGCTAGTATGCATTGCATACTAGCCCTGTATGTGCCACTTACCTGCAAACGAAGCCCGAAATGTCCCTGCTGGCGGCCGGGTCCATATTCACCCCTTTTCCTTCCAGGCCATAGACTCCGGCTCTGTAATTGGCCGAAGTCGTGTGACGTCACTCCCGCTTCAGTTGTTTGCCTGTTTTATTCAACTTAAATGTAAGTGGAATTGTTTTTTCTCAATAAATTGGCCATTGTTTCTTAAGATATTTGCGCAATGAGCGTTGTTATTTTTCTCTATCCACATGACTGCTGAACTGCATGGGAATCTAAATATCTGTTCATGATTGGAGAGATTTCTGGTTCTAGTGTACTGCTTGTGAGGAGTAGTGAAGCAGAGTGGTTTTTCTATTTGTGCATTATCGTTGCACTGATGGTAAGGGTCTGTCGTGTTGGGTGACGGTGATGGGACCCCTACTATCCTTATCTCTGCTGAATGAGGTGGAGGGAAATCTGTTGTGGATTCACTGAACTTTCAATGCCTGTTTTGGACTTTTACACATGAATGTGTTACTTTAAATGTGTTTATATATATTTTTTTGCTTTGTGCGCCGCATTTTCTTTGTTTATATCCGAATAGCCCAATTACAATATAAACAAATTTTACCAAATGCTCCGAATAACTAAATAAAATTTGTCTGAATTTCTGAAATTCAAATCGAAATTTACATTGAACTCTAGTCAAATTCTAACTACACATATTGCTGAAATCAAAGACTCTGTGTGTTATTGGAGTACCATTTTGAAATAATGCTATTTTTGTTAATCCAAAGGTGATTTAAAGAGGAGGGCCAGTTAAAAAAAAAAAAAAAAAAAAGTCAGCAGCTGCAAACACTGCAGCTGCTGACTTAATAAACACACTTACCTGTCCAGGGCGCCCGCGATGTCGGCCGCTCCCGAGGCCGACCCGTCCCTCGGCTCTCGGGTCCCAGCGCCGCCATTCCCTCTAAGGGAAACAGGCAGCGGAGCCTTATGGCTTCACTGCCCGTTTCCTACTGCGCATGCGTGAGTCCCGCAGCTACTGCGCATGCGCGAGTCCCGCAGCGCTTTCTGAATGGGACGCGCTGTGTTCTGGAACACACAGTTCCCAGAACACAGCGCGACCCATTACCCAGAAGACGCCGCGACGAAGACAGAAGACAGAAGATCTCCGCGGAGGAGGAAGAGGAAGATTAGGATAAAGTGCCTAGCAACAGGCATTTCTGGTAAGTAAAAAAAAAATTTTTTTCATTTTATTTTTTTTTGATTTTCTTGTCATTTTTAACATTTTTTGGTTTTCAGGGTGGCCCTCCACTTTAAAGAGTCATTGTATTCATTTGATGAAGATTTTTATTTTGTTTGTTCACTTTGTCACATTTGAATCGAGAAAAAAACGTTTTCGATTCGACCATTTCAAAATTTATCAATTCGAACATTTCAAATCTAAAAAAAAAAAGTGTAAATTCTAAGAAAATTCTAAAAGACATAAAACAAATCCTGAATACAAATTTAATGAAACACCCGAATTTAACAAAATGAAATAACTAGATTAACAAATTGAAACAAAACACATTTTTTCATTGTGCACATGTCTTATTACTTCATATTACATAGCTAGGTCTGTGCTACAGTATGTGTAGTTGTCCCTTCCCGATATTTTGGTAGGTGAACTTGCCTATTGCAGTATACTATAGTTTATATGCAGCTCCTGTTATTCTAGTTAACCCTGTCCCTTCTGGTCTGGGATTCTATAGCTAGTTTTAGCTTAAGACATGAAAACCAGCATAGAGCAGAGCCAGGCTATTGCTCCTGATGGCCATATCGGTATCATAGGCTTAGAGGTCCAGTTGCATGTTAAATTAGAAACTCTTAGTGAGGGACTAAAGAGCAAAGTAGATAGGCAGACTCTGAGTTCCAGTGCCACATCACAGTTACTGCCAGTGAAGACTGCATCCCTGGCTGGTTGGACAACAGTTTGAGGACCCCCATGAATTATGACCCTGTCTTTAGATCTCTGACATAAATATAATGGCTGCATTATTCTCATGGACACCAGCAACTGGACTTTGCTTAAACAAATATACACCTGGGTATACGTTTAGAATTCCACCAGGACTTCTTTCAGGCCTTTCATTTTTAATATTGGGCTGCACATTGGAAGTACGGTATGTATTGTTAATAATCTCTTCTTATAAAAAGCTTGCATTATTTCTATATTGGTGTGCATATACTGTATATTCTTAGGGTTCATGTTATATGCTGGTTTCAGCAATTCATCTGCTCCCAATTACTTTGTTAAGATTACTGATTCATTTCCCAGGAAGGGAATCCCCTCATAGAGGTTCAGTTCATAGAGGCACTGTCCTGGGTGGAAGCACTGCCAATTTTATTGTCAACCCCACTCTTCCACTTACTGAATGTTCTGTTTCTCTTATTTACATACAGGTTTAGCACAGTATCGTGTTTGGGGAGGACCATTTCTCATAAAGCCCCCAAAAGAGGGCTACATTCGTTTTAAACTTTTCTCCTGCTAGTTTGTGGTCATATACCTGTGTTCTTGATCTTAAAGCGGGAGTCCACCTGGACTCCGCATTTTTTTTTTTTTTTAAAGCCAGCAGCTACAAATACTGCAGCTGCTGACTTTTAAAATAGTGACACTTATCTGTCCAGCGCGCCCGCGATGTCGGCACCCGAAGCCGATCTGTAGGTCGTCTGTCGGGTCCTGCCGCCGCCATCTTGGGTATGGGAATCAGGAAATGGAGCCTTTCTGCTTCATTTCCCGGTTCCCTACTGCGCATGCGCGAATCGCGCTGCGCAATAAGGACGCTCCCCGCTGCCTCTGGGATCTGTGTGTTTCCCAGCAGGCAGCGGGGCACTTGCGGGAAGGGGCGGGCACTTGCGGAAAGGGGCGTAAGTTACGCCCCTTTCCGCAGAGAGCTATCCCGGAAGTGGGTGCAGTTACCTGGATTATCCAGGTAACTGCACCCCCCTCCCCCCTGAAAGGTGCCGATTGTGGCACCGGAGGGGGGGAGGGTTCCGATGAGCGGAAGGTCCACTTTAGGGTGGACCTCCGCTTTAACTTTATATTGAAAATACTGCCCTCCTGAACCTTATTCACCCCTTAATATATTTATAGGCTTCAGTCATGTCTCATCTTTCCCTTTTTTCCTCCAGATTGTATGCATTAGCTTCCCGAAGTCTCTTCTGATATCTTATCACCCAGTCACCCAGTCTTTGGAAATTTTTGTGCTGTCTCCAGACTTATTGGAGTTGATTTACTGAAGGAAAATAGACTGTGCACTTTGCAAATGCAGCTGCACTCTACAAAGTAGGTGAGTAGAAGCTTTGCTGGATTCCATAATCTAATCATGTGCAAACAAAACTTTACTATACTTTACTTGTATATGATTGCTATTCTTTGCAACCTGAAGATTTGCCTCATATACCAAGCTCTTCAGCATCTGTACTTTGAAGAGTCCAGTTGTGCTTGCAAGTGCACAGTCTATTTCCCTTTAGTAAATCAACCCTAGTGCATGCTATCAATATGTTTTTGTAAGTGAGGTCTTTAGAACAGGATACATTATTCTAAATAAGGTCTAACTAAAGATCTTTATGGGGGAATCAGAAATCCCTTCTTCTAATTGATGATCCGTCTAGTAATAACTAAAACTCTATATAGGCAAATTGGGACCTTCTTCCTCCTGGTGGAGACCCCTCTAGTGATGACTAAAGATTTATATAGGGGAATTAGGACCTCTTTACTCCTGTTGGTTATGCCTCTAATGATAACTAAAGATCTACAGGTGTATCTAAAAAAATTAGAATATCATCAAATAGTACATTTATTTCAATAATTCAATTTGAAAAGTGAAACACATATATCATATATAGAGTAATTACACACAGAGTGATATACTTCAAGCATTCATTTGTTTTAATTTTGATGATTATGGCTTATAGCCAGTGAAAACCCAAAATTCAGTATCACAGGAAATTAGAATATTACATAAGACCAATAAAAAAAAAGGATTTGTATTACAGAAATTGCGTATTACTAAAAAGTATGTCCATGTACAGTATAGTATGTACTCGGGCTCCATTTGCAAGATTTACTGCAACAATGTGGCATGGCATGGAGGCATGTTATACTGGTGAGGTGTTATGGAAGCCATGGTTGCTTTGATAGCAACCTTCAGCTCGTCTGTATTGTTGGATCTGGTGTCTCTCATCTTCCTCTTGACAGATTCTTTATAGAGTTTAGTGCAGGCGAGTTTGCTGGCCAATCAAGCACAGTGATACCAGGATCATCAAATGAGGTATTGGTACTTTTGGCAGTGTGGACAGGTGCGAAGTCCTGATGGAAAATTAGATTAGCATCTCCATAAAGCTGGTCAGCAGAAGAATGAAGTGCTCTAGAATTTCCTGGTAGAGGGCTGCACTGACTTTGGACTTGATAAAACATAGAGGACCAACACCAGCAGATGACATGGCTCCCGAATCATCACTGACTGTGGAAACTTCACACTGGATTCTGTGCCTCTCCACTCTTCCTCCAGACTCTGGGACCTTGATTTCCAAATGAGATGCAAGATATACCTTCATCCAGAAAGAGGACTTTGGAGCAACAGTCCAGTCCTTTTTCTCCTTAGCCCAGGTAAGACATTTCTGACGTTGTCTCAGGAGTGGCTTGAGGCAAGGAATGCGACAGTTGTAGGCCATTTCCTGGATTCATCTGTGTGGTGGCTCTTTGAAGCACTGACACCAACCACAGTCCACTCCATGTGAATCTCCTCCAAATTCTTGAATGGCCTTTGCTTCAAAATCCTCTCAAGGCTGCGGTTATCTCTGTTGCTTGTGCACCTTTTTCTACCACACTTTTTCCTTCCACTCAACCTTCTCTTAATATGCTTGGATACAGCACTCTGTGAACTGCCAGCTTCTTTAGCAATAGCCTTTTGTGATTTACCCTCCTTGTGTAGGGTGTCAATGACTGTCTACTGGACAACTGTCAAGTCAGCAGTCTTCCCCATGATTGTGTAACCTACTGAACCAGACTGAGAGACCATTTAAATGCTCAGAAAACTGAACCTCTACCCCATTTACCAAACTCTGGAGCAACTGCACTTGCAGGGTGCAACTGCACTTTGCAAAATGCACAGTCAATTTGCCTTTAGTAAATCAATCCCACCAAGTCTACAATATTGAACCTTTTCACAATATTGTAATTTTCTGAGATACTGAATTTAGGGTTTTCAGTAGCTGTAAGCCATAATTATCAAAATTTAAAAAAGGAATGCTTGAAATATATCACTCTGTGTGTATTAAATCTATATAATTGTAGCGGATGACATTTTGGACAAAGTGTCATACAGGTGTAAATTTAGTTTTTGCCTCAGAACAGTAGGGGTTCTGAGGGTTAATTATATAGGTTGACCTTGACATCAGTTTGGCTGGGCTATGTTAGAAGTTCTGCTTAGTCATGTGTGTGGTGAGGTACACATGACAAGACAGAATCAGGCCTGGTTGGTCGTTTTGGATATCAGCCTTCTCAGAACCAATCAGTGGGTGTGCCGGGCCTTGCTGAGGAGTCTGGGAAGGGGTACTTAAGATGTTGGGGTCACGTGTTTAAAAAGAGGAGTTTGTGAGGCTCGTGTGGTCTGTTCTGGTTCCAGGACCGGGGTAGCCCTGCGAGGGGTCCCGGTCACGGGGTGTTCAACATCCCACAACATGTTTCTGTTAGTTACCCCCAATAGACCCATCTGGTCTGGTGTAGGGATCCGTCTGTTCCTGAGTCTCGGAACCAGCTGGTCCGAGGCGCAGTAACTTAAGGAGGATTCAAGGTGTCCTGGTGTGCTCTCGGCTTGGAGGGGCACTACAGCTCGTGAAAGTGACTGGGGGAGGACTCTTCTGAGAAGTGGCATCCTGGGGAGTGCCTGGTTGCTGAGTTGGGAAGGACATTGACGAATCCACACTTTTTCCACTACTATTAAGGAGACAGAGAATGTTCCAGGTACTGAGGAAAAAGGTTCCTGTTCACTCTTGGTTACAACCCGTATACGTTCATAGGATTGTTTCAAGTTTGAATCAACATGCTGACTGCCATGATCTCTGGCTAGAGGTCTGTTCAGCCTTGAAGTACCCAGCTGTGAGTGGCTACTCTCTGGATGGAATTAGAGATTTTGTTATACCTGCAGTTCAAGGTACCTGAGTTCTTCACCCGTGCCCTCTGTTCCTATAAGAGACTGTGTTATTGGATGTTATCACTGCAAAATAAAACCTTTCAAAAGGACTTTATTGGTGTCAGTGTTCAAGTTGTTGGGTATCAACCCTGGGAACCCCTAGACGTGGAAGAACAAGCCAAGCGGAGGTAACCAGTAAGCCCATTAAGTCAAGGCTGCCCTACAAAGGGTTATGTCCACTACATAATATATGTTTCACTTTTTGAATTGAACTACTTAAATAAATGAACTTTTTGATGATAGTCTAATTTTTTGAGATGCACCTGTATATGGGGGAATCAGGACCTCCTTCCTTCTGCTGGTGATCCCTCTAGTTATAACTAAAGATCTACAGTTGCCTTCATACCCCTTGAAATTTTCCACATTTTGTTATTTTACAACCAAAAAGGTAAATGTATTTGATTGGGATTTTATGTGATAGACCAACACAAAGTGGCACATAATTGTGAAGTGGAAGGAAAATGATAAATTGTTTTAAACATTTTTTGCAAATAAATATCTGAAAAGTGTGGCGTGCATTTGTATTCAGCCTCCTTTACTCTTAGTAGTGGAACCAATTACCTTCAGAAGTCACCTAACTAGAAAATAGAGTCCACCTGTGTGTAAATTAGTCTCAGTATAAATACAGCTCTTCTGTGAAGCCCTCAGAGGTTTGTTAGAGAACCCTAGTGAACAAACAGCATCATGAAGGCCAAGGAACACACCAGACAAGTCAGGGATAAAGTTGTGGAAAAGTTTAAAGCAGGATTAGGTTATAAGAAAATATCTCAAGCTTTGAACATTTCACAGAGCATTGTTCAATCCATCATCCGAAAATGTAAAGAGTATGGCACAACTGCAAACCTTACAAGACATTGCCATTCACCTAAACTGACAGGTCAGGCAAGAAATGTATTAATCAAAGAAGCAGCCAAGAGGCCCATGGTAACTCTGGAGGTGCTGCACAGCTCAGATGGGTAAATCTGTCCACAGGACAGCTCTTAGTCATGCACTCCACAAATATGGCCTTTATGGAAGAATGGCAAGAAGAAAGCCATTGTTGAAAGAAAGCCATAAGAAGTCCCGTTTGCAGTTTGCAAGAAGCCATGTGGGGCACACAACAAACATGTGGAAGAAGGTGCTCTGGTCAGATGAGACCAAATTTTAACTTTTTGGCCTAAAAGCAAAATGCTATGTGTGGCAGAAAACTAACACTGCACATCACTCTGAACACACCATCCCCAACGTGAAACATGGTGGTGGCAGCCTCATAATGTGGGGATGCTTTTCTTCAGCAGGGACAGGGAAGCTGGTCAGAGTTGATGGGAAGATGGCTGGAGCCAAATACAGGGCAATCTTATAAGAAAAGCTGTTAGAGTCTGCAAAAGACTTGAGACTGAGGCGCAGGTTCACCTTTCATCAGGACAACGACCCTAAACATACAGCCAGAGCTACAATGGAATGGTTCAGATTGAAGCATATTCATGTATTAGAATGGCCAAGTCAAAGTCCAGACCTAAATCCAATTGAGAATTTGTGGCAAGACTTGAAAATTGCTGTTCACAGACATTCTCAATCCAATCTGACAGATATTTTTCAAAGAAGAATGGGCAAAAATGTCACTCTCTAGATGTACAAAGCTGGTAGAGACATCCCCAAATAGCCTGCAGCTGTAATTGCAGCGAAAGGAGGTTCTACAAAGTGTTTAATTAGGGGGGGGGGGGGGGGGGCTGAATACAAATGCACACCACACTTTTTGAGATATTTATTTGTAAAAAATGTTGATAACCATTTATCATTTTTCTTCCACTTAACAATTATGTGCCACTTTGTGTTGGTCAATCACATAAAATTCCAATACAATATGTTTATGTTTTTGGTTGTAACATGACAAAATGTGGAAAATGTCAAGGCATTGTATATACTGTAAAGGACTCAGGACTTCCTTCCACTTGCTGGTGACCCCTCCAGTGATGCTCCCTAGAGCTCTAATTTTAGGAAATCTGGATGAGATCACGTTATACTGCTAACTTGATCCTTCTCAGTTGTTTAGTATGTTAAAGCAATATTATCTTCACTGCTGAATAAAGTTTGTTTTATATCAGCAGATGGCACTGTTGTACTCTTTAAAGTTACATATTCGTGGAAAAAAAATAAAAACTGAAAAATACATACTTAGATGCTATAAAGCCCTGCTAAACAACAGTACTGTATGTATTGTTTTGGTATTTTGGAGTCAAAAAGATTTTTCAGTTACAGTGTGGCTGACCATGACCCTGAACTCTTACCTATTCCTTAAAAATATTTTTTCTATAGACATTCCAGAAAGTATGAGTATGATCCAGGACTAAGGTCTACTTGGCCGAAACCCGTAGGCTTTTTGTATGGCTGTATACTGTTCCATGATAATAAATGGATACTGTATAGCACAAGGGTGACAGTTTTCTTCTTGAATCATACATGAACGTATAGTACTGTGCAAAAATTTTAGGCATGTTTGAAAAAAAAAATGCTGTGCATTACGAATACTTTCAGTAATAGAAGTGTTAATAGTTAACTTTTATCATTTAAGAAAATGGAAAGTAAATGAACAGAAGAAAAATCCAAATCAAATCAATACCCTGTTTCTCCCAAAATAAGACCTAGCGTGACTGTCGGTGATGGCTGCAATATAAGCCCTACCCACCAAATAAGTCCTTGTAGGTCTTATTTTCAGGGTAGGGCTTATTTTGGGGGAACAGGGTAGGGTTTATTTGAGGGGTAGGGCTTATATTGGAGCCATCGCCGACAATCACGCTAGGTCTTATTTTCACACAGTGGGGGAGATTTACTAAAACTGATGCACCCAGAATCGGGGCGCAGTAGCGCATAGTACCCCTTCAACTTCTAGGTTTTATTTTCAAAGATTAACTGAACAAGCTAAAGTTAGAAGCTGATTGGTTACTATTCACAGCTGCACTAGATTCTGGGTGCACCGGTTTTAGTAACTCTTCCCCAGTGCTTGTGCATAGTGCAGTTGGGCAGTTTTTGAAGAAACTCGCCAGGTAGGTTGTTCCAAGCATTTTGGAGAACTAACCACAGTTCTTCTGTGGATGAAGGCTGCCTCAAAACCTTCTTTCTCTTCATGTAATCCCAGACAGACTCCATGATGTTGAGATTAGGGCTCTGTGGGGGCCTGTCCATGCACACTTAGGCATTTACAGGTGTATTAGCAGAGGAACGTTTACAGGCTCAAAAAACAAAAATGCATCACCACCACACTCAGGAGCTTTTAAGCAGAAAAAAAAAAAAGATTGATGCATGTAAACGCATCTACAGTAAATGCTAGATGAATTTAGGTAGGTTTGAATGTTAATGTATTCCAGTGACCAAAATAAATGAATGTTCTGGCAAATGGAATCCATTCACACTCAAATGCTTGACACACCTAAATGTGTGTATAATACAGATAATACAGGTGAATTTTTAATGAAGCCTTTCTCCTACCAGGAGCTGTGATGTTCAGAGGAGATAGTAACCATCCAGTGTGCATGAATCCTAAAATACGAAGTTGCGCTGAGTAAATAGATACCCATTATGTCATTCTTTAATATTGTGTGCACCCGAGAACTGCCAATGAACCATGCTAAATTTTCCATAGGTGACATTTTAAACGTCCCTACGGGTCATCAGTTTGGAGTTAATCATGTATAATGGCTCTAGGATTGTTGCGCTCCCTCCAACGATATGTAAGTAGTACAATCAATGCTTCAAAAAGTTTTTGGGGTGTAGAATTTTAAGTGTTTATGTGGTAACTTTTTACTGCATTTTTTTTATATTACATAGGGGACAAAAACTCGCCTAGTGTACAACTAACTGATTCCATCTCACAGCCATCAGTCAGCTGGTCAGATTTACACACATTCTCAGCTGCTGCAGTTGGAAGTGAGTAAAAAAATAACTAGACTTGTGCAATTCATTTCGTAACAAATCGAAATTCGGCTGAATTTTGCATCTTTCGGACATTCGGATGCATCCGAATGTCTGAATAAAAAAAATAACGAATAATAACGAATACGAAAGAAATATAACGAAATAATTCAAATGAATTCGACATGATTCGGTAATTCTTTAAAGATCTAATGAAACAAAAGGTCAGGTCAAAATAAATCTTATAGTCCAATCAGTTAATTAATTTTGTGCCGGAGGATGGATTACTGGCAAAGTGCATTCCTGAGAACTGAGTTAGAAGGGTGTTGTATTGTATTTGAGCCGAGAAGAAGAGACGTTGTCATTGTGTGTGTTAAAAGATTCAATAAACAAACGACTTTCCAAACTACGAATCATTATCACGAATGTCTATACATACATAAATAGCGAATTTCAACGAATACGAACGAATTAATTCGACACTCTACGAATAATAACGAATGATCCGAAAACGTATTAACGTAACATAACGAATATAACAGAACGAAATTATGTATTTTACGAATGACAATGAACCGAAACGAAACAAAATTTTCCATTGTGCGCAAGTCTAAAAATAACCCTGCATCTGGAAAGTATTCACAGCGCTTCAGTTTTCCACATTTTGTTATGTTACAGCCTTATTCCAAAATGAATTATTATTTTCCTCAAAATTCTACAAATATCACCCCATAATTACAACATGAAAGAAGTTTGTTTAAAATCTTTGCAAATGTATTAAAAAAATAAAAAATGAAAAAAATCTCACATACATACAGCATCTCACAAAAGTGAGTACACCCCTCACATTTTTGTAACAATTTTATTGTATCTTTTCATGTGACAACACTGAAGAAATGACACTTTGCTACAATGTAAAGTAGTGAGTGTGCAGCTTGTATAACAGTGTCAATTTGTTGTCCTCTCAAAATAACTCAACACACAGCCATTAATGTCTAAACCGCTGGCAACAAAAGTGAGTACACCCCTAAGTGAAAGGCTCCAAATTGGGCTCAATTAGCCATTTTCCCTCCCCGATGTCATATGACTCGTTAGTGTTACAAGGTCTCAGGTGTGAATGCGGAGCAGCTGTGTTAAATTTGGTGTTATCACTCTCAATCTCTCATACTGGTCACTGGAAGTTCAACGTGCCACCTCACGGCAAAGAACTCTCTGAGGATCTAAAAAAAAATCGTTGCTCTATATAAAGATGACCTAGGCTATCAGAAGATTGCCAAGGTGGCCAAGACCATACAGTGGTTTAACAGGACAGGTTCCACTCAGAACAGGCCTCGCTATCATCGACCAAAGAAGCTGAGTACACATGCTCTGCGTCATATCCAGAGGTTGTCTTTGGGAAATAAATGTATGAGTGCTGCCAGCATTGCTACAGAGGTTGAAGGGGTGGGGGGGGGCAGCCTGTCAGTGCTCAGACCATACGCCACACACTGCATCCAATTGGTCTGCATGGCTGTCGTCCCAGAAGGAAGCCTCTTCTAAAGATGATGCACAAGAAAGCCTTTAAACAGTTTGCTGAAGACAAACAGACGAAGGACATGGATTATTGGAGGTGGGAGTATCATGGTCTGGGGCTGCATGAGTGCTGCCAGCACTGGGGAACTACAGTTCATTGAGGGAACCATGAATGCCAACATGTACTGTGACATACTGAAGCAGAGCACGATCCCCTCCCTTGGGAGACTGGGCTGCAGGGCAATATTCCAACATGATAACGACCCCATAAACACCTCAGAGACGACCACTGCCTTGCTAAAGAAGCTGAGGGTAAATGTGATGGACTGGCCAAACATGTCTCCAGACCTAAACCCTAGTATTTGTAAATCCTTACAGATATCCAGTGAAGTGACTGGCCATGGGTGATACACAGAGATGAAACAAATCCTCCTACATAAGTTGTACCTGTACATCTGTTCAAAGTGCAGAATGTATAAAGCTTGTCTGAGCTGTCAGAAAGCAGGGGCCAAAGAGCTGAAGTTACACACTGTACAGTTCAGTGAGCCTGGTGAGGCTGAGGGACCTAAGTGAATCCAATCTCGTGGGTATTGCCGAACCGGCTGAAAGATACAAGTTCTAGTTTCCTACATGTTCTACAACAACGTCTGTGGCAGAGACTTGTTCCTGATTTAAGCACCTTGTTGGCTGCTAGGCCTTGTGAGAGAGGGACTTCAACTAGAGTGAACATCCAGTTGTGAATGGCTATTCTCTGGATTTAGTCGAAGTAAGCAAGTTCTTTATTATTGACTTTGACACTTAGGCCGCGTACACACGGGCGGATTGTCTGGCCAACTAAGTTCGTCAGACAATCCGACAGACAGTCCGTCCAAATTTTGAATGAACGGACTTGACCACACACGATGAGCAGACAGTCCGCTGAAAGCGTGCGCGATGACGTCTACAGCACGTACGACGGGACTAGAAAAACGACGTCCTATACACTGCAATGCAACCTTCGGCCATGTAAATCCTTTCTGAGCATGCGCCATACTTAGTTCGTCCAACTTGCCTACACACGAGCGGACTGTCCGCTGAAACCAAGTTTGGATGGACAAAACCAAGTTTGAACGGACTGTCTTACGGAAATTCCGAAAAACTTTGTTCGTCAGACAATCCGCTGAAAAAGTCCGCTGAAGCCCACACACAAGCGGATTGTCCGCTGAAACACGGTTCAGCGGACTAAGTTGGCCAGACAATCCGCCCGTGTGTACGCGGCCTAAGAGTACCTGAACTTTCCTCCTAACCCTCTTATCCTATACTAAGAGCCTGCTAGTTAATTACGTTTTTGCAAATAAAAATCCCTTTAAACGGATCTGTCATCAGTCTCTAAAGTTTCTGGGCCATCTACTACGGGAAACCCCTAGACGCAACTCAAGGTGAAGAAGGTAACAGTAAGCCCAATCAAACCAGCAGCTCCTTCGGGGGTTAGTACTACAAACGCCTATGACCACTGAACTTGTCAAAACCAGAAGCAAACTTTAGATCAAACCCGAGGCAAACTTTCTAAAGTGAGGGACACAGTATAGTACAAAGTATGTGGACAAAGGACACAACCCCTTGCAACGCCTTTTGCCAGTGGCAAAAAATAATGAATTAAAACCAAGTGTGATTTTTTTTTTTTTCACTGTAGCGCTCACCCCCACTGGCAACAGACAGGTTCTCCCTAAGTAGTACAGAGGCCACCAGTCACCCAAGCATACCAACAATTAAAGCACAGTCCAGGGAGTGTGTTTTAGGATTTATTGCTCAAGAAATATAACATGAGGGGGATTTAAACAATATGTAAACCCATAATTTCATATTCCTGATATGTGCCTGCTGTACCGTACTTGTATGAAAAAGTATCCTGTTCTCTTTGTATTGCTTCTTTTGGGTGAAATACCTGTTGTTCCTGACAGTCCCTCTGCTTTCCTATCAAAAACTGACAACGATAGGCATACCGTGGTCAGTTCTTTAGCTGTGCTGAGAACTCAATCTGCTCCCCTCCAATGACCAGACTTTTTCTGATACGCCCCACCACTCGCACAGCCATTCACTGGGAAGGTTAGTGTGCTGCTGTTTCTCCTCCTCCAGCTCTCTGAGCTCCTTATGTAGCTGAGAACAAAGGGTATGTGATCACTTATAAAAAAAAAGGGGGGGAAAGGGTATTTATAATGTATTTTATATGGATACGCAAATGTTTTGCCTTTCATTTTTATTTTCAACTGGATGGGCTGTTTTTCAAGGTGAGGGTTTACATATACTTCAAGGTCACAAGATAGTTAAAGCGATCAGCAGCAATGAAAAAAAAAATTACGAACTTCTCGTAAATCTTTCAATCTCAGTTTCTCTGGAGGTAGCCAGGGATGTTAGAATATCTAAGGCCCCATAAATGTTGACCACAGGGTAATCACTAGCAACTGATTCTCTCCTCTACACAATGGTCAATCCCCAAGAAGATCCTTACTCACAGTGTTCTAAGTACTGTCTGCCACCCAGCCTGGGTCCTCAAAAATGCAGAGGGCATTCTAAACCTGGACTCTAAAACAGTGTCCTTCAGCTGGTATCCCCTTTGTAGCTGTCTTCTTTGACCCTTTAGTGCAGCAAATGCTGAGGCCCAAACAGTGGTTTCTTGCCCTAAAGAGTAACTCCATTTTTGTTGAGGAAAAAAGCATTCCCCTCTGGGTAATCTATGTACATTGCAGGGATTTTAACAAACTTTAATGCAGATTCCTACCTTTTAATATTCTTAAGAAATCCCTGTGTGTTTGTCTGTGTCCATGTGGACAATTAATATAAAGGGAGTAGTTTCATAATTATCAATCAGCTGCTGCACCTGCAGGGCTCTAATGAGGAAGGGCCTGCAATTTAGAGGTGATTTCCTAGTATCTAGGAAGCATCTCACTAAAATTGACATTTTTGCTGCAGGGGATGCCTAAAATCAGACTTCTGGTAAAATCAGTGAGCCAATCACACAAGCGGGAAATGATGTGTCTAGGGGGCATTCTATACACATTATGTGAACAGAACACATCCAGGTAGCGATATTGCATTGCATTTTACAGAAAATTACAGAGTTGCAGACTGAAAAAGAAAGGCAATTTTTAACCACTTCAGCCTCGGACCATTTTGCTGGCTTAAGACCAGACCACTGTTTGCGATTCGGCACTGCGTTGCTTTAACTGACAATTGCGCGGTCATGTGACGTGGCTCCCAAACAAAATTGGCGTCCTTTTTTTCCCACAAATAGAGCTTTCTTTTGGTGGTATTTGATCACCCCTGCAGTTTTTATTTTTTGCGCTATAAACAAAAATAGAGCGACAATTTTGAAAAAAACTCATTATTTTTTACTTTTTGTTATAATAAATATCCCCCAAAAATATATAAAAAAACGTTTTTTCCCTCAGTTTAGGCTGATACGTATTCTTCTACATATTTTTGTTAAAATCAATCGCAATAAGCGATTATTGATTGATTTGCGCAAAAGTTATAGCGTTTACAAAATAGGGGATAGTTTTATGACATTTTTATTAATTTTTTTTTTTTTACTAGTAATGGCGGCAATCAGCGATTTTTATTGTGACTTGCGACATTATGGCGGACACATCTGACATTTTTGACACATTTTTGGGACCATTGCAGTGATTCCTGTGTAAATGACACTGGCAGTGAAGGGGTTAACCAGTGGGTGGCAGTGTAGGGGTTAAGTGTTCCTAGGGGCGTGTTACAACGGCATCTCCTAGTTCAGCCACCCCGTGAGACGATCGCGGGTATGCCCGCGGTGATCGAGTCCGCGGGACCCACGACCGGACTCATGGGGGTCCCGACCAGCACACGAATTTAAAGGGACGTACAGGTACGCCCATTTGCCTGCCCGTGCCATTCTGTCGATGTACATTGGCGTGTGCCGGTCGGGAAGTGGTTAATAACATTCAATTATAATACAATATGATTTGAGTTGCAATTGTATATGCTATATTATTTTTTATTTATCTTTTTGGCTTTTTTTTCTTTCCACAAAAGTGGAGTTACCCTAGGATCCTTCTCCAAGGGGCCACAGCCCACGAAGTACTGGGACCCTCCCTAAGGAGGAAAGAACACTCTGCTCAGTGATTGTATACATTTATCACCTCCCCAGCCATCTCTTGGATGCTCCCTTCCAGGGATTGGTCAGGGCATAATTAATATTCAGCTGATCATTTTAATCTCCTTCCGTATGCTCTGGTAGCTTCTTCCAGAGGCAGATGGAAGCAATCAAACTCTCTAGCTAGAAATCCTGAGGCAACCAAACAATCAACCACCACTCCGCTCCCTACAGTGGAGCCAAAAACTACATTTTACTAACAGCCCAACTGAAAGGGTGCTACGCCACCATGGCTTTTTTTTTTTTACTGGACTTTAAAAATAACAGATTCATTAAGATGCTAGATACAAGTTTAAGGCCACATGTATACCTCTGTGTCCATAACATGCATTGTGCTGGCACTGATTTTTAACGGCACTCCAGCCCACTATGCAAAGCTCCTACATGCGCACTGCATTAAAAAAAATGGTAATGTAAAATTTTATACCTTGGGGTGCATTGTGAATTGATGCACCATGCATATGTAGATGGAGCCTTAGCATAGTACAACACTTGATAGTTAAACAATCCTTTTTTTTTTTAAATAGAAGTGTATACGTCAAAACACAAAGAGGGACAACTAGGGAGGAAAGAGACACAGATGGATTTGGCTCCAGAAGAGGGACAGTCCTTCCAAATGAGGACATTTAGGAACTACACTATATTACCAAAAGTATTGTGACACCTGCCTTCACACGCACATGAACTTTAATAGCATCCCTGTCTTAGTCTGTAGGGTTCACTATTGAGTTGGCCCACCCTTTGAGGCTATAAAAGCTTCAATTCTGCTGGGAAGGCCGTTCACAAGGTTTAGGAGTGTGTCTATGGGAATGTTTGACCATTCTTCCAGAAGCGCATTTGTGAGGTCAGGCACTGATGTGGATGAGAAGGCCTGGCTCGTCGTCTCCGCTTAAATTCAAACCAAAGGTGTTCTATCGGGTTGAGGTTTAGGACTCTGTGCTGGCCAGTCAAGTTCCTCCACGCCAAACTCGCTTATCCATGTCTTTATGGACCTTGTTTGTGCAGAGGTCATGGAGAATCCTAGGTACTGTTGCTGTGACTGCGCCACAGTTGCAAAACCTACTGAGCAAGCCACACGAAACACAATTTTGCAGGTATTTTTAATTTACAATTTCAGTATCAGTATCTCTGCTTTAAAGACGTTTCATATGATGGTATGTATTGATGAAAATTACAGCGTATTACTGCATTTAAAAAAAAAAAAATCAGAGGTTCTTATGTCTAGGTCTTTCCTCTACCTTCTCTCCTAACGTTACAAATCCTTTGTTAAAATGTCACGATCGGCCGTTTCCTCCGCCACCCTGAAGTGACATGCTCTAATTAACTGCAGTCTCCATGGCTACAACCCCTCCTTCCTCTTGACTCTCCTGCAATTTTCTGTCTCTTCTTCTCTACTTCTACAAAAAGCCCTCATTGCTGCGGTTGATGCCTAAACATCCAGCTCACAGTAAAATGCCACATCTGTTTTTATAAAACTGTGAACTTCCTTGCGTGTCTGTCTGTAGAAGACGGCTCCTAAGTGGCCCTGTTATGTCTTGTGGCAGATGTCTCTTTTCTGTGCTGCTCATTATATAAAAATAGGTTATTCTATGCTTGTTATACATTCATCCTGCACAAATATACGTTTTATTTTTTTCTTTATAGCACTTTGGGTCTCAAGCTAAGGGAATTCAAGAAAACCTGTCCCTTTGGGCGTTACGTTAAAGGCAAAATCAAAGGTCGACCAGATGGAGCACCCTGTTCTTTCAAGATACTTAACTTCCCCGCAGTCCCTTGCTGCCTTGGAAAAGCCTAGGATAGGAGAGCATGTGACCTTCTCCCCTTTTTGCCAATCGCAAGGCCTGTGCACTGTCACTTTGGTCGTTAGCCCTGTGCAAGTGCCACATTTATACATTTTCAACTTAAAGCTGTAGTAAACCGCTGGAAACAAAAATCTGCAAGATAATAGCATAATGGACTAGCATGCATCACATACTAGCCCATTATGAAATACTTACCTTAGAACAAAGCTCCCACAGTGCACCCGGTCACCGGACATGACATGACGTGACATGTTCCCTCGGTGATTCTTCTGTGTTTGCGGGATCCGGCACTGTGAGTCACTTCCCACACTCTGCTCGAGGGTGTTCGTTAGTATATCCCTTCCTAAGTTCTGGACCACGAGACCAGTGGATCTGGCCCAAGAACCAGGCAGTACCAGTTTTGGAGTAAACCCATAGGCGTGCGCACCGGGTGAGCACGAGTATCAGATTCCCCCTGATATTTCAAGAAAGCCCCATAATGGGGCTCCTAAAAATATTGTAGAAAAATAATTAAAAAAATGTAACTGTAAAAAATTATTGGAAAAAAAAACAATAAAAGGAAAACGACAGATACTGTCCACTGCCCTACTGACACCAATATCTGCCCTGCTGACACTGTCCACTGTTCTACTGACACTGTGGGGGAGATTTACTAAAACTGGAACACTCAGAAACTGGTGCAGCTCTGCATGGTAGCCAATCAGCTTCTAACTTCAGCTTGTTCAATTAAGCTTTGACAATAAAACCTGGAACCTAATTGGTTTCTATGCAGAGCTGCACCAGATTTTGCAAACTCCAGTTTTAGTAAATCTCCCATCAGTATATATACACATGCACACACACATATATGTGTTTGAGCTTTGGGGGTGCACACCTTAATGCAATAGGCAGAATAAGAATTGTTTATTTGAACAAGTGTACAGGCTTTTATACACTTGAGAAGGACATTCCCCCTTCTGATCAGATTACCCTAGCAATACAAACTGCACACAGGAATATAATTACAACAACAGCTATATACTATAACATGATGTTAACTAAGCCTCTGGATGACTCAGAAGTCTGACCTTCCAGGTCAGACTTGCCATCTCCTAGCTCACAAACTAAAATACACATTATCATAAGTATATACACAGAACACGTTCAGACAATAGCAGAGTTAATTAGCACATACAACAATGGATGAAAGACCCTTAGGCGGCACACTAGACCTACTTACAATAAACACATTATGGCAGTGGGCCCCAGACAAGTGGCGTGCTGATGACATCAACATCAGCTATGAGTCCCAAACTGGCAGAGACCACCATGGCCTTTTTAATAATGTCCTTTTGCATTACATAACAGAACGTCTTCCCAAATCCTTGCAGATCCCTCAAATGCCAGGTCCCATAGTCGGTAGACTAGAGGCTAGCATTCAGTCCCCTCCAAAAGCTGCTGTCTCAGGTGAATCTATCCCATTCCCCCCCCCCCCCCCCCATAAAAAGTTGACTAACAAGGTCCTAGACCTCCACCTGGTCTAGACATGCGTTAGTCTGGTATAGTGAACTCATATAGTCAGTCTGCATGATCTCCATTCTTAGCTGCATGGAATACTGTAAGGAATAGTTGTCATCAGTAAGTGTGGGGCAGAAGTCATTGACTCTCTGTCTGGCTGCCAGTGCTTCAGCTGGGTGCTTTGTAACATTCTGGGGCTCGGTCTGCTGGGGAGAGGAGCCAATTGCCCCAGCTCCCTGAAGCTGTGGAGGCACTGTAGGTGTAAGGCAGAGGCCAGCGGCGTAGAAGCTTCATTGCATCAGTTTCTCGCTGGAGAGAGGGGCCGACTGCCACGGCTCCCTAGAACTCCTCAGTTGTTGCCGGTGCTGGGCAGAGGTTGGTAGCACTCTTCCCTGTTGCCAGCACTTCTGCTGGGGACTCCACATCATCCGCTCCGGCTAACCATTGGGGTGGGAGGGTGGCTTCCTCCATTCCCAGACTGAGGATCTGCTGCTGGGGAAGAAGGAGGACCTCTGTCTCTTTCAAACTGCGTAGCTGCTCTGCAGTGGTGGTGAAGTTTTAGGATGGGGGGGCGCCAGACCCCGCCCTTCCTTTTTGGCACCTCCCACTTGGTGAAAATGGGCGTGGTTTCAGTGAGATAGCGGGTGTGGCTCTAAGGTGGTGTGGTTAGCGTCTCAGAGGGAGGGACAGCAGGCCCAGATCCTACACAACAATAGAAATGTGTGTATTCTAGAAAGTTTAACAATCAGCAGATAAAGATACTCCAAACACCTGATGTTAGCACTTCAATCATCCCGGCACCATGGTTGTTGTGGTGTCAGGCTGATTGAAGCACATTATTTCTATTATTACATTGTCAATTACACCATCAATTTTACCAAGTGCTTATTAATTAAACCGGTCATTGTCACCAAAGAGCATCTGTAGTAATCCAAACCTCAATACCTAAATTGTTATAATAGTGCAGCTTTACCTTTGAGATATTATTAGACATTTCATTGCTTGAAAGTTGCTACAAATATATCATCTATTACAGGCAAATGCTGCTGGACACAAGGCTGAATTATACACCAAATAGCTCCATACTGCACTCAATAAAAGTGCTCTAGTGCAATAACTTCAAAATTCATATATAAATTATCAAATTATCGAAGTGCTACAGTGCAAATTGTTTCACATTATTATAACGCTATTAAACAAAAAAATAAAGTACCCTTGTGTATTCCAAATAAATATAAATATTCCAACTGGCTTCATAAAACATAAATTGAACTGATACTGTGAGAAATCCACACTAAAGTGTAATAAACAGATTCCAACAAAGTGCTCCTGTGCCATTAAATATAAATAAACCGAGTCCCAGAAAGTTAATAACTTATTAGGTGAACTATGCAATAAGAATCAACTCCAGCTTCACTGCTGTGCAGCCACCACTACGCATGCACAGTTCAGAATCAGGAATGAGGAATCTCAGGGAGATCACAGCAACCAGGCATGCAGAGAAAGCAGGGACAGGAGGAGTGCAGTCTGTGAGGCTGAAAAGGAGCCATTACAGTGACCTCTGTTATCAAGCCCAAGTAGAGGAAGGGGAGAGCATGAAGGAGGATCAGAGAGGCACCATGCAGTGGTTGGAAGAACATCAGAGACAGTAGCTGGCTGGAGAGGACTTCACCTCCATTATCAAGCACAAGGAGAGGAGAGCGCATGGGAAGGATCAGAGGCTTCTGCTTTGCAGCTACAGGGCTAGAGTTTTGTCAGGGACAGGCTGGAGCCATGTGATATCAAGTGTACTCCCTGGCAGGGCTCTTCTATTTTCTGTTATGTCCAGTGGCGGAACTACCGCCATAGCGACCCACGCGGGCGCTATGGGGCCCGCAGCCGAGTTGGGGGCCTGGTGAGTGGTGTTAGTGGGGGGTGCTGGCCGCTCCGGGTGACACGCTGGAGTAGCGGCAGCCGCCCGCATCACTAACACTGCTCTCTGTAGTGCGGGTGCAGGGACACAGCAGCACGGACCGTAGCCGCCTCCCCCTCCTCTCTGTTTACATCCACAGAGGAGGAGGAGCTTACGCTGGAGGGACACACACGGCACTGTGTATCAGCGCTGAGCGCTGTTCTGAGGTATGGGGGGGGGGGGGGGTCTGCACTGAGTTCGGGCCTGCTGCACTGAGGAGGGTCTGCACTACTGGAGGGCAGTCTCTACTGAGGGGGGTCTACACTACTCGGGGGTCTGCACTGACGGGGTCCTGCACTACTAGGGGGGGTCTACACTACTGAGGGGGTCTGCAATACTGAGGGGGGTCTGCACTGAGGGGGAGTCTACATTACTGTGGGGGGGGGTCTGCACTACTGTGGGGGGAGCCTGCACTACTGAGAGGGAAGTCTGCACTACTGAGGGGGAGCCTGCACTACTGAGGGGGGGTCTGCACTACTGAGGGGGGGTCTGCACTACTGAGGGGGGGTCTGCACTACTGAGGAGGGGTCTGCACTACTGAGGAGGGGTCTGCACTACTGAGGGGAGTCTGTACTGAGAGGGGGTATGCACTACTGAGGGGGGGTCCTGCACTACTGAGGGGGGTCCTGCACTGAGGGGGGTCTACACTACTCGGGGGTCTGCACTGAGGGGGGTCTGCACTGACGGGGTCCTGCACTACTAGGGGGGTCTACACTACTGAGGGGTCTGCAATACTGAGGGGGAGTCTACATTACTGTGGGGGGGTCTGCACTACTGTGGGGGGAGCCTGCACTACTGTGGGGGAAGTCTGCACTACTGAGGGGGAGCCTGCACTACTGAGGGGGAGCCTGCACTACTAGGGGGGCTGCACTACTGAGGGGGGTCTGCATTACTGAGGGGAGGTCTGCACTACTGAGGGGGGTCTGCACTACTAAGGGGGGGGTCTGCACTACCGAGGGGGAGGGTCTGCGCTGAGGGGGGAGTCTGCACTACTGAGGGGGGAGTCTGCACCGCTGGGGGGGTGTCTGCACTGAGGGGGGTGTCTGCACAGAGTGGGGTCTGTAATGGGGGGGTGTCTGCACTACTGAGGGGTGTTTGCACTGAGGGGTGGGCGTCTGCACTACTCGGGGGGGTCTGCACTACTTAGGGGGGAGGTGTCTGCAATGCTGGGGGGTGTCTGCAATGCTGGGGGATGTCTGTAATAAGGGGGGTGTCTGTACTGCTGGGGGGTCCTGCACTGAGTGGGGGTCTGTAATGGAGGGGTGTCTGCACTACTGAGGGGGGAGTCTGCACTACTGAGGGGGTCCTGCACTGAGGTCGGTCTGTACTGAGGGGGTGGTCTGGACTGGGGGGGGTGTCTGCACTGGGAGGTATTTGTACTGCTGGGGTGGTCCTGCACTGAGGGGGGGTCTGTAATGGGGTGGTGTCTGTACTAAGTGGGGTGTCTGTACTTGGGGGGGAACTGTACTAAGGGGGGTGTCTGCACTGCTGGGGGGTCTGTACTACTGAGGGGGGTCTGTACTGCTGGGGGGTCCTGCACTGAAGGGGGGTGTCTGCACTGGGGGGGTCTGTACTAAGGGGTGTCTGCACTGGGGGGGTCTGTACTAAGGGGGGTCTGCACTGAGGTAGGGGGTGTCTGTACTAAGAGGGGTGTCTTTACTGCTGGGGGGTCTGTACTGAGGGGTGTCTGTACTGCTGGGGGGTCTGCACTGTACTGATGGAGGTCAGCAATGTGTGTCCTTCAGGGGCTGCATACAGTATACTGCATACTTTGTTGTTCGAAATGAATATAAGCTGTTGCCTGGGTACTGTGCCACATGGGTGAGGTAATCTGTTGTTCAATGGTATTAGTTAATTTTTTTTTTGGGGGGGGGGCCCATACAACATTTTGCTATGGGGCCCTGTGATTTCTAGTTACGCCCCTGGTTATGTCCAAAGTTAGTGCAGGAGGGAGAGCAAATTTCCAGCTGCCCAGGAAACCTGCAGGTCAGAACAGCAGAGCTCTCTCTATGGGATCTCTCCAGACAGTCAGGGGCAGGCTCAATCGCTCAGACAAAATAAAACCATAAAAAATCCAGCAGCTTTAAAAAGTTTTACAGATACTCCCCCTCCACCCCCCTTCTCCATGGGAGCACAGCATCAGCACTTACCTTGATGACTGTGTGCTCCGCTCCTCTCCTGTGTTCTCCGCTCCTCTCCTGCGGTGTGCTCTACTCCTCTTACTTCCTGTTTCCTCTCTCGGGTGCAATCGGAGAGAGAAGACAGGAAGTGACATCTGAGTCAGATGTCAATCAAACTGCCCGGCCGTAGTAATACATACTACAGCGCCGGGGCGGAAACTACTCAGCGCTTCAGAAAGTGCCCCAAGGCGGGCTAAACGCCCGCAAATGAAGCGCCACGTCTGCAATCTCATGATTGCATTGATGTGGCGGTTCCCATAGTGCACTGTATCCGGAGCTCGAACACAGTGCACTTCCTTAAAGAACTATTTTTTTTTAAAGGACCAGTTTTAAACTTTTTTTTTTTTCTTTTGTGACTACACAGAAGGGGGGGGGGCGCCCGGGCGCCCCCTATGGACGGGCCGCCACTGCTGCTCTGTCACTGTCTCCTAGGTGCATGGATCCTGGCTGGGGAGTGAAGACAATTTGCTCCACTCTGTCTGACTGTTGGGAAGGGAGGACTACAACCTCCTCTCCCTTCTCCCCCTGGATCCTGTTCTGCTGCTGGGAAGTGACCATCTCCTTCTCATCCTGGACCTCCAGAACTGCCACAGGTGTGGGGCAGATGTCTCGAACCCTCTGTCCGGTTGCCAGCACTTCAGCAGGAGAAGTTTGCTTGCAACTCCACAGATGCTGCTGCCAGGAAATCCCATGTCCCTGTCAGTGTTGGAGGAGAAAGGCTGACTACCTCTTCTCTCAGGAAGGCCAAAGCTGCTGTTGGTGCTGGGCAGAGCTCAGTGATTTTTGGCCCTGATGCCAGCTCTTCTGCTGGAGGCTCATTAGGTTGTTTTTCCTCAGTGGAAAAGTCAATTAAATCCCCAGTCTCTAGAACTGGTTTCTGGGGATAGAGGTTCACCATCTCCTGTCCATAGAACGAAGAAGATGTTACCGGTGCTGGGCAGAGGTAAGCAGAGCTCTGCTGTGTTGTCAGCACTTCAGCTTTAGGGCAGGCCATCTCCGGAGTTTCTGCTGCCGATTCTCTGGCATGCTGATGAATGTGTTCTAGTAGTTCCCTGTATGCTCTTTCCAGATGCTGTTCTTTACTTAGCAAATATTCCAGATCAGGTTTAAGCTCTGAGACCCCTACAAGATAGAGTATAGCCTCTCTGTAGTCTAGCAGGTCCTCAAAGGTAGGTTCCCCTTCATCACCACACACAAAAACATTTGTCAGGCTCTCCTACAGAAATCCAGGGCCACCAAAGTCATATCCCTCTGGACAGCATTCTGTTGTCACCCCTAAATATCCCTGCTCTGCATGCCATTGCAGAGCCCGATATCAATTGTCCAGCTCTATCTCCTGCTGGACCAACCTGTCCAACTCAGTCACCCATTGCTCCTGGGCCCACTTTCCCTGGAACGGCATCCGCAAATCCCTGGTCACTGGCCCATTACTCTGGGGTTGGAAAGCACTTGCCCTGCTCTATACCAGCGACTTGGAGGGCTCCAATCCAGAGCCCTACCCCAATCTGCTGCCTGAGCTCCAGGTATTCATCCGCAAACACAGTCCTGGAGTTTGCTGAAAGGACCAACTGTCAGTTGGGGTGACTAAAGTCTGCTTTCCCGATCTTGGATCCCGGTGAAGGTTTGGATGTCTCAGACTTCAGAAAGCATCCCACTGCTTCCACCAATGTGATGGACTCCAGATACGCTGTTGGGTAGCTCCTCAAAGAAGCTGCTTCCCAAGCTCTGGAATAGCAGACAAGGGGATATACCATGAGCATCTGTTACTTTGCCCAAAATGGCCAAAAATAGGCCTCAAGGTAATTTACAATAAAATAACCTTGTCACTTGGACATTGATAGTAAAATAAAAGGTTAACCTTATTTATTGATCTTTTCTTTGTAGATACCTTCCCTGCACTTACCTGCTTCCTGGTTTACCAGAGCCCTTAGAAATGCCTGGTAGCAGTAAGCATGTGTCTTTCTCCCCTTTCTCACGGCCCCTTTAAGAAGAATTTTTGCTCAGCTGTGCAATAACTACTCCTACTACTGCTGAGAGGCAAAGACATTTTAAGGAAACCTTGGGGTCCAGGCATAAACATTACCTACTCAGATCCTGGGACATGGGGAAAAGAAGGTGAAACGGCCAGTGCTTTAATATATGCGGTTACCTCTTTACCGCAAAGTAAGAGGCCATTACTCACTAGTGTGTATTGACACGAAGAGGAAAAACATGTTGATGTTTTGCACATTTGGAATATTTGCACATCAGATAATTTTGCACAGTGAAGCACCTGCACTTTTGGAAAAATGTATGCCGTTTTGCACATGGGAAATATTTAATGTATGATAGATATCGGCAGTTATATATGCTATTTCTCATTCAGAGGACTTTGAAATAATAGACTGGTATTTTTGACAATCACACCTGTCTGTACAGATTGGTGGATTTACATGGACTAAACGTTACCATATCGCTAGAATTACCGTATTTATTGTGTTGATATTTACATTTTTCCTCACGCATGTGAATGAGTTTGCACAGGTGTTGCATGTGAGCACTTTTGGTACACTTGTTTGATATGCAGAGTATATGATGTTAGTATACTATACAGTGACACTACACACTTTATTTGCTGATTTTTGCACGTTTGTGAGTATATGATATTTATTTTTTTACGTTTTATATTTACATTTTTGCACAGAAGTTATGCTTTGCACTGTGCACTTTAATATTGTCTGTTAGGTGTATGCACCACAAGCCATTTTTTGTATCATATGTTCATATGTAAAATGCTACAATTTTCTAGATTTTTTTGAGTATTAACAATTCCACTATATTATACTATTGAATTTATTTTTTACGGTATATTACCTCAGGCTGATAATTCTGTCCAATCTATCCTGACACATTTTTTCTTACACCTTCCACTCATCTTTTGAACAGCACAACATAACTCTCTCCAATACAGTGTAAATTCTAGTGGATATGGCTTGATCCAAAATAGGTGTTTGCAGCAGTTCTTTCCCCCTCCCCCCTCTTCTATATCTCTGTTCTGTACATGGTAGCGCAATAATAATTCCTTATTTTACCAATTAATTAAAAAATTTGTTAAATTAATTAATTGCTGATGAAAAAATAAATTATTATAAACTCATTGAATATAAAAAATGTCCATATAAAGTGTCCAATCCAAAACTGAATAAATACATGCAGACGTGTCAGCAAGATCTCAGTGATATAATCCAACACACTCCCTCTGGAAAGTGCTGTGAGATATAACAAATACCACCACCAATAGAGTCTCTGGCCGCTTACCAGAACTCTAGGCCCCTATTATATGGGACCCAGAAGCGCAAAGAAAATCATCAGGGTTGACACTCAGGATGGCAGAAATACGATCGCTCACTTTCAGCAACAGGATACCAGGCAACAAAAAGCCATTTCACATATAAAAAAGAGAATGCTTGCATAGCATAAAAACCTTTTAAATTATTACACTCACATTATAATACAATGGCCATAAGAACACACACGAGCCGGCTGGCTCTCAACTACCGCCTGTTGCTTCCGGGACTGGCGTAAAACGCGGTGACATCAGCACGCCGCTCCTCCTTACATGTTTTGTCCCTCCGAAGACGTGGTCACGGGATACGGACGGCATCCTGACGCACCGCTTAAATATCAACACAGCTAATCCAAGCCTCAGTCTGAGTCCCATACAGCTCCTACTTCCGCCATCTTAAATATGGGAAAAAGCTAAAATTAAAAACAATCACTGCACAAATACTATAAAATAACAAAATTTTAAACAGGGGAAAAATTCTTATAACCTCAACCCCATCATATCTACCCAAAGAAGAGAGAAAATCACATACATAGTAAACAGAACGGGGTATAATAAAAAGGCATTTTATGCCAACACTAATACAACCCCAATATGGATAATGCCAATATAATTGAACCCCTAAGATAAATGTATATATTGGAGTTCAACTAATACAAAAAGCATTAGTGAAATTACTAAATCAACAAATGCTTACCAAATATTATATATTAAATGGAGAGCACTTAAATAACCCCAATATAAAAAGCGAAGATAAAATTGCCAAATATGGGGAATATTTACCAAATGTTATCATTACGTAAAAAATATTTAGTTCACTTTACTTCATAATCCCCATATATCCAAATTGGCAGTCACCTATCCGGGCTTCAGACTGAGTTTACAACAACAAAAATAATAAAATAATCATGTATTTAAAATACATGTCACCTAAACACACTCACAGTGACTAGAAATTATCAATAAAGGCATTTACACCCACCTCAATATTTAAACCAAAGGGGGTGTAACACTTTACTTTATGCACCCATGTAATTTCTAATCTAAAAATACTTCTGACCAAATGAGTACCCCTCCAATGGGGTCTATATTTATCAATGCCCAAAAATACGGTATTAGAGGGATCCCTATTATGCACCGTGAGGTAATGTTTTGATACCAAATGTTTGGTGTAACCTCTATGTATATTCCCAATATGTTCATTGAGGCGCACCTGCAATGGACGTTTGGTACAGCCCACATACTGAAGGCCACAAGGGCACTGCAGCATGTACACCACTCCTTCAGTCGCACAGGTAATGAACAGCTCAATGTTATAGGTCAGTGATGGCGAACCTTGGCACCCCTGATGTTTTGTAACTACATTTCCCATGATCCTCATGCACTCTAAAGTGTATTTGAGCATCATGGGAAATGTAGTTCCAAAACATCTGGGGTGCCAAGGTTCGCCATCACTGTTATAGGTCTTACTTCTTCTAGTATGACACCCATTGATGGCACTGGTAATAACCCGTAAGTTCCATGAAAAAAGTAGGTTTTGTAATCGGGGGATTCGGGACGTTAGGAGCTAACTTATCTCTTAAATATGGTGCACCCCTGGAAACCATCTGAGGCCTATCAGGCAAAATAGACTTCAGGACAGAATAATTTTTAAGAATATGCCAATGTTTATTTATTATGTGTTTGACTCTAGAATATTGGCATGAATAACTTTTAATGAATGGATTTTGAAAAGATTCATTCCTATGACCTCCTGTTTTCTCAACAGGTCAGCTCTATTTGGACGCCCAACCTGATCAAGAATGTCAGCAAGGGACTCAGATGAGTAACCCTTATTAAGGATGACTATGCCACCCCCCTTGTCCGCCAAACTAATAACCAGATTTTTATTTGCACAGAGGGACTCAATCCCTGCATCAGTATCCTTCTTATTTCTAGTTGTTTTAATGTGCATATCCTCTAGGTCCTTAAGAGCCAGGTCTTTAAATACTCTCAAGCATGGAGCGAGATGTCCAGGGGGATTAAACAGGGATGCATTAGACAAACCTGAATGTAAAAAGTTTTTTTTTTCATCTGGAGGAATGAAGGAGGGGCTTTCTTAGCTAAGCACACCCTCGTGCTGGTATGGCTGACCTGAGGGCAGATGGATTCCAAGAGGTAAATGCTACATGAATCATCTGCCCTTACTCAAGATGACTGCGGCTAGAAATGTTTGGGGAGTTTTTAGGGGCATGAAGACATAGATGGATGGCTGAGTTTGCTTTGAATATTAAAGATGAATTAAATAGCATTTTTAGTTTGTAGTGCATAGATATAGTTTAGTTCCACTTTAATGGCCAATAAGGCTATCCATCATAGGGTCTATTAGAAAGACATAGGAGAGGCAGGTCAGATGTTAGCACCTTGAAGAAAAGTCATATTCCATTGCATTGCATATTAAATGCAATTTAAATTGCATATTACTGTTACCTGAGACTTTAGACGCCCAAGGTGCTAAAAAGGACATCTACGTGTATTTGTGCATGTCTGGTAAGGTGCATTCATTGTGGTGCCAAAGTTCATTAGGTTCCCTTAACCACTTCAGCCCCAGAAGCATTTACCCCCTTAATGACCAGGCCATTTTTTGAGGCACTTCTTCGATTTACCTGACAATTGCGAGGTCATGCGACATTGTACCTAAACAAAATTGATATCCTTTTTTTCCCACCAATAGAGCTTTCTTTTGGTGGTATTTGATCACCTCTGCAGTATTTATTTTTTGCGCTATAAACAACAAATACCAACAATTTCGAAAAAAAAAAAACAACATTTTTTTTTACTTTTTACTATAATAAATATCCCAAAAAAAAAAAAATATATAAAAAAAATGTCTTCATCAGTTTAGGCCAATATGTATTCTTCTACAAATTTTTGGTAAAAAAACAAATCGCAATACGTGTATATTGATTGGTTTGCACAAAAGTTATAGCATCTACAAAATAGGGGATATATTTATGGCATTTTTATTATAATTTTTTTTTTTTACTAGTAATGCCGGTGATCAGTGATTAGCGGGACTGTGACATTACAGCAGAGTGATCAGACACTTTTGAGTTAAAAATAGTCACTGATCACTGATCAATGTATAAATGACATTGTCAGGGAATGGGTTAACACTAGGGGCGATCAAGGGGTTAAGTGTTGCCTAGGTAGGTGTTTCTAACTGTGGGGGCAGTGTAGTGACTGGAGAAGGAGACAGATCGCTGTTCCTGATCTGTTCCCTATAGCCAATAAAGGGACAGATGTACACCTACGGCGATTCGCACAGCCAAGCCAACCTGGTCGGCATGGGGTTAATGAAATTAAATTTTCCACAAATCCAACATGAGTGCAGTATTACAATTTAATTTTCCAGTGCATTTTATAAACCTCAGCACTTTTTGCAGTCAGATGGTAAAGCCTGAGTCATCTGGTTATAGACTCTGATCATAAAACTTGATGACGTCTTTTTCTTTCCTTGATCCCGACCTCATCCGTTCACATATCCAAGCAATTCACATCTTAAGCTCTAATATATGATCAACAGGTAGACGATGAGTGACACCACGCCAGTATTTTCCATCTGTTTTCTGCTGATAACATAATCCAAGGGGCTGATGGGTAATGTCCTCAAATGCTTCAAACTCTGCAGCCTAATCTACTTGCAAGGAGGAAAGGAACAGCCTGAAGCATACATTGTTATTCGATAGGAATAATTGAGCACATACACCTCTTACACAGGCACAGTAGGGAGGTTTTCACTGAGCAATCTTCCCAGTGTGATGAATGATTCGCACATTGTAGCAATCAGGCACCATTTTTTCCAGGCAATGCACAGAGGTTATTGTACACGGGAAAGCTTTGTCTTGGCAGATTAATAAAATCTACATCTTGTAAGAACTGTAAAAATATCTGGAATGGGCAATGGTCTGAAAAATAAAATCCTTCAACATCAGCATTTGGTTTTATTTCAGTGTATACTGGCTTCTGCAGAGCTCCAAAAATATATACAATCATTTTATAGTCCTGCTATGTATTTATTTAAAAATCATAAGGTGTAATTGTATTTACCGCTATTACAGATATCTGAAATGTCTCCATTAAAGTGATTGTAAACACTTATACGGTATATACCCTGGGACATGCTCCACACCCCCCTCCAGCACGCAGCCTGTGTTTGACAGCCTCAACTGTGCATGTTTCCCTAAGAGAGTGTGTAGAGGTGGGGGGTGTGTCCATTCCTTCCACTCAAGTCTCAGATTACACTGTACTAGATTACGCTCCCTATTCTGTGCAATGTGTGACATCAGATCCCCATCCCCTGCCTTCTGGAGCCGAGAAATAACATTTGTGCACTTTGAATGGGTCTAAAGAAGAAGGCTGCATATAGCAGGTAAACGTATATAGGAGCATATGTTTCATCTTTGTGTATCACTTTACTAAGTGACACACAGGGATGAAACATATCCTCCTACATAAATTGTACCTGTTCATCTGCAGCCTCTTCTTTAGAGCCATTCAAAGTGCACAAATGTTATTTCTCAGCTCCAGAAAGCAGGGGGTGGAGATATAATGTCACACATTGCACAGAACAGGAGCGTAATCTCATAGAGTGTAATCCGAGACTTGAGTGGAAGGAATAGACACAACACCCCCCCCCCCCCCACACACACACACACACACACACACACACACACACACACACACACACACACACACACACACACACACACACACACACACACACACACACACACACACACACACACAGTCTCTTAGTAAGGCTCAATTCACATTGGTGCATACCTCCCAACATTTTGACATGGAAATGAGGGACACCTACTAACAAACATATGAAGGCATGGGACACGCCCCTGTCACACCCCCTTAACCACTTACAGACCGGACCATTTTGCTGGTCAAAGACCAGACCACTTTTTGCGATTCGGCACTGCGTCGCTTTAACTGACAATTGCGCGGTCGTGCGACGTGGCTCCCAAACAAAATTGACGTCCTTTTTTCCCCACAAATAGAGCTTTCTTTTGGTGGTATTTGATCACCCCTGCGGTTTTTATTTTTTGCGCTATAAACAAAAATAGAGCAACAATTTTGAAAAAAACACATTATTTTTTACTTTTTGTTATAATAAATATCCCCCAAAAATATATAAAAAAAATTATTTTCCCTCAGTTTAGGCCGATACGTATTCTTCTACATATTTTTGGTAAAAAAAATCGCAATAAGTGATTATTGATTGGTTTGCGCAAAAGTTATAGCGTTTACAAAATAGGGATAGTTTTATAGCATTTTTATATATGTAGAAGAGGAGGGTATGGGCATATAGTACAGTGTGCTTTTTTTGGACAAGGAAGTGAGCCAAATGAAGAAAGAAGGTCTGTGTGCTCGATTTAAAAAATTGTTTCTACACATATACATGGTCTACTGGTCACATGTGTTGAATTCCTCCGAGATCCATGCCTTATTCATTTTTAGAAATTTGAGGTAGTTAACACTGTCGTGAGCTAGGCGAGTACGCTTATCGGTCACGATCCCCCCTGCTGCGCTGAACGTCCTTTCGGACAGGACACTGGACGAGGGGCAAGCCAACAGTTCGATTGCAAATTGGGCAAGCTCTGGCCAGAGGTCAAGCCTGCCCACCCAGTAGTCCAGGGTTTCATCACTCCTCAGAGCGTCCACATCGGCCGTTAACCCGATGTAGTCGGACACCTGACGGTCTAGGCGTTCCCTGATGCTGGATCCGGATGACACCTGTCGATGGGTCGGCTGAAACAATGACCTCATATCCGAAGTCACCAACACATCTTCAAACCGGCCTCTTCTTGCAGGCGCTGTTGGATTGGTACCCGCAACTCCTTCTCTGGGAGTGGGAATTGCTCCTCTGCCAGCGCACGCAAAAGCAGAATGCAGCATTTCTCGAAGCAAGGCCTGGAAGTGCTGCATTCTGACAGCCCTCTGTAACGGCGGTAGCATTTCCGCCATTTTGTGTTTGTACCGGGGGTCTAAGTACGTTGCCACCCAGTACTGGTCCTTGACCCTTATGCTTTTTATACGGGGGTCCCTATTAAAACACTGGAGCATGAAGGCCCCCATTTTTTCTAAACTGGAAGCGGTGTGGTGGCCTGGCTCCTGCTCATCATCCAGGATAATGTCGTCCTCTTCATTCTCCTCTCCCCATCAACGCACAACAACAGGGGTCCCAGAAAGGTTTAAAGCATGCTCTTCTTGCTCCTCCTCATCCGCCCCGGCACCATCCTCCTCTGACTCCTCTTCAGACTCCTGTTGTTGACTTGTCTCAGATAGAGTAGCCCCCCCTGGGAATTCATCCAGCATTGCGACTTCCTCATCTTCCCGCTCCTGCTCCTCCACAGCTTGATCAATGACACGCCGCAATGCATGCTCCATAAAGAAGGCATACGGTACCATGTCACTGATGGTGCCATGGCTGCGACTGACCAGTTTGGTGATCTCCTCAAATGGCCGCAGAAGTCTGCATGCGTCGCGCATGAGCAGTCACTGGCGCAGTGAAAAAAAACCCAGCTCCCCAGAACCTGTTCTACCACAGAGTTCATACAGGTAGACGTTAACTGCACGTTTCTGCTGGAGCAGCCTATCAAGCATATAGAAGGTTGAGTTCCATCGCGTCGGACAATCGCAAATAAGACGTCTGACCGGCAGATTGTGTCGCCGCTGAATGTCAGCAAGGCGAGCCATGGCCGTGTAAGATCTTCTAAAATGGGCCAAGATTTTCCTTGTCTGCCGCAAGATGTCCTGGACCCCAGGGTATTTGACAACGAATCGCTGCACGACCAAGTTTAAGGCGTGTGCCATGCATGGCACGTGCGTGATCTTGCCCTGTTTCAATGCGCTAAGCAGATTGGCACCGTTGTCACACACCACTTTACCAACTGTCAAATTTAGCGGTGTTAGCCACTTATCTGCCTGTGAACGCAAAGCTGAAAGGAGTGGCGGGCCAGTGGGGCTCTTGGCTTCCAGGCACAACAGACGCAGCACGGCATGGCAACGTCTCACCTGGCATGTTGAATAGGTTCTGGGGAGCTTGGGCGGCGCAGCGGAAGAGACGCTAGCAGCGGAAAAGGAGGAGTCAGCCGAGGAGGAGAGGGAGGAGGATGGAGTAGGAGGAGGAGGAGGAGAAGAAGAGCCAGGCCTGCATGAAATCCGTGGCGGTAAAACCAAATCTACACGGGTGCCACGGGTTACATGCTTGACAGCCGTCAGAAGGTTCACCCAGTGGGCAGTAAAAGTGATATACCTTCCCTGCCCGTGTTTGCTAGACCACGTGTCTGTGGTCAGATGTAACTTGGCACCGACACTGTGTGCCAGAGATACATTCACTTGCCGCTGAACATGGCCATATAGCTCTGGGATGCCCTTCTGTGAGAAATACTTCCTTCCTAGGACCTTCCATTGTGGTGTTCCAATGGCCACAAATTTTCGAAAGGCCTCTGAGTCCACCAGTTTATATGGCAGTAGTTGGGTTATCCGGCGTCATCATTTTTTTACGCTCGAACATTAGGCCCACGGAAGCCTGCCTTTTTGCAGAAAAACGTGAGCTTGGTGTGATGGAAGGTGGAGTGGAGGACAATTGTGAGGAGAGAGGAGAAGGAGAAGTAGAAGATGAGGCTGGACGGTGAGAGCCTGGAGTGTGGCTTTGTGTGTTCCGTTGCTCCAACTGGGCTCGGTGATGGCTGCGCCGCGACTAATACGTTGACTGCAAAGATTGCAGATGGCAACGCTATTGACAGCAGTGGACACGTTAAAAAAAGCCCACACTGCGGAGCCATGTGCCGGTATCCTGGGAGCGCCAGATGTGACCGCACATGGTCGATGACTCGCTCCTGATACATTAGCAGTCTGCTTTGTCCCTCCTGTGCAATGTAAGTTATTCCTGCTTCTCCTCCCTATCTGCTGGTCCATATCTCCCTCTGAACTCCTCTCCTCTTCCTCTCTTGTGGGCACCCACGTGACATCACTAGACACGTCATCATCGACGTCACCTTCCCCACCGCTATAAGTAGAGATCTCGGAGTAGGCAGCAACACCGAGGACCAACCTCCTCCTTGGGCTGATCTGGGTACTTTCGTCAGACTGCTGAGTAGCGGTTGTTGCTACCTCCTCTTCCTGATCCAATACCAAGAGTGGCTGTGCATCAGAAATGTCTTGATATGGATCGGAAAATAATTCCTGTGACTCAAGCGGAAGGTATGTGGTGGTGGTGGTGTTTTTGGTGGTAGTGTCTTTGGGGGTGCACATAGCAGAGAGTGAAGAAGAGGGTGCAGATCGAGAGGATGAGGAGGGTGCAGAAGAGTAAGGCTGAGTGAGCCACTCAACTAAGTCTGGTGCGTCCTTTAAAGTAATTGAACGCACCTTCTGCAACTTCCCACTTTGGCTCAAGCCTGTTGCTCCTGCCCTACCCCTACCACCCCTGCGGAAGGGCCTGCCTCTTCCTCTGCCTGTCATTTTTTAAATGACCCTGTGACAAAACTCTCAGTCCCTATACTGATGAAGGACTGCTGCAGTATAGGGCAGCGGTCAGCAGTAGTGCACCTCAACCTTATGTATTGTGGACCTATACCAGTCCTTACGGAATAGCAGACTGTACCTCACTCAACCCTATGTATTGTAGCACCCTACAGCAGGTTACCAGTTCTTATAAGGACCTTTGTGGAACAAGTAGGTTGTGTGGGAGTGATTAGCAGACTGCTGTACGTCAGTCCCTATAATGATGAAGGACTGCTGCAGTATAGGGCAGCGGTCAGCAGTAGTGCACCTCAACCCTATGTATTGTGGACCTATACCAGTCCTTATAGAATAGCAGACTGTACCTCACTCAACCCTATGTACTGTAGCACCCTAGACATTATAAGGACCTTTGTGGAACAAGTAGGTTGTGACTGATTAGCAGACTGCAGCAGAAGGGCAGCAGTCAAGTATAATATTCTTTCTATATTTGGAATAAAGAATATTATACGTGTACAAGCCTATTACCATACCACTGATACCAGTCCTGAAAAGAACCTTTGTGGACCTAATATAGTAACAGCTACTGATTAAACTGACCCTCACTGCCTCACACACAGCTTCCTGCCTGTCCCTATATAAACTGACAAAACAGAGGCTGCTGGAACAATAACTGGAATAGCACTTTTGTGGACCTGATAGTAACAGCTAATGACTAAACTGACTGTCCCTGCAGCACACACCGTCCTGTCCCTTTCTCTAAACTGACAAAAGACATTCAGGCTGCTGCAACAGGCTGCTGCAACAATCACTCACTAGCACAGCACTGCCTCAAACCTATATCCTGAACTACACCTAACACCTATACCAGTCCTGAAAAGAACTTTTGTGTACCAAATAGCTAACGATTTGGGTCACTGCAATCTCTCCCTGCTCCACACAGCAACCTCTCCTTATAGTGACAGAAGATAGAATGTAAAATGGCCGCCGGATCGGGTGTATTTATAAGTTAGGGGGAATGTCCAAAGGTCCATGTGCTGTAATGTCTCAATTGGCTGTCCTGTACCCCATGATGGATGTGTCATCATAGGTCAAAGTTCTTTTACACAGAAAACACGGAAGTCCGCCGGGTGAATGGCGGCAATAGTCTGTTGATCGGGCGGACGGCGAACAGCCGAAATTCGCAGCGAAACGACCGCCGGGCAAACCGTTCAGCCATCACTAGCCAGGACCTCTCAGTCATGTCGCAGACCGGCAGTGATAACCTCACACCTCACACCTGCCCCTCTGTCACCCTCTACAAGCTCAAAGAGTGGCAGCCTGCATTCCCTCTGCACTTGGACCATTCCCAAGATCATAGCAGAGCTTAGACGCAAGTCCATCCCCTACCCTGCTACGGCCAGGAAGGCAGAGCTATCCAGGCTACTCTTCCCACTGACAGCTGCTACAGGACCCAGCGCAGTCCATATCCAGGGCCATCTCCCAGCTGCACTCCATGGTACCCCCAAAGCACCTTGTCCCCATGTTGATTAGGACAAGTGCCTCATCCCCACAACCCTGGCCGGTGGTTGTGGGGGTCTGTGGGCAGGGGGCTTATCAGAATCTGGAAGCCCCCTTTAACAAGGGAACCCCCAGATCCCAGCCTCCCCCCTGTGTGAAATGGTAAGGGACTACCATTTCACCAAAAAAGTGACAAAAGTGTTAAAAATGACAAGAGACAGTTTTTGACAATTCCTTTATTAAAGTCTTCTTCTAGTCTTCTTCCTTCTTCTTTCCTTCATCCTTCGGTTTCTTCCTCTATCTTCTTCTTCCTTCATCTTCTTCTTCCTCCGATCCTCTGCTTCTTGCTCTGGTATTCTCCTCCGGCATCTTCCTCCACGGCGTCTCTTCTTCCCCGCTTCATTCTCGGGCTGCTCCGCAACAATGGGAGGCTCCCGCTGTGTGACGCTTCTCTTCTTCTGACAGTTCTTATATAACGGAGGGCGGGGACACCCAGTGACCCTGCCCCCTCTGATGCATGGTTCCGTTATATAAGTGTCAGAAGAAGAGAAGCGTCACACTGCGGGAGCCTCCCATTTCACGGAGCGGCCCGAGAAGGAAGCACGGAAAAAGAGACGCCGTGGAGGAAGATGCCAGACGAGAACACCCAAAACACCCTCCCAATGTTGAGAGTATGTGGCCTGGTACGGTTCAGGGGGGGGGGGTGCTCTCTCATCGCCCCTCTTTTGGATTTTGGTTTGGATTTTGAGGGGCACCCCAACGACATTTTTTTTTTGGCGCAGGATTCCCCTTAAAATCCATGCCAGATCTGAATGGCCTGGTATGGATTTTGAGGGGGACCCTCACACCATTTTTTTTTGGGCGCGCGATCGTCTCACGGAGAGGAAGAGTGGGGAGATGCTAATGTAAACAAGCATCTCCCCGTTCTGCCTAGTGGCAATGTCACTGATCTCTGCTCCCTGTGATCGGGAGCAGAGATCAGTGACATGTCACATGTAGCCACGCCCCCCCTACAGTTAGAATCACTCCCCAGGACACACTTAACCCCTACACTGCCCCCTAGTGGTTAACCCCTTCACTGCCAGTGTCATTTACACAGGATCAGTGCATTTGTATAGCACTGATTGCTGTATAAATGACAATCGTTCCAAAAATGTGTCAAAAATGTCCGATGTGTCCGCCATAATGTCGCAGTCACAATAAAAATCGCTGATCACCGCCATTACTAGTAAAAAAAAATATTAATAAAAATGCTATAAAACGATCTCCTATTTTGTAAACGCTATAACTTTTGCGCAAACCAAACAATAAACGCTTATTGCAATTTTTGTTTTACCAAACATATGTAGAAGAATATGTATCAGCCTAAACTGAGAAAAAAAATATTTTTTTATATATTTTTGGGGGGTATTTATTATAGCAAAATGTAAAAAAGAATACTTTTTTTTTGTTCAAAATACGTTAGATTTAACGAAACATAATATGCCTTTTTTGGTTTGTTTTATGCCGTGTTTGAGTTGCATTTTCCCCATATCACTTCCCGCTGTTCTGATGATATGATTTTCGTGGGATTTCTATTTTGACTTTAGAAGTTCTCAGGCCAGGGTTTACAGAATTGCATAACAAGGGAAATCACATTATATTCTGACCTCAGCACGATTCAACCCCATAGACTTCTGTGTTATCCCACAGAAATCACATCAGCATTGATAAGAAGTATTCCTGTGTGACTTTACTTTCTTAAAACCTCTCCTCCCTGGTCATCATCGTTGCTGCCAGTGTCATTAGTACTGTGACAGTTCATATTTATTAGCACTCATCACTGTATTAGTGTCCATGTTGATTTCAGTGTCAGTAAGTTCCCACCCAGTGTCAGTTAGTGTCAGATTGCTCTATCACAGTCCCACTGTAAGTTGTTGATCACCACCATTACTAGTATGAAAAAAATACATGAATAAAAAATTCCAGAATATATAGCATGATTTGTAGATGCTATAACTTTCACACAAGGCAATTAATATAATACACATATTTGGATTTTTTTTTTAACAAAGACATGTAGTAGAATACATTTTTACCTAAAGTTATGATGAGATTTGATTTCATTTTTTTTTATTAGATATGTTTTATAATAGACCTTCCTCTTTTAGCAGATGATCAAAGCTCGCCACAGCGCCTAGAGACGTTTCAGTTCACATTGTGCGCTATACAAGTATTTCATTCATTCATTCATAGAAAGTAAAAAAAATGTTTTTTCAAAATTTGCGGTCTTCTTTTCGTTCATATAATACAAATTAAAAAAAAAACTGTGGTGATCAAATACCATCAAAAGACTGATTAAACAATTGCCAGTTAACCACTTTCAGACCGGACCATTTTGCTGGTAAATGACCAGAGGTCTTTTTACACTTTGGCACTGCGCTGCTTTAACTGGTAATTGCGCGGTCATGCAATGTTGTACCCAAACAAAATTTGCGTACTTTTCTTCCCACAAATAGAGCTTTCTTTTGATGGTATTTGATTGCCTCTGCGATTTTTATTTTTTGCGATATAAACGTAAAAAGACCGCAAATTTTGAAAAAAAATGATATTTTCTACTTTTTGTTATTAGAAAAATCCAATAAACTCAATTTTAGTCATACATTTAGGCCAAAATGTATTCAGCCACATGTCTTTGGTAAAAAAAAAGTCAATAATTGTATATTTATTGGTTTGCGCAAAAGTTGTCACATCTACAAACTAAGGTACGTTTTCTGGAATTTACGCAGCTTTTAGTTTACGACTGCCTATCTCATTTCTTGAGGTGCTAAAATGGCAGGGCAGTACAAAACCCCCCCAAATGACCCCATTTTGGAAAGTAGACCCCCTAAGGAAATTGATAAGAGGCATGTTGAGCCCATTGAATATTTTATTTTTTTGCCTCAAGCGATTGAATAATGACAAAAAAAAAATTTTTTTTTTTTTTTTACACAAAGTTGTCACTAAATGATATATTGCTCACACATGCTATGGGCGTATGTGAAATGACACCCCAAAATAAATTCTGCTGCTTCTCCTGAGTATGGGGATACCACATATGTGGGACTTTTTGGGAGCCTAGCCGCGTACGGGGCCCCGAAAACCAAGCACCGCCTTCAGGCTTTCTAAGGGCATAAATTTTTGAGTTCACTTCTCACTACCTATTACAGTTTTGAAGGCCATAAAATGCCAAGATGGCACAAAACCCCCACAAATGACCCCATTTTAGAAAGTAGACACCCCAAGCTATTTGCTGAGAGGCATGTTGAGTTCATGGAATATTTTATATTTTGCCAGAAGTTGCGGGAAAATTACAAACTTTTTTTTTTTTTTTTTTTTTTTAACAAAGTTGTCACTAAATGATATATTGCTCATGCATGCCATGGGCATATGTGAAATGACACCCCAAAATAAATTCTGCTGCTTCTCCTGAGTACGAGGATACCACATATGTGGGACTTTTTGGGAGCCTAGCCGCGTACGGGGCCCCGAAAACCAAGCACCGCCTTCAGGCTTTCTAAGGGCGTAAATTTTTGAGTTCACTTCTCACTACCTATTACAGTTTTGAAGGCCATAAAATGCCAAGATGGCACAAAACCCCCACAAATGACCCCATTTTAGAAAGTAGACACCCCAAGCTATTTGCTGAGAGGCATGTTGAGTCCATGGAATATTTTATATTTTGCCACAAGTTGCGGGAAAATTACAAACTTTTTTTTTTTTTTTTTTTTTTCACAAAGTTGTCACTAAATGATATATTGCTCACGCATGCCATGGGCATATGTGAAATGACACCCCAAAATAAATTCTGCTGCTTCTCCTGAGTACGGGGATACCACATATGTGGGACTTTTTGGGAGCCTAGCCGCGTACGGGGCCCCGAAAACCAAGCACCGCCTTCAGGCTTTCTAAGGGCGTTACAGTTTTGAAGGCCATAAAATGCCAAGATGGCACAAACCCCCCCCCAAATGACCCCATTTTGGAAAGTAGACACCCCTAAATTTAGGGGTACACTAGTGAGACTAGGTAATAAATGGCGGGTGCCCTGAAACTATAAAAAAATAACTAACCAACCAGCGTCACCTGTAACAGTTATATGGTGATCACTGGTGAAAGGGTTAACTAGGGGGCAATTAGGGGGCTTTATGCGGTAGTATATGGGGGTCCCTGGCGCTATAAAAAGCTGCAGCGAACCTAAATACCTACCTGCCTAACTAGCGTCACCTGTGACACTAATACAGCGATCAGAAAAACGATCGCTTATTAGGCTGGGTTCACACTGGAGCGATGCGGGAACGCCACGAATGCGCGGCGGGTTCCCGCATCGCATGCCTCCCGGCGGCAGTTCACACTGCCCTATGCGAACTGCTGGGAGTGTCAGTGAAATGTTACTGACACCCCCAGATCAGTTCGCATATCGCAGTGCGATCTGCAAACTCGGATCGCATGGTGTGAACACCCATGCGATCCGATTCTGCTGCGGGCCAAAAAAAGGGTCCCGTGCGAATTTGCGGCGGGTGCGGCGAATGGCTGAACTCGAATCGCACAGAGATCGGATGTGATTTGCACTGCAGTGCGGTGCGAATCACATCCGTTCTCATAAACCGCTGCAATGTGAACCCAGCCTTAGTGACACTGGCGACGGGGGGTGATCACGGGGTTAAACCTTTATTGGGGGGGTTAGGGGGGTACCTTAGAACTAAAGGGGGCTAACCCTAACTGCCCTAACAGTTATTAGTCACAAATGACACCCGCCGGGTGATCAGGGGGTTAAACCTTTATTAGGTAATAAATGGCGGGTGCCCTGAAACTATAAAAAAATAACTAACCAACCAGCGTCACCTGTAACAGTTATATGGTGATCACTGGTGAAAGGGTTAACTAGGGGGCAATCAGGGGGCTTTATGCGGTAGTATATGGGGGTCCCTGGCGCTATAAAAAGCTGCGGCGAACCTAAATACCTACCTGCCTAACTAGCGTCACCTGTGACACTAATACGGCGATCAGAAAAATGATCGCTTATTAGGCTGGGTTCACACTGGAGCGATGCGGAAACGCCGCGAATCCGCGGCGGGTTCCCGCATCGCATGCCTCCCGGCGGCAGTTCACACTGCCCTATGCGAACTGCTGGGAGTGTCAGTGAAATGTTACTGACACCCCCAGATCAGTTCGCATATCGCAGTGCGATCTGCAAACTCGGATCGCATGGTGTGAACACCCATGCGATCCGATTCTGCTGCGGGCCAAAAAAAGGGTCCCGTGCGAATTTGCGGCGGGTGCGGCGGGTGTGGCGGGTGCGGCGGGTGCGGCGAATGGCTGAACTCGAATCGCACAGAGATCGGATGTGATTTGCACTGCAGTGCGGTGCGAATCACATTCGTTCTCATAAACCGCTGCAATGTGAACCCAGCCTTAGTGACACTGGCGACGGGGGGTGATCACGGGGTTAAACCTTTATTGGGGGGGTTAGGGGGGTACATTAGAACTAAAGGGGGCTAACTCTAACTGCCCTAACAGTTATTACAGTCACAAATGACACCAATGCAAAAAAAAAAAAAAAAAAAAAAAAAAATGACATTGGTGTCACTGTGACTGGGGGGCAGGGGTAATTGGGGGGGTGATCGGGGGGTAAAGGGGGGGTGTGAGTGTGCCTGGCATGTTCTACTGTGTGTGTAGAGTGTTGGTGCAACTCACCGATCCGCTCTCCTCCGTGTCGGAACGAAAAATACCGACACGGAGGAGAGAATACATCACTTCCTCTCCTGTGTTTACATTACAGGAGAGGAAGTGATGTCACCGGGGATTTCTATTCGTCGGGAGCGATCGCGAGGGGGTGGCCATGAATGAATGGCCGTCCCCTCGTCCGGGATCGCTCCCGTACGAATACCGACCGCCGCGGGAGGCAAGGGACGTACATGTATGTCCTTATGCCTGCCCGTGCCATTGTACCGATGTACATCGGCGTGCGGCGGTCGGCAACTGGTTAAAGTAGTGCAGTATCGAATAGCAAAAAATGCTCTGGTAATAAAAAGGGAAAAACTTCTGGAGCTTAAGTGGTTAAGGAATATTGGCAGCCCATACAAAATAAATAGGCCCCCGTATTGCAACACACATTAATGCAAAAAAGTCTGCACGTGTAATATAAATACTGTCAGATGTTCGAAGAAGAATTTTTACTCTTAAACTTTTTACTAGTGATTTTTCCTTGTACTGAAGGATCTTAGTCATGGGACTTTGCCAGATCTAAATTAGTCCCCAGGAAGGATGTGCTGGAACCAGAGAAAGTCCAGAGAAGGGCAGCAAAGTTAATCAAGGGACTTGAGGATCTCAGCTATGGGGAAAGACTGCAAGCATTGAACTTATTCTCTCTGGAGAAGAGACGCTTGAGAAGGGGATATGATTTCAATGTACAAATATCACACTGGTGACCCCACAATAGGGATAAAACTCTTCTGCAGAATTAAAAAAAAACACATGGACATTCACTACAATTAGAAGAGAAGTGGTTTAAACCTTAAACTGCGTAGAGGGTTCTTTACTGTAAGAGCGGCAAGGATGTGGAATTCCCTTCCACAGACAGTGGTTTCAGCAAGGAGCATCGATAATATCAAAAAAATATTAGATAAGCACCTGAACGACAACTTACAGGGATATACAATGTAATACTGACATATAATCACACACACAGGTTGGATTTGATGGTCTTTTTTCAACCTCACCTACTATGTAACTATGCAACTATGGAAAGGAAAATGAGTCTTAATTTAGATTTATTTCTTTTTATTTCAGACAAAATTTCAATTTTCATTCTTTAAACTGGCAATGTAATATCATTATTTGGCATTGGAGGGCAGCAGTGCATCAGTTATAATAACCACACCTGGGATCTTAGATTTTCACATTCTTTAAATTGAAAATATCTGAAATACCAGAAGATTGAAGTTTTGTATTGTAAAGAGATAGATAGATAGATAGATAGATAGACAGACAGACAGACAGACAGACAGATAGACAGATAGATAGACAGATAGACAGATAGATAGATAGATAGATAGATAGATAGATAGATAGATAGATAGATAGATAGATAGATAGATAGATAGATAGATAGATAGATAGATAGATAGATAGATAGATAGATAAGATAGATAGATATGGATAGATAGATAGATAGATAGATAGATAGATAGATAGATAGATAGATAGATAGATAGATAGATAGATATAGTATTTGACTAAATTGTTTAACTTTTCCCTATATTAGAGCTTATAATAAGTCTTAATTGTAGGTACCTTCAAAACCCTCTAAACCTGGAAATTGAGTTGTCAGCTCCGGCCGATGATGTCACTTGCACGGGCACAGTACATTGTGCATTTCAAGAGGGAGTAAACCCTGATGGGTTTTACTTCCTCTTTATTTATCTGCAAAGGTAAAGCATAATGGGCTACTATGCAATAGAGTTGCACAATTAATCGTTAAAAAATCATGATCTCGATTCACCCCCTCTGACGATCTCTCCTGCAGAGGTTGCCGATTCTTTCATATAAGCAAGTGGAGAATCTATCTGCTTACTCAGCTGTCAAAAGAAAACATCCATTCCTCAGGGCATGGCAACCACTGATAACAAACAATTAACCCTCCAGGTTCAACACCCAACTTCTTTCAATTTAGCGGCATCTGGATGCACCCCTCATGGACTCTTCCCCCTCTTCTTCCCTCCATTCTTTTCTTCTTTTTCTTCCTGTAGGTCCTCCCCCCTATGACCTGCAGTCTACCTATATCCTCCCTTTTTCTGCATACCTTTCTCTGAGACTCCCACTTTCATGGAGTCGACTTAATGACGATGGTTACAGTGAAGTAAGACATTTAAAGTAAAGAGTACACAAAAGGGGGAAAAACACAAATTAACTTTTTCTGCTCCACACGATCACTTGCTAGCTAAATCCTGAATGTATGTACCCCCATATTAATATTGCTTGGAGCCTTTGAGATTTTTTGTCCTTCACATAGCATGCACCGGATCATAAATGGACTTTTAATACGATGTACTAGTAATATTAAGCCTATACTTCCCTCATTATTTCAATAAATGCTACATCATATATGCAATGTCCCGTTATCGGGATTTCCCTTTTCATTATATGTCTGATGTATCCATCGCACAATCTTAATAACCTGTTGTGACTGCTTTGCAATAAAACATTTGTAAAAGAAAACATCTGGGCAGTCTGCCAAGTTTTTTTAACTTGCAACATTGTAACTAACACTTCCTTCTTAGATCAAAGGGATAGAACTTCTGTGTAAATAAATAATCATGCATACTGCCAAGTTTTCAACAAAGTGTAAATGCAGGAAGTTTAACCACCTAAAGTCTAAATCTTTTTCTGACTATTCTTTCATAAAATCAATATTTTTTGCTAAAACATGACTTGGAACCCCCAAACATTTTATATATTTTAGCAGAGACCCTAGGGAATAAAATGGCAATTGCTGCAATATTTTATGTCACACTGCATTTGCCCAGCGGTCTTTCAAATGCAATTTTTTGTGAAAAAAATTCACTTCAATTAATAAAAAAAAAAAAAGGAAACAGTAAAGTTAGCCCATTTTGTTTTAATGTGAAAGACGATGTTACACCGCGAGAATCGTGAGAGAATCGTGATCTATCTTCTAAGCAAAACAATCGTGATTCTGATTTTAGCCAGAATCGTGCTACTATGCGCCACATAGTAGCCCATTATGTGTCACTTACCTGAAAACGAAGCCTGCGATGTCACCTCTGGCCCCACTAGCAATGAGCGTCCATCTTTACCCCTCTTCCTTCCGGGGTCGCGAACTCCGGCTCTATGATTGGCGTGATGTCACTCGTGCACATGCGTGCGGGAGCCAACAGTCACGGAATGACCCCCTTTAGAAACGGCATGATCTGCCCTTTCTAAAGTGTGCATGCGCCATAGATATCGGGGTGCAGCTTTATTGTAAATATCTCCTAAACCGTGGAGGTTTAGAAGATATTTCCAGCACCTACAGCTAAGCCTTAAAGCGGAGGTCCACCCTAAAGTGGACCTCCGCTCATCGGAACCCTCCCCCCCTCCGGCGCCACAATTGGCACCTTTCAGGGGGGAGGGGGGTGCAGATACCTGTACAGTACAGGTATCTGTACCCACTTCCGGGATAGCTCTCTGCAGAAGGGGGCGTATATTACGCCCCTTTCCGCAAGTGCCCGCCCCTTCCCGCAAGTGCCCCGCTGCCTGCTGGGAAAACACACAGATCCCAGAGGCAGCGGGGACCGTCCTTATTGCGCAGCGCGGCTCGCGCATGCGCAGTAGGGAACCGGGAAATGAAGCCGAAAGGCTCCATTTCCTGATTCCCATACCCAAGATGGCGGCGGCAGCACCCGAGATACGATCTACAGATCGGCTTCGGGTGCCGACATCGCGGGCGCGCTGGACAGGTAAGTGTCACTATTTTAAAAGTCAGCAGCTGCAGTATTTGTAGCTGCTGGCTTTTAAAAAAAAAAAAAAACGCGGAGTCCCGGTGGACTCCCGCTTTAATATAGGCTAACCTGTAGGTAAAACTAGTTGTACAGGGTGTACAACCACTTTAATACATGTTTGTGCCATGATTGGAGACAATGCCATGCCGTTATGCTGATTTCCATGCACATGTACAGGATTGACGTTATTGTGGCCTGCCATCCATTCAACTGCCCAGAGAATGCTAACCCATAAGGAAGACTAGGCATGGAAGCACCAGGAGCAGTGACAGCTAAGTGCTGAAGGGTTTTGTTCAACAGGTAAGACTGTCATAACCTGCTAATATGCTGTGCATACTAGCGCATTATGGCACAATAAACCACCTGGGGCACATTTAATTAATAGAAAAAAAATAAAATAAATGTAATACCACTTTAACCATTTGCCCTCTGGAAGGTTTACCCACTTCATGACCAGGCCATTTTTTGTGATACGGCACTGTGTTATTTTAACTGATAATTGCACGGTCGTGTGACCCAAATAAAATCGATGTCCTTTCTTTCCCACAAATGGAGCTTTCTTTTGGTGATATTTGATCATCTCTGTGTTTTTTTGTTTTTTTTTGCACTTTAAACAAAAAAAGGCCGACAATTTTGAAAAAAAAAATAACAAATTAAAGACACATCCAATAAAAAAAAAGAAAAAAAAATCGAATTTATTTATCAATTTAGGCCAGTATGTATTCTGCTACATATTTTTGGTAAAAAAACAAAAAACAAAAAAAAAACAATAAGTGTATATTGATTGGTTTGGGCAAACGTTATAGCGTCTGCCAACTATGGGATATTTCTATTTATTTATTTATTTTTACTAGTAATGGTGGCGATCAGTGACTTATAGCAGGACTGCGATATTACGGTGGACATATTGGACACTTTTGACACTTTTTGGGGACAAGTGACACTAATACAGTGATCAGTGCTAATTAATATGCACTAATATTAATATATCACTGTACTAATGACACAGGCGGGGAAGGGGTGAACATCAGGGGTGATCAAAGGGTTAACTGTGTGCCTAGCTGGTGTTTTTGTGCTGTGGGGGAGGTGCTTCTACCAGAGCAAGGCATGGATCGGAACATGGGATTCATGCCTTCTGTACTGACTGTGTATAGACAGATCGCCATTCTCCCTCTGTACTGACAGAACGGCGATCTGCCTTGTTTACATAGGCAGATTGCCGTTCTCCCTCTGTACTAAAGGATCGGCGGGTGCCAGCGGACATCGAGTCCCCCATACCCGCTGATCAGCTCCTGCTGTGTACAATCACAGCATGATCGGACCACTAGCTACGTGTGCATCCCAGACCCAGAAGTGTCAGATCACGTACTGGGTATGTAATCTAGAGCAGTGCACCCGCCGTGTAGCTGTATATTCATGGTGGGTGGTCCACAAGCGGTTAAATACAGAAAAATTTATCTGTATTAATGTGTATGTCTGGGCAAAATTAAAGTAGAACTATAGGCAAAACTTTTTTTTTTAAATTTTATACAGAGCAAGGAAAGGTTATAACCTCTGTCAGATTTTTTTTATCGCCCTCTGTCTCATTGCAGGGATTTACCTTCACTTCCTGTCCCATAGCCAAAGAGGAAGTGAGAGGAAATCCCTACAAATTAAGGGAATACCTTGGGGACCCCCAGATCACCAGAACTAGTGTCCCCATTAGAACATTTCTACTTTTCTGGGGACAAACCAAAAATTTGGGGTTTTCTTGTACATTAATTTTCAATGCTAAACGGGAAAAATAGACAGTATGAATCCCCCTAATCTAATGGAGGCACAGACTGCATTAAAAAATGACAGGTTTTCCAACCTATCTCTACTCTGTCCAAAACTTAAAAAAAAGGTTTGCCTTTAGTTATACTTAAAAATATATCAGTACATATATTCAATACATGCTAGTGCAGAAACATTTAAACTGATCCCTACAGAAATCCAGTGAGCTTCTTACTTCCTCTTTGAAATGCACCAACATTCCATGCAGTGTTATCAGCCATGCCCAGTTCTCTTTATCCTGGACTACAGAACACGTCCCTATCTTCACTCACCTATATTATGGATGAGTGGGGGTTCTTTAGTTTTTAACATACTTTCTGTCTTAGGGTGATGACTCTGCTCCTATATAGACATAGCACGGTAAGCAAACATTGTCACCCTAGGATAGGAGGTGTGTTACTGGTGTGTTTCTCTTATTCAAACCATCCAGCAGGAGATGTGTCACTGCAATGACTCCTGATAATCTGTGGTGGTGTAAACTTCAATATATATATATATATATATATTTATATATATACACTCCTAAACCTTGTGGACTGCCTTCCCAGAAGAATGGTGAAATATTCCCATAGACACACTCCTGAACCTTGTGGACAGCCTTCCCAGAAGAGTTGAAGCTGTTATAGCTGCAAAAGGTGGGCCAACTCAATATTGAACCCTACTGACTAAGACTGGGATGCCATTAAAGTTCAAGTGCGTATAAAGGCAGGTGTCCCAATACTTTTGGCAATACAGTGTGTGTACAGATATATATATAGATAGATAGATAGATAGATAGATAGATAGATAGATAGATAGATAGATAGATAGATAGATAGATAGATAGATAGATAGATAGATATAGATATATAGCTATATGTTTTTTTCTTTTTTATTCTATTCTAACCATAATTAATAAGAGGACATAAAAGAAAAGATGTACACTTCTATGCATTCCTTTTAAGTAAGATGAGAAAAAAAAAAAAAAACATTTCTGATTTCTTGCTATGGGCTTCTGCTTTTGGCTTCTTTTTTGGAGTCAGTACAGTGGTCTTAGTTGTGTAATTGCAACTCACACATGAGGTTGTTTATAAGGAATTGCTGCTACTAAAGTGCCTGTAAAATAATTTTAATATTAAAATCCATTCCTACAGCACCCTCTGGTGGACAAGTGTATAATCTCAGGAAGGGTTTTGGTTCTCAACTTCAAGGACACTTATGGATCTCATAAATATTACAACTAGGTTGTTTAAAATAATAAATATGCATCAATCCTAATCACATTGTTTTTATTTAATGCCGAATTGTATTTTGCATTATTTTGCATTATTTCATACCTTTCCTCATAGTTCAGATGTTTTAGAACACTTTCATATTTTATCTATTGCATATGAGCAATATTGTGTTCTGGATTTATTTGTAATGAATAAAATGTTAAAAAAGGGTCTAGATCAAAAATAAATGTAAAAAATATTACAAAAATATAAAGATACAATAGATAAATTGTTAGGTTTATTATTAAAAATAGTGTTGTTCCTAGATATTAGTTGCAGTGATTAAAGAGACCCTGTTCCTAGACCATTTCAACAAAAATCCTCCTCCCATATTTACATTTAACATATTTTATGCATTTTTTTCACCTGTAAAAGCCTTTCTTGTGTAGACATTCAAAAACCTCAGTCTGCCGCTGAGCACTGCCATCTTGCATGTGATGTCAGTAGTCCCTGTAAACCCAGATTTGTCACCGAAGTGACCCATTATCATACTCAACAAAACTATACAAATTCCCAGCTCAACTTACTGACAGTGTTAATTTCCTCAACAAAAACTTTTTCTTCAAAGTTTTCATCAGCGGCGAAAACAAAACGAAAAGTACAGCAAATTTTCGTCCACTGATGAAAACTATGGCGAAATTCAAATCTGTTTCCGTTAACAAATGAAAACGGAATGAAAATGTGAGGCAGGGATGTTTACCCTTGTGAAATAACATCCGTTTTTTCACAGAGCTCTGCCAACTTCGCAATCTGCTTCTAGCAAGCAAGCACGTTGGACTGCACCGCAATGAGACTGCCAGTGCCAGAGACCAGAGAGAGCAGCACTGTGCAAGCCAGGCTGAGGGCTCCTGTGTCCTGACTCCTGATAAGACTGAATCTGTCCCACCCCCAAGTCCTGACTTACGAGACGACTGCGCCACCAGGTGCCCAGAGCAGAGAGCAGAGCAGACTGTGAGGGGGTACAGTTGTGTAGTACATTACAATTACAGCAGGCCTGAGAGGCCTCCCCTCAGACCATCATTTGTCCAGAGCACTGTGTTTGCATTACAGGCCTCCTCTGTCCACTGGCAGTGGCATCCAGTGCACTGTGCATTACAGGCCATCCCTCAGACCACCGCCCAGAGCACTGTGCAGTATTACAGGCCTCCTCAGACCATAGCTCCCAACTGTCCCTGATTTCAAGGGACTGTCCCTGATTTGGAGCAATGTCCCTCTGTCCCTCATTCCTCCTCAATTGTCCCTCATTTTGGTCTGATCTATGTAGTTGTATATAAAATGCACTTTTTATCTTTCAAAAAGTGTTTCCCAGCGCTAAAACTTTCATCCAATTTCTAAATTGATTCATTTGTAAATTTTAAAAGCCAATATAAAGGATTAGTAGTGGTAAAAAAAGGCCCTTGTGGCAGCTAGTGTTCTGTTTACAGCCCTCAAATTGGCTGAGTAGAGTAGATCAAAGAGGGTAGGAACATGGATATGACGTGTCTCTCTAGAGAGTTTTAGTATGTTCGGCTCCGCAAAAGGCAGCAGTAGGTCATGCAACGATGTGAGCTTTTTCCATTCAACTAGAGAGCAGGCTGTGTACCATACCATGTTGTTTGCGATTTGACAGACCGAATCTTTCAGTTTGAGGAGTCTTTCAATCATGTTGTATGTACTATAGTAGTATTACTTGACCAGCATGTGGGGCAGTCATTTAAAAGAGTAAGGCCAGAATGCTCCAATATCTTCAGTGTTGCAACGGAATGAAAGACTTGAAGACGTTCACTATTGATCTTGCTTTATCAAAGATTCTTTGAAACTTTGCCTCCATGCACCAGATGAGACCACACACGGTGCCCGGTCCAACATTTTATGGAAATAGTTTTACGTGAAATAAAAATAAAGTGGAAAAATAAGAAAGATACACCAGTAGAGCAGACAGCCCCAATATCATTCATTTCATATGCATTTGATAATTGACTGTAGTGTCAGCGTGTAAAAGAATAATAAAAGTGGCTCACCGCAGATCATTAATGTGGGACTTAGTCTAAGCCCTTGTTGGACATTCGGATGGACAATGTCAGATATGACCGTGTTGTCGGATAATCCGACAGTGTGTGGGTTCCATCAGACTGTTTCCGTCGGAGTATCCGACGGACCAAGTTTTCCAGCTGGGCTATAAAATTTTCCGACAACATGATCCGATCGGACTTTGTCCGATCATGTGTAGAGAATGCCGATCGGACAAAGTGCCACGCATGCTCAGATCAAATTCGTAGACCAAAGCTATTCGCTACTAGCCTGAACGTAGTCCCGTCTTAATGAAATAACATCATCACATTAACCACTTGCCGCCCGCCCTATTACAAATTGACGGCGGCAAAGTGGTTTCATTATCCTAACCGGACGTCATATGACGTGATTAGGATAATGAGCCGCTGCGCGCCCCCGGGGGCGCGCATCGCGGCGATCGTTGTTGCGGGGTGTCAGTCTGACACCCGGCAACTACGATCTCGGTAAAGAGTCTCCGACGGAGACTCTTTACCATGTGATCAGCCGTGTCCAATCACGGCTGATCACAGTGTAAATGGGAAGAGCCGGTGATCGGCTTTCCCTCACTCGCGTCTGTCAGACGCGATTAGAGGAGAGCCGATCGGCTGCTCCTCTGACAGGGGGGGTCTGTGCTGATCGATTATCAGCACAGCCCCCCCGAGGATGCCCACACTGGACCACCAGGGACACCACTAGACCACCAGGGAAAAGGTAATAAAAATCCATAATCCTCCCTAGACCACCAGGGTGCCAGTCAGCACAATGGGTGCCAATCAGTGCCCATAATGGATGCCAATCAGTGGCCACAATGGGCATCACTGATTGGCATGCATTATTGTTTGGCACTAATTGGCATCCATTACTATAACACCGATGCCGCCTATGAGTGCCCACCTGTGCCGCCTATGAGTGCCCACCTGTGCCGCCTGAGTGCCCACCTGTGCCGCCTATGAGTGCCCACCTGTGCCGCCTATCTATGCCCACCTGTGCCGCCTATCTATGCCCACCTGTGCCGCCTATCCATGCCCACCTGTGCCACCTATCCATGCCCATCCGTGCTGCCCATCCGTGCCAGCTATCAGTGCCAATTTGTGCCACCTATCAGTGTCCGTCCGTGTCGCCCATCCGTGTCGCCCATCCGTGTCGCCCATCCGTGTCGCCCATCCGTGTCGCCCATCCGTGTCGCTCATCAGTGCCGCCTATCAGTGCCACTTCATTGGTGCCACATTGGTGCCCATCAGTGCCACCTTATCAGTGCCCATCAGTGTAGCCCCATCAGTGCCCATCAGTGAAGGAGAAAACATACTTATTTACAAAGTTTTGAAACTGAAACAAAAAAAACATTTTTTTTTTCAAAATTTTCGGTATTTTTTTATTTGTAGCGCAAAAAATAAAAACCGTAGAGGTGATCAAATACCACCAAAAGAACGCTCTATTTGTGGGAAAAAAATGATAAAAATTTCATTTGGGTACAGTGTAGCATGACCGCGCAATTGTCATTCAAAGTGCGACAGCGCTGAAAGCTCAAAATTGGTCTGGGCAGGAAGGTGTTTAAGTGCCCTGTATTGAAGTGGTTAAGTACGATCTGACAACTTTGTCCGACTGTGTGTATGCAACAGTTTCGGACAAAATCCTTCAGACAAAATCCGATGGATTTGGTTGTCAGAATGTCCGACCGTGTGTACAAGGGCTTACAGTCACTTTCTGTCATGGGGAAGTCTTCCTCCCTAGAGCTGGGTGGTTCTTCTGCTGCTGTGCTGTGGTTTGTGGCCATGATATTACTCCTATTGTCTTTTATAACACTTAGGATCTTCCTCTTTGATGCGTCCCACTCGTGCAAGCATTTGTCCACACAGTGATTTAATTGACTGTGCAGCGTGTGGGTTGGCTTTGGGCTACGTGTTCTCATTCTCAACAACAGAAAAGTAGCATGCACTTATAGCAAGAAATGAAGCTGTGTGACTCAAAAAAGCAATATTTTTGTAACAAAACAGTTTTACAGAATAAAGAAGGCTAAATCTTTGTCTGTGTAGTTTGTTCAAACCATAAATAATAACATGATATTAGGTTTCTTTTTCTTCTAGAGAAATGCTTAAATAATGCATTATTTAACTAAACGCATTTGATTTTAGTCAACTAAAATGTAGGACATTTTAGTCTATTAAAATGTACTGGAGATTTAGTCGACTAAATACGACTAAAACTAAAACACTTGCAGAAGACTAAAATGGGACTAAAACTAAAATGCCATTTTAGTCCTAAGACTAATGCCCTGTACACACGGTCAGACATTCCGACCACAAAATCCGTCATATTTTTTCTGATGGATTTTGTTCTAAACTAGTGTTGCATACACATGGTCGGACAAAGTTGTCGGAAAATCCGATCGTCTGGAATGTGATGACATTCGTTCATTACGATTGGACTACGTTGAGGCTAGTAGCCAATAGCTTTGGTCTCGTAATTTGATCTGAGCATGCGTGGCACTTTGTCCGATCGGAATTCTCTACAAACAATCGGAAAAAGTCTGATTGTATTTTTTCATCTGAAAATTTGAGATCCTGCTCTCAAATTTTTTCTGTCGAAATTTACGATGGAAAAAGTCAGATAGAGCCCACACACATGATCTGACCTTTTCCGTTGGAATTTCCGACCATGTGTACAGGGCATAAGACTAAAACAAAATTGACATTTTCTGCCAAAATTAATACTGCTTACTGACCAGTCTGCATTATCACATTCCCGCATATTTTACTTCTCCCCTGACAGCTTTATAAAAGTTCATGCTGGGAGGTGAGAGGAGGGGCGAAGGAGCTGGACCAGCACAGAAAGTAAATAGGCACTCCCAGAAGAGCATGAGCTATGCGGTGCAGTCAGGCAATAGGCTATGCTACAGAATTGACTAGTATATTTTCTAGCAAGTTTAACTACTTGTCCACTGGGCACTTTCACCCTCTCTCTCACCAGGCCAATTTTCAGCTTTCAGTGCTGTCACAATTTTAATGACAATTGCACGGTCATGCAATCACTGCACCCAAACAACATTTTATCATTTATTTCACACAAATAGAGCTTTCTTTTAGTGGTATTTAATTACTGCTGGGATTTTTATTCTTTGCTAAAGAAACATATAAAGACAGAATATAAAAAAAACTTTTTAATAGTTTGTTATAAAACTTTGCAAACAGGTAATTTTTCTCCTTCACTGATGGGCACTGATAGGCTACACTGATGGGCACTGATAGGCTGCATTGATGGGCACTGATAGCCTGCACTGATGGGCACTGGTATAGAGGCACTGATGAGGTTGCACTGATAGGTGGCACTGATAGGCATCACAGATGGGACCGCGGGACGTGACTCTGGTGGTGGAGTTTACCGGAAATTTCGGCCATGTCTCTCTGCCCACCTACTGAGGCCAGCTCATGGCCATCACAATCAATGATTGTGATTGGCCTGATGCTCTGACACAGGTCCTTTTATACCTACACTCCCAGAATTTACTACACATGCTGAGGAACTCCATGGTTGAAAAGCAGTACATTTTGCAGGCATCCAGTACTTTAAGTTATGCTGATCTTACTTGTTATTATTTTTTACAGACCTTCACCTTTTGGAGCCTTATCTGCACTGCCAAGTCTTTATCTTGTGCTCCATTGGATGCACTAAATATACCCAGTAGTGACCTTTTGTTATGCCGTATATTTCTTAATACAGTGACATTGGCCCAGTACAAGCAGGAGCTATTTGCTCCATTGTCTTGAGTCCTTGTAGTGAAGCATTGGCTGCCTTGTGTTTTTCTGGAATTTGTTGGGCCCTGGAGTGAATCATTTATGCTTCCCATGGTTGGAATGACCATTAAGTTCCATCTTTTATCCCTCAGACTTACCCTGTGTGGATTATTTTATCCTGTAAGTAGTTCGCACACATGGTAAAACATACATAATTGTTTCTGTATACTTCCTGTGCCCTTTGCAATAGTTATGATATTGATTACTTTACTTTTGTTAATTACTGTATACTAAACTGTACTATTTGCATACTTTTTCTATTGTAGAAAATCTGTACCCATCTGACTTACCTCTTACCTCTGATTAACCTCTGAAGAAGGACTTTGCAATCCATAACATGTAAGGTGTTTACGTCTGTATGGGTCATCACTAGTCTGCTCAGTTCCAGGATAGTGGTTTCTTCATACAACTGTACAATTGGGTATCAGATACTGTTTTTATTTATTGATCTATATGCTCTCTATAATAGACAGCATATAGATAGCAATAGGGGTTCCAACCGTGCCCTTTGGCATTCGTTTTTTTTTTCTTTGTTCTCATTTCTGGGTCGGAACAGACCAAAATCTTGTCCACACACGCTCCAATCCCTACCAATCTCTGTTATTCTCATAAAAATTAATTTTAGTGCACAAACAATATAATACCAAATTTTTTTGGTAAAATATAAAAGACGATGCGTCAAGTAACTAGATACCGTACATGTCAAGATTTGAAACTACCATGAAATGGTAACAAACTACAGTACCTAAAAATGTCCATTAGGTGACACTTTAAAAGCCTTTACAGGTTATCATTTTAGAGAAAATGTATATAAAACATTTTTATTTTGTAAGTGTTACAGGTTTTTTTTCCAGAGTTGTGCACATTAAGCATCCTATGTAATGTGCTAAATAGAGCACAGCTCTATAATGATCCTCATAATGATCACTAAAATACACATTAAGATCAGCGGCACAGAATACTCCAGTTCATTAACAAAGTAACTCTGTATGATCTGGAGAACAGATGGCCTCCCACAAAAATATAACAAAACTTCATGTTCCTAAAATGACATAACATAAACGTGAATAAAAATATTTGGGCTCTGCTAAGTGAGACCTTGGAAGACAGAGAACCAAAAAAACAACCACCCCTAAACATAGATGGACCTGAGACACCTGCCATCAGTTACATACCATGCAACTTTATCCCAGGGCTTCCACAATTTGCATCTCCAATCATATGAGTTCAACTAAAACCTACACTATATTACCAAAAGTATTGGGACACCTGCCTTTACATGCACATGAACTTTAATGGTATTGCAATCTTGGTGCGTAGGGTTCAATATTGAGTTGGCCCACCCTTTGCAGCTTTAACAGCTTCAACTCTTCTGGGAAGGCTGTCCACAAGGTTTAGGAGTGTCTATGGGAATGTTTCACCATTCTTCCAGAAGCGCATTTGTGAGGTCAGGCACTGATGATGGATGACAAGGTCTGGCTTGCATTCTCTGCTCAAATTCATCCCAAAGGTGTTCTTTTGGGTTGAGGTCATGACTATGTGCAGGCCAGTCAAGTTACTTCACCCCAAACTCGCTCATATATGTCTTTATGGACCTTGCTTTGTGCACTGGTCCAAAACATTTGGTGGCGCAGGGGTTATGGTGTGGGGTTGTTTTTCAGGGGTTGGGCTTGGCCCCTTAGTTCTAATGAAAGGAACTCTTAAGCTGTCAGCAAACCAAGACATTTTGGACAATTTCATGCTCCCAACTTTGTGGGTACAGTTTGGGGATGGCCCCTTTCTCTTCCAACATGACTGAGCACCAGTGTACAAAGCAATGTTCATAAAGACATTAATGAGTGAGTTTGGGGTGGAGGAACTTGACTGGCCTGCATAGAGTCCTAACCTCAACTTGATAGAACACCTTTGGGATGAATTAGTGTGGAGACTGTGAGCCTTCTCGTCCAACATCAGTGCCTGTCCTCACACATGCACTTCTGTAAGAATGGTCAAATATTCCCATAGACACACTCCTATACCTTGTGGACAGTCTTCCCAAAAGAGTTGAAGCTATTATAGCTACAAAGGGTGAGCCAACTCAATATTGAACCCTGCGGTTTAATACTGGGATGCCATTAAAGATCATGCGCGTTTAAAGGCAGGTGTCCCAATACTTTTGGTAATATAGTGTTTTTATCATATCTTGTGACTAGATGATAATTTGAATCCTGTAATCTTGCTGTGCAAAGGTTATCATAAAGCTAATATACAGTTATATTCAGGTATTTTTACTAGCCGTATTGAAAATTACATATAAGGATTGCTTTTGCCAATGAAGTACTAACCTGTATATACCCCTCCATCTCTAGGCCATGCTGTGATAGTTTGACTCACGATGACTATTTTACCTTACATTTTAAAATCTTACATTTACTTTTCATTTCTTTATATTTCCATGAACAATCCCACAATTACTGGTCATCACTGGCACTTAAGGTGGTATTAAAACCAAAAAGAAAATAATATATTGTATTTTAACATACGTATATCAAAGAAACCTCTGTGCTGCTAGCAAAAAAAATAAAAAATAAATATCAAACCACACAGCTGCCCACACCTTATTACACTCTTGCCCTGAGGAACTCACGTTTCCTGGTGACGAAATGCGTAGGGATGGGGCTTTTTGGCTGAAGACATCACACACAGTGAGAATCAGGAAGTGCGGTATTTATGTAGCTGCTCGTTGATGAATATCGTCAGTTTCCTTTATTATGGCTAAATGAATAAATAACGATACAATGTATCTTTCCTTTCCATTCACAGAGAGAAAAACACAGGGGTGAGCTTAACAGTGACTGATCACAATGGTATCCAATCAGAGGCTACCACAGCGATCAGGTGACCCGGTTTATTAGTACGGGGCCCTAGGATCTCACTGAGACCCGTGCTGGGAGAGCGATGTGCGGCGTACTCCCAGCACATAGAGAGATACGCAAATATGCAACCCCACGGCAAACCTGGCACCTGGAAGTTGCTCAGAGAGAACATTACAGTGGTTGGTGAGGGTGGAGGTGAGTATTTCTGAGCGTTTAGTTCTGCTTTAAGAATTTTTTGTTGCATAATAGACATAGAGCTCGATTCACAAAGCTTTGTACTATTAGAAGGAGCTTTATTTTCAGCCAAGTGACTGATTTTTTTTTTTAAGTATCCTTGTCTGTTAGATTTGTGTAATTAGCTTATAGCATCCCTAACCAATTGTAGAAGAGACTTCAGTTGGTTAGGGATGCTGGTAATGAAGAATCACAGATGGCTGATCTTTTTACCTCCAGATTCAGTTGCTTGAATGAATAGCAAGCATATGTTTATTTTTAATTTTATTTCCTTTAATTAATCGTTTGATATGGCAAGTAATGTGTGATTTGTCTCATTATTTCTAAATGAAGATGGTTGATGTGTATCTCTAAAAAAAAAAAAAAAATTAATTTTTACTGTAGATAGAGTTGGAAAAGGTTAGACCCTTTGTTAAGCTTTTGTTGCTGTCAGTGTCCCCATTGGGAAGATTTATTCCTTCCATTTATATTTTCAATGGGGACACCAGTGCCAGGGACAACCATCTAAGAGGGGCACTCCCTTCACTTTGGGATTTTTCCATCAACCTCTTGTTGCACCTCTGGGACAGAAAATTAAGGAAGATTCCCCTAATAGTACACAGACAGCAAAAAATAACTAGTTGGGGGTTTACATCTTTCTTACTCTATACAAAACTACGTTTTGGCTATATATGAAAAAGTCTTGATAAAGAAGCCTAAAGGAGCTTCGAAACACGTTATGATAGTACAAACACCACAAAATTAGTGTAAGGCAGTCATTAAATCTGACAAATTGGAGCAAACACCAACACGTGGCCCCCAATCAGAGAGTGGAGGTGCCCCTTCATTGTGAAGAGGGTTTCGGGTCAGCCTTTGTGGACTTGGGAGTCTATGACTTGTGAGGTTAAGCTTTCCTCCAGTGACTTCTTTGATAAATTTATCAAGGGATTCCTGAAATAGACATTTTACCATCAAAAGGCATGCGTAGAAGATGCTTTTTACAAGCAGGTTCCGTAGACCAAGCTTTTAACCACAAAATCCTGCACACATACACAGGGATAAGGTAAATTCTAGAGACTTGCCGATTTACATTCTCTAGAGCAGTGATTCTCAACCAGGGTTCCTCCAGAGGTTGCTAGGGGTTCCTTCAGCATTGGACCATTTCTGCCTCTTGGATAAGTTCCCACCGACACCATTGATCTTTTTAGCTATCTGTAAGGAGGTAATTCTTCCCAATGACCACAAGTGTAAGGACCATCCTTCCCACTGACCATAACACTAATGTATCATGAGTTGTAGATTTCAAATTTCTAGCAAGGGTTCCTCGAGACTGGAGAACTATTTCAAGGGTTCCTCTGTGTTGAAAAGGTTGAGAAAGGCTGCTCTAGAGCCTCGCCGATTTACATTCTCTAGAGTCTCAACACAAAACAATCATGCTGAGGGCATCAACTGTAATTGAGAAAGCAGGGTCCTCAATGACAGGTTTCTGGTCTCTGTTTATTTGTCTTGTCCAGTTAGCAATAGTCTGACAAGTAGACATTACAGCAATAGCTGGCTGTAGCGAAGGACCTGAAAGGGCAAAGGAGGCCTTAAAGTGGTTCAAGAGCCTAAACATTTTTTACCTTAATGCATTCCTATCATTAAAGTAATGTTTAGGCATCAGTATCCCCCTACCCCCTTTTACTTATCTTAGCCCTTCATTTGATCCAGCGCTGTGCACATCTGCAGCTCTTCTCTCCTCTCACTTCTGGGTCCCGCTGGCTTTGCTGGGGCACTGAATTCCATTGACTCCCGCTGCTGTCAATCAAAGCCCATGATGAGAGAGCGAGGGCGGGCCGAGTCCTGCTGTCTGTGTCAATGGCTTCCCGTGGGAGTACTGGACATAGAGGAGGAGCCAGGAGCGCAGGTGAGGGACCCAAGAAAAGGAGGTTCGGTCCACTCTGTGCAATTCCATTGCACAGCACTGGTAAGTATATAGATTTTTTTTAATGTATTTATTTACCTTTCCAACACTTTATAGAGGGCTTTCAGATGCCTATCACCAACTGGAATTGTAAAGTGTTTATTTAGAACTAAAATGGCAGGATCTACTGACAGAACAGCGCATTTCTTCTTAAATTCATTTTAATTTGAATAAATTCCAATAAAAAGCTTAGGAGTATACCTTTTCAGTATTCTGTCCATTTTCATAAAGTGTCCAATTAATATGCACATGTATTGGAAAAGTCTTTCTTGACTTAGCTATTTTTAGTGCCCATCGAAGCTGTGTTTATGCTATGCCTGAAAGGGAGCTGGAGTCAAATAAAGGTAGTAGTGTCATAATAGTAGTGTCATTGCTCCAGGACAAGTGAATAGTTAGCCACCTGATTTTCCTGTAGGTCATCTGCAAAATACATGCTATTTGGACCTTTTGTCACAGCTGCCTTGTGCCTTTGATCTATTAAAGTGAAGGGATCCCCAGTGGGGTATTTGAGCAATGGATGTTGGGATAGATGGAGTTTTTGTGCCTAGATACAAGAGTTGCTTGAACCCAGGCACTGACCTGGTGCTCCTGGTGCTGTCTCTGTAGAGCAGGGGTCTCAAACTGGTAGCCCCCCAGCTGTTGCAAAACTATAAGCTCCCAGGGGGCGGGACCGGAAGTTGACCTGTATGGACATGTGAGGGGAGAGCTCCTGTCATCCAGCTGAGTTTACTGCTCTTATCCCCTCCACCTTACCTTCTTTGCTCTCTGCACAATCCCCCAGAGCTTCCCAGACTGTCAGCATGCCACCCGCACACAGTATCGCAGCTCTCTCTGCCCCATAACTGCCTCAAAGGCCACAACCGCGGCTTCAGCAAGAGATGTAGCGGCCATCTTGCTCCACCCATACCTGGTGCCTGCACTCACCCCTAGCCGCAGCTCACCACTGCCTTAGCCACTGGAGGTGCCCAGAATGTCACACTACTGTCTAAAAACCAGCACTTCCCCGCTCCTTCAGCTGCCTGGAAGAAGGACAAGACACGGATCCAGTCTTGGGAGCGGCAGCCAACTTGCACCTGTCCCATTGTGTGTGTGTATGTATATATATATATATATATATACATATACATATATATATATATATATATATATATATATATATATACATATACATATATATATATATATATACATATACATATACATATATATATATATATATATATATATATATATATATATCCTGGGTGTCCAAGATGGAAACTTCTCTCCACAGTGAACTGAATGCCCTCAAGCAGCGGGTTTCGGCATCGGAGACCACAGTGTCTGCCCTGGCTACCACCCAAGAAGACCATACAGCCCGTATAGTAGCTTTTGAAACTGCATCCATGGCTCATCTCTACCATTTACGGCAACACCATCTCCGAATAGAGGATAGTGAAAACCGGAGCTGCAGAAACAACATCAGGCTGCAAGGTGTCCCGGAGGCAACCTCAGGTATTGATCTCAAACCAACTATCATCTCTATCCTCAATCTGGTCCTGGGCAGGGAAGTTACATCCCCTACTGAACTGAACAGAGTGCATAGAGGGGGAGCATGGGGGTGACCGAAGAGACCGTCCGAGTACACTACTATAGCCTGAAGGAAGAGATCTTGCGCAAGGCCTGGTGCTTGGGCCCACTGAAAATTTACGGATCCTCAATACACCTATATCCAGATCTTTCCCGCAACACACTGTACATGCGGCGAGTGGTCTGCCCACTGCTGAATTTGATTCAACAAGTAGGTGCAACCTACACCACTTCAGTATCAAAGTAACCCGGGATGATAACCACAAATTTGTCCTGTCAGATCCGGACCAACTTCGTGCCTTCTTCCTCTTCCTGGACCAAGACCCTATCACCGTCCCAAACTGGTTGGACCCTCCAGATGACTGCCAGAGGCTGCTGGGCCTGGGCTCTCCCCCGCGATGCCGTAGACACCCAATGTCACGTATCTGGTGTGACCAGAGCTGTGTGTGCAGCAACACAGGAACAAACGCAGATAAGGTCAAAATATATAATTTATTAAGATAAGTGAATAAATACAACCGCCTCCAATATACTATAATGTGCAACCAAACAACCACCAACAGAAACCCACAAACAGTAATAGACAAATATATACAAGTAAAGGGGAATACCAGAATCATAAACAAGGCCAGGCCAGGGTCGACAATGGGGGTCAGCAGCTGGGGAAGGAAGACAAACAGGACAAGGAGAGGATGGATGGGTCACAGGAGGAACGGATCAGGTACAAGGCTCAGGAAACAGACAGGAACAGGAACAGGTTCAGGTTCAGGGTCAGGGCACAAGGAAGATACCAAGGCAAGGCATCAGTGTGTCTGCCGGGTACTTATACACACCTCCTGCAATTACTAATTAATTAGGTGACACCTAATTGCAGGAGATGATGTCGGCCCCACACTGCCAGGAACTACCCACTGGTGGACGCCAGTACTGCGGCCCAAGGATCATATAATACTATTAACAGGTGAAGGCTCCCCAGGCAGTTCCAGACTGCCAGGAGACAACTGCTGGTGGACCGCAGTACTGCATGCCAAATGTCAGACAGTATCATCAGCAGGTGGAACCTTTCCTGACAGTACCCCCTCTCAAAGGAGCGGCCTGCGGATGCTCCAATTAGCCGTTGCTGGGAAAAGTCCACGATATCAAGCCGGACAACGGATGGAGGTACATCAAGCCGGGCAGCGAGCACATCAAGGCAGATAGCGGACTCCGGGTCCTGGAGCTGGGAAGTAGGCTCTGGGTAAGCTGGGCAACACCCCATACCCAAGATCTAGATCGGTATCCTCCGGTCCTAGAGTACGGCAACCCATGTCACCGGAAGACTGACCCGTACTCTTTCAAATACAACCTAAATTGGTTCTTTTTTCCATGTCTTTTGCTGTACAAGGAGGTTATATTTCTTTTCCTGGACTTTGGCCAGGTTTACCTTAACTATTTTTTTTTTTTGCTTGACCTGTTTCCCTCCTATTGACTCCTGCTTATTGTTACAATTTGTACTCGGAGCCAATCTGTGGATAGTAAGGAAAGGAACAAAGAGCAACAAAGAACATAGACCTGAAGTGTGTCGGGATGAGTATGCCTAAAAGGGGGCAAAAATAACACAGTAGGATGAAAGCTTAACAACCAGATTACACAGTGAATTGACGTCTAACCTAGGGCGGCGGCAATGAGGTATGTATTAACTGCAGAAAAGAAAGGGCTAGGAAAGGCAGTAGAGGACCATCCCAGGGTTTGACAAATGTAACACTAAGAAGCTGGTATCAAACCAACATCAAGCACCACACCTTGCCAAGCTCCAAGAACCTGTTAACAGTGCCGCCCCCGAATGCTGCACCTTGCGAGCATGCAGATGTAACAGATAGGGCTGGGGGGGCCAACCAGTAGATTGGCTAAAGTAAGTGAGACCCTGGGCCAGAAGCACCACCCCCCTGGCTTTAGGAACCACAAAAGCCAGCTATAGCACCGCTATGAGCCCCAAGCTGGTAACCAATGCAAAAGGAGACCTGAAAGTATGTCACAAACATCACGAAAATAAGACCCACAATGGAAAGTCAGCTGGGAGCCTACTCTGCTGGAACCCTGGACAGCTTCAAACGAAAGTGCAGAAAATAAAACAACCTGGCGGGTCATTCAACATGAAATGCTGAGACTTAACTCGATATGCCCTGAAAGTGCTGTGGGCCGATACAAGCTAGAAGAGGCAAAAAAACAAAAGCAAAATAGGAACTAGATGTTAACCATCAGGACTGGAAACCTAGACTGGAAAGCCTAGAAAACATGCCAAGCAGTGTCATGAGCCTTCCTGGTATTTAAAACAAAACCTAATGATCAAGCTTTGATCAGTTTGTGATCAATGATCACAAACTGAAACTGAAGAGAAAGTGCGACGCTGGTACCTGCTTCCGACACCCGAGCCTACTGATACTGGCCCAGGCCCCGAGAGGGCCCCAGGATCCACTAAAGCCCCTGAGCCAGTATAAGCTTCGGAGCAGCAATAGGCTGACTAATGCCACGTATATCCTCTGGGACTGTGACACCATAATGGGCGGGGACATCATCCGGTGATGTCCCTATATAAGTCGCCGCACGTTGCGTCCGTGCCATTGTGAGCGGAGGATGCGACGAGGCAACATCTGAAGAGAAGAAGAGAAGAACAGAAGGCGGCGATGACGACAGCGGCGACAGAAGACCGGGCCACCACCTGTAAAAGAGCTAGAAGAAGGCGCGGTGGCCCGGCAGAAGAACTGAAGAGGGGGACAAGACCCCCGAAGTCGGAAGAATAGGGCGGCGGCGAGGAAGAAAGCCGGGCTCCTCCGCTAGTAAAAGAGCTAGCAGAAGATAGCGGAGGAGTTTGGCGAGAAGACCCCCGAAGACGGAAGACCCCAGAGAGGGTGGACTCATCTGTCATACGACGGTTGAGTCAACAGCGCTTGTGGTCCAAAGTGGTACCAATTAGAGAGTTGATAGTAGTCCAGGTAAGTGGCTTAGTTATCTCCGGATTAGGTGGACTTCCAGTATTGAAGGCTGTAACATGCGTCTCTCGGGATGGCAGGGAATGCGAATAATTGGACCCTGCCATCCCGAGAGACGCATGTTACAGCCTTCAATACTGGAAGTCCACCTAATCCAGAGATAGCTAAGCCACTTACCTGGACTACTATCAACTCTCTAATTGGTACCACTTTGGACCACAAGCGCTGTTGACTCAACCGTCATATGACAGATGAGTCCACCCTCTCTGGTAAGAGTGTTTAATTATTCTTTGAAGTTACTTCAGACAAGCCGTCATTTCCAGTTTCATCTGATTTGTGGATTATCTGATTTCCCCGTTGGGAAGATTAACATCAATATTTGTCTACTATTCAACACATGTGGACTATTTCACTGGGACTCACATTTTAGTTACTGATACCTACCAGTATCTGTAAGCTCGTACACATATGCTGTGTTCTGAGTGAACTAACATTTGTACTTTTATACACGTAATTTTATATTTTCGTCATTTATATGTGGTATATCTTCAGTTTCATTACTGACACTTCCTCATATCTCATTTTTTATTTCACTTATTTAGCGCTACACTATTTGTCACCCCAATAAACTATTTTATCTTGTGTGTTGTGTTTTTTTTTACTTTATTTTACAGGTGAATGGGTAGGGGTACATTGTACCCCATACTCATTCACATAGGGTGGGGGGCCGGTATCCAGGGGCCCCCTTATTAAAGGGGGCTCCCGGATTCCGATAAGCCCCCCGCCCGCAGACCCCGACAACCAACGGCCAGGGTTGTCGGGAAGAGGCCCTTGTCCTCATCAACATGGGGACAAGGTGCTTTGGGGTGGGGGGGCAGCGCGGACCCCTCTTACCTAAGGCACCCCCCATGTTGAGGGCACGCGGCCTGGTACGGCTCAGTAGGGGGGCGCTTGCTCGTCCCCCTTTCCTGGCCGGCCGGGTAGCGTGCTCGGACAAGGGTCTGATGTGGACCTGGGGGGGATCCCCACGCTGATTTTTTTCGGCGTTGGGGTTCCTCTTTAAGTCCATACCAGGTGGCGGGCCAGCGACGCATCCTTCGCGGGCCCCGCCTACCTGGAGACGCGCTCAAGATGAGCGTACTTTTCTCCGGGCGGGAAAAGTCAGTTCATTTCAAACGTTCGGCAGACTGGCATACGCACGACCGGATTGTCCGCCAAAATGCAAGTCCGGCGGGAAGATTGAAGTGCAAAAATACTTTCTAAGTCCGCCGTACTTTCTGGTAAAAAAAGTCCGCTGGAGGCTACACATGGGGGGATTGTCCGGCGGACTTGAGTTTGCCGGACTTTTCCACCCGATTGTTTGATCGTGTGTATGCGGCATAACCAATCGTTCCATACCATAGCGCAACTCCTGGCCGGACGCAGCTAGGAAATTAAAGATAGTGTGGAATGATACCCAAATGGTCAGGAAAACAACTAGCGAGAGAACCGTGAGCAGACAAAGAAACCTGTGACAACAATGTAACCTGCGAGAAGCAAACTTGACTCGACAAGAAAAATGAGTAGCGTGAGCTGATAACCGTGAGCAGCATAAGAACCAAGGCTGCAAAAAAAACACAACCTGCCTAGGAAACACAGGTTGCATGAGAACGTGAAACGATGAAACCACAAGAGAAAACCTTGGGGTACAAGAGAAAACCTGGGGGTACAAGAGAAAACCTGGGGGTACAAGAGACACCTGGGGGGACACGAGAGAAAACCCTGGGGGGACACGAGAGAAAACACTGGGGGGACACGAGAGAAAACCCTGGGGAGACACGAGAGGAAACCCTGAGGGGACACGAGAGAAAACCCAGGGGGGACACGAGAGAAAACCTGGGGATATGAGAGAAACCTGGAAAACGAGAGAAACCTGGAAAACAAGAGAAACCTGGAAACCAAGAGAAACGTAACATTGCATGAGAAATGTAACATTGCATGAAAAACATATTATTGCATGAGAAACGTAACATTGCATGAGAAAATGTAACATTGCATGAGAAACGTAAATTGCATAAGAAACGTAAATTGCCTAAGGAAAACCGTATGAGAAACTAACTGCATGAGAAACATGAGTTAGAACAAAATGTGAGTGGTGTAAAAAGCAGATGAGAAGACTTGCCACGACCAAGCCAATTAAAAACGATCACCTCAATCTGTTAAACCCATAGGCGTGATGGGTAACCCGCGATGGAAGAACATGGACAACTCAGCTGTGTGAGACAACCAGAAAACCTAATAACTACTGACACAACAAACCCCTGGTACCTGACAAATAAAGGACGTAGGACCTAAAGTGTAAGGACGAGGGAGCCGAAATGACAGGACCAACAGCGCATGAATGTGAACCTGATGACACCACCCTAATGAATGCAGAAGTGAACCCGAGCAACCTGCAGCGCCAAGACAGGAAATTAAAAACGAACACTCAGGGCTAAGGTACCCACAGACCGTGGTGGGTAGTAGTAAAGGTGTAACGGTGAACGTATACATATGATGTGTGGACTACAGGCGAGAAGATTGTGGGACGACAATCAATTAACCACGAAACCTCAGCCCGTATGAACCTGTAGACGTGACAGATCCTGGATATAAGTACCAGCTAACGGAAATGCCGCAAACGAAGGGCAACATGAAACATGCGACACATGGGAAAAACGTAAACATATGGGAAAAACGTAAGAAAACATTAAAGTTGCCTGAGACATGTAAAATACAACACGTAAATTGCATCAGACACGCAAATTGCATGGGAAAATGTAAAACCTGAGAACCATAAATTCCTTGAAAACCATATAAGAACCGTAAAACGTCAACCACTTGAGAAACACAAAACGCATGAGCAACGCAAATTGCAAGAAAACCTATAAATTGCAGAAAACTGTAAAACTGCATAAGAAACAATAATTTGCAGAAAACATGTAAATTGCGTAAGAAGCCATAAATTGCATGAAGCGTAAATTGCATGAAACCATAAATCGCAAGAGAAAAACGTAAATCGCATGAAATGTCACCTGCATCAGATCAGATACACAAATTGCATGAGAACTGTAAATTACGTAAACCGTAATTGCATAAAGCCGTAAATTTGCAAAAAACGTATATTGCGTAATGACTCGTAAATTGCATGAGAGCGTAAACTTGCATGAGACCGTAAATTTGCATGAGAACCATAAACTGCATGAGAAGACCATAACCTGCATGAGAAGACCACAAACTGCATGAGAGACCGTAAACTGCATGAGAGACCGTAAATTGTATGAGAAACCGTGTTTGCATGAGAAACCGTAAATTGCATGAGAAACTGTAAATTGCATGAGACCGGAAAATAGCATGAGAAAACGGAAAATAGCATGAGAACACGTAAACTTGCATGAGAAAACGTAAACTTGCATGAGAAATCATAAATTGCATGAGAAACTGAACAATTGCGTGGGAAACCGTACATGCGCGAGAACCAAAAATTGCATGAGGACCACCACCAGGCGGACAGACCCCCCCTCCCCGGGAGAACCAGGCGACGAATCCTCCCCCCCCAGCAGAACCACCGGGAGAAGGAGGCGGGCGGGAGAAGTGGCTCCCCGGAGCCACCAGGCGGATGAACCCCCCCTCCCCCGGCAAAAGCAGGCGACCTGAACCTCCCCCCTCCCCCCAGCAGAAACACCGGGAGAAGGAGACGGGTGGGAGAAGCATCTCCCCCGCAGCCACCAGGCAGACTAACCCCCCTTTCCTCGGACGAACCCCCCCTCCCCTCAGCAGGCGATCAAAGCCACTCCCCCACCTCCAGCAGAACCACCAGGAGAAGGAGGCAGGCAGGAGAAGCTGCTCCCCTGGAGCCACCAGGTGGACGAACCCCCCCCGGCAAGCAAGCGGGCAGGAGAAGCGGCCCCCCAGGTGGCCGAACACCCCCTCCCGGCCGAACACCGGGAGAAGTGGGGTCAATGAGTGGAGCTGGCAGGGAACGAAACACCCCCCCCCCCCAGCATGAACACTGGAGAGAAGGCGGGGGCGGCTGAAAAAACATGAGGAGAGAGGGGCGGACTAACCCCCCTGGCCACTCGGCAGGCGATCGAAACCTCCCCCCCTCCTCCAGCAGAACCACCTTACACTAAATGCTATTGACGGTTTAGCTGTCTTGCTTGGCTCAGGGACTCTTTCATTGCCCTCTACTGGTGCAGTCACATCTGCTGGGGCTCTGGAAGGGAAGTTAGCAATGTTGCTATTGTTAATTTACAGGGGATCTGTTTGGCACCAGACCGCCCTGGCCTTTACCTTATCCCCTCCCCTTGTTGGATACACTGATAATGTCATGACTGCGACGTGTGTTTAGATACACTTGGAGCCTTCTCTTCTCAATTAGGTCTTTATCCCCTTTAAGACGCGGCATTGTGGGTGCGCGAACCGCCAGTGGGGCGCATGCGCCGCATACTCTGTGCCCGTGGGTCCCGCAAACTCGGGTGTCCAGCTATCGTGTCACGGAGCGGCAGAATGGGAAGATGCCTATGTAAACAAGGCCTTTCCCTGTTTTGCCTAGTGACATGACAAGGATCTACTGCTCCCTGTCATCGGCAGCAGTGATCGCTGTCATGTCAGTGGTAGTTCACCCCCCCCCCCCCCACAGTTAGAATTACTCCCTAGGACACACTTAACCCCTTGATCGCCACCTAGTGTTTAACCCCTTCCCTGACAGTGTCATTTATACAGTAATCAGTGCATTTTTATGGCACTGATCGCTGTATAAATGACAATGGTCCCGAAATAGTGTCAAAAGTGTCCGATGTGTCTGCCATAATGTCGCAGTTATGATAAAAATCACAGATCGCCGCCATTACTAATAAAAAAAAATTATAATAAAAATGCCATAAATCTATCCCCTATTTTGTAGACGCTATAACTTTTGCACAAACCCATCAATATATGCCTATTGCGATTTAATAAATCGGCCTAAACTGAGAAAGACATTTTTTCTATATATATTTTTTGGGGATATTCATTATAGCAAAAAGTAAAAAATATTGCCTTTTTTTCAAAATTTTAGCTTTTTTTGTTTATAGTGCAAAAAATAAAAAATGCAGACGTGATCAAATACCACCAAAAGAAAGCTCTATTTGTGGGGAAAAAAATATGTCAATTGTCAGTTAAAGCAATGCAGTGCCGTATCACAAAAAGTGCTCTGGTCAGGAAGGGGGTAAATTCTTTTGGGGCTGAAGTGGTTAAAAGGGACGGCGGTCTGGGCCCAAGCAGAGCTAACTATTGATTCTATGAACAATTTGTTGCTTATGAATTTGGAAAATGTGACAAGGGTTTCGGACACAATATCTATATCAATATTTTGTTGACCACGCTTCAGATATGACATTGTTGCCCATTCAATGAGAGGCACTAAAAGCAGTTTTACTTGGAATCTTTATTCAATTGGGTACACTTCTGAAAAACGACTGTTCGGCCTCAATAATGGCTGCAATTCCAACACTTAGGAGGTTATTTACTAAAGGAAAATCCACTTTGCACTGCATGTGCACTTGGAAGTAAATTAGCTGTAGATCTGAGGGGGACATACAAGGAAAATACAAAAACAGCATTTTAGCTTGCACATGATTGGATGATAAAATCAGCAGAGCTTCCACTCATTTCATATCTACCCCTTAGATTTAGAGCGATTGCACTTCCAAGTGCACTTTCAGTGCACTGTTAAGTGCACTTGCACTGCAAAGTGAATTTGCCTTTTCGTAAATAACCCCCCTTAGAAACTGAGCACAAACGTTTCCCAACAGTGTTGATGCTGGTGGACGTTTCCAAGGCCCGATCACAACTCAGAGAACTGTATTAGACCTCTGCATGCACACGCTCACTTTCCACCAGTATACATTTTGAGACAAATGTGGTAGATTATTGTCGCGCTCCCTGCATCCAAAAGTATCTTCCACTTTTGGCGCAGGGAGAATTGATCTCCTCACCTTCTAAGAAGGCTGAGGAATTCAGGGACTTTTATCAATCCCTGTAAGGGATTACAGGGATTGTCAGGTTCCCCTTTACTTTGGCAGAAGACCAATTATACTATGTTTTGGAAACTGCGCTCCCTACTTTGGATGGTGACACCATTACAGATCTGGAAACTCCTATCATGGAGGATGAAGTTGCCAAAGCCATTCTGGGTACACCAAGTGGAAAAAGCCCAGGCCCTGACAGCTTCACTCCTAATTTTTTTTTAACTTTGCTCCCCTTCTCATGTCCTTCCTCACTAAGATGTTCAACTCTTTGTCAGAGGGCTCAATGTTCCCTCCACAAACACTCGAGGCTCATATATCCCTCATCCCAAAGCCGGACAAGGACCCAACTCTATGGGCAAATTATAGGCCAATGTCTTTAATTGGTGTTGACTTGAAACTCTTTGCTAAAATCCTGGCCAATAGGTTACAACCATTTTTACCTGGGTTAATCCACTTAGATCAGGTTGGCTTTGTGAGTGGCCATGAAGCTAGGGACAATACCCTGAAGACCCTTCTTCTAACTAACTATGCCTGGACCCATGATATTCCATTATGCCTCTTATCAGTCGATGCAGAGAAGGCATTCGACCGAGTAGACTGGCAGTTCCTTCGGTTATCCCTGCAACAAATAGGTTTGGGAACTAATATGAGAGCAAGGATAATGTCCCTTTACTCCTCTCTGGAGTAGGATTAGCCTGAATGGTTCTTTGTCTCCAGCCTTTTCTCCCCCCTCCTCTATGTTCTTACTATGGAACATTTGGCTATTGCTTTATATAACAATTCCTCTGTCCAAGGCATAACAGTCGGGCCCACCCATACTAAACTCGCCATATTCGCAGAGGATTTGCTTCTGTTCGTGACGCACCCACACACATCCTTGCCCTCAGTATTGCAGGAGTTCCAGGGATTTAGAGCAGTTAGTAACTTCAAAGTAAATTACAATAAATTGTAAATCCTTAACATATCCCTGCCTAAGTTGGACCTACAAAGACTCTCGACCACTTTCTCTTTCAAAACTGGTTCCACTTCCATCAGGTACCTCAGAATTCAAGTACCGGTTGACGCATCACAGCGATTTTCCCAGAACTTTACTCCCTTACTCCTTAGAACCCAAGCGGATTTATCTACATATGCGTCCAAACGCCTGTGATAGCTGGGTAGATTGAATGCCCTGAAAATGGATGTTCTCCCTCGGTTCCTGTATTTGTTCCAAACCATTCCTATACACATACCTAATTTGTACTTCCAGAAACTATGCCAGCTGTTCCCAAAATTCTTTTGGAATGCTGCCCATCCCAGAATATATTAAACATTATCTCTTCCAAGGGTTCGTGGGGGGGGGGGGGGGGGGGGGGTGGTCTGCTGGAAACCCCAGACGCCTCCTTATACCATAACGCAGCAACGCTCACATGCATATTAGACTGGTTTCCCCACTCTTCAACTAAGCTTTGGGTTCACTTGGAAAGCCGTATGAACCTAATTGAACTCTCTGCTCTCCCATGGACCTTGCCCACAATCCGGGGGGTTCAGGCCCCCTCAAAGACCTTACCCGTCAAACAATTCTTGCTCAGTATTTGTTCTCCTGACCTTCTACCATTTACGGAAGCCTGGGAGGCAGAACTACGTCACTTTATCTCCCCTATTGACTGGCAAACGAGGTTTTATCCAAACGCACAAGCTATCCCTAGCCACTAAGGACCAGGAAAAAGGATTTAAATTGGTAACGAGATGGTATAGATGCCCTTCTACTATACACCATTTTAACTCGGCAATACCAGATACCTGTTGGTGGTGTCTTAGCTCCCGGGTTACCATGCTCCACATCTGGTTGGAATGCCCTCCTGTACAGGGATTTTGGGAAACAGATCTTCAAACTATATTGTAAACTGATGGCAACTTCCATTCAACCTTCACCTGAGGTGGCTCTCTTATCTATACTCCCTGGAAAATTCAAATCCATTAAAAAAGATGTATTGTGACACTTTCTTGCAGCGACCAGAGTAGTGATTCCCCATCACTGGAGATCGACAATCATGCCTTCCCTGGGGGATTTGGCTACTGAAGTGGACCACATAAGGGACCCTGAATGTCTTTTGGCGGAGGAATATGGTAAAGACGAACAGTTTTCTCTCATTTGGACTTCATGGTCCATGTTCCGATACTCCTCATCATTTATCTCCTGGGCTGAGAGTGGCCTAGACGACGTCGCCTTGGGATTATGATGGAATGCTTCTTGTCCTATCTTTCTACCCCCTCTTTTCTGCCCCTATTCCTTTTCCTCTATGTCTAAATACACCCTTAGGAATCCATTGAGCAAATGGACCATGACTTTGACTTATCCATTGCTACTGATTCAGCGGGTGACCCATACAATGTATTATTTTTCATAAAGATAGGTTTTTCACATAACCTTTCCTGATGCATTACGTATGAGACAACTATGATCCATTCCCTTTTCTGAAATGATGGTGAATGTTACTTTAACCTGTAATGTTTTCAGGGGTTGCTAACACAGATGGTCTCCTGATGTACCACATAAACATGTTTTCACTCCATTTTTAGGTAACCGGATATGCATTTGTTCCGACGTATATGATACTTATCGTTGGTGTACCTTACCAATGTTTGTAATGTTTATATATTCTTCTATCTCTCTTGTTCTCTATATGAATAAAATAAGATTGAATTAAAACTACAAGCCCCATCATGCCTCTGCCTGTGGGAGTCATGCTTGCAAAGCCTCATGGGACTTGTAGTTTTGCAACAGCCTGAGGGCCACCAGTTTGAGAACCATGCTGTAGCAGATGACAGCATGATGTGTGGTGAAAACTTTGGGCGAGAAGGGGTCATACAGGCAGTGTAATGTGGTTGCACACACCCCCCCTCCCCCCCCCCCCACTGTGACATGGTATTCTGAAAATGGGGACTCCCCAATGTCAGAATAAACTAATCATCGTTGCAGCCAATTGGAGGCAAGCCACTGACCAAAGCAGGTTTCCAGCAGTCTGGAACGACGTTCAGGGATTTAACAATCAGCTCCAATCATAATTTTGATCGGAAGTACCCAGCTTAAGTCTAGCCAGGAACCTATGATAACATAAATGGAAACCCTGTCTTATCTTATTCATAAAGCTGGGCCAACTAAAGGTCCCCCGAAGTAGTCTTCGGAGTCTGGGAAAGGGTCTTTAGGCTCTTTTCACACTTTAGCGTAGCAATTTACTGGTGTTTTTAAGGTGTTTATTTTAAGCGTATTTGCATCTTTTTACAAGTGTTATACAGCTTCAAGGATTTTTGTTTAGCCAATAGAAGCACTAGGGAGAGGAGAGTGAGAGGAAATTAGGGGTGGAGAGCTGCTGTTTGAGCAGAAAATGAGCGACAAAACGCTTGTAAAATGCTCAAGTGAGCTATTTCTATTGAAGTCTACAGGGCCTAAAATGCTTCTAATGGGCCAAAAAGAAGCTCATGTACTTTTTTTGAGTGACAGGCATTTTGCTTCAGGCGGCAGAATGCTCAGATGTGAACAGGGCCCATGGAAATAAATGGGATTTGGCTTGTTGAGCATTTTAGAGCTACAATCCTTAAGCAAAAAATTGCCCAGATGTGAACAGGGCCTAAGGTCTGGGAACCATAGAAATAGACCACAGTCCAGGACCTGTATAACACCCTGCAGCTAACAATATATTGCACTACTTGGCAAGGTGAGCTTCTAACGCAGGATCGAGTGCCCGAAGCAAACATTACAGGCCGGTCCCACATAGTGGGGTGCAGGTATGGTCCCCAATGTACATACTGAGGGTAAGCAATTCAGAAACTGCAAGAGAGCCCAGGGCAATACGCAGTCTGGTCTTACCAGAAGCATCAGAGAAAAAAAATGAATGGCTAAAAAAAGACTTCTCCGGAGGAGAACAGGTCCATCACCTAAGGACACATTAAAAAAAACAGAGTTTTACAGAACGGGCAGGGTTATAAGGGCATGCATTGGAGATGGCCCTAGCAAGTTTTTTTGCCAGTATCCTATCACTTGAAGATAACCTGCATATAACCCATGGTCTATGAATACATGTCCTATACTGCACAATTTGGCGAAATTTTTTTTACAGTCTTTTCTTAATTCAATGAATGTATGCCATTGCTGAATAATAAAAAAAATATTAACAAGTATGCATGGCAAGCATGTTGAAATCTACTGTAATGCCCTGTACACACGGTCAGAAATTCTGATGGAAAAAGTCAGAACGGATTATGTTGTCTGAAAATCCGCTCGTTGGTGGGCTCTATCTGACTTTTCCTATCGGATTTTCCGACGCACAAAGTTTGAGAGCAGGATCTCAAATTTTCCGACAACAAAATCCAATCGCATAATTTCCGATCGTGTGTAGACAATTCCGACGGACAAAGTGCCATGCATGCTCAGAATAAACTAAGAGACGAAAGCTATTGGCTACTAGCCCATTTATAGTCCCGACGTACGTGTTTGACGTCACCTCGTTCAGAACGATCAGATTTTCCGACAACTTTGTACGACCATATGTATGCAACACAAGTTTCGGACAAAATCCGTCGGAATGTCCGACCGTGTGTACAGAGCATAACAGTAAAGATTATACCTTAATGTCCTTCGTGGTAACATGGTAAAATATGAATTTTAGTGCATGTTGTGGCAACGTGTAGATGTCAATGGACCCTTAAGGGTGGCAGATACAGTTTACATGCCTAAGGCTTTTGATGCCACTGGCGGAAGATTACACAAATTAGAGCAAACATTATTGTGTATAGTCTACTTTAAATAGTCATATAGTCAATTAAATTGTATAATAGAACACGAGTCCGTTTTCTTACAAATGTGTTTTTATTGTATTTAATATAATATTTACATGCTGCGACACATCACAACATAAGTCTATCAAATTTTTTTTTTTTAATGGTGGATGCTGTACAATAAATACCATTATAATATATATCCTCTCCAGTAACACAGATTAGGGTGAATTTTCTTACATTTTATGTATTATGCATATTTTATTTCTAGAGAAATACTAAAAGAAGGCAGTGTTTTCTTGGTCCTATCTACCACTAGCATGCAAAAAACTAGGCTTTAAAACTAAAACTACCAACAGATTTTATGCAAAGAATGTCGTTGTCAGTGACCAAATATTATTGTGCTGCATATGTTATGAGGTTAAAAAAAGAACATAGAATCTGTTTGTTTTGAAACCAACACCTTTAGAAAAGAGAGAGACACGAGCGGTGGAGTGCAATTAATGCATGCAGTCAGAGGACAACTTACCATTTGCTTGTTTGAAAAGCTATACTGTATAATGGGGAAATGTCTGTTCATAAAAGGCAATTTCCATTCAAAATTGATATTTCTTCTTTTGTGCTTTTGTTAACAATTCTATACATTGGGGATTCAAATTATAGCCAACCGCTGCTTTTGATTTACTAAAGCAAATAAACTGTTTAATTTTTGCCAAAGCTTAGTGTATGGCCCAAAGCTCTACTGACTTCCATCAACCAATCATGTACAAGCAAATATTCACTTCTTTTTACTTTCCTTGCATGTAATTGGGTATTCTTTGCAAAGTGAGACAAGCTCTGGGTAAAATTCCCTTACAAAGTGCAACTTCCCCTGAAAAGTGACCAGCCTGTTTGCGTTTAGTAAATGCTGCCCCAATAGATACTATATAATGTTGAATAAACAGTGAACCATAGGGTTGATTTGCAAGAGACTATTGGGGGGTTTTACTAAAACTGGAGAATGCAAAATCTGCTGCAGCTCTGCACAGAATCCAATCAGCTTCCAGGTTTTATTGACAAAGCTTAACTGAACAAGCTGAAGTTAGAAGCTGATTGGCTACTATGCACAGCTGCACCAGATTCCGAGTGCTCTAGTCTTTGTAAATCTTCCCCGTTTGTGAGCAGGGGTAGAGACGCACACTGTAGTGGAGAAATCTTGCCGCTGGAACTTTTGAGTGAAATAAGCATTCTAAAGAAACCTATGGTTTTGGTGGAACTTGAATTTAGGTGCTGTTGACCACTTTAGCACATTGGGGTTAAAGAGGAAGTAAACCCTGATGAGTTTACTTCCTCTTTCATTCCCTGCAAAGGCAAAGCATAATGGACTACTATACATCGCATAGTAGCCCATTATGTGTCACTTACCTGACACAGGAGCCAGCGAAGTCGCCGCTGTCCCCTGTAGTGCGCCGCATCCATCTTGTTGGTGGGGTCTCGCAGCTCCGCCGCAATGACGTCACTCCTGTGCAGGCGCACGGGAGCTGGCACGCGCGGCAGCTCCGTCGCTAAGAATGCCGCGCTCAGTGCGCCTGCGCACCGCTGTCTACAGCGCATGCGCCGTAGACAGCGGTGTCCGTTTTCGGGCAAATATCTCCTAAACCATATAGGTTTAGGAGATATTGCTTGGACCTACAGGTAAGCCTTAATCTAGGCTTACCTGTAGGTCAAAGTGGTTTGTAAGGGTTTACAACCACTTTAATTTATTAAAACCGGAGAGAGCAAAATCTGGTGCAGCTCTGCATAGAAACCAATCAGTTTCTAACTTCAGTTTGTGCAATTAAATTTTTACAAACAGGGTCCTCTTTTCTAGTACTGAGCAGTACTCAGTACTAGTACTGATGCAGAGTGACTGATGTAATGACATCAGAACCGTGCTGTACATTGTTGTACTGTGATTGCAGGGTACCATGGTGATTCCCTTAAAGTGGAGGACCAGCCCCCCCCCCCCCCCCCCCACAAAAAAAATTAAAAGTCTGCAGCTACAAATACTATAGCTGCTGACTTTTAATATTAGGACTCTTACCTGTCCTAGAATCCAGCGTTATCGGTACCCCAGACGATGTTTCCATCAGCTCTAGGGTGCTGCTGCCACCATTGCCTGCAAGGCCTTCGCTTTGTGAATGGCCAGGCAGTGAGGGAAGGGGGGGGGTGAACTTCTGGGGGACCTTGCCACAGCCAGGGGACGGATACCTATCAAAAACAGGTACCTATTCTCCCCTTCCCCCGAAAGGTGGAAAATGTGGCACCGGAGGGGGGGGAGGAAGCAGATAAGTGGAACTTCCACTTTTGGGTGGACCTCTGCTTTAAGAAGGTATGTCCACAACACCCTGCAGACATAGGAAGTTGGTTAAATGAGGCTGGGTGTCATTGAACCTGGAAGAGGACTGGTGCTGGATGACTGGAGCAGTGAGCCTTGTGGGAGAGGCGAGTATTGGAACAATAACCTTTTATTCATTTTTAATTAGGGAGACTACATTTTAACATAACATTTGAAATTCTTGCATTGGATGGGCAAATGCTGTGCGCTTTTAAGTGCATCCTTTTGAGTTGTTTTGTGTCTGCTTTTGCATTTTTATTGACTTGTACAAGGAGAAAAGTACATACAAGTTCCCATGCACACAAGGCCTCAGGCTACAATGCACTGCTTAAGCTGCTGTCAAAAGTACAGTTAGCAGACAAACCTTGCTATATTGAAGAATGCTTTGAGAGCTTAGAGAGATGTGATCGGGGTGGACTGACAACTCATGGGGCCCCCGGGCAATGGGGTCACACAGTATACACACACACAGTATACAATCGCACAGTATACACATACATGTACACACAGTATACACAGACATGTTTCTATTGGCTGAGAAGGTACTGGAGAGGTGGGGCAGCTATAATCTTGGGATTTTTAGACCAAAAGGATGTCGGTAAGGGACATTTCAGAGACAGATGTAAAAAAAAACTCAGATTTTTACATACTGTCCCTGGTTTTACTGAGGCTGGCAACCCTGATGGGGCCCCCTAGTGGCTCGGGGCCCTTGGGCAGTACCCGAGTGGCCCAATGGTCAGTCCGCCCCTGGATGTGATCACACAATTTAAGGTAATTAAAACCTTCCATTGGTTACATAGCATCAATTTTATTATTCCTGGAATACAAGAAAACTGTTTTCAATGTTTCCAGGAATTCCATACTGAGTTTGTGAATCACAGCCAGTCAAAAATAAAATTGTGAAGTGTAGAACATTACACCTCCGTATATATTATATCTCCCTAACGTCTTCACATTTTGTCATTTAAAACATGAGTCAATTATTAAAGGGTATCTAAACCCAAGAACAAAAATGCAATAGTTTACAGCTTACAAGTCCTTAGATGTGGTGGCTGCAGTAGCTTTCTTTTTTTCAGCTAAGAACATTTTCAGCAAATACATTGATCTTGCCAAAAAAGCTGAGTTTTTGTCACTTCCTGTGAGCTGCACCAAAGATTATCTTCCTTCATAGCTCTCTTTTTTAAAATACAGATTTAAATGCCTCCCCCCTCTTTCCCCATGTAATACAGATGAGGAGATGCAGACATATTTGTAGTGCATATCAGGAGAGCAGCCTAGGGGGACAACAGTGACTCCCTCCATAGATAGAGCAGAGAACTGACATGGTGTGTATTATCTGCAGGACTACCAGGTGAAAATAAAGCACAATAAATTCAAAAAAGAAAATGAATACAGCCACCACATCAAGGACTAGTAAATTGCAATAAAAAACATTTTTGGTTTTGGGTTTACATACACTTTAACTCAAAAGTATACCCATCAATTGAAGAAAAAGAAAAAAACAGCTAACATCACTACATGAATAAAATATCATCACCTAGATGTGCATGCATATATCCAATATTTTCACAAGTGTTCTGGATGCAAATCTAATTTGCAGTTTCTGACTTTCCTAGTAAAGTTGAGAGCTGCTCTATCTCCTCGCAACCACCATATCTCTGCGTTGGCCTATTACAATGACGGTGATGGGAACTTCACTGGCCAATTAGAAAGTGTAGCCATTTTAGCAGGTCTTTGGAACTGACAGGTCTACTTTAGGACCACCGAAAATTACTGAAATTGTCTCTAGGAGTCCTAATTTGGTAATACAGAATTTGCTAGAGGTGCAGCTGTAAGAATATTTGTGGACCAGTGTGATATCTAATAAGAATTCTTGCACCAAGCATACTGAATTTTATATTATACAAAAAAAAATCTAAAATATTTATTTTGATAGTAAAATCAACAGAGTGACACGGAATCCACAGTGTGATACTGTACAGTATTTATTGCATCAGCGGCCTGACATTTTGTACACAGATGTGGGCTTTCAAATGTAGATGTTCAAGCCCTACTGTGCAGTTGGCTAAATCTCAAAACTCTGGAACTTTCCCAGATCTTTTTTGTTACAATCTCACATTATCCTTAATAACCCACTTTCAGGCTCCATCAGCTTTGTAGGTCAACATTTGGATGAAAGGTTGCAGGACAAAGAAGAAACAACAACCAGTTTTTAATACTGTGCAAAGACTTACACATTGGGTTAAACCAGGTTGTCTTGCCTCTGCCTTAGGGTTCAAGGGGATGTCCAAAACTTATTAAATCCACTGAACAATCTAGTAACTTCAAAATGCCCTACATGCAAGTGACCGCTTAGGTTTCTTGGAAGTTGATTTGCAGTATTCCTCAAAATATTGTCTTAACTATCTGTGGGGCATGGACCCACTTTAATTTAAAGTTTTGTGCTTTTCTTGACATATACGTCTATATTTGAATCAACAAAAACCTATTCATATGAATTCATAGTGAAGTCCAAATGGTGCCATTATTTTTAATAGATAGCAACTAATCATTGTTCTGGTTGTTACTGCAAAAATATTGCTCTGTTGATTAAGCTTGCAATGTAGACCACTAATCTATCAGCAAGAGTTTGGAATGGCCTAGCTGATCTCATTATGTCTAAATAATTCTGTAATGGTTCCTTTGAACATCAAAATATTGACCAACAGAATTTGTATCATAGTAAGCTGCTTGTTACTTGCACGCATCAAGTATGCAAAGAACACAGAGAAACGTTGTCAATAACCCATCTTGTCCTGCATGCCTTACTTTTTTGTGCTGTTTGTGCTATTGTACACTGTAATAAAAAAAATAAAAAAATACTGTTTTAGATAGTTAACAGAAAAAAACTGCTTACAACGCATACACTTTAAAGCTGCTGGTACTTTACACACAGGTGTTTTCTTAGTTTTGGATATGCCTAAAAAGAAGTCCATGTATAGATCCAAAAACTATATATATATATATATATATATATATATATATATATATATATATATATATATATATATATATATATATATATATATATATATATATATATATATATATATATATATATATATATATATATATATATATATATATATATATATATATATATAACATATGAGGATTTGAGGGGCGAATCCACGTGAAATAAATATTCTCATAGTAGACCATATGCAAGTGCATACCCAAACATATTACTTTTGGGTATGGACTGAGTTAAAATTTCGGGGGAATATTTAACGTATTCATCTGACCTGTCTCTATCTTCCTAAGGGAGTGATGAGGTTTGGATGGATGTGGCTTTGCAAAAGCAAGCATGGTCTTGCCCAAAGACAAGTAACTAAGGTTGGATATTACATGGGTCATGGTAGAACTTAAAGCTATCTCAATGACAATTAAAGTGCAATTACCATTAGAACATTTGCATTTTGTAGGTCTCCCTGTGCTTATGAATTCATTTTTCAAAATATCAAAGTGTAACATATTTAAATTCAGTGAAGATTCCCTACTTTTCAGTGGTCTAGTCAAAACTGTAAAAGGGCAGGCACTTTTTATACCACTTTTATTTTTTCCGTTATATTTTTGTATTATTCTTTCCAATCTCTCTTATTATTCTACCAATGATAATAAAGATGTGATTCAGAGGTAAAATAATTACAGTTAAACATTCACTTTTTTTTTTTACAAAGATGTGAAAGCTTAAAAAAACAGGTAAAGGGTTTTTTAATGGGTGTGAAGTCCATCCCTGACAAATTACCACAGTTACATGAAAATACTGATACTTTCTTTTCATGGACTCTTAAAGAAACCATAGGCAATAAGTAACTTGTCCTCTGAGTTACACATACTCATATTTAGGTAGGACCAGTTGATTTCTACTAAATCTAAGGCTATAAGCACTAAATATATATTATATATAAGCCAAACAGATACTGTAACATTCCTTTTGTTAAAAATAAGAAACCCTGATTAAAACAGTATCAAACTAGAGTACTGAATATTATATTGAGGTGAACAAAAAAATAAATCAAATCACAATATAAACCACGTCAAACAAAAAAATAGTTCTTGTACAATATGTGGCTTTCAAAGCCAAGTGAAAAGTTACAGAAACTCTATAAACAAAATGTATAGCAGGTATTTTGGTTGCAATATCAATACAATATCTGTAAATTTGCATAAATGTTTTGTGTCACAATATATCAGTTATTTGCAAATATTATACAATCTGGAATGCTTTAACATGGGACACAACTGTGTACAGGAAACATATACACTAATAAGAAAACGAGACCAGTCATTTTATAAAATGTATCTTTTTGGGATGCATTAAGTTAGCAGTGTTATCAGGATTAAATAAGCCGAACCAAAAGTTCAATTTCTTTCTAATGTTTAAAGTATCACGTTCAGCTGCTGTTCATTTATCTTTATTTGTCATCATTGCCATGATAGTCCCATGGACAGATGTCCACCATATTTGTTTTTTGCATTGTTTTGTTGTGTTTACTGTCAGTGGCTTCTGTATCTTGTTCTGATTGTGAAGTAGAAAGATTTTCCCAAGGACATACCTCGACTAATTTGCACTTGTCTATGCCATGTTGGTTTGAGGTACTTTTACCTTTGTTAACTGGAACAGCTAACATGTGGTCTCCAACTGCTGAGCAAACCTCTGCACTTTTAGATTTGTCCATTTTAACATTTGAGCTTTTTGGATCTAATTCTTTTTCATGACCTCTATTTCGACCTTTATCTTTTTCAATATTTTCATCTTTTTTTGAAGATGTTGCAGAATTTTTTGCTGGCATGGCCAGTACCCTCTTTTTTGAAGGAGATGTTGGCATCTCTCTGGATGGAGATGAAGGACTCAAACCAGGGCTGGTAGGTGAATATTTACCTCTTATTACATTTAATCCATCCTGGGGTTCAAAATCCCATGGGCATATCTCTGCCTGAAGAGCTAAGGGTTGTGGCAAATTGTTATTGGAATTAATATGGCCATCTAGAGGTGGTAATATGCCTTCAATGATAGGGAGATTCTTTTTGTGTTCTTTATCTTGTGAACTAGCAGATATTTGTTTCATTGGTGCTTCTTGCTCTGCTATTCCGCCATCACCAGGATGATGTTTTTTGGAACTTTCATCTTTCAAAGCCAGTTCTTGGCTATCCTTTGTATTTAGATCAGATTTTCCTGAGCTCTTCTGTTTTGATTGATGATGTCCTTGTTCTGTTGTCTTAGTTCGACTGTGAGATTTGCTTTTGGAGCGGGATGTGTGATTCTTTTCAGAGTCTAAAGGAGCAATGGAGACATGCTTTTGTACTTTATTTTCAGAAGGCACAGCAGTGGGTGTAAGATCGTACATTTCCCAAGGACACACTTCTTCGATATCAAATTTGTCTTTAAATCCTAGAGCACCTAATGCTTTATCAGCATCCCCCAATGTCAAATTCATTGCCTGTTGCTTCATTATTCCAGGCTTGTGACTTTTTTGGATTTCCTCAATAGGGCTTGATGTTCTTGGCTGCTGCTGATCTATGTTCTCCTCTTTGTCAGGACAAGACATGCCTCTTTGAACCTCTTTGTCATTAGAATCAATTCTTTTATATTTTTCAGAGTCTTCCAAGCTTTTAGTTTTTTCACCTAATCCTAAGCTTTTATCCTTAGAGTTTGCAATTGCGCTAAGTGATTTTTGCAAGACAGATAAACTTGGATGCAATGGTTTCTTATCTAGAGTGAGATTATGGGCACTTGCAGACTTGCAGACCAAGGGCACTGATTCAGCAGAAATGGCTTCTAGTTCTTCAGCCTCCCTGTGACCAAGTTTTTTCCCATTCACAGAATTCCGTATTGAATTTTCAGACACATCAATCTTTTCTGTGGAAATTCCATTAGGTTTGTCATCTTGCCCTCTCAAATGATCGTAGGTGCTATGGGACTTTTTCAGCGAAAAAGGCCGGTGTTTTGTGGAGTCTTCCTTTAATTTTGCATTGTGAGCATTTGAATCCTGGTGACTCTTCTTACTGGTGTTTTTTGGGTTACTGTGATCTCCACCTTCTTTGTCTTCTTTAGAACACTGCCGGCTAACAGATTCAGGGATCTCTGTTATTCTTCTCATAATTGATCGCCCCAAACCTTTCTTAGAACACCTCTTTTTTTGAAGATGAGGATTATTTGCAATCATCTTTTTCCTTTTGTAGATCTCCAACTGAGTATACAGTTTCTTCAGTTCATCCTAGAATTTGTAAACACAAACAGTATTAAAAATGTAATAAAAAATATATTATTATCATTATAAGAATTAAAAATGTATTACATGTGTAACAATATACTTATAAATGCCCACATGAAATATGAATTAATACACTAAACTGACTGAATTTTTGACACTGAACAATGTGGCAACTGTATGCTTTTTATACTGTCCAATAGTTTAGGTGATAGTTTTCTTAGTAACTAGGTGATAGATAAAAATGTATGTAAATCCAAAACATTTTTATTTCATATTTGTGTAGAGTATGGACATGCTAAATCTTCTATCAGGATTTTTATTGCTGCCTATGGTCTGTAGTTGGAAGGTCCCAGCTTGGAAGATTCTTCCCCGCAGTCTATTCTGGTGACCATTATCTCTGTTACAAAAATTGATGGGAAATGTAAAATTTTGGAGTTGTTGCTGGAACAGGCAATGGGAAATCTTCCAGTGGGTCAACTGCTTTGGAGCCAATGAGGGACTTTATTCTCACTTTGGAGATGTTTCATCCTACACAGCTGTGTCTCTGGCATGTAAGGTGAAGTGAAATATCCCAGATGGCACACAGGCAACAAAAGGAACCATTCCATACTTTACCCAAAGCAAAAAAAGTTTTAGCTTTGTAAAGAAATATCTGGTACTGTGTGATATGTAAGGGCATTGTCACATGGGGATTCCACAGTCCCCTGTGGGATAAAACTCTAGCAATTTGTAGCTTACACTTGATTTTTCTTTGACTCTTTGACTTCTGGCAGCTGACTGAACTGGCAAGGGAGCAAGAGGAAGGCAGATATGTGGGTCTGTGGAGTCAACATTAATGTGAACCAGTTGCTTTGCCATGCAAGGGGTAATGTTTAGCAGCGTGCTAAGGGGGAACCCAAGCCAAGCCAAGCTCCCTGTGTCCATTTAGACATGCGGTTTGACCCTGCCCCCTCTCTCTCCTGATTGGCTAACTGACAGCAGTGGGAGCCAATGGCGCCACTGCTGTGTCTCAGCCAATCATGAGGGAGATTCCCGTATGGCTGAGACACTTGTGGACATCCCCGGACAGATATGGAGCTCAAATAAGTACTGGGGGGAGGGGCGAAGGAGGCTGCTGCACACAGAAGGCTTTTTTTATCTTAATGCATAGAAGGGTTTAGGGTACTTTTAATGTGTTTTTTTAGTTCTCCTTGTTTCCTATTGACAAAGTTTGTTGTTCACAGAGATCAATAGCTTAATCTGAAATGTACACATAAATCAAAGTAGTGACTTATACTACTCACTTCTGATCCCACCTTATAACAGAATGAAGAACTCAAATGTAGACATAAGGCTGATGGGGGATTAAACTCTCCGCTGCAAATTAAATATCAATTTTGAGTGGACTGGCCCCTTAAGTTTACTCCAGCCTTCCAAAATACTGCCCTAATACAGCCACACCACCATTTTCAGAATGCCTATTTCCTTTCACACACTGATTATAAACAGGACCTTTCACAAAATAGGGGTGTCTTAGCAGTGTGTTATATTTAGTTTATTATATAAAAAAAATTCTGGACAATGCCCTTTTTAAATTTCATATCAAGTGCAGTTTAATACTCATCCAGTGTGTCAGTTATTTTTTATACATGCATTACTGCACACATCATTCAGTGTATATATAGGTATCAGTGTTGTTAATTTGATAAATACATTCACAATTAGGAACAAGAAGCATGACCACAAACATGTGCTCTAAAACAACACTGAGTGCATAGTTATTAATGATACAGATTATCATTAATTGATTAGCCTTTGGAGCTTGATTGTGCTGATTGTGCTAGGTGATACAAAAGCACATTCTCTGCTCACATGAATTTGTCTGATCCCAACATTGGCCCCATAGCCATTGCTGCTAGATCGCCACTGGTCATCAGGTGTCTGCAATGAAAAACCAGACTAACTTGTATCAACATAAGACAAAACCAGTGGGAATTCATTATACTGGCCATTGTGCATGAAAACCACGGGCTCTATGACCTGGAACTGGAAAGTGCAAAATCTGGTGCAGCTCTGTATAGTAACCAATCAGCTTCAAGGTTTATTTTTGTCAAAGCTTAATTGAACAAGCTGAAGTTAGAAGCTGATTGGCTACCATGCACAGCAGCACCAGATTTTGCACCCTCCAGTTTTAGTAAATTAACCCCAGTATCTCTGCTGGAAGGCGGCTTCAAACTTTAACAACCCTTTTTGTAAAATATTACTTTCTAAAGATAGTTTTGAACGTCCCTGCTATTTTGAAGTAATTTCCTTATGTTCTTGATACATTAGGGGCAGAATTAGGTTTAGGAGGGCAATAATAAAAAATACTGCCCTTGTGAACCTAACTCATACCTTTAATGTATTTCAAAGATTTCAGGCCTATACCTTCCTTTCTGTCCTTCAGTCTGTACATTCTTGCAGTTTCTTCTCATATGTTTTTATCCCTCAGACCTTTCATTGTTTGTGTTGCCCATCCTTGGACTTTTTCTATCGTATCAATACATTTTTGTAAGTTAAGTCTCCAGAACTGGACACAGTATTCTATCTGAGGCCTTACAAAAAATCTATATGGGGGAATCAAGACATTCTTTCTCCTGTTGGTGATCCCTCTAGTGATAACTAAAGATCTATATAAGGGAATCAGGATCTCCTTCCTCCTGTTTTTGATCCCTCTAGTGATAACTAGAGGTCTACATAAGGGAATCAGGACCTCCTTACTCCTGCTAGCGATCCATCTGGTGATGAGCAAAGATCTATATTAAAGAATCAGGGTCTCTCTAACTAGAGGTCTACATAAGGGAATTAGCACCTCCTTCCTCCTGTTTTTGATTCCTCTAATGATAACTTAAGATCTATATTAAAGAATCAGGGTCTCCTTCCTCCTGTTGGTGATCCCTCTGATGATAAATAAAGATCTATATAAGGGCATTAGGATCCCTCTAGTGATAACTAAAGCACTATATAAGGGAATCATGACCTCCTTCCACCTGTTTTTGATTCCTCTAGTGATAACTAAAGATCTATATTAACGAATCAGGGTCTCCTTCCTCCTGTTGGTGATCCCTCTGGTGATAACTAGAGATCTATATAAGGGAATCAGGACCTCCTTCCTCCTGTTGGTAATCCCTCTAGTGATAACTGAAGATCTATATAAAGGAATCAGGATCTTCTTCCTCCTTCTAGCGATTGAGCTGTAGTTTTCTTGTTTTGACCAATTTCCAGAAATGCCATATCATGTTCTATGTTACAAACACCATATGGAATATCAACCCTTTTTGTACACCTTTGTGTCATCAGTAAAATGACACACAAAAAGTTCAGATATATCATTTACAAACAGATAAAATAGAACGGGACCTAGTACTGAGCCTTGCAGTACACCACTAGGGACTAGTCTCTGTTCTGAATGAACTCCATTTAGAGTCAAACTCTGCTATAATTTAGCGAACTGGGTATCTACTACGCACCATCCAAGGTTTTAGTCCTAGTTTGTACAATTTTTTTTTTTATGCAAGAATTATGTGGAATCATATCTAATGCTTTGCTGCAATCAAGATATGCTTTTTCTATAGCACCACCCTGGTCCAAAACATTTCTGATATAGTCATAGCAGGCAAATATGAAATATATAATAGATGAAGAAGACATTCCATTATCATACTTAGGTGCCACCTGTAAAATAGACCTGCACTGGGGGGAATATTGACTACCATGATGTACCATAAATACATGACAGAATGCAATGGAGTTTATTTACTAAAATTGGAGAGTGCAAAATCTGGTGCAGCTGTGCATGGTAGCCAATGAGCTTCTAACCTCAGGTTGTTCAATTAAGGTTTGAAAAAAAAAAAACTGGAAGCTGATTGGTTTTGCACTCTCCAGCTTTAGTAAATCAACCCCAATGTCTGCAAGCAATTTCTAACTTCAAGCTCAACCTCTTGATTCCCTAAAAAACAATCTCTATTTAGGGCTGCCATAGACCACTAGAAATAATTTTTCTGTTTAGATAACCATATCACATTAGACCTGTTACAATGGTACAGTATTAGAAGCCTATAAAAAAACAATTGAGTAACTACTAGACATGTGCATGATGAAAACATTTGTTTCCTTTAGTTTCGTTTTGATTTGTTAATCTACTTATTTCATTTAGTTAAATTCGGTTGATTCGTTCAATTCGTTTTCCGAATTCATATTCGGAATTTTCAAATTTTCATTTTTTTTTCGATTAGAAATGATCGATGCATTTCTGAATCGGTCGAAGTGAAAGCGTTATATTGCTTTCGATTCAAATTCAGCAAAGTGAACAAACAAAACAAAAATCTTCAAATGATTACAATGACTTTAAATTACCTTTGGCTTAACAAAAACAGCATTATTTTGAAATGGTACTCTAATAACACACACAGTCTTTGAGTTCAGCAATATGTGAGAATTCGACTAGAGTTCAATGTGAAATTCGAATTTCAGTCTGAATTTCTGAAATTCAGACAAATTTCGTTAAATTTTTCGGAGCATTTGGTAAAATTTGTTTATATTGTAATTCGGGTATTTGCATATATTCAAATCTCCGAATAATGAAAAATTTGTCTGAATATTAGTTTGGAACGAAATTAACCGCACATGTCTAGTAACTACGTTGCACAGAGCTCAGGTGACTACACCACTTACCTAACTATTATTATTATTATCTCATAATGGGGCTACGATATACTGTTATAAAAAATAGGAACGTTTTTTATTTTTTAAACATCATATTTATATAAAAATGTGAAATAAGAATTTGACAGCCTTCCTTTAATCACCATAAAGAAAATATTGTTTGTAAATTATAGGAATGTTTTTTGGACAATCTTTGCCATGGTCCCTGTACCTGACTCTAAGAACTCAGAAGGACGTTGATGTGACATGAAATGAACTCACCCGTATATCCTCAGGGTCCAGGCTATGCTCACTCCATGCCGAGGTGATACTGCTGTTCAAATAGGAACCAGATCTCCCCATGTCCAACTCATCTTCATATGCTTCTGCTGCTATGTCATCTCTTGGATTATTATGGGAGCGTGAAAACTAAAATAATAATATTAATACAAAAATATATAAGTAATATAAAAAATAATGGTAATAATAATATATTTTACAATTATAAGCTTTTTCTGTCTTACAGGATTAGTTGTTAGAAAAAAACTAGTTACTTAGAATTGCTAGAAAGAATTGCAGTAATTATGTGTCTTTATTTTTACAAGTAACGCTGGGGCACCTGATCCACAGAAGCCCCTACCTTACATAGTGACTGTGTAATACAATTGTTTCCCTGTCTATATCCAGGGATAATGGAGGAGGTGAGTTACTAATATATTTACAGGTTGGCTGAGGGGGGAGAAGCAAGGTACAGTTAGCTACTGAGTCTCTGCTGGGAGTTGGAGCAGAGTGAATTGGCCTTCTGAGAGTACATTAGTGCTTCTATTGTGAACTTTGAAGATTAATTGCTCCACAATGTCTGCAGCTACGGAGGTCACTTGGGGGTTGTTTTTACTTTACTTCTTGCTATGACTATGTCACATTAAAATAAACAAGGCAGTTTTCATCTTATTTGTGGCTGACTTCTTAAAGTGGTTCTAAAGGCTTAAGATGTTTTTACTTTCATGCATTCTGCAGCACCCCCCCCCAATCCTTAGCTAAGCTCCCTCCGATCCAGCAATGTTCATGATAGACTTGGTTGTCCTGGGACTCTCCCTCCTCATTGGCTGAGACAGCAGAGGGAGCCCATTGCCTTCAATTACTGTCAATCACAGCCAGTGAGCCAATGAGGAGAGAGCAGCAGGATGGGGGCAAAGCCGCAGCTCTATGTGTCTTATGAATGTATAGAGCAGTGGCTCGGGAGCGAGCACCCAATGGTGCCCCCATGGCAACCAGCTTTCTCTGGAGGCACTGCTCAATGGGGGAGTAGTCAGGAGCACCAACAGGGAACCTGAAACCACTGCATAGAGCAGGTAAGTATCACATTTGTTTTGTTTTTTTAAATAATAAAACAAAGCTTTAATACCACTTTAAAATGGTTGTAAAGGTTATTATTATTTTTTTAAATATAACAAACATGTTATATTTACTTGGTCTGTGCAATACTTTTGCAAAGAGCGGCCCTTAACCTACTCTTCTGGGTCCTCTGCTGGCACTGTCTGCTCCTCCTCTTCAGTGTCTTCTGAGCTAGGCTGTGTGCATCCATTAACACGCACTGCATGGCGTGGTACCACCCCCTGCTCTCTTCTCTGATCATTTGACTGACAGCAGTAGGAGCCAATCGCTCCCACTGCTCTCAGCCTAGTCTGTGAGAGCAGGGAGAGAAGAACTGAAGCCAGGCACAGTGATGGTTCGATACAGGACTAAGTAAGTGTTTCTGTTATTAGACAGTTTTTTACCTTAATGGAGAGAATGCATTCAAGTGTTACTAAAGTCAGAATAATTTTTTTATTAAAACAACAAACATGTTATACTTACCTGCTCTGTGCAGTGGTATTGCACAGAGTGGCCCCAATCCTCCTCTTCTGTGGTCCCCGAGGACGATCTTGGCTCCTCCTCCTTTTTATGTAAACCATAGCCGGCCGCTTGCTTTGGGGGGAAATGTGGTCTGCGCACTCCCGACTTGTGTGTATATGGAGCCGCGCTTAGGCCCACCCCACTTCCTCTTCTCTGCATTTGATTGATGGCAACAAGGGCAAGGGCCAAAGGCTCCTGCTGCTTCTCGAATGCTGTATGAAGGGGAGGCAAGGGGAGAATATATACAGCCGTACACAGAGCTGATCTCTTCTCCCCTCTCTTACTCTCCACACAGGGGAAGTGGAGCACAGGGAAACTCAAACCGTTTTTTTACCTTAATGCAAATAATGCATTAAGGTAAAAAATATTTTTAGGTTTAGTAACACTTTAAGGTAAAAAAAAAAAAATCCTTTACAGCCACTTTAACCTCCCTGGCGGTACGATTATTTCGGATTTTAGGTGCTAAAAGCGGTACCATTATTTTGCATGAAAATTTGACGTTTTATATTGTAGTCCTGCAATTCTTAGGAATAACTCTCTTAAATCTGTCCAAACCAGAGTCTAGCAGACATCCCGGGTTTGATAAAGTTTGAAAAATTAAATCATAAATTATAATATAATAAATAATTATAAATAATTGTACCAAATAATAATATAACAATAATAAAAATTATTCAATAATGTAATCAAATCAAAAACACTGAAATTTGCTCAGTTGCAGAATTGTCACTGTCATTACTTTTCAGTATTTGATGACGGATCTCCCCACAAATCGCTATCGCTCAATTCTGCGAGTGATTCTAATTTATTATCGCTGTTTTCTAGCTGGTCTAAAATAATTTTTGATGTACAGTGACAGTTTTGGTTGCTATGGGCAATCTCCAGTTTCCAGGCATAAAGAACAGTTTTTATTATATAAAACTGCATGCAGGACACTGGGCAGACCACTAGGGACAACGGGGATGTGAAATATTTACATACAGCAATGTAATCTGTAAGATTACATTATACTGTATGTTTACTGTTTGTTTCACTTTTTGAATTTGGCACCGATCTCCGTGCCCGTGCGTCGCAACGCTTGCAGGGCACGGAGATCGGCGATGTAATGCATCGAGCGAGACACGGCTCGCTCGTACAGCAGGGAGACAACGCTGGATCCGAGGGAGAAGGTAAGTAAACCTCCTCCTGGATCCAGCGATGCAGTCCCGAGTCTGACTCGGGGATACCGCTCTTGGTATAAAAAATCCACCCCGAGTCAGACTCGGGAATACCGTCAGGGGGGTTAATACTGACTTTTTAATTTGGTACTTTTGTATGTGAGAGGCAGGATTCAGGAAGGAGTCTGCAATGTGTATTCCATTATCAGTAGCAGACATGCTCCAAGATTACCAAATTACAGAATAAAGGGTGAGGGGTGGACAGGTGCAGTACAGCTTCAGTGACAACTGAAGTAATGAGAAGGTATGTTATACTACATGTGCTGTATGCATTCCATGGCTTAAATTTCATTACCTTAGGTATTAACAATAACCCCACTGTTACAGTCACCGTCAGATGAGTGTGGACAAAAAATAGCATTAACATCCAGTCTGGCTGAAGTTTTGCTGCAAGTACAAACCTGCAACGAAGAAAATAATTAGCAAATCAATTTCAAATTACAGTTGTTATTTTTTAGTCCTGATTTCAGCAGCAGTGATTACACAAGCATATGGACATCTTTCAGAACGCTGTTTCATTAGTTAAAAATAGCATTAAATGAGATTTCTGATTGTTTCTTAGCAATATAAAAACCTACCATAATCATATCAGCATAAACTATATTCATAAAAGGGATGGGGGAGGGATTGGAGGTCTACATTGCAGTGAAAGTTTATTAAACAGTTTTTTGTTCTGTTTGGGAAAAGACCTGAAAGATAGCTCAATAAATAATTATAAAGAGATACAAGGCTAGCATAAAGATTTAGCTTATTAATTTTTCATCCTTTGGTCTGTAAAAGGGAATGTTTACATCAGCGGCATATGAAGTACAGAAGATCACTTACATCTGTGGCAGCCCTTGCCGCCCCTCTGAAAAGCTACCTGAAAGGCATAACTTTTCAGAGGGAAGATGACAGGTGGCATGTTGCCTCTTCGGTGCCTGTTTTAACCCCTAAAAGCCTGCACCACCATGCCGCAACCAGTTGCTTTGCACATGGTTGCAGAGCAGTTTTGGTGTGGACCCACTCACTTGAACACAATACGTGCATTTACATTTTTGCCCAGGGTGCAACATGTGCACCACCGCCTCCAGCTGCCTTTGCAGCTTAAAGTGATATTAAAGACTTTTTTTTTTCATTTTTTAAAATAACAACATACTTACCTGCCCTCCTCGGGTTTCATGCAAGCGCTTCTGGCTCCTCCCTCCTGCTAGGTGCCCCCACAGCAAGCAGCGCTCTGAGGGCACCCAAGCAGGCGGGCTCCTGACCTGCGACTCTGTGTGTCCATCTACACACGGAGCTGCGGCTCGGCCCAGCCCATCCATCTCCTGATTGTCTCACTGGCTGTGATCGAGAGCAGCAGAAACCAATGGCAAAATCCAATCAGGAGTACAAGTCCGTGACATATAATTTAGTTACCACAAGGAGGGTAGACTTTAATAATGCCCAAAAATTACTGACTACTGCTGTTTTACTCCAACTTTTCGATACATTTTCAAGAAATGTAACCATTTCAGCAACATGTGTTCTTTTGAAATCAAAAAGTTTGTTTTTGTATGTGAATTTCCATTAGCCAAAGCCATTGATGATCACTAGAACCCAAAGTTTCTTCTCAGCATCTCCTCTGGTTGGGCTTTTTTACTGTTTTAGAGAAACCCCTTTCAATGCCTCCAACATATCTCTATTAAGCTACCAAATGTAGTAACAATCTGGGTTCTGAAACAATTTTTCTACATTTAACTTTAGATTTACCCAATGTAATATGATTCCTAATTTACGTAGTCTATCTAATCAATTTTTATCCAATCAAGCAGGCCCTGGCACCACAGAGTTGTTGGTAGATCTAAATAGGATTGTACAGTCAGACTGTAAAGTGTATGGTAAACTTAAAAACCCTTACATGATAGATTTCTATTTCTCCACACAAAGTAACAAAACCACATTTCTAGATAATGTCATTTTCAGTCACTTACCTAATAGCGTGGAAGATAGCTGACATAATCAGTTCATTGTGCACAGCAACAGCCATGTAGCGTGGCTCATGGAATGCAGATGGGACAGTTCGTACCGCATAACAGAGGTACACACCCCAAAGGAGAAATAAAAATTCACCTGGAGAATAAGAAATGAAAGAAATAGCAGATTATTCCAAATAGACGAGCAGAAGCGTTGTCATTTAAAACTATTGTCTACTCTAAACTGTAGCAGAGGCATATATTTTCTTAAATGGATTCTACAATTAAAGTGTTTCAAAAGCCAAAAACATTTTTTAGTTTTAGATAGAGAAGGAAACGGCTTTGACTGCAGCCAACTAGTGGCATTAAACAGTGTGTGGTAGTAGACAGATTGTGTTGAAGTTCCCCACCCAAGTTCAGGGATGGTTGTTCCAGTGTGACTTAGATGGCCTTTATGCTTGTTGCAAACCAGTTATCCTCTCTGTCCAAATTGTGTACCTCATTGTCCTCGAAAGAATGTGTCTTTTCCATAAAATGTAAGAAAACTGCGGAGTCTTTACCTGAAAAACCTACCCTCCCATGTTGGGCCACTCATTTGTTGAGAGATTGTTTTGTCTCCCCAATCTACAGGTCATTGCATTACTCACTATACTGCATATATCATGTTACTTTGCTTGTGTTTAGGTGTTGGGTCTGTTTAGATGTACAAACATCTGTATACATGCATTGTTGGGTTTGAACAGAGGGGTGCAATGTTTGCTAAAAATCCTTCTCATTTTTCCCACACTCTAACTACACATGGGATGATCATACTTCTGCATGTGTTCTGCTTCTCCCCTCTGTTTGATGGTCCCATGTTTTTGTTGAAACCTTGAGATGTCTTAACGAAAACCCTGTCTGAGTAACCACAAACTGTGTTCTTTGTCTTTATACTCTGTGTTTGTTGTTACCATCTTGCTTTTCTGCCTCAGGGCCTGGACCACTTACCATCTTTAAGGAGAACATGAATTCCAAGTTCACCAAAATACCCATAAGGATAATGCCAGGGTGGCTGTCCAGCAGCTGAAGCTTAATAGAGGTTGGGAGATGCAGCAGGACAATGACTCTAAGCATCAAAGTAAAATCAGCACAGACTTGCTTCAGAAACAGCAAATGTGCCTTTGGAATAGCCAGTCAAAGCCCAGACCTTGACCCCATAGAGCTGCTGTGAAATTACCTCAAGAAACCAATTCACACCTGTCTGAGCTGATGCAGTTTTGTACAAAGGAATAGCCAAATATTCCTCCTGAAAACTGTGCAGGTATGATCCACAGCTATCGAAAGTGCTTTCTTGAAGTCATTGCTGCCAAGGGAGAGGATGTTAATAAGAGTGACCAAATAGGTCTGTTTGTCAATGTGAAGCCAATCTTGACCTACATATCATCCACATAATTGAACAAATGACTTTGTGTTAGTCATCTGGAAGAGTTCAAGGCTCTCTTCTCCACCTCCTTCATCCAAGGTAAGCTACAATGTGAGATATAGGTGATCCCACAGCACAGGTTATGGATAGACTTGTGCATAATGGAAAATTTTGTTTAGTTTCGGTTTGTTGTCCATTGTAAAATACATAATTTTGTTCTGTTATATTTGTTATGTTACGTTAATTCGTTATTTCTGTAGAGTATCGATATTCATTATAGTGAATCTTGAATCATGTCAAATTCATTCGTTATATCTGCTATAATTTCTTTCGTATTAGTTGAAATTCAATATTTATGTATGTATATATATTCGTAATAATGATTCGTACGTGGGAAAGTTAACACACACAATGACAATATCTCTTCTCCTCTGCTCAAATACAATATAACACCGTTCTCACTCAGTTCTCAGGAATGCACTTTGCCAGTAATCCAACCTCCAGCACAAAATGAATCAGTTGATTGGACTGTAAGGTTTACTTTGAGTTGACCTTTTGTTTCATTAGATATTTAACAAATCACTGAATGTCGAATTCATTCACTATATGTAATTTCTTTTGTATTAGTTGAAATTCATTATTTTTTTATTCAGACATTTGGATGCATCCGAATGTCTGAAAGATGCAAAATTTGGCCAAATTAAAATTTGTTACTAAATGAATTGCACATGTCTAGTTATGGATGAAAGATTCGGTAGATGTGATGATATCCATCACTGGGACACATTGGGGTGACACAGCAAAGTTAAGTCACTTGGCTAAGACTTCATTCTCCAGCTAAGTAAGATCTTTGCAAGATTATTTACTCAAGTGACGCTATTGCTTTGGGCTGTTCTGCCATCCTTTATTATTCTGGTTAACTCCCCTGTTCTGTTGTTATTGCTGATCTGTAGTAGCAAGTTGATGATTATGTTGATCTGTCCTTAGTATGGTGGCTTATAGTTAAGCTTGTTATGTAAACCATTCTTTTCAAAATCTCAGCATGTAGTTTTGATGCCAAACGTTTAATTTCATCAACTTTCTATCTCAGAGCATTAATGGTAAAGTTGATCTGTCTCACTTGCACATTTAGCAGTTGTTTTTTTACTGTGGAACTCAAGGACATACTGCTAGGGGTAAGTCCATGGTGTCTGAGGTTAAAGCCTAAGTGGTTTATAAATTACTTATCGCAGGTATTTATATAGGGCCAACAATTTATGCAGCAATGAAGCATGGTTAAATGCTGTATACATTGCTATTAGGGTTGAATTGAGTCCTGACATGGAAGTATTAAATTTGGAGCAGGAAGGCATACTAAGACCACAGTCCAATGGAGAGGAAAAATTATCCTGACCTGAAGAGTCGGAGACCGAAGCCATCAGAGCAGGGAAGCCCTAGTCAAATGTCCCATATGTACCTGGTCCAAGGACAAGGGAGACTTGTGCCACTTGGATAAGGTTTCCTTCAGCAGGACCCTCGTATGGAACTGCTTCAAGGGTTGACACCATGAGGTCTAGCACCTACATACAAAACCACAGACAAAACCATATGTGAGACAAAGCAGCAATTGGAGTGCAGTTTGGAGTTTCCAAAGCTTGTCCGATGGGAGGAACACCTCAGCCCATGCCAAGTCAAGGATCAGCCCTAAATATTCCAGAATTCTGATGGGGGTCAGAACAGACTTCTTAAGGTTCAACACTCAGCCAAACTCCTGCAGAGTGCACATGGTGATCAACATGCTGTCCATCAGCGCAGAATGAGGCTCCACTCACAGGAGGAGGTCGTCCTGACAGCCTATCACTGCAATCCTCCACTGTCAGCACCATAGTAAACAACCAGAGAGGCCAGACCAAAAGGGAGCACCACAAACTGATAATGTGTATCCTTGACCACAAAGTGCAGGAAGCCCTGGTGTCTGGCACTGAGCTGCCAATATCAGAGCGGGGGTTTACTATCAACTAGGACTGCCCATATGTTGTTCTGTGTTCTGAGTTGTGTGTCACTGAATCTAAGAGAAGAGTAGTCACTTGCTATACATACTGTAATTGTAGCTGGATACCGACTGACTGAATTAGACAAAGATTTTTTACTAACACAATGAACTTGCTAGCTTTGCCCCTTCTGTCGCGGCATCTTATTTCTTGTGTCTCATTTTCTGTAACATAAGATATACAGAAGATATCCTTCTGTAACAGCTATTGCAGGTTGATAGGATTGCAAATTCAGGATCAGCAATCTCGCTGCTGGAGTCTCCAAGAGATAAAATATTAACCCCAAAAAATAGATACTAATATGAAGTGTACTGACATTTCTTAGAGCACAAAGTATATAAAATTTAGTTTAGGTGAAAAATAAAAAACTTGGAATATATATTTTTCTTAATTATGTTTTTTTCCAGGACATTGGTCTTCCATAATCCCATCCCACTGCAGTGTTTGTTCATTATGATCAGAGCACATTATCAAAGAACAAAGCTTAAAAGTGGTATTAAGCGTGTCTCAAACTTTAATGTGTTTGCTGAGATAATGGAAATTAATCAAGTGTCCTACTTTAAATATAAAAGATTGGGGGGAAATTGTAACTGCTGTAGCTGCTCATTTGCATGGTATTAACATATACATGCATTTTAAGATAAGTACATTTTAAATTACTTTATAGCATTGCTTGTAACGGAATACTAATGTGTAAACTTCACGATGTACTAACAGCTCTAAACAAAACTAGCTAAATTAACTTTTACTTGCTTCCATGCGTACTCTGGCTGTCACAGATTGGCACTTGGTAGCTGCTGTACACACAGGCACCAAAGAAATAAACATTTGGCAGCTCCATCATAATTAATGGGATCCTAAACATAATGTTATTTACACTTTTCAACATCCTACCATTTAGGTTCATTGGTGAGACCAGAAATGCAACTTCCATAATACTTGACATCACCAGGAGATGGCAGTACAGGAAAAATCAGATATCACAACCCCTGTTTTTGGTGAAAAGGGTGTGGCTTCATCTACTGCATGCTGCTGAATTATTTAGAAATTCAGAGACTGTCAAATTGATTAAGAATCTATAAACCTAGTTACTAAACTCTCAAAATAAAATGAATAGTCTATTAAAAGACATAACTGAACTAGCTTATACTGCAATTCAGAGGTTTCCTCACAGTACTTTTTTTCTGCTGCTAGATGTCCTCAGTCCAATGGCCTGCCTCATTCAACCCATTCCCTCTGAGCCCAGGTCACCCTGGACCCACCCCAGCCTGTGACTGGACAGTGAAATGAAAAGCAGCACGGTAATGAGCTAATTCCTCCATCACTCTACTTTCCCTTCTTATCAGCATGCATGCAATGGCATCAGCCATTGGCTACATGTACAGTTTCTTCATCTCACAAGCCAGGCTTGCCATATGTACAGGGATTGCAAGAGGCCGATACCAGGTCACATTTAGGTATTTGCATTTATATATTGTATATTAAAATACATCCAATTATGTAATAATGATTACAAATCAAATGTGTATCTTTTATATATGCCTAGAGTTCAGTTTTAACATTCAGTACATTAACATACAAACATTGTTTTCAATATTCTATTAGATTTGCAGCTTTCAATAAAATATTACCGCTGATCCCACCATGAAGGTCCTGCTATAAAGGACAGCACTCTAGCACAATGTAAGTGATGTATATTGGCAACCCTGCCTAATGTTTTCCATTAGGGAACAGAAAAATACAAAGCAACTTACCAACTGCCATCATGTAGTCCCATCGATCTATCAGACACATGTTGAACAGAAGGTGGTCAGAAGTTTTCCCCTGAACAATAATTGGGATATCTCGGTCCATGTTCTGGAACAACGCAGATGTCCAGGCAACCAGAAACCACACCACTAATAACAGAATGACAGATAACATTCGCATGACCCTACAGCTGGTCATGTAAGGGATGCGCTGGGCAGTACGAGAAAGGAACACCTTTAGAACTCTGTGGAAACAAAACAATAAGTCATCATCATCTATTGATAATATAATGATATAATCAATTATCATGAATGAAGTGTGTAGCCATTTGTTGCCTATAAAATTAAATGAACCAATATCAAGCTTGGATTTTCTCACTATTACCTAGCCAGCCTCATGATTGGTCAATAAGACCATCCATCATTAGTACAGGACCAATAAGGAGGTGAGGAAAAGCAGAGCACAGAGCTTGCTACTTGCTACCAGAATCACTATAAGGTTAATGATATTTATTTTAAAAAACACACTGTACAATAATAAAACAAAAACCATGAATATATACTATATATATATATATATATATATATATATATATATATATATATATATATACATATACACAAAATTGAGTACGCCTCTTTTTTGTAAACATTTTATTATATCTTTTCATGTTACCACACTGAAGAAATGACACTTTGCTACAATATAAAGTAGTGAGTTTACAACTTGTATAACAGTGTACATTTGCTGTCCCCTCAAAATAACTCAACACACAGCCATTAATGTCTAAACCGCTGGCAACAAAAGTGAGTACACTCTCAAGTGAAAATGTCCAAATTAGGCCCAAAGTGTAAATATTTTGTGTGGCCACCATTATTTTTCAGCACTACCTTAAAGCGGGAGTCCGCCGGGACTCCGCGTTTTTTTTTTTTTAACCACTTGCAGACCGGACCATTTTGCTGGTCAAAGACCAGACCACTTTTTGCGATTCGGCACTGCGTCGCTTTAACTGACAATTGCGCGGTCGTGCGATGTGGCTCCCAAACAAAATTGACGTCCTTTTTTTCCCACAAATAGAGCTTTCTTTTGGTGGTATTTGATCACCCCTGCGGTTTTTATTTTTTGCGCTATAAACTAAAATAGAGCGACAATTTTGAAAAAAACGCATTATTTTTTACTTTTTGTTATAATAAATATCCCCCAAAAATATATAAAAAAACATTTTTTTCCCTCAGTTTAGGCCGATACGTATTCTTCTACATATTTTTGGTAAAAAAAATCGCAATAAGCGATTATTGATTGGTTTGCGCAAAAGTTATAGCGTTTACAAAATAGGGATAGTTTTATAGCATTTTTATTAATAATTTTTTATTATTTTTTTTTACTAGTAATGGCGGCGATCAGCGATTTTTATTGTGACTGCGACATTGTGGGGGACCCATCGGACATTTTTGACACATTTTTGGGACCATTGTCATTTATACAGTAATCACTGCTATATAAATGCAGTGATTCCTGTGTAAATGACAATGGCAGTGAAAGGGTTAACCAGTGGGTGGCAGTGTAGGGGTTAAGTGTTCCTAGGGGTGTGTTACTAACTGTGGGGGGGTTGGGCTTTCATTTAGTGAACACTGATCTCTGCTCCAATCACATGGAGCAGAGATCAGTGTCACTAGTTGCTAGGCAGAATTGAGAAATGTTGTTTACACAGCATTTCCTCCATTCGGCCGCTCCGTGAGACGATCGCGGGGATGCCCGCGGCGATCGAGTCCGCGGGTCCCGCGACAGGACTCACGGGGGTCCCGACCAGCGCGGGAGCGATGGCAGGGCGGCATTGAATATTGGACGTACCTGTACGCCAATATGCCTGCCCGTGCCATTCTGTCGACGTACATCGTCGTGCGCTGGTCGGGAAGTGGTTAAAAGCCAGCAGCTACAAATACTGCAGCTGCTGACTTTTAAAATAGTGACACTTACCTGTCCAGCGAGCCCGCGATGTCGGCACCCGAAGCCGATCTGTAGATCGTCTCTCGAGTGCTGCTGCCGCCATCTTGGGTATGGGAATCAGGAAATGGAGCCTTTCGGCTTAATTTCCCGGTTCCCTACAGCGCATGCGCGAGTCGCGCTGTGCAATAAGGACGGTCCCCGCTGCCTCTGGGATCTGTGTGTTTCCCAGCAGGCAGCGGGGCACTTGCGGAAAGGGGCGGGCACTTGCGGAAAGGGGCGTAATCTACGCCCCTTTCCGCAGAGAGCTATCCCGGAAGTGGGTGCAGATACCTATACTGTACAGGTATCTGCACCCTCCTCCCCCCTGAAAGGTGCCAATTGTGGCGCCGGAGGGGGGGAGGGTTCCGATGAGCGGAAGGTCCACTTTAGGGTGGACCTCCGCTTTAACCCTCTTGGGCATGGAGTTCACCGGCACTTCACAGGTTGCCACTGGAGTCCTCTTCCACTCCTCCATGACGACATCACGGAGCTGGTGGATGTTAGTGACCTTGCACTCCTCCACCTTCCATTTGAGGATGCCCCACAGATGTTCAATAGGGTTTAGTTCTGGAGACATGCTTGGCCTGGCCATCGCCTTTACCTTCAGCTTCTTTAGCAAGGCAGTGGTCATCTTGGAGATGTGTTTGGGGTCGTTATCATGTTAGAATACTGCCCAGTCTCCAAAGGGAGGGGATCATGCTCTGCTTCAGTATGTCACAGTACATGTGGGCATTTATGGTTCCCTCAATGAACTGATAGCTCCCCAGTGCCGACAGCAATCATGTAGCCCCAGACCATGACACTCCCACCACCATGCTTGACTGTAGGCAAGACACACTTGTCTTTGTACTCCTCACCTGGTTGCCACTATACATGCGCAACACCATCTGAACCAAATAAGTTTATCTTGTCTTATCAGACCACAGGACATGGTTCCAGTAATCCATGTCCTTAGTCTGCTCGTCTTTAGGAAACTGAGGGTTTTCTTGTGCATTATCTTTAAACAAAAGAAGATTCTGGGATGACAGCCATGTTGGACAATTTGATGCGTATGGCCTGGGCACTGACAGGCTGACCTCCCACCTCTTCAACCTCTGCAACAATGCTGCCAGCACTCAGACGTCTATTTCCCAAAGACAACTTTTGTATGTGACGCTAAGCACGTGCACTCAACTTCTTTGGTCGACCATGGCGAGGCCTGCTCTGAATGGAACCTGTCCTGTTAAACTGCTGTATAGTCTTGGCCACTGTGCTGCAGCTCAGTTTAGGGGTCTTGGCAATCTTCTTATAGCCTATGCCATCTTATGTAGAGCAACATTTCTTTTTTTCAGACCCTAGAGTTCTTTGTCATGAGGTGTCATGTGGAACTTCCAGTGACCAGTATGAAAGAGTGAGAGTGATAACACCAAATTTAACACACCTGAGACCTTGAAACACTAAAAAGTTACATAACACCGGGGAGGGAAAATGGCTAACTGGGACCTATATGGACATTTTCTCTTAGAGGTGTACTCAATTTTGTTGCCAGCAGTTTAAACATGAATAGCTGTGTGTTGAGTTATTTTGAGGGCACAGCATATTTACACTGTTATACAAACTGTACACTCACTACTTTACATTGTAGCAAAGCGTCCTTTCTTTAGTGTTGTCACATGAAAAGATATAATAAATTTTTACAAGAATGTGAGGGGTGTACTCACTTTTGTGTGATACTGTATACTGTATATAGTGACATAATGAAAGACGGGGTGGTTTAGGGATGGTGTTTCACCTCACATGTGGGAAACCAAAGTGAAATCCCATCTATGTTTTCAAGGCCACATTGGCAGTGTGGAATCTGAGCCAGGTTTTGCATCTAACTGACCAGCAGCAGATGGAATAAAGAAGGAAGGGCTAGTGCAAGTGGTGCTCTGGCCCGCGACTAAGGAAAACTACCTAAGAGAGAGCTACATGTGGAAATTGCTTTGTAAGGCCAACTGTGGCTCTTCATGCCGCGTTGGTGTGGGCACGGCAGCCCACTGATTAGAGGGAGGCCATATTGAGTAAGTGGAGGAACTTTTTTTTTACCCTAACTGTGATTCTGATGGAGTATCAAGCATTGTGATCTATATAAATACATGTAAAGATGTTTCACATTAATATGTTGCTTATAAAAGAGCATTATTATTGAAATCCCTCTACAGACTACATGTAAAAGATAGCATTAAACAGTGCAACTGCTCATGTATTTAATATAATATTGTAACAATAATACATAATACCAGGGGACTGAGACATCTTCATCTCAGATAGAAGGCTATCCTTTTGGATAATATATTTAACACTAATGCCGCGTACACACGACCAGACTTTCTGACAGCAAAGGTCTGACGGAACGAGTCCGTCGGACAATTCGATCTTGTGTGGGCTCCATCGGACCTTTGCTTGCCAAAACTCAGTCGGAAAGACCGCCGGACCTAGTCCCTCTAAAAGTCCGGTCGTGTGTACGCGGCATAACTGGTTATTTTTCTTGATGGTGTCAATATATCCACATGGACTCAACATCAATCAGAACCTAAAATATGGTACCTGGGAGTTCCCAACTGTAGTAAATCCATGTATCCCCAACTCAAGTATATCTAAAGCCAAACTTTTTTTGTTTTTGTTTCATTTTGTTGGGAATAGGGAAGGGTTCAAACACCTGACATGTAATTTAGTTGGCCACCTGAGTCATATTGGGAAAATCTTCACTCCCTGCCCCATAGACACATCCTAAATTGAGAAGAAATCTCTTCAAAATGAGTGTGAATCCCTTTTAGACAGTTGTCATCAGAACCAGTGTTTTACTGCAGCTCGGTGGTGTGAATGGGCCATAAATATCCCTAACAGCAATAAAAACCTGACAGAAGTTCTAACCCATCAGTATGATATGCAAAACTGAAGTAATACAATGTTGGCCTTAGATGCACTTTAAATGACTATTGGGCATTGTATCACCACTGAGGCATTCCAAGCATTCCCATAGTCATTAAATCCGCTTTACTTTAACTTGACAGCAGCCAAAAAAATATATTTACACAGGGATTGAGGGATCTGTGGGATTGGTTAAAGGGGTTGTAAAGTTAATTTTTTTTTTTTTAAATAACAAATATGTCATACTTACCTCCTCTGTGTAAGGGTTTTGCAAAGAGTGGCCCTAATTCTCCTCTTCTGGGGTCATCCCGCAACGCTCCTGGCTCCTTCTTTTTTTGAGTGCCCCCTTGGAGACCCACTCTCCCTGGGGGCACTCGTGTGAGTGTGTCCATTGCTGCTGCGTCCATTGACACAGACAGCAGGACTCGGCCCCACCCCCGGGCTCCCGTGTCACTGGATTTTATTGACAGCAGCAGGAGCCAATGGCTCCTGCTGCTATCAATCTATCCAATGAGGACACGAGACAGCGGCTGGAGCTGCTGTGCTCGTCCTCATCGATGGAATGATTGGGCTCAGGTAAGTAAAAGGGGGTCTCTGGGGGGCTGCTGCACTACAGAAGTTTTTCCACCTTAATGCATTATATATTATATATTATTATACAACTCCATTAAACTATAATAACTAATTTTTTTTCCTAAGAACCTCTTTTAGCACACTTTTGCCCTTAAAGTACTACACCTTAACAGCTTGCTGACCAGCCGTCGTCGTTAAACGGCGCAGGTCGGCTCTCCTGCGCAAATCGCCATAGCTGTACAGCGGCTCGCGCAGGTGTGATAGCGGGTGGGCACACGCTCACACCCACTGTGGGAGCGTTCCTGCAGATCGGATGGACTCAATGTCTGCCGGGGACCCGCGATCGCCTATTACAGAGGCAGAACAGGGAACTGCCTTTGTAAATGTCATGGTTATGCAGTGATCTTCCTGTTTGCTTACCTCCCCTCATGTGTTCAGACTAAGAGGCCAGCCACTTCCACCTGGTGGTTTTTATAACCTCTCCTCTAAGCATGGCTCCACCCCAGGCCCTATCAGGGAACCTTATATTAACCTGTGCACTGCAAGCCAACAGTGCTGATCAACCATTGTGTATTCCTTTGTGTGTTTAGCTTCCTGTTACCTGCCGTGTGCTCTTCTGTTGTTCTGTTACCGACTTTGGCATGTCTTTGACTATCCCTGTTTGCCTGTGATCCTGACCTTTTAGCGTGTCCCTGACTATTCCTGTCTGCTTGTGGCCCCGACCTTGGCTTTGTCCCTCACCATCCCTATCCTCCTGTTGCCTACTGTGGGTGTGAGCTGGGGGACCCTGGGGGTCGTGACCTGGAGCCAGTTGCAGCCAAGTCCATCCTCACCACTCGAGGCTCTGGTGAACACCTGCTGGCTCTTAGACTCCGCGCCCCATGGAATCTTACGCTCTAACCCCGGTGGGAACTGTCTCCCGTCCGCAGCAGTCAGCCGTAGGGTCCACAACCTTGCGGTGCACTCCTGATCCCTACGGTGTGCATCTGTCACCTCGCCTCAAGGTGACCTGACAGTAAACAAGAGGATTCCCCCATTCTGACAGGTGACATGACAGGAATCTACTGTTCCCAGTGATCTCTGTCATGTTCCAGGCAGCCCATCCCTCCCTCTACAATTAGAACACACCTAGGGAACACATTTAACCCCTTTGATCGCCCCCTAGTGTTAACCCCTTCCCTGCCAGTGACATTTGCATAGTAATCAGTGGCTATTTATAGCTCTGATCGCTGTATTAATGTCAATGGTGCCACAAAAGTATCAAAAGTGTCTAATCTGTCCTCCGCAATGTCACAGTCCTGTTAAAAATCGCAGCTCGCCGCCATTACTAGTAAAAAAAAAATTATAATAATAATGACAATAATAAAAATGCTATAACTCTATCCCCTATTTTTTAGACGCTATAACTTTTGTGCAAACCAATCAATATATGCCTATTGCATTTTTTTTACGAAAAATATGTAGAAGAATACACATCGGCCTAAACTGATAGAATAAATATTTTTTTATATATATTTTATTTGGATATGTATTATAGCAAAAAGTAAAAAAATATGTTTTTTTTTTTCAAAATTGTCATGCTTTGTTTATAGCGCAAAAAATAAAAACCACAGAGGTGATCAATAACCACCAAAAGAAAGCTCTATTTGTGTGGAAAAAAGGATGTCAATTTTGTTTGGGTACAACGTCGCACGACCGCACAATTGTCAGTTAAAGCGATGCAGTGCCGTATCTCAAAAAATGGCCTGGCCATTAAGGGGGCAAATTTTTCTGTGGCTGAAGTGTTTTTAAAGTGGATGTAAACCCTCACATACCCAGTAAAGTGAACAGCCTAAGATGATACGCAGGGATGAAACAAATCTCCTACATAAGTTTTACATGCATATCTGCTGTCTTCAGGTTGCTATATTTTTTATAAAGTGCACATTGTGTTAGAAATTTTTTCTTCCTGTTCACCACTGTGAGTGGAGTCTTGGCATACACTGTGTGACAGCTGATTGGAGGAAAGGCACACACCCCCACTCCACACTCCAGGAACGCAGGGATGTGCAGAGCTGTGCTTTGAATAGACCAGCTCTCTGCTAATATACCATTTTTTTCGGACGTATTTTGTCCGAAACTTGTGTTGTGGCTATTGAACTTCCGTTATATAGTCCCATCGTACGCGTTGTACATCACTGCATTCTTGAAGGTCGGAATTTGGTGTGGCCGTGTGTATGCAAGACAACTTGAGCGGAATTCCGATCCTGTGTACAGGGCATAAAGGTTCTACTGACTGGTTGCTGGTAGGAAAGCACAGACTGCTGACCCAAATATAAGGTCCTCCTCTTAAATAGTAAGAAATGGAAATGGCTGCATTACACTTTTGCAAAACAACTGTGGAAAAAAGTTTAAAAACTCGAATGCCCTGTAAACACAGTCAGAAATTCCGACAGAAAAGGTCCGATCGGATTCTATTGTCGGAAAATCCGATCATGTGTGGGCTCTATCGGACTTTTTCCATCAGAAATTCAGACGGAAAAAATTTGAGAGCATGGTCTAAAATTTTCCGACAAAAAAATCAGATTGGACTTTTTCCGATCGTTTGTAGAGAATTGCGACGGACAAAGTACCACGCATGCTCAAATAAAATTACAAGACCGAAGCTATTGGCTACTAGCCTCTACGTAGTCCCGTCGTACGCAACGGACGTCACCACGTTCCGAGCGATCGGATTTTCTGACAAATTTGTCCGACTGGGTATATGCAACACCAGTTTCGGACAAAATCAGCCGCAAAAAATCAGACGGATTTTGTTGTCGGAATGTCTGACTGTGTGTACAAGGGCAAAGAGGCGGATTGGTTGCTGAAGAGAAATAAAGAACGTTTTTGTATTTGAACATTTTATCTATGAGCCCCCCTATTAACAAAGATGTTTTACAATCACTATGCCCTTGCCTAGAAGTCAGCAGCTACCTACTAGAAGAATCTAGTAATCAGTTGGTGTAGTTTATCCCTTTACAGTAAAGGTAATGCTATTTTACTTTCATCTACTGAAGCATTATTACACCGATATGACACATTGCGCTGATTTCCCGGAAGTTACTTGCAATGGGATATTGATTTACTTCATTCCCACACACAGACTATATATAGATATTTTTATCATTTTGCTGGAACGTCTTATGCTGAAATTTAATAAGTGATTTAGTCTCACCAACAGCCTAAAAATATCTCTATTGCAGATATGTAAAGTATAGAGTCTTCTATGTTAAAGAGTACTGTATCCATTTTAATAGACCTGTTCAATGTTATTTGGCATTAGAAAATAATTACATATACTGTGCATTCTCTTTATCGGTTAACATGTTAGCCTTTCATAGTCTTTGGACTTTATGGGGCTTGCTTCACTAAAGATTGATAAATGAAGCAGTTCCATGCAGAAAATGTTTCACGTGGGACCTCTTTTAAGTATTTGTATGATTCATCTTTGCCATGCAAATTTATTTTTTATGCACCGATGAATGCAAAATAAGTCATAGTGCATACAATTTACCAATAACATTGCATTACTACTCATGTTGGATTAAATTGAATGGGAAGAGATGGTGTGTTCTAAGATGTCCATAGTGCTGATCGCATTACAGACAGGCTCATTTTAGCAATCACTTTTTTGACAATAAAATGTTATTTAAAGCTGATCTCCAGGCAAATATAAAAAAAGACACAAATGAATGAAGCTTATTAACCACTTCAGCTCCGGACCAATAAACACCTTAAGGACCAGAGGTCTTTTTCCAATTTCGCACTCTGCTGCTTTAACTGGTAATTGTGCGGTCATGCAATATTGCACCCAAACGAAATTTGCGTCCTTTTCTTCCCACAAATAGAGCTTTCTTTTGATGGTATTTGATTGCCTCTGCGATTTTTTTTTTTTTGCGATATAAATGGAAAAAGAGCGAAAATTTTGAAAAAAAAAGATATTTTCTTCTTTTTGTTATAAGAAAAATCGAATAAACTAAATTTTAGTCATACATTGAGGGCAAAATTTATTCAGCCACATGTCTTTAGTAAAAAAAATGTCAATAAGCGTATATTTTTTGGTTTGCGCAAAAGTTATAGCGTCTACAAACAAGAGTACATTTTCTGGAATTTACACAGCTTTTAATTTATGACTGCCTATCTCATTTCTTGAGGTGCTAAAATGGCAGGGCAGTACAAACCCCCCCCCCAAATGACCCCATTTTGGAAAGTAGACACCCCAAGGAAATTGCTGATGGGTATGTTGAGCCCATTGAATATTTATTTTTTTTGTCCTAAGGGATTGAATAATGACAAAAAAAAAAAAAAATTATATGTGGAATTGCACCCCAAAATATATTCCGCTACTTATCCCGAGTATGGGGATACCACATGTGTGGGACTTTTTGGGAGTCTAGTCGCGCACGGCACCCTGAAAACCAATCACCACCTTCAGGATTTCTAAGGGTGCAAATTTTTGATTTAACTCCTCACTACCTATCACAGTTTCGAAGGCCATAAAATGCCAAAATAGCACAAAACCCCCCAAAATGACCCCATTTTGGAAAGTAGACACCCCAAGCTATTTACTGAGAGGCATGTTGAGTCCATGGAATATTTTATATTTTGCCAAAAGTTGCGGGAATATTACAAACTTTTTTTTTTTTGCACAAAGTTGTCACTAAATGAAATATTGCTCACACATGCTATGGGCAGAAGTCAAATTACACCCCAAAATAAATTCTGCTGTTTCTGCCAAGTACGGGGATACCACATGTGGGGGACTTTTTGGGAGCCTAGCCACGTACGGGACCCCGAAAACCAAGCACTGCCTTCCGGATTTAAATATAAAATGCTACCAAAAAAACTGTTAGCGATCGCAGGGATCAGGCCTGACTCTGCGATCGCTGCAGTTATGTGTTTAGTGTTTTGTAAGTGACAGTGATCGATCGATACTGCACTTGGGTGGGCTGGGCAGAGGGGCAAAACGCAGGTGCTAGCAGGTATCTGGGCTGATCCCGCTAACAATGCGTTTTTTTGGAACCCTAAACTGCTGGGGATGCTAGTATAGATCTGATCAGATCAGATATTGATCTGTTCAGATTCTATACCACTACGGGAGGTGTAAGCTTTGCGCGTGGGTGTTAGCGGTACTGGCACTAACCTAGCGCTGCCTGGGGCGACGCAGACTCTGACCCTAAAACCTAATTGATATCACCCGCCGGGTGATCAGGGGGTTAAACCTTTATTGGGTAATAAATGGTGGGTGCCCTGATGCTATAAAAAGCAAACTAACCAGAGTCACCCGTAACACTTATACGGTGATCAGTGGTGAAAGGGTTAACTAGGGGCAATCAGGGGGTTCAAATTTTTATTAGGTAGTATATGGGGGTCCCTGGCGCTATATAAAAACCTGACGGGGAACCTAAATAACTAACTGGCTAACCAGCATCACCAGCGACACTTATACTGTGATCGCTGGTGAAAGGGTTAACTAGGGGCAATCAGGGGGTTAAAACCATTATTGGGTAGTATATCGGGGTACCTAGCGCTATAAAAACCTGGCGGTGAACCTAAAAAAATAACTAGCTACCTAGCGACAGTAGCGACACTGATGCAGCGATCAGAAAAATTATCGCTTAGTGACACTGGCAAAAGGAGGTGAAAGGGTTAACTAGGGGCAATCAGGATGTTAAAACCATTATTGGGTAGTATATCGGGGTACCTAGCGATATAAAAACCTGGCGGTGAACCTAAAAAAATAACTAGCTACCTAGCGACAGTAGCGACACTGATGCAGCGATCAGAAAAATGATCGCTTAGTGACACTGGCAAAAGGGGGTGAAAGGGTTAACTAGGGGCAATCAGGATGTTAAAACCATTATTGGGTAGTATATCGGGGTACCTAGCGCTATAAAAACCTGGCGGTGAACCTAAAAAGATAACTAGCTACCTAGCGACAGTAGCGACACTGATGCAGCGATCAGAAAAATTATCGCTTAGTGACACTGGCAAAAGGGGGTGAAAGGGTTAACTAGGGGCAATCAGGATGTTAAAACCATTATTGGGTAGTATATCGGGGTACCTAGCGCTATAAAAACCTGGCGGTGAACCTAAAAAAATAACTAGCTACCTAGCGACAGTAGCGACACTGATGCAGCGATCAGAAAAATGATCGCTTAGTGACAGTGGCAAAAGGGGGTGAAAGGGTTAACTAGGGGCAATCAGGATGTTAAAACCATTATTAGGTAGTATATCGGGTTACCTAGCGCTATAAAAACCTGGCGGTGAACCTAAAAAAATAACTAGCTACCTAGCGACACTAGCGACACTAATGCAGCGATCAGAAAAATTATCGCTTAGTGACACTGGCAAAAGGGGGTGAAAGGGTTAACTCTAGGGGCAATCAGGGGGTTAAATCTTTATTGGGGGGTGATAGGGGGCTACCCTGGACCTAACACTAACTGCTCTGACAGTTTTTACTTTTACAACTGACACTGAATGCATTGATCAGTAAAGAAATTATCAATGCAATCAGTGACACTGTGACTGGGGGGGGATCGGGGGGCGATCGGGGGGCGATCGGGGGGGGGGATGGGGGGGGGTTTGTGTACCTACGTGTACCTATGTGTCAGTGTAGTGTTTTGGTGCACTTACTTTGTGTCTTCTCCTCGTAGTCCGGTCAAAAAGACCGCCCCGAGGAGAATGACATCACTTCCTCCTTCCTGTGTAAACAATACACAGTGGGAGGAAGTTCGTCATTGGCCAGGAGCGATCGAGAGGGGGTGGCCAGAAACCAACGGCCATCCCCTCATCACGGATCGCTCCCGGAGGGAAACGGACCGCCGTAGCCAGCGGGAGGGGGTCCGATCGGACCCCCCACCGGCTGGAAGGCAGGCACGTACATCTACGTGCTTGTGCCTGCCTGTGCCATTCTGATGACGTAGAATGGCAATACGGCGGTCCTTAAGTGGTTAATACACCATTAAATGTACAAGCTGTATAACTGCAAGCAGTAGACGTGCCTGAATTGTACTTAGTAGTAGCCTCTTGTAGTCTACTCTACAGCAGAGCTGGGGGTGGGGGGCAGCACAACCAGGGGAGCCCATCCATTAAGGGCCCTGTCCATCACTGCCTCCCCTATGCATCCGGCCCCTTTCATTAAACCAGCGCATGGATTCCAATGCAGAGGGGCTGTTTTTTGAAGCACCGATTGAACCTAGAGGCTCTAATAGGCTTCAATATAGGGTTGGCTCGGTCGCAGAGAGTGCGCTCCGAGCCCACCCAGGTGTGTTACAACATCGAATCAAGCATTACTGTTGTAACACTGATCCTCCTTCTGGCCAATCTGGAAGTAGGTTTTGACACCGGTCACCCAATTGGCTGAAAGGACAGGAAATCCTATTGGACACCTATGAGAAGCAGGGAGGAGCCACACGGCGGAAGCCGCCATGAGGCTGAGAGGACACAGGAGCCGCTGCCCATAGGAGCCGGAAATCCGCTGTCCATAGAAGCCCACAACCCAGCCACTGCCTGCCCCCCATAGGAGCCTGCCCGCCTGTAACCGATGGGGTAAGTGCTGGGGTAAGGGGGGGTGCTGCCTACCAACAGCGGGGTGGGTGGTTGTTTCCCCCCCCCCCCCTAAAAATAGCCACCACTGCTGTGTAAGAAACTTGCTGAAAATAGAAGGCAGCAAAAGAGAGACTTGAGGGTTGATTTACTAAAACTGGAGACTGCACAATATTGTGCAGCTGGGCATAGAATCCAGTCAGCTTCCAGGTTTTATTGTCAAAGCTTAATTGAACAAGCTGAAGTTAGAAGCTGATTGGCTACCATGCACAGCCGCACCAGGTTTTGCACTTTTTAGTTTTAGTAAATCAACCTCCATCAACTCAGTCTGCTGCTTCTCCTTTCATCGTCTAGTCACAAAGTGGGGAGGAAGACTTGTAACTAGTAAGTAATTAGTAATAAGTAATACTGAAGTCTTGTGTTTTTTTTGTTTAAAAAAAACAAACATGTTATACTTACCTGCTCTGTGTAGAGGTTTTGCACAGAGGAGCCCAGATCCTCCTCTTCTCAGCTCCCTTGCTGATGCTTTTGGCCCCTCCCTCCTGCCGAGTGCCCCCACAGCAAGCAGCTTGCTATGGGGACACTCAAGTTGAGCCGCTTTTCTGTGTGTCCATTCAGACAAGGATCTGCAGCCCAGTCCTGCCCCCTCTCTCCAATCATTGGTTCACTGACTTTGACAGCAATGGGAGCCAATGACCTTCTGCCTTTATAATCACTTTAAACTGCAGCAAAAAAAGATCAGGTACCCTCCCTTGCTAGACTGGTACCCTCCCCTGCTAGACTGGGCTGCACTTTGGGGCAGAGCTTTGCACATTTCAGTATTAGTTGGACAGAAATATAAATCATTTGGCAAGTTAAACAACTCTCATTTTATATACTCTCTATAATCGACCTACATGCTTATCTGTTTTTATTTATCTAGAGTTCAGCTTTAATTCTGTTGACTCAAGAGCCCTAGGTAGGGTATTTAAATAATGAAATGTTATATTAAAATTGAATTTTATATATTCAGGCAGTCCCCGGATTACAAACAAGATAGGGCCTGTAGATTTGTTCCTAAAATGATTGTAAAGTCTCGTTTTCTATTTTTTTTTAATAACAAACATGTTATACTTACCTCCTCTGTGCAGTTGGTTTTGCACAGAGCAGCCCTGATCCTCCTCTTCTCAGGTCCCTCTTTTCTGCTCCTGGTCCCTCCCTCCTATCGAGTGCCCCCACAGTCAGCAGCTTTCTATGGGGGCACCCAAGCCGAACCAGAGCTCTGTGTATCCATTCAAACACAGAGCCCTGGCCCTACCTCTCTCTCCCCTGATTGGCTGACCGACTTTGACTGACAGTCGCGAGAGCCAATAATGGCGCCGCTGCTGTGTCTCAGCCAATCAGGAGGAGTGTCCTGGATGGCTTAGACACTCGTGGACATCACTTGAAAGAGAAGGGGCTCGGGTAAGTAATTAGGGGGTGCTGGGGGGCTGCTACACACAAAAGTTTTTTTTTTCTTACTGCATATGTCATGTGAATTCAATGCAGTTTAAAATGCATTCAATTTGCATATATGTGAACCAAGCCTTAGGAGTGTGTGGAAAGGGGGATAACGTTAAGTAATGTAACCCTGCTGACATAGGCTCCTCAGGGGAAACCTTCATGTCAAAACCACCAGTACACTGAAGGACATGGACAGTTGAGTTTATATGATTACTTTATCTACCTTTAGGTGATTAGGTGAAAACTTTATTTTCTCCATTTGTCCTCCCTCCTCCCCCTACAGTTATTACATTTTTCTATCACTTGCCACTCCCTTTTAGATTGTAAGCTCTACAGGTCCTTCTGATTCCTCATGTATTGAATTGTATTGTAACTGTACTGTCTCCAATTTGTACAGTGCTACACTAACTGTGGGCACTATATAATAATATGCAAACCTTGACTGTACTATAAAGGCTGAGCTTGGTATATATATATATATATATATATATATATATATATATATATATATATATATATATATATATATATATATATATATATATATATATATATATATATATATATATATATATATATATATATATATATATATATATATACACATACATACATACAACTTGAAAGAGCTGCTTAGGTGGCTGGGTGTAACAGACCAATCTTGACTTTTAATGTAAAACTTTGCATATAACTTTATCTACCAAAATCCACAGAAAGACATATAATTGGATGTATTTTTGCTACCTCCAGTTATCTATTTTTCATAATTTACAGGGTTAGAATTCACCAGGTTTGCTTTAAATCAAGCACGTTATGTATCTGGTCAATGCAAACTCAACATGATGAAAAAAACACAGGTAGCAAATGGCGAAATAATCAGAAGATGAAGAGACGTTTGTGTCACCTCTTTATGTATAGTTGAATAAGGTCATTTTAGAAGGTGATAGGGATGGGGCCAAGATAAATTTCACAGGAAAAGTTGTGATTTGCATATACACTATATCACCAAAAGTATTGTGACGCCTGCCTTTGCATGCACATGATCTTTAATGGCATCCCAGTCTTAGATGTTGAACAGAAGGCCTGGCTCGCAGTCTCCACTCTAATTCATCCCAAAGGTGTTCTATCGGGTTGAGGTCAGGACTCTCTGCGAGCCAGTCAAGTCCCTCCACCCCAAACTCGCTCATCCATATCTTTATGGATTTTGCTTTGTACACTAGTCCAAATCATTTGGTGGAGGGGGATTATGGTGTGAGGTTTTTTTTTGTTCAGGGCTTGGGCTTGGCCCCTTAGTTCCAGTGAAGAGAACTCTTAAGGCATCAGATTATCAAGACATTTTTGGACAATTTCATGCTTCCAACTTTGAACGAGTTTGGGGTGGAGAAACTTGGCTGGCCTGCACAGAGTTCTGACCTCAACCTGATAGAACACCTTTAGGATGAATTAGAGTGGAGACTGTGAGCCAGACCTTTTCATTCCAACATCAGTGCCTGACCTCACAAATGCACTTCTGGAAGAAGAGTTGAGGCTGTTATAGCTGCAAAGGGTGGGCCAACTCAACATTGAACCCTACGGACTAAGACTGGGATGCCATTAAAGTTCATCTGCGTCCTAATACTTTTGATAATATAGTGTATGTATTTCTCATCTTATGTTCATATAGTTACATAGTTAATCTGGTTGAAAAAAGACACAAATCCACTCAGTTTAACAGTGCTCAATGCAAACTGTCTAGATTTATAGATATTGGAAGTCCAGCCTGCATACTTTATGGTACTAAAGATCTGAGATCAGCAACAATATCAAACAATAGATTTAATATTCAATCTGACTTTATTGTAAAGCCCCCAATGGAAGCAACAATAATGTTTTCAGGGCCATGAAGGAACACCTTCATCGGACAGACAATGGGGTTGAGTTACTAAAAGTAACTAGGCTAAAGAGAATTTTGTGGTGAAATTTCACTTTGCAAAAATTACTCAATCACATGCAAGGAATATATAAAAACAGCATTTTTCACGCACATGATTGTATGATGGAAGTTAGCAGAGCCTCACCTCTTTCACTAAGCTCTGGGGAAAATTCCCTTGCAAAATGCAGCTTCCTTTTCAAAGTGAGCAAACTATTTGCTTTTAGCAAATCAACCCCATTGTGTTTCCCTTATGAGGCCTCATGTACACTGCTGCTGCGGATGTTTAGGAGCAGTTGGGAATTTTTTTCAGCTGCTCCTGAACTCCCCTCTATGTTATCAGTACATGTACACAGGGTCGTTTATAGTCCTTTCTAGGCAGCTGAGTTTAGAGGCCTTTTTTGGAAAGCAAAAAAATTAGTTCAGATGCTGAGTTTAGAGCCAAAACGCTCCTAAACGCGGCTAAACGCGGTAACTCTGTAAAAAATTTGAAATATATATATTTTTTTCAAACGCTTCTAAATGCAAATGAGGCTAAACGTGGCATGTAAACATGGCAAAACTGATGTTTTAAATGCGGGTTACTATCTGAAGTTGAATCGTTCAGGAAAGGTTGTAAGAACGTCCCGTGTATATTACAAAGTGCAACTTCCTTTGGCAAAGTAAACAATCTATGTGCTTTTAGCAAATCCACCCCATTGTGTTTTGGTGTGCTGGTGATATGCGATATGTTGTGGCATGTATACTTTAAAACTCAGTCAACTTCAGTTAAGTTATTTTGCAAATTGCAAGGCTTTTTGATTTAAAACAGCCACCTTAGCATGCAAATAAATGCAGAAAACTTGGCTCAGCACAAATCATACTCATTGACATCAATGCACACCATGTTTCACATAACACTTGATTATATTATTACACAAAGTAAGAACAAAAGGTGTGTATACCTGTACAGCTTAAGTGTTACGGTCCCATAGACGGTAGCATAGCCCAGCAGCCGAACCCATCTGAGCAGTATGCATCGGAATGTGCTTGGTTCAAAGTATAAGATCACAACCTGTTTCAGATAAAAGACTCATATCAATCAAGAGAAACTGTTACACTATCATATTTCTATTCACTGCATGGATAGATAGATAGATAGATAGATAGATAGATAGATAGATAGATAGATAGATAGATAGATAGATAGATAGATATGGATAGATAGATAGAAAGATAGATAGATAGATAGATAGATAGATAGATAGATAGATAGATAGATAGATAGATAGATAGATACCAATCAAATGTCACATTTACAGTTTAGAACAATCAAAATAATTAATCATTTTCACCTATCGCTATGTATTACTATGCAAAAGCTTCAATTCACAATGCTGCATTGGTTATTTTATACAGTATGTGTTCATATTTCGGTTTTACCAGACACCTACTCTAATGCAAAAAAAAAAAAAAAAATAGTTTGGCTATACAAACACTTTAAAGCCCCATACACACGATCAAACAATCCAGTGGAAAAGTTTGGCGGACTGAAGTCCGCTGGACAATCCGCCCGTGTGTGGGCTCCGGTGGACTTTTTTTACCCAAAAGTCCGGTGGACTAAGAAAGTAGTTTTGCACATCAATCTGTCCGCCGGACTCCATTTCGGTGGACAATACGGCTGTGTGTGTGCTAGGCCGCAGTACTTTTGAAATGAATGGACTTTTCCCGCCCGGAGAAAAGTCTGCTCATTTTGAACGCGGTTCCAGGTAACCTGGTATGGACTTAAAGGGGAATCCCTATGCCGAAAAAACAGCGTGGGGGTCCCCCCCCCAGGTATGCCGAAAAAACAGCGTGGGGGTCCCCCCCCCCAGGTATGCCGAAAAAACAGCGTGGGGGTCCCCCCCCAGGTCCATATCAGACCCTTATCGGAGCACGCTACCTGGCCGGCCAGGAAAGGGGGCGGGGACAAGCGAGCCGTACCAGGCTGCGTGCCCTCAACATGAGGGGTGCCTTGGGGAAGGGGATAGTCCGGCGGTAGGATGGATAGTCCGGCGGACTGGGTAGGTAGCTCGTTCGGGAAGTCCGGCGGACAGTCCGGCGGTTTGTCTGATACGTGTGTACGCGGCATAAGTCCCTGTTCAACCTGTATTAGAAACATGAGTTTAGGGTGCATTTTTGCCGCTCCCCAAATACCTAGCATAGTAGTCTACAATGAATAATATGGACAGGGACAGTGGACAGAGCAGCTCACATTTGAAAAACATTATTATTTGCATCGCTTCACGTTGCTGTTCGCAAAAAATGAAGCTACTTATTGAGTGTGGGAGGAATTTATCAACTCCTTCCATTCAAGTCTATGGTAGCGCACCGTAAACGCACCTGTAGCGTTTCTAAAATATCAGTGAGGTGGAAAAAAAACATTTCACCATTATTTAAGAAAATCATTCATAGGGCCTCCGGGGTGCATTTTTATATATGATATAGGGGCATTGGTTCACATTAGTGTCAGCGTTAGAATTATTTGCAAGTATGACTATTAACATTTGTGCTTAGTGTGTTTTCATCTCCATTACGCCTGCAAGATGCCAAGATGCACGAAATGCTTGCTACAAATGCTCATGAGTGTTCTCAGTGCTTTATTCCAGAAAATAATACAATAGAGTACCAAGTGACTTCATGTTTTATACAAAATGCAAACACAAATTCAAAGGACCAAAAAAAAAAAAAAAAAAAATATTCTGATAAATGTAGCTTATAAAGCTTAAAGTGACACTAAAGTCTTGACTTTTTTTGTTTAAAAATAACAAACGTGTTATACTTACCTGTTCTGTGCAGTGTTTTTGCGCAGAGCAGCCCTGATCTTCTTCTTCTCGGGTCCCTCCATGGCATTTCTGGCCCCTCCCTCCTGCTGAGTCCCCCCACAGCAAGCAGCTTGCTATGGGGGCAGCCGAGCTGCTGCTCTATGTGCCCATTCAGACATGGAGCTACAGCCCAGCACCGCCCCCCCTCTCTCTCCTCATTGGCTCACTGGCTTTGATTGATAGCAGCGGAAGCCAATGGCGTCCTGCTGCTGTCTCAGCCAATGAGGAGAGTGAGTCCAGGACAGCCGAGCCTCTTGTGCAACATTGCTGGATCGAGATGGGCTCAGGTAAGTATTAAGGGGGCTGCGTTAGGATAAAAAAAAGTCTGCCGTTACAACACTTTAAAAGGGAGCTCCAGTCAGTTGAAAAAAAATAAGTCAGCAGCTACAAATACTGTAGCTGCTGACTTTTAACATACAGACACTTACCTGCCCAGGGATCCAGCTCTATCATCACCTGAGCTGGTTCTTCGCCAATCTTTGGGTCCATGGCAACGCGATATTGCGTGTGGGAAGCCAGTTGTGACTTCCTATTATTTTACAGCTGGCTTCCCACTGCACATGAGTGAGACATGCTGCGCTTTCTCAAAGGTCCACAGTCACTTGTCCCAGTAGCTGCAGGTGGGGGCAAAATTCCACAATTCTTACCTAGGTGAGTATGAGCGGGTACCTGTCCGAAATAGGTACCCACTGCATAAAAAAAACCTGCTCAATTATGGGGGGGAGGATGAGCTGCACTTCCCTTTTCAGGTGAAGTTCCACTTTAGAGAGAGTATTTAACCACTTTCAGACCGGACCATTTTGCTGGTAAATGACCAGAGGCCTTTTTACACTTTGGCACTGCGCTGCTTTAACTGGTAATTGCGCGGTTATGCAATGTTGTACCCAAACGAAATTTGCGTCCTTTTCTTCCCACAAATAGAGCTTTCTTTTAAAGGTATTTGACTGACTCTGCGATTTTTATTTTTTGCGATATAAACGTAAAAAGACCGCAAATTTTGAAAAAAAATGATATTTTCTACTTTTTGTTATTAGAAAAATCCAATAAACTCAATTTTAGTCATACATTTAGGCCAAAATGTATTCAGCCACATGTCTTTGGTAAAAAAAAAGTCAATAACTGTATATTTATTGGTTTGCGCAAAAGTTGTCACATCTACAAACTAAGGTACGTTTTCTGGAATTTACGCAGCTTTTAGTTTACGACTGCCTATCTCATTTCTTGAGGTGCTAAAATGGCAGGGAAGTACAAAACCCCCCCAAATGACCCCATTTTGGAAAGTAGACCCCCTAAGGAAATTGATAAGTGGCATGTTGAGCCCATTGAATATTTTATTTTTTTGCCTCAAGCGATTGAATAATGACAAAAAAATTTTATTTATTTTTTTTACACAAAGTTGTCACTAAATGATATATTGCTCACACATGCTATGGGCATATGTGAAATGACACCCTAAAATAAATTCTGCTGCTTCTCCTGAGTACGGGGATACCACATGTGTGGGATTTTTTGGGAGCCTAGCCGCGTACGGGGCCCCGAAAAATAAGAACCGCCTTCAGGTTTTCTAAGGGCGTAAATATTTGACTTCACTCCTCACTACCTATTACAGTTTTGAAGGCCATAAAATGCCAAGATGGCACAAAACCCCCACAAATGACCCCATTTTAGAAAGTAGACACCCCAAGCTATTTGCTGAGAGGCATGTTGAGTCCATGGAATATTTTATATTTTGCCACAAGTTGCGGGAAAATTACAAACTTTTTTTTTTTTTTTTTCACAAAGTTGTCACTAAATGATATATTGCTCATGCATGCCATGGGCATATGTGAAATGACACCCCAAAATAAATTCTGCTGCTTCTCCTGAGTACGGGGATACCACATATGTGGGACTTTTTGGGAGCCTAGCCGCGTACGGGGCCCCGAAAACCAAGCACCGCCTTCAGGCTTTCTAAGGGCGTTACAGTTTTGAAGGCCATAAAATGCCAAGATGGCACAAACCCCCCCAAATGACCCCATTTTGGAAAGTAGACACCCCTAAATTTAGGGGTACACTAGTGAGACTAGGTAATAAATGGCGGGTGCCCTGAAACTATAAAAAAATAACTAACCAACCAGCGTCACCTGTAACAGTTATATGGTGATCACTGGTGAAAGGGTTAACTAGGGGGCAATCAGGGGGCTTTATGCGGTAGTATATGGGGGTCCCTGGCGCTATAAAAAGCTGCGGCGAACCTAAATACCTACCTGCCTAACTAGCGTCACCTGTGACACTAATACAGCGATCAGAAAAACGATCGCTTATTAGGCTGGGTTCACACTGGAGCGATGCGGGAACGCCACGAATCAGCGGCGGGTTCCCGCATCGCATGCCTCCCGGCGGCAGTTCACACTGCCCTATGCGAACTGCTGGGAGTGTCAGTGAAATGTTAATGACACCCCCAGATCAGTTCGCATATCGCAGTGCGATCTGCAAACTCGGATCGCATGGTGTGAACACCCATGCGATCCGATTCTGCTGCGGACCAAAAAAAGGGTCCCGTGCGAATTTGCGGCTGGTGCGGCGGGTGCGGCGAATGGCTGAACTCGAATCGCAGAGATCGGATGTGATTTGCACTGCAGTGCGGTGCGAATCACATTCGTTCTCATAAACCGCTGCAATGTGAACCCAGCCTTAGTGACACTGGCGACAGGGGGTGAAAACCTTTATTGGGGGGGTTAGGGGGGTACATTAGAACTAAAGGGGGCTAACCCTAACTGCCCTAACAGTTATTACAGTCACAAATGACACCAATGCAAAAAAAAAAAATGCATTGGTGTCACTGTGACTGGGGGGGGCAGGGGTAATTGGGGGGGTGATCGGGGGGGTAAAGGGGGGGTGTGAGTGTGCCTGGCATGTTCTACTGTGAAGTGTCGTGTTGGTGCAACTCACCGATCCTCTCTCCTCGGTGTCGGAACGAAAAATACCGACACGGAGGAGAGATTACATCACTTCCTCTCCTGTGTTTACATTACAGGAGAGGAAGTGATGTCACGAAGGATTTCCATTCGTCGGGAGCGATCGCGAGGGGGTGGCCATGAATGAATGGCCGCCCCCTCATCCCGGATCGCTCCCGAACGAATACCGACCGCCGCAGGTACCGGGGGGGGGGGGGCCCGATCGGGCCCCCCACCCGCGGGAAGGCAGGGACGTACAGGTACGCCCATATGCCTGCCCGTGCCATTCTGTCGACGTACATCGTCGTGCGGCGGTCGGCAAGTGGTTAATGTATAGTCTGTTTATACATTAATTTTCTTTATATTATTCACCATATTTACACACAGGCAAAGCTGTTAAATAACAAACATGTTATACTTACCTGCTCTGTGCAGTGGTTTTGCACAGAGCAGCCCGGATCCTCCTCTTCTCGGGTTCCTCCTCTATGCTCCTGCTCCCTCCCTCCTGTTGAGTGCCCCCTCAGCAAGCAATTTGCTATGGGGGCACCCAAGCCGAGCTGCAGCTCCGTATGTCCATTCAGACATGGAGCTGTGGTTTGGCCTTGCCCACTTTTTATGCTGATTGCCTAACCGATTTTGATTGACAGCAGTGGGAGTCAATGGTGCCGCTGCTGTGTCTCATCCAATCAGGAGGGAGAGTCCCGGACGGCCAAGACATTTGTGGACATCGCTGGCCAGAGAGTATTACCGATAAGTATTAGTACGGGCGAGGGGTGCTGCTACACACAGAAGGCTTTTTTATCTTAATGCATAGAATGCATTAAGATAAAAATAAAAAATCCTTCTGACTTTACAACCACTTTAAGCTTAGGCTTGTGTAGATGAGCAATTACAGTTTGCATAAAGGTGCATTTCACTTGCATTTGTCATCGGTTTGAGATGCTCCTGAATTTAATCTGGTTTCCTATGCATGTGTATTTGACCTCTTTATGAGCTGCATTTGATATCCTTCCAAGCTGCAACAATGATAATAGTAGATACCATGTGGTCACTGCTCTTAAAGTGTAACTAAACCCAGGACCCTGCATTCACTATATCTGATCTCCCACAGTACACAGAAAATGGAAATGCAATAGTTTTAGTAAATATAAATTGCTAAATACCTTTTCTCACCAGCAGTATATAGCAGTCTTGTGACTTCTATCAGTGTCTGGTTAAAGCGTGTAGGAGGAGTTTTTATTCTCTTCTGACTCTCCTATGAGGCTGCAGGACCCCTGGCCCTCTGTCTGGACAGTGCTGATAGGCCCTGCGCTGATCACATGCACAATCCCAGGAAAGAAAACAAAAACTCTCTAGCAATACACACCAAGCTGCACATGTGTAGCTTATCCCCTAGCTAGTGTTCTATCAGGAGATGGATTGAGGACTGTGGAAGAACGGGAGGATCAGAGAAGACAGGATCAAACAGCCTTTTTACACACTGCAGAGCAGGATCAAACGGCCTTAGGTTCCATGGCGAGTATAACAAGCATGTTTTACTGCATATACAGACTGATTTTATGTTTAGTGGGTTTAGTAACACTTTAAGGTTTAAATTGGTGAAAAGTTTCCCTTTAGGTGCATTTACATTACAATTAAACTGTTACTTAATTGCAAGCAAAAGAGATAACGGTTGTAGTTGGTTATATTCAGTAATATCAAAAGATCCCCTTGTTAAAAAATACTCCGCTTTTTAATTAGACCAGAGCTCTTCAAATCTCCATTCATTGAAATATTGCACCTAAAATTAATTAAAATGTAGGAAAAACATGACCTGTCTGGACTTTCCGTCTGCAGCGTTTGTTGAGCAATTTAGCAATACAACACATGGAGACCAAAGGACAAAAATTGTGAAGCTGTCTTTGTGTTACACATCATTAGAGAAAAGCAAACATTTTGTGAAATACAGATAAATGTATTTTTCATCTGCATAATACACAAACTCCAATCATTTGGCATACAGTATATGCATTTCTATTGGTAATCAGGAAAAAAATACAGTGCAGACACTCCCTGAGTTGTATAAACCCCAAAATGTACCAGCTTGGCAACACACGAACCATGCCTTTTTTTCCAGTACTTTTGCTTAAAACAACTCTGTTGCAGGAAATATAGTAAGGCAAAACTTTTTGTTTGGGTGTCGTTAGAAACCCTTTCTGGGAAGCTGGGAGGATGGAAGATTTACCCGTCTATTTTTCCAGTTAGCGACTATTACCAAGGGGACTGAAAATTTGGCTTCAGGTATACTTCAAGCATCTGACACACACCACCTGCTAGCTGCTACTTCACTGCATCCATCATTTCTGCATCCAGATCTGAACCTGGAATCTTTGTGGTGTCTGGCTATGTTTCTTCTTCTTGCTGTGCCATCTGAGATGCTGGACAGCTCCTTGCCTGATTCCTTGGACAACGTTGCTTTGTGTCTTGTTTCTGGGGAACCTTGAAACCTTTGCTCCTCCCATAAACGTCCTGCTTCAAACCATGTGTCAGGAAGGGCATGCCAGCACCCAAGATGGCTGCCGAAGAAGACGACCTGTTACCTCTTCATGTCAGGAAGGGCATGCCAGCACCCAAGATGGCTGCAGAAGAAGATGACCTATTACCTCTGCCCCTGTCAGGATGCCATTGGTGTGCACGCACCATGTGACAGCTTTGTCCGCCCAAACAGGCTATTTAAACTCAGCCAGTTTCCAGGCTCAGTGCTGTCTGCTCTACAGCGTTCCCTGTGTAACCTGCAATTAGCTACCTGACTTCTGTTCCTGTTGTGACCCGGCTTGCTTCCTGACGTTCCTGTTTCCTGCCTGAATCTGACCCCGGCATGCCCCCCACTCCGCACCTGCCTGCTCCTTCTGCCACTCCGCTGCCAGCCTGTTGACGACCCGGCCTGTAATCTGATTCTGCTTCTGCTTCAGCCCCTGTTCCTGACGTGCCTGTTGTGTATGACCCGGCCTGCCTGTACTTGCCTTCTCTTCAGCCTTGAGGGTGCCACCATCCCTTCTGCTGCATCTGCACTCCTGCCTGTGGGGATCAGTTGTCTACTTGTTCAAGCTACCTGCCTACCACTGCTCTGGGATTTCTACAGACACCTCTACAGCCCGGCCGAGTGCTCCGATCCAGCTCCAGGTTCAGTGATGCCATCAGGCACTTGTGCGACTCTGCATCTCGGTGCTTCCTGTCAGCTCTATCAGGGGCTCCAAGTCAGAGTTGTAAGAGAGGCCGTCCTCTGCATATCAGGCTCCATCACCAGGTATGTGACACCATGTCTCTGCACTTCCTGTTTACCAGATTATTGTGCTCCTCTCCAGCTAATATCCCCTACCTTTCGCTCCTGCTGCTGTCCGTATCTTCACAACCATTTGTTACCGACCTTTGGCTTGTTCCTCGACTACACTTCCAATTGAGCCCAAAATGCAACCATTTGTTTCTGACCTTTGGCTTGTTTACTGATTACGCTTTTGCTCGATTCCAACCTGCTCCATCTGAACCTTGGCTTTCTCACCTTCTAGTGGGGTGATCCTGGGGACTGCTGCCTAGCACTAGCACACAGTGAAACCCTTATCCACCATCAAAAATTCTGGTGAAGACCGGTTGGCGCTTAGACCCCATGCTCCATTTGAGCAAGCGTCATCCACCAGGGTGACCTGCCCGTGTGCTTATCATGCTGGTTGGGGTGAATAACTGCTATAACTATTCATCACTGAGCCTGACCCCTGACCTTGACAACTAGATAGCTTTAGTCTGGAATTCTGCTTTAATACTCTTCTTTTGCAGGGCATTTGTTATTACAAAAAACAAACAAAAGTGGGCACACCACCCTAGTGCATTATCTCACAGCATTTATTAAAAATCATCATATATTATACTCACAGACATATTAATTAAAAATGATCATTGAGCTACTCATCTGTAACTCAGTAGATGAGTGTCACGATGAGCGTTTTTAATTCATATGTCTGTGAGTATCGTGCTGTGGGATATTGCACTAGGCTGGTGTGCCCTCTTTTGTTCGTTTTTTGTAGTGGCTTCAGGACACCCCAGTCCTAGAGGGCAGCAAGGCTTGAAGCAATAGTCCTGTGACGTGAAGTTATCTGCAATATCTATACAAGGCTATCACACTTTTGTGCAGGAGACATTTTATTGTTGTCACTTTTTATTTATAACAGATTTTATAGCTAAGTTGTTCTAAAATGGAACAGCAGCCAAAACTTTTTTTAAGTAGGTAAGGTTCAGAATATCTACCATATTGTAATTACTGTCTACATTCCACGTGAAATGATTTTCTCTAACTTTCTGTTCTAATGACCATACAGGACAAGATGAGAGACTCTGAGTAGAGGCCACAATAAAAACCTGGCAGAGTTTCTAACTTTAACCTTTCCCCACTGTACTACACAAAGTGTTCTTATTGTTGTCTACTCTGGAGAGGTTCATCTCACTTTCTGTTCTGATGACTATACAGTAAGAGAAGGCTGAATCTAGGGTTACCACTATCTGTGTAAAACTGACCATGGGTGTGGCAGGAAGTCAAACGAATGGCAATGCCCAACGTGAAACTAGCACAGGAAAAAAGGCTAATCTCCTGAAACAGGTCAAAGAGAGCATAAAAAACTTCAGCGGATCTAACCTTCATCCTTTCTATACATCAAGTTACAAAAATGTTTCGGGTGGACACAGTTCTATGGCAGCAGTGGTGAAGTACAGGGTAAAGTAAGTACAGTATTCTTATTGTGCATGATAAGTGTAGCCCCCTGGTCCTAAACTGGGGCTACTATGTAAATTTAGTTTTTGGCTGGGCTGTAGGCAGCCCATACTGATTGTACAGTTTATATCTGTGGCCTTTCCCTAAGCTCAGTTGGGTTGTGCATTAGTAGGTGTCATTGATATCACAGGTCATAGTATGCGATTGTACAACTAGACTGAGTTATGAATACTTATATTTCTTCCAGCAAGCCCAATAAGAGGTACATAGCCACTGGCGAATGCTGGGAGAGGATATAAATATGTGGGGTGGGCCATGTGCTTGCTCTCCTGCCTGAGGCTGAGGCCTGAGAAGGTGCTGCTAAAGGAAGCTCTGTGCTTAAGCCCAAAAGCCTATTTAGGGCTTATGTATACTGAGGTGGTCCTGAGGCCGCCCTGCCTGGTATGGAGGAAGCCAAGTCAGGGTGAGAACATCCAGGGGAGGTCCCTCGCTGGATAGAGCCATGATGAAAGCTGGTCTCTCAGAAGGGCCTGGTGACTCGCTTGGAGGATGCACCAGAATCTGTAGATGTGCCTGCAGTGGTCAGCTTAAAGATCCTAAACCTGTAAAGCTGGACTTAGTTCTGGATCTGAAAATGTGCTTGTATTGTTGCCGGGTCGGCTTAAAGATTCTGAAACCGTGAAGCTGTATTTTGTTTTGGATACCAGGAATCTTTACGTGACCTGCTGTGGTATTTGAGATCCCCAACCCTCTTTCCTTCTACCTCCTTTTCAGTTCAACATTAAAACTTTGGAGCACCAAAAGAATTAAAGGACCAAAAGTGACTAGAGATCAGTTTCTGCTCAAAGCTCTCTGTAGCTGTGGACTCAGCCCTGGAATAATTACTAGCTCACTACCTGCCTCTGGAGGTGTTATTCTGCTTTTAGGGTACCATTAATTTATACAATTGCTTCTTTATACACTTATTTATTTTAATTTTTATTGCCTTATAGTGACTGATCACTGAATAACTTTTTCAACATTGTTCATTTGCACCTGTGTTTAATTGATATTAAACCGGGCATTTAATTATTCACTAACGGCCTTCTTGCTATTAAATGTAAAAATGATTCTCAATGGAGCTTTCTGGGAGCAAGACAGATTAAATAAAAGTTAAAACACATAGGATTCTGCAAGCAAAGAGAGGACTGGCAAATAAATCAAACGAGGCGATGAAGGGAGTGTTGCCCGCCTGAAACCTTGTCATTTGGTTGGTTCCAGCAAAATGTACTCTTCCCTAGAGGTGCCAAGCATTGAGAGATTATCAAACATAAATCAAAGCCATAAGCCTCTTAAGACTCATGATAATAGAATGTGTGGGCTACTAATGATTTTTAGAAGGAAGAACTGGGGTAGTGATTTTGTTATGAAAACGAAACAAAAAAAAAATATATATATATATAAAAAAATATTAAAAGGAACATAAAAAGACCAGTACTACTGCTTTCCAGACCCACTGAAGGTAAACCAATATTTAAGAGAATTTGAATTTAGACCCGTGTAAAGATAACAGTAGATTCCAGTATAATCCCCAAGTGCAGATCCGTCTGGGTTTCATCAGAGGCCAACCAAATACTTTATAGCAGGCATATGCAATTAGCGGACCTCCAGCTGTTGCAGAACTACAAGTCCCATGAGGTATAGCAAGACTCTGACAGCCAAAAGCATGACACCCAGAGGCAGAGGCATGATGGGACTTGTAGTTTTGCAACAGCTGGGGGTCCGCTAATTGCATATCGCTGCTTTATAGTATGAGAGGTTCCACAAATCCAGCACCAGGTGTTGGTGGCAGACGTACATGTTGGGATGCTTTGAGGGGACCTTGGATGATGAAATGATGGCTTTGCATGTGGTAAGCATTTGCACGGTGTTTGCTTTGAATAATTTAGATCTGTCTGGGAGTTGCTGGATTTGTAGAACATCTCATACTATTAAGTATTTGGCTGGCCTCTGATGAGAAACATAGACAGATCTGCACTTGGGTATTATACTGCAATCTACTGTTATGTTTTCCCTAAGGGTCTTTACAGCAATAGAGACCCTGCTGGTATTATTATCCAATGCTCTAACATTTGGGAAAGAATTCTTCTCTTTGGGATTGTATCTAATATGGTGTAGTACCATTTTAGGCCCTTCCAAGATAATGTTGCTCACTGATTATCTGCTGCCATATCTTTTCCACTCAAGAATAATATCCAGGCTGCTCGTTGTTATATACAAGAATACAGGGTCCTAATGGAGCAAGGATTATGAAACACATCAACCTTTTTTGATCTCTTGGTGTAACTATGGGCATAATAGCTATCGATTAGCCTTTTCTGGTTACAATTGAAATTTTATTCTATGTGTTTTTAGATCTGTAATAAACTCTTTGGCATTTTTATACTATTGCTGTGTTTGCCCTCTTTTGTACCAGTAAAGTTCAAATTCTCTTAGATATACTATACTCTAGGGATCATGTGGTACATCATTTTACAGCCTTTTTTATAATAATAAAATGCAGGTAAATCAGATCTTAACTATCTTGCATAGATGGAAGATCTAATTGAATATTCAGCATCCAACACTTCCTGGTTTATCAGATACCGGTTTTACCTGCCCTGTCACTAGTGTGTCTCTGATGTTGCAGGTACATGTTAGTGACACGGGAGGTGCTGGGTGGAATTACAACATGCAATGGGGGATACAAAAAAAAGAATAGGCTGCACACCATGATTGTGATCCAAAATCCTCTTTTGGGACATCAAAGAATGACCCCACAAGAGCAGAGTGCCTGGGCACCCTTGAGTTCTTGTCTTGATTGCGGAGGCGAGCTGAGGTGGGCACCGAGTTCCATTAGACTTTTCTATCTCACCTGGAGTGGCAAGCCTTCTCTATTTAAATACAATGGGGGGATGAAAGTATCCACCACAACTGAAAATGATGGATGCTGATGGTTCTACCAGACAAGTTAGAAGATAGAGCTTTAATAGAGAAAACTTCCATTCACTGGCTGTGGGACTACTAAATAGTAGTACTGTTCTTTTACAAAGTTGCTTAAAAAACTAAAATAAAATTATGTGTATACAAAGTCTCATGCAGTGATATTTAAAAAAAAAAATCCTCGCACTCTTCCCTTTCCAGCTAAAGTAATTTTGTCTAATGCCCACCCCTGACCACTTTATATTTACCTCTCACCCTCCAGTCCTTTCTCAGAAAAAGCCTAAAGGAAAATACCCATTAAAAGGCTGGTACCAAAAGTTTATTGGGAGTGGTGACATCACCCCCCTCTGTGACAGTGCTCATTATCCATTGGAGAAAGTTGCTATCACTTCCTGTCCTGATGTAAAGGGAAAGATCCCCAATAGCAATAAAAGGCTGATAGAGCTTCAAAACATTCCAAGCCTTTTCAAATTAAAATGAATAAAACATTTAGGTTTAAAATGGGCTTTAAGCTGAATATGCTCACATATATATCTAAAAATAAATATTACATAAATGGGTGCACCATACCTTAAAATAATTTTGCTGTAATAAATAGATAAAAACAAATAATCAAGTCAAAATTTGGCATTTGGTGTATTAGCACTATGTGGTGCGCTGACAGTTTGCATTAACATCAGTTAATGAAACTGTAAATTAATTTGGACATATCTGCAGCTCTGGTAATTTTACTTTAGTTTTTTTTTTAACACATCTGCTGTGCTCCAGACATTCGCTAGACAAGTTTCTATATTGGATATTCTGCCGTAGGGTTACAGTCATGATCTTCATGAGAACTGTCTACAAGGCTGCTGCAGGCCTCATGCACAGTGAATGCATTTTTGCTAATCCCTGCACAGAAGTTCCACATCTTATGAGATGCCCAGCTGTGCTTCTGGTACGACATTCAAAAAACTTGAATGGTCCACGGGTCTTAAAGCCGGTATAAATGGAGCAAGGTGTCTTATCTTTCCTGAATGTCCCTCCATTTGAAAAAAAACTGCCTATTATTTTTTAGATTCATACACTACCATTTATTTGGATAATCAGACTGATACTTAATCTTGTGAATCAAGTCCTTTGCTAAGGAAGACAGCGCTAATATTCACTATATCAATATGTGATAGTATCTACAGTAAATGTTGTGCTAATATAATAAGTCAGTCCATGTGATATAAAATGCTCTGTGCATTTAAGGGAATCTAAGCCACCCACGCTCTTAATTAAAAAAGAAAAGGTGCATGTGTCTTCAAACTGTGCTTTCTATGCAAATGTATGGTGTGCTGAATCTACCGCAAATGTGGTCGACACTCCATTATTCTTTTAAAATCTATGCACTGGATCCCCATCAATACGGTCTAAAAGGTAACTCTGTCCCTTTAAGATTCTTGTTGGCAATAAGCAGGGTTTTTTTCTCAGACAGTAGGTGCAGGAACTCCCTCTTTCCAAGTATCCCCTTGCCTCTGCCCCTACCAACATCCGAGCATCATTCTTTGGTTCCACCCCCTACCCACCTCCCAGTACCACCCCTTTTTTGGTACTGGGAGAAACTTACCCCCCAGCAACAGAAGACTCAGCTCCAGCAACAATAGGTCCCCCACCAGCAATAATAGACCTGCCCCTCTGGCAAAAATACATCCCTCCAGTGACAATAGATCCCCAGCAGCCAGGATTAATAGATCCTGTAGCACACACCAGCACCCATTTCTTTTTCATACATTCAGTACTGTCAAAACTGCGTTCCCCAATGTCCCCGCTGAAAAAAAGCCCTGGCAATAGGAATAGTGCCACAGGGCCATCAAGAGAAAATAAGAAAGCCTCTCATGATTTATTAAACCTAAAACATAAAGACCATAGAGCTCAAAACTGAAAATTAAGCCACCACTATGCTCTCCAGCATGCCTTCCACAAACGCAATGTCACCGGACTGATCCCGATTCTTGTAGAATATTTTCACATAGGTTCTTCGATTAAGAAAAATCTAGTGTGTGACTAAATTTGTTGTCATTCCTCCAAAACTGAATGATCAGCCTTGGGAAGACTTTTCCTTCAACTTTTGGATGTGATTGTCCTCCACACATTATTATCGCTACAGTTTTAATTTTGCAACTGGGGTTGATTTACTAAAACTGGAGAGGGCAAAATCTGGTGCAGCTTCTAACTTTAGCTTGTTCAATTAAAAGAGAAGTATGGGAAAAAATATTTTCCCATAATCATACTTACCTAGGTGGATGCAGCATCAGTCCAATGCTGAATGTGTCCCTCGCCGCCTCTGCACTGAGAACCGAGCAATCGAACACCACCGATATAAGTCCAGGCACCTGGTGGATCCAGACTTTAGTGTCGTGATGACGCGGTGCCTGGACTGATTCCAGTGACGTCAGCGGAGAGTGGACTTCAGCCCGCTCTCTGCTGAAAATGGGTCACAGGAGTGCAAAATGAATTGCACTCCTGTGACCCTTAGGAGAAGCCCAGTCAAACGAGCTCAAGCTGGACTTCTCCTTTTAAGCTTTGACAAAAAAAAAAGGAAGCTGATTGGTTTCTATGCATAGCTGCACCAGATTTTACACTCTCCAGCTTTAGTAAATCAACCCCATTGTGTCTTACCATCTATAAGTGGTTAGGTGTACATTACATGGGTGTGTTATCTCCTACTCAATTTGTTAAAGAATTGTCTCCAAGATGATGTCTAGTCCTACAGCCCTCATCCACTGGAAGTTAAGTGCAAAATGACAAGATGTAACACAATAGCTGATAATAATCTTTTTATCTGAAACTCTTGGGTTGTAAAGAAAGGAAATGTTATGACTCCAAGGAACAAAAATAGATTCCGTCTTTGCACATTATTATAATTTGAACTATGTATAAAATAATTTAGAATTTTTAGACCATTTACAAACAACAATGTGGTCTCTTCTTTAGTAACTGAATATCCCGTACTAGTGTCTCCTTGACTGCAATAATTGGTTGCATTGTTTTATTAAGCTGTAGGCAGATTAAAAAGATACAAATTATCAGAGCTACGTATTCATTAATATATCAGTAAATGTATTATTTAAAGCAGGGTAAGCAATTGAAGTTGACTTAGAATAAGCCTCTTGCAATACCCTGCACAGAAGAGCTCAGACTTTGAGAGGGAGAAGCAGCACAAGGTGACAATCAGTTGTGTTGCAGTGTTCATGTGTCTGGACCGAAATCAGATGTGAAACGTTGAACAGAGACGCACCGGACCCCTGCTGCGAGCTGCTCTGCACGGCATAACCACCCTCACTGTTTAGTCCCAGACTGGAAGAGGTGTCATTTAACTGCAGCAGAGTATCCATCCGAGGTACCTACCTACATTATATCAAACTAGAGCTTACCCAGGGTGGATTCCTGCATCAGGGACTGGTTAGGGAGTTGAGTATACCTTGCTGGACAGGTCACAGCAATTCTTTGCACTGTCCCAACTAAGTAGCTCATAATTTCATCCTGGCTTTTTTTAATAGAACTACACATTTTCACTAGCTAAATCTATGTAGATAATGGTGTCTCTATTTATATGTGTTCTTAAAGTGATTGCGAACGGTAATTTATTTAAATTTTTTTATATAATGAACATATTATACTTACGTGCTCTCTACAATGGTTTTGCACAGATCAGCCCCATTCCTCCTCTTCTAGGGCCCCCCCACCAGTGCTCCTTGCTCCTCCTATTCTTGGTGTGCTGCTTCCTATGGTGGCACACCTGCAGACTAGATCCCTCCTGCTCCCTCTTTACAGGATTTGATTGGCAGCAGGGGGAGCCAATGGCTCCCACTGCTATCAATCTGCCCTATGAGGAGGGAAAGAGCGGAGAAAGACATTGCTCTCAGGCACAGTGCCAGATCAAGATGGCGCTCAGGTAAGTACAAGGGGAGCTGGAGGGGGGAGCAGCACACAGAATGTTTTTGTCTTAATACAGAGAATTAGGTAACAAAAAAAAAGTATACCTTTAGACCCACTTTATACCCAAGCCTGAAAACTGTATGTATTCACTGGTTATGAGCACCACCGCCCCCTTAGTTCAGAGGTCATGTGACATAGCACTACAGTCTTATACAAGGGTTGTACCTAAAGTAATGTAAAATGGGCATAAAATCTTTCATAGGTTGTTGGTAAAGCAACTCTTCCTCTACAGTAATGCCCCATACACACGAGCGGATTTTCCATCGGAAAAAACTTGGATGGCTTTTCCGACGGAATTCCACTCAAGCTTGACTTGCATACACACGGTCACACAAAATCTCTGAACTTTGGACCGTCAAGAATGTGGTGACGTACAACGAGCTGAGAAAATTAAGTTCAATGCTTCAGAGCATGCGTAAAATTATTTCCAAGCATGCGTAGGAATTTTGCGCGTTGGAATTGGTACAGACAATCGGAATTTCCAATTATTTATTTGCAATGAAAAAGAAGAGTAATGCCCCATACACACGATCAGGAATTCCGCCAGCAAACGTCAGATGGAGCATACACACTGGACTTTTGCTGGCGAAATTTCCGATCGTGTGTATGGGGCATTACTCTTCTTTTTCATTGCAAATAAATAATGGTTTCCAAGCAGAAGCAACATGCAATCACTGAGTTCTTGACGGAGGAGGGTTACAGGCTGCTTGACATCCACAGAAGGCTAATGAATGTTTACAGAGATGACACCATTGACCAGAGTCACCAGTGACAAAACATTTCTCTTGTCAATGGTGTCATCTTTGTAAAAATTCTGTAACCTTCTACGGATGTTGGATAGCCTGAACCGCTCCTTCGTCAAGAACTCAATGATGGCACATTGCTTCTGCTTGGAATCCATCATTCACCTGCAATGAAAATTAAGATGATTTACTACAAAGGAAGAGTTACTCTACCAACATGTGAAATTTTAACGACTCCTGTATTTTAACAAAAATTTTATGAATGTTATGAATTTCAGGACAGCCCTCCTACAAAACCTTGCTGAAAAATTGACTGAATTTGGCAGCAATTAAATAAATAGAACTTTTTAACTTTTAGAATATGCTGTCCCAAACAGAATCAGCAATTCACTGAATTTTTTATTTTTTTTTGTGTGGATTGGCTTGTCAAAGTGTATGTTTGTGTTTGAATTTCTTGAATATTCATGAAACATTTAACACATGACACCTGTCTAAAAAAAACTGACAATCTGAGGGACTCATCCTTTCATGTGTCAGGATGACAAATGCTCTGGGTCAAATGCGGCTCTGTATGGTGGACCTGCTGATACGGCCTTTGATTCTGAATCTCATCACACTGTGACATCCTCTCTCTCTGTACTTTATGTCACAGCGCTGAAGGAAGCATTTGTTTACAATGTACAGTATCTGCAATCTACATTCTTCACTTTTTCAATCTTTGTTCCTGTTGTGCATCAATAATTTGCAATATTCCAAAATACCTACCATTTTTTCATCAAATCTTTATTGTATTTTTTCAGATAACAAGGTAAATAGCTAATTGTAAATAAAAAAGGAATATTGTGGAAATGCAATGGCGACCTTTCTCCACCCAAAGGCTGTAAATTGGAGCGTAAAAAAAGCAGCAGCAGACGGATGAGGTCATCCCTCTGCTTACTTGGCTGTTTGTTTTCTCATATGATCTCTTTCCACTTTTCTCTTCTTTCTCTTTGCTGTTTTCTCTCTCTTTTGTCTCTTTACATTTTGCAATTGAACTCACTCAAGCCTGAGCCATTAGTACTCTGGCCCACCAAAGAGATACCAAAAACACCTCAGAATCTAGCCTGACCTGATTTAAAGTGCTTGCCATTGGCCTTTAAAAAGCTCTATTTGAATCAGATCTGAGTCTAATATTTTTTATATATATATATATATATATATATATATATATATATATATAATCTAATTTCACATGTTGGTAGAGTAACTCTTCCTCTATAGTAAACCTTCTCTTTTGCTGCAGGTAAATAATGGATTCCAAGCAGAAGCAACATGCTGTCTTTGAGTTATTGACAAAACTAGGGTGCAGGCTGTCGGGCCGCAATCCACAGAAAGCTATAGACTGTTTATGGCGATGACACTAATGACAAGAGCAGTGCACACATGTTTTTCAGTCCAATGAGGGAAAGGAAAATAATTTGATGACACAGACAAGATGGAAGTGGCTGTGAAGAAATGGGTACAACAGTGCACACCTTATATTTTTTTCAAGGAAGTTTCAAGAGTTCGCTTTAGACCCCTTTCCCACCGAGGGTGTTTTGCAGGCGCTATAGCGTTAAAAATAGCGCCTGCAATCCGCCCTCAAGCAGCTGCACCATTATCTCCAGTGTGAAAGCCTGAGGAGCGGTGTGCTTGCAGGACGGCAGGAAAAGTCCTGCCAGCAGCTTCTTTGGAGCGGTGAAGGAGCGGTGTGTTTACCACTCCTCCACCGCTGCTCCCCATTGAAATCAATGGGGCAGCGCGGCTATACTGCCGGAAAAACGCTGCTATTGCGGTGCATTGCGGGCGGTTTTAACCCTTTCTCAGCCACTGGCGGGGGTAAAAGCGCTAGCAGCCGAAATGCGCTGCAAATCCAAAAAAAATTAAATAAATAAAAATAGCGGCGTTTTACCGCTGACGATATGGGCGGCTTGGTGTGAAAGCCCTCTCTACGATGGCACACATGCATAGCCTGGATGGAGACTATGCTGAGAAGTATCTTTGAGTACAGGAAGAGTTATTCTACCACCATCTAAAATTTGAATAACCTATGTAAGTTAATAAATGAATTATGCCCACTTTTGTGCAACTTTCGGTAAAGCATATATACATATACTGTACAGTATAAATTATATTAGTATTTATATATAGAAATGAAAGTATAATTGATTATAGAATAGCACTGATATAATAGCAACACTACAAACCCGTAGCACCCAGAAGAAGACCTGGGACATGTGTCCTGGGTGCTGGGGATGGCACTACAAGGAAACCTTTTTTGGTCAATTAATTTAAGTTTATAGTGTATAAATGATATTATTTGTAAGAATGCTTTACTTGATAATTTTGCAAATAAAAATTTAGTACATGGTGCTTCCATAGTTCAGTGTATGCTGTACAGCTGGGCTATAGTTCTAGATGTCACTGTATCGACTAGGCAAAAGGAGGGGTGTGTGTCCCTCCTTTGAGTTATTTAGTTGACTCTTTCTGCTGTGTGTGAGTAAAATTTAATATCCCGTTATCCTGTGTATAGCACAGAGGTAAACTACGGTACATTTGTTTGATCAAAAGAAATGTAAAAATATAAAAAAAGTTTAATTCTTTACACATTTTGGAAGTCCAAGGTTCTACTTATAACATTTTTCACACAATATTCCCACAACTTTCACCTAAGATTAAGGCCAGGTTCACATATGTGCGGCCACGGGCTCATGCCTGGGGTTCTGTGAGTGTTTGTTCACCTGTTCCCCCACGAGAATTGGATATGGGGAAACTCGCATCCAATTCGCATATATCTGAGCCCAGCCTTACATATTTTGTGACTGATTAGAAACAATTAAAAACATGTGGGAATCTTGGGTGAAAATTGTAAATATACCCCCAAATGTTTTACTTTATTAAATTACTAAAAATAATCATATAACAAAAAAATCTCTCTGCCACCAAAATTAAAGAGTAGAAGATTTTTCTACAGAAAAGTCTTGAAGTTCATGCAAAATTTTTAGTGACAACGTTGTCCTGTTCTTAATCTTGGTGACTGTCATTTTTATATTATATGACTAGTTTGATCATTTAATAAAATAATGTCTGAGCCACAAATGTAATGTGGGTTTAAAAGGGAAAAAATATTTTTTTTATGTATTTACGTATTCAGTGTTTGAAGCCTGCATAGTCTAGGGGTCTCCAAACTTTTTAAACAAAGAGACAGTTTACTATCCTTCAGAATTTAGGAGGGCCGGACTGTGGCCAGTGGGAGTAATTAAGGCTTTGACATCAGTGGGAAAAAATAACACCCCATCGTTTGTTTCAGTGAGAGTAATTGCGCCCTATTATTGGTGTAAGTGGGAGGAATTGTGCCCCATCATTGATGTCATAGGGCCCGATTATTGGTGTCATTGGGAGGAATTGTGCTCCATCATTGGTATTATTGGAAGGAATTGTGGCACTTCATTGGTGTCAGTGGGGAGAATTATGCCCCATTGTTGGTGTCAGTGGATGAAATAGTGCCCCAAGGGCCGGATCAAAGCAAGCAAAGGGCCACATCTGGCCCCCGGGCCCAGTTTGGAGACCACTGGTCTAGTATATGCAAATATATGTAATCACTCCTCAGGTGTTGGTGAGCCCTATGGCGTTCACTAACCTTTTTCAAAGAAATCCAACTGTGTTGGATTTCACAGTGCAGATATGTGTCTTCAGTGGTACCTACTGTATGCCGCACTTTATATAAAATGTCACATTTTATTGCTGAGACTCATTTGTGACCCCACAAGGTGCCATCCCTACCTGATATCAAAGGCAGTCACAAACCACCAGCCATATGCATGGCACTAGCGCACAAGGGAGAATAACAGAGTTATGTAAGTTATGAAAAAAAAAACATTTAAAACGTTACTGGATTACGGAAATTCAAAGCAGAAGGGGGTTTTGTCTTGGGAATATGCAATGTTTGTCTTTTCTGTTTTAATGGGCACATTTTTCCGCAATGCTCCGAGGGCATAAGAGGAAGATATTTCAAAAAGCAAATATCACTATGCTAACAGCGGCAAGAGGAGAGGGTATGTAGGTCACACAGCTTTTCTCGCTTGAAGGAGTCTTTAACCCACTGAGAAGCGACCAACACCGCACACGTGTATTCCATTTATACAGCGCACAGCAGCATTGTGAAATCAACTTGAAAGACAAAATAAAGCCTGAATTCTTTTAAGTTCTTATAATATTGTGTGGTTGGCTTTAAATTCAGTGATTTTTCACTATTTAAAAACTTCCCAAGGAAGAAATTGCTGAAATCCAAAAATACAACATGACCTACTTCACTTGAAATAATGAAACAGCTAACATGTACTTTTCTTTACTAATTTATAAAGTTTATTAACTAAAACTTAATTTTTTATTTGGAAAACAAGCAAAAAGGTTTTTTATTTTATTTGTTTTCTTTTTTAATCAGGTAAATATGAAATATTGCACATGAAGATGTGATATTTATAACTTGCTGCCAACAGTCACTTTTTGAACATTCTTTCTTTGTACTAAAAATAGAAAAATAGAGTTTAGAGATGCATACAGGCAAATCAAGGGTTTCCTATTAGAAAACTAAGTATGGAGTGTTATGGATGGAAACTGTGATAAATGTTTATTTCTAAAATAAATATTTTACTCTAATATTTTAACCTGTTTGAGCAGAGCGCTCGCAAATATGTGGGCTCTTGGCGGCTGGGCTTTGGTGCATATTTATGTCACTTTGGAAGATCACAATATAAGGTCACTATTTTTGTTATTTCCTACTGTCATTTCTTGGACTATGAACATGTGCACTAGTGCTTTATATATTATTATTATTATTATACAGGTTTTATATAGCGCCAACAGTTTGCGCAGCGCTTTACAACATGAGGGCAGACATTACAGTTACATTACAATTTGGTACAAGAGGAATCAGAGGGCCCTGCTCGTTAGAGCTTACAATCTAAAAAGGAAGGGTCAACTGATACAAAAGGTAATAGCTGTGGGCGGATGAGCTGATGATGGATGGTGTTAGTTAGTAGCAGGATAGGCTTCTTTGAAGAGAAGGGTTTTCAGGGATTATCTAAAGATGGATAGATTAGGGGACAGTCAGACAGATTGGGGTAGGGAATTCCAAAGGATGGGAAAAGCTCTGGAGAAATCCTGGAGGCGAGCATGGGAGGAGGTGACAAGGGGGCTAGAGAGCAGGAGGTCTTGGAATGACCAAAGAGAGCGGCTTTGTTGGTATTTTGGGACTAGGTTAGTGATGTAACTGGGGGCAGAGTTATGGATGGCTTTGTAAATTATTGTTAGTACTTTGAATTTTATTCGTTGGGTAAGTGGAAGCCAGTGGAGGGATTGGCAGAGAGGGGTGGAGGACACTGAATGGCTGGTAAGGTGGATGAGTCTGGCAGCGGCATTCATTATGGACTGAAAGGGGGACAGTCTATGTAAAGGTAATCCAATGAGGAGGGAGTTGCAGTAGTCGAGGCGAGAGATGACCAGGGAGTGAATTAGAAGCTTGGTTGTGTCATTAGTTAAAAAGTGGCGTATTCTGGAAATGTTGCAGAGGCTAAGGCGGTATGATTTGGACAGGGCTTGTATGTGGGCCTGAAAGGACAGTTCGGAGTCTAAGGTTACCCCTAGAACCCTGGCATGTGGGGACGGACTGATAGATGTGCCATTGATCTTGACCGAGAAGTCAGGTGAAGGGGTACATGGGGGAGGAAATATTAAGAGCTCGGATTTAGATAGATTACGTTTGAGGAACTGGTTTGACATCCAGGCTGATACGTCTGTTAGTAGATCAGTGATGCGTGAGGAGATTGATGGGGTGAGCTGAGGGGCAGAAAGATAGATTTGGGTGTCATCAGTATATAAATGGTAGTGAAAGCCATGGGAGGCTATCAGCTGACCCAGGGAGGACGTGTAGATTGAGAATAGTAGAGGTCCAAGGACAGAAACTTGGGGGACCCCAGCGGAAAGGGGAGTTGGAGAAGAGGAAGTGGAGTTGTAAGTGACACTGAAGGTGCGATGAGATAGGTAAGATTCAAACCAACAGAGAGTGCAGCCATGGAGACCAAGCAAATTGAGTTTTTTGAGGAGGAGGTGGTGGTCAACTGTATCAAAGGCAGCAGAAAGGTCCAAGAGTAAGTTGTTAAGGTTGGTGGGGTCTGAGGCCTTTTTCGGTATGGGAGTGACTAGTGCATGTTTTAGAGGGTTGGGGAAGATGCCAGTAGAGAGTGAGAGGTTGAAGATATGAGTTAAGGAGTGTAGGATTGAGTCAGATGGTGACCGTAGTATTTGAGAAGGAACATGGTCCAGGGGACAGGAGGTTAGGTGGGCATTAGAAAAAAGTTTAGTGACTTCCTCTATAGTAGCTGGGTTAAAAGAGGGAAGTATTGATTGTGCAGGAAGACAAGGAGTGTAAGGTGAGGGAGATGTCTGCAGAGCGGAGATCTCGAGATGAATCGTCTCAATCGTATTTTTGAAGTGATAAGCAATCTCCTGGGCAGTGAGTAAGTTAGTGGGTGGGGGTAATGGAGGACGAAGTAGAGTGGTAAATGTAGAAAAGAGTTGATATATATGTGTTTTATCTTATGAACCTATTAGTTGATTATCACTTTGTACTTTTTGTATTAATGAGCACATTTGCATTTTTTGTTTAACACTTTATATTACACTTGAGGCAGGCACTAAGATTTTGATTTGTCACTATTGTGGAAATACACACTTTTTCTATATTATTGGCAGCGCCATTTACCCTCCCCTACTTCTACTCTTTATACCAACACTTCACTTTGTGGTGTTTCCAGGGTAGGCTGCAGCCAAATCTACTTTATCTAAATGCGGAATTTAACGAATTTATAAAAATAATTTACCATTTTACTTTAAAGAGGAAGTGAACTCTATTTATTTTACTTGTACCTACAGGTAAGCCTATAGTAAGGCTTAGCTGTAGGTACTGTGAATATCTTCTAACCTTTTCAGAGTGCATGCAGTCAATGACTTAACCGGCGCATGCGCTCTGAAGGTCCAGCTTACCGCGCCGGACCTTTGAAGCCCGTGCCATATACGGCAGCTCCCACTCGCATTGGGAGTTATGTAAGTGCAGATCCGGCCGCTCACAGCGCCGGAGCCCACAAAACCACAAGAAACATCGAGGAAGAAGGCCGTGTCAGCGGTGCTGCTGGGAACTTCTTTCTAAGGTAAGTATTTCATAATCATTATGTCTTTGTCTTACAGGTTTTTTTTTTGTTTTTTTTTCACCAGGGTTTACAACCTCTTTAAAGCAGAGTTCCAGTGAACAATTTTTTTTTCTTTGGTCCTAGTATTATTGCTAACTAAATTTAAATAACAGTATAAAATGATTTTGCTAGATTATTGAAAGAAAGAAATTCCTTACTGTAAAATATAATTTCTCTGTTTGTAGCTGTTTCATCATTAATGTGGGCATGTGAAACCCAATCGAGATAATTTCCTGGATAATGCATAGAGTTATCCAGCATGCACCTCTTGATATCGCGCATGTGCGATTCAATGGTGGCCGTAGCGCTGATTGTTTGTAACGTTGCATAACAATGGGCAATGACAGAGGAAGATCCTGCCTCGTTGTTATAACAACACTCAGTTAGAAAACGAAGTGTGGTCCGCCTTAAATCACGTCATTTGCTGTCAGGAAATAACACGATTTTAGAGCACAGTGCCGCCCACAGACTCCTGGGAAATGATGTTTCCCAGGAGCATAGGCGAGGGAGGAAGTCTCCAGAAGCTTCGCAGATCAGGAAGTGGCAGATTACGAGGACTGCATAGCAATAGCAACAGGGCGTTTAGGGTAAGTATAAAAAAAAAATAAAAAATTCCTCCAAATGTTTGTTTATAGGTTTAAAGGAGTTATTTACAGGAAACTTTTTTTTAGGGTGGAACTCTGCTTTAAGTAGTTGTCCACTTTCAGATTAAAGTAGAACAGCTTAAAGTGTAAATAAATCCAACAGCAATACTTAAAAATATATCAGCTTACCAATTCTTAGATATGATGGCTGCATTTTTTTTGTCTTTTTTTTCCCTTATTTTAACCTGGTGATCAAGCCAGTTAGTCTAGTATTTTTCAACTTCATTTAACAGGCCAAGCTATCTAGCAAAATGTAAGTTTAAGGTTGAGACAAACAATTTAAACTAATAACAGGGGTGCTTACAATGGTTAGTGTTTTTTTTCAGTTTTGTACCACCTTTATTCCTAAAGGAAACAAATACTGCTACCACCCTAAGAAAGGAAGTATGTTACTGGCTGGATCATCAGGTGATGAAAAAAATAAAAAAACACTTACAAAATAAAAATATTTCTATTTTGATTTAGTATAAAAAAAACAGTTTTTACTGCAACACGCATCTTCTACCAATTGCTGTTCCCTACAAACTCTCTGAGGTCCAACATAATTCCTTTATCAGGCTGAATGATGGTCAGCATTATTCAACCAACTTCCAGTGGGCCCAGGGTGTCATAGGCGTACTTCCTAGATATGTATCACCACATTTTCTTGGTAGACAGTACAATACTGGAGCATAATATATGATGATGTCTTCTCTACTCTCTGCAGTATTAAAACATGTAGCGGGGGGAGAGGACAGGGAATCTGGGATGTCATGTAGCTGGGCAAAAAATTGCCGGAATTCAAGGGAGTTTTTTTAAAAGAGATGTGGGAAAAGAAAAACTGGCAATACAGAAAACACTTTCAGCTGAGCTTGCTGCCTCCATTGTTTCCTGTGGCAGGTAAGCACATTTTCAAATGTTCACTGTATAGGGAACGACAAAGGTTAATAACTCATACATCACAGATAAGTAATACAGTATATTAGAGTAGTGGTCTCCAAACTGCAGGCCGGATGCGGCCCTTTGCTTGCCTTTATTTGGCCCTTGGGGCACTATTCCTACCACTGATACAAGACACTATTCCTCCTGCTAACACCAACAATGGGGCACTATTCCTTCCACTTCACCAATAATCGGGCACTATTCCACCCACTAAAACCATCAATGGGACACTAGTCTTCACACTAAAACCAATGACAATTTCTTCTCCTATTGACCGCAGGCACTTTGAAATATTTTTTACTCCCACTGATCATGAAGCCCGGGCATTGTCTACTCCCACTGATGCTGGGAATTTTCTGCCACAGTACGGCCCTCCTAAAGCCTAAAGGACAATAAACTGGTCCTTTGTTTAGAAAGTTTGAAGGCTCCTGTATTAGAGCAAACCCAAGAAGATGGCTGATACTAAAGGCTGATTTTCCTTGACGTCATGGGTAACTGCCATTCTGGCAACTAAAGCATTCTCACAGTGGGGTAGCAATTGGTGGAGAACAGCCGTGACATGGGGGACTTAGTAACAAAGTGGCAAGTTGGTAATAAAGTGAACCTAAATTGGCACAGAGGAGGCATTTCTTAATAATAAAGCTACCCCCAGCCGTATCCAGATGTCTTCAGTATAACCTGGTCTCAACAGTCCAGAAATATCTGATATTAAAAACATGTTGAATTCCACCAACAGCCATCTTGTATTATTCTCTTATGCAGGACTTTTAATTTTAAATTGTTAACATGAAGTTCAGGTTTACTTTACAGTGACCAAAAACATTAAATAGCAATTTCCTGATTGGACAATTTTTGAGAGGATGGTGACAATTTTTTCGGCCAATTAGAGTTTGCCTGATACGTCACATGAGGAGATGTTAGATGCGTGCCCCTTTTTTTCTCTTTCCTTTCCAACCTAAACATGAATGATCAAGAAAACTGATCTTCATGTTTCGGAAGACTCTGGCCATAAGAAATGCCCTCTAGTACAGATATTTTCTTTCTTTCTCACAAAAATACCATTATGTATTTATTCCTCACCACAGCACAAACTAAATACCATTTTGGTTTAGTGTGACTTTATCATATAAGAAACTTTTTAACAAGGCATCTATAACCTTGCTGTTCTTCAACTGTCTTGTGGAGGTTATTAAAGTCAAAGCTGTAATATCAATAGAATGCAGCCAATGTTTAAATGTTATTAGATACAGCATGCTAAAACTCTGGGGGATTTCTAGAACTGACTGAAATCTTAAGATAACAGTTTCGGAAGACAGAAGGCCAGAATGCTTTATATGAAGTTGGTTGTGGAAAACCCAGCGGATACAACAATGAAAAGAAAATCTTACTATTCATTGCCCAATAGATCAGCAGGCTTTTAACTACTTGTGATGATTTTCTTCCTAAAATAGACCTATATGAACTTAAGAAACATATTCGCATAAACATATTCTGTAAAAATAGTAGGCTAAATACTTCTGCTGTAGAATTTGATGTTCTGATAATATTAATAAAGCCTAGTCACTGGTCAAATAATGTCTCTTAAAGGGTATAGTGCTGCAAGGGCATTGTTGCTGATTGGCTGATGCTGTTTGAACATCAGTTCCCTAAACCCTTTTAGGTGGGACCACATGGTTAATGCCACAATGCAAGGTCTTCCGGAAAGGTTGTCCACAAGGTTTATAAGTGTGTTTATGGGAATATTTCACTATTTTTCCAAAAGTGCATTTGTGAGGTCAGGCACTGGTTCCAGGACCAGGGTAGCCCCGTGAGGGGTCCCGGTCATGGGGTGTTCGACATCCCGCAACATATTCCTGTTAGTGGCCCCTGATAGACCTGCCTGGTCTGGGGTAGGGATCCGTCTGTTCCCGAGTCTCGTACCCGGCTGGTCCGAGGCGCAGTAACTGAAGGAGGATTCAAAGTGTCTGGGTGTGCTCTTGGCTTAGAGAGGCACCACAGCTCATGGAAGTGACCGGGGAGGACTCTTCAGAGGAGGGCCAGCAAGTGGCACCCTGGGAAGTGCCTGGTTACTGAGTTGGGAAGGACATTGACGAATTCACACTTTTCCAGTACCATTGAGGAGACGGGAAACGTTCCAGGTATGGAGGAAAAAGGTTCCTGTTCACCCTTAGTTGATTGTTCAAGTTTTGAGTCAACGTGCTGACTGCCATGATCTCTGGCTGGAAATCGGTTCAGCCTTGAAGTACCCAGCTGCGAGTGGCTACTCTCTGGGTGGAAATAGAGAATTTGCTAGACCTGCAGTTCAAGGTGCCTGAGTTCTTCACCCGTGCCCTCTGTCCCCTAAGAGACTGTGTTATTGAAAGTTTTTGCTGCAAAATAAACCCTTTTAAAGAGGACTTCATCTGTATCAGTGTTCAAGTCGTTTGGGTATCAACCCTGGGAACACCTAGACGTGGAAGAGTAGGCCAAGAGAAGGTAACTGGTAAGCCCAATAAGTCAAGGCTGCACTGCAACGGGTTATGGCTACTACACATGTCTTTATGGACTAGCTTTGTGCACTGGTGTGCAGTCATGTTGGAACAAGAAGGGCCATCCTTGGTATGCTGATGCCTTAAGAGTTCTCTTCACTGGAAGTAAGGGGCCAAGTCCAACTCCTAAAAAAAATAAAAAAAACCCACACCATAATCCCTCCTCCACCAAATAATGTGGACCAGTGTACAAAGCAAGGTCCATAAGGCTGGATTCACACCTATGCATTTTTTGTGCTTTTTGAATTTTTCAGATTTGCACTACAGAACGTGTTCCATAGGAAACCATGTTAAATGGACTGTAGTGCAAATCTGCAAAATGCAAAAATCACTAAAAATGCATAGGTTTGAATCCAGCCAAAGACAAAGATGAGCGAATTTGGGGTGGACGAACTTGACTGGCCCACACAGTCCTGACCTCAACCCCATAGAACACCTTTGGGATGAACAGAGACTGAGAGCCAGGCCTACTCACACTCCTAAACCTTGTGGACAGCCTTCCCAGAAGAGTTGAAGCTGTTATAGCTTCAAAGGGTGGGCCAACTCAATATTGAACCCTACGGACTAAGACTGGGATGCCATTACCCTCCTAGCGATAATCCAGAGTATGGTTTGGGGTTATATTTCAGTACCATTAGCGGTAACCTTGAGCCACACACGGGATTGCATTGCAGAATGCTCGTCCAGGTAAATTACCATGTCCCCAGGATCCTGCGATTCCCCCCCCCCCGCTGTGTCCCTTGCCAGATCCTCCACCGTATCGATGCATGGCGGCAAATTCAAAAAAGTTCAAAATACATAACACCTACATTACACTAATCTTTAAGATTACATTACTGTATCAAATCATTTCACCTCCTTTTTGTCCCTTGTGCTTTGTCCAGTGCCCTGCATGCACTTTTATATGATATATACTGTTGAGATTGTCCATGGTAACTAAAACGTGTCCCTTTACGTCAAAAATTGTTTGTTTTAGACCAACTAGACAACAGAGATAGTAAATTAGAATCACTTGCAGAATTGAGCGATAGTGAATCGTAGGGAAATTCATTTTATTATTATTATTATTATTATATAATTTTTTTATCATTTATAGTTATTTATTACCGTATTTATCGGCGTATAACACGCGCCGGCGTATAACACGCACCCCAAGTTTAGGAGGGAATTTTAAGGAAAAAAACTTTTAGGAGGGAAGTTTAAGGGGAAAAAAAACTTACATTTATATGCCCATCAGTGTCATCTGCAGCCTTGTCCACCATTGCAGCCTTGTCCACCATTGCAGTCTTATGCAGCCTTGTCCACCATTGCAGCCTTATGCAGCCTTGTCCACCATTGCAGCCTTATGCAGCTTTGTCCACCATTGCAGCCTTATGCAGCCTTGTCCCCCATTGCAGCCTTATGCAGCCTTGTCCCCCATTGCAGCCTTATGCAGTCTTGTCCCCCATTGCAGCCGTGTCTATTTTATTTGCTATTTGTATTTTATTTTTTTTAAATGCCGCCGCCGAGATACAGAGCCGGATGTGTATCTCGGCGGCGTGCAGTAGTTTTCGGCGGGCCTCCGGCCGCCTTCGGCTCTTCTCGGCAGCTTTCGGCCACCTTCGGCTCTTCTCGCCAGCTTTCGGCCACCTTCGGCTCTTCTCGCCAGCTTTCGGCCGCCTTCAGGCTTTCTCGCCAGCTTTTGGGCGCCGAGAAGAGCCGAAGGCGGCCGAAAGCTGCTGAGAACGGCCGAAGGCGGCCGAAAGCTGCCGAGAAGAGCCGAAGGTGGCCGAAAGCTGCCGAGAATGGCCAAAGATGGGCGAAAGCCGCCGATAATGGCCAAAAGTCGCCTTGAAGAGCTGAAGGCGGCTAAAAGCCGCCCAGAGGCTCAGAATTTTGGGGGATCGGCGTATAACACGCACCCACGATTTTCCCCTGCTTTTAAGGGGAAAAAAGTGCGTGTTATACGTCGATAAATACGGTATATTATAATTTATGATTTTGTGTTTCAAACTTTATTATACCTGGAATGTCTACTAGACTCTGGTTTGGACAGATTTAAGTGAGTTATTCCTAAGAATTACAGGCCTACAATATAAAATGCCAAATTTCTATTCAAAACAATGTACTGCTTTGAGATTGAAAAATCTGACATAATCATATCGCCAGAGAGACTACAGTTCATTTGCGTGTAAAGGCAGGTGTCCCAATACTTTTTGTAATGTAGTGTATAGTCTGAGTAGCAGATCAAGTTACTGCCTATTAATAACAACGTGGTGCAATGAATCACTAAAGATAGTGAAGTGTTTCAACTGTGTAAATTGTTTCAAATGTAAAAAAATGCAAATAAATAAATACATAAAATGTACATACAAAACACTATACTTCCCTTTTCAGATTCCAACAAAACCTCTACTGCTTTCCCACAATGACCTCAATGTGATACTAGCGCAAGCCACAGCTGATCACATAATAGGCTGAAAGAATACAATTCACACACTAAATGGTAAATGGAAGGCTAACATCATAACAAAGTTCAAGTGTAACTTGCAGTAGTGTGTCAGATTGAATTTAATAATTTATATTATCCAGTGTACCATGTCTAATCCTGATATATTATTTAGGAAGAAAGAACAATTATAGCAGTGAATCATTCCCTTTCACAGGTATTTGTTAATATTGCAACTGTGTTTCTCTTACAATGACCTCAATTATTGCTGAAGTCTGTAGTTAGGATGTACAGGCTCCTGGCGTTCAGCTGAAAATCAGGTAGAAGAGACGTTCCAATCGACACGTCAAATATTTCAGTGAACTGCAAAAGTTATTTGTAAAACGCTACAGTGTGGTAAGGTCAGAAAATCTATTCAGTTTACCTTAAGCCCTCGTTCACACTGAACACGGCTTTGAAATCTGGGCGATTTCTACTGACTGGAATCTTAAAGCCGAGTTCCAGTCATTTTTCAGTTTATTAAAAGTGTAGCTGCTGACTTTTAATAAACAGACACTTACCTGTCCCATCGATGCGGCCGCCCAAAGCCTCGCTCCTCACCGCTGCGCAAGTGTGGGCGCCAGAATAAAAATAGAAAAAACAACTTGAAAAATTATATGAGTGAATATATATTATATATATATATATATATATATATATATATATATATATATATATATATATATAAAAATATGACCAAGTGAGTATCACAAAGCAATATCTCAAATGGAATAAAAAAGAAGAAATCTTATTTCTTTTTTACTCCATTTGAGATATTGATTTGTGACAATCACTTGGCCATATTTTTTATAATATATATATATATCTCTATCTCTCTCTCTCTCTCTCTCTCTATATATATATATATATATATATATATATATATATTTTTTTTTTTTTTTTGTTTAACTCGTATAATTTTTTAAAGTAATAGTGGATGCGTACTTGTTTTTTCTATTTTTATTCACGTTTTGAGCTTTAGTATTTAGGCAGCTTAGGAGTGTGGGCACCCGGCTGTGACAGCTTGCGGCTTCACAGCCGGGTGTGCACTGTGTATGCCCAAGCCACTCTGAACTCTCCTAGTGGCCGGGCAATCTTCTGGGTCCTGTGACGTGTCCCAGAAGATTGCAGAGAGGGAGAGGCTGCCTAGTGGGACAGGAAATACCTGTCAAAACCAGGTACCCAATCCACCACCCCCCAAGAAAAATGACATGTCAAATGTGGCATGTAAGGGGGCAAGGAGACCTTAAAGCGGAAGTTCCACTTTTGGGTGGAACTCCTCTTTAAGATAACAGTTTCGGAAGACAGAAGGCCAGAATGCTTTATATGGCCTGTCAAATCGTGCCAATGTGAACAGGGCAAACCTGCATTTCAGTGAGAGTTCAGGGGCGATTTGAAAGACATTTGTGGGGGTTCATGCACAGATGTCTGTTGAAATTGCCCCCGAAGTTGCCAAAAGTATTGCAGGAACTACTTTTGGAAATCAGTGCAGCGCCACAAAGTCAAATGGAAATGTGCGATTGGACACAGGACGAGTTTGGTAGTTTCAGCCAATGATTTTCGCTGAAGTCAGTTGGTGGGCTGTGGCATATCACACACAAGAGTTCTGTGTTTTCAAAAACACAGAACTCTGTGTATTGTGAACAGCAATATGGCTGAAATAGGGAGAAAATACAGACAGCTAGTAAAGTAAAAGCAGCACACATTACACAATGGGGGTTATTTACTAAAGGAAAATCCACTTTGCACTGCAAGTGCACTTGGAAGTGCAGTCACTGTAGATCCGAGGGGGACATGCAAGGAAAATAAAAAACAGCATGTTAGCTTGTACATGATTGGATAATAAAATCAGCAGAGCTTTCCCTCATTTCTACCCCTTAGATTTACAGCGACTGCACTTCCAAGTGAACTTTCAGTGCAAAGTGGATTTGCTAGGCACACAGCTAACTATTTGATTGCCTCTAGATGTCAACTTCTTTCCAGCCAGTGTCATTAGTATAATGGCAGTGCATACCAGGGGTCTCCAAATTTTCTAAACAAAGGGCCAGCTTACTGTTCCTCAAACTTTAGGGGTCTGGACTGTGGCCAGCGGATATAGAAAATGTCATGTGTTAGTGGATGTAAACAGTGTCCCCTCTTTGCTACTAGGGGGAGGAATAGTGCCCCATTATTGGTGTCAGTGGGAGGAATAGTGCCCCATTATTGGTGTCAGTGGGAGGAATAGTGCCCCATTATTGGTGTCAGTGGGAGGAATAGTGCTCCATCACTGGTGTCAGTGGGAGGAATAGTGCTCCATCATTGGTGTCAGTGAAAGGATTAGTGCTCCATCATTGGTGTCAGTGGGAGGAATAGTGCTCCATCATTGGTGTCAGTAGCAGAAATAGTGCCCTATCATTGGTGTCAGTGGGAGGAATAGTGTCCCATCATTGGTGTCAGTGGGAGGAACAGTACTGAATCATTGCTGTCAGTGGGAGGAATAGTATCCCATCATTGGTGTCAGTGGGAGGAATAGTGTCCCATCATTGGTGTCAGTGGGAGGAACAGTACTGAATCATTGCTGTCAGTGGGAGGAATAGTATCCTATCATTGGTGTCAGTGGGAGGAATAGTGTCCTATCATTGGTGTCAGTGGGAGGAATAGTGTCCCATCATTGGTGTCAGTTGGAGGAATAGTGTCCCATCATTGGTGTCAGTGGGAGTGCCCCATTGTCATTGTAATGAACTATGCCTCATTGTTGCTGACAGTGAGGGATCAATGCCCAAAGGGCCACATAAAAGCAAGCAAAGGGCTGAATCCGGAGACCACTGGTGTAAAGTATTAGCACTGATCACTGCATTAGTGTCACTATTGATGTCAGTATCAGTTAGTGTAGCCAGTGTCAAGAAGCTCCAGATTGCCAGCCACCCTATCACAGTCCCACTATAAGTCGCTGATTACCGCCATTATCAGTATAGTGTCATAGCTGTGTAAATTCCAGCATATATACCATAGTTTTGGAGACGCTATAACTTTTGCACAAACCAATCAATATACATTTATTGGGATTTCTTTTTACCAAAGACAAGTAGCAGAATACATTTTGGCCTAAATATATGAAGGGAATTTGATGTTTTTAGTTTTTTCTTGAATGTGTTTTATAACAGAAAACAGAAAATATTGGGGATTTTTTTCAAACTTTTCAGTTCGAAACTTGACGGTGATCAAATACCACCAAAAGAAAGCTCTATGTGTGAAAAAATAATACATATTTAATTTGCATAGTGTTGCATGACCACAAAATTGCCAGTTAAAGTAGTGCAGTGCTGAAAAGCAAAAAATGATCTTGTTATGAAGTGTGTAAAAAACTTCCAGAGCTCAAGTGGTTACAAAAAACAAACAAAAAAAAAAAACAGTCACAGCTTGAGTAGAAAAACCTGTCCCCTGCCAGCGCACTGCAGAATGGGAGCGTTGCTCTCTGTGGGGAAGCAGTGATCCTTCTGCAGAGATCTGACACAACCCTAGTTGAACTCCACAATCGGCAAGGGGCATGAGCTTTGTTTACTGCAGAGCTATAAGTCTGACTCACTAGGGGGCACGTCGGACTTCTGCAGAAAGACCACTTTCTTCTAAGCCCTTGTACACACGGATTTTGTCTGAAATTGGTGTTGCATACACACGGTCGGACAAAGTTGTCCGAAAATCCGATCATTCGTAACGTGATGACGTTATTTAGTTATGACAGGACTACGTTCAGGCTAGTAGCCAACAGCTTTGGTCTAGGAATTTGATCTGAGCATGCGTGGCACTTTGTCCGAACGGAATTCTCTACAAACGATCGGATCGGATCATGTTGTCGGATACATTTTTATATCCAGCTCTCAAACTTTGTTGGTCGGACATTCCGACGGAAAAAGTCAGATGAATCCCACACACGGTTGGATTATCCAAAAACACTGTCCGATCGGACATTTTCCGTCGGAATGTCCGACCGTGTATACAAGGGCTAATAGACAGCAAGTGTCAACTCTGAAGCTGCTGGCAGGTGACAGGTTTTTCTACTCAGACTGTAGCTACTTTAGAAAAAAAAAAACGAATATATTTAACAGCTTATGTTTTGATGCACCTGGAATTTATTTAGCCGATTTAAACTGAATTTTCATTTGGTCTTTAATCTGAGTTTAATGCAGTCAGACATCACACAGAAGCTCACATATGGGTGAGCAAAAAATCCTGCAGGCTGTGCTATGTTACTTCCCCTCTCTGCTTTATGTCCAAGGCAGGTCTGAATTTGACTGATATTATACTGACATATATAGTGGGTAAAATAAGTATTGAACACGTCATCCTTTTTTCTGGGTAAATATATGTCTAAAGGTGCTATTGACATGAAATGTTTACTAAATGTCGGTAGCAATCCATACATACAAAGAAACCAAAAACAAGTAAGTTGAGATATGAAGTTATGTGTAATACAATGGAATAACACAGGAAAAAAGTATTGAACATGCAAACTGAAATGCATTTAATATTTCGTACAAAATCCTGTGTTGGTAATGACAGCTTCAAGACGCCTCTTGTATATGGAAATGAGTCGCATGCATTGCTCAGGTGTGATTTTGGCCCATGCTTCCACACACATCTTGAAGGTTCCGTAGGCCTTTTCTATGAATTCTGATCTTTAGTTTTTTTCATAGATTTTCTATTGGATTCAAGTCAGGTGATTGGCTGGACCATTCTAACATTTTTATTTTTTTTTCTTTAAAAAACAATTGAGAGTTTCCTTGGCTTTGTGTTTGGGATCATTGTCTTGCTGAAATGTCCACCCTCATTTCATCTTCATCATCCTGGTAGATGGCAGCAGATTTTTATCAAGAATTTTTCAATTATATGAAGTTTGCTGATACTGTATGCTGAAAAACAGCCCCACACCATGATGTTCCCACCTTCAAACTTCACTGTTGGTATGGGGGTGTTTTGGGGGTGATGTGTAGTGCCATTTGACCTCCAAACATTGATGTTTATTATGGCATCCAAAGAGTTCAATTTTGGTCTCATCTGACCAGACTGTATTGTCCCGGTATTTCACAGGCTTGTCTAAATGTTGTGCAGCAAACTTTAAACAAACTTCAGCATGCTTTTTCTTCAGCAATTGTGTAGTAAGCATGCATACAGGCCATGGCGGTTGAGTGCATTTTCTTATTTTTCTTTTAAACAATTGTACCTGCTAATTCCAGGTCTTTCTGAAACAATTGTACCTGCTAATTCCAGGTCTTTCTGAAACAATTGTACCTGCTAATTCCAGGTCTTTCTGAAACAATTGTACCTGCTAATTCCAGGTCTTCCTGAAACAATTGTACCTGCTAATTCCAGGTCTTTCTGAAACAATTGTACCTGCTAATTCCAGGTCTTTCTGAAACAATTGTACCTGCTAATTCCAGGTCTTCCTGAAACAATTGTACCTGCTAATTCCAGGTCTTTCTGAAACAATTGTACCTGCTAATTCCAGGTCTTTCTGAAACAAGTGTACCTGCTAATTCCAGGTCTTTCTGAAACAATTGTACCTGCTAATTCCAGGTCTTTCTGAAACAATTGTACCTGCTAATTCCAGGTCTTCCTGAAACAATTGTACCTGCTAATTCCAGGTCTTTCTGAAACAATTGTACCTGCTAATTCCAGGTCTTTCTGAAACAATTGTACCTGCTAATTCCAGGTTTTCCTGAAACAATTGTACCTGCTAATTCCAGGTCTTTCTGAAACAATTGTACCTGCTAATTCCAGGTCTTTCTGAAACAATTGTACCTGCTAATTCCAGGTCTTTCTGAAACAATTGTACCTGCTAATTCCAGGTCTTTCTGAAACAATTGTACCTGCTAATTCCAGGTCTTCCTGAAACAATTGTACCTGCTAATTCCAGGTCTTTCTGAAACAATTGTACCTGCTAATTCCAGGTCTTTCTGAAACAAGTGTACCTGCTAATTCCAGGTCTTTCTGAAACAATTGTACCTGCTAATTCCAGGTCTTTCTGAAACAATTGTACCTGCTAATTCCAGGTCTTCCTGAAACAATTGTACCTGCTAATTCCAGGTCTTTCTGAAACAATTGTACCTGCTAATTCCAGGTCTTTCTGAAACAATTGTACCTGCTAATTCCAGGTTTTCCTGAAACAATTGTACCTGCTAATTCCAGGTCTTTCTGAAACAATTGTACCTGCTAATTCCAGGTCTTTCTGAAACAATTGTACCTGCTAATTCCAGGTCTTTCTGAAACAATTGTACCTGCTAATTCCAGGTCTTTCTGAAACAATTGTACCTGCTAATTCCAGGTCTTTCTGAAACAATTGTACCTGCTAATTCCAGGTCTTCCTGAATAAATTGTATCTGCTTATTCCAGGTCTTTCTGAATCAATTGTACCTGCTAATTCCAGGTCTTTCTGAAACAATTGTACCTGCTAATTCCAGGTCTTCCTGAATAAATTGTATCTGCTTATTCCAGGTCTTTCTGAATCAATTGTACCTGCTAATTCCAGGTATTTCTGAAGCTCTCCACAAGTGGTCTTTAGCTCATGGACAACTCTTCTGATAATTCTTTTCACTCCTTTGTCAGAAATCTTACGAGGAACATCTGGTCATGGGCGATTTATGGTGAAATTATGTTCTTTCCACTTCTGGATTAGAGCCTCAACAGTGCTCACTGGAACATTCAGTTTAGAAATCCTTCTGTAACCAATGCCATCAGTATGTTTTGCAACAATGAGGTTGTGAAGGTCTTGAAAGGGCTCTTTGCCTTTACCCATCATGAGATGTTTCTTGTGTGACACTTTGGAAATGAGACACCTTTTTATAGGCCATCAGTTGAGCAGGTTTGCTTTCTAATTACTGATAGATTTCATCTGGTGTCTTCGCTCTTCGTGCCTTTTTGCACCTCCCTTTCTCCATGTGTTCAATACCTTTTCCCTGTGTCATTCCATTTTATTACACAACTTCATTTTTGAATGTATTTGTTTTGGTTTCTTTGTATGTATAGATTGCATGGGCTGTTATCGACATGTGGTGAAAATGTAAGGTCAATAGCATTTAGAAAATGGTGATGCGTTCAATACTTATTTTACCCGCTGTATATATAATTTTTCTGTACATGCAAGGAGCTTAAAGATGATGTGTTTGGGAATAGCACTTCTGAATTAGAAACTGGTAAGCAGAAGGAGTTCCCATATCACCAGACTACCAAAAACATAAATGACTGGAGGTAATGGGGTGCACTACAACAGTGTCTTGATGAAAAGCTTAGAGCGTCATTAAACCCACATCATTAAAAACTGTCAGTACATGCTGTTCACACTCACTCAATCACTATGGGATTATTTTTTTTCTATTCTGCAAAAAACTTGGTTGATCCTGTTGTTCACTATCCCACCCTCCTTGCCTGTGTACTTGCTGCAGCCTGAGATTGTGTAGACCAGCCGTTGCCACATCTACTGAGCATGCTCCAGTTTCAGTTTCCTTCTGTTGCTGAAGCTGTTTGTTTCTAATTTTTTCTTATCTGTGCAGCCCACATGACCATAGGGGCATATACACTATGGATAAATGACAGCCCACTCCTCTTTCCTCCACCATGCCCACTAAACAGCTTTACACTATGGGGATGAGATATGCGCACTGTGCAGGGTTTCAGCAGGTGCCTGGTGATGGAAAGCAAAGTGATCTAGCATCTGGCAGGCTTTTACAGGAACTATTGGGTAAATTGATCCGCCCCATAATTCCTTTTGACATGTGACATCACCATGAGGGGTGGCACAGGACACTTTTTAATAACACAGAGCTCAACCAAGCTGTAAGGGCATCCTGGTGTGCTGTCTCCAAGTTTCTGGGATGCTGTGATGCCTCTGGCAATTTTTCACAGCATCATACATTTCTATGGTACAGGCAGGCCAGCCACCAGCACCATGAAAATGCATGACCTTAATCCAGGGCAGCTTCAGCATTTAGAAGGGGATGGAAGTCTGGATCTTTCTAAAACTACTCCACCACTGCCATAGAAGCACTGTAGTGACTAGACATGTACAGTTCGTTTCATTCCGAATTGAAATTCGGACACATTTTCCGTTATTAAAAAAGAATAGAATAGAATAAAAAAGAAAGAATATAACCTTCTTTCAAAATTTGAATTTCAAATAGAATAAATTCAAATTTGAATAGAATAGAAAAAAATAGAATAGAAAATAAAATAAAAGCATAGAATAGAATAAAATAAATAGAATAGAATAGAAAGAATATAACCATTTCCCAAAATTCAAATAGAATAAATAAAATTTCGAATAGAATAGAAAATAAAAGAATATAATTGACTAGAATAGAAAAGAAAATAATAGAATAGAATAAAATACAATAAAACAATAGAATAGAAAGACTATAACCATGTTCCGAAATTCAAATTTTGAATAGAATAAATTTGAATTCGAATAGGATAGAAAAGAAAAGAATAGAATAGAAAAAAAAACAGAATAGAATGGAATAGAAAGAATATAACCATCTTCCAAAATGTGAATTTAAAATAGAATAAATGCAATTATCAAATGGAATTCAATTTGAATTCGACCGCAAATTTAAATAGCATTCAAATCGATTAAAATTTTCAGAATTTGGTCGGATTTAGTTCAATTCAACCAAACTTCGCAAATTTGAATCGATTCGAATTAGAATAAATGAAACAAATTCAAAAAATCAATTAAACAAATTTAGCTAAACACATTTAGGAAAATAATGAATCGAAACAAAACACATTTTTTTCATTCTGCACATGTCTAGTAGTGAAGAAAAAAAGATAAGTCTTGTGAAAAAGGATGGTAGGAGGGGGGAATTGAGGACTCTGATGTGAAAGTGTGGAGGGGAATTGAGGACTCTAATATGAAGGGGGGGGGGGGGGGGTTGTCATGAAATCTGATGTGAAAATGGGGACTGAGAATTCATATATCAAAGGATGGTGGGGACTGAGGACTGATGTGAAATGGGGGTGAACTAAGGGCTCTGATATGTAAGGGGTGATTGAGGACTTGGGGAGGGGTTTTAAAGGGGGGCTCTGATGTGACACTGAAGGGGGGAATGATGTTAAAGGGGGGCTGATAACTCTGGTGTGAAAGGCAGGCTTCTGATGTGATGGGAAACCTCATTTTAAACAGGGGTCCCCCAAGATTTTTCATACTTTTAAAGGATACATGACTGAGAAAAAGGTGAGTCAGTTTTAGTGGGATCTATACACAGGGAGGACGTGTCACTGGCTGCTAAACTTTAATAGATCTTTCTTGCTTTGCTTTGTTTTATTTGACACTCTTGCTGTGCAAACACTGTTTATGCATTCCAGCAAATACATTTTAGCAGTTGTATAAGCAGTAGCCTGGATCTGCCCATTTAACATGACTTTCTATTTCCCCGGGAAGAAAAAATAAAAGGTTTTCTAGTGCTTTTCATCTCCATGCTGATATTCTGTTGTATAGAACAATCAGCTTTAGCTGGATTTTGAACCGACAGATCGAAAAGGTATTTGCATTTGTATGTAAGGTTCCGTTCACACTTAGCAATTTGAATTGCAGGCAGAACTGGCATAATTCTCCAAGTTGCATTGAAATCACGGTAAAACGTGACACATGTTTAGGTGCCATTCATTCTTAATGGCACTCCTACAGCAAAACGTGCCCGGTTCAGGGCCAAAATTTGGTCCATGAGCTCAAAGTGGTTCTAAAGTCTAAACATCTTTTACCTTAATGCATTCCTGGCATTAACCACTTTGCTTACTGGGCACTTTTACCCCCGTTCTGCCCAGGTCAATTTTCAGCCTTCTGACATTTCCATCTTTTTTTTTTTTTTTTAGACAGATAGAGCTTTCTTTTGGTGGTATTTAATCACCACTGTTTTTTTTTTTTTTTTTTGCCAAACAAAAAAAAAGAAAAATCATTTGAAAAAAAAAACATTTTCATAGTTTGTTATAAAATTTTGCAAACAGGTAATTTTTCTCCCTCACTGTTGTGCACTGACAGGCACTGATGAGACAGCACTAATGAGCACTAATAGGTGACACTTATGGGCACTGATGAGGTAGCACTGGTGCACTGGTGGGCACTGATGAAACTACACTGATAGGTGGCACTGATGGGCTTCAATAGACGGCTCTGAAGGGCACTGAAGGGCGGCTCTGATAGGCACTGGTAGGCAGAACTGATGGTCAGCACTGATAATTGACACTGATGATGAGGCCCTGCGGGTAACTGATAGGTGGCATTAATAGGCGGCATTGGTGGGCATTAATTGGCAGCACTGGTGAGCACCAATTAGCAGCACTGGTGGGCAATCTTGGGACTGATGTCCCTTTACAGAAGCCAGTTATTAGCTTTCTGCATCTCTCCTCACGCTATTAGCATGAGGAGAGAAAAGCCATAACCGTTTGTAACGTTCTGCTTGTAATGTTCTGCTTGTAACGTTCTGCTTTGGGAAAATGATTGGGCACGGCCTCTATAACCCAAACGCGTAGCCCTAAAATGACTGCTTGTAGAACTCCTTAAAGTGCCTCGGGACACTGTGTTTGTCCAAACTCTTTTCAACAGTTATGCTGCTCACCGAACCTTTTGCGGAGACTCAGTATAGTGCGACCTACATACAGAAGGTCGCATGGACAGGTCAGGCAGTACAAAACATACTCAGATGAGCATGTTAAAAAAATCCGGTATGATATACTGCTTTCTTTTACATGTGAAATCTTTTTGCCTAATTGTCACATGTTTACACGTAAGACATACCGGATTGAGGTATCTGGACCATCCCAAATGATGACCACGTCATCGATATAACGTCCATAAAATACTAGGTTGGAGGCATACGGGTTGTTCTGCCACATATGAAGGTGTTCCCAATAGCCTATGATAGGATTCGCATAGCTGGGGGTAAAATTTGCCCCCATAGCTGTGCCCTGGGTCTGAATATAAAAATCACCATTGGTTTCAAAATAGTTATGTGTCAGACAGTATTCCAACATTTCTAAAATTTCATTAACTTCAGTATCTGATGACAATAAGCTTGAGTTCTTAGACCTGGAATTGTTCCATTATGACAACATCATCATACATTTAAAGAGAAAGGCTACCCTGATGATATTGTTGTTATAGTACGCAACCAGTGCGGTTTGTCACATAGTTCGATACTCAATTTAGGAAGATGGAAAGGATCCTTTCAAAACACTGGTCCATACTGAGCGAGGACCCCATCTAAAATTCACACTAACTTACCGATCTCTAGTAACTTATAGAAGAGCAGAAAATATTAAAGCCAACATAGCTCCTAGTAAAATAAAACCATCACGTCCTATTGGTAGTGCTCCCCTAACATTCTTCAACATGAAGGGGATGCATCAATGTAAAAAAACGCTATGTCTCACATGTAAACACTTGACACATAGGTAAAAAGATTTCACAAGTAAAGGAAAGCAATATATCAAACCAGATTTTTTAACATGCTCATCTGAGTATATTGTGTACTGCTTGACCTGTCCATGCAACCTACTGTATGTAGGTCGCACTATACGTACTCTCCGTACAAAGGTTCAGTGTGCACCGTAACTTTGTTGGAAAGGGTTTGGACAAACATAGTGTCCCGAGGCACTTTAAGGTGTTTCACAAGCAGTCGTTTTTAGGGCTACGCATTTGGGTTATAGAGACGATACCCAATCATTTTCCCAAAGCAGAACGGTTATGTGAGAGGGAAAACTACTGGATTTACACTTTAGATAGCTTATCTCCTGGGGGCCTCCATGAAGACATTAAAATGAATATATTACTATAACTGTATCCGTTTCATAATTGTGCCGTTATAGTTTTCACCCCTTCATATTTATTATATTATAGATTTATTACTATTCCCCTATGAATAAATAAATAACATACACACTTCTAATAATTATTATTTCCCCATGTAGCACAATGAATTCTCTTCTTATAATAAGACTTTTCGGTCCTCTAAGGGTGTCCTGTTTTGAGTATATACAACAAATCCAATATATATCTAATATAGCAATTTTAACATTTCTTTAATATACTTTTTAACTTTTTTTATAGACCAAGGGTTTAATGGCCTTCTTTTGTAAATATTGTAGCTTACCAATTAATGAATTGTTATATTATTATTATTTATATTTATTTTTAAATTCATCAATTTTATTAGTAATTTTATCTATATTTAGTCTAACAGTATTCTTAGTTCTTGGAATTGTATTATGCTTCAGTGTTTATATGTTCCCATGGTTACCTGTTCAGTCAGCCACTTGGTATTCTGTTGAATGTGGCATATATAAACCCTCTTCAAAGATGGCTGCCAGCAGAGCCTGTGGAAGGAGCACGCATGCTCCGGACACGCACTTCGTACACAGTGCACCGCTGATCTCCGTCCCAGCCTTCTTGGGGTACAGGGCACCACCAGTGCGACCGGATAACGGACAGCTACACCAGCCATTCCAGCCAACGACACCAGGCAGCGTCCGGGACAGCGCGGATGAACATTATTTATTTATTGTTTATACCGCTCGTTTGTGAGTGTTTCCATCACCATTTTCATTTAATAAATGGCTGAATTGCTACACTTAGAAGGCGCTGCTTTTGTTTTTACCCCTGTTTCAGAGTCTCTTCTAGCTGTAAGCTGGCAGCCTTCCTGAGATAAGCATATCCAATAACCTCACATGGACATTTTGTCATGGGCTTGATTAATTACCCTTTTTATTGACCCCATTCCTATTTCTATTTTGTATAGCCTTCTATTTTTTATTGTCAGGAGGAAGATGCGAGGCACCAGACCAAACAATGCAGATGAGCGGAAAGCCACTATCAAAGCAACCTGGGCTTCCATAACACCTCAGCAGTGCCACAGGCTGGTCACCTCCATGCCACGCTACATTGATGCAGTAATTCATGCAAAATGAGCCCCGACCAAGTATTGAGTGCGCACCACACTGTACATGGACATACTTTCAGTAATCCAACATTTCTGTAATAAAACTCCTTTTTTTATTGGTCTTGTGTACTATTTCAATTTTTTGAGATACTGAATTTTGGGTTTTCACTATCTGTAAGCCATAAACATCAAAATTAAAAGAAAGAAACGCCTGAATAATATCACTCTGTGTGTGACACATCTATATAAAACATGAGTTTCACTTTTTTAATTGAATTACTGAAATAAATTCAACCTGTGTGTATATATATTGTAGACATGTCACTGGAGAAGTGATCGAGGGGGTGTACATCTCACCTAGGTTGCTACACAGTGTGAGATGGTAAATCCAGGATGGATCAGTTTCTCAGCAGCAATATGCTGCTGAGTTGTTATTTAATTTTGCCGGGCCTGGGTTTATATGGAATGGCAGGTAGGTTTGGTAGAGGGACCTGTCATTCCACATCCCCCGATCCAGTTCTGGGTTTGGGATCAGGTGAGCTTTGATCCTAATTAGCCTGGGAAGCTAAAGGCACTGCAGGGTCTGCAGGTGGTTGCTCTCAGCCAGGGAACGAACAATCTGTGTGTTGAAGGAAGCTGCAAGCACAGCCACTGCTGGAGCTAAAACTCACCCTGCGATATCCAGGCGAAAGACGCTGTGTTTGTAAGTGTCAGATAGGTGAGCAGAACCTGTTAGTAAGCGCCCAGCCGGGCTAGGACTTTTATTTTTGTTGTACTTAGAAAGCACGGTGTTGCTGTATATTTTGTTTGCTGGACTGTTTGTACCACGAATAAATGCCAAGATCTGCTTTATAAATTCCAAGTCTGCTGTGAACTGTGTCCAAACACACCCTACCCCGGGAAGATCCCTTACAATTGGTGGAGGTAGCGGGCAACGCGGTTGCTAGGGGCAACGGTGTGGACAGACTTGGCTACAGCTGCTGATGTCCTGGGTGAAAGCTGCAACTACACTCCAAAAACAGTCCAGCAACATGGAGGAGATGCTGAAGCAGTTTATGCAAGTGAGTTTGCAACAACAGCAGGCTCAGACAGAGGCCAATAGACGACATGAACAGTCCATGGCTGCACAACAGCAGATGATGGCTGCACAACAGCGGATGCATAAGGAAGAGTTGCAAGCTTTGCGCCAAAGCCAACAACAACTTATCGAGCACCTGATAGTAAATCGAGAGGCGCCTGTGGTTGCTAATCCACCCACAATGGAGGGAGCCGCTCCAGAGATTTTTTTTGGGAGAAGGACTGTGCAGAAAGCGCTGCAAAAGATGACTGCTGAGGACGATGTTGAGGCCTATTTAACAGTATTTGAGCGCGTGGCTGAGCGAGAGAAGTTACCAGCCGCTGAGTGGGCAGAGGTAATTGCGCCCTATTTAACAGGTGAACCTCAAAAGGCCTACTATGACCTCAGTGAGCAAGAGGTTAAGGACTATACTCGGCTAAAAGAGGAGATACTTGCCCGACTAGGAGTTACTACTGCAGTCCGTGCCCGGAGGGTACGCAACTGGAGCTACAGTCTGGACAAATCAGCGAGGTCCCAGATGTATGACCTAATCCATTTGGCAAGAAAGTGGTTGGAGCCAGACACTTCTACTCCTGCACAAATCCTAGAGAAGGTCGTGATGGATCGCTACCTCCGAGCGCTTCCTACTGACCTGCAACGCTGGGTGGGACAAGGTGATCCTAGGAACGCAAACGAACTTGTCAACCTTGTGGAGAGGTTCCAGGCGACTGAGGACTACCTCCGTGATGTTCCTGCAGCATCTTCACCTCCCCGGAGCGCCAGATCTGTGCCGTCAGCTGGTAAGAGACTTCCATCTATTGGGGGAGTGTGGAGGGGTGCTGATGGGGGGAAAAGGGCTCAAGTGGTGTCTCAGGGACAAAAGACTGGTGATGGTCCCGGGTGGCTAAGGGGCTCTGAAAAGGACTCCTTGCCAAAGAGACCAGGCCCTATCCAGTGTTGGAGATGCCATGAGGCGGGACACGTGTCTGCCCATTGCCCTCTTACCTCTGAACCCATGGAATGTGACGCTAGCCGGCGTCAGTCGCTATTTGCGGAACCATCTTGTGCTGCAGTTCCTGGACTAGAGACTGAACTGCAAATCTGCAACATCACAATCAATGACTTTCCTGTTAAAGCGTTAATGGACTCAGGAAGCCTTGTAACCTTGGTGCATGCTAGCCTGGTGACTGGGGACTTAGAGTCTAAAAAGCATATGAGTGTTGTGTGCATACATGGTGATACAAAAGTGTACCCTATAGTGCTGGCTAAAGTCGGGACTGAACAAGGCACCGTACAATATGAAGTGGGTGTGGTTAAAAACCTCATGCATAATGTAATATTGGGGCGCGATTTTCCATTATTCTGGGCTCTTTGGGAAAAAAGAAAAATCCCCAAAAGGAGTGAGGATACCTCTAAGGGGGTTGCCTTGTCCACTGTGAATGATAAAAATGTGCAGGATGAAAATGATTGTTTTCCTTTGCAGGTCCTGGCTGGGGAGGAGGAGGCTCCTCCCACTGAGCAAAATATACTAGACTTAGAGGTGTCTAGCGATAATTTTGGGACTGCACAATTACAGGACCCCACTCTCAAAAATGCGAGAGAGCAGGTTGCTGTTATGAACGGGGTACCTCAGGAACCAGATGCTGAAAAAAGATTTCCACATTTTTCGGTGACTAATGATCTTTTCTATAGAGTCAATAAGGTTAAGGATGAGATTGTGGAACAGCTTCTGGTACCTAAGCCGTACCGGCGTCAGGTGCTTGACATGGCACATAACCATGTTCTTGGGGGACACTTGGGGACTGACAAAACGCGAGAGAGGGTTCTCCAGAGGTTTTTTTGGCCGGCCATATATGATGACATTAAAAAATACTGTGAGTCGTGCCCCACATGTCAGGTTAGTGCCCCAGTGTCACATTTTCGCAGTCCTTTGGTTTCGCTCCCTATTATAGAGGTGCCTTTTGAGCGTATTGCCATGGATTTAGTGGGTCCCATTGTAAAGTCAGCTAGAGGACACCAGTATATTTTGGTAGTCCTGGATTATGCGACCCGCTATCCTGAGGCTGTACCCTTAAGAAACACTGCATCTAAAACAATTGCACGTGAGTTGTTTTATATGTTCTCTAGGACTGGGATCCCCAAAGAAATCCTAACTGACCAAGGTACGCCATTTATGTCGAAAGTAATGAAGGAATTATGCAAACTATTTAAAATCTCACACATCCGTACCTCTGTGTACCACCCCCAGACGGACGGATTGGTGGAGAGATTTAATAAAACTTTGAAACATATGTTGAAGAAAGTGGTGGCAAAAGATGGTCGTGACTGGGATCATTTATTACCCTACCTCATGTTTGCTATTAGGGAGGTGCCCCAAGCGTCCACAGGGTTCTCACCATTCGAGTTGGTCTATGGTCATCACCCTAGGGGTCTACTGGACATTGCAAAAGAGACATGGGAGAATGAGTCCACCCCATACAAGAGTGTTATTGAGCATGTAGCACAAATGCAGGACCGTATAGCCACTGTAATGCCCCTGGTAAGGGAACACCTCCAGAGGGCTCAAGAGGCCCAAAGTAGAATTTACAACCGGTCCGCAAGAATCAGGACATTCAACCCAGGCGATAGGGTCCTTATACTAGTCCCCACTGTTGAGAGTAAATTCTTGGCGAAGTGGCAAGGTCCTTATGAAATTGTTGAAAAGATCAGTGAGGTGAACTACAAGGTGCACCAACCAGGTAGAAGGAAGCCTTTCCAAGTTTATCACATAAACTTGATCAAGCCCTGGAAAGACAGGGAATCCTTGGTGGCGACAAATACTGTTAATGATTTGTCACAACCAATCCCTCCAGTCAAGGTAGGTGATACTCTATCAGTGTCACCGAAACAGGAGGCTCAGGAATTTTTACAGAAAAACAAAAACAAGTTCTCTGACCTCCCAGGGCGTACACACCTCATCCATCATCACATTGAAACTGAGCCTAGAAGCAGAGTAAACCTTAAGCCCTATAGGATACCGGAGGCACGTAGGGAAGCCGTATCTGCCGAGGTAAAATGTATGCTTGCTCTGGGGGTAATTGAGGTGTCACAGAGTGAATGGTCCAGCCCAATTGTGCTAATCCCAAAGCCCAATGGAACTTGGAGGTTCTGTAACGATTTCAGAAAGTTGAATGAGATCTCCAAGTTCGATGCGTATCCTATGCCCAGGGTAGATGAGTTGATTGAGAAGTTGGGTAACGCCAGGTACATAACCACTCTCGATCTCACAAAGGGCTACTGGCAGATTCCACTTTCTGGTGAGGCTAAAGAGAAAACTGCATTCTCCACCCCTGATGGGCTATTCCAGTATGTAGTGATGCCATTCGGGTTACATGGAGCGCCTGCAACTTTCCAGAGGTTGATGGACTTGATTCTGCGACCACATCGTGATTACTCAGCTGCCTACCTCGATGATGTGGTCATTTTTAGCCCTGATTGGGAAAGTCACCTCTGTAAGGTACAGGCCGTGTTGGATGCCATAAGTGATGCGGGGTTGACCATAAATGCCGAGAAGTGTGCTCTAGCCCTAGAAGAGGCCAAATATCTGGGCTACATTATTGGGAGAGGGTTGATTAAGCCACAGCTAAATAAAATTGAGGCAATACAGAATTGGCCTAGACCCCTGACAAGGAAACAGGTTAGAGCTTTCCTGGGTATTACGGGGTATTACCGTAGATTTGTGCCGAACTTTGCCTCAGTTGCTGCTCCACTAACTGACTTGACAAAGGGCGGAAAGACAGCAATGGTCACGTGGACCCCAGAGGCCGAGAAGGCTTTCCAAAGCCTTAAGTCTGCCTTGTGCCAACCACCTGTGTTAGTTACCCCCGATTTCAGGCGAGAATTTCTGGTCCAGACAGATGCCTCTAACACAGGCTTAGGTGCAGTACTCTCACAAGTAGTGAATGGTGAGGAGCATCCAGTGAAGTACTTGAGTAGAAAACTAACCCCGGCCGAGAAAAATTATGCCATTGTGGAGCGAGAATGTTTGGCAGTAAAGTGGGCCCTAGAATCGTTAAAGTATTACTTGCTAGGCAGGAAATTCAAGTTGGTGACAGACCATGCCCCCCTAACATGGATGAAGTTAAACAAGGAGAGAAATGCAAGAGTGACTAGATGGTTTCTCTCCCTACAAAACTTTAATTTCACTGTGGAACACAGGCCAGGGAAATTACAGGCAAATGCTGACGCATTGTCAAGGGTGAGTTGTCTGTGGGGACAAAAGGCTCAGCCCTCCGGTCTGAAAAAGAGGGGGGGGATATGTAGACATGTCACTGGAGAAGTGATCGAGGGGGTGTACATCTCACCTAGGTTGCTACACAGTGTGAGATGGTAAATCCAGGATGGATCAGTTTCTCAGCAGCAATATGCTGCTGAGTTGTTATTTAATTTTGCCGGGCCTGGGTTTATATGGAATGGCAGGTAGGTTTGGTAGAGGGACCTGTCATTCCACATCCCCCGATCCAGTTCTGGGTTTGGGATCAGGTGAGCTTTGATCCTAATTAGCCTGGGAAGCTAAAGGCACTGCAGGGTCTGCAGGTGGTTGCTCTCAGCCAGGGAACGAACAATCTGTGTGTTGAAGGAAGCTGCAAGCACAGCCACTGCTGGAGCTAAAACTCACCCTGCGATATCCAGGCGAAAGACGCTGTGTTTGTAAGTGTCAGATAGGTGAGCAGAACCTGTTAGTAAGCGCCCAGCCGGGCTAGGACTTTTATTTTTGTTGTACTTAGAAAGCACGGTGTTGCTGTATATTTTGTTTGCTGGACTGTTTGTACCACGAATAAACGCCAAGATCTGCTTTATAAATTCCAAGTCTGCTGTGAACTGTGTCCAAACACACCCTACCCCGGGAAGATCCCTTACAATATATATATATATATATATATATATACACACACACACACACACATTATGTGTGGTATATAACATGTTAAAACATCAGTTTCAAACATCAGCTTCAAAAATGTAAAATAAAATTGTCAATTTATTATTATACTTTAAAGTGTGAGCTGTCATCAACCGACCTTCTTTCAAATTGTTACCTATTTTTAAAGTAGACTTATTGCCAACCTTCCTAGGGATCATCCATATTATGTATCAGCAGCCAGATCTATTAAATGGTGCAACTTGGTTAATTAATTATAGTTCTTGACAAGCAAGCCACTTATTAAAACATCACCTGCTATTCAACACAATGCACTCAGGGACATAATTAATCGGGAAGCCAGAATGAAATCGTTTGCGGTTCTGAGCAGATGTTCACATGTAAGGGGTCATTACAGCAAGGGATCATCTTCGGCTCTGGAATATGGTTGTTAAGTCATTACGATGGAAAATGGCAATAGTCTGTAAAGCAGGCAACTGCCATCAGAGTGGCCAAGAAAACACACTGAGGGGTGTGTGTGTGTGTGTGTGTGTGTGTGTGTGTGTGTGTGTGTGTAGGGGGGGTAGTCCCCCAACCTTTATCCTAAATTGGATAAATTATTTCAAGGGATTCTTATTTTGGGAAACTGCTGCAGGTATAGGGGGTTGATTTACTAAAGGAAAATAGACTGTGCACTTTGCAAAGAGCAGTTGCTCCAGAGCTTAGTAAATGAGGTAAAGCTTCACTTTACAAAGAGTACCCAATCACATGCAAGGAAAAAAATGCATTTTAGCTTGCACATGATTGGATGATGGAAGTCAGCAGAGCTTCTGCTCATTTACTAAGCTCTGGAGCAACTGCAAAGTGCAATCTATTTGCCTTCAGTAAATCAATGTGTGTCCATCCCCTCCTCACTGGTTGTGATTGAAAGCAGCAGGAGCCATTGGCTGAGTAAATGAGGAAGGAGAGAGCCTCTGCTCTCAAGCACATCACTGGATCGAGATCAGGCTCAGTTAAATGTAAGGGGGGCTGGGGTGGGGTTACCATAATGCAGAGAATGGTGGGCACTTGGCAGGGGGAGGCAGGACTGCTGTTAGAAATCACAGGGCCCCATACACCCTACCAGACCACCCCCCCAGCTGAAAGTGACTGATGACATTGATTTATCAGTCCCTTCCTCTGCAGCCTCAGCTTCACAGACGGATGAATAGGAAGTGCTCTGAGGGTTACTGCTCATTCACAAACTGAAGACTAGCAAACACTGTTCACTATGCTTCAGTGATAAATGGACACAGTAGTGATTAGTACTGATCACTCACTGTGTTTATTCAGAAAAGGAAGGGGCCAGTAAATGACATATTTACCAGCCCCCTTTCCCCGCTCTCCATCCTAAAACATCCCCTTGTGTGCCTGCAGCAGCTGCCAGCGGGAGAACAGAAGAGGTAAGTCGGCAGCTCTGTGGGGGGAAAGGAGGACATGGGGGGCCCAGAAAGCAGATGGCAGGGGTGCATTGCAGACAGAGGGATAGAGAGGAGGAGAAGCTGAGAGTGCTGCAGGGGGAGGTAGAGATGTTAGGTCTAAAAAATAAAGCATGGAGATCTTGCCATTGGGATCAGGGTCACTGATAAGACAGTACAGCCAGCCCTCCTGCTCAGCAGGTAACAGGCCCCCCTTTTGAACTGATTGGTCCCAGACCCAGTATAGGAGGGCTGGCTGTACTGCCTTAGCAGTAGCCCTGGGGGGAGGAGCCAGGAGCATCGAGGGGGCATCCGAGAAGAGGAGGATCTGGGCTGCTATGTGAAAGACCATTGCATAGAGCAGGTAAGTATGACATGTTTGTTATATTTAAAAAAATAACATTTAAACCTTTAAAATCACTTTAAATATTTGAGGCCATGTAGCACATCAAGGAAGGTGGGTCTGAGGAGTATGTGAATGGCAAACAACGAAATGTGTTCAAATGTGTACTGAACTTCCCGGGTGAAGATGTCCTATAAATTACCTCCTGATTTGTCTCTTCTCAGCTTTCAAATCACAAATTCCCATGGCTTTGTCTAACATGATGGAGGAATAATTATATTCCAAGACTTATGCCACGTACACAGGTCGGATTTTCCAACGGGAAATTTGGATGTGAGCTTGTCGGAAAGTCTGACCGTCTGTTGGACTTTCCGCCAACAAATGTTTGCTAGCAGGTTCTCAAATTTTCTGCCAACAAAACGTTGTTGTCGTAAAAGTCCGATCGTGTGTACACAAGTCCATCGTACAAAAGTTCACGCATGCTCAGAATCAAGCAGAAGGAGCCGCACTGGCTATTGGCTCGTCATACGTTTTGTACGTCTCTGCGTTCCCACGTTCGTAATTGTTGGCCAACATTTGTGTGACAGTGTGTAGGCAAGACAAGTTTGAGCCAACAATCTTGGAACAAAAACCCACGGTTTTGTTGGCGGAAAGTCCGATCGTGTGTACAGGGAATTACAGTATATCAGCAGCTCACAAATAAATGATTATTATAAGACTCTCATTAACTCATTTTTGGATTTACTGTCATTTTGGCAGAAACAGCACAAGCTATATGGATCAAAAACAGGAAGATAAGAATCATTTCCGTCTTTCTACCTTTCTGAAGGGAATGTAAAACCTATACCTCAGCATTCCCACAGTTGACTTCCACTTTTTTTTAACCAATTAACGATTAAAAAATCCTTTTAAACATTGTGAATTATTCCCGCTGATCATGTTCAAAGAGGTTGTGTGCAAATTAGTAAAACCACTCATTATCCGTTCATGAGACTGCGGCTATTGACTGTAAAAAATGCAGAGCTGAATGGAAGTGTTTTCCGTGTGATAACAGAAATAAAACTGCTTCATTCATTAAGATGTCTTGTTACTGTAGCAGCCAATCAGCATGCATATGCCATTTTTTCAATTTGTTGCTATGCATTTTAGCCTACATTCAGGCTGCATTCACACTAATGCAATTTTGCGCACATTCAGGAAATGCACAGAAACATGCTGGACTTGCGGTGCCATTCTATGTTAATGACCCCTAAAACTAAGCAAGCAAATGCCCACTTTCTCACAAGGAAAAACACGTGGTTACCAAAATGGGTGTTGCACCCTCTACCAGTAGGTAGGTGCTAGTAAGGGTTATATCACTAGGGTTTGTTCAGCACAAGCAAATTTAGGCAGGCTTATGCTGTAAGCTAGGCCTGGGAGTGGTCAGAGTAGCAGTGGGTGTGATCCCTTGTGCTCCAGTTCTGAGGCACCTCCCCTGCTTAGAGGAAGAATGTTCTGGAGGAGAGGCCGGGCCGAGAGCTGGAGTGGCAGGCAACACATGTGGGAGTTCTGACCAATCCCTATCTGGTGTTGGAAGGGGACGGGCCTCCTATATGAGCTGAGGTCACATGTCACTGGAGAGGGAGAAGTCGGCTGGGTGAAGTGAGGAATGGAATGCTGGACAGCCGCAGGAGGACACCCCCATCTGGGTGGGGTGTACCGATCACAGGAGGAGGCCCTGGGAGAACTGTGAAGGAACATTGCCTCTACATGGTCACTGGCAATGTCTCTGTCACCACACGGTTGGTGGAAGGGAGCTCCTGGAGCAGCGGGGCAGGAGAGTCTGTCGGAACGCATGGTCCGGACAAGTTCCTCATCAAGGGCTGGAAGGTCGGTGAGTGTTACCACAGTGGATGGCTGGAAGTGCCAGGGAATCTGTGAAGGAACTCTGCTTCTACACGGTCACAAAGTCATCATGCACACAGTGGATGGTGAGGAGTAGTGATGGACGAACGTTTCGCCCGGCGGTCGTTTCGCGGCGAATTTCCGACTTTCGCCGTCCGCGGGTTCGAACGCCTTTTTCCGTCGTTCGCCCCGGCGGACTTACGTGTTTAATGTATACAAGAACTTTAACCTTTCGTGACACGTTTATCATGTGTTACAGGACAACCAATTGAGACATGACAGCTCATGGACACTTGGACATTCCCCCTAACCTATAAATACACCCGATCCGGTGGCCATTTTACATTCTTTCTTCTGTCACTGTAGGGAAAGGATCCTGTGTGGAGTAGGGACAGAGAAAACGCTAGCTATTTGGTACACAAAAGTTCTTTTCAGGACTGGTATAGGTGTTAGGTCAGCAGCCTGAGTTTCTTTTGTCAGTTTAGATAAAGGGACAGAGCGCTGTATGCTGCTATTTTAGGGACAGCTCAGCCAGATTAGTCTTTCTTCATCATCATCATCATCATCATCATTAGCTGTTACTATCAGGTCCACAAAAGAGCTGTTCCAGCTAATCGTTCCAGCCTACTCTTTTTTGCCAATTTGTATAGGGACAGGCAGGAAGCAGTGTGTCAGGCAGTGAGGATAATTTTAAAGACTTGCTGTTACTATTAGTTCCACAAAGGTTCTTTTCAGGACTGGTATCAGTGGTACGGTAATAGGCTTGTACACGTATAATATTCTTTCTTCCAAATATAGAAAGAATATTATACTTGACTGCTGCCCTTCTGCTGCAGTCTGCTAATCATTCACAACTCACTTGTTCCACAAAGCTCTTTATCAGGACTGGTAACTTGGTCTGTCTAGGGTGCTACGGTACATAGGCTTGGGTGCGGTACAGTCTGCTGTTCTGTAAGGACCGCTATCGGTCCACAATACATAGGGTTGCCGTGCACTACTGCTGACCGCTGCCCTATACTGCAGCAGTCCTTCAGCGGTATAGGGACTGACGCACAGTCTGCTAAACACTAATACACAACCTGCTTGGTCCACAAAAGTTCTTATAAGGACTGGTAACTTGGTATAGGGTGCTACGGTACATAGGCCTGAGTGCGTTACAGTCTGCTGTTCTGTAAGGACCGCTATCGGTCCACAATACATAGGGTTGACGTGCACTACTGCTGACCGCTGCCCTATACTGCAGCAGTCCTTCAGCGGTATAGGGACTGACGCACAGTCTGCTAAACACTAACACACAACCTGCTTGGTCCACAAAAGTTCTTATAAGGACTGGTAACTTGGTATAGGGTGCTACGGTACATAGGCCTGAGTGCAGTACAGTCTGCTGTTCTGTAAGGACTGCTATCGGTCCACAATACATAGGGTTGCCGTGCACTACTGCTGACCGCTGCCCTATACTGCAGCAGTCCTTCAGCGGTATAGGGACTGACGCACAGTCTGCTAAACACTAATACACAACCTGCTTGGTCCACAAAAGTTCTTATAAGGACTGGTAACTTGGTATAGGGTGCTACGGTACATAGGCCTGAGTGCAGTACAGTCTGCTGTTCTGTAAGGACCGCTATCGGTCCACAATACATAGGGTTGCCGTGCACTACTGCTGACCGCTGCCCTATACTGCAGCAGTCCTTCATTGGTATAGGGACTGACGTACAGTCTGCTAATCACTAACACACAACCTGCTTGGTCCACAAAAGTTCTTATAAGGACTGGTAACTTGGTATAGGGTGCTACGGTACATAGGCCTGAGTGCAGTACAGTCTGCTGTTCTGTAAGGACTGCTATCGGTCCACAATACATAGGGTTGCCGTGCACTACTGCTGACCGCTGCCCTATACTGCAGCAGTCCTTCAGCGGTATAGGGACTGACGCACAGTCTGCTAAACACTAATACACAACCTGCTTGGTCCACAAAAGTTCTTATAAGGACTGGTAACTTGGTATAGGGTGCTACGGTACATAGGCCTGAGTGCAGTACAGTCTGCTGTTCTGTAAGGACCGCTATCGGTCCACAATACATAGGGTTGCCGTGCACTACTGCTGACCGCTGCCCTATACTGCAGCAGTCCTTCATTGGTATAGGGACTGACGTACAGTCTGCTAATCACTAACACACAACCTGCTTGGTCCACAAAAGTTCTTATAAGGACTGGTAACTTGGTATAGGGTGCTACGGTACATAGGCCTGAGTGCAGTACAGTCTGCTGTTCTGTAAGGACTGCTATCGGTCCACAATACATAGGGTTGCCGTGCACTACTGCTGACCGCTGCCCTATACTGCAGCAGTCCTTCAGCGGTATAGGGACTGACGCACAGTCTGCTAAACACTAATACACAACCTGCTTGGTCCACAAAAGTTCTTATAAGGACTGGTAACTTGGTATAGGGTGCTACGGTACATAGGCCTGAGTGCAGTACAGTCTGCTGTTCTGTAAGGACCGCTATCGGTCCACAATACATAGGGTTGCCGTGCACTACTGCTGACCGCTGCCCTATACTGCAGCAGTCCTTCATTGGTATAGGGACTGACGTACAGTCTGCTAATCACTAACACACAACCTGCTTGGTCCACAAAAGTTCTTATAAGGACTGGTAACTTGGTATAGGGTGCTACGGTACATAGGCCTGAGTGCAGTACAGTCTGCTGTTCTGTAAGGACTGCTATCGGTCCACAATACATAGGGTTGCCGTGCACTACTGCTGACCGCTGCCCTATACTGCAGCAGTCCTTCAGCGGTATAGGGACTGACGCACAGTCTGCTAAACACTAATACACAACCTGCTTGGTCCACAAAAGTTCTTATAAGGACTGGTAACTTGGTATAGGGTGCTACGGTACATAGGCCTGAGTGCAGTACAGTCTGCTGTTCTGTAAGGACCGCTATCGGTCCACAATACATAGGGTTGCCGTGCACTACTGCTGACCGCTGCCCTATACTGCAGCAGTCCTTCATTGGTATAGGGACTGACGTACAGTCTGCTAATCACTAACACACAACCTGCTTGGTCCACAAAAGTTCTTATAAGGACTGGTAACTTGGTATAGGGTGCTACGGTACATAGGCCTGAGTGCGTTACAGTCTGCTGTTCTGTAAGGACCGCTATCGGTCCACAATACATAGGGTTGCCGTGCACTACTGCTGACCGCTGCCCTATACTGCAGCAGTCCTTCAGCGGTATAGGGACTGACGCACAGTCTGCTAAACACTAACACACAACCTGCTTGGTCCACAAAAGTTTTTATAAGGACTGGTAACTTGGTATAGGGTGCTACGGTACATAGGCCTGAGTGCAGTACAGTCTGCTGTTCTGTAAGGACCGCTATCGGTCCACAATACATAGGGTTGACGTGCACTACTGCTGACCGCTGCCCTATACTGCAGCAGTCCTTCAGCGGTATAGGGACTAAGAGTTTTGTCACAGGGTGATTTAAAAAATGACAGGCAGAGGAAGAGGCAGGCCCTTCCGCAGGGGTGGTAGGGGTAGGGCAGGAGCAACAGCCTTGAGCCAAAGTGGGAAGTTGCAGAAGGTGCGTTCAATTACTTTAAAGGACGCACCAGACTTGGTTGAGTGGCTCACTCAGCCTTATTCTTCTGCACCCTCCTCATCCTCTCGATCTGCACCCTCTTCTTCACTCTCTGCTATGTGCACCCCCAAAGACACTACCACCAACAACACCACCACCACCACATACCTTCCGCTTGAGTGCAAATGGGGGCCTTCATGCTCCAGTGTTTTAATAGGGACCCCCGTATAAAAAGCATGAGGGTCAAGGACCAGTACTGGGTGGCAACGTACTTAGATCCCCGGTACAAACACAAAATGGCGGAAATGTTACCGCCGTCGCAGAGGGCTGTCAGAATGCAGCACTTCCAGGCCTTGCTTCGAGAAATGCTGCATTCTGCTTTTGCGTGCGCTGGCAGAGGAGCAATTCCCACTCCCAGAGAAGGATTTGCGGGTACCAATCCAACAGCGCCTGCAAGAAGAGGCCGGTTTGAAGATGTGTTGGTGACTTCGGATATGAGGTCATTCTTTCAGCCGACCCATCGACAGGTGTCATCCGGATCCAGCATCAGGGAACGCCTAGACCGTCAGGTGTCCGACTACATTGGGTTAACGGCCGATGTGGACGCTCTGAGGAGTGATGAACCCCTAGACTACTGGGTGGGCAGGCTTGACCTCTGGCCAGAGCTTGCCCAATTTGCAATCGAACTGTTGGCTTGCCCCTCATCCAGTGTCCTGTCCGAAAGGACGTTCAGCGCAGCAGGGGGGATTGTGACCGATAAGCGTACTCGCCTAGCTCACGACAGTGTTAACTACCTCACATTTCTAAAAATGAATGAGGCATGGATCTCGGAGGAATTCAACACATGTGATCAGTAGACCATGTATATGTCTATAAACAATTTTTGGAATCAAGCACACAGACCTTCTTAATTCATTTGGCTCACTTCCCTGACCCAAAAAAGCACACCGTACTATATGCCCCTACCCTCCTCTTTGAAGAGGTTGAGCGGTGTCATATTTCTACTGGGGCTGCTTATTATGAGGGGTTCCCACCATCCCTGTGCTGTGCTGACTTCCTCCTGGGTGTTCTTATTATGAGGGGCTCCCACCATCCCTGTGCTGTGCTGACTTCCTCCTGGGGGTTCTTATTATGAGGGGATCACACCATCCCTGTGCTGTGCTGACTTCCTCCTGGGGCTGCTTACGGTGCTGCTGTCAGCGCTGTATGTCACGGAGCTGCTGTCAGCGCTGTATGTCACGGAGCTGCTGTCAGCGCTGTATGTCACGGAGCTGCTGTCAGCGCTGTATGTCACGGAGCTGCTGTCAGCGCTGTATGTCACGGAGCTGCTGTCAGCGCTGTATGTCACGGAGCTGCTGTCAGCGCTGTATGTCACGGAGCTGCTGTCAGCGCTGTATGTCACGGTGCTGCTGTCAGCGCTGTATGTCACGGAGCTGCTGTCAGCGCTGTATGTCACGGAGCTGCTGTCAGTGCTGTATGTCACGGAGCTGCTGTCAGCGCTGTATGTCACGGAGCTGCTGTCAGCGCTGTATGTCACGGAGCTGCTGTCAGCGCTGTATGTCACGGTGCTGCTGTCAGCGCTGTATGTCACGGAGCTGCTGTCAGCGCTGTATGTCACGGAGCTGCTGTCAGTGCTGTATGTCACGGAGCTGCTGTCAGCGCTGTATGTCACGGAGCTGCTGTCAGCGCTGTATGTCACGGAGCTGCTGTCAGCGCTGTATGTCACGGTGCTGCTGTCAGCGCTGTATGTCACGGAGCTGCTGTCAGCGCTGTATGTCACGGAGCTGCTGTCAGCGCTGTATGTCACGGAGCTGCTGTCAGCGCTGTATGTCACGGAGCTGCTGTCAGCGCTGTATGTCACGGAGCTGCTGTCAGCGCTGTATGTCACGGTGCTGATGTCAGTGCTCTGTATTACGGTGCTGCTGTCAGTGCTCTGTATCTCCTGCACCCTCTTGTTTGCCTACCCTGGTCCCTGACCTTCCCTCTCCTCCATTGCCTTCATTAGCTCCATAGTCCTGAATTGTCAGAACAATTTCCCAAATAAAAAAAAAATGCTTGTAGTTATCGATCCCAAATTCACCTCATACATGTATTATGCTATTGTCCAGGTGGTGGGACTACGTGCTACCCCCTAATAATTACCCCGTGGCCGCAAATTCGACCTAAAGGTTTGCGAAATTCGCCTCCCATTGAAGTCAATGGAGCCCGCGGCGAACGGTCGTTTTCGCGAACGTTTGTGTCCGTTCGCGTTTCGCGTTCGCGAAACGTCCCGTCGGAAGTTCGTCCATCACTAGTGAGGAGTCATGGAGAGAAGAGATTGTGGGGATCTGTATCAAATCAGTGTGGCAAGAGGGCACATGGTTTGCAAGTTGGGCTGGCTGGGAGCAGTAGTCCACTTCCTAGAAGACAGGCTTTTAACCTACTAGGCCTCTGGGGAGAGGTTCTGTGGGCCTCAGATCTAGTAGCAGCAAGTTACCAGAGCCAGTAGAGGGGCTTATACTACCCAATAGAGGAGGATGTGTCATACTTCAATTAGCAACTACAAGTTTGTGCAGGAGGAATCAAGTCTGTACAGGAGGCAGCAAGTTTTGGGCAGGACGTGAAGAGATTTAAGACCATTGCTTTTACACGGTCAAAAGTGATTTTTCTGTCCCTCACACGGTGACGGATGGAGAACTCTTAGGAACAGTAGTCTGCATGGAAATTCAGGAGGAGTAATAGTCTGCATGGGGATGCAGGAGAAGATTTATACTAACATGCACATGCACATTCAATCTTCAGGCTCTAACTTTGTTTAAAGTGTATTGAATTCTTTAAATATGATGGCAATGATTCATTCCATGGGCATCCCATATCCCTACCCTTATTCAAGTTGTAACCCCCAATAAAACAACAAAAACAAAGCTTGCAAAAGACTGTTCATTGTCTCTGGAAAGGATGCATGAAATCTGGTAGTTGGGTGATTTGGGGATTGTTTGTCAGTAGTGCTAACAACATGGCTACACGTGCAAAACTTGATGCTCAAAAAAGGTGCATGAACTACCTTATGCATGTAGCATGCCAAGCACCAAAAAAATGCATATGGGTGATGCCGGACATTGTGCATCATAGTGTGAATGGGGCCTCATGCCTGAACACAGATCATATTCCTGGTGACTGTAAGTTGTTTTTTCAGGCATCTTTCAGGCACTTTACCGGTGTTCTACAGTCCTTTTTGCATGTATATCAATTATAGGCAAGGGAAGAAGAGCAGTTATAGAGAGGAGATATTCTTCAGGTGCAAAAACATGCATATCACACATACACTATACTGTCAAAATATTGTAACGCCTGCCTTTACACAAGAAATGTAATGGCACCCCAGTCTTATGCCTTGTACACACAGTTCCGACGAAAAAGGTCCGATCGTTTGAAGAGAATTCTGATTGGACAAAGTGCCACGCATGCTCAGATCAAATTACAAGACCAAAGCTATTGGCCACTAGCCTCAACGTAGTCCCGTCGTAACGAGTGAACGTCACCACGTTCCGAATTATTGGATTTTCCGACAACTTTGTCCGACTGTGTGTATGCAACACCAGTTTAGGACAAAATCCGTCGAAAAAATCCGACGGATTTTGTGGTCAGAATTTCCAACCGTGTTTACAAGGCATTAGTCTGATGGGGTTCAATATTGAGTTGGCCCACCCTTTGCAGCTATAAGAGCTTCAACTCTTCTGGGATGGCTGTCCACAAGGTTTAGGAGTGTGTCTATGGGAATGTTTGACCATTCTTCCAGAAGCGCATTTGTAAGGTCAGTCTCTGATGTTGATCAAGAAGGCCTGGCTCACAATCTCCACTCTAATTCATCCCAAAGGTGTTCTATCAGGGTGAGGTCAGGACTCTGTGCAGACCAGTCAAGTCCCTTCAACCCAGACTCGCTCATCCATGTCTTTACGGACCTTGTTTGTGCACTGGTGTGCAGTCATGTTTGAACAGGAAGGGGCCATCCCCAAACTGTTGCCACAAAGTTGGGAGCATGCATATGTCCAAAATGTCTTGGTATGCTGACATCTTAAGAATTTCCTTCACTGGAACTAAGGGGCCAAGCCCAACCCCTAAAAAACAACCCCACACCATAATCCCCCCTCCAACAAATGATTTGGGCCAGTGAACAAAGCAAGGTCCATAAAGACATGGATGAGCGAGTTTGGGGAAGAGGAACTTCACTGGCCTGCACAAAGTCCTGACCCCAACCCAATAGAACACCTTTGGGATGAATTAGAATGGAGACTGTGAGCCAGACCATCTCGTTCCAACATCAGTGCCTGACCTCACAAATGCACTTCTGAAAGAATGCTCAAACATTCCCATAGACACACTCCTAAACCTTGTGTACAGCCTTCCCAGAAGAGTTGAAGCTGGTTTAGCTGCAAAGGGTGGGCCAACTCAATATTGAACCCTACGGAAGACTGGGGTACCATTAAAGTTCATGTGCGTGTAAAGGCAGGTGTCACAATACTTTTGACAATATGGTGTATACAGGTGCTTCTATTAAAGTCTATGGGGTCAAAAACTCATGTACTTTGAGCATAAGGACAATTAAAAATAATTGGGATTCTGCATGATGAGCATAGTCAGCAGGAGTTAGGTATAGGGAAATAAACCTAAAAATGCTCAAGTGTGAATGCTTAGAGGCAGCTCCTGCAAAGTGCCATGCTGCATACAAGAGAAGAGAAGGGAAGAGGAGTATCACTATAGGCAGTAAAGAGAAAACAGAGCATTTGTCACCTTTCAAGTATTTTATTCATCAATCACTTTGCTGAGACTTGGTTCACATTAGTTCTGCTACAATTTGGTCCTATTTTCAGTGCAATTACGTATTGCGACTTGATTGCGATTTGATTTGTTTTTGATACTTGGTAGGGGAAGGAGACTGGATGCTGGTTGTTAAAGAGTCAGCACCTGCTGTCAACCAGGGATTCTCGGCTGGGGCATGGGGCCCCCCCAAAATCCATACCAGATCCTTCTCCGAACATGCAGCCTGGCAGGCACATGTGCTCAACAATAAGGGGGCCCCAGGTACCCCCCCCCCCCCCCCCCATGTGAATGAGTAAAAAAAAACTGTGTCACAAAGTGTGTTTGTGTTTCTATTTACGGACAAATTTTTTGGGTGAATGAGTATAGGGGTCCGGGATCTTGGGCCCCCTTATTGATAACGGGGGCTTTCAGATTCTTATAAGCCCCCATCCTGCACACCCCCACAACCACCGGGCCAGGGTTGTGGTTGTGGGGTAGAGGACCTTGTCCTCATCCACATTGGGACAAGCTGCTTTGCCAGCTGCTTCCCCTCTTCCGGCAAAGTAACCCCCTATGTTGAGGGCATGTGGCCTAGTATGATTTAGGAGGGTCCCCACTATGGTTGCCACCTCATCCCTTTAAACCCGAACACATATTAATTACACAGGTTCTGTGGCTGATTAAGGTGGTAATTAAACTCACTTGGTGCCTTATCTGCATTTAATTAGCCTGAGACCCTGAGTAATTCAAAGGTGTTTGGGTTTAAAGGGATGAGGTGGCAACTCTAGTCCCCACACCATTTTTTTTGTTGCTTTTTTTTTACATGGGGTCATGTCAACCCGAAGGTCCTGGTATGGATTTTGTGGGGGGACCTCTTGCCTTTTATCTGGCATGGTGTCACCCATAAAATTTATACCAGACCTGACAGGCCTGGTAAGGATTGTGGTGGGATCCCAAAACCATTTTTTTTACTGACAGGCTCCTTTGTTAACATTCTGCTGTCAGCAGGGATGAGTCCCTGGTTGTTAGGATGCCAGTGGGTGCCAACTCCTTAACAACCTGCAAAAACGCGTCACAAACAGGTGTATATGCCTTTAACATGCATTTTGGTGCATTTCAATTAAATTCTATGGTGCCAAAATCGTACAGCAACTGCACCAAAATAGCACCAGCCCCTTTTCCAAACACATGCCATGCTGTGCTGGATTAAGGTGAATGGGCACCATAGAGAATAATGTGACTGCCATTGTCATGGTTTTCTGTGTAACACAAGTCCATCTGAAATCTCCCTAGTGTGAACCAGGTCTAAAGCCTCGTATACACGATCGGACTGTTCGCCGACAAAACCGTGGAATTTTGTCCGAAGGGCGTTGGCCCAAACTTGTCTTGCATACACACGGCCACACAAATGTGGTTGGAAATTCTGAACGTCAAGAACGCGGTGACGTACAAAAATGAAGTTCAATAGCCAGTGCGGATCTTCTGCTTGATTCCGAGCATGTGTGGACTTTTGTGCGTCGGACTTGTGTACACACGATTGGAATTACCAACAAGTTTTATTGTCGGAAAATTTGAGAACCTTCTATTAAACATTTGTTGGTGGAAATTCCGCCAACAAATGTTCTATGGAGCATACACACGGTCGGACTTTCCGACAACAAGCTCACATCCAACATTTCAAAATTTCATTTTGCGCTTTTCATTTAGTTTCTGAACGCCCGTTCGTCAACCAGCCATGTTGCGGAATCAGAGGAGATAACGTGTTATTATTGGCCTTGGAGTTATTGCTTTGACATCAATTTTTTGGTTGAATAGCACATTATGCCTTTACCTTGCAGGTTAAAAAAAAAAAAATAGGCTGCAGTTTACTACGGCTTTATCATGTGCGTGAAACATTAAATAATTGGCCTGGGCAGCAAGTGGTTAAACAGGTAATATCACTTGAGGCTTTTTGGTGTCTACTGGAGACATTCTGATAAGAGTGGGACAATGAAATATAATACCCAGTACACATCACTAAATAATAAAAATCTTTACTGGGTACCTATAGTTTAATAGTTTTTTGGTATTAAACGAAGAACAGTTACTATACGACCTCTACTGAGTCTAAAACTTTATCGGATACAAGCTCCCCATATCAACTCTGACAGTTTAACATCTACAAATTACATTTCCCAAAAGAAACCCACATGGCTGAGTTCTGACACTTGCTAAGGGAGATAATATAACATAGTACAATAATTGATTTTTAATTGCTTTTACATTTTGCAGGATCAATTGCTTATTCTCACTGTCTGTCGGAGGTTGCCAGATATTATACATTTCCAATTTAAAATACCTTACTAGATTTTTTCACAGTGTGATTATGCCTTTTTTGCTCTTTGGGAAATAAATAGCATTTCAGAAAATGCTATTCATCCAAAAAATAACCAGATTTCAGCACTAAATCTTCATAGGGAAAACATGTTTTATTTTTTATTTTTTTTTATCCATACATTTTTTATTTTATCAAAAGAGAACATAACAATTAAGATTGTTGCAAATGGTAAATATCATTGTAATGAAAAAAACCTTGTAAAGGCATATAAAATAGGCTTCGTTCAAATCTTGATGGCCCAATCCAGCCTACCCCAAATGGATTCACGCTGTAGTAAGTAAGGGAATAACATGTGACAAGGGACACCAACGAGATAATGGTGTTGTGGTAACTTGCCCAATTAAAAAAAAAATCATAATAATATTATTCTTGATATCACTAGAAAAAAAAGCCTTTGAAAATTAGTTTGCAATAACTCCATCAGTATCACCAGCAAAGCAGCTTTATCATTATCCCATTAAAGAAGAAGAGAATTGTGCGCTGCATTTCGAGATTTCATAATTTACCATGCCACGAATGTTAATTCTCCATTATGAACACTAATTTATAAGTCCGACCGCTTCTGGCTCGTCCTTTTTTCTGAGAATGCGTGTTTGTACTTTGGACTTTTGTCCGACAGACTTGTGTAAACACGCTCGGAAAATCCGACAACACACATTTGTCCACGGAAAATCCGCCAACAATTGTCCGATGGAGCATACACATGGTTGGATTTCCTGACAACAGCCTGTCATTGAACATTTCCCGTCGGAAAGTCCGATTTTGTGTATGGGGCTTAAAGCAGAGCTCCATCCAAAAATAACAAGATAAAAACCAATAGCCCATTAAAAGATAAAATAACAAAATTAGCTTTTGTTGAAATAAGCAGGCTTAGGGCTCATTTACACAGCTGATTACTTCCATGTGCCATGCAGGGCTGAGTTCTGCCAGCACAGGAATGCACAGGTGTTGCATACATTCCCGTGCTGGCAGTCCCATATATGTCTATTGGGACACGTGGCTGCACAGACACAGCCGCTGTGTTCCAATGTGACATTCGTGATGGTGTGGGTGCATGGCCCTGAATGCTCCAATGGTGAGGACAAAGACCTTTTCCTTTTTTTTACCTGACCTGGATAGACTCTGATGTAAGCAGATGTAAACAGACATGTGTGTGTGTATATATATATATATATATATATATATATATATATATATATATATATATATATATATATATATATATATATATATTACACAAGTATTGCACAGTATGCAAAGTATTACACAAAGTATTGCACCAAGATTAGTGGATTGTGGGTCCAATGTCAGTCTCCTGCACACTCTTCCTCCAGCTTTCTGCCTGTACCTCTAGGCTTTCCGTTAGAAAGGTGGAGAAAGACTGAATGGACTACAAGTGTGCTGATCAGTGCACTCATAGTCCATTGAGAACTACAAGCTATCTGTTGTGGTGGCAGATGTTACTTGTTGTTCATACATTCACAGATCTCTCTGTAAATGAATGACACAGAGGGGGTTATTTACTAATGGAAAATCCAATTTGCACTGGAAGTGCACTTGGAAGTAAATTCGCTGTAGATCCAAGGGGGACATGCAAAGAAAATAAAAAAACAGCATTTTAGCTTGCACATGATTGGATGATAAAATCAGCAGAACTTCCACTCATTTCAGATCTACCCCTTAGATTTAGAGCGACTGCACTTCCAAGTGCACTTGTTGTGCAAAGTGGATTTTCCTTTCGTAAATAACCCCCACAGCCATGCCAATTTTAAATGTGATAGCTGCTGCTGGGGAGAGGAACCCACCCACTGGCCGTTTACCACATGATCGCTCCATCAAATGACGGAGTGATCACTTGTAAACAAACCGGCGTCATGTTATGACGCCGGTTCCTCCCTCCCCCTCTCTGTACCGATCGGTACAGCGGAGGGGAAAGAGATCGGTGTCAGCAGCGATGTGGGCTGCATCTGCAGTGCCCACATCGCTGCTCACCGAATTTACCCCTCAGTTCCCTGCAAATACACTGCAATACCCTGCAAATACTCTGCAATACCAGCCATTACTCTGCAGTACCCCCCATTACTCTGCAATACCCTGTCATTACTCTGCAGTACCCTGCCATTACTCTGCAATACCCGCCATTGCTCTGCAATACCCACCATTACTCTGCAGTACCCCCCATTACTCTGCAGTACCCCCCATTACTCTGCAATACCCTGCCATTACTCTGCAGTACCTGCCATTACTCTGCAATACCCTGCCATTACTCTGCAGTACCCCCCAATACTCTGCAGTACCCCCAATACTCTGCAGTACCCCCAATACTCTGCAGTACCCTGCCATTACTCTGCAGTACCCCCAATACTCTGCAGTACCCCCAATACTCTGCAATACCCCCCAATACTCTGCAATACCCCGCAATACCCCCCAATACTCTGCAATACCCCCCAATACCCCGCCAATACCTGCCAATACCCCGCCAATACTCTGCAATACCCTGCCATAAATTGCCATACCCAGCCATACTTGGAGATACCCAGCAATACCCAGCCATACTCGGAGATACCCAGCCATACTTGGTGATACCCTGCAATACCCAGCCATAGACGCCCCCCCCCCCCACCCCTCACCGCCCTCCGGTGCTTCTACCAACTCACCAATACAATCAAAGCCAGAATCTTTTTTTTTTTTTATTTCAGGCTTCCCAGCCTAGAGGTGAGATGTGGGGTCATATTGACCCCCAGATTTCACTGTAAAGAGGACCTGTCATCCCATATTCCTATTACAAGGGATGTTCACATTCCTTGTAATAGGAATAAAAGTGATCAAAAAAAATTTTTGGGGGAAAAAAATGTCAAACTAAAATAAATAAAGTAAAATGGACAATTAAAAAAAAAAATTTTTTTAAAGCGCCCCTGTCCCCATGTGCTCGCATGCAGGAGCGAACGCATACGTAAGCCCCGCCCACATATGAAAATGGTGTTCAAACCACACATGTGAGGTATCGCCGTGAACGTTAGAGCGAGAGCAATAATTCTAGACCTAGACCTCCTCTGTAACTCAAAACATGTAACCAGTAAAAAAAAAATTAAAGCGTCGCCTATGGGGATTTTTAAGTAGCAACGTTTGGCGCCATTCCACAGGCATGTGCAATTTTGAAGAGTGACATGTTCGATATCTATTTACTCAGCATAACTTCATCTTTCACATTATGCAAAAATTGGGCTAACTTTACGTTTTTTTTTTTTAAGCACAAAACTGTTTTTTCCCCCAAAAAAACGCGTTCGAAAAATTGCTGCGCAAATACCGTGTGAGATAAAAATTTGCAACGACCACCATTGTATTCTCTAGGGTCTTTGCTAAAAAAAAATATATAATGTTTTGGGGTTCTGTGTAATTTTCTAGCAAATAAATGATGATTTTTACATGTAGGAGAGAAATGTCAGAATTGTCCTGGGTGCTCCAGAACGCCTGATGGTGCTCCCTGCATGTTGGGCCTCTGTATGTGGCCATGCTGTGTAAAAGTCTCACACATGTGGTATCGCCATACTCGGGAGTAATAACAGAATGTGTTTTGGGGTGTAATTTGTGGTATGCATATGCTGTGTGTGAGAAACAACCTGATAATATGACAATTTTGTGTGAAAAAAAAAAAAGGAAAAAAAATCTTGATTTTGCAAAGAATTGTGGGAAAAAATGAAAACTTCAAAAAACTCATCATGCCTCTTACTAAATACCTTGGAATGTCTTCTTTCCAAAAAGGGGTCATTTGGGGGGTATTTGTACTTTTCTGGCATGTTAGGGTCTCAAGAATTGAAATAGGCCGTCAGAACTTCAGGTGTGATCAATTTTCAGATATTGGCGCCATAGCTTGTGGACTCTATAACTTTCACAAAGACCAAATAATATCCACCAATTTGTACTCATTTTTACCAAAGATATGTAGTAGTATAAATTTTGGCCAAAATTTATGAAGAAAAAATTATTAATCTGCTAAATTTTATAACAGAAACGAAGAAAAATTAATTTTTTCATAGAATTTTCGGTCTTTTTTCTTTTATAGCACAAAAAATAAAAAACTGAGAGGTGATTAAATACCACCAAAAGAAAGCTCTATTTGTGTGAAAAAAAGGACAAAAATTTCATATAGGTCCAGTGTTGCATGACTGAGTAATTGTCATTCAAAATGTGAGAGCACCAAAAGCTGAAAATTGGTCTGGTTATTAAGGGTGTTTAAGTGCCCAGTGGTCAAGTGGTTAAGGCAGTGAGGTTTGGGAGGGAGGTGCTAAAACATGTTACACTCTAAAGATGGGTATAACATGTTCAAAATGTGAATTTATCCTTTAAAACCTAGAACAATCTCATGTCCATAGGTTACTACCAATTAATGTTGACACCTCTGGACCAACCAATCTTGACTGATGAATTTTCCCAAATTATCTATATCTTGAGTGGCATCCAATGAGGTTTGAAAATAACAGTCACATGGCTAAAAATAAAGATTGTTATCTTTGTATACTGCTTTGGTAATTGAGCCTTATGAGGTCTAAGGCTCTATTTTAGGACATCAGAGATTAGGCTCCATTATTGTTTGGTGTTCCCTTTTTTGGTGGTCTTGGGAAAAGTCATTTGTGCCCCTCTATTAAAAGGACTCTGGGCAATTCAACAAAAAGGTCACTGGTGAAGATGAATACAAAAGATAGAGTTTTTTTTAATAGGGAAATTATATTTCTTTACTAAATTATTTCCAAAGCTTCCACCATTTACGCAGATATTCCCACTAGTATCTATAGCTTTAAACGTAAGTGTCCACTTTCACTGTTACAGCTCATAATGGTAATTAGAAAGTAATTATAAAGGACTGATTATAATTAGTAGCCTGGAAAAGAAGCACTGGTGCAGCTTGTTTTTCATCATTAGCGGTATTGAAAGATCAGCCTAAGTGTTACCTTCCCCTTTTTCCTTGCTGAACCTTTAATAATCCACACAATTCCCAAAGCAAGGTCATACCATGTACAGGCAGTAGCTATTTATACAGGAATATGGCCACATTAAATGTCATATCTAAATGTCAGGCCCATTCCTATAACATATTATAATAGCATAACGCATATGCTAGATGCATAATGTCATTCTCTTGCAAGCCTTTTAATTGGTCATATCTATACGTAGTTCTTTTCCATAGTTTGCCTCCATTATGTGTGTTTTTTTCTTTTCTAATAAAGCATCACCTTCTTGACATGCACTTGTAGATTGGAAGAAAACCATGTGCATTAAAAGCTACAAGGTGTAAGGTTGGTAGGCAATGCTGTTTTTTTTTCTTTTGGAAAAGCTTTTGGTATTTTGGAACAGTGATAATAAACTAATGCCCTGTACACATGCGGTTGGACATTCCTACGGAAAAGGTCTGATTGGATTATATTGTCAGAAAATCCGATTGTGTGTGGGCTCTATCGGACTTTTTCCGTAGGAAATTCCGGCGGAAAAAAATTTAGAGAAGGATCTCAAATTTTCCGACAAAAAAAATCTGATCAGACTTTTTTCGATCGTTTGTAGAGAATTCCGATCGGACAAAGTGCCACGCATGCTCAGATCAAAGTACGAGACCAAAGCTATTGGATACTAGCCTCAAAGTAGTCCCGTTGTAATGAACGGACGTCATCATGTTCCGAATGATCAGATTTTCCAACAACTTTGTCTGACCGTGTGTATGCAACACCAGTTTAGGGAAAAATCCGTCAGAAAAAATCAGACTGACCGTGTGTATAGGGCATAAGGCTCTCATACCAATTAAACACTAAGTGAACTATTAACAAACACCAAGGATCTCCCACCCTCCGTCATTGTCCTCCTAATTACAGTTTAAAATTGAAGTAGTGACCTCAGACTCCTCAGTTGAAATTCTGACCCATTCAGAGCTAGGCCAAGCTTTGGCCCTGTTAGCCCTTGGCACATTCTTTGAAACATATGGAGCCCAGAAACAGAAAAAATGTCTGCCTCTGGCCTATATTTAGCACACTGAATTATTCCCTATCACCAGGCCATACACATGAAAGAGATGTCGAAATATCTCAGAAAACATAAGCAGCTATAAGCAAAGACTTGTGGCGGTAGGAATAGGAAAACTGCCTTAATGTAAAACCCATTTTCGTGAAACTTTTGGGGAAGGCAAACAATCACAAGATCAATGGCTATTTGTGATTGGTTACTTTTTGCTATTAATCGTATAACCAGTCACCAAGTATTTCTTCATTACATGAGAGTCTGCTAACAGGGTAGTACCTTCTTTGGTCCTGGGCACATCCTAATCCCCTGTCTCGAACATACTTTTTTCTAATGCCGCGTACACACAACGGGACTTTCTGGCCGACTTGGTCGGATGGTCTTCCCGACGGACTTTCGGGGGAGTTCTGACAGACTTTCAGGGGAGTTCCGATGGAATTTCGGAATGAACGGACTTGGCCAAACACGAACGGACTAAGTCCACTCGAAAGTCCGTTCGTTTTGAACATGATGACGTAAACGGGACTAAACAAGGAAGTTCAATAGCCAGTAGCCAATAGCTTCCCTTTCGTCGTATTTGGTCCGTCGGACCAGCACACAGACGAACGGTTTTCCCAATTTTAGTCCATCAGAATTGAGTCCGTCGGATAGATTTGAAACATGTTCTATTTCTAGGTCCGTCTGATTTTTTTTGAATGGACCTAGTCTGCTGGAAAGTCCAGTCATGTGTACATGGCATAAGTAAACATTTGTTTAGGTTTAATACCCTTCTAAAATGTCCATCTGATTCCAGGCCCCCAAATAATCCCAAACATAATTACTTTGACTTGTAAATAAATAAAATTGTTGAATCAAATTTTCAATTTTTTGTGTTAGCATGATGTTCAGGGCTGTCTTTAAGGCAGGGCAAAAGGGGCAGCTGCCCTGGGCCCTGTCATTGTTGTGGGGCCCAAAGCAACTGCCTCATACTTGCCAACTATCCCAGTTTACATTCCCTTGTCCATTGAGGTTTTAGTCCTGTGCTGTGTCCTGATATCTCAGTGTGAAATGCTGCTACTAATGCTGCCCAGCTCTGACCTATTGTTGTGTTCCGATGACTCACCCGCAGACCCTGTGTTTACATGTAAATAACCGGCATTTATATGTAAATAGCAGTGACATGCATATGGAAATAGCTGAGGCCAACAGCATTGATATGTAAATAAAGGCAGCATTCATATGTATATCGTGCCTCCCTGCAGTGATGAGATGATGTGCTGTAACCTATAACAACCAGTGAGCAGTATTACTGTACTGTAATCTCTAGCAGCCTATCAACAAACAGAAATCATGTCCTGTAACCTCTAGCAACTAATCAGTGAGCCTTAAGGAGTGCTGTAACCTCTAGCAACTAATCAGTGAGCCTTAAGGAGTGCTGTAACCTCTAGCAACCAGTCAGTAAGCAGTAATGATATGCTGTAACCTCTGGCAACCAATCACAATCGCTGCCTGATCTGATACAGTAAACTGATTTTAAATCTAGCTGCTATTTATTATATGTCTCAGAGAAGGTGGAGAGCGAAATTGCATGGGGGGAGGGGGGCCCTAAGAATTTTTTTGCCCAGGGCCCAATCATTATTAAAGATGGCCCTGATGATGTTTATACAGAAATAGGTGCAACAACCATTCTCATATATTACGCTGAGATTTTTACTTATACCACTAGGTGGGTTTGTTGTGTTTAACGTTACGCTCTTCCTAGTGAAGCTACATGGTTATGATGTAGTTTTCTTCCTCTGTGTTTTCCTGTTGATTCCATCATCACATAGCCAAAAGGGTTCAGCCACGTGTTTAGCAATAAAATACATGGTAAGAATAATATCTGCAGCAGCTTTCCAACGGGTTATGGACCCAGCTACAACCAAAGTACCAAAACACTGCTGCAGATACAGATAAACGGGACAACATTACAGCAACAGAAAAACTCTCTTAAAAAGATAAAAGCAAAACCAAGACACTGGAATGCTTTTAAAAGTTATGGAATACCTAAAACAGACTGAAAACATTAATCTGAGACTATCTGCAAATGCTGACCCAGAACTCAAAGGATTAGAGTACTTGCAAATGTACATGTAGTTGCTTGTTCCAAATAGGCAATGAAAAGCCCAATATGCTGGTCCAGCAAAAAACATATTTCATGTCATTATCTTTTACTCAAGCTGAACACAGTACATTTCAGCAGCTTAAAGTGGTTGTAAACCCTTACAAACCACTGTGACCTACAGGTAAGCCTAGATTAAGGCTTACCTGTAGGTCCAAGAAATATCTCCTAAACCTACACGGTTTAGGAGATATTTGCCAAAAGACAGACACACTGAGCGCGCCGCTGTTAACGGCGATATTCCGCGAGTGGTGGCTCCCGTGCGCATGCGTGGGAGTGACATCCTCGCGGCTCCGTTGAATGACAGCGCCGGAGCAGCGAGACCCACCAAGAAGATGGAGGCTCTGTACACAAGGGGACAGTGGTGACTTCGCTGGCTCCTGTGTCAGGTAAGTGGCACATAATGGACTACAATGCGATGCATAGTAGTCCATTATGCTTTACCTTTGCAGGGAATCAAAGAGAAAGTAAACCCATCAGGGTTAACTTCCTCTTTAAGCTTGTCATTTGGTTGTGTCAGCTACTTGAAGATCTCTGTCAACTGTTAATATGAGGACAATTAGCCCTTGTACACACGGTCGGAGATTCCGTCGGAATGTTTCCTATCGGAGCATTTTGTCGGATATTCTGACTGTGTGTGGTCTGCATCAGACTTTTTCTGTTGGAATATCCATCGGACCAACTTTTCCAACTTGCCGGAAATATTTTACGACAAAATGCTCCTATCGGACATACTCCGATCATGTGTAGCCTACTCCTACGGACAAGGTGCCACGCATGCTCAGATCAAATTCCTAGACCAAAGCTATTGGCTACTAGCCTGAACGTAGTCCCGTCGTAACGAAATAACGTCATCACGTTATGTACAATCGGATTTTCCGACAACTTTGTCCGACCGTGTGTATGCAACACCACTTCTGGGCCTCTTCCGGAATTAATCCGTCGGAATTACTGTGACGGAGCGGAATCTCTGACCGTGTGTACAAGGGCTAACAGTTGTACAAAGCTTGCAAAGAGTGGAAAGATCAATGCCAGGTCTAGGCACATTGATGACAAACATCATTACCTCCAAGACTTCATGGAACAAAATGTGAATGTGTTTGAATACTGCAAAAATTACACGATGATAGCAGATGCTATGACAAAACCATGGCTATGGCTAAAGTATGAAGAACTCTGAAATAAGATGGAATTTATATGATAAGTAGTTGTTGAGTGGGGGTGTTGGCATGCTGTTGATACATAACATAGGTGCATCAACCATTCTCATACATTACACTGTGATTATTATTTCTGTTACTAGGTGGTAGTGGTATGTTTAATTTAATGTTCTTGCTAATTCAACGACATGACTAAGCTCTTCTGTCTCTGTGGAGTTGATCTACTAAAATCGGGGAGTGAGTGGAAATCCTGGTGCAGATCTGCATGAAAACCAACCAGTTTCCAGGTATTTTGTCAAAGCTTAATTGAAGTCAGATTTTGCACTCCCTAGCTTTAATAAGTAATCTCCCTTGTGTTCCTGTTGTTTCCAATAAAGTAAGAAGGGCTCTAAACTGTGTCCTAGGTGGTAAGAGTCATATCTGCAACAGCTTTTCAACAATAGGTCCCACAACTGAGCATGGGTTGTCACCTCTGGGTATTTTTCTAGCTCACACATTATGCAATTTTATATAGAATAAGAATTTTCCAAACATGAAATCATAGAATATTGGTACTCACTGGGAAGTAGAGAAGAAGTGACCCAAACAAAATGGTTTCCAGAAGGATGAGTCCAGATGCTCTAACACTCTGTAAAAAAAATATATAAAATCTGATTATTTCAATGACTACAGTATTATTTGTGACAAGGAAATAAGTAATACTAGTAATAGATGCTTACAGGGATTTTTTTTAGAAAGGGAATTGACATGCATAACAAGTTAATGACCAGAAGACTTTACGAAACATCCCCACCACCATTGCAAGTGGAATGAGTGGAATGCGTAAATTTTTTTTTCCAAAGAACCTCTATAAGTTTCATTTTTGTATAAGGACATACACAGTTTATTCTGTAAGACATGGAGAATGTTTACAATGCAGTAACCTATGGCAGCAAATCAGATTTGAGATCACTCCAATGGAGTGAAGAGCTGACAGCTTATTGGTTGTTATGAGGTCCTGTACTTTCTACATCTCCTTGAGCTTTGCTCCTGTTTATTAAATCAACCTCATTGTCAAGCTTATTCAGTAAAGACCAATAGGCTGTTCACTTTGCAAGGGAAGTTGCACATTACCAGAGATTTTTCCCCAGAGCATGTAGAACAGGGATATGCAATTAGCGGACCTCCAGCTGTTGCAAAACTACAAGTCCCATCATGCCTCTGCATCTGGGTGTCATGCTTGTGGCTGTCAAAGTCTTGCTATGCCTCATGGTTGTAGTTCTGCAAAAGCTGGTGGTCCGCTAATTGCATATCCCTGATTAAGAATAAGGTTAAGCTCTGCTGAATTCCATTATCCAATCATGTGCATCAAATTTTTTATTTTTTTTTATAAATTCTCTTGCACATGATTGGGGATACTCTTTGCAAAGTGAAATTTCATCACATTCAATAAGCTCTGGGGAAAATTCCCTTGCAAAATGCAACTTCCAATGCAAAATGAACTGCCTATTTGCCTTTATTAAATTAACCACTACAATACAGGGCACTTTCTCCCCCTTCCTTCCCAGCCCAATTTTCAGCATTCAGCGCTCTTGCACTTTCAATGACAATTGCGCGGTCATGCTACGCTGTATCCAAATGAAATTTTTATCATTTTGTTTGCACAAATAGAGCTTTATTTTGGTGATATTTATTCATGACTAAGTTTTTTTATTTTTTACGATATAAGCAAAAAAATAGCGCAAATTTGGGAAAAAAAACAATATTTTCTTCTTTCTATTTTAAAAGAAATCCAATAAAATCGAATTTTGGCATAAATTTAAGCCAAAATGTATTCTGATACATGTCTTTGGTAAAAAAAAATTCTGTTAAGTGTATAATAATTGGTTTGTGTGATCACGGACATATGTACGCAAATGATCATGTACAAATGTGTGCAGGTGATCACGGACATATGTGTGCAGATAATCATTGGAACATGATTTTAGTGGGACATATGTGGGGGACGTGTTTTTATTATTGGGGACATGTGTGTTTATTATTTGGGGACATGTGTGTTTTGGGGACATGTGCGTTTTGGGGACATGTGTGTTTTGGGGACGTGTGTGGGGACATTGTGTTTACACTGTGTTTTAGACTACGTTGGTGATCAGTGAGTAAAAATCTGTAAAAAACAGCTCATACTCACTGAATACCAGCCAGCTGCAGCGATCCGCTCTCTTCTCCTCAGCGACGACTTCCGTGTAAGGAGAGGAGAGCTGATTGCCTAGCAACTGGCTGTTTGTTTACATCACATGATGGCTGTGATTGGACATGGCTGTCATGTGATCAGGAGGGCCAATCACAGAGCCCTCCTGAAGGATCCGAGATGCGCGGTGTCCGGGTGACACGAGCACATCGGGAACGTCTTTCAGTTTCCGCCTGTCTGTTTGGGCCACCCATTGTCCTCTATGGGGATGAGGATGTCAGCAGACATGTGTCTGCTGACATCTGATCTGAGAAAATCAGCTGAAAACAGATAGATGGCAACATGTTCACCATCCGTCCAGCAGGTTGGATCGTCATTCGTCCAGCAGTTTGGATCGGATGAAAACGGACAGGCTGTACATTTTCTTCCGATCTCCCCATAGAGGAGAATGGGACTCTGACAGTCCTGTCTCTGCACAGTGAGTGGAGACGGACCTGTCATCCGTCTGTCTGGCGGGGATCAGCGGATCAGAACGGATCCGCTCCGTGTGAAAGGGGCCTATAGGTTCCTTTCGGTGAACATGACAGATTCAGGTTGGTTCAAACACCCAACATATTCCAGATATATGAGTGTGGTATGCTACTGTAGCACTGCAAGGCATACCCAACTTATAATAGTTGGGCACAAAGCTGAATAGCATCAGGCATTCATGCGCAATATCAAAATAATATTGTTATACAGTTACTTTAGTATTTTCTGTATTTATGTATGTTATTTACAGTATGTATTTTCAAATTAAATACCCTGCTAATGACGTTATTGCAATAGGCCAGAAACTCACATAAAGAGAGTAATCCAATGACACAGACCTCAGCAGAAATAAAGATTGATCATTTCATAACAATTCATCTTTCCGTAAGATTATGTATGTAGCACCCTGATGTTTAGGCAGGGTTGCTATTTAATTTAGTTGCCAGGCGATATTTCTTGGCCAATTGTTAGGAGATCAATTGATTCTCTAACTCTGGACTTGTTGAACCCTTTCTCTTCTGTCGCTGGGTGGCACTGTGCTAGTGATATTAGATAAGACAGGGGCTTTGCAAGCTCAGACATGAATGGATGCAGTGTCTCAGCCAATGGGCAGGTATTTCCTTTGGTCCCTTGGCCAGCTGGGAGAGCCTATTTATTTGGATGTAGTCAGGTGATCGGGGTTCTGTAACTCCTGGACGGCTGTCTGGGTGGACGTGTGCTTTTTCTGCCCTGGGCTGCTAGATCGGAATCCTGAGGCCTATTCCGGGGACATCTGGCTGTTAGGCTCTCTAAGGGCCTATTCAGAAGCAAGAGAAGCAGCGCAGGGTTGGGACTGCTGGCTTGTAGTGCAACCAGAAGTAGCGGTTCAGCCGCACAGGGTACCAGCTATGGTCGGAGGTAGAAGGGGAAGCTGTCGCTACTAAGGGACCATCCACCTTGTTACCGGAGACCATTGTGAATAAGCTGAGGCCAGTACTAGAGCAGTCTTCTCATCAGCCGGGGACGGTAAAGAAGTGGGAAAACTTCAGCAAGTGCCAAGCCAGGGACCCAGCAGGACAGCAGAGGTGATGATTGTGGAGCATCAGTGGGTGCCAAGCCAGGGACCTAGCGGGTCAGCAGGGGTGACGTTTGAAGAGTATCTGTGAGTGCCAAGCCAGAGGCCCAGCAGAGAAGCAGGGGTGATGCTTGAGGAAGATACTGAGTGCTAAAAGTGGGGGAGCTCGGGGGATCCTGTGGCTAGTGGATCTGAAGGTTAGTGAAAGACTGGGAGTTTGTCATGTGAGGACCCACAGTGAGTGACGGTTTGTGTTTTCAATAGTTGAACATGATTACTGTTAGTAACTGCTACAAGATTGTTGCCATCGGAGACAGCAGTTCTACCTATACAAAAGTGGTGTCCGGCTGGAGACCATCACCTGTATAGCTGTCTGCCTATAGAAGTCCTAGAGTCTACCAATTATCATTGCATCTACTCAAGGGTGTCCTGGGCCTAACCCTCTCTCCCACAGTTCTGTTCAAGAGACAAGAAATCTCTTTGCATTCAAAAAGTGTCTGGCGCCCACCATTTCATCTTGCAGTACATCCACCATGCCTTGTAACCCACTCTACAGAGAAGGATGTCAGCTGTCCCTGACTCTGGAGGTCATCATTAGGCCTAAAATGGTCCAGGACCTTGCTACATGTATAAACTGGGAGAATTTACTAAAACTGGAGCACACTGAATCTGGTGCAGCTCTGCAAAGTAACCAGCTTCAAACTTCAGCTTGTCCAATTAAGCTTCAGCAATAAATCCTAGAAGCTGATTGGTTTCTACACAGAGCTACGCCAGATTCTGTGTGCTCCAGTGTTAACAAATCTCGCCCACTATGCTTAAAGCAGACGAAAATACATCCATAAAACAGTTTCATTTCCGACATGTGCCGGAAATGTAACACTACCATTGGTTGTGCTCTACGGCCGCGTACACACGAGAGGATTGTCCGTCCAACTTAGTCCACTGAAACGTGTTTCAGCGGACAGTCCGCTCGTGTGTGGGCTTCAGCGGACTTTTTCAGCGGACAGTCTGGCGGACTAAGTCTTTCGGAATTTCCGTAATATTGTCCGTCCAACTTTGGTTTCAGCGGACAGTCCGCTCGTGAGTAGGCTAGTTCGACGGACTAAGTATGGCGCATGCTCAGAAAGGATTTACACGGCGAAAGGTTGCATTGCAGTGTATTGGACGTCGTATTTCTAGTCCCGTCATACGTGCTGTACACGTCATCGCGCAAGCTTTCGGCGGACTGTCTGTTCATCGTGTGTGGTCAAGTCCGTTCATTCGAAAGTAGGACGGACTGTCTGTCGGATTGTCTGACGGACTTAGTTGGACGGACAATCCTCTCGTGTGTACGCGGCCTTAACCAAACTGTCAAAACATCCAATGGCTGGTGTCTAAACTGATCACATGTGCAGCATCATGGCAGTTGCAGATTAAACAGAGACCAAGATGGCAGCTTTCTTGGCTGAAACGATGGGGGGGTTTACTTACACTTTAAGGTAATGAAAATATTCTTCAACCTACAGAATTTAATATAAAACTTGGTTTACCAGAAATATACAATGTTGATATTTTTAAGCCCCGTGTACACAGGTTCAACAGAAATCGGCCGTCATTCAGCCCATGTGTACGGCAGTCTAGCCGAACGTCCGGCTTCTGTAAAAAGGGCATGACCGAAAAAGATCTGCCAATGGCTAAGAGCGCTGACCGGTGTATTCTGGTGGTCAGAACACAATAGCTCAGCGTGGAGATTGATGTACTAACATCGCATAGTTAGTACAGTGAGCTCCTCTCAAGTTCCTCAGTTATTTTGTTTTGTTCAACTTAGATGGGCACTAGAGTTGGGAGAGTTGCACACTTCACACCCAAATCTGCCAGTCCTTACTTAAAACATGCAGACCATGCTTTGACTTCACCTTGTGGTAGAGTTTACCATAAAGTCCTTCACAATATAACACCTTGTACAGAGACAGATTAAAGCAGAAGTAGGGTCAAAGCTCGTTTAAAGCGACTTTATTGTCGGGATCCACCATAATGCCTGATACGGCAGCTGGCTAAGCCTCTCAGCATTCTCCTGAGAGCTTGAGCCAGCCGCTCCCTCCTCCTCCACAGCCCAGGCTCCAATGAGTGTTGGAGGGGCAGTGCAGACAGTCAGCTGGTCTCTTCTCACTGAAGACTGAGAATCGGCAGTCGTAAGCTGGCTACATGTTATAAAATTTTCTTGTACAATTTTCCTTTAGATTTACCAAAACCATATAATATGAGGTGAAACCTAAACACTTTCAAATTGTATGCAATCAGGCAGGCCCTGGTACTACATAGCTGAGGGGAAATTTAAAGGAAATTGAACAAAAAAAAAATGGTATAACGTGCATCCAGCTTTATCCCCCGTACACACAGATGGATTTTCCAACGGAAAATGTGCGATGTGAGCATTTTGTCAGAAATGCTGACCATGTAGTAGGCAAAATCCATTGTCGGAAATTCCGATTGTGTGTACACAATTCCATGTATGCTCGGAATCAAGCAGAAGAGCCACACTGGCTATTGAACTTAATTTTTCTCGGCTCGTCAAACGTTTTGTACGTCATTGCGTTCTTGACGTTTGGAATTTCCGACCAACTTTATGTGACCGTGTGTATGCAAGACAAGTTGGAGCCAACATCCATCATAAAAAATCCATGTATTTTGTTGTCGGAATGTCCAATAACAATGTCCAATCGTGTGTACGCGGCTTTAGAGCTAATAATAGATGCCTGCATCCCCCATTCATTTTCATATTTTTTTTTAAAAAATTGTCATTTTGTATTATTTCTTGTGGTCTTTACATTACATTTTTGTCCTACCAAGGCGAGGCATGTAATTTTCGCTTTCCATTCTCTCCTGGGATAGCTGTGTCATTAACCACTTGCTTACTGGGCACTTAAACACCCTTCCTGACCAGACCAATTTTCAGCTTTTGGTGCTCTCACACTTTGAATGACAATTACTCAGTCATGCAACACTGTACCCAAATGAATTTTGTGTCCTTTTTTTCCCACAAATAGAGCTTTCTTTTGGTGGTATTTGATCACCTCTGGGGTTTTTATTTTTTGCGCTATAAATGAAAAAAGACCGAAGATTTTGAAAAAAAACGCATATTTCTTTGTTTCTGTGACAGGATTGTGCAAATTATTAATTTTTCTTCATAAATTTTGGCCACAATTTATACTGCTACATATCTTTGGTAAAAATAACCCAAATTAGTGGATATTATTTGGTCTTTGTGAAAGTTAGAGAGTCTACAAGCTGTGGTGCGAATCGCACAAAATTGATCACATCTGATGTACTGGTGGCCTATCTCGCTTCTTGTGACCCGAACAAGTCAGGAAAGTACAAATAACGCCCAAATTACCCCTTTTTGGAAAGTAGACATTCCAAGGTATTTACTAAGAGGCATGGTGAGCTTTTTGAGGTTGTCATTTTTTTCCCACAATTCTTTGCAAAATTAAGATTTTTCATTTTTTTTATTTTTCTCCACAAAATTGTAATTTCTCTCACATGGCATGTGTATACCACAAATGACACCCCCAAAAAAATTTTGCTACTCCTCCTGAGTATTACAATACCACATGTGTGTGACTTTTTCACAGCCTGCCCACATAGAGAGGCCCAACATGCAGGGAGCGCCATCACGTGTTCTAGGAGCATAAATTGCACATCTAACTTGTTGACTACTTATTACACTTTTGAAATACCAGGACAATGACACGTGACACTGATGACAGATGGCACTGATACGTGGCAATGATGACACTTATACGTGGCACTGATGACACGTGGCACTGATGACAGATGGCACTAATATGTGGCACTGATGACAGATGACACTAATATGTGGCACTGATGACACGTGGCACTAATACGTGGCACTGATGACACGTGGCACTAATACGTGGCACTGATGACATGTGGCACTAATACGTGGCACTAATACGTGCCACCGATGACAGATGGCACTAATACGTGGCACCGATGACGCGTGACACTGATGACAGATGGCACTGATAAGTGGCATTGATGACACGTGACACTGACAACAGATGGCACGTGACACTGGCAGGTGGCACTGATGACAAATGGCACTGATACGTGGCACTGATGACAGATGGCACTAATACGTGGCACTGATGACAGATGCCACTTATACGTGGCACTGATGACAGATGGCACTGGGGACAAATGGCACTGACAACAGGTGGCACTGGGGACAGATAGCACTGGGGGCAGGTGGCACTGGGGTGGGGTGGATTGCACTGGGGCGGATGGCACTGGGGCAGGATGGCACTGGGGCAGGATGGCACTGGGGCAGGATGGCACTGTGGCGGATGGCACTGGGGCAGGATGGCACTGGGGCAGGATTGCACTGGGGCAGGATTGCACTGGGGGAGGATTGCACTGGGGGAGGATGGCACTGGGGGAGGATGGCACTTTTTTTTACACTTTTTTTTTTTCTCTGTGCACTGACGGCTGCTGCAGCCGTTCATCTCTCCCCTCTCACACGCTGTCTGTGTGAGGAGGGAGAGTGGCGCTGAGAGATGATCTCATATGTTTACATATGAGATCATCTCCCATTGGACACGCCGATCACGCTGTAAACGGCTGCTGTGATTGGCCGTTTACAGCGTTCTGTTTTTGCCTGTCCCCGGGGGACACGGCGAACACAGAACTTCCGCGATGCGCGTCCGCGGCGGCGCGCATTGCGGAAGTAAACAACAGGCCATCCAGGGACGGCCAATTGCAGGAAAGCGCCTGCTCTAAGGCCGTAAATCGGCTATAGGGCGGACGCGAGGTGGTTAATCCTAGGAGCCAATGGGCATCCCCCACAGCTACTGGCCAACACACAGTGGGGGAGCGTACTGTGTTCCCACTGCATATGCGTGAGATCATAAGGTGCATGCTGGGTAGTCAGCTGCACCTACACCCGTAAGAGAGTCCCACTGGGCTTCAGATGCCCACAGTCACGATGGCAGTCACTGAAGGGTAAAATCAGATGACCACTCTTATGCCGCATACACACAGTCAGATTTTCAGACAGAAAATGTTCGATGTGAGCTTGTTGTCAGAAAGTCCGACCATGTGTATGCTCCATCGAACATTTGTTGGTGGAATTTCCGCCAACAAATGTTTGATAGCAGGTTCTCAAATGTTCCATCAACAAAACTTGTTGTCGGAAAGTCCTATTGTGTTTATCCATCGCACAAAAGTGCACACATGCTCTGAATCAAGCAGAAGGAGACACACTGGCTATTGAACTTCCTTTTTCTCGGCTCGTTTTACGTGTTGTACATTACCACGTTCTCACGTTCTGAATTTTTGCCCAACATTTGTGTGACCGTGTGGCTCCAAGACAAGTTTGAGCCAACTTCCTTTGAACAAAAATCCACGGTCTTGCTGTCAGAAAATCCGATCGTGTGTACGCGGCATTACTGAGGATATTGCCTTAAAATGTATCTCTAGGTAAAGCGTTTGTTTTTAGCTTTGCAAAGGAGGAAGGGTTAGACTCTTCAACTTTTTGTAGCACTGACAATTGTCACGGACAAAAGAAAACAAGTGGAAATCCAAATTGGCAGAGTTGCTCACGGAAGAAAAGGCACGGGGAAATCTTCCAATGTGGACACCTGTTCTGGGGACAACTAAGAGGGGAATTCTTCTCAGTTCCTTTTGCATTTTTGGACAGGACGTAAAGGGAAATGTCACCAATAGTACACAGACATTAATAAAATAGAGATAAAATAGAGATAAACCAACAGAGGATTTAACCCTTCCATACTCTATTCAACATTTTAAAAAAATCAGCTTTATGTATACTTTAAAGTAGAACTATAGGCAAAACTTTTTTTTGGATAGAGTAAGGGAGGGTTATTACCTTCACTTCCTGTTCCATAGCCAAAACAGGAAGTGGGAGGAACCTGAGGTCACCAGAACTAGTGTCCCCGTTGAAAGATTTCCCCTTTATTACTTATTACTTTTCTGGCAACAACCCAAGAATGGGGGGGGGGGGGGTTCAGCACTCTGTATCGCTGCTCTAATGGTCCCCTCACAACTCCTTAAGTCAGGGGCCAGCCCAGTTTGCATGCTGCACAATGGAAGACATGGTTATTTGGTATAACCATTAAAACCAAATGGCAGATGGAACATGTACAGTGTGGGACCAGCAAGTAGTCAGCACTTAATCATTACGACAATAATGATACCTAATAAGATGGATTGTTGGAATGCAGCTGTCGTGATTTTTTTTTCACGTTCACTTTCAATGATGATGCTAAAACAAAACAAATAGAGAGGGTGATTTTCCCTAACGGGGGTAAAGACAGCAGTTAAAACTGACAGGTGTTCTAACCCCTCTCCCCTCAATCCGAAACTGAACAAAAAGTTTTGCCTTTAGTTATGCATTAAAGTGATTGTAAAGGTTTTTATCTTAATGCATTTCATTAAGAAAGATAAAAAACCTTCTGTGTGTAGCAATCCTCCTAATTCTTACCTGAGCCCCATCTCTATTCAGCGATGTCCATGAGTGCCTCGGCCATCCGGGACTCCCCTCCTGATTGGCTGAGGCACAGCAGTGGCGCGATTGGCTCCCACTGCTGTCCATAAAAGTCAGTTAACCAATCAGGAGAAAGAGGAGCAGGGCCAAACCAGGGCTTCATGTTCGAATGGACACAGGGAGCTGTGACTCTGCTCGGGTGCACCCATAGTAAGCTGCTTGTTGTGGAAGCACTCAACAGGAGGAAAGGGCCAGGAGCACCAAAGAGGGACTTGAGAAGAGAAGGATCTGGGCTGCTCTGTGCAACACTGTTACACAGAGCAGGTAAGTATAACGTTTGTTATTTTTAGAGGAAAAAACAAGACTTTACAATCGCTTTAATGTATGTTTCATGTTGTTGTTGGTTTTATTTCCTTAAGCATGTATGACATATTGTTAACTATCATGCAATACTTGTTAATTCAATGACAAATGGCAAAAGCATATCCCAACCCCTTTAAGGCAGACACACAGAAATTACATGTCTGATTGTAGTGAATTATTTTTTGACCTACAGCAAAAATACATATTTCCGATAAGATAAGATATATCAGATAACCAGTCTGCAGTCAGTGATCATTATCAATCTTATTAATCGAATGCTATTTTAAGCCCTCTCTGTCTAAATACCCTGGAGTCATACAAATGAAATAATGTTTACAAATTTATTTCCATCCTGTTCACCATATTTCACAAATAATACGTTACCCTCAGGTATGGTTCCTTCTGCTATCTGTTTCCTTTGAAAAATTAGTTTCTGAGCATTAAAAGTGAGCTTTTTGTTTTATACACAGCCATAGTCACATATGGTAAGGTGACGGCACACAGGGTCACATACTTGGTAGGGCTACTTGGAGGCCATGAAGCCCACGAAGCTCATAGCCTCCATATAGCATCGCATTAAGCCATATTGTGCCTCGGTGATATCGCACATGGCCATGTTTGGCTTTTATTACTCTACACCTGGTTCACTAGGGTCACGTTATATTGTAACATTTTGTTACACTATTATAAATGTTATATTACTCCGTCTCAGGATAGTGTGAGTGAGATTGGGTTATTGTTTGACTGACTCTGTCCCTATGCCAGGTTTTTAGTTTACTTGGCACTCCCCGCTACTTTAGACTTCTTATTTAACTTTTTAGGTGGCTATATTTAGCTACACTATAGTACATTAATTGGCGGTCCACACTTAGTGCATCACTATACATGTTTATGGGTTGCGGCCAGCATTCGCATGCGTTCGTTATGCGCCGCCGTATGCATACTGACGCACTTGACGCTTTTGATTGTGCACATATTCAATGGTTTTTTTTTGACATTTTTCAAATAATTTTGTGCTCCACTTTTTATGTTTTTATCACATTCACAGGCATGACTTTTTTAGCCATGCTTGTTCACACCTTTATTTAGCACTATTCATTAACTATTCAGCACCTACTATGATCATGACCACATACCACAAATTCATATATACATTTCTTGATGTCTATTCATCCATACTTCACTATTTGGGTTTTACAAATCACTTCGACACTTCACTCTTTTTGTATGGATATTACATATGTGTGTCCCTTGCTCCATCCCTTTTTGGGATGTGGCTGGGGTCTTTCTGTTTTTGCAATGCACTGCTGTTCACATCGGACTTACTCTGAGAGCTTTCATTATTTAGCATTGGGATCAGGAGGATTAGGTGGACAGGCACCAGGTGATGTCTTTCTTGTTTGACTGGTTCATCGCTTGGTCCTGCCCAGCGGTATATTGCAATACTTTATATATATATTTTTGGTTTGCCACTATGTTAACCAGCTATGAATAAGCACTAGACTTAGTGTGAAACGCGTCAGTGTTAGCATTTTTCGCTGTGATGTCATTGCTGTGTTCCCGATAATTTTTTGAATAAAGGCACCGTTTTAGCTTTGGAGTGCAGCCGTCCAGAGGTTTATTCTTACCTACGAAGCTCTAAACTTGCAAATTGTGCCTTACTATCAGTCCATGAGTAAGGGCTTGTGCACACTGGAGCACAAAGGAGCTCAAAGAAGCGGCTCCTACAGGCTTTTATACTCTCATTTTTTTCTGCCTAGAAACTCCCCTCCATGTTAGCCAATGTGTCCATGTACATTTTGGCTTTTTCAGGCATTGAGCTCCTTTGAGATGCAGTGTGCATAATAGGGTTGCCACCTGCCTGGGATTCAACTGGACAGTCTGGGTTTTAAATCATGTGTCCAGGTTTCAGGAAGATTGAAACCTTAACAATTCATTCAGACCAGGCTGTGGCTCCTCGAGTAACCAAAATAGTCATACACAAATATGTTTTTGTCCGGGAGCAGGGGGTGGCTGTCTGGCGGGGGCAGGTTCTACATTACTGAGGGGCAGGGCAATGATGTCAGCAAGAGTAATTTGGCCACACCCACTGTTCCTGTAGCGTGATATACTCACCGCATTACTAATCTCCTTGGGGCACCCAAAGGTGTCCCAGGCCACTAAAGTAATTGGGTTTGGCTTGAAGAAAAGGTGGCAACCCTAGTGCATGAGCCCTTAGATGGAAAATTTCACCGACCAACATTTAAAGGATTTCAGATAGGTTTTTGTTTGATGCAATCTACACCCCATTCTCTGGCTCAATAAACACCAGCTAGTTTATTCTGTTTTAGCAGGAACCGTTCACAAAGTACATATTGTATTCTACCTGTGGTCTGATGTCTATCATCACGCTGTGCATTTCTGTTCACAATCACAGATCTGAAAGTGACACGGTATATCTAACCCCAAGGAAGCAGAAATCAGGGATCCATTGATCTCACCAATGAATTTTTCCTTGTGTGTTGCTATGGAGACTAACTGCAGATTCTTGTAGTGAGCCGGCACTCTTCAAGCCTGCTCCATGACTTCAACAGAGGTTATTTCATTAATAACTATTTTCTCTGTCATTGTTTTACTGTACAACGCGTATAACCAAGCATGAAGGAAAAGATATGGAACCTACTTTCCCTTAGATCAGGCATGTCCAAAGTCCGCCCCCAATTGCAGCCCACGTTACAGTTTATTATGGCCCCCTGGTGATTTGGAGATATATATAACATATATATATATATATATATATATATATATATATATATATATAAACACACACACACACACACAGTATATACTGTATATATCTGTGCTGCCTCGGAGGGGACATGGAGGGGGGCGGGACGAGCGCTGACAGATTACATACAGGAGAATCTCCTGTGTACTTGGCGGTGGCTGTAATAGGAATTCCCGTCTCCTGGGCTGCCATTGGACGACTGTTCTGTCTATCATAGAAGGTGGGACTTTGTATTAAAGAGGCCGCAGAGTAAACAGGAGATTCTCCTGTATCTAATCTGTCAACACTCGTCCCGCCCCCCTCCATGTCCCCTCTGAGGCTGCAGATAGGCATCGATCAGGCTGCACTGATGGCAGTGGTAAGGCTGCATTCATTGCACATGTAAGGCGGCATTCATGGCACATGTGAGACTACATTTATGCTACATGTGAGCACTGGCCTCACTAGGGGGTGGCTATTGAGGCTGGTGCCCCGAATCTGGGGAGCATAGCCCTAAGTCCAGCGCTGTCCCACACAGCCGTGGCACTCTCGCTAAGTCTGCACTCCATGCTTCGCTGACACTGACAGCCAGGAGATGAGTGTGTGTGAGAGCGAGTCTCCTCCCTTGCTCCATATCATAGAGTCGGGAGGAACTTTCTCACACGATCTCCTAAGCAGCTACCCAGTCTCCCTGTATATACAGCCTCTCCGTATACACTAGTCTCTCTGTATGCCCAGCCTCTCTGTATATACAGTAGCCTGTCTTCTCTATACCCTAGCCTTTCTGTATGTAACAATCCGCATCTGGTTGCAGGTGATGTGGCAAGCCCTCTGGGGACCCTGATGTAATGAGAGGGGCTTTGGGGACCCTGATGTAATGATACTATATAATGAGATATATATCATCACGCTGTGAATACAGTACATATATATACACACACACGTATATTATATACATGTGTATGCTATCCCAAGCGTATGCGTTTTACTTTGCTGCTATGGGCTCTAGCCCCAGATCTTCTGTAGACTTAGCAACGCCCCTGCATGTGAGGCTGCTTTCATGGCATGTAAAATCTTGCTTTTTTTTTTCAAACAACAAACATGTTATACTTACCTGCTCTGTGTAATGGTTTTGTACAGAGCAGCCCATATCCTCCTCTTCTCGGGTCCCTCTTCTGTGCACCTGGCCCCTCCCTCCTGCTGAGTGCCCTCTCAGCAAGCAGCTTGCTATGGGTGCACCCAAGCTGACCTTCAGCTCTGTGTGTCCTGTTCAGCCCCGCCCCCTCTCTCTCCTGATTGGCTAACTGACTGATAGACAGTCGTGGGAGCCAATGGCGCCACTGCTGTGTCTCAGCCAATCAGAAGTGTCTCGGACAGCCAAGGGATTCATGGATAATGCTGGGGAGAGATGGGGCTCAGGTAAGTGTTAGGGAGACTATTTTATTTTAATGCATCGAATGCATTAAGATAAAAAAAGTTCTGCTTTTACAACTCCTTTAATTCATTTTTTAATATTTAAAGCAAACTCATCCATCCATGTCTCCATGCTTTATTTTGCTGAGAAATCACTTTGAAAAACACTCAGCATTTCTGACCGAGGTCATCTTGATTAGCTTGATTGGCAGATTATTCATGTAGCATTTACATATAGTTACATATTAGTCAAGGTTGAAAAAGGACACAAGTTCAACAAGTCCAAACTATGTGTGTGATTTTTTGTCAGTATTATATTGTATATCCCCGTATGTTGTGGTCATTCAGGTGCTTATCTAATAGTTTTTTGAAATGATCTATGCTCCCTGCTGAAACCACCCCCTGTGGAAGAGAATTTCACATCCTCACCGCTCTATCAGTAAAGAACCCTCTACGCAGTTTAAGGTTAAACCTCTTTTCTTCTAATTTTAGTGAATGGCCGCGTGTCTTTTTAAATCCCCTTTCACGGAAAAGCTGTATCTCTATTGTGGGGTTACCAGTATGGTATTTACACATTGAAGTTATATCCCCTCTCAAGCGTGTCTTCTCCAGAGAGAATAAGTTCAGTGCTCGTAACTTTTCCTCATAACTAATGTCTTCTAGTCCCTACATTTGTTTTGTTGCCCTTCTCTGGACTCTCTCCAGTTCCAGCACATACTACCTGAGGACTGGTGCATTTACTTCCTAGAATCCATCTGTCCGTAGCTCAAGCATGCAGGCAGGAGGGTGTGATAAGCTGAGAAAACCCCACCTCCCCTCCTGAAGACTCTTGGGATATATATTATCATTTGTCTAGGCCTGGAAACCAGGAAGTAACGGAAGAAATGTAAAAATAAATGAAAACAATGAAATAAGATATATAAATCATGTGTATTGTATAATACCCTTTCAATAATTAAATGCATTCTGGTGTCAAAATCAGCTGATCAAACAAGTCCACATAAAAGTCATTCCAGATATGTGCATCCACTTACCCATTTCATTAAAAGTGAAAGAATATCCCAGAAAATTTTGGGTTGCTCCAGGAAAGTAATAGAAGGAAAATGTTCCAATGGGAACACCCAAGGGATTCCCCTAATTAGCAGTCATTTCCGCTCACTTTCTGTTTTGGCTATGGAAGAATTGAAGGCAAATCTCCCCAATGGGACAACGATGGCAAAAAAAAAACCTTACTGGGGTTACCATTTACCCTCCCTTACTATTTTCAAAATGAAAATATATATATATATATATATTTTTGACTATAGTTCTACTTTAAATATAATTTTAAGTATCTGGTGCTCAGATACAGTTTAATTCTCCTTTTAAGACATTTTGGGTTTAAAGTTAGTAACCTTTATCATAAAAATTCTATTCACTGAAAAACTATTATAACTTCCTATTAACTTTGCCCGACCACAATAATAATAAAAATTATATTCCAAAGCAACAGCCTCTACATTTATAATTCATTGGGGAAAAAAAGGCAAGAAAAAAAGGTTAGAACAGGCACACAACCTTACAAGGTATGAAATGATGTATGCACAGCTCATCAAATTTAGACAAGAATTACAGCATTGGGGTTGGTGTGCGTAATTATTCACCCTGGGATAATGTTAAAAGATGCGAGCCATTCTTCTTAATTGCTTTCTGTTAATTTTGTGCATTCACACTGCTGTGGCGCGGTGACATATTCCATGGAACAGAAGGTCAGAAAAGCCTATTTTAATATAATCAGCTCACTGCTTTACACCAGATGAGTAACAGCTATGTATTAAACAAGGTCTAAATAACTCACCTTTGTGTTCAGTAGAGGGAAAGGGACTGCAGTGGGATAAGGTGACTTGTAAATGTGTTTAAAATCATCATGATTTTCTATCACCTATTGTTGCACTAATTGTGCCATTTATGAAGCAGAGTGGTGTGTAAGACAGTATGATCTACCAATGATAAAGGTCATTGTAAACCTCTGAAATGAAAAAATTAACAAAGCATATACTTCTATAGTGTGTGCCTGGCTCAATCCAAAGCACCTAGAGTGGTTTCTATCATCTTTCTCCTCCCTCAGGGGAGATCTGGTGGTGATTGAATGGCCAATCTCTCTCATCCACCATCATCTTGCCAGGACAACGTAACCCTCTTCTCATCCTCCTTCAGCCAATCCTCAGGAGTGGTCATCAGGGGATAGACTGTATTCAGGTGTATATTCTTCTGATGTCAGATTGGTGAGCAGCCTTAGGCCACCCAGTGCTGTGCTGAACATTGTTTACACCTGTTTGGGAATGTTAGTGTTTACAGTGAAGCTTTCTTAAACGGGGCCTCGTTCCTGTTATTTGTTTGGGACACTTTCCAAACATACCTTTTCTTTTTTGGATTACAACATTACAAACCCCCTTTGAAGGTTGAGTGATACACTATTACACTCTTAAGGCCCCATCCCCAGCAGACTTTTTTCAGATTTACCCACTGGCCAGTGGTTAACTAGGGTCTATTTGACTGTAGTTAGGTCCCAATAGAGAGCAGCATCTCTCCTGCTATGTACTAGGGATATTTGTTGAATTGATTGCTATTTGCAGCATTGTTCTCCACTCTCCCAGTATGTTTCAGGCAAGGCCCTTCACTGTTAGTAGGAAGAATGAATACAAACCCTATTCATTCTATTGCATCATTATCAGACTCAGAACTATTGCTTTTACGATTGAAAACATGTTTAACCAGAACTTAATACTATTTTATTAAAGGCCAATTTTTGCATTGTATTGTTGGATTCAGTTATGGGGCAGGTCATGACTGGAAATAGTAAGTGAGCCCAGCATTTGCCAGCTGGTCCTTTGTGGTAGTGCTACATAAGGTATTTCCATTTCTTAGTAGGAACAATGAGACACAAAACACTTTCATTCCATTTTTTTTTGTGGGTTCATCTCTTTTTACAAAATAAAAGCTGAGTCTGTCCCATCTAACTTTCCTTCAACTTTCATGTTAACAGGCGGCATACACAAGGCCTTAAAGTGAACCTGTGTTTTGCTCCTGTACTGACATTTCAGAGCTTTTGCCAGAACCTATGGCATTTCCACTTTGTGCTACAAGAACTACAAGCTTACGTGCAGCCGCTTCCAGTGCTGTACACACAGACAGAGCAAGTGACACAAAACCAAAGCCACGTATTTTCTTTTCTGCACATATGAAAAGTGGTAAGTGGGGTACTCCAAGGCTCTGTCCTGGGACTAATTCTGTTTATTTATAAATCATATAGACGATGGGATAAATAGTTCAATCTCAGTTTTGCAGAAGACATAAAAATGAGTAGGGACCTCAAGAGGACCTCAATTAATTAAGGGAGTGGGCAACTAGATGGCAAATGAGGTTTACCATTGAAAAATGTAAAGTAATGCACTTGTGGGCAAAAAATATAAATGCTGTTTACTTACTAGGGAGAGAAGTTCTGGGGATTCTAGGATGGAGAAGGATCTAGGCATACTAGTAGATGACAGGCTGAGCAATAGCATGCATTGTCAAGCTGTGGCAAGCAAAGCCAGCAGAATATTAGCATATATTAACAAGAATTCTACCACTTTATAAAACTCTGGTTCAGCCACATCTGGAGTATTCTGTCCAGTTCTGGTCACCAATCAGGGTGTGCTGGAACTGGAGAGAGTTCAGAGAAGGGCAACAAAATTAATTTAGGGGACTGGAGGACCTCAATTACGAGGAATGACTACAAGCGCTAAGTCTCCCTGGAGAAGAGAAGAGATGCTTGAGAAGATATATGATAGTGATATACAAATATCTCAATGGTAATCCCAGTGTAGGTAGGAAACTATCCAGTCTCAGGGAGTGTAAGAGGACATGGGGCCACACAATGAGATGGGAAGGGAAATTGTTTAACCTTAAAGCAGAACTTTACCCATAACAACTTGATAAAAAAGAATGTTATTTAGTAAGTAACATACATTCCACATTAATAATTATGCTACAAAAATAGTGTGTGCTGTAAATTGCATCCAGCATTGCTCCTGTTTCTTCTTGCTAGAGGCTGCCATTTTGCTGAAGCCCCAGCTGTGAGAAAGAAATTTGGCCCCACCTTGGCCCCTTTTATTGCACGATTTTTTTAATTCTCTTCGGGAGGGATCTCCCCTAGTGAATGAATTAAACTCAGCCTTCATTTCAGTCTTACATAAACCAGGGAAAGAGATGAGTGATGTGAGTAACTATCGCCCAATTTCCCTTATTAATAATGATCTTAAAATCATGACAAAGATAATTGCACAGAGACTTTCCAGCTTTATCGCAGACCATATCAATAAAGACCAGGTGGGATTCATCCTGAGGAGACAAGGGCCAGACCAAGTTAGAAGAGCTGTTGACTTGATCTCCCTTTTTACGCTCCAGTTAAAATGGGGGCGCTCCTCAAGAGTGTTACCTGTTATCCATTGATCTACAGAAGGCCTTTGATTCTGTATCCTGGCCTTATATATTTGTGATTGTTGAAAGATGGGGCTTCAGTACAAAATTTTTGGGAATTATTCATGCTTTAAACTCTAACCCTAGCACGCAAATTTGCCTATTGGGTCACTACTTGAAGGCTGTTAACATTCGGAAAGGAACTAGACAGGGTTGTCCTCTATCCCACCTAATATTCGCAAATGCGATTGAAATCCTGGCTATCGCCATCAGATAGCATCCTGATATCAGAGGGCTAATGTGTGGTCCAGATGAACACAAAAGTGCGCTGTTTGCAGACGATATGCTTTTGTTCATCACATCACCACTAATATCAACCCCCAAATAGAATTAAGCTACTTCACGATTTCGGGGCTATCTCAGGTCTTAAAGAACGTAGCCAAATCAATGGCATTAAACGTGTCGATCCCCCCAGACTAGTAGATCAGCTTAAACAATATTTCCCTTTCCCTTGGATGAATGACTCCATGACTTATCTAGGAATCAAATTAACGGACAATATAGGTGATATGTATACAGCCAATTATCCCCCCATGTTCTGAAAAAGCAGAAGAAGAATTAAAAGCTTGGTCAAAATGTGTTCTGTCCTGGCTGGGCAGGATTAATGCCATCAAGATGACTTTGCTTGCACGGCTATTATATTTCGTTCCCTTCCCATACCAATCAAGAAAATATCACTCTATAAACTACAGTCTAAAATCATAAGTTTTGTATGGGGGAAGAAAGGGCATCATTGCTCCAAGGAGGGTCCTGACCTGTTGGAAAACTCAGGGTTGACTGGGTCTCCCCAATCTATGGTGGTACTATCAAGTAGCACATGTAGCCCAATTTTCTATGGTTTATTCTAGAGGACCCAAACCTGATTGGATCTCTCTGGAAAGACAAGCATGTTCCACATCACACAATAGTCTTCCTTCTCTGGAGACCTCCTAAGCAAAGACCTCTATCCTATCGGCCGCTCTTTCTCAATCCCTAGAACTATGTGATATGTTGCATAAACATGCATCGCTTACCTCTAGTATAAAGCCCCTGGCACACTTGGTCCACAATCCTGAGTTCCTCCCGGGATTGAATATTCAGGCATTCTGCTGGTGGCAGAATAAAGGGCTCTCCAGAATAGGGCATTTCTTTACCACAACAGGACCAATATCTTTGGGATACTTCACCAGTAAATTTGAAATGCCACACTCTGAAAGGTATAGACTCAATCAGATTTCAAATTTCTTACATAAGATCTGGTCAGACAGGTCGGAACCCCCCAAATCTACACCATATGAGCAATGGTGTTCCAGTTTATTGTATCAGAGGGGAGGCATCTCCCTTATATATTCCTCTCTGGCAGACAAGGCAGATACCCCTCCATATGCTCGATCTTGGGAATCGGACTTTGAAATTCACTTAGAACCAGACCAATGGTTTCAATCTTTTAGACGCTCCTTTAAGGGTATTATGAATGCTTCTCAAATCAAAGCAAGTATTAAAGTATTCATCAGATGGTACTATGTTGCTGCCAGACTAGCCAAGATCTATCCAGACACGTCTCCTCTATGTTACAGAGGGTGCAATCATGTGGGGGATATGCTCCCCATTTGGTGGGCATGCCCGCGTATTAGGAGCTATTGGAATAAATTTTTCCAAATAGTACAGAAAGTATAGGGGTCTCAGTCCCGCAGGAACTCGCGTACGCTCTTTTGAATAATAGGGTTAAGGTTACCCCTAAACACACACAGTCCCTGATCCTGTTCATGTTTCTGGGGGCTTAAATCACGATAGCGGGTGCATGGAACAAATAGTATCTCAATTATAAGACAGTGTCCCACGTATCGAGAAGGTTTGGGAACCCTCGGCACTTTATGTTAAGGGCCCCTTCTATCCGGGACACATACGCCTTTAAATGGAGACCCAGGACAGTCCTGATCTCTCCTTCATTCCTCTATTTCCCTGCTTCTTTTCTGACTTTCCTCTACTTCTCCCTATCTTCTCAGCAAGACAGCTTCGATGACATTACTCTTGAAATTGCACACTGCAAAATACAAAGTGTTCGATCAAGGTTTGTGAAATTCTCCTTTTAGGTTCTCTTTGATTGATTTTACTTAAAAGCGTTGGATCTAAGACTTAGTTTTGAAAATTCTTAAGGCAATGCTCTGAAGCCATGGAAACTAAGATCACGGTGCTTTTTACCCTGGCTCTGTGAGAGGGAAGCAGGGGTGACACGATATGGATCATGGTAATACCCGGTCAGTTCCTCATTTGCGCAGTGGGAACCCATAGGGGCGGAATGGGGACCTCATCTTGGGCGAACTGGATTCAGACTATAAAACATGGCTCAGGTTGTGTTTATCTGTCTTGAAATGTCCAAGATGTTTTTCACAGGTTGTTATAATGTTATTTGTAAAGATGATAACCACAATATGTAGGTGAAATATAAGTTACCAGCTCTCTTTGATCCATTAGCACAAACCTGTTAACGTTAATAATAGGTATCTTGTCATATAGAATATAAAGCATTGCAGGCCACATTTATGTCTATTTCTCCATATTTCTTTGAAATTAATAAAAATATTGAAAAGAAAATGTAAAAAAAATAAAAAATAATTCCATAAATAATGTATATCCGATAGTTTGTAGACGGTATAACTTTTGCGTATCAATATACACTTATTGGGATTTTTTTACGAAAAATATGTAGCAGAATACATATTGCCCTAAATTAATGAAGACATTTTTAAAAGAATTTTTATTGGATATGTTTTATATCAGAAAGTAAAAAATATTGTTTTTTATGTTTATAGCGCAGAAAATAAAAACTGCAGAAGTGATTAAATACCATGAGAAGCTCTACTTGTGGGGAAAAAGGACATTGATCTTATTTGTGTACAGCGTCCCACGACCACGCAACTTACAGTTAAAGTAGCGCAGTGCCGTATCACAAACAATGGCCTGGTCATGGAAGGGCGACGGGGGGGGGGGGGGGGGGATCCTTCCAGAGCTGAAAAGGTTAAGTTACATAGGGAGTTTTTCACGTCATTACGGCTGGAGACAGCGTCATGTCAAGGAAGAAGAGAAGAAGAAGCAGAAGGTAGCAGCGACAGTGACAGAAGACTGGGCCAACGTTAGTAAAAGAACTGGAAGAAGAAAGCTGAGGCCCGGCAAGAAAAACTGAGGAGTGGGATAAGACCCACGAAGAGTGGGACAAGACCCCCGAAGTCGGAAAAAGACCCCCGGACGGTGGCGGTGATGAAGGAGAAAGCCAGGCTCCTCCGCTAGTAAAAGAGCTAGTAAAAGAGCAGAAGATAGTGGAGGAGTTCGGCGAGAAGACCCCATTAAGACGGAAGAAGAGCTGTCTAATAAAGTATTTTAAAAACCTCTGTTGTGTTTTTTTTATGTACACTTTTTTCCTCCAGGAGAATGGGTAGGGGTACATCGTATCCCATACTCATTCACATAGGGTGGTGGGGCTGGAATCTGGGGGCCCGCTTATTAAAGGGGGCTCCCGGATTCTGATAAGCCCCGCCTGCAGACCCCAACAATCAACGGCCAGGGTTGCGGGAAGAGGCCCTTTTCCTCATAAACATGGGGACAAGGTACTCCCCCTTCCCCAAAGCACCCCCCATGTTGAGGGCATGCAGCCTGATATGGAGGAGGGGGCGCTCGCTCGTCCCCACCCAATTTCCTGACCGGCCAGGCTGCGTGCTCGGATAAGGGTCTGCTATGGACTTTGGGGGGACACCCACACTGTTTTTTCGGCGTAGGGCTTCCCCTTTAAATCCATACCAGGTGATGGGGCTAGCGAGGTGTCAATCTCGACGATGGAGGCGGCAACATTGACTTCCTTCACTAGTTCCGTCTACCTGGAGCCACGTTCAAAATGAACTGACTTTTCTCCGTGTGTGGGCAAGTCCGCTCATTTCAAAAGTCAGGCGGACTAGCATACAGACGGGCGGATTGTCCGCCGGACTGCTGAGTCCAGCGCACAATTTTGAGTCAAGACCTCTTTCTAAGTCCGCCAGACTTTTGGGGAGAAAAAGTCCGCCGGAGCCCACACACGGGCAGATTGTCCGTCGGACTCTGGTCCGCTGGACCAAGTCCGCCGGATAATCCGATCGTGTGCACGCAGCATTAGAGAACACAATATACAGGTTGAACTGGATAGACTATTGTCTTTATTCATTTAATTTACAGAACATGCCCAGAACTTTGAAGATGTTTTTTTTTTATTATTGCAAAGCAAACAGGAATCTTTATGTCTGACCACAGATTTTCTATTGGATTGAGGTCTGGGCTTTGACTAGGCCATTCCAACACATTTATCGTTTCAAGTGTTGCTTTAGCAGTGTGTTTGGTGTCATTGTCCTGCTGGAAGGTGAACCTCCACCCTAGCCTCAAATCACACACAGAGTGGTACAGGTTTTGCTCAAGAATATACCTATATTTAGCACCATCCATCTTTCCTTCAATTCTGACAAATTTCCCAGTCCTGACTGCTGAAAAACATCCCCACAGCATGATTCTGCCACCACCATGTTTCACTGGGGATGGTGTTCTTTGGGTGATGTGGTGTGTTGGGTTTGCGTCAGACAGCGTTTTATTTGATGGCCAAAAAGTTACATTTTAGTCTCATCAGACCAGAGCACCTTCCTCCATACATTTTGGGAGTCTTCGACATGCCTTTTCGCAAACTCTAAACATGCCATTTTGTTTTTTGCTGAAAGGAATGGCTTTCTTCTGGTCACTCTGCCATAAAGCCCAACTCTATGGAGCGTACGGCTTATTGTCGTCCTATGTACAGATACTCCAGTCTCTGCTGTGGAACTCTGAAGCTCCTCCAGGGTTACCTTAGGTCTCTGTGCTGCCTTTCTGAGTAATGCCCTCCTTGCCCGGTCCGTGAGTTTGGGTATGCAGCCATCTCTTGGCAGGTTTGCTGTTGTGCCATGTTCTTTCCATTTGGTTATGAAAGATTTGATGGTGCTCCTAGGGATCATCAAAATGTGGATATTTTTGTATAACCTAACTCTGACTTGTACTTCTCAACAACATTGTCCCTTACTTGTTTGGAGAGTTCCTTGGTCTTCATGGCAGTGTTTGGTTAGTGGTGCCTCTTGCTTAGGTGTTGCAGGCTCTGGGGCCTTTCAAAAAGGTGTGTATATGTAATGACAGATCATGTGACACTTAATTTGCACACAGGTGGACATCATTTAACTAATTATGTGACTTCTGAAGGTAATTGGTTGCACCAGAGCTTTTTATAGGCTTCATAACAATGGGGGTGAATACATACGCACATGCCAATTATCAGTTTTTTATTTCCAAAAAATTGTTTTATGTACCGTATTTATCAGCGTACAACACGCACCCCAAGTTTAGGAGGGAAGTTTAAGGAAAAAAACTTTTAGGAGGCAAGTTTAAAGGAAAAAACTTACATTTTAAATGCCCATCAACCTTGCACACTGTCCATCTGCAACCTTGCACTGTCCACCTGCAGCCTTGCACTGTCCACTTGCAGCCTTGTACTGTCCACCTGCAGCCTTGAACTGTCCACCTGCAGCCTTGTACTGTCCACCTGCAGCCTTGTACTGTCCACCTGCAGCCTTGTACTGTCCACCTGCAGCCTTGTACTGTCCACCTGCAGCCTTGCACTGTCCACCTGCAGCCTTGTACTGTCCACCTGCAGCCTTGTACTGTCCACCTGCAGCCTTGCACTGTCCACCTGCAGCCTTGTACTGTCCACCTGCAGCCTTTCACTGTCCATCTGCAGCCTTCCACAAAATTGTAGCATGTTTTCATTTTAAATTTAGCGCCGCCCCTGCCGCCGCCTTCGTCGCCAAGATCTTCGGCTCCTCTCGCCGCTGTCATAGACCGAGCCGAGTGTACTCGGTTACTCGGCTCCACTCGCAGTAACGCCCCCATCTTGCACCTTGGCTCAGGTCCTATGATGGACACAACTCCGGCCCAATGGCGGGACGTAAAGGCTAGGAGGAAGGACTGGGCGTGACTGCGAGCGGAGCCGAGTACACAGTACACTCGGCTTGGCTCGGTAAATGTCGGTGGTGCTCCGCAGAGCGCAGATCAGTGGGGGATCGGCGTATAACACGCACCCACAATTTTCCCCTGATTTTAAGGGGAAAAAAGTGCGTATTATACGCCGATAAATATGGTCTATATTTTTCTAATTTAACTTTACCAACTTAGACTATTGTGTTCTGATCCATCACATATAATTCAGATTAAAAAAAACATTGAACTAAAGGCTGTAATGTAACATAATAGGTAAAAAGCCAAGTTGGTGAATATTTTTGCAAGGAATGTAAGCCTGCAGTTCTAAAGAGTAGCATGTACAAAGTAGAGACTTCACGAGATTCTCTGGGTCCTGGAAAAGCACAGGGGAAACCCATATACTCAAAGTCGCCCAATGTGGCTTTAATATCATTTCAAGAATAGCGAGTAGAGCTAAAAAAAATGTATGCTCCAATGTCCAACTTTTGATCTGAAACTGATGATTTACAATACAGATGCAGCCTTGGATAGAGAGCCATTTATCCACCCTGTATACAGCTGTTTCAGAATTGCTGGATCTCATCAACACAAGAAATGCGATTTAGGCTTTGGGAAGCAAGGCAGTAGAAAGTGCAACAATACTGGGGATGGTTTACCCACTGGATCAAAGCTGATACTGATGACATGTACATATCTTCCAGACAATGTTGTACATCTCATCATTTATACTGAAAAATCTTAGCGAGGAAAGAGAAAGTGAGAACAGTGTGTTTCACTTGGGTGGAGACAATCTGCTTCATTCTTAATTCGGGAGATTCTGCTTGGTTTCATTCTCCTGCTATGCTACTCTTAATGATTTTATCTGTTTAAGAAAGCCATTTAAAGTCTATAACATTTACATAATGTATGAAATCTCATATAATGTAGATTGAATTCTTCAACTAATTTAACAAAGTGCAAACTCGACAGATGCCTCAGAGTAATATTAGGGAAACATTATAAATTAAACTAGGCCTGTAATCTGAACAAACGCAAATGTATTTTCACCGTCAAGAATGAAAGGTGGTATTACTTTTTGTAAAAAACCTTAGGGAGGCCTAAATTAAAGGGATGCATCATTAAACAGGATTCCTAGAAGTTGTTTTACTGTTGTGTTTACTCCGCCCAATAGAAGCTGTCTAAGAGAGAGAACGGATCCGTAGAATAAAAAGTCAAATTCACAACTTATAGTTTCAAATGAAAATTGTTCTCTAGCAGGTTTAAAAAAGTAAAAAACAGGCTAAGCTATAATACTTAGATTTATCTGTGTTCTCTCCTGCAGTACTACTATTTAGCCACAAGATGCTCTCAGTCTTCTAGATTGAATGACACCCAGCGTCTAAGACAGTGGAAGACTAAGGACATACTGTAACTGTAGGGCGTTATGGACCTGTCCCCTGAGGGGCTTCACTACAATGGCCTTATTTCACTTTATATTCATATTGAGAGTGCACAAATTTTAAAGTGAAAACATCAGGGCACTAACATGATGATGTCAGCACTGATCTCTGCATTTGAAGAACCACCCAACACTGGGAAAAATCTGAAGAGGACTATGAGTTTCCTCCTGTGACTGGCCTGAACAAATTGAAAAAAGGTAAGTATATTAAAACCAAAAAAAGGCATAAATATTGCATGGGGGTAGCTACCCAAGAGGGCTGAGCCTGGAGTTGGGGATTTTAAAGAAAAACAGTCATGAAAGAAATATGTGGTCTGCAATTGCTAAACTCTCATTCTGAAAAAGTGCATTAACTGGCTGTCTTGCTGGTACAAAGTCTTTAAAGCAAATCTGTGAAGGGCAAAGCAATAGATTCACTCTAATGCAGTCGGCAATGTCACACAACTGGGACACATGCCGTTTTATATACATACAGTACAAGTACCGTGTATTTTCCTTCCTTCCTTCCATGCTGAAAGGACAACAGAGAAGAGAAGGAAAGGTACGACCTGTAACCAGATCAGAAAAATGGACTTCACTTGTTGCATGCTTATGTAACACTGTGCATTGTTACTGTGAATGTAAACTTGTATCTAACCACAAGATGGCAGCGCTCAGCACCTTAAAGTGGTTGTAAACCCTTACAACCAACTTTGACCTACAGGTAAGCCTAGATTAAGGCTTACCTGTAGGTCCAAGAAATATCTCCTCAACCTACACGGTTCAGGAGATATTTGCTGAAAGACAGGCACCGCTGTCTACGGCGCATGTGCTGTAGACAGCGGCGCGCAGGCGCACTGAGCGCGCCGTGGTCAACGGCGATATGCCGCGAGTGGCAGCTCCTGTGCGCATGTAAGGGAGTGACGTCATCGCGGCTTCGCCGAATGACAGCGACAGAGCAGCGAGACCCACCAAGAAGATGGATGCGCCGGAATACAGGGGACAGCGGTGACTTTGCTGGCTCCTGTGTCAGGTAAGTGACACATAATGGACTACTATGCGATGCATAGTAGTCCATTATGCTTTACCTTTGCAGGGAATGAAAGAGGAAGTAAACTCATCAGGGTTTACTTCCTCTTTAATTACTTGCCCACTGGGCACTTAACTAACCAGGCCAGTTTTCAGCTTTTAGTGCTGTCACATTTTGAATGACAATTACTCAGCCATGCAACACTGTACCAATATGACATTTTTGTCCTTTTTGACACACAAATCGAGCTTTCCTTTGGTGGTTGTTAATCACCGCAGGGTTTTACATTTTTTGCACTATAAATGAAAAAAAGCTGAAAATTTTGTAAAAAAATGAATTTTTCTTCATTTCAGTTATAAAATTTAGCAAATTAGCAATTTTTCTTCATAAATTTTGGCCAAATATTATACTGCTACATATCTTTGGTAAAACAAAACAAAAATAAGTGCATATTATTTCATTTCTGTAAGACCCCTTTCACACTGCAGCGCCGCTAAAACAGCTCTGAAGCGCCGGTTGTTCTTGCAGTGCTTTAGCGGCATTTTACAGTAGCTACGTTTTTTTCGGGTGCTAGTCCTGTTTTGCGGTGCTTTCAAATTGCTTTTAATGCGCTTTGGAAGCACTGCTTATTCATTTCAAGGCAGGGGCATTTTGCCACCCCAAAAATGCTGATCGCAGGACTTTTTCTAACGTCCCACAAGCGTACCGCCTGCGTGTAAAAGCACTCATTGCAATGAATGCGAGGCAGTTTTGAGGAGCTTTACAGGCGCTATTTCTAGAGCTAAAATGCCTGAAAACTGTCTCAGTGTGAAAGTGGTCTTATAGAGTCTAGAAGCTATGGTGGCAATCATTGAAAATTGCTCACACCTGATGTACTGACGGCCTCTCTCATTTCTTAAAACCCTAAAAGCCAGGACAGTACACATAAGCCCCCCTCCCCCCCAATGACACCTTTTTAGAAAGTAGACAGTCCAAGGTATTTAGTAAGAGGCATGGTGAGTTTTTTTAAATTGTAATTTTTCTAATTTGACTACCTGTTACACTTTTATGAGGCACTGATGGGCACTGTAGTGGCATGGATGTGGCACGGATGAGCACTAATGTGGCGCAGATGAGAACTGATGTTCCAGACATGAGCCCTGATGTGGCACAGATGTTGGCATGGGTGTGGCATGGATGTGACACTGATGAGAACTGATGTGGCATGGATGAGCACTGATGTGGCATGGATGGGAACTGATGTGGCATGGATGAGCACTGATGTGGCATGGATGGGGCACGGATGAGCAGTAATGTGGCATGGATAAGAACTGATGTGTCATGGATATGGCAAGGATGAGCACTGATGTGGCATGAATGTGGCATGGATGAGCACTGATGTGGCATTGATGAGCCATGAATGGGGATTGATGAGCATGAATGAGGATGGATGAGCCAGGAATGTAGCATGGATGAGCATGAATGTGGATGGATGACCTGGAAATGGAGCATGAATGAGGATGGATAATCTAGGGATGGGGCATGAATGAGGATGGATGAGCCAGGGATGGAGCATTAATGTGGATGGATGAGCCAGGGATGGAGCATTAATGTGGATGGATGAGCCAGAGATGGAGCATGAATGAGGATGGATAATCCAGGGATGGAGCATGAATGAGGATGGATGAGCCAGGGATGGAGCATTAACGTGGATGGATGAGCCAGGGATGGAGCATGAATGAAGATGGATGAGCCAGGGATGGAGCATGAATGAAAATTAATGTGGATGAATGAGCCAGGGATGGAGCATGACTGTGATTGGATGAGCCAGGGATAGAGCATAATTGTGGATGGATGAGCCAGGGATGGAGCATGAATGAAGATGGATGAGCCAGGGGTGGAGCATGAAGGGGAATGAATGGGGATGAATAAGCCAGGGATGGAGCATGGATGAGCATGACTGTGGATGGATGAGCCGGGGATGGAGCATAATTGTGGATGGATGAGCCAGGAATGGAGCATTACTGTAGATGGATGAGCCAGGGATGGAGCATTAATTCTAGATGGATGAACCAGGGATGGAGCATTAATGTGGATGGATGAGCCAGGGATGGAGCATGAATGTGGATGGATGAGCCAGAGATGGAGCATTAATAAGGATGGATAATTCAGGGATGGAGCATGAATGAGGATGGATGAGCCAGGGATGGAGCATTAATGTGGATGTATGAGCCAGGGATGGATCATGAATGAAGATGGATGAGCCAGGGATGGAGCATGAATGAGAATGAATGTGGATGAATGAGCCAGGGATGGAGCATGGATGAGCATGACTGTGGATGGTTGAGCCATGGAGCATACATGAAGATGATGAGCCAGGGATGGAGCATAGATGTGGATGAATAAACCAGGGATGGAGCATGGCTGAGCATGAATGTGGATGGATGAGCCAGCGATGGAGCATGAATGTGGATGGATGAGCCAGAAATAGAGCATGGATATGGATGGATGAGCCAGGGATGAAGCATGGCTGAGCATGAATGTGGATGAATGAGCCAGGGATGAATGGATGGATGAGCCAGGGATGGAGCATAAATGTGGATGGATGAGACGGAGATGGGTGGATGAACCAGTGATGAGCACAGATCAGCGCTGTGGGCACTTCAGATCCAGCCCACAGTGCTGCTGCACCGGCTCCCCTCCTCTCCTCGCACGCTGTACCCATTGGTGTAAGGAGAAGGGAGGAGCCAAACCAGACATGCTCCGGTTTGTTTACAAGTGATCACTCCGTCATTGGACAGAGTGATCACGTGGTAAAGGGCCACTGTCATTAGCCCTTTACCCCCATCCGTGACACGGACATTCCCAGGTGCCCACCCCAGGGGGCGCGGGGAGCACGATTCTGGAAGGACGTTATAATACTACCTCCCAGAATTATGCAACCTCTCTGTGCCTACAACCTTGTCACTTAAAGGGAACTATACTGTTCATTCCACATTTTAAAGGGACAGCACTTTGTACTTCGCGCCAACTTAAGGACCCCAATTAAGCCGGGAGAAGAACCAACCATCAGACAGGGTCAATTCTTTTAGAAGTACTAGTGTGCAGGAGTTCTAACAGAATTTTCCCAAGCTTAAACCTAGACTCTCCTGACTGAGCGTCTGCAAGTGAGCTATCCAGTTTAATTCCTTGATATCAATACAAGTCTCACTTGGGAAGTGATCACCCATTCGGAGGGCTATTGTTTATACCCTCAGTCCTGCAGGACAGATGGCCACACTTTAAAAGGTTTTTGACTACCGTATATGGTATTGTCCTTGCATTGATTCACTTTGCCTACTGTTTAACCTCTTTGAAATTTTTAATTGCCTTACCATTTTTTGTCTTGACTGCTACCAATACAACCTGGTTATTTCTTTCATCACAGTTGGTGTGTATTGTTCTTGGGTAACTGCCGGGACACTCCCGATCAAGGTATTTTGGTCCTGTCAGCAGAAGTGGGGCTCAATTTAGGGCCAAAAAAGCAGAGGACCCAAATCTACCAGTGGCTCCTTCAGGGGTAGCGCTACACTTATTTGAAGTCAGTAACTCAGAGAAGGCTGACATATATTTAGAAGGAAGTTCAAGTATTTTTCATAGCACATTTCCTATGTCATAAAAAAAAATTACATTTCGTCTTCTAACTTGGGTTTTCCAGTCAATAAACTACAAAATAATGAATGGAACCCGCCTGCTCTGAGCAAGTATATTTGTTATGTGCTAGCTGACAAATTATTCTGGTTGCCTGGATGTACTGGTACCAGTTTATAAAAATGACTGCTGCTTCATATTTAGCAAAGTCTGACCCTGTGTACAAATTACGACTGACATGGTTAATAAGCTGGCACGGTGGCAACATATTTGCAGAGATATATAACAATAGCCACAACATCCCGGCTGATAATCAGAGGGAGAGTATCAGAGAGAGCTGTAGTATTTACCTTTGCTCTGCGGAAATGGTAGACCACTAGCATGCTTATGAAGTTGAGCAGCATGCAGAAGGCTTGGAAGGAGATGACAGCGATCCGCAAATACTTGTCCTCCTGAGCATAGCAGGGTGCATCCCCTGTACAGTACGAACAACCTTCCCTGCAGGGCAGACACTTATATTCCTCTTCAGATATTTCTCCTCGAGAAAAATGGTTATCCACTTTCTGCCCTATAGGAATGAAAACAGCTGTTACATAAGTCACATATGCAATGCTAGGCACACATTAAGCCTGTATTTAAAATGTAAATGTGTGTTTTGTGTGTGTGTTTATGTGTATATATATATATATATATATATATATATATATGTATATATATATATATATGTATATATATATATATATATATATATATATATATGTATATATGTATATATGTATATATATATATATATATATATATATATATATATTTATTTATATACACATACAAGAAAACAAGGCACTCCATAGGTCTTTCCAGTAACAAAACATACCATATTGGTTTAATCACCACTGATGTTTTAATGGCAATAAATACAAACACTGAATAATAGACCATGTTGCTTCAAAACACTCTTCCTTCCAAATCCTCCAGCTACTGTCAGGTGCCCACTAAAGAGCACATCCCCACTCCATGAACAGGCTTTTCAATGGCACCAGACGCCGTTTGAATTTAATCCCTCATGTCCGGGTAAATGGAAGAGAGGATGACTACATCACGACATCACCAGATGATTTGTTCATCAAAACCCAGTTATGCTGGAAGCAGGACAATGAAAAAAGTTCTGTTCAGAACAGAAACAAGAGACGGTATTATACTATGGTCCCTTGTTCTTTTTGGGTTCGTATCAATGTTCTTTGATGCCTCTTGGTCCTGACGGGTTTCGCCCAGCTGTCAGTTTCATCTGGTCGGTCCTCCGGAGATTATTGTCCACCTAGGATTTGAATCCAGGATTGGAGAAATTTGGTTCCCCCCCTGAAAGAGGCACTGACCGGGTTGCAGGTTACAAGCTCATAAAACTTGCTAGTTGGTAAGCTTGCATTTTATCTGGTGTCACATCCTGGATATGGTGGTGGACATTATTTTATTCTTTTTTGGGACACTTTTTGACTTCATTACTATTTATTTGTTTCACCTAATTGATTGTTATTTAGGAGGATGAGGAACCTCTTTACCGTTGTCCGGGCTAGATGTCAGGGTGCCGCTGCTCTCTACAGGTTCATATTCTGGGCCTGATTCTGCCAATAATGCCGCATACACATGAACGGACTTTTGGACAGCAAAGGTCAGACGGAATGAATCTGCCGGACAATTTGATCATGTGTGGGCTTCATTGGACCTTTGCTGTCGACTTTAGAATTAGGACAACTTTATGTTTCAAATCTTTCTGACGGACTCGAGTCTGGTGAAAATTCCGTTCATCTGTATGCTAGTCTGATGGACGAAAACCTACGCTAGGGCAGCTATTGGCTACTGGCTATGAAATTCCTTATTCCTTACTTCCTAGTCCGGTCGTACATCATCACATTCGAATCCGTCGGACTTTGGTGTGATTGTGTTTGGCCAAGTCCGTTCATTCGGAAAGTCTGTCGGAACTGAAAAGTCAGTCGGGGAAGACCGTCGGACCTAGTCTACCGGAAAGTCCGGTCGTGTGTATGCGGCATGAGGCCTCCCATTCACTCTCATCTGCCATGCTCAGAATCTTGTATGTCTCCTCACTAGTGTACCTTTTTTGGACATTGTGGACACTAACTTTTGCAGGTACCTAGTGGCAACTATGGGAAAAGGAGCTCCTAGCTAGCAATCAAGGGCTGCTTGCACGCTATAAATTAAATTAACTGCTAGTGCTAGCAGAGAAGAGGCTTGATTTTGCTAACACTGAATTTTGCGGACAATGTATCAGAGGTGGCAGTGATCAGAAATATTATACTGACCCTGCACTTGTTGGAGATGGGAGCTAAACACAACTGCTGGCAGTGATCAGGGCTGATCCTGCTAGCACTGCGTTTTGGGGACACTTTACTATTGTAAACACTAGTATATCTCTGTGCTGTGGTTTGCTACAGTCAGCAGGGTCACAGCCAAAATTAATGGCTGTAAGTCTGCTAACAAACTTGTGCTGTGTCAAAGCACAGCATGAGCAGCAGGGGGCGCACACATGTGCCTATAAACTCCGAAAGTTCCCCCCACGATTTACAGGGGATGTTGTGGGGGAACAACAGAGCCACTGACCAGCAGTATAAGTTAAACTGCTGGTTTTCATGTGGTTAAATCCTAAGTGGAGCCAAAATAAAAAAACTGAAAAATCAGCACGAGACATAACTTACAGTCAGCAGGATGTGTCCCTTGTGCTGATGTCTCTTATATATGCTGAAATCCTCCCCTGTCCATGTCCCCCACCCCTGTATTCTTCCTGTGCAACCAGGGGTTGAATAAAACTAAGGGGCTGTCAAAGGCTCTTTTCACCCAGCTGGTCTATTCATAGTAGCCATACTATATCTTCCAAGAATGAAACATGATCTATGACTGCAGTAGGGATGAGCCGAACACCCCCCGGTTCGGTTCGCACCAGAACTTTCGAACGGACCCCGCGTTCGAAACGAACGTTAGAACCCCATTGAAGTCTATGGGACTCGAACGTTCAAAATGGAAAGTGCTAATTTTAACGGCTAATATGCAAGATACTATCCTAAAAAGGGTTTGGGGACCTGACTCCTGCCTCAGGGAACATGGGTCATTGCAAAAAAAGGTTTTAAAAACGGCCGTTTTGGCGGGAGCACTGATTTTAATGACGATTAAAGTGAAAAAAAAAGTGAAATATTCCTTTAAATATGGTGCCTGGGGGGTGTCTGTAGTATGCCTGTGAAGTGCCACGTGTTTCCCGTGTTTAGAACAGTCCCTGCACAAAATGACATTAAACGGAAATAACACCATTCAAAACTGCTTGCGGTTTTAATGTTATATCTGGTTCCTGCAATATGGTTGAAAATCATTCAGAAAAATGGCATGGGTAGCCCTCCTTGCCCATTACCAGCCTATTTGGGTCTTGTACGCATATTAACCACTTCAGCCTCGGACCAATAAATACCTTAAGGACCAGAGGTCTTTTTGCAATTTCGCACTGAGCTGCTTTAACTGGTAATTGCGCGGTCATGCAATATTGCACCCAAACGAAATTTGCGTCCTTTTCTTCCCACAAATAGAGCTTTCTTTTGATGGTATTTGATTGCCTCTGCGATTTTTTTTTTTTGCGATATAAATGAAAAAAGAGCGAAAATTTTGAAAAAAAAAGATATTTTCTTCTTTTTGTTATAAGAAAAATCGAATAAACTAAATTTTAGTCATACATTGAGGGCAAAATTTATTCAGCCACATGTCTTTAGTAAAAAAAATGTCAATAAGCGTATATTTTTTGGTTTGCGCAAAAGTTATAGCGTCTACAAACTAGAGTACATTTTCTGGAATTTACACAGCTTTTAATTTATGACTGCCGATCTCATTTCTTGAGGTGCTAAAATGGCAGGGCAGTACAAATCCCCCCCAAATGACCCCATTTTGGAAAGTAGACACCCCAAGGAAATTGCTGATGGGTATGTTGAGCCCATTGAATATTTATTTTTTTTGTCCTAAGGGATTGAATAATGACAAAAAAAAAAATAAAAAATTTTTTTTACAAAAAGTTGTCACTAAATGATATATTGCTCACACATGCCATGGTTATATGTGAAATGACACCCCAAAATACATTCTGCTGCTTCTCCCGAGTACGGGGATACCACATGTGTGGGACTTTTTGGGAGTCTAGTCGCGCACGACACCCCGAAAACCAATCACCACCTTCAGGATTTCTAAGGGTGCAAATTTTTGATTTAACTCCTCACTACCTATCACAGTTTCGAAGGCCATAAAATGCCAAAATAGCACAAAACCCCCCCAAATGACCCCATTTTGGAAAGTAGACACCCCAAGCTATTTACTGAGAGGCATGTTGAGTCCATGGAATATTTTATATTTTGCCAAAAGTTGCGGGAATATTACAAACTTTTTTTTTTTTTGCACAAAGTTGTCACTAAATGATATATTGCTCACACATGCTATGGGCAGAAGTCAAATTACACCCCAAAATAAATTCTGCTGCTTCTCCCGAGTACGGGGATACCACATGTGGGGGACTTTTTGGGAGCCTAGTTAACTAGCTACCTAGCGACACTAGCGACACTGATGCAGCGTTCAGAAAAATTATCGCTTAGTGACACTGGCAAAAGGGGGTGAAAGGGTTAACTAGCGGAAATCAGGGGGTTAAAACCATTATTGGGTAGTATATCGGGGTACCTAGCGCTATAAAAACCTGGCGGTGAACCTAAAAAAATAACTAGCTACCTAGCGACTGTAGCGACACTAATGCAGCGATCAGAAAAACGATCGCTTAGTGACACTGGCAAAAGGGGGTGAAAGGGTTAACTAGCGGCAATCAGGGGGTTAAAAACATTATTGGGTAGTATATCGGGGTACCTAGCGATATAAAAAACCTGGCGGTGAACCTAAAAAAATAACTAGCTACCTAGCGACACATGCAGCGATCAGAAAAATGATCGCTTAGTGACACTGGCAAAAGGGGGTGAAAGGGTTAACTAGCGGCAATCAGGGGGTTAAAAACATTATTGGGTAGTATATCGGGGTACCTAGCGCTATAAAAACCTGGCGGTGAACCTAAAAAAATAACTAGCTACCTAGCGACTGTAGCGACACTAATGCAGCGATCAGAAAAACGATCGCTTAGTGACACTGGCAAAAGGGGGTGAAAGGGTTAACTAGCGGCAATCAGGGGGTTAAAAACATTATTGGGTAGTATATCGGGGTACCTAGCGATATAAAAACCTGGCGGTGAACCTAAAAAAATAACTAGCTACCTAGCGACACATGCAGCGATCAGAAAAATGATCGCTTAGTGACACTGGCAAAAGGGGGTGAAAGGGTTAACTCTAGGGGCAATCAGGGGGTTAAATCTTTATTGGGGGGTGATAGGGGGCTACCCTGGACCTAACACTAACTGTCCTGACAGTTTTTACTGTCACAACTGACACTGAATGCATTGATCAGTAAAGAAATGATCAATGCAATCAGTGACACTGTGACTGGGGGGGGAGGGGGGGCGGGGGGGGATCGGGGGGCGATCGGGGGGGGGGATCGGGGGGGGGTTTGTGTGCCTGTGTGTACCTACATGTCAGTGTAGTGTTCGTGCAGACTCACTTTTACTCTTCTCCTCGTAGTCCGGTCAAAAAGACCGCCCCGAGGAAAATGACATCACTTCCTCCTTCCTGTGTAAACAATACACAGGGGAGGAAGCTTCTCATTGGCCAGGAGCGATCCAGAGGGGGTGGCCGAAAACGAACGGCCATCCCCTCTTCACGGAGCGCTCCTGGACCGAATCGGACCGCCGTATCCAGCGGGAGGGGGTCCGATGGGACCCCCCACCCGCTGGAAGGCAATCACGTAGATGTACGTGATTCTGCCTGCCTGTGCCATTGTGCTGACGTACAATGGCAATACGGCGGTCCTGAAGTGGTTAAGGGGAACCCCGTACCCATATTAAAAAAAGGAAATGCGTGTGGCCCCCAGGCCCTATATACTCAGAACAGCAGTATACAGGCGGTGCAAACAAGACAGGGACTGTGTAGGTTTGTTGTGTTAAGTTGAATCTGTTTGTAATTTTCAACCGGTACATTTTTAAAGTGTAGCTCCAGTCAAAAAAACTATTTTTAAGCTTTTTGGAAAACATAGGGAAGGGTTATCACCCCTGTATAATTTGTTTTGTCGTCCATCTTTTTTCATCTCACTTGCTGCTGTCTCCTTGCGTTTGCAAGTAGGAGATGTTTGTAAGTTGGATGTTTGAAAGTAGGGGCCTGCCCTATATTATAGCGGTATGTACTGGGTACAGAGCACGCAGACAGCACGCACTATCTCCTAACACTACTGACTGCAAGCTCTATTATTAACCACTTGACCACTGGGCACTTAAACACCCTTAATAACCAGACCAATTTTCAGCTTTCGGTGCCCTCACATTTTGAATGACAATTACTCAGTCATGCAACACTGGACCTATAGGAAATGTTTGTCCTTTTTTTCACACAAATAGAGCTTTCTTTTGGTGGTATTTAATCACCTCTCAGTTTTTTATTTTTTGTGCTATAAAAGAAAAAAGACCGAAAATTCTGCGAAAAAATTAATTTTTCTTCGTTTCTGTTATAAAATTTAGCAGATTAGTAATTTTTTCTTCATAAATTTTGGCCAAAATTCATACTACTACATATCTTTGGTAAAAATAAGTACAAATTGGTGGATATTATTTGGTCTTTGTGAAAGTTATAGAGTCCACAAGCTATGGTGCCAATATCTGAAAATTGATCACACCTGAAGTACTGACGGCCTATTTCCTTTTTTTTTTTTCCACAAAATTGTCATATTATCAGGTTATTTCACACACACAGCATATGCATACCACAAATTACACCCCAAAACACATTCTGCTATTACTCCCGAGTACGGCGATACCACATATGTGAGACTTTTACACAGCGTGGCCACATACAGAGGCCCAACATGCAGGGAGCGCCATCAGGCGTTCTGAAGCACCCAGGACAATTCTGACATTTCTCTCCTACATGTAAAAATCATCATTTATTTGCTAGAAAATTACAGAGAACCCCAAAACATTATATATATATATATATATATATATATATATATATATATATATATATTTTAGCAAAGACCCTGGAGAATACAATGGTGGTCGTTGCAAATTTTTCTCTCACACGGTATTTGCACAGCAATTTTTCAAACGCGTTTTTTTGGGGGAAAAAACAGTTTTGTGCTTAAAAAACAAACAAAAAAAACAGTAAAGTTAGCCCAATGTTTGCATAAAGTGAAAGATGAAGTTATGCTGAGTAAATAGATATCAAACATGTCACTCTTCAAAATTGCACATGCCCGTGGAATGGCGCCAAACGTCGCTACTTAAAAAATCCCCATAGGCGACACTTTAAAATTTTTTTTACTGGTTACATGTTTTGAGTTGCAGAGGAGGTCTAGGACTAGAATTATTGCTCTCGCTCTAACGTTCTCGGCGATACCTCACATGTGTGGTTTGAACACCGTTTTCATATGTGGGCGGGGCTTATGCATGCGTTCGCTTCTGCATGCGAGCACATGGGGACATGGGCGCTTTAAAAAAAAATTTTTTTTTTATTTTCATTTTACTTTATTTATTTTAGTTTGACATTTTTTTCCCCAAAAATATATTTTTGATCACTTTTATTCCTATTACAAGGAATGTAAACATCCCTTGTAATAGGAATATGGGGTGACAGGTCCTCTTTACAGTGAAATCTGGGGGTCAATATGACCCCACATCTCACCTCTAGGCTGGGAAGCCTGAAATAAAAAATAAAAAAAAGATTCTGGCTTTGATCGTACTGGCGAGTTGGTAGAAGCACCGGAGGGCGGTGAGGGGTGGGGGGCGTCTATGGCTGGGTATTTCAGGGTATCACCGAGTATGGCTGGGTATCTCCGAGTATGGCTGGGTATGGCAATTTATGGCAGGGTATTGCAGAGTATTGGCGGGGTATTGGCGGGGTACTACAGAGTAATAGCAGGGTACTGCAGAGTATTGGGGGGTACTCCAGAGAAATGGCAGGGTACTGCAGAGTAATGGGGGTTACTGCAGAGTAATGGGGGGTACTGCAGAGTAATGGCAGGGTACTGCAGAGTAATGGCAGGGTACTGCACTGCAGAGTAATGGCGGGGTACTGCAGAGTAATGGCGGGTACTGCAGAGTATTGGGGGGTACTGCAGAGTATTGGGGGGTACTGCAGAGTAATGGCAGGGTACTGCAGAGTAATGGCAGGGTACTGCAGAGTAATGGGGGGTACTGCAGAGTAATGGCAGGGTACTGCGCTGCAGAGTAATGGCGGGATACTGCAGAGTAATGGCGGGGTACTGCAGAGTAATGGCGGGGTACTGCAGAGTAATGGTGGGGTACTGCAGAGTAATGGCAGGGTAATGCAGAGTATGCACTGGTATTGCAGAGTATTGGCAGGGAATTGAGGGGTTAAATTCGGTGAGCAGCGATGTGGGCACTGCAGATGCAGCCCACATCGCTGCTGACACCGATCTCTTTCCCCTCCGCTGTACCGATCGGTACAGAGAGGGGAGGGAGGAACCGGCGTCACAACATGACGCCGGTTTGCTTACAAGTGATCACTCCGTCATTTGACGGAGCGATCACGTGGTAAACGGCCGCGACGAGCGGCCGTTTACCGTGATCCGTGATGCGCCGGGTCCTGTGTAATGCAGAATTCTGGGAGGCCGTTAATTAACGGCCTCTCAGAGTTAAACAACCGCCCTGAAGCCGTTAATCGGTAATGGGCAGTTGTTAAGTGGTTAAAGCTAGATCACTAGCTATATAGGTGAGGTGAATATAGTGGTGTATACTGCGGTCAGGGCACAGACAACAACCACTACACAGCAGCAAGATAGGAAATCAGCCAAAAACGATCGGTGTGTACTGTGTTGAAGGTACACAGAACACCCACTGCTTCAGATGCTAACACACTACACGAGGCCGCCTCAAAGGCGGCCTTATATAGTGTGGGGCGTGCACTACACAGCCTGAGCTATGATTGGCCACAGGCAGGATGCCTGTGGCCAATCATGGCTCTCCTCGCTGCTGGCGCTACGATTGGCCAAGCATGCGGGGTCACAGTGCATGCTTGGCCAATCATGAGCCAGCAATGCACTGCGCCACCGCAGTGCATTGTGGTCCGCGCGCGCCACTCGAATTTTGACGCGAACGGCCCAAACGTTCGGAATTCGCCGAACGGCCGAACAGCCAATGTTCGAGTCGAACGTACGTTCGAGTCGAACGTACGTTCGACTCGAACACGAAGCTCATCCCTAGACTGCAGGAGCTGGCCAGAAAGGGCAGGCATAGTCAGGCACACTTGACAGCCCATAGTTCTGTTTACCCCCGCTACACTGGAAGATTATGTCAGCAGGAGTGTAATGCCCCGTACACACGAGAGGGATTAAGTCTGACAGACCTCCAAAGGAGTTCCGCCGGAGTTCCGACGGAGTTCCGACGGAGTTCTGGCGGACTTTTCGACCGAACGGACTTGACCACACACCATCACACCAAACTCCGACGGAGTCGAACGTGATGACGTACGACTGGATTCGACGTAGGAAGTTCCTAGACAGTAGCCAATAGCTGCCCTAGCGTCGGTTTTAGTCCGTCGGAGTAGCACACACACGAGCGGATTTTTCAAAGGGGACCGGGTCCGGCGGAGTTCCGTCGGGAAAATTTAAAGCATGCTTCATTTCTAAAGTCCGTCAGACTTTAGCTTCGCTAAAGTCCGTTGCAGCCCACACACGATCGGATAGTCCGCCGGACTCAGTCCGTCGGAGTTTGGATGTCGAAAAGTCCGCTCGTGTGTACGGGGCATAAGGCTGCATGAACAGAGGAAGATTTCACCTAAGAAGAAGAGGAATTAGCACAAGGTACACATCCTACTGACTGTAAGTTATGTTCCTTGTGCTGATTTTTCAGTTTATTTTATTTTATTTTCTCTAAGGTTTTAACCGCTTGCTGACCAGCCGCCGCAGATATACTGCAGCAGGTTGGCTCAGCTGAGCGAATTACTGTCATTGTACCTCGGGCGCATACATGCCAATCTGTGGGCACGCATGCCCATTCACTAGTGGGGGAGCCAATCAGCGGGTCTGGCAGACTTGGATGTGCGCCGGCCACCAGCGATCGCTCCACAGAGAGGTAAAACGGGGATCTGCCAGCGTAAACAAAGCAGATCCCCGTTCTGTCAGGGGAGTAGAGTGAGATCGTCTGTTCCTAGAGATTAGGAGCAGTGATCTCTCTCTACTCCCTCACAGTCCACTCCCCCACAGTTAGAAAGCACCTCCCTAGGGAACATTTAACCCTTTGATCGCTCCCTAGTGTTAACCCCTTCGCTGGCAGTGTCTCTTATACAGTAATCAATGCATTTTTATAGCACTGATCGCTGTATAAATGTCACTGGTCCCAAAAAGTGGCAAAAGTGGCCGATCTGTCCACCGCAATGTCGCAGTCCCACTGCAAATCACAGATCACCGCCATTACTAGTAAAAAAAATGATAAAAATGCCATAAATCTACCCCCTATTTTGTAGATGCTATAACTTTTGTTATCAATATAAGTTAAATGGGATTTTTTTTTGACCAAAAATATGCAGAATACATATTGGCCTAAACTGTGGAAGTTTTTTTTTTTGGGGGGGGGGGGCTATCTATTATGGCAAAAAGTAAAAAATATAGTTTTTTTTTTTTTTAATTGTCGCTCTTTTTTTGTTTATAGCGCAAAAAAAACAAAAAAACGCAGAAGTGACCAAATGCCACCAAAATAAAGTTTAATTTGTGGGAGAAAAAAAAGGACGTAAATTTTGTACGGTACGGTGTCGTACGACTGCGCAATTGTCAGATAAAACAGCGGAGGGCCGTATCGCAAAAAATGCCCTGGTCTTTTCGGGAGCAAATCCTTCCGGGGCTGAAGTGATTAAAGGTAAATGGTGGAGAAAGACTGGTGAAAAATGACTAGACGCACTCCTTGGCTAGCTTGCGTGTATGACACTTTAATTTGTCATTTTTACCACTTCTACCTTTCAAAGAATGACATAAATTCCGCTGTAAACCCTGATTTCACTTTAACCCAATCCTCTATAATCTTTATAATGTACAACCTTTATTTATGGAAATTACTAGCCACGAGTCCCTTAATAACTACTCCGGGTGTAGTGAAGCAAATAACGCTATTATGTGCAAAAAGTGATAAGTTTTGAATGCCATTAACAACGTTAACCTTTACTAAATTCCACATAACAATGAAAAGAACAAGCGCCAATCGAGAACCTAATCGTGTAATTACAGGGTACAGCTATATTGTCATTCTAATTTATTTCATGCAGGTTGCATGCAAGTAATTTGTTTTATTGGTGCTGGAGAATTACCGCCGAGCTGCGGCTTGAACGACTTCTCCGGCGCTTTCAGAGTTATTACTTCATTTGTTTTTCAATAAACTTAAATATACCTGTGATTACCGCTCTGCGGTTTCACAATATACCACGTATTTCTTATTTTGGGTCCGGAACTAGTGTATGATAGGATCCACGCAGAAGTCATGGTTAATCCTCGTAATGTTTGTAATATGTATGACATGTCACCTTCTATTTGTTGCCTTTTGCAGAGCAAATTCTCTAACATCCATTCCTAAGAAAATAGCTATAAGGTGGTCTTAAAAAAGCAAATATTTATAACAGAGATATGCAATTAGCGGACCTCCAGCTGTTGCAAAACTACAAGTCCCATCATGCCTCTTACTCATGCTTGTGGCTGTCAGAGTCTTGCTATGCCTCATAGGACTTGTAGTTCTGCAACAGCTGGAGGTCTGCTAATTGCATATCCCTGATTTATAATTAGGGATGAGCTTCGTGTTCGAGTCGAACGTACGTTCGACTCGAACATTGGTCGTTCGGGCGTTCGCCGAATTCCGAACGTTTGGGCCGTTCGCGGCAAAATTCGTGTGGCCCACAATGCACTGCGATGGCGCAGTGCATTGCTGGCTCATGATTGGCCAAGCATGCACTATGACCCCGCATGCTTGGCCAATCGCAGCGCCAGCAGCGAGGAGAGCCATGATTGGCCACGGGCGTCCTGCCTGTGACCAATCATAGCTCAGGCTGTGTAGTGCACGCCCCACACTATATAAGGCCGCCTTTGAGGCGGCCTCGTGTAGTGTGTTGGCATCTGAAGCAGTGGGTGTTCTGTGTACCTTCAACACAGTTACACACCAATCGTTTTTGGCTGATTTCCTATCTTGCTCTTGTGTAGTGGTTACTGTCTGTGCCCTGACCGCAGTATACACCACTATATTCACCTCACCTATATAGCTAGTGATCTAGCTTTAATAATAGAGCTTGCAGTCAGTAGTGTTAGGAGATAGTGCGTGCTGTCTGCGTGCTCTGTACCCAGTACATACCACTATAATCCACCTACATAGCTGTTCTCTATTTGAGCCCAATTGCCATCTGCAGGAGTTATTGGAATTTGTGTGTGCTTCTAGCACAGCACAGTATACATCTGTATATACCCCTTTAACTCTGCTGTTTTCTGGTTATTGTCTGCGTGCCCTGACCGCAGTATACACCGTGATATTCACCTCACCTATATAGCTAGTGGTCCATCTTTAATAATAGAGCTTGCAGTCAGTAGTGTCAGGAGATAGTGCGTGCTGTCTGCGTGCTCTGTACCCAGTACATACCGCTATAATCCACCTACATAGCTGTTCTCTATTTGGGCCCAATTGTCATCTGCAGGAGTTATTGGAAGTTGTGTGTGCTTCCAGCACAGCACAGTATACATCTGTATATACCCCTTTATCTCTGCTGTTCTATAAAAAAGGCATCTGCAGGAGTTAGTGGGTGTTGTGTGCCTCAAGCACAATATAAACTACCCAGCTACTGTTTTACCCAACTCCCTTCAGGCCATTACCATGTCTGGAAGGCCAGCAAGGAGAGGCAGACAGGCGCGAGCCGATAAAAGAGGGCAAGCAGGCTCTGTGTCTAGAGACAACAGTGCTGGTCGTGGACGCGGTGCATTGTCATCAGCACGTGGCCATGGGACATGCTTGTCCTTCTTTTCTGCAGCTGGACATGTTGAACCGCAACATGCCAACGACTTGGTAGAGTGGATGACCAAGCCCTCTTCATCCTCCTCATCCTCTCTCACCCAGTCTCAGGGTAGTAGCAAAGCAGCTGCCAACACATCGTCTTCCCTCGTCTCAATGTCATCATCAGTGACTCCTTCCCTAGACCCACCACGTCCTCCTGAGGAGTCTCCTGAACTCTTTGAGCACAGTGTTGGGTACATGCTCCAGGAGGATGCCCAGTGTTTGGTGGGCTCTGATGATGACACTCAGCTAGAGGAAAGCAGTAGCGTGAGCGCAGAGAGAGGGGATGCTCAAGAAGGACAGTAATCTGGCAGTCATGTTCCACAAGCTGCAGCATACTGCCAGGTTTGCTACAGCGATGAAGAGGGAGGGGATGATGAGGGCACTGACTCCACGTGGGTGCCTGGAAGGAGGGAGGAGGAGGAGGAGGAGGAGGAGGAGGAGGCACATGTCCAACGAGGCAGGATGCCCTCCGGGGGTCAGCTTAGGGGCAGCACACCAACTGAATCACACCGCAGAGCTCCGCCTGCGCAGAGCGCTTCCTCTGCCCGTTATTCTAAAAGTTCTTTGGTGTGGGCCTTTTTTGAGACGAGTGCATCAGATCGCACCGCTGCTATTTGCAACATATGTCTCAAGCGTATCTCACGTGGCCAAAACATCAGCCGCTTGGGCACCACATGCTTGACCAGACATATGTTGACCTGCCATGCAGCTCGTTGGCAAGCGTACCTCAAAGACCCACACCAAAGAACAAAGCGGACCTCTCCTTGCTCCTCATCAGCTGGCATCTCCAACCCCACTAGACCTCCAGTCCTCTCTGAAACCTGCTCTGAGAGGAATGAAGGTGTAGAATTAGGTATGTCACAGCCAAGTGCTTCCGGGAACTCTTCTAGTGGTACATCCACATCCGATTATAGCAGGCAAATGTCCCTGCCCCAGCTGCTGGACCAGCGAAAGAAGTTCACTCCCAGCCATCCACATGCCCAGCGGTTGAATGCTAGCTTGGCTAAATTGCTAGCACTTCAACTGCTGCCTTTTCAGTTGGTAGACTCGGCCCCCTTCCGTGAGTTTGTACAATGTGCGGTTCCTCAGTGGCTGGTCCCCAAACGCCACTTTTTCTCACGGAAGGCGATTCCGGCTCTCTACCGGCATGTGGAAGGCAATGTCCTTGCCTCGCTGGACAGGGCGGTCAGCGGTAAGGTGCATATTACCGCTGACTCATGGTCCAGCAGGCATGGACAGGGACGTTACCTGTCTTTCACGGCCCATTGGGTCACTCTTCTGGCTGCTGGGAAGGATGCAGGACAAGGTGCAGTAGTGTTGGAGGTTGTTCCGCCACCATGCCTCCAAAATGCTACTATTGGTTGTGACACACCTCTCTCCTCCACCCCCTCCTCTTCTTCTTCCTCCATGGCCTCTTCCAGTGCTCTGTCCTCAGAACCAGCGGTGCTCCGTAGGCGTTCCAGGGGCTACACAAGTACGCATGCAAAACGATGCCATGCCGTGCTTGCGCTGGTTTGTTTGGGGGACAGGAGCCACACTGGGGCGGATGTTTTGTCAGCTCTGCAGGGGCAGGCCGAGAGGTGGTTGACGCCACGCCAGCTTAAGCCAGGAATGGTGGTTTGCGACAATGGCACCAACCTCCTCTCCGCCCTCCGACAGGGACAACTGACCCATGTGCCCTGTGTAGCTCACGTCCTTAACCTGGTGGTGCAGCGGTTCTTGGGCAGGTACCCCGGCTTACATGATGTCCTGAAGCAGGCCAGGAAAGTCTGTGTGCATTTCCGCCGATCATTTAATGCCTGTGCTCGGCTGGCTGAGCTCCAAAAGGAGTTGAACCTGCCCAAGAACCGCCTTATATGTGACATGCCCACCAGATGGAACTCAACATTGGCCATGCTGCAGCGGCTGCACACGCAGCAGAGGGCCATCAATGAGTACCCGTTTGAGGAGGCCACAAGGATGGTGAGCAGTGACAGTGCATGCATCAGTGACACTGTACCTCTTGTCCACCTCTTGGAGCATACGCTGCGTGGAATAATGGACAGGGCACTTGAGGCAGAACAGAGGCAGGAAGAGGAGGACTTCCTTGCCTCTCAAGGCCCCCTTTATCCAGACAGTGTTCCTGCTGTGCCACCCATCACACAGGAAGAGGGTGAGGAGGAGGAAGAGGGTGAGGAGGAGGAAGAGGAGGAGGAGGATGATTGTGTCAGCATGGAGGTGGAGGCTGGCACTCAGCATCAGCATCAGCAGCAGCAGTCTTATAGGGATGATTTACAGTCCCAAGAAACACGTGGACTTGTACGTGGCTGGGAGGAGGTAGCTGCGGATCATGTTGTCCTTAGTGACCCAGAGGACTCCGGACCGAATGCCTCAGCTAACCTACGCTGCATGGCCTCCCTGATCCTGCAAAGCCTGCGGAAGAATCCTCGTATTCTTCGGATCAAGGAGAGGGACCATTACTGGCTGGCCACTCTCCTTGATCCACGGTACAAGGGTAAGGTTGCCGACCTTATCTTGCCATCGCAGAGGGAGCAGAGGATGAGACATCTCTGGGAGGCCTTGCAGAAAGCTCTGTGCAACGCGTTCCCAGAGACTGGGAGGTCACAAACTCCTGGTCCTGGACAACGTGTTGCTGAGGCATCAGTCAGAAGGAGCGGTGGAGAAGGTGGCCGTCTGACTGATGCTTTCAGACAATTTTTTAGTCCGCAGCCCCAAGGTATGATTGGTTCCAGCACCCATCGCCAGCGTCTAATTTACATGGTGCAGGAATACCTAGGGGCAAGGTCAGACTTGGACACCTTTCCCACTGAAAATCCTCTGGCTTACTGGGTCTTGAGGATGGATCACTGGCCAGAGCTTGCACAGTATGCAATTGAGCTACTGGCCTGTCCTGCATCCAGCGTTCTTTCGGAACGCACCTTCAGTGCTGCTGGTGGCTTTGTTACCGATCACAGGGTGCGCCTGTCCACCGAATCAGTTGATCGACTGACCTTCATCAAGATGAATCAGTCTTGGATCACCCACAGCTACCAAGCACCTGAAGCTGATGTAACCGAATAATTTTTTTTGAAATACCACATCCCTTCAAGACTGCCTATGCTGATGCTGAGTGACTGTCCTGTTATGTTGATTGTCTATCCTCTTCCTCCTCCGCTGATATGTTGGAAGAACATTTTTGGTTCTGGGTGATGCCAGCAGCCCAATTTTTCAGCCCCTGTTTAACAGGGGCGTTTAATTACAATTTTTGATGCAATGCTTTGCAGCAGGGCTAATTCCTGCAATAAAACTAGAGTATATGGCAGAGGTTGGAGTGTGGTGGCACCAGCACCAGTGCCTAAGGCCCAATTTTTCTGCCCCTGTTTAACAGGGGCGTTTAATTACAATTTTTGATGCAATGCTTTGCAGCAGGGCTAATTCCTGCAATAAAACTAGAGTATATGGCAGAGGTTGCAGTGTGATGGCACCAGCACCAGTGCCTAAGGCCCAATTTTTCTGCCCCTGTTTAACAGGGGCGTTTAAGTACAATTTTTGATGCAATGCTTTGCAGCAGGGCTAATTCCTGCAATAAAACTAGAGTATATGGCAGAGGTTGCAGTGTGATGGCACCAGTGCCTAAGGCCCAATTTTTCTGCCCCTGTTTAACAGGGACATGTAATTACAATTCTTGATATAATATTTCACAGGAGGGCCCCTTGCTGTGCCCACCGAGAGTAACGGTGAGGACTTATAGTGTTGTGGCACCAGCACCACAACCACCAAAGGTCAATTTTTCTACCACTGTTCAACAATGGCATGTAATTACAATTCTTGATATAATCGTTCACAGCAGGGCGCTCCAGCGCCCACCAAGAGTCACTTTCAGGGCTTACAATGTTGTGGCAAAACCAACACCTTGTTCCGCCATTTCTGCAGAGCATATAGGGCAGGCCCCTACTTACTAACATCCAACTTACAAACATCAGACAGCAGCAAGTGAGATGAAAAAAGATGGACGACAAAACAAATTATACAGGGGTGATAACCCTTCCCTATGTTTTCCAAAAAGCTTAAAAATAGTATTTTTTGACTGGAGCTACACTTTAAAAATGTACCAGTTGAAAATTACAAACAGATTCAACTTAACACAACAAACCTACACAGTCCCTGTCTTGTTTGCACCACCTGTATACTGCTGTTCTGAGTATATAGGGCCTGGAGGCCACACGCATTTCCTTTTTTTAATATGGGTACGGGGTTCCCCTTAATATGCGTACAAGACCCAAATAGGCTGGTAATGGGCAGGGAGGGCTACCCATGCCATTTTTCTCAATGATTTTCAACCATATTGCAGGAACCAGATATAACATTAAAACCGCAAGCAGTTTTAAATGGTGTTATTTCCGTTTAATGTCATTTTGTGCAGGGACTGTTCTAAACATGGGAAACACGTGGCACTTCACAGGCATACTACAGACACCCCCCAGGCACCATATTTAAAGGAATATTTCACTTTTTTTTTTCACTTTAATCGTCATTAAAATCAGTGCTCCCGCCAAAACGGCCGTTTTTAAAACCTTTTTTTGCATTGGGATAGTATCTTGCATATTAGCCGTTAAAATTAGCACTTTCCATTTCGAACGTTCGAGTCCCATAGACTTCAATGGGGTTCTAACGTTCGTTCGAAAGTTCTGGTGCGAACCGAACCGGGGGGTGTTCGGCTCATCCCTATTTATAATATTGCAGCTTACCAATTCTTATGCCGCGTACACACGACCGGACTTTCCGGCAGAAAAGGTCCAACGGAATCATTTCATCGGATATTCCGATCGTGTGTAGGTTTCATCTTTTTTTCAAAAATTCTGACAGACCCAGAAATAGAACATGTTTTAAATCTTTCCAACGGAATCAATTTCTATTGGGAAAAACGTTCGGCTGTATGCTGTTCCGATAGACCGAATACGACACAAGGGTATCTATTGGCTACTGGCTATTGAATTTACTTTTCTAGTCCCGTCATACGTCACCTCATTCTAAACGAAGGGACTTGATCGTGTGTAGGCAAGTCCAATTGAGCGGAACTCCGTCGGAAAGACCGTCAGAGTTTATTCTGATGGAAGTGTGCACGACATTAGATGTGATGGCTGCATTCATTTTCTTTTTTAGGCTTTCTCTTCTTCTATTTTCATCTGGTGATCCAGGCTATAATGCCGTGTACACAGGATCGGAATTTTGGTCGGAAAAAGCTTGGATGGTTTTCCCCACGGAATTCCGATGGGATTTCGCTCAGGCTGTCCTGCATACACACGGTCACACCAAATTCCGACCGTCAAGAACGCGTACGACGGGAATAGAAAAAGGAAGTTCAATACCCAGTAGCCAATAGCTTCCATCTCGTAGTTGAATCTGAGCATGCCTGAGTTTTTGCGCGTCGGAATTGCATACACACGAACGCATTTTCGGATAGGAACTTTTTTTGACCGAAACATTGAGAACCTGCTCTCAATCTTTTGCTGGCTGAAATTCGGCCAGAAAAAGTCTGATGGAGCATACACACGATCGCATTTTCTGACCAAAAGCTCTCATCGGTCCTTTGCTGGCCAAATTTCCGATCGTTTGTACAGAGCAATAGTCTGTTTAAATTTAAAAGAACTGGCTCTCTTGCATATCAGTAAAAGGGATAAGACAAACCGTTTAACACTGACAGGTGTGCTTACAATGATCTACTTTTATTTATTCATGTAAAATCTTTATCCCAAAAGAATGAAAGCTGCTGCTGTAACTGCATTATGAGCTAGAGCTTGGCTTCAATTTGTTAGTGAATCTAAATCTGTTAATATGTCACACACGAACGGACTTTCTGGCAGACTAGGAATGATGGAATGGTGGGCTAATCCGAGTTTTTTCATCTAAAAAAATCAGACAGAACTAGAAATAGAACATGTTTGAAATCTGTCTGATAGACTCAATTCCTATCGGGAAAACCGCTCGTCTGTATGTTGGCCCGAAGGACCCAATACGACGCAAGGGATGCTATTGGCTACTGCCTATTGAACTTCCTTTTTTAGTCCCGTCTTATGTCATCACGTTCAAAACTAACGGACTTTCGAAGGGACTTAGTCCGTTCGTGTGTGGCCAAGTCCGTTCGTTCGGAAAGTCTGTCGGAATGCTGCCGAAAGTCCTCCGGGAAGACCGTCGGACCTAGTCTGCCGGAAAGTCCAAACGTGTGTATGCGGCATAACACCCCCCCCCCCCCCGACTGACAATACCACTGTCTGCTGTGCCCCCTGTTCTCCTTCATCCAGAGTGGGGGCACTCTAATACAGGAGGTGTGTTACTGGCCAGATCACCAGGTGAAAACAGGCAAAAGCCTAAAAAAAAGAAAACAAATGCAGCCAGCACATCTAATGATTGGTAAGCTGCAAAATATTACATTTTAGGGTTAGGGTTTGAAACCATGCTATGGTGTAAGTTCACCTATGAGGAAGATGTTCAGAAAGTCGCCCTATGTAATTTTATATCCAATAATAGTCTATGCATGAAGGTACAAAAAACCATCTGTGCAGCAGCTCCACAAGTACTTACCTGATCCTAAACTTTCTCCAGCACTGTGTATGAAAGCCTCAGCTTTGCTGTGGTCTCTCCCTCCTCATTGGCTGAGACAGCAGCGGCTCCTGCTGCTGGCAATCACAGCCATTGAGCCAATGAGGAGAGGGAGGAGCTGCGAATCTGTGTGTGAATGGACATGCAGAGCAGCGGCTTGAGAGCGTATCTGCTTGGGTGCCCTCAATGCAAGCTACTTGCTCTGGAGAAACTTGGCAGGAGGGAGGGGCCAGGAGAAGCGGGTGGGGGACAGAAGAAGAGGAGGATCAGGGCTGCTCTGTGCAAAACCACTGCAGAGCAGGTAGGTATAACATGTTTGTTATTTTTTTTTTAAATGAGAGCCTTTCTTATCACTTTAAGCTGGGTACACACGGATCGGGATTCGGCTGAAGCATCAAGGACCGGACGGATTTCGATCTCTGAGTGTCTTCCCTGTTTGGCGGATTATTTTTGTGTTGAATGGTCCTGCTGGAAAAAACATCATGTTCCTGCATCCATATTGCTTGTTTGAAAAAAAAAAAAAAACTAGCAATGTGTACCCAGATTTACAGGCTGGATCACCAGGTGAAAATAAAGGAAAAGGACATAAAAAAGAAAGCAGTAAAGCAGTAATAAACCCAAAAGCAAACATTTATTATATTGTAGCTTACCGAGTCTTAAATGTGATGGTAGTATTCGTTTCCTTTCTTCTATATTTATCTCATTAAGTCTGTTGTTTTTCACAAGCTCTCCAGCAGAATGTATCAGTTTACATGGATGAGACAAACCACTTAACCACTTCCCGACCGCCTCGGGCAGAGATACTGCGGCAGAAGGGCACATACAGGCAGAATCACGTACCTGTACGTTGCCCTTTAAGAGGCAGGTTGCAGGTGCGCGTGCGCTCGCTGAGAGCTTCGCGAGCCCATTAGAATCACTCCCTAAGACACACTTAACCCCTACAGCGCCACCTAGTGGTTAACCCCTTCACTGCCAGTCACATTTACACAGTAATCAATGCATTTTTAATTGCACTGATCACTGTATAAATGTGAATGGTCCCAAAACCGCGCCAAAAGTGTACAATGTGTGCACCATAATGTCGAAGCCATGATAAAAATCGCTGATCGCCGCCATTACTAATAAAAAAAATATTAATAAAAATGCCATAAAACAATCCCCTATTTTGTAAACGCTATAACTTTTGCGCAAACCAATCAAAAGTGCTTATATTTTACCAAAAATATGTAGAAGAATACGTATCGGCCTAAACTGAGGAAAAAAATTTTTTTTATATATTTTTGGGGGGTATTTATTATAGCAAAAGGTCAAAATTTACGCAATTTTTTTGTTTATAGCGCAAAAAATAGGTGATCAAATACCACCAAAAGAAAGCTCTATTTGTGGGGAAAAAAAGGGCATCAATTTTGTTTGGGAGCCACGTCGCACGACTGCGCAATTGTCAGTTAAAGCGACGCAGTGCCGATCTGGTCTTTGGCCAGCAAAATGGTCTGGGGCTTAAGTGGTTAAAGTGGTTACTAAGCCACGCTAACTACTTTATACTATCCACTCTGTGTCCTAATCCTGTGACCCCGTGTGTGTGATTTATAAAAAAATGCAGATTATACTTCATTTTGGAGCGCCGCTCGGTGCTCACGTGACCGCCTGGCTCTTTCCTCTACCCATCTGACAGCTGCAGGGGACGGGGCTGGGATTTCTCCTCAGTCAGGATGAGAGGAGGAGAGAGCCGGCCGGTCACATAAATGCAGAGCATTTTGAAATGAGGTATAATCTGCATTTTTTTGTTAAGGGGGCGCTGCAACCTTAACAATCGATGACAGTTGAAGTGTAAACAAAAGAAATGTCCAGGCAATTAGAGCTGTCAAAAAAAAAAGCAGCCTGACAATGTTTATCAACAACATTGCTCAGCTGCTAAAAGAGATAGGAAGAAACATTGTTTCATTTTGTAACTGTCTGTTTATTCATCTACAGATCAAATGGTTGATCTGCAGATTAAGTCAGTTAAAAGCAACCTTCTTTTTATTAAATGTTCCTCTGTTCAACCCCTTATTAACCCTTAATTCAATTTAATTATTATTTTCCTGCTGATTTATTTTCTGTTAATTTCTATTTTATAAACTTTTAATAAATAAAACTTTTTTTTGTTGTTTTCGTTTGCTTTGTTTGTTAATATTTTTACACCTTTAACATATATTTACACGTTTCATAATACAAAATTGAAAAAACTAAATGTATTTCATTTTTAAATAACTTTTCAGTGCTTTGTACCAGAATCATAATTTTAATGTCATTTTAAACAGGACAAATTGCAGAATAAAATGTGTCAATTTGTTAGTGATTCTAAATCTGCTAATACATTTAACACTACCTTCCACCCAGACTGTCTGATGTGCTTCCTGTGCTCATTCCTCTATTCTTGGCCAGATCACCAGGTGAAAACAAAGGGGAACAAGCCAAAGAAAAGAAAACGAATCCAGTCAGCACATATAAAATTGGTAAGCTGCAAATTTCAGAATAAAACATATTTTTTATTTTTGTTTGCTTTGTTTGTTAATATTTTTTACACCTTTAACATATATTTATACATTTCACAGTACAAAATTGAAAAAAATAAATAAATGTATTTCCCATTTGTAAATAACTTTTCTGTGCTTTGTTTTATAAACATAATTTTCATGTCATTTTAAACAGGACACATTTCAGAATAAAATGTACACTTTTTATGTGCAGTAACACTATTTTTTAAACTAACACTGCTCAAAAAAAAAGGAATTTTTTTATTTATTTTTTAAGTTTTATTACATTTAATTATCTAAGGATTAAAAAAAAAAAACATCAATTGTTGTAAAACAATATTTAAGAAAAAAAAGTTGCTTGCCCTTAAAAAAAAACATATATTAGAGCTGCACGATTAATCGAGAATCGTTATCGCAATTTTTTCCCCGTTGCGATCTAGAGAAAAATGTTTCACGATTCTTGCTATGCAAAGAATTCTCTCTGCTCTTCTGAAGCCACAGCCGCCAAAAGAAAGGAAGAAAAAAAAAAACTGGCAGTCTGCCAAGAATCACAACATTCTTTAGCAAGTATAAACATTGTAACAATTTGTCAAAGGAATAGACTTTGGGGTTTATTTGCTAAAGGAAAATCCACTTTGCACTGAAAGTGCACTTGGAAGTAAAGTCACTGTAGATCCGAGGGGGACGTGCAAGGAAAATAAAAAAACAACATTTTAGCTTGCACATGATTGGATGATAAAATCAGCAGAGCTTCCACTCATTTCAGATCTACCCCTTAGATTTAGAGTGACTGCACTTCCAAGTGCACTTTCAGTGCAAAGTGGATTTGCCTTTCGTAAATAACCCTGTTTGTGTGTAAATGAGAAAAGTTTAACCACTTAAACACAAAAACTTTTTTCTGACATTTGTTGGCTTCAAGTAAAAATAATTTTTTTTTGCTATAAAATTACTTAGAACCCCCAAACATTCTATTTATTTTTTTAGTAGAGACCCTAGAGAATAATATGGTGGTTGTTGCAATATTTTTGTCACACTGTATTTGCACAGCGGTCTTTCAAATGCAGTTTTTTGGGGGAAAAAATCACTTTAATGAATTAAAAAACAAAACTAACCAGTAAAGTTAGCCTAATTTTTTTTTTTATAATGTGAAAGATTTTATGTCGCTAGAATCATGAGAGAATCGTGATCTTTTTATTCTAAGCAAAAAAGTTGTGATTCTTATTTTGGTCAGAATCGTGCAGCTCTAACATTTGTATTGCATTGTTATCTTAAGTAATGACAAAGGGGGTTATTTATAGGCTTGTGCAATTCGTTTCGTAACGAATCGAAATTCGGCCGAATTTTGCATCTTTCGGACATTCGGATGCATCCGAATGTCTGAATAAAAAAATAACAAATTACAACGAATACGAAAGAAATATAACGAATGAATTCGAATGAATTCGACATGATTCTAGCACCAAGTGACCCCGAGATACATGGCCCTAAACTCGGGTCACAAAATATTTTTGAAATAATGTCGAATCATGTTGAAATAATTTCAAATGCATTCGAAATGATTTCAACATGATTCGCAATTATTTCAACCGCATTCGAAAATATTTTGTGACCCGAATTTAGGGCCATGTATCTCGGGGTCACTTGGTGCTAGACACTTCAAATTTGGATATGTGGATAGTGCTAGTATTATTGTGCTTGTATACCAAATTTGGGGTTTCTAGCTATAAGTGACCCCGAGATATGTGGCCCCAAAATCGGGTCGCAAAATGTTATTAGTTATTAGAGCAGAGAGTGACATTTTGCGACCCGAATTTGGGGCCACATATCTCGGGGTCACTTATAGCTAGAAACCCCAAATTTGGTATGCAAACACAATAGTACTAGCACTACAACATATCAAAAATGGAGTTTCTAGCACCAAGTGACCCCGAGATACATGGCCCTAAAGTCGGGTCACAAAATATTTTCGAATGTGGTTGAAATAATGTCGAATCATGTTGAAATCATTTCGAATGCGGTTGAAATAATGTCGAATCATGTTGAAATCATTTCGAATCGGGTAGAAATATTTTCGAATTTGGTTGAAATATTTTCGAATGTGGCCGATTTTTCGAATTTGGTAGAAAACGAAACGAAATCCGAAAACGAATTTAAGGAAGTTAACGAATATAACTAAATGAAATTAATGAATTAACGAATTAAAACGAAACTAAACTAAACAAATTTTTTCCTTTTGCACATGTCTAGTTATTTACGAAAGTCAAATCCACTTTGCACTGAAAGTGCACTTGGAAGTGCAGTCACTCTAAATCTAATGCTGCGTACACAGGGCCAGACTTTCCAGAAGACTAGGTCCGACGAGATCAGTCCGTCCGACAATCCGATCGTGTGTGGGCTAGTCCGACCGCTTTTTATTAAAAAAATCCAACTGACCTAGAAATAGAACATGTTTCAAATATATCCAATGGACTCAACTCCTACGGACTAAAAATCTGGAAAACCGTATGTCTGTGTGCTGGTCTGACGGACCAAATATGAGGCAAGGACAGCTTTTGAACTTGTACACAGTTACATAGTTAGTAAGGTTGAATAAAGACACCAGTTCATCCAGTGTGAGTGTCTACAATTGTCCCTATCCCTGTACAATGCACACTCACATTGGTCCCTACCCTCAAGGAGCCCATGATCCAAGGTCCCCATTCATATACTAGGGCCAGTTTTGGACAGAAGTCAATTAACCTACCTGCATGTCTTTGGAGTGTGGGAGGAAACTGATGCAGACACAGGGAGGTAGTGTTGTGGTTGGGATTTGAACCAGTGACCCTTGTTACTGCTAGGCGAGAGTGCTAACCACTACACCACTGTGCCACCCTAAAAAGGCTAACCACTACACCACTGTGCCGCCTTGTTTAGTCCCGTTTACATCATCACGTTCAAAATAAACTGACTTTCAAATGGACTTAGTCTGGTCGTGTGTGGCCAAGTCCGTTCGTTCGGAAAGTCCGTCGGACCTCCGCCGAAAGTCCGTCAGGAAGACCATTGGACCTAGTCCGTCGAAAAGTCTGGTCGTGTGTACATGGCATAAGGGATAGATCTGAAATGAGTGGAAGCTCTGCTGATTTTATCATCCAATCATGAGCAAGCTAAAATGATGTTTTTTACATTTCTTGCATGTCCCTCTCGGACCTACAGCGACTTTACTTCCAATTGCACTTTCAGTGCAAAGTGGATTTTCCTTTAGTAAATAACCCTCAAAGTTATCACTGAAGTGGTTAATATGCGGGGGCCACCGCATCCCTAACAACCAATCGCTCATTCAGCTGTCAGCAGAGTTCCCCTGCTGACAGCTGAAGTGTAAAAAAAACTGTTGCTGGCAGGTATCGGCAGATGGTATTGGCAAATACAAAAAAAAAAGGTACTCATACCTACTCGCTGTAAAAAAAATTGGATCCCCCTATATATAGCTTTCACCAAAAACACATTTAAGGTTTACAAGACAATGCAAAAGGGTAAAAACCTAAATATTTCATATGTTATATAATCTTACTGGTAAATATTTCCCTGACTAGAGTTCCTCTTTAAGTGATTATATAATTATAAAGTTGTAGACCACTGGGAATTTACTGTATAATCCTGACAAGGATAAAAAGGAGCCGTGCATTATTAATGTCACTCTTTTTTTTCTTCTTGCTCAACCAAAAGGCACTTACTTTGAAAGCCATTCACTGAAAAGATGTCAGGATGATAAAATCCAGGCTTGCAAGTGCACTCGTAGGCTCCGAGAACAAATCCATGGCCCTTATGTGGCATACACTGAAATGAAGAAAACAAGCAATGTACTATCTGTAGACTTACAAGAGGCTTCAAAGAATGGCAGGTCAGCAGATTCTTCACATATATCATTTTCATATTCATTTTGTTGGACTCAGCCCAGCCATGAATGACACAATCGTCCGTCAAGCGTAATAAAATGAGTTTATTAGCACAGATGGTCAATGCATACCACAGAATAAAGATGCCACCAAACATACATTTTTACCCAGATTTCTTCTTGATTGTAATTTTAGTAGCAAAGCTTCTTGAAAACCTTGCACTGATTGTAATAGATATAGTACGGTTCTCTTATAAGACAAACAATTTAGATTTATTTTAGGGCTGTGGAAATAAAGATTAATTCCTCGATTAATCGATTCATTTTTTTGATCGATCAAAATTCTTTTGATCGATCAAAAGAGTTCCATCGGAGATCCGGTGACGTCACAGACATCAACGTCATTGGACTCCTCCCCCCCTTCCCCAAGTGCCTCCGTCTACTAACGAAGGGAAGGAGGGAGGAGTCCGGTGACATTGAAGTTCTGATTGAACATACCGCTTGTGGGGGAGGAGCTATGCATGACGTCACCCGCTGCTGCCCTACGGAACTAACACGATTGTTGGCTTTACATGCTGTGTTTTTATCACCTTTATGTGAGTAGTTTGTATTTGAACACAAAAATTGAATCTTATATTTAAGCGGTGAGCACTGAGATCTTTTCTTTCTACCCATGACCTGGCGTTCTTGTTGAGATCTAAGGAGACGTGAGAGAGTGTGAGTTTGCACAGGGGTCCATGCCATAAGGTGAGAGTGATGAGTTAGACTGGAGGTGGAGGGATTGTCACACTACTGTGGAAAAAAAATTACTTACGTCTGTGCTACAGTTTGAATTTAAAACGTATTTGTGTGAACTGTGAAGTTAAGTCATGGATTGTGGAAGCTAACTAGTGTCGGCTGATTGTATATAGTGTATACCACATTTACCACTGACTAATGCAGAGTTGCAATGCAAGGAGATCAGCTAAAAGTAGTTGGATCTGTATGTGTGTTATAATTAATCAAAATTAGTTGATTCATCGATTTAAAAAAAAAACGATTAATCAAACACAAAATTATTATTATTTTTCTCAGACAGATCCATCTTTCTCCCAGCTTATCCCCCACAATTATTACCTTTTTATATCACTTGCTTGCTCTTCCCTTTAGATTGTAAGCTGTCATGAACAGGGCCCTCCTAACCTTCTTGTCTTGTATTGCATCGTAACTTTACCACTTCAGCCCCGGACCAATTGGCTGGCCAAAGATCAGAGCACTTTTTGCGATTCGGCACTGCGTCACTTTGACAATTGCGCGGTCGTGCGACGAGGCTCCCAAACACAATTGACGTCTTTTTTTTCCCCACAAATAGAGCTTTCTTTGATTTTACTTTTTGCTATAATAAATATCCCCAAAAAATATATAAAAATTTTTTTTTTCCTCAGTTTAGGCCGATACGTATTCTTCTACATATTTTTGGTAAAAAAAAAAAAAATCGCAATAAGCATTTATTGACTGGTTTGCGCAAAAGTTATAGCATCTACAAAAAAGGGGATAGTTTTATGGCATTTTTATTATTAAATTTTATTTTTTACTAGTAATGGCGGTGATCAGCGATCGGGACTGCGACATTATGGAGGACACATCGGACACTTTTGGCGTGATTTTGGGACCATTTGCATTTATGCCCTGTACACACGGTCAGACTTTCCAATGGAAAATGTGCGATCGGATCTTGTTGTAGGAAAATCCGATCGTGTGTGGGATCCATCAGACTTTTTCTGTCTGAATTTCTGACACACAAAATTTGAGAGCAGGATCTAAAATTTTCCGACAACAAAATCCGATCGTTTAAATTCCGATCGTGTGTAGACAATTCCGACGGACAAAGTGCCATGCATGCTCAGAATAAATTACGAGACGAAAGCTATTGGCTACTGCCCTCTTTATAGTCCCGTCGTATGTGTTGTACGTCACCGCGAACGATCGGATTTTCCAACAACTTTGTGCAACCGTGTGTATGCAAGACAAGTTTGGGCCAAAATCCGTTGGAAAAAATCTGATGGATTTTGTTGTCAGACAGTCTGACCACGTGTATGGGGCATTATACAGCGATCAGTGCAATTAAAAATGCTTTGATTACTGTGTAAATGTGACTGGCAGTGAACGGGTTAACCACTAGGTGGCGCTGTAGGGGTTAAGTGTGTCTTAGGGAGTGATTCTAACTGTGGGGGAAAGGGGCTGTGTGTGACACAATACTGATCACTGCCCCCGATCACAGGGAGCTGTGATCAGTGTCATTAGGCAGAACGGGATGATGCTTGTTTACATTAGCATTTCCCTGTTCTTCCTTCCCGTGAGGCGATCGTGGGTATCCCCGCTCACGGGGCTTCCGGCGGGTGCGCGCTCCCGCAGGCCGCCTCTTAAAGGACAATGTACAGGTATGTTAATCTGCCCGTACATGCCCTTCTGCCACAGTATATCTGTGTGAGGCAGTCGGGAAGTGGTTAATGTCTCCCTTTATTTTGTAAAGCAATGCCCATAATGTTGGCGCTATCAAAAGTCTGGGTTATACTAACCTTGCAGATTGCAGTACAGTTTGACTACATTGGAAGAGGATAAAATAACAGAATCTTCAGTGCTGTCTGCCTCTGCATTCTTTTTCTTTAGTTCTTTGTTACTACAGAAATAGAGCGGGCACTGTACTATTGTAGGCCTATCAACTCCATTCACTAGTGCTCATCAGAACTGCAAGAAAAGCGGTCACCACAACAACAAACACGCTCAGCCTTATAAAAGATATAAAAGATTTTTTTGTTATTCTTTAGCAATATCTAGACGCCTTTTCTTTCTGCTGTTGGATAGACTAGGGCAGTGATGGCGAAACTTGGCACCCCAGATGTTTTGGAACTACATTTCCCATGATGCTCAACTACACTGCAGAGTGCATGAGCATCATGGGAAATGTAGTTCCAAAACATCTGGGGTGCCAAGGTTCACCATCACTGGCCTAAGGAATGGTTAGAACTATTGTCATTTCAAAAAATGGGAAACAGACCTTCAATTACAACCAGAACAAATAAACTGGTCCCAAATATGGCATAATTTCAAATCAGCATCACCTAATATTGTCACTCTCGAAACTAATTACAAAGTTCTCACTAGATGGTACCTAGTCCATGCCAGAATCTCCAAGTTTTCTCCACAATACCCATCCCAATGCTTCCAAGGATGTTCAGCATTGGGAACACACATGCACATATGGTGGGAATGTAAAATAGTTGAATCCTTTTGGTTGTAGGTGTTGAAGATGCTTTCCACTATGTTTAATATACCTTTGCTTCCTGATCCAGCCACAGCACTCCTAAATGATAAACCAAATATTTTATCGCGCCGCCAGTTTAAACGTATGCTCTTCATAACCACAGCAGCCAAACAGACCATAGCGAAAAGATGGAAATCTGACTCCGAATCTGACTTTGTCATTTAAGAACAGAATAACTCAGTTCATGATCCACACAAAGACCGAAGCAATCTTACTTGGCAATTTATCGAAGTATGAAGCCTTATGGAGACCATGGTTTGAGCATTTCCTACCTCCAGGATTCGATAATTCATTATTTCTTCTTTGAAGACATTATATGGACAACCTATAATGCTACTATAAACTAGACCTATTACCTTTAATTAGTGGTTCTCTCTGGAAATTCCCCCATGTCCCACCCCTTATCTCCTTACCCCCAACACTGTGCAGTTACTACCCCCTTCACTTACTACTTGACTTTCTTGAAGTGTGATTAACTAAAAATAGTTGCAAAGACGTATTTAATCTCCAGATGAAGTCAAGCCATATTGCAGGAACTTGGCCCTGGAACTATCTTCTGATTCTCACCCAACTATCTTACTTCCTCTTCGCTATTATACTTACTTTCCTGCACCTTACTTTTCCCCACACTTCTTAATAAACTTATTCATCCTCATACCTCCTATACTTTACCTTTAAAGAGGAAGTAAACCCTGATGAGTTTACTTCCTCTTTCATTCCCTGCAAAGGTAAAGCACAATGGACTACTATGCATCGCATTGTAGTCCATTATGTGTCACTTACCTGACACAGGAGCCAGCGAAGTCACCGCTGTCCCCTGTAGTCCAGAGCATCCATCTTCTCGGTGGGTCTCGCCGCTGTCATTCGGCGAAGCCGCGATGACGTCACTCCCGCACATGCACACGGGAGCCCACACGCGCGGCATATCACCGTTAACGGCGGCGCGCTCAGTGCGTCTGCGCGCCGCTGTCTACGGGGCATGCGCCGTAGACAGTGGTGCTTGTCTTTCGGTAAATATCTCCTAAACCGTGTAGGTTTAGGAGATATTTCTTGGACCTACAGGTAAGCCTTAATCTAGGCTTACTTGTAGGTCAAAGTGTGTTGTAAGGGTTTACAACCACTTTAATTTGTATAATTCTTGTTTTCTGTATTCACTTTATATGATATAAACATTTAAGATATATTGTGTGTTACTTTTCATAACATAATCGCCTATGTGATGCATTACAATTGCCTGTTACATTATATATCCAAGAATGTTATTATCTTTCTTTGTAAACCTGAACTATATTTAACTCAAAACAATAAAATATTTTAAAAGAGAACTATTGTCATTTTTTTCCTGCAATGGGTGAAGATTTTCCTCTTCCAGTAAGAGACTGTAAAATACAGGATTTCATTTTATTTGTGTATATATATTATATATTAGAGCTGCACAATTAATCTTCAAGAATCGTTATCACAATTTTTGTTCCCCCTGTTGTGATCTTGACAAAAGTGTTTCACAATTCTTGCTTTGCAAAGAATTCTCTCTGCTCTTCTGAAGCCACAGCCGCCAAAAAAAAGGAAGAAAAAAAACGGGCAGTCTGCCAAGAATCACAACATTCTTTAGCAGTGGAACTAAGTATGAACATTGTAACAATTTGTCAAAGGAATAGACTTTGTGTGTAAGGCCCCTTTCAGGTCGACCTGTCAGTTTTTTAGACGCTCCATGCAGGTCTATGGATCGACGGATGTCAGCAGTTACCATGTCCGCTGACATCCGATCCGCGAAAACCAGACGTATGGTGATACGTTTGCATCCATCCTGGCGAATCGAATCGGATGAGATCTGATGAAAACGGACATCCTGTCCGTTTTCATCCGATCCCTCCATAGGAATCGGTGGCGCTCCGACAGGCCCCTGCCCGCTCAGTGAGCAGAGACGGACTTGTCATCCGCCGGCTCAGCGGAGATCAATGGAGAGAGCTGAGCGGATCCGCCTCGTGGGAATGAGGCCTAAATGAGGAAAGTTTAACCAATTAAACACTAAACTTTTTTTCTGACATTTGTTGGTTTTAAGTTAAAATCATTTTTTTTGCTAGAAAATTACTTAGAACCTCCAAACATTATATATATTTTTTTTGTAGAGACCCTATTGAATAAAATGGTGGTTGTTACAATATTTTATGTCACGCTGTATTTGCACAAATGCATTTTTTTTGGAGAAAAAATGACTTTAATTAATTAAAAGAAAAAAACTAACCAGTCTATTCTTTTTTTCTATTATTTTATATTCTATTCTATTCTGTTCTATTCTAGTCTTTTCTATTTGAAGTTTAATGCATTCTATTTGCAATTCAAATTTTGGAAGATGGTTATATATTCTTTCTAAATGTATTCTATTGTTTTTCTATTATTTTCTTTTCTATTCGATTCTCTTATTTTCCATTCTATTTTTTTCTATTATCTTCCATTCTATTCTAATCTTTTGCTATTGAAATTCAAATTCATTCTATTCTAAATTTGAATTTCAGACGATGGTTATACATTATCTTATTTATTTATTATTCTAATTTTATTCAAATTTTCCAATAGTTAGACAGTCAGTATCAATAGCCTAATGTAACAGCTGCATTTAAATGGAAAAAAAAAATCGAAATCGAGTGCGTTTTCAAATTCAAATACCGATTCGATAATCTTTTTCAAATCTTTTTTCAATTGCGGTCAGATTTTTTCGCATTCGGTTGAAATTTTCGAATTCTAAACAAAACAAACACAAAACACAAAACAAACACAAAACAAATTCCGAAAAGGAATTTAACTAAACTAATTTATTTAAATACCAAATCAGAAACGAAACAAAACATTTTTTTTTTTTTGTCCTACACATGTCTAAATGAATCTACTAGAATGTCTTTGTAGTGTCAGGGAAAACATATTAACACATGAAAGAGAGATGGCAGAAGAAAGCCCAAGTGGTCCATCAAGGCTGCCCCAATTTTTCTTAATTTATTTCAACCTTTATACTTTTTTTTTATTATTATTGTAATCTATGTTTGTTACATAGTTACATAGTTACATAGTTACATAGTCAGGTTGAAAAAAGACACAAGTCCATCCAGTTCAACCAAAAATATATATATATAATAAATATCATACCAGCCCATATACCCAATTCTATACCCACAGTTGATCCAGAGGAAGGCAAAAAACCCCAGCAGAGCATGATCCAATTTGCTAAAGCAGGGGAAAAAATTCCTTCCTGATCCCCCAAGAGGCAATCGGATTTTCCCCGGATCAACTTTACCTATAAATTTTAGTACCCAGTTATATTACGTACACTTAGGAAATAATCCAGGCCTTTGTCCCATGTATGTCTGAACCACTTACTGTTGACTGACTCACCACCTCTGCTGTAAGTCTATTCCAAGCATGAACTGGATTTGAAAACCAGAGAAGGTGAGGAAAACCCTCAAAGGGACAGTGAGAACATGTATACTTCATGCCGGTAGTGCCCTGGTCAGGAGTCGTACAATGAACCCTAGTCCTGCAAAGCAGGAGTACTAACTAGTAACTCATTGTCCTGCCATCAACACAAAGAACGACTTGAAATCTGCCCATCAAAGTTTTGGCTTTATATATCTACTTTAGGTTCTAATTCCTAAAGGGGTACTTAACTCTCAACCCCGCCGTGTTTTCTTACCTCTAGTGCTACGTTCTCCTCAACACATATTCAGTGAGGGAAAAAAAGTATTTGACCATCTGCTGATTTTGTTCATTTGCCCACTGACAAAGAAATGATCAGTCTATCATTTTATTGGTAGGTTTATTTTAACAGTGAGAGACAGAATAACAACAAAAATATCGGAAAACGCATCTCAAATAAGTTATAAATTGATTTGCATTTTAATGAGTGAAATAAATATTTGACCCCTTTGTAAAACATGATGGCAAAACCCTTGTTGGCAATCACAGAGGTCAGACATTTCTTGTAGTTGGCCACCAGGTTTGCACACATCTCAGGAGGGATTTTGTCCCATTACTCTTTGTAGATCCTCTCCAAGTCATTAAGTTTTTGAGGCTGACATTTGGTAACTCAAACTTTCAGCTCCCTTCACATATTTTCTATGGGATTACGGTCTGGAGACTAGCTAGACCACTCCAGGTCCCTAATGTGCTTCTTCTTGAGCCACTCCTTTGTTGCCTTGGCCATGTGTTTTGGGTCATTGTCATGCTGAAAGACCCATCCATGACCCATTTTCAATGCCCTGGCTGAGGGAAGGAGGTTCTCACCCATGATGTAAAGGTACATGGACCCATCCATCGTTCCTTTCATGCAGTGAAGTTGTCCTGTCCCCTTAACAGAAAAACACCCCCAAAGCATAATGTTTCCACCTCTGTGTTTGACGGTGGGGATGGTGTTCTTGGGGTCATAGGCAACATTCCTCCTCCTTCAAACACGCCATGTTGAGTTGATGCCAAAGAGCTTGATTTTGGTCTCATCTGACCACAACACTTTCACCTAGTTCTCCTCTGAATCATTCAGATGTTCATTAGCAAACTTCAGACAGGCCTGTACATGTGCTTTCTTGAGCAGGTGGACCTTGTGGGCGCTGCAGCATTTCAGTCCTTCATGGCGTAGTGCTTTACCAATTGTTTTCTTGGTGACTATGTTCCCAGATGCCGTGAGATCATTGACAAGATTCTACCGTGTAGTTCTGGGTTGATTCCTCACCGTTCTCATGGTCATTGAAACTCCACGAGGTGAGATCTTGCATGGAGCCCCAGGCCGAGGGAAATTGGCAGTTATTTTGTGTTTCATTTGCGAACAATTGAACCAACTGTTGTCACCCTCTCACAAAGCTGCTTGACAATGGTCTTGTGGCCTATTCCAGCCTTGTGTAGGTCTACAATCATGTCCCTGACATCCCTGGACAGCTCTTTGGTCTTGGCCATGGTGGAGAGATTGGAATCTGATAGACTGATTGCTTCTGTGGACAGGTGTCTTTTATACAGGTAACAAGCTGAGATTAGGAGCACTCTGTTTAAGAGAGTGCTCCTAATCTCAGCTCATTCCCTGTATAGAAGACACCTGGGAGCCAGAAATCTTGCTGATTGGTGGGGGATCAAAAACTTATTTCACTCATTAAAATGCAAATCCATTTATCACTTTTTTGAGATCTGTGTTTCTGGATATTTTTGTTGTTGTTATGTCTCTCACTGTCAAAATAATCCTACCATTAAAATTATAGACTGATCATTTCTTTGTCAGGGGGCAAACGTACAAAATCAACAGGGGATCAAATACTTTTTCCCCTCGTTGTACCCAGACAGTTAATCCAGCGTTGTCCTGCTGCAATCCGTTGCTTGGGTGACATACACCAGGACCTGTGCCATATTGGTCCTCTTCAGCTGGTTGCCTCTTCTAGGTGCAGGTAGCAAGCTACTACAGACAAGCTGGACCCACCTTCTGGCTCTCCCCCCAGGCCACTCTATGGGTGTGGGACAAGAAGTGAAGGGAAATCTCTCCAACGGGACATAGATGGCCAAAACAAAACTGTCAGGGGTTCTAATTTTTCCTTACTGTATCCAAAATGAAAAACAAGTTTCGCCTTTAGTTCCACTTTGAATGCAGAAATCCATACCAACCAGATTGGATTGTATACTGCACTTACTTCAGCTGATTGAATTGTGATTGGTTGCTCTGAGTTACAGCACTTAAGAATTAGTACTTTTAATAAGAAAAAGATCTTACATAAATCTATTTCCTTTTATAAAGATAATTGGATGAGACCAGTTAAAATCCCTTTGAACAGATTATTTAATGACTAAAAAAAAAAAAAAAATCTTCTTTCATTAAAGAAGCAGTTGGCAAAGACAGATCAACATATGTACATGACGAACCAAATCCCATCACATTCTAAACAAACAAAGCCTTTGGGAATATACATTTATACATGGTGTGATACACAATAATCCCAGACAGTTCTCCCTGGTTTATTATTCTGGAGAACCTGTGGGAAGTGAAGCTGCTGCTGCAAAATGAGAGGTACATTCCGGTCAAACATTAACAACCATTTCATTTCACTCAGGGTATGCTGCCTACCCACTGAGCAACCTAAATATTTTAATTGGCACTCATTTTCAGCTTCTGGCTGTGCCAAGGTTCTTAATGATGTTTGTTCTGACCAGTGAGCATGTAGTTCAATGCTCTGTGGTTCCAGCATGGCCTTCTCTCGAACATGTGACAAGAGACTGTGGCCCGCTGCCCAGAAGCCCTGTAAAAAATATTGTGACCCAGGATAATAAATATATGTACAGTATCTCACAAAAGTGAGTACACCCTCACATTTCTGTAAATATTTTATTACATCTTTTCATGTGACAACACTGAAGAAATGACACTTTGCTACAATGTAAAGTAAGGAGTGTACAGCTTGTATAACAGTGTAAATTGGCTGTCCCCTCAAAATAACTCAATACACAGCCATTAATGTCTAAACCGCTGGCAACAAAAGTGAGTACACCCCTAAGTGAAAATGTCCGAATTGGGCTCAAAGAGTCAATATTTGGTTCGGCCACCATTATTTTCCAGCACTGCCTTAACTCTCTTGGGCATGGAGTTCACCAGAGCTTCGCAGGTTGCCACTTGAGTCCTCTTCCACTCCTCCATGACGACATCAAGGAGCTGGTGGATGTTAGAAACCTTGCGCTCTTCCACCTTCCATTTGAGGATGCCCCACAGATGCTCAATAGGATTTAGGTCTGGAGACATGCTTGGCCAGTCCATCACCTTTACCCTCAGCTTCTTTAGCAAGGCAGTGGTTGTCTTGGAGGTGTGTTTGGGGTCATTATCATGTTGGAATACTGCCCTGCAGCACAGTCGCCGAAGGGAGGGGATCATACTCTCAGGGTTGGTGCAAGGATTTTTGACACCCTAGGCAAATCCTCATGACTCCCCGCCTTTTCCCTGCTCATGTAAACCCCACCTTTTTAATGAAGCACCCATCAAATGTAGCCTCACGAGCGCCCATCAAATGCAGCCTCACCAGCGCCCATCAAATGTAGCCTCACCAGCACCAATCAATGCAGCCTACCAGCGCCCATCAATGAATGTTTGCTTGCCTTGCTTGTCGGGACACAGTGGCGGCTGCCTGCTGATGCTGAGACTTAGTTGCTTGCTGCAAGAGAAGAGAGTAGGAAAACCAGTGGCCGCGCACACTAGGCAGCAGGGTGCCCTAGTGGCTGCCTAGTTTGCCTAGTGGTAGCACCGGCCCTGCATGGTCTGCTTCAGTATGTCACAGTACATGTTGGCATTTATGGTTCCCTCAATGAACTGGTAGCTCCCCAGTGCCGGCAGCACTCATGTAGCCCCAGTCCATAACACTCCAACCACCATGCTTGACTGTAGGCAAGACACACTTGTCTTTGTACTCCTCACCTAGTTGCCGTCACACATGCTTAACACCATCTGAACCAAATAAGTTTATCTTGGTCTCAGACAACAGGAATGGTTCCAGTAATCCATGTCCTTAATCTGCTTGTCTTCAGAAAATTGCTTGCGGGCTTTCTTGTGCATCATCTTCAGAAGAGGCCATGCAGACCAGATTGATGCCGTGTGCGGCGTATGGTCTGAGCACTGACAGGCAGACCTCCCCACCCCTTAAACCTCTGTAGCAATGCTTGCTGCACTCATACGCCTATTTCCCCAAAGACAATCTCTGAATATGATGGTAAGCAAAAATGTGAGGGGTGTACTCACTTTTGTGAGATACTATATATATATATTGTGGCAGCAGGCAGGTAAAGTCACCTGGTTGTATCCAGGATGGGAAATATGTGTGCCCTAGATTCAGGCTTTATGCAGACTTGTACAACTAGAGGAGAAGAGTTAATGAGCCCAGCTGAAGTAAGTGGGCTCATTAAGACCTCTACAAAAAACCCCAGCATGCTTAGGGAGATGCTCCATCCTGGAACCAGTTTTGTGTTGTATAGACTGGGGAGTGTGACACCTGTTCTGTGCGGTGAGTTAACGCCTGTGTGGCAAACCTCTACAACAGAAACAGGGACTGGTGCAGCACAAGGCTGCACTCAGTTGTTAGATTTATTTTCATGTTTTTCTTTTGTTTTGGCTGTTATATTTTTTACTGCATGTAGCATGAATAAACCGCATCTTTTGTTTTTTTTACCTACAACGCTGTCTGCTGTGCCTGATTTTGTGTTGTGAACCCATCCAGGGGGTCACACACACCCGCTGCCGAGCTAACCCCTCACAGTTGGTGGAGAATTTTGGCAGTTTTTTTCTAAAGGCCAGCATGGAGGAGATACTGAGACAGCTGGCTCTAGCAAATGCAAATCAGCAGCAAACAAATGCAAATCAGCAGCAAACAAATGCGGGTTTACAAAGGAGCCTTGCAGCCCAGCAGCAGACAAATGCAACTTTGCAGCAGAGTCTGGAAGCTCAGCAGAAGGCTCACCAGCAGAGTCTGGAAGCTCAGCAGAAAGCTCACCTGCAGAGTTTGGAAGCTCAGCAACAAGCCCAGCAGCAATCTGAAGCCCGCTTCATAGACCTGTTGCAGAAGCAAGAGCAGAGATTTCAACAGCAAATAGAGACATTAATACAGCAACGTCCGCAGACCAATGAAGCAAGTGGTTACAATAATACCTGATCCTTTGGTGTGAGCCGATTACTGACAAAAATGACTGGAGAGGATGATCCGGAGGTGTTTTTGACCACATTTGAAAGGACTGCTGAAAGGGAAAAGTGGCCTAAGGAGCAATGGGCTGGACTGGTGGCCCCTCTGTTAACTGGGGAATCGCAGAAAGCTTATTATGACCTAGAGCCTGACCAAGCAAAAGACTATGTGGTGCTAAAAACAGAAATATTGGCACGGCTGGGTGTCACCCTGGCCGTCCGGGCTCAGCGTGTGCATAATTGGACTTTTCAGGTTGGAAAACCCCCCAGGTCTCAAATGTATGATCTCATTCACCTGAGCAGGAAGTGGCTGCAGCCAGAGACTTTGACCGCACCAAACATTGTGGAATGTGTGGTTATGGATCGTTTCCTGAGAGCTCTTCCTACTGCCATCCAAAAATGGGTAAGCCATGGAGACCCAGAAAATGCAGATAAACTTGTGGATCTGGTTGAGAGGTACTTGGCTACAGAGAACTTGACCACCTCTTCCAGGGACTCACGGACTTTCCACCCTAAGACCAGATCATCCCCAGTGGCGGGTAAGATGACTCCAAGGGGTGAGGGTGGAGAGAGTGAGAGAGTGGGAGTTCTACCTAAGGTCTGGCGGGAGCAGCCCGGGAAGCCCAGGCTGCAAGAGGCAGCGAAAAAGATTATTTGCTACCGCTGCCGCCAAGAGGGACATATTGCAGCCAATTGCCCAGTTGTGGATGAGCCTATGCAATGTGACTTTATAAGGGAGAGACGTCAGTCGCTGTTTGCGACAGTTGCATGCACTGCCATTCGGGGACCTGAGAAACATTTATGTAAAATGTGTATTAATGGTAGAAATGTTGATGTGTTGCTGGATTCAGGTAGCCTGGTAACATTGATAAAAGCTGAATTAGTTACTACAAAGTTCTCTGGGAAGAACAAGGTGGCTGTTATTTGTGTGCATGGGGACACCCGAGAGTATCCTGTAACTTCAGTGTTTTTTGAGACCCCCAAAGGTAACCTCTCTCATCAGGTGGGGTTAGTGTCTCACTTACCACATGATGCTATTGTGGGAAGGGATTTTCCAAAATTCTGGGAACTCTGGGATTGTCCTGAGCCCCCCACTGGTGCCCTTATAAACCAGGAAGATGACCAGAATTCCTCTGGGAGTGGTGAGGACTCTCCTGAATTTCCCTTGTCGGTATTGGCGGGGGAAACTCGAGAAACTGGGGAGGAGCCAACATCCTCAGATGAAAACATGCCATCTGTGGAGTTTTCGGATCTTGAGGTTCACAGGGAAAATTTTGCCACAGAACAGTTAAAAGACCCCACCCTAATAAAGGCACAGGAAAATGTGGTGAAAATAGATGGCGAGTTAGTGAACCCAGATAAGACTTGCACTTATCCTTACTTCACTATGGAAAGGGACCTGCTGTATCGAGTGGCTCAAAGGGCAGAAGAAACCATTGAGCAACTTGTAGTGCCCAAACCTTACAGGAAGTTGGTGTTAGAATTGGCCCATGGGCACATTCTGGGAGGTCATCTGGGGGCCGAGAAAACCAGAGAGAGGGTACTGCAGAGATTCTATTGGCCTGGGGTCATGAAGGAAACAGAAAATTATTGTTCCTCCTGCCCTGTGTGTCAGAAGTCGGCACCTATGCCACATTTCCGTAACCCGCTGGTACCTCTTCCTATCATTGAGGTCCCCTTTGAGAGGATCGCAATGGATTTGGTAGGTCCGATAATGAAGTCTGCTAGGGGGCATCAGTACATTTTGGTTATATTGGACTATGCCACCCGTTATCCGGAAGCAATTCCTCTTCGAAATACCTCGGCCAAAACCATAGCCAAAGAGCTATCTCTTGTTTTTAGCCGCGTGGGTATTTGTAAGGAACTGCTTACGGACCAAGGTACACCCTTTATGTCCAGGGTTATGAAAGAACTATGCAAGTTGTACAAAGTGACACAATTGCGTACATCTGTGTATCACCCCCAAACAGATGGGTTGGTTGAAAGATTCAACAAAACCCTAAAACAAATGTTAAAGAAGGTGGTGGATAGAGATGGAAAGAATTGGGACTGTCTAATACCCTATCTGATGTTTGCCATTAGGGAGGTACCCCAATCCTCTACGGGTTTCTCACCCTTCGAGTTGCTCTATGGGAGACACCCAAGAGGGCTGCTGGATATCGCCAAGGAAACTTGGGAAAATGAGAGTTCTCCTCACAGGAGCGTGATTGAGCATGTCGCCCTGATGCAAGATAGAATTGCACAGGTAATGCCAATCGTAAAGGAACATTTGACCCAAGCGCAGTTAGCACAGCAGAGAGTGTACAACCGTGGGGCCAAGACCCGTACTTTTTCCCCGGGGGATAGGGTCTTGGTGCTAGTCCCTACGGTTGAAAGCAAATTTCTGGCCAAATGGCAAGGTCCATACGAAGTAATTGAAAAAATTAGTGAGGTGAACTACAGGGTTAGACAGCCAGGAAGGCGAAAGCCGGAGCAGATCTATCACGTCAATCTGCTGAAAGCCTGGAGGGATAGGGAATCCTTAGTCGCAGAGACTTTGTCACAAGCACAGCCTGATTGCTTAGTTCCTGAGGTTGGAATAGCAGACACCTTATCGAAAGCCCAACAACAGGAGGTTAAAGAGTTTGTACTTCGTAACAAAGAGATTTTTTCTGAGCTGCCGGGACAAACATCTGGTGTAGAGCATGACATTATCACCCCGCCAGGAGAAAGGGTAAAACTAAAACCTTATAGAATACCAGAGGCCCGACGGGAGGCAATACGTGGGGAGGTTCAAAGGATGCTGGAATTGGGTGTGATAGAGGAGTCCCAGAGTGACTGGTCCAGTCCTATCGTACTAGTGCCCAAACCTGATGGGAGCTGGCGGTTTTGTAACGATTTTCGACAATTGAATAAAGTTACAAAATTTGACACCTACCCCATGCCGCGTATAGATGAGTTGATTGACCGGCTGGGAACAGCCCGATATATGACAACTCTTGATCTCACCAAAGGGTATTGGCAAATTCCCCTGGCCGAGTCGGCCAAGGAGAAAACTGCGTTTGTAACCCCAGATGGGGCATTCCAAGAGAATGCCGTTTGGGTTACAGAATGCACCGGCAACATTCCAGCGGAAAATGGATAAGGTTCTGAGGCCCCATCAGAAATATGCTGCAGCTTACCTGGATGATGTGATTATCCATAGCACAGACTGGGTCTCACATTTGCCAAAAGTACAAGCAGTCCTAGACTCTATCCGGGAAGCTGGGTTTACGGCCAATCCAAAGAAGTGTACCATTGGACAGGAGGAGGCCAAATATCTTGGGTACACTATTGGGAGGGGGGTGATAAAACCCCAAGTCAATAAAGTCGAGGCCATACAGAGTTGGCCACGTCCCAACAGCAAGAAACAGGTACGAGCCTTTCTGGGAATCGCTGGCTATTATCGACGATTCATTCCCCATTTTGCTTCCCAGGCTGTGCCCCTCACCAACCTGACAAAAGGGAAAGAGTCGGTCATGGTTAAATGGTCCCCAGAGGCTGAAGAAGCATTTCAGTCCTTAAAAACAGCCTTATGTAGCCAGCCAGTGTTGTACTCACCAGACTTCTCTAAGGACTTTGTGGTACAAACTGATGCATCAGACGTTGGGTTAGGAGCAGTGTTATCCCAGGTCTGGAACGGGGAAGAGCACCCAGTCATTTACCTCAGCAGGAAGTTGAAGTCCCATGAGGTAAATTACGCCACGATTGAGAAGGAATGTTTAGCAGTGAAGTGGGCTCTAGATTCCCTTCGGTACTATCTGCTAGGTAGGCACTTTGACCTGGTGACTGATCACGCTCCTTTAAAGTGGATGGCTCAAAACAAGGAGACCAATAGAAGGGTAAATAGGTGGTTCCTGGCCCTACAGGAATTTAACTTTACAGTTAAGCATCGCCCTGGTGTTAAAATGGGGAATGTGGATGCCTTGTCTCGGATACATGCGTGTCTGACTGCTTGTGTTACAACCCCAAGGTTGAAACAAGAGGGGGGGGGTATGTGGCAGCAGGCAGGTAAAGTCACCTGGTTGTATCCAGGATGGGAAATATGTGTGCCCTAGATTCAGGCTTTATGCAGACTTGTATAACTAGAGGAGAAGAGTTAATGAGCCCAGCTGAAGTAAGTGGGCTCATTAAGACCTCTACAAAAAAACCCAGCATGCTTAGGGAGATACTCCATCCTGGAACCAGTTTTGTGTTGTATAGACTGGGGAGTGTGACACCTGTTCTGTGCGGTGAGTTAACGCCTGTGTGGCAAACCTCTACAACAGAAACAGGGACTGGTGCAGCACAAGGCTGCACTCAGTTGTTAGACAGGGAATCTATGTGTGTATTTAGAGGTCAAGCTGACCAGGATTTATTTTCATGTTTTTCTTTTGTTTTGGCTGTTATATTTTTTACTGCATGTAGCATGAATAAACCGCATCTTTTGTTTTTTTTACCTACAACGCTGTCTGCTGTGCCTGATTTTGTGTTGTGAACCCATCCAGGGGGTCACACACACCCGCTGCCGAGCTAACCCCTCACAATATATATATATATATATATATATATATATATATATATATATACACACTATATTGTTACACGCACGTGAACTTTAATGGAATCCCAGTCTTAGTCCGTAGGGTTCAATATTGAGTTGGCCCACCCTTTGCAGCTATAACAGCTTCAACTCTTCTGGGAAGGCTGTCTACAAGGTTTAGGAGTGTGTCTATGGCAATGTTTGACCATTCTTCTAGAAGCGTATTTGTGAGGTCAAGTACTGATGCTGGACAAGAAGGCCTGGATCGCAGTCTCTGCTCTAATTCATCCCCAAAGTGTTCTATCTGGTTGAGGTCAGGACTCTCTGCAGGCCAGTCAAGTTCTTCCACTCCAAATTCACTCATCCATGTCTTTATGGACTTTGCTTTGTGCACTCATGCACAGTCATGTTGGAACAGGAAGGGGCCATCCCCAAACTGTTCCCACAAAGTTCTGAGCATGAAATTGTCCAAAATGTCTTGGTATGCTGACGCCTTAAGAGTTCCCTTAACTGGAACTAAGGGGCCAAGCCCAACCCCTAAAAATCAACCCCACACCATAACCCCCCCTCCACCAAATGATTTGGACCAGTGCACAAAGCAAGGTCCATAAAGACATGGATGAGCGAGTTTGGGGTAGAGGAACTTGAATGGCCTGCACAGAGTCCTGACCTCAACCTGATATTAACCTGAATTAGAGTAGAGTGGACACACTCCTAAACCTTGTGGACAGCCTTCCCAGAAGAGTTTAAGCTGTTATAATCACAAAGGGTGGGCCAACTGAATATTTAACCCTATGGACTAAGACTAATGCCATTAAAGTTCATGTGCGTGTAAAGGCGGGTGTCCCAATAATTTTGACAATAAAATATATATATATATATATATATATATATATATATATATATATATATATATATATATATACATATATATATGCATAAATAAAAGGGTCAGACCTAGTGAACCACTTGTTTTTTTCTCTGCTAAAAGCAAAGTTACAGTGAGTTGACATAAGCTCAGTTGTAACATTTACTGGACTACATCAGAAACTGTGACAGAGGTGCTTGAGAGTGATCAGGTGGCTGTACAGCCACCCGATCGCTCCCATCTGACAGCCGACAGTCAGCTTGTCATATTTGGGCTTAGTTCACACCTACAGACCAAGCACAAAATGGCACCGCTGCACATCTGCTAAATGGCAGCGTGTTTTCTGTTTGTCAGGAAAGCTTGTGTTTTTGCACGCCTTCCTGATATGCATAGATATAATCCTAGCCTTACACACATTTCCATTAGCAGCTGTGATTGTGTGCTGCCGCTGGTGATGCTGGTGGTAGTGAAAGGATTAAAGAGACTCTGAGGTTGATTTACTAAAGCAGTGCACCGTCAGTAGAGGCGCACGGCGAGGCGCAACACATATTTCCATATTTATGACATGGTGCGTTGGTAACAGAGCTTGAATCCACCATTTACTATTGCGATCTTGGCACATGGGAGAATGCAATCTGTGCACCTATATACATTGTGCACGGCATCTACAATTCAATATTAACATAAGATGGAAATGCCAATATTATTGGGTGTTGTGAGGGAATTTAGTAACAATTGCCCAAGTAACAAATATGCCCAAAATAGAATGAGAAAGTAACTTTTTCAGAGATAGCCTGCTGTGCCTGTGAGTACGTTCAGAACTGCGTGAAATACATGTGAGCATTGCACAAGCAGCTCCTGCGCCCATTTACATGAGTTTTGTCATTGCGCGCCCAAAATCTTAATAAATGTTAAGCAACATACATGCAGTTGCATTTGTTGAATGGGCGCACCTCTAATCTTCACTAATTTTTTTTAAGCTGGTTCACCTTTATTTAAATTTTTTTATGAGATTCGCACACAGGACATATGAGCATGTTACGTTGCCAACATGTCACATGTACCTTGTTAAAATTCTGTAAAAAGACTCTCGCTTCTCTAGCCCCTTTTTTAAATCCTAAAAGGGCATGGGCTCCCACCTCTAATGCATATGATTTCCTTGGGCTAGCTTTTGCTTTTAAAGGAGAATGCCACTCCATTCTCAAAAGACCATGAGCTGCCTTCACAAATCCAAACCACATCCTTTTTCAGAGCATACAACAGGGCCATCTAGGAAAGGGGTGAGAAGAGCGAGCACCCAACCCCCTCCTGAAACATACCAGGCCACATGGGCAGTTTCTCTGTACCCCACATTGGTTTTTATCGATTGTTTTGGATATCCTTTTATTTTTATCTTCATGTGATCACTTTTTAATATTTTGCATGTCATTTGCGACATATAGCAATAAATTTATCGGTCTTTGTTTGACCTGCACCATTTGGAGCCCCCTTTGTGTTCTTTTTTTCCATATACCACAAAACTATTTTTTCTCACCATTTTGAGCTTTGGAGAAAAGGAGAGAGTCAGTTCTGGACACGTTTGCGATACAAGTGCCAGCTTCCTTGGAGTCCCAAGATGGAGAGGCGAGGATTCTTCCATCAGGATCCTTCCAAAGTCGTCATCTACACACAGTTTCAGACTGTGATTCCAAGCTTTTATGACCCACTGTCGTAAGACACGTGTGCCCAACTTCACTGGTAAGAGTACCCATCTTATCATCTGTAGAACGGTGTAGATGTGTCTTCAGACAACTGGTCTTCTCGCATTCCAATCAGATTGAATCTGTGTTCTGATAATATCTCACTGGATTATTCACTGTTGTGGACTTTCACAGTTGCAGGACTAATTGGATTGAGTTCCATAATTTTTTGTTAAATTTTTTGTTTAATTTTTTTGTTTAATTTTCTGTTTGGTTTTTGCACTAACTGGTTTCTGTGCACCATATTGTTTGAATTTAATCATATTGTATTTTTAATCATACTCATATGTATTTGTCACTTAATACTTAGCGCTACACTAATTAATCACTCACATGCACTCTGCCTTTAGGGCATGTTAGGCTCAGCCCAATACCAACCACAAAGCACCTTGTACCCATTAGTTTAAAGGTGCTTTCCTCATTCCATGAAGCCCTCTGTCTGCAGTTCCCCACAATCTCAGCCTAGGGTTGTGCGGAAGAGGCCCTTGTCCCCCTAAATATGGGAACAAGGTGGTTGACTTTTGGGGTTTCCATGCCCCTCCTGCCCCCAAGCATCCACCCCCTCCCTTTCATGGGCTGGCTTGCTGTGTGTTTGGCTAGGGGTTGGTCTGTGTTTGGGAGGGGCAAAATCTTTTTTTCCTTTGGGGTGGTATTTTTCACTTGTCGGTTCTCATTTTAATTCTTAACAGACCCAAATGGCCTTGTATGTATTTTGTGGCAGGTCATTTTTGGTTTTGCTTTTTCTTTTGGTTAAAATCTTGCAGCTGCAATGTAGATTTGTACATTTTCTTAAAGTCGTATATCTTTGAAACAGCATCTTAGTTACATACTACAGATGCACCACTTTACAGGCAGAGTAAGCCCCCCCCCCCCCCCCACCAAGTTACTAGCTTTTAACCAATTCTGCATTTTTAAAGGCACTTCTTGTTTCGTTTTTGGGGTTGTCAAAATTGGGGATGGTAATTTGGGGTGTACACAGAAAAGTGCTAGAGTGCAATTTGCGTAATGGGGACAGTTGGATAGTTGGATTGACCTGTTTGTCCCCAAGGACATTGGTAGGGTTTTCCCTCACTTCCTGTTTGGCTATGTGGCAGGAAGTGAATAAATTTGAAGGAGAAACTGGCAAAATTTGGGAGGTGTCTTCACCCTATCATGGGTGCAGACATCCCCCAAAACTAACAAGACTTCAAATCCCCAAGCAAAAATAAGAAAGGATTTCATTTAGTTTAACTTTGCAAAGACACATTCCTAAGTTCAACTGTGATGCATGTCAATGGCCCATTTAGACCTTGTTTAATAGAAAACACCAATTGCCTTTCACTAAAAAACATTTGTTAGTCCAGTCTTGGAAATCGCCATCTGCTTTCCTATTATTCACCGATAAAGTTATGGGCCTGCACCTAGAGGAATGTCCCTGTGGCCCATAGCGGTTGCCAGCACACAGGAATTACATCACATCCCCCAAGGAAGTTGCTTGTACTGCTGCTAAATTCTTCCCACCACCATGCCTCACTCACTGTTCTCTGAGGAAGAGATGATCCTTATTTGCAAATTAAGATAATTTTTTCATTATTTTTACATGGGGTGGTGTTTGTGTGGGTCATGGGTTATGTGTATATGTCTAAATGATTTGGCCTCAAAACACACACCTACTTCCTTTGTACAGATTCACTTCCGGGCCAGTGTATATTGCTTCCTGCTTCAGTGTATATATGTATCTCTCTCTCTCTCTTTATATATATATATATATATATATCGATAGATAGATAGATAGATAGATAGATAGATAGATAGATAGATAGATAGATAGATAGATATAGATATATATAGATGTAGGTTTTTGTGTTCACCAGCAGAGAGAAGTTGGGTAAGTGCCACACTCCCAATTCTGAAGGCATAATAATGGTCTAGCACAGGGGTCTTCAAACTGCAGCCCTCCAGTTGTTCAGGAACTACAATTCCCATCAAGCCTAGTCATGTTTGTGAATTTCAGAGTTTTACAATAACTCAAGGGATGTGTAGTTCCACAACAGCTGAAGAGCCGTAGTTTGAAGATTCCTGATCACTCTAGCATGTCTTGAAAAAAGGTGTGTTCTCATGTGCCTTGTATAATGCCCAAGAAATATCATTTGGAAAATACAAGTGGGTCATGGCACATCTATATTCCAAATCTGGCTCTTAAGATGGTCATGCACTATGCAATCTGAGTGGCCAATCTCTGTACAACTCGATATTTCGGCAAAATAGGTAATAGGAAGAAGCAATTAATTCAAATTGTAGGAAATCAAACAGGCTCCTGCACTAAATCTAATTTATTTAAAGGGATTGTAAAGTGAATTTTTTTATTTTTTTTAAAATAACAAACATGTTATACTTACCTCCACTGTGCAGCTCGTTTTGCACAGAGTGGCCCCGAACCTGCTCTTCTGGGGTCCCTCGGTGGCTGTCTCGGCTTCCTCCCGCAGGTGCTTCTCACATTCATGCAAGCTCCCTCGCATGGTGAGAAGCATCTGCGGGAGCGCTCCCATCATACAGCCGGCGGCTATAGCCGCTCACTGTATCACACGGCCCCGCCCCCCGGCGCTCCGCGTCAGTGGATGTGATTGACAGCAGCGCGAGCCAATGGCTGCGCTGCTTTCCATCCATCCACTCCAGCCAATCAGCGGCCAGGCTGAACGGTGGAAAGGACGTTGGGGGATGAGCGCCGGACTTTTGAGGGGTGAGGTAAGTAAAACGGGGGGGCTGGGGGCGCAGGCACTGTCAGATGTTTTTCACCTTAATGCATAAAATGCATTAAGGTGAAAAAACATTTACCTTTACAACCCCTTTAACATCTAACTGATTGCAGTGTATGGTCACCTTTAAAGATCAAGATGTAAAAATATAAATTTATTGGGTTTAGAAACACTTCTCTGTTCTTTGTAATGTATGAAAGATTTGAGTAAAAGAAGAATAAAACACATTTAAAAGATATATTAGAAGTAATAGGAATGAAATTAGCATCAAAAGAGTTAATTAACTGAGAACACCTACTAATTGCCTAACAAGACACACCCAATTAGATTAAATTAACCAATTGTATTGGGCGTGCGCTATTATCGCTATTATCAATAAGAAAACCTCAGTGCCAGTTGCAGTTTACATATGTGGGTATTTATTATCACTATTTGCGCATCAATGTGCACCGATTCGCGCATTCGATTAATGATTTTTCTGGCACATAAATTAATGTATGAACTGGTACAGCGCTTTCTTCTTAGTTAATGACCTTCTCTGTCCTTTTGCCCATTCAAGTTCTCTTGTAAGGAGAATTCCCCATTTGGTGAAACTATCCCACCGCTAAATTCCTGCAACAGAGATGGGACTCCAAACCTTGGGTAAGCTCCGTGTTGGATGATGTTGGAGCTTACAAAGGGTTAACTTCCTTCTCTTGCGCCTTATGTTAGAACCATCCATTTTTAGATGCTTCTGAGATCATTCAGAATTCATTGACAACTGCATTTTTACTGCATTTGACCATATTCAAGGTTTTGTATTCTTATAGGGGAATGCAAAATCTTCTTGAAGAAGGCTGATTTGCTGTATTCAATGGCGGGTTCTGGCTTTAACCTTGCCGACAGCCCCATATACATTTACTGCGGGGGCAGCGGCTCCTATGGGCAGAATCACGTACCAGTACGTGATTCTGCCCTTCTGGGAATATTTTTTAAAACATTAAAATATTTTTAGGCATGATGTCTGAATGGGAACACAAAACTAATATATATATATAGTAGGAGGTTCTCGAATTTGACAGCAAAAATGGAATTGCAATTTTAGGTAGCTGTCACAGTAATAATTCGGAGTAGGGGCTCATTAAAAATAGTCTATAGTTTCCCTTTAATGTACATTTTCATCTCCACCTTGTTTATTTTGTTATGAGTGAACAAAGTGGGCTTGGAGAGAAGCATCTCTCAGTGCGTTCTAAGTTCAGCCAAGCGGCAGCTCAGTGGAAAGTAAAAGGGATCTAGATAAGAGCGCAGGCACAATTCTCACTGTTGCTATCTTTAGCTTTGCTGACGTAGGTGTTCTTGGGCCCTGTGGACTTAAGCAGCCTGGTTAATACATTTTCAAGAAAATAGATTAAGCAACGTGGGGGCTAGTCTCTCCAGCAGCTAAAGGCCTATCAGGCGTGTCCTACCAATTCTTTGAATTGCAAAGCAGGAAAAGCAGGAAAAGCAGAAAACTTAGTACTGTATGCTTAAAGTTAAAAAAGCTAATTTGTTCAGAATTTGTTCTTTGGATTTTCTTATACATCATTTGGATGAGCAAATAATGTTTCATATATTTTTGGGCCTTCGGGGTGAATTTAAATCTTTCTATAGTTGCTGTTTTCATCTGGCTTGAATCAAATGCGAATCAAAGGTTTGGAAAATATGTCCCTTAAAATATTTGACCCTGCTTTCTAATATTTTTTTGTAAAATTGAAGCTGACCTACATGCAATTACAAAGACAAATAAATGCATGCCTGTATTCGTTAATAAGTCATTCAATTTGATTTTTTTCGTGCACCTAGTGAAAGGATCCACATTTGACATGATATCCAACTTTTACCATTTTTTATAGCAGTGGTCTCCAAACTACAGATAGTCTTTGCTGGCCTTTATCTGGCCCTTGGGGCACCATTCCTCCTTCCTGAGACAAAGCAGTATTCCTCCTACTAACACCAATGAGGAACCATTCTTTCCACTGACACCAATAGTGGGGCATAATTCTTCCCATTTCAGCTATGCAACAATGAGGCATCATTTCTTCCACTGACACCAACAATAAGACATAACTTCTCTCATTGATACCAATGGTGGGGCACTATTTCTCCAATTGACACCAATATTGGGGCTCTATTCTTACCACTTACATCAACAATGGGGCACTATTCCTATGACTTATATGCAGGATGGGGCACTATTCCTCCTACTGACACCAATGATGGGGCCCTATTCCTCCCACTGACACCAACAATGGGGCACTACTTCCCACTAATACCAATGATGGGGCACTATTCCTCCTGCTATTGACCATAGGTGCTATGCAATTTTTTTACTCCCGTTTGTCCACCAAGGGTGAGGCATTGTTACTTCCACTGACATCATGGCATTTTTTACTCTCAGTGGCCACGATACAGCCCCCTTAAAGTCTGAAGGACAATAGGCACGCCCTTCGTTTAGAAAGTTTGGAGACTCCAGCTCAATAGAGGGGCATTCAGACTGGGGGGGGGGAGCATTGCTAAAATGCTGACAAGGAACATGCAGGAGATAGTAGAGAGAGTGAGGGATGACCTCATCAATCTACTGCTGCTCTTTCATTGTCCAGTCAGTAGCGTGGGGATGGAGATTAGACACCATTAAAAAAAAAACAGCGTCATCCATCTGTGCTGCTTGGTAGATCTGTATATTGTGTGTGTGCCTCATAACTGGATGAACAGAAATTTTAATTTTCTGGAAGGAAAAAAGCTCCCTCATAGAGTATGTATTTCACCTATGCATTTAGCCTGCAATTCAGTTTTAACATTTTAAACTACAAACATAAATATCCAAAGCAAACTTGTGTAAGGTTAGAACTTAAAACCCAACTTGTTACTGTAATGCTGTCAGGCTGCATATACAATAATACATATGCTGCTCTTTTACTTTTTTAGCTAAGTGCTGCAGTAAATATTCTGTGCTGTCCACACATAGGAGAGTCAGACTGCTACTCACATACAGTGCATCCGGAAAGTATTCACAGCGCTTCACTTTTTTCACATTTTTTTACAGCCTTATTCCAAAATGGATTAAATTCATTATGTTCCTCAAAAATCTACAAACAATACTTGATTGGAGTCCACCTGTGGTAAACTCAGCTGATTGGACATGATTTGGAAAGGCACATACCTGTCTATATAAGGTCCCACAGTAAGGCTCGGTTTACACAGGGGCGACTTGTCCAGGCGACTTAGCCGCCTGACAAGTCGCGCTCCGTTCTATACTATGGAACCGTTCTAATAGGAGTGACTCAAGTCGCTCCGACTTAGAAAAAAGGTTCCTGTACTACTTTTGGGGCGACTTCAGGCGACTTGCATTGACTTCTATACAGAAGTCGTTTTGCAAGTCGCCGCTGAAGTCGTTTGCAGGTCGCGTCTGTGAGTCGCGCTGCAAGTCGTGCCGCCCCTGTGTGAACCGAGACTAACAGCAAATGTCAGAGCACAAACCAAGCCATGAAGTCCTCCGGAATTGTCTTGATCTACAAGACAGGATTGTATCAAGACACAGATCTGGGGAAGGGAACAGAAACATTTTTGCAGCATTGAAGGTCCCAATGAGCACAGTAGCCTGCATCATCCGTAAATGGAAGCAGTTTGGAACCACTGGGACTTTTCCTAGAATGGTTCGCCTGGCCAAACTGAGCGAATGTGGGAGAAGGACCTTAGTCAGGGAGGTGACCATGAACCGATGGTCACTCCGACAGAGCTCCAGTGGTCGCTCCAGAATCTTCCACAACCATCTCTGCAGCACTCCACCAATCAGGCCTGTATGGTACAGTGGCCAGACAGAAGCCACTCCTCAGTAAAAAGCAATTGACAACCCACCTGGAGTTTTCCAAAAGGCACCTAAAGGACTATCAGACAAATGAGAAAAAAAATTCTCTGGCCTGATTAAACAAAGTTCAAACTCTTTGGCCTGAATGGCAAGCGTTATGTCTAGAGGAAACAGGGCACTGCTCATCAGCTGGCCAATATCCTCTCTAGAAGCATGGTGATAGCAGCATCATCCATAAATGGAATCCAGAGCTGTCAAGCGCTCCCCCTGCACACTGCTCAACAGTCTCTTTGATCCCTATGCAGTGTTGTTGATTGTAGCAGTGTTCAGAGAAGCATGCTGGACCACTGGAGAGCAAGTCAACTGCGATGTAATGACAGCTAGCTGACCCTCCTTAATGCTGCAAGCACTTGGTATGTTAACCCTTGTAACATTAGCACATTAGCAGCTAACAAGTACACCTGACCTGGGGGAAATATGGAAGCTGCCATTGCTGGCCTACTCTTATAAGTTTACTGCTTCTAAAGCAGGCCAAACACAATGTGAATTTCATCCATTTCCTGAGAAGTTTCATTCAGTGGGTGACCCTTACCACCCAGCTCCATTCAATTGACTTTTGTAGAAGAAGTTTGCTAGAGAGTATTAACAGGAACCACAGCGACCAAAGGCAGACACTGTTTGTGTTTTTTTTTGTTCAGCTTGCAGGGTTGTAGGGTGGGAACCAACTTGTTTCCACTTCACTGTCACATGCAGTAAGGGTTTCACCCCAAGAGAATACAGGCTGCTGAGCATTTGTGCAGCCTGAACCAAAACGGTCCCATGCCCAGATGGTGGCCCATCTTCCTTAATTAATCCCCTCTTCCCAGAAGAACTTACCCATCTATTCCACAGGTAGGTTTTCAGGGTCCAGGCAGGCAGACATGTACTGGTAACACACCTCAAACTCCACTCCCCAGGTTTATAAAACATAAATGTTTATAAAACATTTTTCCTTTAGATATCACACAGAGGCTTCCAGATTCCAGACAGTCAAACATCTTTACTCTGAGAACTCAGTGAATACATCTTACCAGATCAAATACTAGCTTTGACATTCTCCAGATATCTTCAAATATTGGTTTGAAGTCAGAAGTGCATAAAGGATGCATAGCATCCAGTAACAGTTGGCTTCATGCTAGCTTAATTCAGTCCTCACATGGGTTCCTTACACAGCGGTGGGTACTGCTTCTCAGAGGGGAGGACAAGGGGAAACACCAACCTCTGTCTTTCTGCAGCATTTTGTCCCAGCCTCTCCCATTGACATTCCTTGTCTCAATTCCCCCTTTTAGGTAGTAGAGATGGTTGTGAATGTAGAGAGGTTCCTTCGTCAGCTCCTCTCACAGAGGAGAGCACAAGCATGCCTGGAAGAAGCCCCTTCTCTCGCTCTCTCTGTCTCCTGGCAAAAAAGCTCCAAGCTAAAGCAACACCCATCATATAACGGGATACCCCCAAAGCATTCTGCCAGTAGTAGGAGCATCCTTTGAGGAGCAACCTTAAGGGAACCTCAACCTACCTCTACCAGCCCTATAGGCTGAGCGAAGAAAAAATAAAACTATTAGTGCATGGATAGTTTAAGTCACATATTTAGAACAAGCATCCAACTGATGAAATTCAGACAAAAGTTGGAAATCCTAATCTCTTTACTTGTTCTTGGTCTGTAACAGGTCAGGCAATACTGAACCTAAAGCATCAGCATTGTAGGCAGACCGTTAGAATTTTCTGGACAGACAGGCAAAATTCTTATCATCTGGCACATTTTTTTAAAGTCCAACTCTTGGGCTTTGTATTACTTTACTGTAAAAGTCTGCTGCAGGATTTTTGTCCTTTCTATTCTGTATATTTTCCATGCATAGTTAATGTCATCATTTAACGGTGTGAAACAAATAGGTAAAGATTCTCTATTTAGTAACAGAAGGTGTAACCAGCTACACAATAGTTCCTGCTTACATTTCCTTTCCCTGGACATATTTACTAATGCACAAAAGCAGATGGCAAAGGTAGCACCACAGAGACTTGGCATTGATGCGCGGTCTTATTTCATATGGTTAATGTGCCAAACTCCATCAAACTGACAAATACCTTAAAGTGTCAGTAAACCCAACCATTTACTTTCCCTCCTTAACTCCCTAACTACTCTGCCTTATTATGTATGGTCAGAGTTTTGTTAAAAAATAGATTAACAAACATTAACGTGATTGTAAACTCTCCCCCACAACTTTGTCCCATCTAAATTAGCATAAATAGCCCTAATGAACACTGCTTGTAGATATCTCCTTACTTGCTTAGTATTGTTGTAATCCTTTTTGTTCTTTAGAATGATGTCACTGAGCATGCCCAGATCTCCCCTGATTTACGGCACACTCTGTGCACTTTGTCTATCTATTATCAGGACTTCCTATGGGACACAAAACTGAAATCCCAGGAGACTTCATAATCATTCAGAGCTTCCTCCTACACCCCCATGTGACCATGTGACATCACATGCAGTGTAAAGCAGGGCATGGGACAGCATTACTGCAGTCTTATCAGCTGAAGCTGATAAGACCGACAAAGGCAAACACTAGGTAATCGGCACAAGTAAATACTATGAAATAAAACAAGTCAGCTATGAACAGGGAAGCAGGGTTGCCATAGAAACGTTGGATTGATAAGGAGGCTTGGTTAACAGTACAGGAAGTGCTCAATGTAAGGGCGGAAATACACTCCACTGTGGACTCAGAAAACAATACTTAAGATGGCGCTGCCTAACCCCTGGAAACAAGTTTTTTAAAGTTTCTTTAAACAGTAATATGTGATTTGGGCTGGATTACAGTGGCTATAGTTTGATAATTACTTATTATAATGGACTAAATGAAAAGAAGCATCAGAGTAGGAGAGTTTAAATACCTGGTGATCCTGACAGTACCTCCGTATTCAAAGTGGCAATACTATGTCAGATGATCCACAGTCTTATGCATTGCCATTCTGTGTATACTCTATTAACAGTGTTTTAGAGGTCATTGACTTTCTTCGTTCTCCAACTAGTCACCCCACATGACAGTCCTGCACATCATGCAGGGTGGCAGAGCACATCCTCCTTGTGTAATTTTGCCATCATGACTACCAAGGAAATAAAACATTTCAACAGTTCTCGAGTGTCAAATGAGTCAGATTATTATGGAGAAACACTTAAGTGCACTTGCTGTCAATCAAGATGATGGAGCCACCCCGCATGACTTGCAGGAGTATCACGCCAGGAGGCTACCCTGGAAGCAATATGACCAGCAGTGCACCAATCAGCTCTGTTTAGGCCTGGGCAATGGATATGAGTACACTGCAGTGACGAATGCAGGATGCGTTACACCATGGAAAATATTTCAACCCACCATTTGTACAGTAAGTTGAGATGGAAAAGCATATCGATCCTTTTTGTATATGAAAAAAAAATCGATATATAGTAATTGCATAGCTGCAATTTTTAAAACCATTGTTGTAATTCTGATATGCACTAAGCATGTGCAAAAAGAGTTTACTTGTACTTTAAACCACTTAAAGGAAAGATGTCCATATCCGCCTCCAGAACTTCTCCCGAGCCTTGCCCATCCTCTGGAAATAGCTATCCCAATCTGTCAGACTGTCTCCAAATTTATCCACTTTTACGAGATCCCTGAAAACTTTTCTCTTCAGAGAAGCCTATCCTGCCTCCATCTAACAACTGCACTATTTTCTCCATTAGCTCATCCCACACAGCTATTACCCTTTTGTATAACTTGACCCTCCCTACTTGATTGTAAGCTCTAACGAGCAGGGCTCTCTCATTCCCCCTGTATTGAATTGTATTGTAATTGTAGTGTCTGCCCTAATGTTGTAAAGCGCTGCGTAAACTGTCGGCGTTATATATAAATCCTGTATAATAATAATAATAATAATGTAGTTGAAGTAATATGGAAACAACCATTGCTGACTTCCTTCCAAGGCCTCATTCACATGGGGCATGGATGCATAGGCCCCATGTGAATGAGGCCTTGGAAGGAAGTCAGCAATGGCTGCATTATGTGAAGTGTCTGGTGGCAATGTGACATCCATGCGTGTGCATTAAGGGCCATGCACCTGTACCCACACAGATTACACATTGGGAGCAACGGCTGTGTCCGTGCCTCTGCTGCATCCAAACTGACAGCAATGAGACTGCCCGCTCAGGGATGCACAGAACACCTCTGCATTCCCATGCAGGTAAAATGTGAATGTGAATTAGACCTAAAAATAAAAGTTGCCTGGCTGTCTCGGTTTTCTGAGCCACTGACCCACAATACGCATGCTAATCATCAACGTTAGAGCTCCTAATCTGCTTAACTGTTTCAAGTTAGCTACTGCATCAACAGAGGTTTTTTTTTTTTTTTTTTTTAATAAGTTACTTGAGGCTGAACTCCAGATATATAAAAGGAAGCTGTTTGACCTGCCAAGGGAGTTGTACAGTAGTGTTGTCCATACATTCCTGAGATTCACAAAGCTCTGCCACAAAGCACAGCACTCCCCAGCTCCACTGTGATTAAGCAATGCTATCAGCTCATCTCTCTGTCACTCTGTGTGATCCTCTTATTAGAACATTTCCAGCACAAGTAATTAGGAAAAAGGCAGGCAAAGGAAAATTACTAGTCGCCAGTATTGTCTGCAGATGATCTTTTACCCATTACTGATTTACCATGCCTAATCTTGCACTACAAATCTGTGCGGACAAAGCCATTTTGGTAGATGATCGCTGAAAATATTCAAAAAGTAGGGAGCAAGGTGTAGGACACAAATTCTGCCTGGTTTTATCACAGTTGTCGGAGAACTTTTCAAAAGTTGTCAGGCTGATAACAGAAAAACGGAGCAGGAGAAAGCCAAGGGACTTAGTGCTTTGAAGAGAGATAAGAAAACACTGCAGATATATGTGCCCAACTCAAATTTCATGAATCGGGTTTACATCCATTTTAAGGCTGGGTTCACATATATATTAATTAGATGCGGACCCACATCCAATTCGCATAACAGGCGAGTGTGACCGGCTCTCAATGGAGCCGGTTCACACAGGTCCTGGGCGGCCGCAGAGCGGATTGCATAAGGGTCCAGTGCATGTTTGGGTCTGGTTCAGGTGTGAATTCAGGCAAAAATTTGGACCTAAATTGCACCCGAACCAGTGAACAGACACGCACCCGACTCCAGGCACAAACCCGCGGCATATATGTGAACCTGGACTAAGGGTGAGAAATAGCAGTAATTTACACTTACCAGCCACTTTATTAGGTACACCTGTTCAATTGCTTGGTAACACAACTTGCTAATCAGCCAATGACATGGCAGCCACTCATACAATACATTTAAGCCTCTAGACATGGTAATGGCGACTTGCTGAAGTTGTAACCAAGCATCAGAATGTGGAAGAAAGGGGATTTAAGTGACTTTGAACATGGCATGGTTGTTGTTGCAAGACGGGCTGGTCTGAGAATTTCACACACAACCATCTCTAGGGTTTACAGAGAATGGTCCAAAAAAGAAGTAATATGCAGTGAGCGGCAGTTGTGTGGATGAAAATGCCTTGTTGATGTCAAAGGTCAGAGGAGAATGGGCAAACTGTTTCGAGATGATAGAAAGGCAACAGTAACTCAAATAACCACTCATTACAACCAAGATATGCAGACTACCATCTCTGAACGCACAACACATCAAACCTTGAAGCAGATGGGCTACAACAAAAGAAGACCACACCAGGTACCACTCCTTTCAGGTAAGAACAGGAAACTGAGGCTACAATTGCACAGACTCACCAAAATTGGACAATAGAAGATTGGAAAAACGTTGCCTTGGTCTGATGAGTCTCTATTTCAGCTGTGACATTCAGATGGTAGTCGCAAAATCTTTACACTTGGATCTCCATCGTTGCCCATCTGTGCTACTATAAAGAAGTCTCAGTTTTACTGCTGGAGTTATATTTTAAATGATAGCAACCAGAACCCATAACAGAACCTGGCAAAGGCTGATCCAGAAAGTCTGATTGGATCTATTACCTCAGATCCTTTGATTTTTATTAATAAGGAGTTTGCATCATATTACGGGAAACTTTATGACGATCCAATGCCCTCCTTGGAGACCACCTTCACAGGTTTTTTTCTCCTCGTTAGACCAGGATAAAACAGAAAGTCTGATTGGACATAGGATGTCAATAGAAAAAAAACTGATTATACAATCCAAAGAAAACTACTCTACACTTTAACAACCTGAATTGGCTCTGCCCAAGCATGGGCAAAATTGTGGTGGGGCGTGCTAGTGATACTGTATAGTCCAAACTTTTTATTTGCGGGTAAAGTGGAGCTGCCATATTTACATATACACAGCCAGAATTTGCCCACCACAAATCACATGACCAACTTATCAAGAAATGCCAGCAATCAACTGACTTATCATTTTTTAATTTTTGAGCTACTGAGGCAATTTTTATTGGGCAAGGTGATAGAGGGTAGTCAGGGCATAGTATTGCATAAGCCCTAACATCTGCTTTTTGGATACATTTTTTACTTTTAAACGCATGCAGAACTTTTGGTGTGCATTCGGGATATAATAGAAGTCTAATGCTGAGTACACATGACTTTCCATCGGAATGAACTCTGACGGACTTTTCTACTGACTTTTCAAAGGCGTTCCGATGGAATTCCGCTGAAACGCACTTGCCTACACATGATCACACCAAAGTCCGATGACGTACGACGGGAATAGAAAAAGGAAGTTCAATAGCCAGTAGCCAATAGCTGCCCTTGAGTCGTTGTTGGTCCGTCGTACCTGCATACAGACGAGCGGTTTTCTCGATAGGAACTAGTTCCGGCAGAAAGATTTGAAACATGTTCTATTTCTAAAGTCCATCAGATTTTTCGACAGAAAAGGTCAGATAAAGCCCACACACAATCGAATTGTCCAATGGATTCATTCTGTCAGAACTTTGCTGTCGAAAAGTCCGGTCGTGTATACACGGCATTAGGCAAAGCGAAGCTAACCTGTACCAAAACTGCGGGTACACTGCGCTTGCTCAGTGTGAAGCCACCCTAAATTATAGCAGAGCACTAGGCACACGGGCACTCAGACATCCCTGACTGCTGAAATAAAGACCTTCATCCTATTTTATTGTCTGTGGGATCTGACATAGAGAGAACAATTAAAGTAGAAAATATACCAATTTTAAACAAAGGGGTGATACAATCATTCTTTTATAAACTTGTGACTGTAGGCACAAACACCACAAAGTGACAGGTTCTCTTTTAGGAGGATGTTGTTGTGCACTCGTATGTCACATCACTTCTGCGTTCGGCTAGGTTACAATCTGTTGCCATGGCTACCTGATGCAGCCTCTTCGTATACTTCAGCTTACTGACATATATTTCAGGCTTCACTTCACACTCTCCTCCTCCCTGAGCCGCCTTGCAGAAATATGCACTCTTCTGCTGTGTAAATGTGCAAATAAACTCCTTTTTTATTTTTTATTGGAAAAAGAAACAACTGATGTCAGACAGCTTTTCAAAACAAACAACCCCACCTCAAACCCCCCAGCCCCTGCCCGCTTGCTGTCTTACCCCGATCTAGGTGGCGGGTATCGGCCAGCAGGCATCAGCAGCGGGATCGGACAACGGCATTGGCAGCGGGCTTGGGCAGCAGCACTGGGCATCTCATCTATTCCTCCATGTTAGCAGCCGGGCATCTCCTCCCCTCCTTCTAGGTCTCCAATAGGATCGCCTGTCCTTTAAGTCAATCGGGTGATGAGTCTCAAAACCCACTTCCTGATTGGCCAGGAGGTGGATCAGTGCTACAACAGCGAATTTTCATTTGCATTTTATGAACCCTGAGCCCACCCTATTTTGAAGCCCACCCCGTATTAAAATCCATGCACCCGCCTTCCTGGAGGGGGCCGGATGCATGGAATGGGGGGATGAGCCGCCGCTTGTGTGAATGGACATGCAGAGCAGAGGCTTTTGACCAAGCCTGCCTGGTTGCCCCCATTACAAGCTGCTTGCTCGGGGGGTACTCAGCAGGCGGGAGGGGCCAGAAGTGCCAGTGAGGGACCTGAGAAGAGGAGGATCAGGGCTGCCCTGTGCAAAAACAATGCACTGAGCAAGTAAGTATAACATGTTTGTTTTTGTTTTTTTTATTTACTTTAATATCACTTTCAATTTTGTTGTATTTTATGCATGCTTTTCTACTAAAAGCATTAATCTATTTTTCATTAAATTGTTTCTTTACGTGTTATTCTGCCTTCTAATAATGTCCTCTGTGAGCTCCCAAACTTCTCTTTTTCCCTTTACCTATATTTGTTTGGAACGAGCAGTAGAGCTGGGCAATTTTCAAAAAAAAAAAAAAAAAATCTGCAATAAAAAAAAAAAAAAAATAACTCGATTCACGATTCAAATTGAGTTTTTTTTTGATGGACACTGCACTGGTCCTGAGGTGCTGCGAGCAGGAGTTTTTAGGCAAAGCCATGGCTTTGGCCTAGTCCGCTGCGTCCGGCCTCACAGACTAGGCTGAAGCCATGGCCTCGCCCAAAAACTCCTGCCCGCAGCACCTCAGTATTGGCGCGGCGTCAGCGCTGGTCCTGATGAAAAAAATAAAAAATAAAAAAAAATCGATTTGCTGAAATTTTAAATCGATTTGACCTCTCAACTCGATTCAAGATTTAAATCGATTTTTTCCCCATCCCTAACGAGCAGTACATGGTCTATTTGCTTGGAACCAGCAAAACACTTTAGTTGCGGTCATGTGCACTGCGCTATACGCTCTACAAATCCCATAGTCCATCTGACTATGGGCTAAGGATGGCTACGTTCCTACATACAGTGGGACCATGGAGAGTGAACGTAGCCACCCTCTAACAGGAAGTCAGATCACAGTAGCTAAAAAAGGGTGTTTTTTTGAGTAAAAGAGATTCTAAAGGCAGACGTTTTTTATCCTGATGCATTCTATGCATTAGGATAAAAAAAACCTTCTGTGTGCAGCAGCCCCTCTAATACTTACCTGAACCCATCTCGATCCAACGATGTTGCACAAGAGCGTCAGCTGTCCGGGACTCCCCTCCCGATTGGCCAAGACACAGCAGCGGGTGCCATTGGCTCAAAGTCAGTAAGCCCATGAGGAAAGAGGGGGGGTGGGGCCCAGATGCGGCTCTGTGTCTGAATGGGCCAACAGAGCAGTGTCTCGGCTCGGGTGCCCCAAAGCAAGCTGATTGCTGCGGGGGCACTCGGCAGGAGGGAGGGGCCAGGATAACAAATAACAAACATGTCATACTTACCTGCTCTGCGCAATGGTTTTGCACAGAGAATCCCCGATCCTCCTCTTCTCGAGTTCCCCGCCCACTCAGCAGGAGGGAGGGGCCAGGAGAACAGAAAAGGGACCCTAGAAGAGGAGGATCGGGGCTGCTCTGTGCAAAACCATTACACAGAGCAGGAAAGTATAACATGTTTGTTATTTAAAAATAAAATATTTTTAAACAAATAACAAAACAAAAAAACAAGACTTTAATATCACCTTAAGGCTGGGTTCACACTGCTGCGGTGACGAAAGCGGATGTGATTCGCACCGCACTGCAGTGCAAATCACATCTCATCTCTGTGCGATGCGAGTTCAGCCATACAGATAGTATGGCTGAATTCGCATCGCATCCGGCCCAAACTCGCACAGGACCCTTTTTTTGGTCCGCAGCAGAATCGGATCGCATGGGTGTTCACACCATGCGATCTGATTCCTGTGCGAGTTTGCAGATCGCACTGCGATATGCAAACTGATCTGGGGGTGTCATTAACTTTTCACTGACACTCCCAGCAGTTCGCATAGAACAGTGTGAACTGCCGCTGGGAGGCATGCGATGCGGGAACCCGCAGCGGATTTGCAGCGTTCCCGCATCGCAGCAGTGTGAACCCAGCCTTAGAATAAATACTTGAAAATATATTTTTTTCAACCAGAGCTTACTGTCAATTGCTCCTTTGCAGAAAAAGAAAAGTATCCTTAGTACGCTTATTCTCTTGGAAATATGAAAAATTGTAGGTAGGCTGAAAATGTAAAAATATCCATTGATATTTTCCCCCTTTTTTTTTTCAAATGTGTGTGTTGTAGTTATAACACAAAACTACTTATGTTTCATACTGGAGAAAGTATCCTTTGTAGTAGTAGCTGTGACATTAACACCATTATATTGATATTGATTACCTGGTCACAATGACGTGTTTCCTCCCAGGATAAATTATTGTGATTCGTGGCATCAGTTGTGAACACAAATGGAAAAATAAGTACGCCTGTACATTTGCCACCTATATAAATCCATGAACAATTTTGGCTCTCCATATTAGGTGTCAATAATTAGAACCTCTTTAAAGTGATATTAAAGGCAGCATTTTTTATTTTTTTTTAAATAACAAACATGTCATACTTACCTGCTCTGTGTAATGGTTTTGCACACATCAGCCCGATCCTCCTCTTCTCGGGTTCCCTGCTGGCACTCCTGGCCCCTCCCTCCTGCCGAGTGTCTCAATAGCAAACAGCTTGCTATGGGGGTATCCAAACAGTCTCACTCCCGAGTCACTGCTCTGTGTGTACATTCATACACGGAGCGTAGCTCGGTCCTACCCTCACTCTCTCCCCATTCGCTCACTGGCTGTGATTGCCAGTTTGCTGATTCGTGCACATTGATGGATTGAGATGGGGCTTAGGTAATTATTGGGGGGGGGGGGTTGTGGGGGCTGCTGCACACAGAATGTTTTTTACCTTTATGCATAGAATCCATAAAGGTAAAACACCTTGAGCCTTTACAACCACTTTAAGGGAGTTTGCAGGTAGAACCTCTTTTATTTAAACCTCAAATATTTAGAATGTGGTGTTCTTTTTCCTATTGACATTTGTGGTGGCATCATGCCAAGATCAATACAGCTCTCCAAGGCCCTCAAAACGAATATTGTGTATGCCAGTGAGGAAGGAATTGAAGTCAATCGTTCCACTATAAGGAAAATAATCTGGCAAAGATTTCAAACAACTGGCAATGTGTCTAGGACTGGCCAAGCAATCAAATTCAAACCAAGTGATGACCACTTGATGCTAAAATAGGTCTCCAAGAATCCCAAAATGTATTTCCTGCAATCCAGGTAACTCTTGTAATAGACAAGGTCAAAGTCCATGCATGTATAATCAGAAACAGAGTCAACCTGGATGGCTTCCTTTCAAGCCATCCATTGTGTACAATTGTGTTGCTAGCTGTGATTGGTCACAGTGATCACATGGTACAGACTAGGCCAGGGTTCTCAAGCTGCCGGCCCTCCAGCTTTTGCGAAAAACTACAGGTTCCATCATGACTTGTAGTTTTGCAACAGCTGGAGGGCCCCCAGTTTGAGACCTCTGGACTAGGCCAATCATGACCCATCTGTGCCATGTGATCAGCTGTGGCCAAGCACAGCGAATCATAACAAAACAAACTGAATGAATCAACTTAATTTAGTAAAATGTTTGCATATAGCATGCAAACATAATGTGTAAAAAAATAAAAAAATAAATACTGATCACTTCCCCAGAGTAGTACAATATTTCTATAGTGAAGAAAAGGGGGTGAAATAATGCACAAAACCAAAACGCACTACGAATGGTAAAAATGTAAATGTAAAGGATATGAGAAGCCGCCAACATATGTAAGTGTTCCCACACAGAAATAAATAATAAAAATAATAAAGTACGTGGCACTAACTAGAATAGAATAAACAAAAAAAATAATAATAAAATAATATATACAGATACAACACACTAACTGTCAGCAACTGACAGGAATGTGCTGCAACAACATGTGTGAACTCACTGAGTGCGACAAATCCTCAATATGGCATAAGTGCTAGTAGTATACAGTGCAATAAAATTAATAAAGTGCAAATGGATAACAAAGATGTGATAACAAATTCTAATGAAGTCCAATTATCTCATAGCGTGTATATAACATAATAAGGTGCAATGTCCAGAAAGTGCAATCAAACTCCAGTGGGAAGGGAGCAAATCTCCATATAACAGTCCATACATATAGAAAGTGCATGTGCAATATATTCGATCGGTGTCCACTTCATCCAATAACTAACACCATCCGAAGTGCGTCACTCGTTTCCCCCAGCCACACAAACAGTTTGCTGAAGACAAGCAGGCTAAGGGCATGGATTACTGGAACCATGTCCTGGGGCTGCATGAGTTCTGCCAGCACTGGGGAGCTACAGTTCATTGAGGGAACCATGAATGCCAACATGTACTGTGACATACTGAAACAGAGCATGATCCCCTCCCTTCAGAGACTGGGCCACAGGGCAGTATTCACACTTGATAATGACCCCAAACACACCTCCAAGACGACCACTGCCATGCTAAAGAAGCTGAGGGTAAAGGTGATGGACTGGCCAAGCATGTCTCCCAACCCAAACCCTATTGAGCACCTGTGGGGCATCCTCAAACAGAAGGTGGAGGAGCGCAAGGTCTCTAACATCCACCAGCTCCGTGAAGTCCTCATGGAGGAGTGGAAGAAGACTCCAGTGGCAACCTTAGAAGCTCTGCTGAACTCCATGTCCAAGAAGGTTAAGGCAGTGCTGGAAAATAATGGTGGCCACACAAAATATTAACACTCTGAACCCAATTTGGACATTTTCACTTAGGGTGTACTTACTTTTGTCGCCAGCGTTTTAGACATTAATGGCTGTGTGTTGAGTTATTTTGAGGGGAAGGCAAATTTACCACGGTATACAAGCTGTACTCTCACTACTTTACTTTGTAGCAAAGTGTAATTTCTTCAGTGTTGTTACATGAAAAGATATAAAATATTTATAATAATGTGAGGGGTGTACTCACTTTTGTGAGATACTGTATATACTATAGTTTCTGGACTCTATAACTTTCCTACCAATGAAAATAATTTTCAGTGATTTGAGTTAATTTCACCAAAGAAATGTTGTAGAAAGAAAGATTATTTATTTGCAAAACTTTATAACAGGAGCAAAGAAAAATGTGTTTTTTTTTCCATTTATTTAGCCAAAAATAAAAAAAAACTGTGGTGATTAAATACCACCAAAAGAAAGCTATATTTGTGAGAAAATAATAAAAATGAAGTTTGGGTACAGTGTTGCATGACCACGCAATTGTCATTGGATCAATGTACTGAAGACTGATTAATCATATGTACAGTCATAGTACCAGTAGACGTTTACTGCCAACCAAGGACAGTACTTCAGAAGACGAACCTCATAACAACAGTGAAGCATTGTGGTGCAAATGTAAAGCTTTGTTGCTTCAGGACCAGCTTTGAGTCAACGAGTCAACTATACATTCCGCATCATATCAAATGGTGCTTGGTAAGCATTTGAGGACATCCGTCCAAATTTGAAATGGAATCGGAACCGAGTTTAGCAACACAATCATGATCAGAAGCACACTAGCAAATCCACCTAGGAATGGCTCAAAAAAGAAGAAATAGAGGGTGATGGACTGCCCTATTCAAAGCAATAAATGAATTCCTACTGATATTTTATAAGAGGATTTTGAAACGGGCAGTTCATGCAAGGAAAAGTCATCCAAAATCCCCACAAGAAGCCATTGCTGCTAAAGGGGAAATATCAGCTTTATATTCTTTGCTATTTTTGTTCAATAAATTATTGAAAATGCACATTTGTCTTTTTCTTTTCTTTTTATTCAAGCATATTACTCTTGGGAATATATATATATATATATATATATATATATTTTTTTTTTTTTTATGGAGATGTATTCTATTTTAAATTGTCGGTCTTTTTTTTTTATTGCACAAAACCGCAGAGGTGATCAAATAACACCAAAATAAAGTGCTATATTTATTGTGGGAATAAAAAGGACGTCAATTGTATTTGGAAATGGCCTGGTCATTAATGGGGTAAAGCCCTCCGGGGGCTGAAGTGGTTAAAGTTCCATGGAAAATGTTTTTAGTGCTTTGGATATGCAGATAGGGAATGGAGGCATGATATTATAAGGCACCAGCACACATTATTATTTAAAGCGGCGTTCCACCCTCAAGTGGAACTTCGGCTCATCGGAAACCTTCCCCCCCTCCGGTGCCACAATTGGTACCTTTCAGGGGGGAGGAGGGTGCAGATACCTGTATAATCCAGGTATCTGCACCCACTTCCAGGAATAGCAAGCCGCAGCTAGCCGCAGATGCCCCCCCCGTTGTGTTCTGGGAAACACACAGTCCCCAGGACACAGCGGGGACCAGTCTCATTGCGCTGCGTGACTCGCGCATGTGCAGTAGGGAACCGGGCAGTGAAGCCGCAGCGCTTCACTTCCCGATTCCCTGACAGAGGATGGTGGCGGGGAGACGAGCGATTGCTCATCATTTGCTGCCGACATCGCTGGACCCTGGAACAGGTAAGTGTCCATTTATTAAAAGTCAGCAGCTGCAGTATTTGTAGCTGCTGACTTTTAATATTTTTTTTGCAAGTGGCCCTCTTTGACTGAATTTCACAAGGGATATTAGCTCTACACCTCCTCCCTGGGTCAGTTAATTACTTCCCATGGCTTTCAATATCATCTCTTTGCTGACGACATCCTAATCTATCTCTCCACCCACCCCAACTCACTCCATTAGTCTCCTCACATATCACCAACTTATCACATCACTTCCTCAAACTCAACCTATCCAAAACCAAGCTCATGATATTTCCTCCCCCACATACAACTTCCCCTGATTTCTCTGTCAAAATCAATAGCTCAACTATTAACCAGTCCCCCCAAACCAAGATCCTAGATTATATCCTGGACTCTGAACTATCCAATTATTGTCCAAAGCTTGCCGTCTCAACCATTCAACCATCACAACATCTCCAAGATACGCCCCTTCCTAACCAATGTCACCACAAAGCTTCTAATCCAGTCCCTGGTCATCTCTCGCCTCGACTTCTGCAACTCCCTCCTCACTGGCCTACCTCTACATAGGCAATCCCCCCTTCAGTCCATCATAAATGCCGCTGCCAGGCTCATCCACCTCACAAACCGCTCAGCGTCTGCTACCCTTCTCTGCCAATCCCTCCATTGGCTGCCACTCAACCAACAAATTAAATTCAAGATACTATCAATAACTTAAAAAGCCATCTAGAATCTGGCAACAGTTACATCACTAATCTGGTCTCAAAATACCAACCAAATCATCCTCCCATGACCTCTTGCTCTCTAGATCCCTTGTCACCTCATTCCATGCTCGCATTCAGGACTTCTTCTGAGCCTCTCCCATGCTCTGGAATGCTCTACCCCAATCTGGCCTATTATCTCCTACTTTGTCTACTTTCAGACGATCCCTGAAAAAGAATTTCTTCAGAGAAGCCCCGCCTAACAGTACATTTATTTTCTCTATCAGCACATCCCCCAGAGTTATTACCTCTTGTATCTATCTACCCTCCCTCTTAGATTGTAAGCTCTAAAGAGCAGGGCTCTCTGATTCCCCTGTATTAAAGTGTACTGTATTTGTACTGTCTACCCTCAAGTTGTAAAGCGCTGCGTAAACTGTCGGTGCTGTATAAATCCTGTATAATAATAAATAATAATAATGCCAATTAGATTCAAGAGTGGAGTCATTCTAAAAGAGTCGTCTGTAGCCGAAATATAATATTTGGGTGGGCAGACCCTTTAAATAAACCCAACAGTTCAGAGCACAGCACTGGATTATGGTAACATAATGAAATAATCAGATAAGATTCAGCTTAATTAAAAGCACGCACAAGAGACATGACGCTGACTGGACTGGTTTAGTATCCTTGATGAAACAGCTGTACAGTTTGAAGCCCATCATATTTACAGCATGTCACCAGTAAATGAAACTAAATAGTCGGATTAATTATATTACCGGATCCTGTATTCTCCTCTGGAGGAAGGAAATATGTCCAATTATTGATCTAAAAATTTCTCTACATCTGAGTGCAATTTATATCTGGGTAAGAATGGGGAATTGTAATGCACAGACATTATAAATGTCCTGAGGTGCTCCAGTGTCACCCGTGTGGCATGCAGATTATACAGCATACAGTTCCTACACTATAGTATATTATGTGATGTGGTTTGTAGTCATTGTAGTGATCTTTTGTAGATCTCCCAATATGTATGAGTAGGTAAATAAGGCAAATTAAATTTTGCTGGGAATAGAGCTTTTTCACCATCGCCGAAACGTCATTAAATTTAGCCTTTAAATTTTCCATGCAACTCTACAAGGCAAATTAGATTAGCGTGTTACTAAACCCACAACAGTAAAATTAGTCTGTGGAACCTAAGGGGTTAATTCTCTGCATTGTTTAAAAAAAGGCTGTTTGATCCTGTCTTCTCCAATCCTCCCCCTCTTTTACTGTCCCCAATTCATCTCTTGATAGAACAGAGCTTTGGGAGGAACTCTGCACATGCTCAGTTTGGTGTGTATTTTTCTTGTGGAGGGTACATGTTATCAGCACAGGGCCAATCAGCACTGTCCAGATAGAGTGTCAGGGGTCCTGCAGCCTCTTGGGACAGTCAGGGGAAAATTAAAACTCTTACTACAAACTTTAACCAGACTCTGATAGAAGGCACATGACTGCTATATACTGCTGATGAGAAAGGGTATTTAGAAGTTTATATTTTCTAAAATAATTGCATTTCCATGTTCTGTGTATTGTGGGAGACCAGACCTAGTGAATGCAAAGTCCTGGGTTTAGTAAAACTTTAGTTCCATTATTAGGGTATATAATTGGACTTATTATTAAGTCCAATTATATACCCTCCTCCCAAATGCCCCCTTCCTCCTTGAAACCCCCAACTTGCAGTATGCTTTGCTCTTTTTGTTTAGTTGCCTGATATCTTCTGGTTAGTCATGCGATGAGCTAGGCCCTCTTCCTCTTCAGTCTTCTCCCAGTGGTGGACAGTCCTGGATGATGCAGAGAAAAGCATTGCTTTCTGCATCTGTAAGTGCAGGGTTCTGTATGCAGGGGGCAGACTATGATGCCTTTGCACTCAGTCTTTTCTCAGTCTTGCAGACTGACGCTGGGCTGACTTATCCTGGGAGGTCATCTTGTGCCAAAAAAGAGGCACTGCGGAGGACAGCTCTGGATTTAGGGTAAGTATAGCAGCTTTTTAAAAGAAATTCCTTACAGATGGATACTTAAAAATACATTTTAGTTAAACTCTAGTGGTCTTGGTCACATTAATCTTAACATTTCTTAAATTGTTGTAATGTTTTTTTTACCTACATGCAAATCTTCCCTGTGTAAAGTGTGCTTAATCCTTGAGTGATTAAGCACACTGTATATAGCTAGTTGCTAAGAAGCGTGCTAGGAAGCCCGAGGAATCATCAGCTGTCAGCAAGTTTCCCCACTGACAGTTGAATGTAAAAAAAAGAATTGCCGGCATAAAAATCCATACAAAGCCCTTGTTTTTCCCATTACAGGTGCAATGGCAGGCTCCTACAGTCCTCCAGGTTTCTGCCCGTACCTCTGTATGGGCTGTTTTGAAGCTGCAGGGCTTGTGTATGAACTACAGGAGTGCTCATCAACAACCTCACAGTCCATTGAGAACTACTGCAAGGGTATTCGTGGTAGTAGATGGGACTTGTAGTTGTTTTCAATCAGTTGAAATCTCTCTCTCTCTCTCTCTCTCTGTCTCTCTTCTGAAAAAAATGCACAACTGCTCCTCTTTCTGAGCCCTCTTCTCCCCCCCCCTTTTTTTTTCCTTCTTCTTCTCCCTCCCCTCACCAAAATTTGACGCTAAAAGCACGCTCTGCTTTTCCCCTTCCTCTACCCCGACAGTCACTCCAGTATGCCTATTCCAGACAGGAAATATGCTCTTCTTGGATACTATGAATTATATGTTTGATATATACCACATTTTTGTTTTTATTCTTTTCAACTTGCATGTAACATTGATACTTTGTTGATAAAACAATGTATGCAACATACTGAATGTCAAAAAACAAAAATTCCAATAAGCAGTTTTAAGCTGGAAAAATACATAGGGCCTGTGGTCAGTAAATGGAGGAATAGTGCCCCATCATTGGTATCTGTAAGAGGAATAGTGCCCAATTGTTGATGTCAGTAGGAGGAATAGTGCCCCATTGTTGATTGTTGGTGTCAGTGGGAGGAATAGTGCCCCATCAATAGTGTTAGTGGCAGGAATTATGCCCCAACTGTTGGTGACAGTGGGAGGAATAGTGCCCGATCATCGGTATCAGTAAGAGGAATAGTGCCCCATTCTTGGTGTCAGTAGGAGGAATCGTTCTCCATCTGGGGGGAGGGGGGTAGTGGCAGGAATTATGCCCCACTCTTGGTGTCAGTGTGAGGAATAGTGTCCCATCATTAGTATCAGTAAGAGGAATAGTGCCCTACTCTTAGTGTCAGTCAGAAGAATAGTGCCCTGTTCTTGGTGTCAGTGGGAGGAATAGTGCCCCATTCTTGGTGTCAGTGGGAGGAATAGTGCCCCATTCTTGGTGTCAGTGGGAGGAATAGTGCCCCATTCTTGGTGTCAGTGGGAGGAATAGTGCCCCATTGTAGGTGTTAGTGGGAAGAATAGCGCCCCATTGTTGGTGTCAGTGAGAGGAATAGTGCTCCATCTGTGATGTTGGTGGCAAAAATGATGCCCTACTGTTGGTGTCAGTGGGAGAAATGGAACCCCATAGCCGGATAAAGTCTGCCAAAGGGCCACATTTGGCCCACAGTGTGTGTGTAGTTGTATAACTTGAGATTTTGCTGTTCAGCTGGCTGTAAAATCATAAAAAAATTTGACATACAATATTTTATATTTATCTGAATAAAAAATGCAACCTTTTAAAAATAATCTAAGTTGTATTAATCCATTAATCCATTAATTATTTTGTTCCAACACTGAATTTATTTCCTTTCACTTTAAAAATTATACAAAAATAAAAAAATTTAAGGGGAAAATGTTTCCTTTAAATCAGCCATTAAATCTTGGCAGCCTTCATCATCATTAGTTATATAAGCTCTTGGTTGCATCATACGTATCATTGGCTTTCAGATTTTCATCTTTGTCTGTATGATTCTGAATCACCACACTACTTCAATTTCCCCTGTTCTGCATTTACTGGCTGGACTAGTCTGATCAGATGACCACCTTTCAGTTGAACGTCTGCCACTATATCCTTTGTAAAGCAGAATGATCTGTGATGCAAACTACAGTTTTGCCAATAACAGATATCAAGCTACACTTTCTTACCAGATCCATCATTTGTTTTTCCTGTAGTGTTGTAGATGAATAGGCAGATGGGAGGTAGAAGTGTCCCACCCACTGCAACCCTGCCACTTTATGTTCAACCTAAGTTTATCATTTTTTTTAAATCATACAAAATAAAAAACAATATGTATTGCCTCATAAAGTAGGACATACAAAAAAGGGGTTCATAAACAAAACAAAATAGAAATACAACAAAATACAAATAAAGGTATACGGTATGGGGGCCGTTTGAAGTGGTTCAGAAAACCCATAGAGCCCAGAAAACCAAAGAGCCTGTGATCAATGACAAGATGAGAATAGAAAATGCAATGGTATTAACATCGGTACATCTCAAAAGATAATAATCAAGTGCAAAAGACAAGTATGAGTGAGCAAAAAAGGCACGTCCATAATTTTACCACTTTACCAGTAAAATATAGAATACACAGTCGGTAGTAACAGGCCAACCCTAAGTCCCGCCATGGTCCATTGCAAAAGGGGGGAGTTGGTGCTGGGGGAAATATATATATATATATATATATATATATATATATATATATATATATATATATATATATATATATATATATACCCTGTTTCCCCTAAAATAAGACCTAGTGTGATTGTCGGTGATAGCTGCAATAAAAGCCCTACCCCCCAAATAAGCCCTGGTTAAAGTCCTTGTAGGTCTTCTTTTCAGGGTAGGGCTTATTTTTGAGGAAACAGGGTAGGGCTTATTTGGGTGGTAGGACTTATATTGCAGCCAACACCGACAATCAGGCTAGGTCTTATTTTAGGGGAAACAGGGTATATACACTATTTATGTATATATATATATATATATATGTATATATATATATATATATATATATATATATATATATATATATATATATATATATATATATATACACTGTGTATATATTTATAGGGCACCCAAACAGAGGGGGAATCCACCAAAAAAATAACCCCTGGTACAGAAAACCATCTTTTACCCAGCAAGGAGATCCCAAAGCTCAGAAGGTTCCAGGGGAACCAAGTATGATGACAGCGCTCATGCAAACCCAGTTCCTGTGCCAGGAGAGATACCTACTTCTGACTAACATGGGTAGTTCACCAATGGCGAGGTATATAACCAGCCTGGTGACCGTCAAGCAGTGACGTAAGATACCTCATTTAATAACTTTGCCACTTTAAAGGATATCTCCACGTTTGCAGTCAAATTTGAGAAAAATCTTGTCTTCAACCACTTTGTTGGAAAATTTCTGCATGATCAGCGCTGCAGTCTATAGACTCTGATCTGTGTATTCTGATGGCAGGGAATTCTCCCTGCCATCACAATACAAAGACACAGCAGGAGGATCCCCCCATCCACTTAGAATGTATGGATGGAGGAATCGGGTCAGTTTTTTTGTTCAACCCGCTGGCTGAACAAAAACAAAATGACTCATCTATGGCCAGCTTTAGGGCAAACTGAGTTTCTGCTCAGTACCATGCAATGGAGAAGCCCAGCTTCTGAATCCTTAACCTTTTGTTAGGACAGGCAGTGTTCAAATCTACTTTGCAACTGATAATGTGATCTACCAGCACATTACAAACATGGTTAATTATGGCAAACATTAAAGTAGTTGTAAAGTCAGTGAGCACAATTACTGGCATCCCTTCTGTTATAACAAGCTATACATCACCGTGTTTGTGTTTTTTTTTTTTTAATTATGAAGATAAATACCTTACTTCACAACACCGCTGTGTGGTTACTTGACCTCATAATTATATAGTTGGTAAGGTGGAATAAAGATACCAGTGCATCCAGTTCGACCTTGCAGGTGTGCATGTTGATAATCATTTCTAGTATCCCTGTATACTGTGCTCGCTAAGATACACTTTCAAGAGTTTTTTAAAACTATCAATAATTCCTGCTGACACCACCGATTGTGGAAGTGAATTCCACATCCTTACCACCCTGACAGTTAAAAACCCTCTACACAGTTTAAGGTTCTCCAGTTTCATTGAGTGGCTCTGTGTCTTCTTACACTCCCTGAGACTGAATAGTTTATTCCCTATGCATGTTTCACCATTGAGGTATCACCTCCCGATTCGCTTCTTCCACGATCTAAGGACTAAAGCCAGAGGGGCTGAGATTCCCCTCTGACATCAGCCAGGAGGTCATCTGACCACACAGCGGCGCTGTGGAATAATGTATTTTGCTTCATAATTAAAAAAAAACAAAAAAACAAACACTGTGTATATCTTGTTATAACAGAGGGGATGCCAGTAAATGTCCTTACTAATGTTACAGCCACACAAACTAGCTATAGGAGGGGAGGGGAGGAGATCAGCTCACACACTAGGAACCGACAGGCAGGGAGGGAACGGGGAGAGGGAGAGACTCCAAACACATGACTTAGGCATGTAAACTGATCACTGTATTATGGATCAGCAGCTATGATTACCGTGGTTAGTTTAGACAGAGGGACAGAAGAACAGACAGGATCAACCAGGTATTTTACAGCACAGAATGGGACAAATGACACTGCAGAAGCATTATGCTGTGCATGGTGCTTTAAAGGAACAGGATCATTAAAAAATATATATATATATTTTAAGATTACAACCACTGCCACTACCCCCAGCCCCCTCATAAACAAAGACAACTAAGTAAGATTTTCAGTGCTGGCATTATCAAAAAAGAAAATGTAAAATGGTAAGCAGCACCCATTCCCTTGCAAAGTGTACATCCTTTTTGTCTTTAGGAAATCAATGATATTGTGTCACGTGTGCTATGATATGATATTAAAGCCCATTACTTGGAAAGCCAAAATACCACAATGCATTCAAACACAGACATTTCTTTCAGTATTTAAAACCGGTCAGAGGTTGAAGAACTTCTCCAATCTATATAAACCCAAGAAACAAAATCGCCGAATATGGCTTTTACCTCTCATCTTTTCATGAAAACTATCCTCTATATACGGTAGGTCCAAACGTTATCATAACTTTTGCCATTTTCTTTTGTCTCTTTGTTCAGATTTGACTTTTTCTCCACAAAGTGACCCACCTACAGTTCTAGGAAATGCTGGACGACAGTTGGACAAAGGCAGGTCCTCATGGGTTATTAGTGGAAACATTACACCTTTAATTGCATTCCTTCTTTCAGAAGCTCAACAATTAATGGCAAATCCATATCATTGACCAACAATGCCTTTACTGCACAGTTTAACATTCTTCTTCCTTTCAATCAGCTCTTTCCCTTGTGATCAATTGTTCTTTTATTGATAAATTCCCAGTGAAGATTACACACAGCTGATAACTAGGAAAGTAAATGCAAACATTTTTGCTGCGGATAAACACGAATAATTAACCTCCACTTAAGGTCCCCATCAAATAAAAGGAGGGTGAATATTATTCATGGAATGCAGGTGAGTTTATTTAACCACTTGCCATCCGGGCCAATTCTGACACTTCGCTCCTACATGTAAAAATCTACTTTTTTTGCTAAAATATTACTTAGGAAGCCCAAACATAACAGTGGGGGCGGAAAGTATTCAGACCCCCTTAAATTTTTCACTCTTTGTTATATTGCAGCCATTTGCTAAAATCATTTAAGTTAATTTTTTTCCTCATTAATGTACACACAGCACCCCATATTGACAGAAAAACACAGAACTGTTGAGATTTTTGCAGATTTATTAAAAAAGAAAAACTGAAATATCACATGGTCCTAAGTATTCAGACCCTTTGCTGTGACACTCATATTTTTAACTCAGGCGCAGTCCATTTCTTCTGATCATCCTTAAGATGGTTCTACACCTTAATCTGAGTCCAGATCAAATATATAAGTATGTATGTAAGTATATGTAAGGTCTATATAAGACCTTATTGCTCACAGTGCAGATCAGAGCAAATGAGAATCATTTGCTCTGAGCCTGAAGAGCTCAGAGACAGAATTGTTGCAAGGCACAGATCTGGCCAAGGTTCCAAAAAAATTTCTGCTGCACTTAAGGTTCCTAAGAGCACAGTGGCCTCCATAATCCTTAAATGGAAGACGTTTGGGATGACCAGAACCCTTCCTAGGGCTGGCCGTCCAGCCAAACTGAGCTATCAGGGGAGAAGAGCCTTGGTGAGAGAGGTAAAGAAGAATCCAAAGATCACTGTGGCTGAGCTCCAGAGATGCAGTCGGGAGATGGGAGAGAGTTGTAGAAAGTCAACCATCACTGCAGCCCTCCACCAGTCGGGGCTTTATGGCAGAGCGGCCCGACGGAAGCCTCTCCTCAGTGCAAGACACATGAAAACCCGCATGGATTTTGTTAAAAAAAACACCTGAAGGACTCCAAGATGGTGAGAAATAAAAGTCTCTGGTCTGATGACACCAAGATAGAACTTTTTGGCCATAATTTTAAGCGGTATGTGTGGCCAGGTAAAAAAGAACATAAATATACTAAGAACTTTCTATATTAAGTTGCGCTAAACCTTCATATAAAGTGAATTTGTGCAATAAACATTGGTAGTGCTGAATTTTTGTATATAAAGTGACTTGAATAAAAAATGAATTGATTAATTATTATCACATTGTATCATATTATGAATAGTCCACTGTATTAAGATTATTTTCAGATGTCTTCCCAGCGTCTTCCCAGGTATTATCCTTCAAAGGCACGTGTTGGCAGTTGATCCCCATAAAGAAATAAAAGCTTCCATAATGTAAAATCTTAAGTGATTTTATTAGATAAAGAAAAGTATTGCACTTACAATTAAAATGATAAAAAAGATGCAGTATAAACAAGCCGGCCGGCTCTCGATTGCAGCCCGTCACTCCGGGACCTGCGTGAACGTGATGATGTCAGCACGCCGCTCCTCCCTACGCGTTTCGTCACACCTGATGTCGTCCTGGGGCACGGGCGGCGTGCTGACTCCCCGCCTTATATTCCTCCAACCATTCAAAAACCACACCCAGCTCTGAGCTTTGGGTGACGCTTCCCTAATTCGCCATCTTGCAAGGGGGCAAATGCCCACACTCTACTGAAATAGCTCTATTAAAAAGTTAGACTAAACAATCATTAGTTATAACTGGGTGTACACCATTTTTTATTAAATTATTATAAATTAGTTCCTACTTAGTACCATCAGGGGTAGCTGTTTTTCAATAATCGCTTATTGCAATTTGTTTACCATAAATATGTAGAAGAATACATATCGGCCTAAACTGAGGAAAAAAAAAGTTTTTTTTATATATTTTGGGGATATATATTTATAGCAAAAAGTAAAAAATGATGCGTTTTTTTTCAAAATTGGCACTATTTTTTTTTGTTTTATAGCGCAAAAAATAAAAACCGCAGAGGTGATCAAATACAACCCAAAGAAAGCTCTATTTGTGGGAAAAAAAGGACGTCAATTTTGTTTGGGAGCCATGTCGCACGACCGCGCAATTGTCAGTTAAAGCGACGCAGTGCCAAATCCCAAAAAGTGCTCTGGTCTTAAGCCAGCAAAATGGTCTGGGGCTTAAGTGGTTAAAGGAGAATTGTTGATATATAAGTAGTGTCTTTTATATACAAATATATAGATCAGAGCAAAATGAGGAGGAAAGAGTGACAGAGGGACTTTGTTGCGAAAGAGGGACAGTCCGTTGAAATCAGGGACAGTTGGGATCTATGCATACTGGGCTTGTTAGCAGCCATTGTAATAGCAATAAAGTTAAAGTGATTGTAAACCTTGTAAAACAACAAATTCAGTTTAAAATAGAAATGAAAGGCAAAACATTTGTGAATAGAATATATATATATATATATATATATAAAAAAATTTATAATTACCTTTTTTTCCCCCTTTTTTTTAAGTTCATCAATTTAAGATCACATTCCCTCTGCTTTCAGTTGTATAAGAGCTAGGGGAGGAAAAGTAATGCTCCATACACACGACCGGACTTTTCGACGGACAAGGTACGACGGAATGAATCCATTGGCTATTACGATCGTGTGTGGGCTCCAGCGGACTTTTTTTTCCCCAAAAGGTCTGACGGACCTAGAAATAAAACATGTTTCAAATCTTTCCGATGGACTCGAGTCCGGTCGAAAAATCCTGTCCCAGCATCCTCCAGGACTGTGACATCATAAGGGGGTGGGGTCACCATGTGACATCAACCGGTGACCCTGCCCCTTGTCCCTATATAAGTCGCCGTACACCGCGTCCCTGGCATTGCGGCCGGAGAGAGCGTCGAGTCAACATCTCAAGAAGGAAGAAGCAAAAGGAGAAGAAGAAAGGAAGGCGGCGGCAGCAGAAGACCGGGCCACCGCTAGTAAAAGAGCTGGAAGAAGAAGCGGTGGCCCGGCAAGAAGAAGCAAAGAGGGGGACAAGACCCCCAAAGTCGGAAGAAGGGTGGCGGTGACGGAAGACCAGACCACTGCTAGTAAAAGAGCTGGAAGAAGAAGCGGTGGCCCGACAAAAAGAACCAAAGAGGGGGACAAGACCCCCAAAGTCGGAAGGGGCGGCGGTGACGGAAGACCGGGCCTCCGATAGTAAAAGAGCTAAAGGAAGAAAGCGGAGGCCCGACAAGAAGAACTGAAGAGGGAGACAAGACCCCCGAAGTCAGAAGACCCCCGGGCGGCGGCGAGAACACCCCCCAAGACGGAAGACCACCGGAGCTGTGCAATAAACTATTTTTAACCCTTGTGTGTTGTGTTTTATTTACTTTTTTTTCACCAGGTGAATGGGTAGGGGTACATTGTACCCCAATACTCATTTACATAGGGTGGGGGGCCGGTATCTGGGGGCCCCCTTCTTAAAGGGGGCTCCCGGATTCTGATAAGCCCCCCGCCTGCAGACTCCGGCAACCAACGGCCAGGGTTGTCGGGAAGAGGCCCTTGTCCTCATCAACATGGGGACAAGGTGCTTTGGGGTGGGGGGCCGTAGGGCACCCCCCTTCCCCCAAAGCACCCATCCCCCATGTTGAGGGCACGCGGCCTGGTATGGCTCAGGAGGGGGGGCGCTGGCTCTTCCACACCCCCTTTCCTGACTGGCCGGGCTGCATGCTCGGATAGGGGACTGGTATGGATTTTGGGGAGACCCCACGCCGTTTTTTTCGGGGTAGGGGATTCCCCTGAAAATTCCTACTGGACCTAAGGGCCTGGTATGCCTCCGGAGGGGGGACCCATGCCGTTTTTTTTTTTAAATTTGGCGTGGAGTTCTCCCTTAGGATTCATACCAAATACAGTGCCTGGTATTGGCAGGAATCCAATTCGGATCACCGCACCAGTGTGAACCCGGCCAGCGATGCTTATCGGGAAAAGAAAAGAAACATTTTTCCTTTCCCAATGCGAGCCGGCTCGGCGCTGGCTCCCACGACGGGCCTCACAGGGTGTCAATCTCGCCGATAAAAGCGGCGAGATTGACACAATATCGCAGTCACCTACTGTATAAATGCTAGAGGGTGTTTTTCAAAGTAATTTCTCAACAAAATAAAGCATAGAGACATGGATAGATGGAGGAGTTTGCTCAAAATATTAGAAATAAATTAAATAGCGTTTTCCGTTTGTGGAATTCAGAAACAGTTGAGTTCTGCTTTAGCTCTTCAGTGATAACTTGTAAAAACATTTAAAGTGTCACCTGTGAAAATTTTACATACTCCAGTTTGTCACCATTTAATGGACGTGCAGAATGTCTTGACGTGTTTGGTATCTATTTACTCGACGCAACATCCATATTTCTATTTTACCATTTTAGTGTACTTTTTTCTGCAAACTTGCATTTGGTAAATATATCTGCACAAATATTGTGGGACAGGGCCTCTGCTCTTAGAAAATAAATAATGTTTGGGGGTTCTAGGTAAATTTCAAGTTGATTCTTAACATGTGTGAAAAAAAAAATTACCCCAAACCACAAATGGTTATACTGTATTTCCCTTTAGGCAGTAAAAATTGAGAATCCCCCCATTATTTGTGTTTTAGGTGTTCCCATTCACATGACACACCTGAAAATAATAATACAAAAATACATTGTTACCATTTTAGTTGTTTCCTGGATCAAGTTTATACAGAAGACTGTCTAGGCAGCTTGAAAGCTATTCTGAACAACAGTTCAGGGGGGGAAATAGGGAAAAAAAAGTACAGGAGTAGCCCCCCACCCCGCACTGCAAGGATTCAATGGGTAACTCCACTCCTTCCCAGGTATTATCCTTCAAAGGCACGTGTTGGCAGTTGATCCCCATAAAGAAATAAAAGCTTCCATAATGTAAAATCTTAAGTGATTTTATTAGATAAAGAAAAGTATTGCACTTACAATTAAAATGATAAAAAAGATGCAGTATAAACAAGCCGGCCGGCTCTCGATTGCAGCCCGTCACTCCGGGACCTGCGTGAACGTGATGATGTCAGCACGCCGCTCCTCTCTACGCGTTTCGTCACACCTGATGTCGTCCTGGGGCACGGGCGGCGTGCTGACTCCCCGCCTTATATTCCTCCAACCATTCAAAAACCACACCCAGCTCTGAGCTTTGGGTGACGCTTCCCTAATTCGCCATCTTGCAAGGGGGCAAATGCCCACACTCTACTGAAATAGCTCTATTAAAAAGTTAGACTAAACAATCATTAGTTATAACTGGGTGTACACCATTTTTTATTAAATTATTATAAATTAGTTCCTACTTAGTACCATCAGGGGTAGCTGTTTTTCAATAATCGCTTATTGCAATTTGTTTACCATAAATATGTAGAAGAATACATATCGGCCTAAACTGAGGAAAAAAAAAGTTTTTTTTATATATTTTGGGGATATATATTTATAGCAAAAAGTAAAAAATGATGCGGTTTTTTTCAAAATTGGCACTATTTTTTTTTGTTTTATAGCGCAAAAAATAAAAACCGCAGAGGTGATCAAATACAACCCAAAGAAAGCTCTATTTGTGGGAAAAAAAGGACGTCAATTTTGTTTGGGAGCCATGTCGCACGACCGCGCAATTGTCAGTTAAAGCGACGCAGTGCCAAATCCCAAAAAGTGCTCTGGTTTTAAGCCAGCAAAATGGTCTGGGGCTTAAGTGGTTAAAGGAGAATTGTTGATATATAAGTAGTGTCTTTTATATACAAATATATAGATCAGAGCAAAATGAGGAGGAAAGAGTGACAGAGGGACTTTGTTGCGAAAGAGGGACAGTCCGTTGAAATCAGGGACAGTTGGGATCTATGCATACTGGGCTTGTTAGCAGCCATTGTAATAGCAATAAAGTTAAAGTGATTGTAAACCTTGTAAAACAACAAATTCAGTTTAAAATAGAAATGAAAGGCAAAACATTTGTGAATAGAATATATATATATATATATATATAAAAAAATTTATAATTACCTTTTTTTCCCCCTTTTTTTTAAGTTCATCAATTTAAGATCACATTCCCTCTGCTTTCAGTTGTATAAGAGCTAGGGGAGGAAAAGTAATGCTCCATACACACGACCGGACTTTTCGACGGACAAGGTACGACGGAATGAATCCATTGGCTATTACGATCGTGTGTGGGCTCCAGCGGACTTTTTTTTCCCCAAAAGGTCTGACGGACCTAGAAATAAAACATGTTTCAAATCTTTCCGATGGACTCGAGTCCGGTCGAAAAATCCTGTCCCAGCATCCTCCAGGACTGTGACATCATAAGGGGGTGGGGTCACCATGTGACATCAACCGGTGACCCTGCCCCTTGTCCCTATATAAGTCGCCGTACACCGCGTCCCTGGCATTGCGGCCGGAGAGAGCGTCGAGTCAACATCTCAAGAAGGAAGAAGCAAAAGGAGAAGAAGAAAGGAAGGCGGCGGCAGCAGAAGACCGGGCCACCGCTAGTAAAAGAGCTGGAAGAAGAAGCGGTGGCCCGGCAAGAAGAAGCAAAGAGGGGGACAAGACCCCCAAAGTCGGAAGAAGGGTGGCGGTGACGGAAGACCAGACCACTGCTAGTAAAAGAGCTGGAAGAAGAAGCGGTGGCCCGACAAAAAGAACCAAAGAGGGGGACAAGACCCCCAAAGTCGGAAGGGGCGGCGGTGACGGAAGACCGGGCCTCCGATAGTAAAAGAGCTAAAGGAAGAAAGCGGAGGCCCGACAAGAAGAACTGAAGAGGGAGACAAGACCCCCGAAGTCAGAAGACCCCCGGGCGGCGGCGAGAACACCCCCCAAGACGGAAGACCACCGGAGCTGTGCAATAAACTATTTTTAACCCTTGTGTGTTGTGTTTTATTTACTTTTTTTTCACCAGGTGAATGGGTAGGGGTACATTGTACCCCAATACTCATTTACATAGGGTGGGGGGCCGGTATCTGGGGGCCCCCTTCTTAAAGGGGGCTCCCGGATTCTGATAAGCCCCCCGCCTGCAGACTCCGGCAACCAACGGCCAGGGTTGTCGGGAAGAGGCCCTTGTCCTCATCAACATGGGGACAAGGTGCTTTGGGGTGGGGGGCCGTAGGGCACCCCCCTTCCCCCAAAGCACCCATCCCCCATGTTGAGGGCACGCGGCCTGGTATGGCTCAGGAGGGGGGGGCGCTGGCTCTTCCACACCCCCTTTCCTGACTGGCCGGGCTGCATGCTCGGATAGGGGACTGGTATGGATTTTGGGGAGACCCCACGCCGTTTTTTTCGGGGTAGGGGATTCCCCTGAAAATTCCTACTGGACCTAAGGGCCTGGTATGCCTCCGGAGGGGGGACCCATGCCGTTTTTTTTTTTAAATTTGGCGTGGAGTTCTCCCTTAGGATTCATACCAAATACAGTGCCTGGTATTGGCAGGAATCCAATTCGGATCACCGCACCAGTGTGAACCCGGCCAGCGATGCTTATCGGGAAAAGAAAAGAAACATTTTTCCTTTCCCAATGCGAGCCGGCTCGGCGCTGGCTCCCACGACGGGCCTCACAGGGTGTCAATCTCGCCGATAAAAGCGGCGAGATTGACACAATATCGCAGTCACCTACTGTATAAATGCTAGAGGGTGTTTTTCAAAGTAATTTCTCAACAAAATAAAGCATAGAGACATGGATAGATGGAGGAGTTTGCTCAAAATATTAGAAATAAATTAAATAGCGTTTTCCGTTTGTGGAATTCAGAAACAGTTGAGTTCTGCTTTAGCTCTTCAGTGATAACTTGTAAAAACATTTAAAGTGTCACCTGTGAAAATTTTACATACTCCAGTTTGTCACCATTTAATGGACGTGCAGAATGTCTTGACGTGTTTGGTATCTATTTACTCGACGCAACATCCATATTTCTATTTTACCATTTTAGTGTACTTTTTTCTGCAAACTTGCATTTGGTAAATATATCTGCACAAATATTGTGGGACAGGGCCTCTGCTCTTAGAAAATAAATAATGTTTGGGGGTTCTAGGTAAATTTCAAGTTGATTCTTAACATGTGTGAAAAAAAAAATTACCCCAAACCACAAATGGTTATACTGTATTTCCCTTTAGGCAGTAAAAATTGAGAATCCCCCCATTATTTGTGTTTTAGGTGTTCCCATTCACGTGACACACCTGAAAATAATAATACAAAAATACATTGTTACCATTTTAGTTGTTTCCTGGATCAAGTTTATACAGAAGACTGTCTAGGCAGCTTGAAAGCTATTCTGAACAACAGTTCAGGGGGGGAAATAGGGAAAAAAAAGTACAGGAGTAGCCCCCCACCCCGCACTGCAAGGATTCAATGGGTAACTCCACTGCTTTAGAAAAAAAAACATAGTAAACAAAAAAATAATAATAATAAAATATAGCATGTAGAATTGCTACACAAGTCATCTTGTAAATTAATGTTATTAAAAATGACCTTTCCTTTTCAATCTGCAGCCGCTGTTTTCTGTAAAATTGAATGCAATATGGCAACCTGGAGGTGTTCTGTACACGGTTGGTGTGCAGAATGCTTCCAGAAATGTAATTTCCTGCTTGTGTGAAGAACTCTGCAGTAAGATACAAGTCAGGTTTTAGACATTTATTGGAAAAAGACAATTAACAACTAGCATTTACTAAAATCAAAAGAGCTTATCATAGCTCTCAGATGGCTTTCACAACCAGGAGAGATGCCAGGAGGGCTGTTAATATGGATATCCTGGTAGTGGTCTTGATGTTTCTTGCACTAATCAGCACGACAGCAAGGGGGCGCCAGACTAAGTGCAATAAAATAGAAGAATAGAACAGCATCCAAAAATGGCAACTCACTCAAAAATGTAAATACACTTTAAAACAACACTGCATACATTAGCACACATTCAGTAACGGACAACAAAGGAGGAAAGTGTGAAGGGGCCCTAAAAGTGCAGCAACCTGTGCAGCCAATCAAAATTCACCTGTCAGACATTTAGAGCATTCATTAAGTCATAATATTGAACAACGATTGCTTGCTATGAGTTACTGAAACTTACACATTTCTCTCTTCCCTCCCCTCATGCCAGGGTAGTAGGTGTAATCCTAGACTCTGACCTGTCCTTCCAGTCCCAAATCCAGCCATTGTCAAAAGCTTGTAGGCTTCACCTCCGTAACACCCCCTTTTTAACGAATTAAACCACCAAGCTACTCAATCACTCCCTTGTTATCTCTCGCCTTGACTATTGCAACTCCCTCCTCATAGGTCTACCTCTCCATAGGCTATCCCCACTTCAGTCTATCATGAAAGCTGCTGTAAGACTTATCTACCTTACCAACCGCTCAGTGTCTGCTATCCCTCTCCACCAATCCCTACACTGACACCCAGCGAAATTAATTCAAAATACTAACTAGAACATACAAAGCCATTCACAACCCTGGCCCGAGCTACATCCCTAGTCTTGTCTCCAAATATCACCCAAACCGTCCTCTCCTCTCCTCTCAAGATTTTCTGCTCTCAAGCTCCATTTTCTCCTCCTCCCATGCTCATCTCCAGGGCTTCTCCAGAGCCTCTCTAATCCTGTGGAACCCTCTACTTCAATCTGTCCAGCTATCAGCTACTCTGGCTGCCTTTAGGTGATCCCTGAAAACTCATCTCTTCAGGGAAGTATATCACACCTCCAGCTAATCTTCTATAACTTCCACTGGAGCCAGAAGGAATGTTGGCCAAGCAAGTCTTTAACAGGAACGCAGGAAATAGTCTCTGTGATGTTGACCAAGGCGAAGGCAGAGATCATCTGGGCTGGAAGCTTTAAGTAGGCAGGACTGATGAGCAGGATATCAACAGGTGAGTCACTGTGGAGAGATGGGAGCTGCCAATTAGCCGACAGCTGAACGGCCATCTCAGAGAAGGAAGGGCTGAGCCCAGCCCTGACACCATCCTATTTAATTGTAAGCTCTTCTGAGCAGGGCCCTCTTAGTCCTCTTGTATTTCATTGTATTGTAATTGTATTGTCTCCCTTTTACATTGTAAAGCACTGCATAAACTGTTGGCGCTATATAAATCCTTTACAATAATAATAATAAAAATTACGAAGGGGCCCATTCAGACTTAAGCTGCACATGGCTCAAATTTACTCCAATGTCTTCTGAATTTCCCAAATTGGAGCCATGGATGGCCCTATAGGCACCACTTGGCTCAACAAGCTTTGACTAAAAAATTTAAGGAGTCGGGTGGAAAAGTGTTAGGCGTACAGTAACTGTATCCAATCATATGCAATTACTGTTCGGGTATTTAGACAGCCAGGGGTGTCACAGCTGAATACAATAGCCAGTATGGATGGAGGAACAGATCAATTTTTTTTTTTCTGGTCCTTGAGAAATCTATGCGTCTATAGCTAGCTTAAGGCCGCGTACACACGCGCGGACTGTTTGCCCAACCTTGTTCGTCAAACAGTTTCGGCAAACAGTCCGCTCAAAATTTGCATGAGCGGACTTGCCCACACACGAGCGGACTGTTTGACGAACAAGGTTGGGCAAACAGTTCGCTCAACTTTTGAAATGAACGGACTCGCCCACGTAAGGAGGAGGCAAATCCGCCCATTTCGAGCGCGTGTACAGGTAGGCGGGGCCCGCGAAGGAGACGTTGCGGGCTCCGCCGCCTGGAATGGGCTTAAAGGGGAACCCCAACGCCGAAAAAAATCGGCGTGGGGGTTCCCCCAAAGTCCACACCAGACCCTTGTCCGAGCACGCTACCCGGCCGGCCAGGAAAGGGGGGCGAGCGAGCGCGCCCCCCCTCCTGAGCCGTACCAGGCCGCGTGCCCTCAACATGGGGGGGTGCCTTGGGGAAGGGGGGGCCGCGCGGCCCCCCCACCCCAAAGCACCTTGTCCCCATGTTGATGAGGACAAGGGCCTCTTCCCGACAACCCTGGCCGTTGGTTGTCGGGGTCTGCGGGCGGGGGGCTTATCGGAATCCGGGAGCCCCCTTTAAGAAGGGGGCCCCCGGATACCGGCCCCCCACCCTATGTGAATGAGTATGGGGTACAATGTACCCCTACCCATTCACCTGTGAAATAAAGTACAAAAAAAAACACAACACAGGGAAAAAATATTTTATTGCACAGCTCCGCGGGGTCTTCCGTCTTCGGGGGTCTTCTCGCCGGACTCCTCCGCTATCTGTGTGTAGCTCTTTTACTAGCGGAGGAGTCCGGCTTTCTTCCTCCCCGCCGCCGGCCTCTTCTCCCGACTTCGGGGGTCTTGTCCCCCTCTTCGGTTCTTCTGCCGGGCCACCGCGCCTTCTTGTAGCTCTTTTACAGGCGGTGGCCCGGTCTTCTGTCGCCGCTGTCGTCGCCGCCGCCGCCTTCCGTTCTTGTTCTTCTTCTTGTTCTTCTTCTTCTTCTCCTGGAGATGTTGACTCGACGAGCTCTCCGGCCGGAATGCCAGGGACACGCTCCGCTGCCACTTATATAGTGACAATGGGGCGGTGTCACATGGTATATTTCACATGGGTTGGTCACATGGGTTGATGTCACATGGGGACTATGACATCGTAAGGGGGCGGGGTCACCATGTGACCAACCCATGTGACATATACCATGTGACACCGCCCCATTGTCACTATATAAGTGGCAGCGGAGCGTGTCCCTGGCATTCCGGCCGGAGAGCTCGTCGAGTCAACATCTCCAGGAGAAGAAGAAGAAGAACAAGAAGAAGAACAAGAACGGAAGGCGGCGGCGGCGACGACAGCGGCGACAGAAGACCGGGCCACCGCCTGTAAAAGAGCTACAAGAAGGCGCGGTGGCCCGGCAGAAGAACCGAAGGCGGCGACAGAAGAACGGAAGGCAGCGGCGACAGAAGACCGGGCCACCGCCTGTAAAAGAGCTACAAGAAGGCGCGGTGGCCCGGCAGAAGAACCGAAGAGGGGGACAAGACCCCCGAAGTCGGGAGAAGAGGCCGGCGGCGGGGAGGAAGAAAGCCGGACTCCTCCGCTAGTAAAAGAGCTACACACAGATAGCGGAGGAGTCCGGCGAGAAGACCCCCGAAGACGGAAGACCCCCCGGAGCTGTGCAATAAAATATTTTTTCCCTGTGTTGTGTTTTTTTTTGTACTTTATTTCACAGGTGAATGGGTAGGGGTACATTGTACCCCATACTCATTCACATAGGGTGGGGGGCCGGTATCCGGGGGCCCCCTTCTTAAAGGGGGCTCCCGGATTCCGATAAGCCCCCCGCCCGCAGACCCCGACAACCAACGGCCAGGGTTGTCGGGAAGAGGCCCTTGTCCTCATCAACATGGGGACAAGGTGCTTTGGGGTGGGGGGGCCGCGCGGCCCCCCCTTCCCCAAGGCACCCCCCCATGTTGAGGGCACGCGGCCTGGTACGGCTCGGGCGGGGGGCGCGCTCGCTCGCCCCCCTTTCCTGGCCGGCCGGGTAGCGTGCTCGGACAAGGGTCTGGTGTGGACTTTGAGGGAACCCCCACGCCGATTTTTTTCGGCGTTGGGGTTCCCCTTTAAGCCCATTCCAGGCGGCGGAGCCCGCGACGTCTCCTTCGCGGGCCCCGCCTACCTGTACACGCGCTCGAAATGGGCGGACTTTCCGAGCGGGAACAGTCCGCTCATTTCGAAAGTACAGCGGACAGGCCCACACACGGGCGGACTGTTCGCTCAAACACAGTTTCAGCGGACAGTTTTTCGGAATTTCCGAAAGACTTTGTCCGTCCAACTGTCCGCTGAAACTGTCCGCTGAAAGCCCACACACGAGCGGACTGTCCGCCCAAACACTGTTCAGCGGACAAGGTTGGGCGAACAGTCCGCCCGTGTGTACGCGGCCTAAGACTAATATGAACTCCAAGCAGATATAAAATACACAAATTAAGCTTTGGATTCATTAACCACTTGACCCCCAGGCCTATTTCAACACTTCTCACATACGTGTAAAAAACTATTTTTTTTTGTTAGATAATTACTAGAATCCCCAAACATTATACAGTATATATTTTGAAGCAGTGGCCCTAGAGAATAAAATGAAGCATGTTACAATCGTTTATGTCACACGGTATTTGTGCAGCGGTTTTTCAAACACAATTTTTTGGGGGAAAAAATGCACTTTAGTTTAAACCTATGCATTTTTTATTTTTAGCGCTAAAAACAAAAAAAGGCGGATAATTTTGAAAAAAAAAAAAAACAATATTTTTAACTTTCTGCTATAAAACACATACAATAAAAAAATGTAAAAGATCACATTTGTTAACCAATTTAGGCCTAAATGTATTTTGCTTCATGTTTATGGTAAAATAATCCCAATAAGTGTATATATTGATTTGTTTGCACAAAAGTTATAGCATCTACAAACTATGAGATACATTTATGAAATTTTAATTTTTTTTTACTAATAATGGCAGCAAGCAATTTCAGCAGGACTGTGACATTGCGGAAGGCAAAAGTGACACTTTCTGGGGACCAGTGACACCAATACAGTGATCAGTGCACTGTCACGGCGCTAATGACACTGGCAGGGAAGGGGTTAACATCAGGGGAAAAGAAAGGGTTAAATGTGTTCTCTGGGAGTGCTTGCTAACTGTGGGGGGTGCTTTGACTGGGGGAAGACAGAGAGCTGTGTCCCTGCTTAGCAGAAACACAGGATCTCCATCTTCCCCTCTGACAGAAAGGCAATCTGCCTTGTTTAAATAGGCAGACTGCTGTTCTGCCTCTCTCTGTAACGACTGACGGGTGCCGTGAACATCAGGTCCGCCGGACCCGCAGATTGTGTCCCGCTGTGTCCAATTACAGTGAGGGTGGGTCACCGGCGCGCACACGCCCCAGACCAGATTACGTGCAGATATGTGATTTCGTGCATGGGGCGGTCCGGAAGCGGTTAAAGATGAACTTCACCCAAAAAAGGAAGTTCTATTGTTTTTTATCAGGTAATTTTTATTGTCAAATTTTTTTCAGTTTTACAACTAAAAACAAGAAAGCAAAACCATGCCCAATGGGCAAGAAACAAAAAAATACAGAAACTGAATTTCTTGTTTACAGTAATATTTGACATTGTGCTTTTCATTTTGATACCATGAACAAAGTACTCCAGACACGAGAAAGAACACATTCTCTCTATCTACTACAGGGGCAACAAGGGACTGACTTTCTTCATATACAAAAGAAATACTAGTAGACACATACCCAGCAGGGAAATACCACTCGCCTTTACTCTAGTAAGTCACTTGAACCCATAAGAAAGGGTTCTGTGGATGATAATGATGGTTCCCAAGTTTATTTTACATTTTTTGAGGGGAATCCTCTGTGCTTATATGTTAATTCTTTCCTCCTCAAATTAAAATGAACAGCGTCCCTCCATTGTAATAATGTGGGGGGGGGAGAGTGAGGTCAATTTTTGTAATCTTAATTTTCTAGCAAGATTAAGGACTCTTGTCCATAATAGATTCAAATCAACAAGAATTATCTTCTGGGAGAGTAACCAGAAGGGCTATTTTGGGATCATAAGGAATATTAGTAGAGAAAATACTGTTACACATCTGAAAAATGGTAGACCAATGATGATAGAGTTTGGGGCATCGTCATATTATATGGATAAGGGTGCCCATGTTCGTAATACAGTGACGGCAGTTTGGCGTTGCAGATCTACCCCAAGAGTGTAAATGTTGAGGTGTATAATGAGCTTTGTGTACTATAAACAACTGTGTTGGGCAATGTGATGGGGATAAAGAAAGAAAGGGAAGATATTAGTTCTCAGGCCTGAATTCACTGGTCGTCATCCAACAGACCCAAATCCTCTCCCCAATGGTGACTACAGTGCACTAGCAGCCATTTGCAGAGCAGAATACAAGTCTCCTATCAGACCCTTCTTAGAACATGAAGTAGAGACAGCCATTGTGAGGCTGGAAGAGGGACCTCCTCTTTAACTATTGGTACTTTTTTGGGGTAGGGAGATCGGGTACCTGGTTTTGACACTTCTGGTCACATCGTTACGGCCATCTGAGCAGAAGTTTATTCCTTCCCTTTCTCAGCAGCATTCTGGGACACATCACTGGTGGCAGAAGATCATTCACAAAGCGCAACGCAGCGCAGCTCACCTCACCGGGGACCTGGTTTTGACACTTCTGGTCAGATTGCCACGGCCATCTGAGCAGAAGTTCATGCCCACCCTTTCCCAGTAGCATGCTAGAACACATCATAGGTGCCAGAAGACCATTCACAAAGCACAGTGCAGCTCGCACATGCTCTGTGGGAAATGCGTTTCAATGCCGGTGTTCCTTACTTAAGATGTTAGCGCCTGGATCCAAAGCCAAATTAAGAATTTGGCTCAGGTAAGGACAAAGCTGGATCCCTGGACAGGTAAGTGTCATTATATTAAATGGCATTGTATTTGTAGCTGCTGATTTTCATTTTTCTAGGGGAGACTGGAGCTTCTCTTTAAAAAAAAAAAACTCCATAGGCGACACCTAAAAAAAAGCCTTTACAGGTTACCAGTTTATATGGGGCAGTCTTTAATATTGTTCGGACCCTGAACAAACATTTTCTTGGGCCCTCCCTAATCCACTGATCAACTATTTGTGGGCTCAAGGGGTAGCTGCTTTGTGCCCCACAACAATGACTGGGCCGGGGGCAGCTGCCCCTTTTGCCCTGTGTTAAAGACGGCCCTGAGTTTAGAGCTACACAGGAGGTCTGGTGCTGGAATCATTACTAGTATTACTATAATGTGTGCGGGAATACCTCACATGCGTGGTGTGAATACCTTTTGCCACATCCAAGTCCATGTCTTCTCCAGTTCCAGCTCGTTTCCTCTAAATATTTGGGTTTGTAAAGTGCTGGTATATTTTTGATGAGGATGTTAAGGGCAGGATTTTTGAAAGTAAATGTTTCTTTTGAAATGTATGCATAGCCTAAAATGAACAATGTATAGAAGGGTTAACATTTTTGTAAAGTTTTTTTATTTTTTGCAGTCTGTGTCCTGGTGACATAGTGATTCAATGATCAGGAACCCCTCTAATTGGTTCTTGATTGTTAATGCCAGTGGCGGCCTGTTATGCAGGGTGCAGGGGCATTGCCCTCCAATCCATGCATCCGGCACCCTAATCTACATGTGGGGTAGCGGACCCATGGATTACAATGTTGTTTTTTTTATAAGCACGTGCTTAGAGCCAAGGTTCTAATCACATGCACCGAGCACTGCGCCCGAGCCCACCCAGTTGTGTGACAATAGCAAATTAATATTCGCTATTGTCTTCATGATTCTCCTCCCGGTCAATCAGGAAGAGTGTCCTGAGACCAATCACCTGATAGGCGAAGTAATCCGCCGCGAAGAACCAGGAGGTGAAGACGCTGCCTGGAGGAAGTGCTGCCTGTGACCTTGACAGAGTAAAAGCAGGGCTGGTGACCAACCAGGGGGAGGGGGGTGCTTGTGACCCAACCGGCTAGGGGGGTGGCGGCGGGTGGATTGTTTGCCCCCCCCCAAAATATACCACCAGCCGCCACTGGTCAATGGGGACCTTGGCTGTCATTGACAGTCAAGATCAAAAGTTCCATGATAATCTCTTTGTCGACCATGATGGGGGTTGCAGTAAGAAAGCACAGCACTAGTTCTGCACAAGGAAAGGTAGTTGGGTTTTCCTCTTCTTAATCATTGAGCTGTGTATATTTCATTTGATATTCTGTTTATCATTACTGTTCACAGAAAAGAAGTACGCTGCCTTGGATATTAACAGCAGTTCTGGGACAAGGTCATCTAGAGCCCAGGGAGAACATGCCAAACTGCCCCCCCTCCCCCTCCACAAGATGTATGAGCATTGTGTGGCAGCAAAAATCCCCTCCTCCCTAAAAGTATAAATTTATCCTCCTCCCAACACAAATCAACCCCCCTGCTGAAAGACCCCTCCCAGTACAAATCCCCCCCCCCCCCAGCTCAAATTCTGTCATTCGCCATATGCTCCCAGCACGATTCGTCCCTCCACCAAAAATAATTCCCCCTTCCTACCACATATATTCTACTACCCACTCCAAATCCCCTCCTCCCCACTCCTCAATCCTAGCAAAAATTCCCATCCACCCACCCAAAAAAATGTCCTCTCCTAGCACAAATGCTCCCCAAACATCCCTACTACAACAAATCACCATCCCAAAAAAAAATCCTCTCCTAGCACAAATCCCCCACTCCTACCATATTACCTTTTCGAGCACAAACCCCCAAATCCCCCCTGCTAGCAGAAATTCCCCTCCCCATCCCTCCTCTCAACACAAATCCCCCCTCAAATCCCTACTCCTATCACCCCCCTCCGAATATCCCCTCCTAGAACAATCTTCTTACCTCCTGCCACCCCCCACATTCCCAACACAAATCCCCTCCCCTCAATCTCCTTGTGGTGTCCCCGCACTTCACATGATACTACAGTGCCCAGGGCAGCCGTCCCTCCTGCCCACCCCTTGTCCCGGCCCTGATTGGGAGGCTGTGTGTGTTTGTCACCTCTTGGCTGCAAGTTCTACATATAAAATATACATATTCCATGTTTCATATTTCCGTGACTAAAAAGGAATAAAGAACATCATAATAAACATAGTAACCAAAATACTATCCATTACCCATAAATTCTTTAAATTAACGTTTGAATTTTCCACTTTGACAAAATACAGAACACATGGGACAATGCAGCATGGAGAAAACGCCTTTACCAGATTTGTTTTATTTCTACACTGCGGAATATTTTTAGCAGCTTCCTCATTTCCCTAATGGGCAGTTTTCTTTTGCTAACTAATGGTCCATGAGAATAGACTAGAGAGATTTCTCCTCCCAACACAGGCTTTTGGGAGAACCAAAAACGAATTCAACCTTCTGAACACTTCTTCCACAGCTAAAGAAATCTTAAATCGACAACGTTGGATAAATAGATTTTTTTTCCTATTTGTATCTGTGCCATAAACCAGCCATCCTGGATGGCTACTTGGTCTTCAGGTCGGATTTTCTTGACTTTTCCACTATCCTTAACCTGACTCAGTCAAAAAATAAATAAATAAAGCTCCTGCAGCTATAAAGTATGGAAACCCAAGGGTGTCCACACATACCTGTCAAACCTCATTGTCCTCTCTACTCCCAAAAGGTGATTGTAGAGAATGAACATTTTGAATGGACACTTTGAGGAATGTTTGCACTTGCCTGCTTCCACTTGCAGCCCACACATTCCTATTGGCCCATCACTATGGTGGACTCCCACAGCTACCAATAGGAATATGTGGGGATGATGGGCACGCTCCATCACTACCAAGAAGTGCTAAAGCTTTTTTGACCACAGGGCATTCAAATGTAGAAGGTAGAAGGTGCAGTAAATGTTTCTGCACACATACACAGGTATCTGTAGGTACCAACACTTGTCAAAGTCACTTGCATTGGATTTGTGCCCTCCCCGTGTGCTACTCAGGGCACGAATCCTTCAGACACAGCTGATCACAGATCATTGTAAAGAGCCAATCACAGTGACCCTTTACCATGTGATCAGCTGTGTCAAATCACAACTGATCACATGCAAACAAAGTTGCCGTTTATCAACATTCCTTTTCTCAAGCATTGTCATAGTGTGAGGAGAGGAGAGCCGGTAACCAGCCGGTACGGCGTCATTCCAGTTCCTTCCCAGCAGCCGGAGGCATCCGATCGTGAATTGATGCTCCCGATCGAGCGGGAGCACTGGTAACAGCGGTGGGAGGCGGCGGGAGGGGGGGGCATCCCTTTTAGCCGCTTCGGTTGTTATGGCTGGATAGCCAATCGTCCGCTGTAAAAAACGGTACCGGGATAATGCCTGCAGGTGCGGGCATCATCCCAGTATACCCCCGGAAGCCGAGTACGTACATCTGCGTATGCTCGGCGGGAAGGGGTTAATTTCCATACTTGTCTCTCTGTACAAGCTATGTCTTTTTGCTAATGACACAAATGTGCGTAATAGGGTTGATATCCCTGGGGTGTCTGTAACATGGAACATGATTTGGCTTTGCTGGAAGATTGGTCAAATCAGTGGAGACTGCAGTTCAATATTTCTAAATTTAAAATAATGCACCTAGGGAAAAATAATCCCCTGAGAGAGTACAACATTGGGGGTACAGTGTTAGCCAGAACTATAGTAGAAGAAGATTTGGGGTGCTTATTTCAGATGATTGCAAAATGAGCAAACAGGGTGACCAGGCAGTGGAAAAAGCAAATAGAATTCTAGGATACATCACTAGAAGGATCACCTGCAGGAGGAAGGAGGTCTTTATTCCCCTATATAGATCTTTAGTGAGACCTCATTTAGAATACTGTGTTCAATTCTGGTGAACTCACTTACACAATGATATTGATAAGTTAGAACGAGTCCAGAGACGGGTTACAAAAAGGGTGAGGGGGGTAAAAAATATCAAGAGCGACTTCAGGAACTTACTATGTACAGTCTGGAGGAAAGAAAGGAAAGGGGTGACATGATTGAAACCTTTAAATACATCAAGGGGGTGAATAAGGTTCAGGAAGTCAGTCTTTTCAATATGAAACCAAAATCAAGAACACAGGGACATGACCTCAAACTAACTGGAGGAAAGTTCAAACCGAATCTTATAAAGTATTATTTTACTGAAAGGGTAGTTGATGATTGGAATAAACTACCCAACAGAGATAGTGAGACAGTCAACAGTAAATGGCTTCAAACATGCCTGGGATAAACATTGTGCTACCACTAGGCGGACTAGACAGCCACCTAGGGTGCACTGCCACCTAGGACCACTGGTTATACTACTCCTGCACTGTCAGTCCACAGAGCTTGCAACTAACACCAGGCAGCCGTTATGTGAAGCAGTGCCCCCAACCCCCCCCATCTCTGACACTGTGTGATATGTGTCCACTGTACAGTCCGCCTTTGACGTGTTTCCACTGTAGAACCCATCCCTACCCCCCAGCCTGCTCTCCACTCTGCACTCTGATTCGGAGCGGAGAACGTTCTGACAATGAGTGACATGTGACAGTGTCCAGGTCTAGCCCACCCCCCAGGGTGCCGTCCCCAATGATATGATGTGTGTTTCCAGCACCATCATGTGTGTGTTCAGCACCATCAGTGCACCCCCCCAGGATGCTCTCCGCTGCTCTGACATGTGTGTCCCCCAAGTACGCTCTCCTGGCTGTGTCACACACACACACTCACACTGCTGAAGCTGAGTAAATCATGATGGGACAACATATTGTGGTGCCCGGCGGTGGCTTTCTGGGCTTGGGGGCAGGTGGAGTCGGAGCCTGGAAGAAGCACCCGACACAGAGGCAGGTACAGCATAAAGTAGAATTTTAGATTGGTGTGACCATGTGGGCGAGGAACAGGCAGCAAGCAGCACAGGGTCACATTTGCTGAGCCCAAGACCATGGTACCATCTCGTGAGTAAAAACTGTTGCTGTCTGTCTTAGATAATGAGATTGTATATTATATAATGACAATGACATGCAATTTACAAATGTTTGTGTATATGTATAGTCACTGATCTGCCAAATCTCAAGTATGTACTGAGGCCCCCCAGTGAGGCTGCATTGATTGGCAGTGGTTAAGTGGCATTGATGGGCACAGCTGAGACTGTATTTGATAGGCACTGGTGAGGTGGCATTGATGGGCACATCTGAGACTGGATTTGATGGGCACAGGTGAGGCAGAATTGATGGGCACAGCTGAGACTGTATTTGATGGGCACAGGTGAGACTGTATTTAATGGGCACAGGTAAGGGCTGCATTTGATGGGCACTGGTGAGGCTGCATTGGATGGGCACTGGTGAGGCTGCAATTGATGGGCGTTGGTGGGCTGCGTTTGATGGGCCCTTTATTAAAAAGATGTGGTATACATCGGCATGGCAAAAGGGGTGGTGTCAGGGATGGAGCCAATGGGGGGGGGGGGGGGCAGCAAAATTAGGTTTCACCTAGGGTGTCAAAAATCCTTGCACCAGCCCTGAATCTATAGTCAGACAACAAGGTTAGTGAAAAATAAATAAATAAAATGGGCAGACTCAATGGACTACTCAGTCTTTTTCTGCCATCACTTTTCTATGTTTCAATTATATATAGAACACTGTTTCTGCTGTGTCACGGGCCATTCAATTCTCCATTCCGACAGCCAATACTGCACAGCGACGTTGTCACAAGCACCGACCCTGTCCCGTCACCGCCGATTCTTTCGAAAAGCTATAAATGAGACATGTACTCCAATACATCTTCAAACTGCAAAGAACCTGGACAGCCTCCAAACTTGAGGTACAATTGTATCAACAAGGAGAAAAGCTCAATATGTTTCTATTTACATGTTATCATTTGCTATGCTAGACCTGCCAAGAGCTCTAATATTTTATTCAGCTACAATAGCGTTGTTTTGTACTATATGTAAAATAAGCTGTTTCCTGGCAGTAATTTTCAGTAAAATTTTTTGGGAACAGTTTCCTAAGTGGATGAGAAAATAAGCTATTTTTGTAACACGCTGTCCTGCCAACTTCCCTTCTTATGTAAATCGCTAATCCCCATTCCATACAAGTAAATAATTATTTTGCACAGAACAAGACTTCTACCTCACTGCACGGCTGAGATAAGACTCCAACAATTGTAACTTTTTTATGTTTTTTCTTTATTACAATAAATGATTGGAGTTTTTTTTAAGTATCAAGGAATATTAGCTTAAGAAGATAGGGACTGTTGTCACTGACAAAAGACAAAACTATTATGGGCAAAATGGGAATGCCAGATTGGTCTTTATATATGAAACCTGAAAGCAGAGACGCCATAAGGTTAAAGGCCATGAAATTGAGCAAACAGTCTAGCGATGCCACCGCATCGGCAAACAATTGTTGGTTTGAAGTGTTTATCAGGACAAAATAAATACATTCAGTACATGTCTGCAATACAAGCCTCGTGTATTATCCATATATAAAATACACTATATTGCCAAACGTATTGGTAAATATAAAAGTAAAAGTATACGCCTGCCTTTACACGCACATGAACTTTAATGCCATCTTAGTCTTAGTCCGTAGGGTTCAATATTGAGTTGGCCCACCCTTTGAAGCTATAACATCTTCAACTCTTCTGGGAAGGCTGTCCACAAGGTTTCGGAGTGTGTCTATGGAAATGTTTGACCATTCTTCCAGAAGTACATTTGTGAGGTCAGGCACTGATGTGAACAAGAAGGCCTGGCTCGCAGTCTCCGCTCTAATTCACGCCAAAGGTATTCTTTCGGGTTGAGGTCAAGTTCCTCCACACCAAACTCGCTTATCTCTGTCTTTATGCAGTCATGTGGGAACCGGAAGGGGCCATCCCCAAACTGTTCCCACAAAGTTGGGTGAATGAAATTGTCCAAAATATCTTGGCATGCTGATGCCTTAAGAGTTCCCTTCACTGGAACTAAGGGACTAAGCCCCTAAAAAACAACCCCACACCATAATCCTCTTCCACTATATGATTTGGACCAGTGCACAAAGCAAGGTCCATAAAGACATGGATGAGTGAGTTTGGGGTGGAGGAACTTGACTAGCCTGACCTCAACCAGATAGAACACCTTTGGGATGAATTAGAGCAGAGTCTGCGAGACCTTCTCGTACACATTAGTGCCTGACCTCCCAAATGCACTTCTGGAAGAATGGTCAAACATTCCCATAGACACACTGCTAAACCTTGTGGACAGCCTTCCCAAAAGAGTTGAAGCTGTTATAGCTGCAAAGGGTGGGCCAACTCAATATTGAACCCTACGGACTAAGACTGGGATGCCATTAAAGGTCATGTGCGTGTAAAGGCAGGCGTCCTAATACTTTTGCCAATATAGTGTACCAGGTGATTTGCCAAAAAAAAACAGTGTGTACCTAACTTTTTGTTTGCGCTGACAAACCTGAGCCTTTTTTAAACTGAAATCACAACCGGTATTGCCAGCCCTACATGCTGGACTATAAAACTCCACCTGCCCCTTCCTAACCCTCTACAAATGCATACATTGATTTCTTTCCCAGCAAAACAATGCTTCTGCCTAGGCTCTCAAGAGCTTCCCACACACTGAGTGTAGAAAAAGGATTCTTAGGAGATGTAGTTCTGGGGTAATGCCTATGCCAATAGAAATTAACCACCCATCAGTTGCCACTGCAAAAAATGTACATAATGGCTGATGCTGTCAAGCAGATATAAAAGCTGTTTCTCATTATGGGTTCTTTCACACAGTAGTAAATTTGCTTTCCGAAGTGAATCACTTTACAAAGGGTGGTAAAGCAGCATCTGGCAGGTGTTCAGGAGATGCTACTGTCGCCTCCCAACACCTGCTTTTTTTTAAAAAATATATATTTTTGCAGCAATTTTACATTGCAGGAGCGCATTGCAATTGCAAGCTAAGTGTTTGGTTAAGTTCATTGCTGTGCCTGTTTTTTATTTTAGAAAGAAATGAACAAAGATGAGCGGGGAACACCCAAAACTTCCAGATGGACAAGAGCAGAGTCAGGTATTATAAAGGGCTTAATTCACTGCCCAAGACATATAAGAAGCCAGAAATCAACGCATCTTCGCCTACCATGCTTTAACTAGAGATCAACAGTGTGACTTTGATGAAATTGATTTCACAGTGAAATTTTGCTACAGTGGAAACTCTCATATTGGCTTAATGAGCAGTTTACTTTAGATCTGTATTTGTTTTTCTTTTCGTGTGTGTGTGTGTTTTGGGTGTCCCTTGAAAAGGTTCTGAATGCCTAGAGGCAGGAAAAATTGGGGATCAATAGCTATTCAAGTGGTCACATGATCAGGAACCGGTCCTGCCGGCTACTGATTGTCAGCAGGGACAGAGAGTTGTCTTTGACAGCTCGATCTCTGTGCTGGGAGCGCACAGTGACCACACCCCCAGCACAGAAACATCAGCCACCCAGTGATGCATATGTGCGGTGTGTGGGCGTTAAAACCCACTCAATTGTGCCATGCATACTGTATGTGTTATGTGGGCGAAATCTCCCTCCACTAAGGCTGCAACCATCTTAACTGTGGGCACACTTCCAGCTCTGAAGGCCTGCAACTCTCATTGGCCCTCGTTTGACTCATCCCTCCTCCCTTCCTGGCAAACTCTCAAGGGAGTGAGAGAGAGAGAAAGAGAGATAAGCCTAGGCTTTTTACCAAACAAGAAACAGGAAGTGGGCTGTATACGGTATTTACTGGCAGAAAAAAAATGTTTTACTATCCAAAGTGAAAACAACAAAGGCAGAAGATTTAATAGATGGAAAGCTGAAAAAATTACTGAAGGTCCACTTTAACTATAACTTGGATATCACTTTACAGTCAACAAAGAGGACAAGGGGGGCACTCTTTATGTCTAGAGAAGAAGAGATTTCATCTCCAAATACGGAGAGGTTTCTTCACAGTAAGAGCTGTGAAAATGTGGAATAGACTCCCTGCAGAGGTGGTTATGGCCAGCTCAGTAGATTGCTTTAAGAAAGGCCTGGATTATTTCCTAAGTGTACATAATATAACTGGGTACTAACATTTATAGGTAAAGTTGATCTGGGGAAAATCCGATTGCCTCTCGGGGGATCAGGAAGAAATTTTTTCCCCTGCTTTAGCAAATTGGATCATACTCTGCTGGGTTTTTTTTTGCCTTCCTCTGGATCAAATGTGGGTATAGAATTGGGCATATGGGCTGGTATGATATTTATTATATATATATATATATTTTTTGGTTGAACTGGATGGACTTGTGTCTTTTTTCAACCTGACTAACTATGTAACTATGTAACTTGGGTGGACAGGCCCTTTAAGTTTGTCCCTTTTTGTCCCATATTCATCAAGCTTCTCTAACTGCTTCACTGCAAGACTGCAGCATCTTGTCACATGATCCTGTGCTGGGCATAGACTCTGGGAAGGCACGGTCTATGTTTTCCATTACTTTGATTCAGGAAAGTTAGTAACACTTGCTATCCTTGCTCTAGTCTTAGTCATCATATATCTTGAAACTCAGCTTGTCACTTCTGACATATTTGATGTTAAAGGAAGTTAAATGAAATAATCATCTTTGTAGATCATGTTAATTACCTGTCATGTTCTCTTATGTTTTTACTGACTTGAAGAATCCATTGTGCCCAAAGGGAAATGCCTCAAATTTGCTTGCTCTTATGGGAAAAGGGAAGGCACATGCCGGTAGGGCTACAGAATTCTTAGAGGTTCTATCTATACCTAAAATCAATACTGAAGACACTTCGGGAAACCTCTGGGCTCCATTGCAAGGGCATATTGTGAGGAAAGATGAGCTGACAGTATAAGCTACAATATTAGTTTATACATTGTGAGTTTCCCACAAGCTCATTTTAGTTGTGATATGATGACCAAGAGCAAAGCCTCACTCTAGGAATGTTGACCCTAAGGGTGCCCTCAAGCATGAGAAGCCTTGAGACTCGTTTTAATTGTTCTTTATTCTGACATTCGTCATGTCTGTAGGTGGCATTACTCATCCACCCCTGGCCGATTATACTCAACAGAACAAGCGAACCACATTTTTTATTTTTATCTATTGGTGTTTATAAAACCTAACACTGGTGTGTCCTACAGGTCAGCCCTACAAGCTTAAAGAGGAAGTAAACCCTGATGGGTTTACTTCCTCTTTCATTCCCTGCAAAGGCAAAGCATAATGGACTACTATGCATCGCATAGTAGCCCATTATGTGTCACTTACCTGACACAGGAGCCAGCGAAGTCGCCGCTGTCCCCTGTAGTCCGCCGCATCCATCTTGCTGGTGGCGTCTCGCAGCTCCGCCGCTGTCATTCGGCGAAGCCGCGATGACATCACTCCCGCGCATGCGCGCGGGAGTCGACACGCGCAGCAGCTCCATTCTTGGAAATGCCGCGCTCAGTGCGCCTGCGTGCCACTGTCTAGGTTTAGGAGATATTGCTTGGACCTACAGGTAAGCCTTAATCTAGGCTTACCTGTAGGTCAAAGTGGTTTGTAAGGGTTTACAACCAATTTAAAGTATATGTAAATGATCTCCTTGTAAAACTACCCCTTCAGTTTAAAATAGAAATAAAAGGCAAACTATTTGTGTATATAAAAAACATTAGAAATTCCTCTTTTCCCCCTTTTTTTTGTGATCACATAAACTCCATTCCCTCAGTTCTCAGCTGCATGAGCGCTGGGGGAGGAGAAACAACACTACACTAAGCTTCCCAGTGCAAGGCTGTGCAGGGGGAGGGGTGTTAGGACAAGTTTAATCATTGGAGGAGAGCAGGCAAAGTTCCCAGCATAGATAGAGAACTGACCATGAAGTGTTCTCATGCTTAGTGTGGTCAGTTTTTGATAGGAAAGCAGAGAGACTGGCAGGGACACCAGGGATGCCACACAAAGGAAGCAATACAAAGAGAACAGGATACTTTTTTCCTACACATACATGGTACAGCAGGCACATATTAGGAATATGAAATGCTGGGGTAAAAAACACTTTAATTCACCAACCTAACGCAGCAGGATACTTATTTTCGAAAATGTGACAGTTATTTTCAGCTATGTCCAATGAGATTTGAAAATTACAGTCACATGGCAAACTCCCTGTGTTTACCTTTTTTTTGTTGTTGTTTAAAGCAGAGCTCCATCCAAAAGGGGAAGCTCCGCTTGTTCGCACACTTCTCCCTTCCACACCCACATTCGGCACTTTTTGGGGGGAGCGGGTACCTGGTTTTGACAGGTACCCACTCCCACTTCTGCGTAAGATCAGCGATCTACAACATTTTTGGCCCCTCCTCCTTCTCCCCGCTGGCTTCTGGGTCACACAGAGGTACCTGAAGACAGCAGGACCATTCAGAAAGTTAAGCGTGACTCGCGCATTCGCAGTAGGACACCAGCTGTGAAGTCTGAACTTAGGCTTCACAGCCGGTTTCCCTTACTTACAATGCCGGCGCCAGCACCTGAAGACAACTGACAATTGGGAGGACTTTTGATGTGGAAAGGGGCTTCTGATGTGATGGGAGGACCCCTGATGTGATGAGGGCTTCTGATGCCACGAGGGGCTTCAGATGTGATGGGAGGACTTCTGATGTGGCAAAGGGCTTCTGATGTAATGAGGGGCTTCTGATGTGATGGGAGGACTTCTAAAGTGATGGGAGGACTTGTGATGTAATGAGGGGCTTCTGATGTGATGGGAGGACTTGTGATGTAATGGGAGGACTTCAATTTGATGGGAGGGCATCTGGTGTGCTAAAAAGACTCCTGATGTGGAGAGGGGCTTCTGATGTGATGGAAAGGCTTCTGATGTGTTGGGAGGACTTCTGATGTGATGTGAGGACTTCTGATGTGATGGGAGGACTTCTGATGCAGTGTGGGGCTTCTGATGTGATGGGAGGACTTCTAAAGTGATGGGAGGACTTCTGATGTAATGAGGGGCTTCTGATGTGATGGGAGGACTTCTGATGTAATGAGGGGTTTCTGATATGATGGGAGGACTTGGGATGTAATGGGAGGACTTCTATTGTAATGAGGGTCTCCCAATGTGATGGGAGGACTTGTGATGTGGAGAGGGGCTTCTGATGTGATGGAAGGGCTTCTGATGTGTTGGGAGGACTTCTGATTTGATAGGAGGACTTCTGATTTGATGGGAGGGCTTCTGATGTAATGGGGGACTTCCGATTCAAAGTTCCTTGGAGTGTGTGCATTTATTTAAAAAACGTTTTCTTTTTTTCAGTCAGCGAATAGTTGTAAAATATACAGCATGGCCCTCGTACTGAAATGTTTGGAGACCCCTGCCTTGTACAGTAAAAATATAAAATTGTTAACAAAAAACAGATCAATAGTTGAATTTGAGTAGGGGGTTAGGGTCGTTTGAGCTTTGATAACTGAACAACTTTGAAAAAAGTGGGCATCAACCCAATCATCAACTGAATTTAAATTCCTAAATCTGAACTGTAGACAAACTGACAAACTTACGTTGACATACATGTCTGAACTGTCTTGACTGGAAAAGGTTTTGTTATTCTGTTCAGTCAAACTTGTGCATAGGCCTGCACGGGGGAAGGGGGGGTGGCAAGTGTGCCAGGGCACACCCTAATCACCTTGTGCACCTAAGCCAATGATAAGGCAGTACAGTCGGCCCTCCTGTACCGGGCCCATGTCCTATTAGTTCAAAAGGGGGGTCCAGGCACCAGGAAGTCCAGCTGTACTGCCTTTTTCAGATATCACTCCTCTTGTTCCTCCCATTGCAGTGCTGCCAGCAACTCCTCCTCTCCTTCCCTCCAGATGTGCTGTAGGGAGATCGGTTCTAGCATCTGCGCCTCCATCCTGTCCTCAGTCCCTTTTTCAGTCTTAAATGTAAGACATCAAGAATCGGTTTAGAACCCTGTTATTTCACCAAAGGCCCTCCAAAAAGGCCGTTAAAAAATAAAATAAAATAAAAAATAAATATAAATATTTTTTTTTAAAATAACAATAATAAAAAAAAAGAAGACTCGTTCACATGTGCTTTTCACTCGCCACTGCCTAGCTACTGCCTCTGTTACTCTGTTTTTGAGCTTTGAACTGTGTTTAATGCAATAGCCTACACGCACCTATGAGCTTGTGATTTTTTTTTACACCTCTCAGTAACAAACTAATCACTAACTAAGTCAGCTCTGTTCATTCTGCTCTCTCCTCCTGTCTGCACGTTCTCTTTCATTCTCTTTCAGGACATATGCCAGCAACAGAGACTACCTGGCTCCTAGTACTGCCCTCCTCCTTCCTGTGCAGGAGATGTCAAGAGACTGATATCAAGACAAATTCAAGTAGTTATGCTAGCTAGATGCAAAAACACATTTCATTACTTCCAAGGTAATACACAACAGCATTTATTATTGTTTTTAATATCTGCCTCCAGTTTAGCATTAAGCTTTTATTTGCGCATACAAATATGTGGAGCTTAGAGTGACTTTGACTTATCTCCACACTTGACTTCCTCCACTTTCTGAAGGGCTAATGTCAATCTTGCTGAACCAACTTTCAAATGCCGGTCATGAAGTGGTGGCAGTCGGCTGCAGGCAGAGCCTTCTCTCCAGACGAGCAATTCTGCCGTTCCACCTAACCCTGGCAGCTACGCTTCACTTTTAATCTGTCAAAACTGGGCAGCTTGGATGTCTTTCAGAAGCTAATTGAGGATGATTTTCTTAGGCGATCTGAAAACTCCAACAAATCGTATTCTGCAAATATCATTGTCAAATCCAACAAGCACTACTGGAAAGAGAAAGAAGAGCAGATACATTTATCACTATCAGACTCGCTGTCAGGAGTTAGAGTTTCTAAAGGGGACAATTCTCATAGCATGTTTCGCACGTAGTTTGAAGATATCACTTGGAACCATTTTTTTTTATCACTATCCAATTGTTTAAAATAGAATGCCAGTTCCATTGTAGTTTCATTTTTCAGTCTCTGTGTTAACCACTTAAGGACCGAGCCTCTTTTTCAGACTCGATGTTTACAAGTTAAAAACACGTTTTTTTACTAGAAAATTACTTATAACCCCCAAACATTATAAATTTTTTTCTAACACCCTAGAGAATAAAATGGCGGTCGTTGCAATAGTTTTTGTCACACCGTATTTGCGCAGAGGTCTTACAAGCGCCCTTTTTTTGGAAAAAGTTCACTTTTTTTGAATAAAAAAAAAACAGTAAAGCCCAAATTTTTTTTTATATTGTGAAAGATAATGTTACGCAGAGTAAATTGATACCCGACATGTCACGCTTCAAAATTGCGCCCGCTTGTGGAATGGCGTCAAACTTTTACCCTTAAAAATCTCCATAGGTGACATTTTAAAAATTCGACAGGTTGCATGTTTTGAGTTACAGAGGAGGTCTAGGGCTAGAATTATTGCTCTCGCTCTAACAATTGTGGTGATACCTGATATGTGTAGCTTGATCACTGTTTTCATATGCGGTCGCTACTCACATATGTGTTCACTTCTGCACGCGAGCTCGTCGGAACCGGAGCGTTTAAAAAAAAGAAAATTCGTATTTATTTTATTTATTTTTACACAGTTTAAAAAAAAAAGAATTTAGGTCATTTTGATTCTGATTACAAGGAACGTAAACATCCCTTGTCAAAAAAGCATGGCAGGTCCTCTTAAATATGAGATCTGGGGTCAAAAAGACCTCAGATCTCATATTTGGATTTAAATGCAATAAAAAAAAAAATTGTCATTAGAAAAAATTACAACAGAATAATGTGCCTTTAAAACGTATGGGTGGAAGTGACGTTTTGACGTCGCTTTCGCCCTGCTATGGTATGGAGACGGGTGGGGGCCATCTTAGCTTCACTTGTCTCCATATCCAGCCACAGATAGGACCTGATAGCCTCCGCCACTTACCAGACCCGTCGGTAGTGGCGGAGGCTATCAGGTCCTATCTGTGGCGGGAGAGTGGTGGGGGGGACCCTTCTCCCGCCGCCAATAACGGTGATCTCGCAGCAGAGACCACCATTATCGTTTACTGAACCGCCTTCTGAAGAGATGGATACCTCGGTTGTGGCAGAAGCTGCTGCCGTTACCGAGATATCCCTCTTGAAAAAAGGGAACGTACATTGTTATGCGGCGGTCGGTAAGTGGTTAAAAAAGATTTTGTGCAAATTCTACTTGCCCTCTCTATGCTCCAGCAAAGTCCCAAACTTCCCTTTGGGCTAGTTTACACTTGCTTCAAAACATGGCTTCGGACACGCCTTGTTAAAGCTCTCTGAATGCCAGGCAAAGCTCATGTCACTAAATAAAATAGGTAGCTTACAGTCCTGTTTACACCTGCTTTTGCTTGGAGCTTCGATGAGGCTTCGGTGGAGCTTCGGTGGGACTTCAAGTGAGCTTTGCCATAGACTTCTATGGAGGCTTTGAAGACGCTTGAAGCTACATGGGGAATCATTTTTGAAGCGAAGCCAAAGGAAAGCAAAAGCAGGTGTAAACAGGACTGTAAGCTAACCATTTTATTTAGTGACAGGACCTTTGACTAGCATTCAGAGAGCTTTAACAAAGCCTGTCCGAAGCCTCGTTGAAGCCAAAGCAAGTGTAAATGAGCCCTTTCAGTCATTTCCTGTGCCTGTTTCATGGGACAGCAGGCCGGAATATTTTTTTCCAATAACTTTTGAAATAAGACAAGAAGACAAGTGTTTGGATAATAATGGCCGCGGTTGTTTATTATTGGTTTCAAAATGTTGTACATAACTCATCAAAACTCATCCAATAAACTTAAAGCTCGCCCAGTCACTACGGCTCAGGCAGCAACACAAAATCCCCAAAAGGGGCATGTAGTACATATCACAACAAAACTCATCCAATAAACTTAAAGCTAACCTAGTCACTACGGCTCAGGTAGCATATATTTGAACACTATAATTAAAAGTCTTAATAACTTGTCCCCCTTTGCTGTTATAATTCAGTATTATTAAATATTTTTTATTTTATTATTATTATTTATTTATTTTTTTTTATTTTTTTTTGCAAAGGTGACTTACCACATAACAACAACCGCGACAGAATAAATTAACATAACCATACAGAATTAAAATACAATTAAATACAAATTTATTTTATAGGGAGGGAGGGAGGGGAGAGAACACCACAGCTTTTCTTCTGTGGCGAATGAGCCCCCTCAGCGGAACCCCCTTTTTATAACCCCAAGAAAACTGGTTTAAACCAGTTCTTCCCGGGCTTTTCACATGTCATGAAGAGAGGTCACCTGTACCCCTCCTCAAAACATGTGACTAACAGCTGTTTCCCCGCTGGCCACAGGCTCTGCGGGGGAACTTGAAACTGCTGATCCAGCCGCTCTCCCATGAGGAAAAGGGGGGGCAAGAAACTGCCCTCTCCCTTTTCCTGTCATGGGACAGCAGGCCGGAATTTTTTTTTCCAATAACTTTTGAAATAAGACAAGAAGACAAGTGTTTGGATAATAATGGCCGCGGTTGTTTATTATTGGTTTCAAAATGTTGTACATAACTCATCAAAACTCATCCAATAAACTTAAAGCTAGCCCAGTCACTACGGCTCAGGCAGCAACACAAAATCCCCAAAAGGGCAGGAGGACCTAAGGCCAACTGCCCACAGAACCCCAACCCGCGGCCATCTCAACACAGTAACTTAAATTTACATTGAAAATATCCAAGCCAATATCAGACAGATGGATGCCATCCTGCCTGAAAAGGCCAGGGATACCCCCTTCCAGCTCAGTGTGCCTAAAGGATAGCATTCCCAAACTTGATAGTAACTTGGATACTGCCCTATTCACTCTCTTCCTGATTTTTCCAAAAGGACGTACAGAAGGATGAGAAAGCCAACTTATCCTCTGCACAATTTCTGAAAAACCACTACTGAATTGGGAAATGACAACTGTATCCTCTGTAAATCATCCCTAATCTGAAAAATAAGGTCTAAAGTTTTAAAGTAACCAATATCATTACCACCTAGATGAATAATTAAGATATCCGGAGAGGGAAAATGAAGAAGAAGCTGAGAAATAAAAGAATTTAGGTCTGACCATAACATTCCCTTCTTTCCACACCAAAAAATCTTAAATTTAGAAGCATCCAATCCTAAATTGCAAGTATAAACTCGCTGCTGAGCTCTCAAATTCGCCCAATAAATGAAGGAGTGTCCAATCATCCACTCAATGCGAGTGTTACCTGAAATAAATCATAGCATTGCGTTAGGACGAATATAAAGCAAATACCTATCCGACTTCCATCTACCAATTTGCTTAATAGATCTAACATCAAAACCCAGTCTAGCGGCCTCTGTTGCTGCTCCAATCTGAAAAGAATGCGACGTCAAATGTTCTTGATCTAAATTTAAGGCCTGTAAACAGCTCCTAAAAACGCATAAGAACTGATATTTAGTAAGGGGTAACCCTGATTCATGAATAAAAAACTTGGAAAACCCCAAAGGCCTAATTGAATAATATTGACGTATTAGAGCCACCGGGCAAATGCTAGTACTCATACACATATCTAAAGTTAACCAATTACCTTTACCTACCTGATCCGTTTTGGATCTGCTAATTAAAATTTTTAATTAACTTTCAAAAATAACAACTTCAGACATGTGTATGTGAACCAGCTCAGATACCCTAAGCGCCGCAAAAAACATGACCGAAAAGGCTGCCCGAAAAAGAACCGATTCAAACTGAGAAAAACAAATTTTATCCGTCACGGAGCAAAGCTGACCCAGCACTAGAGGAGTGATGGGCTTCCTTGTATCAGGCCTAAAATTATTCCTTTTGTAACCTTTTAAAGCTTGTTTTATAGAGAAATACTGCATGCAAGACGGCATGTTATTTAGTTTCAAGAAAAAAGAAATTCCTGACAAAGTTTTATGTATGTATGACCAAGAATAAGTTTGTTCAAACAAAGAACCAAGAAACTTTAATAACAGTATTTCAGACACCGAACCCAACGGTTCACCTAACTTGTTTAAAAATTCTTGATACATAAACCAAGCAGACTTATATCCTGCCCAAGTAGAAGGTGCCAAAGAATTGATAATAGAGACAGAAATGGGCCTTAGACCAGGTCCCATAAATTGATTGGACAGGAGTGTCCCACTTGATCCGCCTCCGGAAATAGCTTGAAAAAACGCTCCATCTGTGAACGAGACAACGCATCCGCCAAATCATTGTCCTTACCTGGTACATGTACAGCCTTCAACCATATATTCAAACTTAAGCATTTAAATATCAGGTATCTCAAAAGGACAATGACTGGCGGAGACTTAGATGTTAAACAATTAATAGCATACATCACTCCTTTATTATCTGTTCGTATCAAAATTATTTTATTTTGGAAGAAAGCACCCCAAATTTCAAGTGCAACAATGATAGGAAATAGTTCCAAAACGACTATATTTTTAGTGTAACCCTTCATTACCCAAGAGACATGCCAGCGTTCAGCGCACCAATGCTTCTGCCAAATTGCGGCAAAGCCATGTGACCCTGCAGCATCAATAAAGAGAAGGAAATCAGAATCAAAAATGAAATCCTTCTGCCACAAAGCCCTGCCATTGAAATGAGAAAGAAACTGCCACCAAACTAGCAAGTCCTCTTTCATATCACTGGATAAACGCACATGAGAAAAGGGGGACCTTAAACCTGGAAAATACCCTACCCACTGGCATGACCCTTGAAGCAAATGCCAGAAGGCCCAAAAGAGACTGTATCTCTTTCAAGCAGGCTTTTTTCTTCCTTACCAGTTTTAACAATAAAGAGCACATTTTTTCAATTTTTTCTTCAGGTAACCTAAACTCCATTAATTCAGTATCAACAATAATACCTAGAAATTCCAGACAAGTGGAAGGCCATATAGTCTTCTCATGAGCCAATGGGATACCAAAATGGTTGCAAACCTCAAAAAATGTCTGTAATAAGTTAGTACAAATAAAAGAATCCTGAGGGCCTTAAAATAAAAAATCGTCTAGATAATGAATTAAAAATTGAAACCCGGAAATGGCAGAAACTACCCACTCTAAAAATGAAGAGAAAGACTCAAAATAAAAACAAGACAAGGAACATAGGTAAACATTTATCAAAATAAAAGTTACCATTAAAGAAAAACCAAGGGAATTAAAAGATGAAGGATTAATGGGAAGTAAGCGAAAAGCTGACTTGACATCCGCCTTAGCTAAAATAGCTCCCTTCCCCAATATTCTCAATTTAACTAAAGCATCTTCAAAAGAAGCATATGAAACAGATGACATGCTCTCATCAATTTGGTCATTAAGGGAATCTCCTTTAGGAAAAGATAAGTGATGAATTAGTCTAAAAGAATTCTTTTCCTTTTTGGGCACTACACCCAAAGGGGAAATCCTGAAATTTTTAAACGGAGGGAAAGAAAAGGGGCCCGCCACCCTTCCTTCTGAGATTTCAAAATTAACCTTATCTAATACTACCTGGGGAAATTCAGATACCGATTTCAAATTCTTAACTAAAGTACAACCTTGACCCTGAAAGGAAGGCAATAAAAACCATCCCTAAAACCTTCAATGAGAAGATGCGCTTTCAACTTGTCTGGATACACCTGAAGCAACGGGAGCATTTTTGCTATACTCACTGGTGTGTGTGCTTTTTGAAAAATTTCCAGCTTGCAAATTTGCTGCTGACATTTTTTTGAAACATTTTGAAACTGAGTGCGCTCCAGCACCAAAGGCGCATTCATGCTTGTATTTACATGAATTGGGCCATTTACACTGACTATCATTGAAGTTGAAACAAAGTCCTCTTTTGTAACCGGACATGTGTTGAACTGTTGGTGCTGAAACCGGCCTAGCCACTGTTGGCCTCTGTGGCAGAAAAAGATTCAGCCAAAGGCCCACATCCTTAGCTCCCCAGTGCAATCTGGGATGACTGATAATTTCTGACGAAAAGCTTCATCATAATTAAACCACGTCACTCCACCAAAATTTTTATATGCCTCAATTATAATATCTAAATGCTGAAATAAACCCGTACTTTTCTCAGGTGATTTTTTACAAAGCACACTTGCAAAAATACAAAATGCTTGCAACCAATTATTGAGGTTTTTTGCTATAGGTCTGCGTCTATCATTATCCTCTTTCTTCTCTGACTTATTAATTAAATCTTTAGCGGAAGGGAGAAGAGACAAAATATCCAAAAATTCCCCTCGCCAAATTTTTTCTTTAACAACTGGAGATAAATGATAACCTAACGGAGAAATATCACAGGGCATGGATCCTTTAGACAAATTTCTGTCAAGTTCTGTGAACTAGCATTGCTATAAGAAATATTACTAAATTGTTCTAAATGAATTGGTAAATCCTGGGTGCCATTAGCATTAACGCCACTAGGTGGCGACCAAACTCCCATAGCTGAAACATCAGAAGCTAAAACATTATTAATAGCTGGCTGACAAATCGACTTTTGACTGGCTAATTCCTTAGACACCTTTGTTAATAAATCCACAACCCTATTCAATAAAACATTAACAGAAGGATCAGTCATACCTGTATTACCTTGTTGTAAAGCAGGCTCACTATCAGGCCCTGCTTCACTGATATTCAGCATTGACGGTTGCCTAGGAGATGCTTGACGCTGAGGAGAGGGAGACCACTCCCTCAGAGAGGTTGCTCCGCCTCCCGTACCGCCTTCGACCCTGCCCACCGCTTCAGCCAATGGAGCTCTTCTGCTCAGCTGGCCGCTCCGCCTACCCGCTCCAAGCCTTCCCCTGCCCGCCTGCCCTCTGCTATGGTCCTGAGAAGGACCAGCTCTTTTGTGTACAGCAGGGCGCGTCGGGTAGGAGAATAGCTCCGGCGGGGGTTGCGCTTTCATTTCGCCGCCCCATTCGACCGACCTGGGGCGGCGCTTCCTTGTTGACGCGACGTCTCCTCCTCCACACCTTCGGCATCCTCTTCACCCTGCAGCGACATCTCCCTGGCTTCCACCGCTGGCCGCTCTCTTCCTCTCTCCTCCGGACCCGGATAGCTGACAGGCGGTGTAGCTCCCACCGGGGCCTCTTGACACGCTGCGCGGGGTAATGCTAAGCACTGGCGAATCCAGGCTTCTCCGCCGTCCTCTCCCGCCCGCTCTATCAGTCGCCGAAGAAGGCTCATCTTCTGGCCACAGAAGAGGCTGTTTGTTCAGGGAATATTCCCAGAGAGAACACCACAGCTTTTCTTCTGAGGCGAATGAGCCCCCTCAGCGGAACCCCCTTTTTATAACCCCAAGAAAACTGGTTTAAACCAGTTCTTCCCGGGCTTTTCACATGTCATGAAGAGAGGTCACCTGTACCCCTCCTCAAAACATGTGACTAACAGCTGTTTCCCCGCTGGCCACAGGCTCTGCGGGGGAACTTGAAACTGCTGATCCAGCCGCTCTCCCATGAGGAAAAGGGGGGGCAAGAAACTGCCCTCTCCCTTTTCCTGTCATTCTCTGTCATACCATTGGATGCATAACTCCAGCACCTCCCAAACAAAAACTTGGCTACGAGAACTCATTTTACTTAACCATGCATGTGCAGACAGACGGCTCTCTCTCACTCTCAGAAAGCTAAACTCAGCCGCTGCTGCAAGAGAGAGCAGACTATGATTTACGAAAGGCAAATTTTATCATCCAATCATGTGCAAGCTAAAATGCTGTTTTTTTATTTTCCTTGCATGTCCCCCTCGGATCTACACTGACTAAACTTCCAAGTGCACTTTTAGTGCAAAGCGGATTTGCCCTTAGTAAATAACCCCGAGCGTGCCTGTGCTCATTCGTGAGGCCGCCCATCCAATGGTCAGCCTGTACTACCATCAGGACAGAGAGGTGAAGCCAATGGTTAAAGCAGCTTCAAAAGAAAGGATCAATTTTAAAAATGGAAGAGAGCATTTTAATGTACAGTCAAAGCTGTAATGCATATGGATTTTTTTTTTTTAAATATGGATATGCTTATGGATTTAAAAAAAAAATGCTATTAACTTCAGCCCCGGAAGATTCATCCCCCTTCATGACCAGGGCAATTTTTGCAATACGGTTCTGCGTTACTTTAACTGACAATTGCGCGGTCGTGCAACGATGTACCCAAATAAAATTGATGTCCTTTTTTTTTTACCACAAATAGAGCTTCCTTTTGGTGGTATTTGATCACCTCTGTGGTTTTTATTTTTTGCACTTGAAACAAAAAAAGACAGTCAATTTTGAAAAAAAAACTTTTTTTTTTTTTTTTACTTTATTCTATAAAACATACCCAATAAAAAAAATGTAAAAAATCTAATTTCTTCATCAGTTTAGGCCAATATATATTTTGCTGCATATTTTTAGTAAAAAAAATCCCAATGAGCGTATATTGATTGGCTTGCGCAAAAGTTATAGCATCAACAAACTATGGGATATATTTATAGAATTTTTTATTTTACTAGTAATGGCGGAAATAAGAGATTTTTAGCAGGACTGCAATATTGCGGTGGACAAATCTGACACCAAGTGTCACTTTTTGGGGAACAGTGACACCAATACAGTGATCAGTGCTAAAAAAATTAACTGTCACTGTACTAATGACACTAGCAGGGAAGGGGTTAACATCAGGGGACATCAAAGGGTTAAATATGTGCCTAGGGAGTGCTTTCTAACTGTGTGGAGGGTGCTTTGACTGAGGGAAGGTAGAGATCCGTGTTTTTTCTGATTAGCAGGAACACAAGACCTCCATCTTCCCCTCTGGCAGAACGGCGGTCTGCAATGTTTACATAGAACGATCATGTGTCCAATCACAGCCGGTCGTTACTGAAACACGCGATACATGATAGAATAAATGATCGTACAGTGCATAGCTGCCGTCCGAAATTTTCCGAAGGGAGAAAACATGAAAAATTTTCTCATACGATACCAGATCAGACCATTTTTTAATCAGTACAGTTTTCATCCAAAAATACAATACAAATAAATTACATCACTTCCGATTTTTTATTCTGTTGTACACAAATATTCATACTTTAGTAACCGATTCATTTTCGATGTGGAGACTAGCATCCAAAAAAAACAGACGATCATTCGTCCAATAATCGCATTGTGCGTACTAGGCTTAAAACGGTAGTAAACTGCGTTAAAGAAAAAAAGAAATTCCCTGCAAGGCAATGTCATAATGTGCAAGTATGCATCGCATACTATCACATTATGAGAGACTTACCTCAAAACAAAGCCCTCCAGCGCCACAATGTCACCGCTGAGAGGGCTTCCATCTCCCCCGGTCTTCTTTCCAGGTTTGCAGCCTCTGGCTACATGAGCGGCCGGGGACGTGATGATGTCACTCCCGCGTAGGCGTACAGGAGCTGCCATTTACTGCACAGGCTTTGAAGGTCACTGTATGCCAGACCTTCAGAGCGCATGTGCCAGTGACGTCACCGGTTACATGCACTCTGAATATCTTCTAAACTATGCAAGTTTAGGAGATATTCACAGAACCTACAGGGAGGCATGTTCACAGACTTAGCTGTAGACATAAGTGGTATAACAGAGTTTACTACCACTTTAAGTTCACCTTTGATAGCATGTTATATGTTACACCCACATTTAGGGTGTAATGTGTAACATGCTCCAGCAGTTCTCTGCACCCCCGATCCTCCCCCTTTGACAGCAGCAGGGATTTTTCTCCACGCACCCATTGTCACAATTTAAAAACAGTGCAGCCCACATGGAATGACTGAACTACAACTACTGTCTGCCATTGCAGCAGACAGCTTGTAGTTCTTAATGAATTGTAAGGGTGCTGGTGAGTGCTCTCATAGTTCAATGTTCTTCCTGCTCTTCAGTATCTGCCTGCCCTCTCGTCCACTTATGGGTATGAGCAATGGTGTCACAGGCTCTGCCGTCACTCCGTGTAATGTTTCATATGCTTTGTGATATGCCTTCAAATGTTATATGTATTATTCTGTCCCTGGTTCCTCCCTTTCCTGTAGATCAGCTTATCCTGTATAGTTAGCTCCACCCTTCGTTCATTTCCCAGTAATGCATCTCAGCACATGTCTCATGGACTGGATCATATTATGATCTTTGACCTATCCAATGTTCATTGTTGTAAGATCCTCACAGTTCATGGATTAAACTTCACAAGATCACCAAGGTGTCATTTGGATCGAGTCACTGTCTGCTTATCCAAATAAGATTGGGGTTATCGACATCTCAACACAACTAACTGCAAGTTACGGAGATCACACTTTCAATGCTTAGATTGGAGAGGCAGAACAGTCAAAAGATCGTTAAATAGATCAGTCAATACATCCTCAGAAAGATCAATCAAAAGATCTGATCCTTGCTAACTCTGGATACACTGTGAGATGTTTTATGGACACTGGAAATAGCAGCTATCAGACAGTGCAGCTATTACTACACCAGCCTGTGTGTGTGTCTGCAAGCAAGTCTCAACATAGCACTCATCAGCCACAGGACAATATTATTGCTGTGAATGTTCATACAACTGTGCCATACAAACAGTTTATACACTGCCTCTGTATGCATTAGCACATGGCTTTTTGTCTGTGAAATCTTATAAGAAAATCAAAGTAAACCTTTCTCCAACTTTCTCCCCCTTTGACAGCGGCAGGGATTTTTCTCCACGCACCCACTGCATTAGCATTAGCACATGGCTTTTTGTCTGTGAAATCTTATAGGAAAATCAAAGTAAATCTTTCTCCAACTTTCTCCCCCTTTGACAGCGGCAGGGATTTGACAGCGGCAGAAAATCAAAGTAAACCTTTCTCCAACTGCAGCTTAGGAAACCTGAGCTCAAACACAGCAAATTGATACATTTCTCTGCTGCTGAAAAGTGCTGGTGACCCCGACATGCCACATTTGGCACGTCATTTTTTTTGGGGGGGAGCGGGAACCCTGTTTTTAGAGGCACCCAGCTCCCACTTCCTCCCCTGGCGCCACGGCGCCAGAAGGAAGATCACCTCTCCCCCCTCCCTCCTTGCAATATTCTGGGACACATCACAGGTCCCAGAAGATTGCCTGGCCATTCACAGTGTGGCCTTATGTATGCGCAGTGCATGCTGCTGACTTTTAAATGGGTGGAACTCCGCTTTAACAAGATGTTTAAGCAAGACAATATGCAATCTGGGGGTGCCCAGCCAGGTTTAGTACTGCTTCCAGATGAGGAATTAAACCATGAATCAAACCAAAGGGAAAAATGCTTAACAAAACAAACCTGGAAAGTGCAAGAGAATTTTAAGGCTGACAAAGAAGAACTGCTGTTTAATATCGACTTATGGTCTAATAATGCATGTCTGCTCTCTCCGAACAATCTCATGAGCCAATACAACTAGAGGACGCTATCAAGAAATTGAATGTTGCATATGAGAGTTATCAAAGACCGTGTGTTAAATATACTGCTCTCTTAAAGGGGTGCATCACTCAAGGGTCATTAGAAGACTTAAAGGGATTTGAGGGGCTCAATCTTGAAAGAGACAATTTAGTGGTGCAAACAAACACAAAGGCAGAAGTGAGAATAACACAGCTTCATGAATCCATATCTTATCGCTCTGCATCTACTAGACAATCCACAATATCTTCCAAATCCCTACAATCGAGATTATCTACATTCAGTCAACAACTCATAAAGGCCCACGCAGATGCGGAAGATTCTAAAATTCAAGAAGCTTTCACCCAAAAGAGAGCAGAAATGGACAATGAAGCTGCATGCCAGAAAGCATAAATGGACACGGAAGCTGCACACCAGAAACCAGATATGGAAGCTGAAGCTGCACGCCAGAAAGCAGAGATGGAAGTTCAAGCTGAACGCCAGAAAGCAGAGAAGGAAGCTGAAGCCGCATGCCAGAAAGCAGAAATGGATGTTTTGGAAAAACAACGTGAGCATGCCACTGCCATGGTAATGTTAAAAGTCTTAGAACAAGCTGCTAGTGAAAGCCAAAAAGACAACAGTTGCAGACATTCAGTTGTAACTTATGCCTCAGATTCTTCACATACCTCTCCAGAACATCAACTCCCTGTCACAGCAACCAAAGCACTCAATCAAAGTCTCTATTCTGGATGATCAGAGCAACAGGTCTCTTGCGAGAACAGTTTTTTGAACTGTTGAACATAACCCTACCTTACTAATGCCCTACCTTATACCCTGAGCACTTGTGCCGGCAATACAGAAGTCTTAGGTAGGAGAGTCAGCGGTCTTGTAGTTGCTCCTCTGAATGACAATGTGGAAATATCCTTGTCCACTTTCATTGAGTGCAACCAGATTCCAAGCAAAAAAGAGGAGATCCCTACTCCTGAAGCTACCTTTTACCATTCTCACTTGAAGGACATAGCCGACCAAATACCAGCCCTCAACAAAAGTGCTGATATCCTGCTGTTACTCAGCCGAGACATCTTAAGGGTGCACAAGGTTCATCAGCAAATCAACAGTCCACATGATGCACCATATGCTCAGTGTCTGGATCTAGGCTGGGTCATCATAGGCAATGTCTGTCGAAACAAAGGCCTATCATACAAGACAATAAGAAAGCCCTTAATTCCTGGGATGACAACAGTGTTTGTGGTAAAATGTGCTGGCAGCTACCATGGAAGACAAAGACTTATTGAAAACAATGAGCAAAGAGTTCTACCAAGATGATTCCAACAGTTGGGTAGCACCTCTACCATTTCGTACCCCAACAAAGAGACTACCAAACAACAGGGGACATGCAGAATCAATTGCTTTTATGGCTGAGATTCAGCAAATGTTCCACTGTTTCATCGTTCATGAGGACTGCAGAAACATCCTCAGGTTCCGATGGTACCGCAATAATGATGTCAATGATGAAGTCATAGACTAGCGGATGAAGGTACCGTATTTATCGGGGTATAACACGCACCGGCGTATAACACGCACCCCAAGTTTAGGAGGGCATTTTAAGGAAAAAAGTTTTAGGAGGGAAGTTTAAGGAAAAAAAAACTTACATTTAAATGCCAGTCAATACAGCCTTATCAGTGTGCATCTGCAGCCTTGTCCATCATTGCAGAATGATCGGTGTCATTTGCAGCTTGCCCAGCGCTGTTTGCAGCTTTGCAGTGTCATTTGCAGCTTTGCAGTGTCATTTGCAGCTTGGCCAGGGCCGTTTGCAGCCTTGCCCATGTTTAAATTTCCCGCCGCCGAGACAAACCGAGCGAGCGCCGCCGAAAAAGACCGAGCCGACTTGCTCGGCTCAGCTCATAGTCCCGCCTCCCTGCTGTTTCTCTAGCGAGCGCTGCCGAAAAAGACCGAGCAGTCTGTACTGTGTATTCGGCTGGGCTCCGCTCGCAGTCCCGCCCAGTATGGGCGGGACTGCAAGCCGAGCCGAGCCGAGTACACAGTACAGTCGGCTCGGTCTTTTTAGGCAGCGCTCGCTAGAGAAACAGCAGGGAGGCGGGACTACGAGCGGAGCCGAGCAATCGGCTCTGTATTTTTCGGCGGCGCTCGGTATTTTTCAGCGACGCTCTGTATTTTTCAGCGGCGCTCGGTATTTTTCGGCCACGCTCAGTATTTTTGACTCGCAGACAGTGGGGATCGGCGTATAGAAAAAACGATCAAAAACAGCGCATCAAAGGGACTAGTAGATTGATGTGAAAAAGACTTTAAAATGTAATTTATTAAATGTAAACAATGAACACAGACATCTGATCCCTGCAGGATCTAAAACACATAAAAAACACCAATCATAAAACGGACAGATGTTTGATAATGAAAAGCTCCTCAGATCTCTCAATTAAAACTTTGGAAAGGTGAAAACCAAAGACCAATGTGTACAGCTATCAAATGCCTAATGAATGCAATCAATCATCTGAAAGAACCCAGAGCGTTGTATGAAAAGTCAGTGTAAACGAATAGAACAACGTTCCTAGGGACACTCACTTCATAGGTGTTCAATGGGCTGCAGAGCTGATGAGTCCAGTCTGATGACCGAGGGGGAGGTGTTTATTTCAGCTCCATCTGAAGCGTTCGGCTTGGAGGCAGAGGTGTAGTGCTGCACGCTGGGTGGTAGGGATCAAGCTTAGTCACCAGATGATATCAGCTGTACACATAGGCAGCTTAGAGAATGCTGCACTGCTTGCAGCGCCGCTTGTCCGAGCGGCTGTGGATCACATGAGAGGCTTGTCACGTGGAAGGCTGTGAAGGGGAAGGTTGCTATGCCGACTCTCCTGCTTACATGTTTCGCGCTCCTGCGCTTTGTCAAAGCTGGAGCGGCATACAGCAACCAGAAAGATAAAGGCATCGGGTAGTGTGTAGGGGCGGGAACTGTCAGAGTCTCTCAGGTTAACCCCTAATGTGTCAATAAGCCTCCTGCAGTTAAAACCTTATTAGACAGGGGTCTGTGTCAGTGAAAGAACTGTTAGAAAACAGATCATTAGACAGATCCCCGTGAATATAACTATAATGAATACATCTAATAGGAAATGTGGATTGAAACACATGGTAGACACAGTGGTGTAGTGGTTAGCACTCTCACCTAGCAGCAAGTAGGATGCTGGTTCGAATCCCAACCACAACACCACCCGCCTGTAGCTTGCATGTTCTCCCTGTGCCTGTGCGGGTCTCCTCCGGGCACTCCGGTCTCCACCCACAATCCAAAGACATGCAGGCAGGCCAATTAGCTTCTGGCAAAAAAAAAAAAAAAAAAAAATTGGCAATGGTATACAAATGGGGACCCCGGATTGCGGGCTCCCTAAGGGCAGGGACCAGTGCACAAGGACAGGGCCAACCGCAGACACTCAGGTTGAACCTGATGGACTGATGTCTACACTCAACCCAACCAACTATGAAAAAAACTAACTACTATGTGATTTATAGTAAAAAAATATTTGAATGAGAATGTTATCAAAAAGGTATATTATTAAAGGATATACAGAAGGGAGAAGAGTGCTATGGATAAAAGGACACTATAAGTTAAAAAAAACCAAGGGGGGGGGGGGAAATTGCGGAGACCAAGGGCAAAAAAAACTAATTATTTAAAAGATATATTTTAGATATGTTATTAAGTCCTTTCCTATAGGATAGGTGGAATAAATATATTAACTACTCTTCGTTCATAAAAATAGTATTATAAAATAATCGGCGTATAACATGCACTCACGACTTTCCCCCGATTTTAAGGGGGAAAAAGTGTGTGTTATACGCCAATAAATACGGTACATGTTTTCGGTAACAGTCCTTCTCCTGCAGTAGCAATTTATGGACTCAGCTCCAGAGGGTGAGAAAGAATTTGGATCCGGTGCACGACAGTACGTCGAAAGGAGGTTCTATGTAGATGACAGACTCAAATCTCGGCCTACGGTAGAAGAAGCTATTGACCTTCTCACTAGAGCCCCGAACATGCTTGCCACTGCAAACCTCAGACTTCACAAAATCGTCTCCAACAGCGACAAGGTCATGAGAGCCTTTCCTTCTGATGACTATGCTATCAGCTATGCTATTGGACTAGTTTCGCTTCTCAGCTTCTTCAGGATATTACCTACATCTAAAAATACATCAATTTATTTATGAGTATATAAATGTACAATAATCATAATGCAATAGCAATACATTTACATACATGTATTGCTATTGCATTATGATTATTGTACATTTATATACTCATAAATAAATTGATGTATTTTTAGATGTAGGTAATATCCTGAGGAAGCTGAGAATCGAAACTAGTCGAATTACCTCACCTTCCCCTATGAAATTGTGACATTTACCCGAAGCTGTAATGTTTTGTATTTTTAATAAATTATATTTTTATGGATTACTGGTTTTTCTCATATTGATGTAACAAATGTACGTGCCCCGTGATAGTCCCCTTGCTCATACCTCTCCGATATCTCTGATTGGAGACCAGAGATCTCGATTAAATTTCCAAAAGTGAGTACACCTCTAAGTGAAAATGTCCAAATTGGGTCCAATTACCCAATTTCCCTCCCTGGTGTCATGTGACTCATTAGTGTTACAAGGTCTCAGGTGTGAATGGGGAGCAGGTGTGCTAAATTTGGTGTTAGTGTTGTATATTTTGTACATTGTAGCAAAGTATAATTTCTTCAGTGTTGTCAAATGAAAAGATATAATAAAATATTTACAAAAATGTGAGGGGTGTACTCACTTTTGAGAGATAATGTAGCTGTACCCACGCAACAGAAATCAATCTAATGATCGATTCCTGTCGACCAGGCTTGTTGGAAAATTTTTGTCTTTCTATAGACAATTGATCAGCCAGCTGGTTGAAAGAAGAAAAAAAAGATTCATCTATGGCCAGCCTTACTGGCTGAGTTTGTAACAGAGAATTAGCGCCTGGTATGAAAACGTCTAAAAGAGGCACAACAAGTGTGTGTACATGGACATTTTGTGAAACGAAATGTGTAATTTCAGCCTTGACTTGTATGTTTGCCACAAACTTATAACCACATTATAGCTGCAGGCAGAGAAAAGGCATGCTGCAGCGTGGGCGCTTATGCACGGAAGACTGGCGCCTGTAGTTAGGAAATCACAGCCGGATGCCATTATCTAGCAAACCAGGGAGCTGGAAAACTGCTTGAGCGCATTAAGTTAGTTTAGTGCTGTAATTCCTCCTTTTGCACTTTCTACAGCTCTACGCCTTCTTGCTGAGATAATTTCTCCATTAGGTTGGGGCTGAATAGCAGAACGGCGGGGATGATGATACACACTCCTTTATTTGTAAACAGCTTTAACATCCCATATACTCCTCATTGCAGGGCAGATTAGGCTGCTCTTTTATCTGCAAGAACATTTCAAAAAGAATTATAGAATCTTCTGCATTGACCACTGAGAGCTTCCTTTAAATCGTGGAGCTGCTTGAATGCAGGGGGGGGAGGGGGGGTGGCTAGCTACCTTTGGCCCAGTTGACAAATCTTATTTATATAACTCCATAGAAAGTTATATAAAAAAAGGAAGCTATTACAAGAACTGGTCAGCTGCAAAATATTAAATTTTTGTAATAAAGTATAGTTTTTGTTTTTTTCAAGAATCAAGCTTACCTAGGTGGATGCGGAATCAGTCCCCCACTGTCTCTAAGACCAGCGATCAAACACCGCTGATCATTTGGTTCTCAGAGCTCTGTTAGGCAGAGAGCTGGTGACGGTCAGGCCGGGTTCACATATATGCGAATTGGATGCAGGTTTACCCACATCCAATTCGCATGACATGGTCTGGTGGATGGTTCACACAGGTCCGGGGCGGCCATGGTCCACATTCTGAAACGATCCTGTGCGTGTTTGGGTCTGGTTCAGGTATGAATTCAGGCAAAAATTTTGATCTGATTGGGATCTGAGTCCCACCTGAACAGGTGAACTGGAACACCCTGGATCACATGCTGGGAGCCGCGGCCACACATATGTGAACCCGGCCTCAGTCACCGCTCTGTGCACCGCCCCCACCCACCCGGCCGCAGATATGTGAACCTGGCCTCAGTCACCGCTTTGAGCACTGAACCCCCCACCAACCCACCCAGCTGCAGATATGTGAACCTGGCCTCAGTCACTCCTTTGTGCTCGGTCCCCCAGCCATCGATATGTGAACCTGGCCTCAGTCACCGCTTTGTGCACTGAACCCCCCCACCAACCCACCCAGCCACAGATATGTGAACCCGGCTTCAGTCATTGCTTTGTGCACTCTCCCTCAGCCACAGATATGTGAGCCCCGCTTCAGTCACCGATCTGTGCACTGCCCCCCCCCCCCACTCATCCGGCCACAGATATGTAAACCTGGCCTCAGTCATCGCTCTGTGCACCGCCCCCCACCCACCCGGCCACAGATATGTTTGGCCTCAATCACCGCTCTGTGCACCGCCCCCATCCACCCGGCCACACCTATGTGAACCAGCCCTCAGTCACCACTCTGTGCACCGCCCCCCCACCCACCCCACCGCAGATATGTGAACCTGGCCTCATTCGCCGATCTCTTCACCGCCCCACCCACCCGGCTGCACATCTGTTAACCTGGCCTCAGTCACCGCTCTGTACTCTGCCCCCCCCCCCCCCCCACGATCACTGGAGCACATGGGAATGGCTGACTTAGGCTCTCAGCAACCTCATGGTGGCAGAAATGCAGGGACATTTTTTAACATGGGTTCCTATGGTACATGTTCACATCAATGCATTTTTGTGCCTCTGTGTTTTTGGAAAGGGTTGGGGACTTTTTTTCATGCAAAATGCAGCGTTTTGCGTGTAATAGAAGTCAATGGACCCGTATCAAAAATTTAAGTACCGCGTTTTTACCGCGATTTGCATTTTTTTTCCCACTGTATATAGCTGGTTGCTAAGCAACCACAGTGTAAAAAAAACCCGCAAAATGTGGCAAAATCGCGGTAATAACACGTGTCCAAAAACGCAGCAAGCACCGCAAAAAGCACTGCAAAAACGCTCAAAAGCAACATGCATAGATGTGAATCGAGCCTTAAGGTTTACCATAATTATTCCTGTCTATAGTACATTGTTATCATTATCAGTTGTAAACTAGATTTGAACACTGTCCATTCTATCAAAGGCTTAAATCTGTATTCAATGTTTAGGAGGGAAAATTCTGTGGGGGTTATTTACTAAAGGCAAATCCACTTTGCAAATGCACCCGAAAGTGCACTTGGAATGTAGATCCGAGGGGAATATGCAAGGAAAATAAAAAACAGTATTTAAGCTTGCACATGATTGGATGATAAAATCAGCAGAGCTTCCACTCATTTCAGATCTACCCCTTAGATTTAGAGCGACTGCATTTCCAAGTGCATTTGCAGTGCAAAGTGGATTTACCTTTCGAAAATAACCCCCAATGTCTGCCTCTTTGTCAGTGGGGACACTGAGTTACGTCTGGGTTCAAATTGTTCAGAGAAGCCTGCCGTCTTCCTGAGGCCTGCTCTAGATAAACAAACAGAAAAGTAAGACATTAAAGCGGGGCTCCACTCTAAAGTGGAACTTCCGCTCATCGGAAACCCTCCCCCCCTCCGGCGCCACAATTGGCACCTTTCAGGGGGGAGGGGGTGCAGATACCTGTACAGTACAGGTATTTGCACCCACGTCCGGCATAAATATCCGCAGAATCTGCGGATATTTACGCCACTTACTGCGGGTCCCCCGCTGTCCGCTGGGAAACACACGGATCCCAGGGACAGCGGGGACCATCCTTATATGCGCAGTAGGGAACCGGGAAGTGAAGCCGCAAGGCTCCACTTCCTGATTCTCATACCGAAGATGGCGGCGGCAGAACCCGAGAGACGATCGAGAGATCGGCTTCGGGTGCCGACATCGCGGGCGCGCTGGGCGGGTAAGTGTCCTTATTTTAAAAGTCAGCAGCTGCAGTATTTGTAGCCGCTGACTTTAAAAAAAAAAAACGGCCAAACTCCCGCTTTAAGAAAAAATTATTTTAGACATGCCATATGAATGGGAACACATAAACATATAGTGGGGTTTTCTCAAATGTGACTGCAAAAGTGAAAATACGCTTACGTTTTTTCGCTCAGGAACTGTTTTGATACTCCAGGTCACCTCACTGCTGAAATGCATCTAGCTGTCAAGCCTGTTTTCTGGGAACGATATCTCAAATGTGCTTTAAATAACATTCCAAGAATCACTTACAAAATCTTTACAAAACCTGTATATCCATGACATTACATGAATGACACCATGACAGCATCCTCTACTCATATTTCATCATCTCTCTTCCCTGCTCTTCTTCATTGTACTTGCTTCCCCTGTCATTCCAATAAGCATTGACCTCATTCTTTACTATTACACTTATTTATCCCTCTTTAGTTGTCTAAGCCCTTGTACACACGGTTGGACATTCCGATGGAAAATGTCCGATGGGACCGTGTTGTCGGATAATCCGACAGTGTATGGGCTCCATCGGACTGTTTCCGGCTGGGCTATAAAATTTTCAGACAACATGATCCGATCGGACTTTGTCCGATCATGTGTAGAGAATTCCGATCGGACAAAGTGCCACGCATGCTCAGATCAAATTCCTAGACCAAAGCTATTGGCTACTAGCCTGAACGTAGTCCAGTCCTAACAAAATAACGTCATCACGTTAAGTACGATCGGATTTTCGGACAACTTTGTCCGACTGTGTGTATGCAACAGCTTCAGACAAAATCCGTCGGACAAAATCTGACGGATTTGGTTGTCGGAATGTCCGACCGTGTGTACAAGGGCTTAGAACTGTGTATGGCCTGTTGGTTGAGAACCCAGAGGCAAGGACACTCCACTCATGCTGAGATATTGCCCAGTGAGAAGCCTGTCAAAGTGTAGGTGCTATCAACCAAAGGGCATGTGCTTAAGACACTGGACTCAACTCATCGATGGATAATGGTGGAAAATCTAATTTATATGAACCATTGTCAATATTCCCATTGCACACATTCCTGGAGTAAGCTAAAGCAGGGGTCTCCAAACTTTCTAAAGAAAGGGGCAGTTACTTGTCTTTCAGGCTTTGGGGGGGGGGGGCAGGTTGTGGCCACTAGCAGTAGAAAATACCCCAGCATCAGAAGTAAACCAATCCCCATCATTGGTTTTAATGTTTGGAATAGTGTAATATTATTGGTGTCAGTGTGGGAGGAATGGTGCTCCATTATTGGTGTCAGCGGGAGGAATAATGCCTCATCATTGGTGTCATTGGCAGAAATAAGGCCCCACTGTTGGGGCCAGGCAAGCAAAGGGTCACATCTGGCCCCTGGGCTGCAGTTTGGAGACCACTGGGCTAAAGGATAGCAGGTACTGCAGCAATAGCCAGCTGGGGACTGGAAACTCCACAGATCATTGTACATATTTGCCTGCATATCATGGATCATCAAATAGCATCTAAAGGTTTTATTCAAAGTGATCACATCACAGCGGAAGAGTGCAACTTGACATACCTGAGGAAGGCGACCTATGTAGCCCTGAAATGTTGCACTCTTCAGCTGTGATCAAATGTTAGTAATGATACCTAGTGGTTAAGTACCTAGTGGTCTCCTAAGCCTTGCTTTGGTTGATGTTCATTGATCTGTCAAAATCATATGAGGAAAAGTGGCTCCAGTGAGGCTGCTATTAGCACAAATCAGGTAACCCTAAAATGTTGTGGGGAGGTGCAAAGCTTCAAAATCTGTGCATATAAAGTTCAATGAGAGCACGGGACTAAAGAAGGGAAGGGAAGGGTCAAAAACGTTTTAATGATGATACTTAATCACAACAAGAGAACATCCACCACATTTCAGGGACAGAAAATCTATTCCTTCCTCAGTGTTCAAATGTTGTGTATACTCGGAGGGACTTAATATGGTACAATCACTAAAATATATATATTTTTAAAGAGGATACATACAGTGCCTTGAAAAGGTATTCATACCCCTTGAAATTTTCCACATTTTGTCATGTTACAGCCCAAAACTTAAATGTATTTTATTGAAATTTTATGTGATAGACCAACATAAAGTGACACATAATTGTGCCAATGATAAATGGTTTTCAAAATTCTTTACAAATAAATATCTGAAAAATGTGGCACGCATTTGTATTCAGCCCCCTTTACTCTGATACCCCTAACTAAAATCTATTAAACCCAATTGCCTTCAGAAGTCACCTAATTAGTAAACAGAGTCTACCTGTGTGTAATTTAATCTCAGTATAGATACAGCTGTTCTGTGAAGCCCTCAGTGATGTGTTACAGAACCTTCGTGAACAAACAGCATCATGAAGGCCAAGGAACACACCAGACAGGTCAGGGATAAAGTTGTGGTGAAGTATAAAGCAGGGTTCGTTTATATCAAAAGATCACAAGCTTTGAACATCTCATGAAGCACTGTTCAATCCATCATCCAAAAATGGAAAGAGTATGGCACAAATACAAACCTACCAAGACATGGCCGTTCACCTAAACTGACAGGCCAGGTAAGGAGAGCATTAATCAGAAAAGCAGCCAAGAGGCCCATGGTAACACAGCTTAGATTGGAGAATCTGTCCACAGGATAACTATTAGTTGTGCACTCCACAAATCGGGCCTTTATGGAAGAGTGGCAAGAAGAAAGCCATTATTAAAAGAAAGCCATACAATTCCAGTTTTCAGCTTGTGAGAAGCCCTGTGGGGGACACAGCAAACATGGGGAAGAAGGTGCTCTGGTCATATGAGACCAAAATTTAACTTTTTGGCCTAAAAGCAAAACGTTATGTGTGGTGGAAAACTAACAGCACATATCACCCTGAACACACCATCCCCACCATGAAACATGGTGGTGGCAGCATCATGTTGTGGGGTTACTTTTGTTCAGCAGGGACAGGGAAGCTGGTCAGAGTTGATGGAGCCAAATACAGGGCAATCTTAGAAGAAAACCTGTTATAGTCTGCAAAAGACCTGAGACTGGGGCAGTGGTTCACCTTCCAGCAGGACAACTACCCTAAACATACAGCCAGAGCTACAATGGAATGGTTTAGATCAAAGCATATTCATGTGTTAGAAAGGCTCAGTCAAAGTCCAGACTTAAATCCAATTGAAAATCTGTTGCAAGACTTGAAAATTGCTGTTCACAGATGGTTTCCATCCAATCTGACAGCGTTTCAGCTATTTTGCAAAGAAGAATGGGAAAAAAATGTCACTCTCTAGATGTGCAAAGCTGGTAGAGACATCCCCAAAAAGACTTTCAGCCGTAATTGCAGTGAAAGGTGGTTCTACAAAGTATTGACTCGGGGGGCTGAACACAAATGCACGCCATACTTTTCACATATTTGTAAAAAAAAATGAAAACCATTTATCATTTTCCTTCCACTTCTCAATTATGTGCCACTTTGTGTTGGTCTATCACATAAAATCCCAATAAAATAAATTTACATTTTGGTTGTAACATGACAAAGCGTAGAAAATGTCAATGGGGTACGAATACTTTTTCAAGGCACTGCATAATTTCCCAAGAGCAAAATAGTAACAGTAGGACTCTTGTCCCAGAGGCATGGATGCTCACATTATACTGAGATACTGCCAACAAGCCCAATCAGAAGCCTGTCAAAGCGTAGGTGCTTTCCACCAATAAAGCATGTGGTCTAAATATAAAGAGGACATTCTTGCCTGGGCTCAATTGTAGAATTTCTTAGGCCGTGTACACACGGGCGGACTGTATGGCCTACTTAGTCCGTCGAAAAACACATTTCAGCGGACAGTCCGCTCGTGTGTGGGCTTCAGCGGACTTTTTCAGCGTGCAGTCTGGCGTACTAAGTATTTCGGAATTTCCGTAATTCTGTCCGTCATACTTTGGTTTCAGCGGACAATCCGCTCGTCAGTAGGCTAGTTCGACGGACTAAGAATGGCGCATGCTCAGAAAGGATTTACACGGCGGAAGGGTGCATTGCTGTGTATTGGACTTCCTATTTCTAGTCCCGTCGTACGTGCTGTACACGTCATCGCGCAAGCTTTCGTCGGACTGTTTGGCTATCCGTGTGTGGTCAAGTCCGTTCATTCGAAAGTAGGACAGACTGTCCGTCGGATTGTATGACGGACTAAGTAGGCCATACAGTCCGCCCGTGTGTACGCGGCCTTAGAAGAATTGGCAGATCAGAATTTACTTCTTGCCTGGAGTTGTTACATAGGCAATACTTTTTATATTGTATTACAGAAGGCCTAAAGTGAAATTGTGTTAGGGCTCCAGACTCCCTCCAAAAAATTAAAAGCCTGCAGATACAAATACTGTAGCTGCTGATTTTTAGTGTAAGGACACTTACCTGTCCAGGGATCCCATGATGTCCTCACCCGAGCTGATTCTTCAATTGGCTCTGGGGTACAGCGTTGGCATCTTGACTAAGGGAAACCAGCAGTGAGGCCTTGCAGCTTCACAATCAGCTTCAAACCTGTGAATGGTCCAGCAGTCTTCTGGGACCTGTGGTATATCCCAAGGAGAGGAGGGGGGCCGAACTTCTGGTGATCTGAGCCAGAAGTGGAAGTGAGTACCTGTTCAAACCAGGTACCCGCTCCCCCCCCCCATGAAAAAATGACAAATGTGGCAGTGGGAGGGGGGGTGGGGTGCAAACAAGTGGATCTTCCCCTTTTGGGCGGAGCTCTGCTTTAACAAGGGGTAAGTCTGAAGATGAGAGCTATGAGAGGAGAGAGCTTGATCTGTCATATCGATTTCTCAGTATGGTAAAGTCTATATAATAAATATGACAGAATTTTTTCCTAAGTGAGTTAAATTAACCTCCATATTATGTAAACATTACGTTTTTTTAATTTGTTTTTTAAGTGCCACTTTTAACAGAAAGCTTTTTTTTTATTATTTAATCATGTTCTGTAACATTCTAATTTATTTTTTATACGTAGAATATATAATGCCATACAGCACCATTACACACATCCCCCCTCACTGTGGCATTAATGTATGACAGTGACCTTGTAAGAGGCAGCGATCTCCATTTACATTGTGCATGTCTCGGGGGAATCTGGCTGCAGAATGATCTATTATCTGCCCTAACTGTAATTTTAATGGTGTGATATTTTCATTTCTCAGAGGAAGGAACACAAATGAAAGATTCTGTATGGACCAACCTTATATCCCCAATGGGCTCCTGTCATATTTTCCACCTCCCAGCTGAAATGGGATTCTGCTGCTGAGTATAGAGTAACCGACTCTCATGTATAGCCGAGACCTTGGAAACTAATTTGGAGAGAAAAAAGCCGGTACATCTAGGCAACGTCTGACAAGACTGATGCATATTGTACTACAATTTGTCTTGAATCATGTCCATTGTGCACTGCAAGCATAAATGAAAGAGTTAGTCCAGGGACGTCTCCACAAATGCATTCCCTATAAAGTAATGTGTGGTCGAAACATTTTCATGTGAATTTTATTGCTTTATGTTGTTGGCCTCCAGTGGCATAAGGTTAGCCCCTAATGTATTCATGGAGAAATAATAAAAAAAAAAAACATTCAACATTGTCTACCACACTTATAGGAAGACTAAAGATGAGCGAAGAAAAGTCAGTAAAATTTTTCCTAAATAAAAGCTCCCGATTTTGTTCACTGAGCTGCTAATTTTGCTTTTGGGGAAAAAAAAAAATATTTTTTATTTTTTTTATTTTTAGTTTTTCTTTTATATAAATGGTGTGTGTGTGTGTGTGTGTGTGTGTGTGTGTGTGTGTGTGTGTGTTTTTGAAGGAGTGTTTAGAGTGTTCTTTAATTTATTTAAGTTATTCTTTGTATTTGCATTTTTTCCTTTTTTGTATTCAGTATTTTTGTACCGTTTCTTTATTTATAAATTTTTACTTATTTATTTTACACTTTCTGTTTTTTACTAAATAATGAGGATAATAAGGGGCCATTTTTGTAAAAGTGTCTTGTTGCTAGGAAGAACGGGGAGATGCTGTTTACATCGGCATCTCCCCGCTCAGCCTCCCAGTGAGACGGACGCGGGTATCCCCGCGGCGATCAAGTCCGCGGGACCCGCGACAGGACTCACGGGGTTTCCGACCGAAACGTGGCACGCGATGGCAGGGTGGCAAATACAAATGGACGTACCTGTATGCCAATTTGTCTGCCCGTGCCATTCTGCCGACGTACATTGTCATGCGTCGGTCGGGAAGTGGTTACGTTTTAATTTTTTTTTTTACTTTTTAGCTAACTTTATTGACATCACAAGGGTGCTTTTACTGATGTCACAAGGGGGCGATTGGCTGCTTTCACCCAGGATCTGATAGCTTGGAACCTGGAAGTGCTCAGAGTTGAGCACTTTCAGAATCTTTGATTTTAGAAGATCAAGTAATAGATGTTTCTCAGCTCCACTGATAGCAGATTGATGTCCTGGGCTCCCAGACATAGTTAAGGGGTTGGGTGAGGGAAGTTCTACACCCTTGGCGCCCAACCTGATGTAGTGGTAACAATTATTAGGATAATAGAATTGATCTTTACAAGCCTCATGTAACATGTTCCCCATTTCATATAGTCTTCTGTAACATATCTAGGATGGAAAAGGACCTGGGTGGTCCTAGTAGATAAGCTCAGCAATGGCATGCAATGCCAAGCTGCTGCTAACAAAGCAAACAGAAAATTGGCATGCATTAAAAAAAGGGATCAACTCCATAGATAAAATGATAATTCTCCCGCTCTACAAGACTCTGGTCCGGCCACACCTAGAGTATGATGTCCAGTTCTGGGCACCAGTCCTCAGGAAGGATGTGCTGGAAATGGAGCGAGTACAAAGAAGGGCAACAAAGCTAATAAAGTGTCTGGAGGATATTAGTTATGAGGAAAGGTTGTGAGAACTGAACTTAATCTCTCTGGAGAAGAGACACTTCATAGGGAATATGATTTCAATTTATAAATACTGTACTGGTGACCCCACAATAAGGATAAAACTTTTTCGCGGAAGGGAGTTTAACAAGACACGTGGCCACTCATTAAAATTAGAAAAAAAGAGGTTTAACCTTAAACTAAGTAGAGGGTTCTTTACTGTAAGCACTTGTACACACAGTCGGACATTCCGACAGAAAATGTCCAATCGGACCGTGTTGTCGGATAATCTGACCATGTGTGGGCTGCATCGAACTGTTTCCGTCTGAATATCCGACCGACAAAGTTTTAGAGCTGGGCTATAAAATTTTCCGACAACATGATCCGATCGGACAAAGTCCGATCGCGTGTAGAGAATTCCGATCAGACAAAGTGCCACGCATGCTCAGGTCAAATTCTTAGATCAAAGCTATTGGCTACTAGCCTGAATGTAATCCCGTTGTAACGAAATGACGTCATCATGTTACAAACGATCGGATTTTCCGACAACTTTGTCCGACCGTGTGTATGCAACACCAGTTTCGGACAAAATCCGTCGGACAAAATCTGACGGATTTTGTTGTTGGATTGTCCGACCGTGTGTACAAGGGCTAAGAGCGGCAAGGATGTGGAATTCCCTTCCACAGGCGGTGGTCTCAGCGGGGAGCATTGATAGTTTAAAAAAAAATATTAGATAAGCACCTGAACAACCGCAACATACAGGGATATACAATGTAATACTGACATATAATCACACACATAGGTTGTACTTGATGGACTTGTGTCTTTTTTCAACCTCACCTACTATGTAACTATGTATATCCCCAGCTAAAAATGTAGTATGTCCACACTCTCAGACTCTCCTTTCCCCTATTAGATCTGCACATTCCTACAGTACTCTCAAGCATTACATATATTGCACATTAAGTGCAGCCCTTTGGTGATGTCGGGGATCGTGTTTGAGGCCCCTTTTAGCTTATAAATTGACAACCACCGTTCTACCCCTTTACTTTACACCATAACTCAATATTACACCGTAAATCTTCTACACCTTATCTCTACACTGTATTTTTAACATATAGAAGTGATTACTAAGCAAGATGAACAATAAAGTAATGCTGACACTCTCTAATGTGTATGGCAATTTAAGTACCAGGGTTAAAGATACCTTAAATTCACCTTTTTTAATGACGTCAATGTATTTTGCCAAAATGTTGAACTTTCATATGCAGTTTTCAACAAAATTTCTGATAAATGAACACTCGGTTTCGGTACAGTGAAATAAAAACCTCAAATATTTGGGAATTTACAAGCATTTTCTGGTGTCAATATATGTAATGCCACTTCCTGATGTCCATACATTTATACTTTCAACCTCTGGCTTGACATCTCAACAGTACGCATAGCCTGCCACAGCAAAACAGCGATATCCCCTGCTAAGCTATTGTGTTCTGACAGGGGGACCGGGGGCTGAGAGTACTGATCAGGTGCTGATTGGCAGACCTTTTTCGGTCATACCCTTCAACAGAAGCTTATGTTAGATCCGGCTTCCACACACAGGGGCTGAATGTTGGCCAGTTCAATATTCGGCCCATGTGTACGGCCTTTTAGTATGCATATACATGCTAAAAAAGGGCAAAAGCATAAGTTATAATGCAAGATACTGTGATGTATTACAGTTTCATCAAGGTCTAGTATTCCAGCTCACAAAAGTTGACATTACCAGCCACTTTCACTTTTCACTGTAACACACAATAATATGAGTTTTCTTTTTTTAATCAAAATCCAAGCTTATTAAAATCTTAACTGAGTGATATATACAATATATGAAAGGCTTTAAAAATAATAAGGCTCTTCAGATTTTAATAAGCTGAAAGTTCTTAAGTTAAAAGTCAATTTGGCAATTATGTATGTTTTTCCATATATTGGAAGATGATTATTTTAGAAAGAACTTCCAGCTTATTAAAGTCTTAACTGCTTTAAAACAAATAATAATGCAATTCATTCCTCAAAATTCAAAGCATTAAAGTTGCACAAGTTGTTCTCTTGGGTCCCTTGCACATGGAGTCATCCAGCTGCAGTGTATCCTACCCATTGTTTTGGAGAACCTGCATTCTGAAAATTCATCCCTGAATGCATAGGGCTCTAAATGCCTGTACCCCTCAGGACTTTATTCAGCCCTGTTCAGCCAAAGCTTGCCATTGACTTGGACAGGCCACTTGCGGCGGCACTGGATTCTGAGCCGGCTACTTCCAGGCTGTTGGAGTAAGTCCTGGGAGGGAGATCTGGTTGAGATGAGCTCCCGAGTCACTAATGGGAGGTGGAGTATTGTGAGCTGAGCTGCTAATTAATTATTGGTAAGGGGAGTGAGGGGAGCTGAGCTGCTGTGTCAATAACAGGAGGAGGAACAGGGAGAGCTCAGCGCCTAAGTCACTTATGGGAGGGGGAGCGGATGGAGCAGAGGTGCTGATTCACTAATGGGGGAGGAAGCAGGGGAATCTCAGATGCAATGTTACTAATGGGAGTGGGGTTAGGAAGAACTGAGCTGCTGATTTATTTATTAAATGGAGGGGAAACAGGAAGAGCTGAGCTACTGGTTCTCTAATGGGAGAGGCAACAGGGGGAGCTGAGCTGCTGATTTACTAATAGGAGGTGAGCAGGGGGAGCTGAGCTGCTGATTCACTAATAGGAGGTGAGCAGGGGGAGTTGAGCTGCTGATTCATTAATAGGAGGAGAGCAGGGGGAGCTGAGCTGCTGATTCACTAATAGGAGGAGAGCAGGGGGAGCTGAGCTGCAGAGTAACTACTGGAAAGGACAGCTGCTAAGTTACTGCTGGGAGGGGCAGCAAGGTGTTCAAGAAGTTGTCCTTTAATATGTTCAACACTTTTGTGCCACAAACCTGAAACTAAATGAGTGCCAGTAATTGCTTGAATTCCTTTCCTCTGCTTGCTCAATAAAAGTCAGACAAAGAAGCTAAGAGCAAACATTCTCAAAAGGAGAGATCAGTAATATCAGCCTTTTATGAGCTCAGCCTCTCCCAAGTTCTTGCATTTTAATCCAGAGATAAGTCAAAATAAATTTCCTTGATAATAAAAAAAAAATCTAAAACCCCTATATTACCACGGTATCAACACGGCATCAGTCAGACTAGATGCCTGATCATATAATCAATGTTCTTCTAGTTAATGACCAGCAGTCAGTGAAAATCACAGCTCGTGTAGACATACCAGAACCCTACAACCCCTAAAAATTCACCACTGAAACCTAAAACTAGCACAGATACACTTTACAGGGAGAAAAATCATAGCCATTCTACGTTTTTTATGACATTTTTAGCTATTGAAATGGTTTTTAACGCTATTTTTTGCTAATTAAAATGCATTCAAGTCTAGTTTTATGTACATGTTTATATGACATTGTCATTTATCTTGAAAGCAGAATTAATTGACAAACCATTTAATCCTAATGATACATTCAGATGAAATGCAAGAAAGCTTTGGAAATACATAAAATGTCAAGAGGGGAAATTATAGATAACTGCTATTTATGTTTCACTGATGTTTCCTAAATCATACGATTCATTCAGTCAAGCTTAATTCCTAAATTGATGCTGACCTTATTTTGCTGAATGAGCAGCGCAATCTGCAGATGATGATGTTTTTCTATAGCATGAGAGGCCTGTTTCCATGGTAACCTGTCCCAGGTAAAATGATTCCACAACCTTGCTAAAATATGACCACGTAGTCAAGCTATTGATATTTGTCTGGTTATGCAAGGTGACTAATGGCTGGTTTTAAATGGTTTTAGCTAATTAATAAATTCACAAGGCTGCCAGATTATACTACAGCCAGTAGCACTACTAAAAGGGATTCAAGCAAGAACGATTGTTTTTCCTGTTATTTACCCTAAATACAGCTGGATGATTACATCGCTAACAAATTATGGAAATTTGGTAAATCTATAAATTAAATATGAACTGGCCTAAAATGTGTCCAACGTAACACTGCTAAAATCACAGCAGGAGCGAGCCGGCGGCGATAGGCACTTGCGCCCAATACTCAGAATTGCGGGATTACGTACATATATGCGATCCAGTGCAGCGTGGCCGCCATGTAGCAGTAAATGTGCTATATGGAGGTCGGCAAGAAGTGTAACTAAACACAAGTGCAGTGTGGCCACCATGTAGCAGTAAATGTGCTATATGGAGGTCGGCAAGAAGTGTAACTAAACACAAGAACAAACATTTTATATGTGTATTTTTAGTCTGATGATTGGCAAAACACCCAGAGTGATTAGCACCACATCCCAAAAGATATTTAAAATATTTTATATATTGCGGGTTACCAATCATTGGATGCGGCTGCACATCCAATGATTTATTCTATTATTTTCATCTGGTGATTAATCAGCAACACAACTCCTTCCTTTTGGTTGGGTACATTCACTCCTTCACTGCATCTATGGAGGAGCAACATAGCAACTCTTGGATAGCAGCATTGTTAATCAGTGGAGAGTGTAGTAATAGATGGACTTGATTTAAAGCGGAGTACTGCCTTGGGGAACAAAATTAAAAGTCAGCAGCTACAAATACTGTAGCTGCTGACTTAATATATGGACACTTATCTGTATAGGGAGTCCGCAATGTGGGCACCCCAGCCAATCTTCGGATCGACTGTCGGGTGCAGCAGCCACCATTCCAGGTAAGGGAACCGGCAGTTCCTTACTGCGCATGTGCTTTCTGATTGGCCCGGTGGCGGAGGAAGGAGGAAGGGGCCGTGGCCCGATCTCCTGGAAGTTCCCCCCTCCCCTCTGAAAGGTGCCAAATGTGATACGGGGGGGGAGGGCAATTAAGTGGACGTTTTTTTTATAAAGGTGAACTTAGCCGTTACTCTAGAACTGATATCTGAGCACTCTTCCAACTTTTCCAAAACGTTTCTCTGTCTGTAAAATTCCACCATTTTGCAGGAAACTTGATTGTGACAGTTTTGTCACAGTTGCGACAGATTCATACACCTTACCAACACATATATGAACCTGTTGCAAATTCTGCCATTTGTTGTGCAAGTGCAAGACAGGTTTCTAAAGAGTACCTTAAACACTCTTAGTAAATTGCAGGGACTGTTTTCCAGCTCTTAAAGCGGAACTTCCCCCAAAAGGGTAAATTCTGCTCTTACTCTTCATCCCGCCTCCTCTGCCATATTACAAACAATTTTTGGAAAACGTACCCATTTCTGGTCGGTACCTGCTCCCACTTTGGCTTCCCCTCCACACCCGCAACCTTCTGGGACACGTTGTACTTCCCAGGGAGCTGCGGGACCATTCACAGGATGTAGTGAGGCTCGAGTATGAGCAGTGGAAGGCTGGCTGTGACATTGCAGGGCATCACAGCCCACTTTTCACAGTTAACTTGCTGGTGTCGGGGAGCCAAGGACTGTTTAAGAACCGGCCTGGTGAGAACGGCACTGGATCCCTAGACAGGTGTGTGTTTTTAAAAGTCAGCAGCTAAAGTTTTTGTAACTGCTGACTTTTAATTTTTGGAAACCTGGCTGAAGCTCCTCTAGTATTATTAAACCCAAAACAGTAAAATCAGTCTGTATATGCAGTAAAGCACACACTGTGGAACCTAAGGGGTTAATCCTCTGCATTGTGCAAAAAGGTTTCTTGATCTTTTATGCACAGATCCTCCTCCTCCTGCACTGTCCCCCTGGACAAGTCTGAATAAGACAGAGCCTTTGGAGTCAAGCTGCACATGCTCAGTTTGGTGTGTATTGCTAAAGAGGTTTTCTCTCTTTCTTGGGAGAGTGCATGTGATGAGCACATGGGCAATCAGTACTCTCCAGACAGAGGGTCAGGAGCACCGCAACCTCATAGGAATGCTCAATGCAGTATGAAAACTCCTCCTACAAGCATCATCAGGAACTGATAGAATTCACAAAACTGCTATATACTGCTGATGAGTAAAGGTATTTAGCAGTTTAAATTTACTAAAATAATTGCATTTCCATGTTCTGTGTACTGTGGGAGACCAGATATAGTGAATGCAGGGTCCTGGGTTTAGTAACACTTTAATGAGGAACTGCAGTCTGCTCACATCATTTGTAATAAAACATGTTTTCTAAAGCTTCCCTCCAACCACTTTGCATATTATTTTATATATACTGTGATTCTGTACTTGCCAAATATGCTGCAGAAATCTTCCTCCACTAAGTCTGGCTGCAACCATTTTAATTGTGGGTAGCTGAAGCTGCTGCCTGTTCACTTCCTGGATTTACACAGACACAGTCCCGGAGGATGCTGGGACTGTGACATCATAAGGGGCGGGATCATCATATGACATCACCCGGTGACCCCGCCTATTGTGCCTATATAAGTCGCCGCACAAAGCGTCCCTGTCATTGCGGCCAGAGAGAGTGTCGACTCAACATCTCAAGGAAGAAGAAGAGTAGGCGGTGACAGTGGCGACAGAAGCCCGGGCCACCGCTAGTAAAAGAGCTGGAAGAAGAAAGCGGAGGCCCGGCAAGAAGAACCGAAGAGGGGGACAAGACCCCCAAAGTTGGAAGAAGAGGCGGCGGCGGCGACAGAAGACTGGGCCACCGTTAGTAAAAGAGCTGGAAGAACAAAGCGGAGGGCCTGGCAAGAAGACCCCAAGAGGGGTATAAGACCCCCGAAGTCGGAAGAAGACCCCCGGACGGCGGCAGCGACATAGAAGAAAGCCGGGCTCCTCCGCTAGTAAAAGAGCTAGCAGAAGATAGCGGAGGAGTCCGGCGAGAAGACCCCCCAAGACGGAAGAAGACCCCTGGAGCTGTGCAATAAATTATTTTAAAAACATGTGTTGTGTTTTTTTCTTTACACTTTTTTCACCAGGTGAATGGGTAGGCTCATCAACATGGGGACAAGGTGCTTTGGGGTGTGGGGGCCCCCCATGTTGAGGGCACGTGGCCTGGTACGGTTCAGAAGGGGGGGCCGCTCGCTCGTCTCCACCCCCTTTCCTGACCAGCCGGGCTGCGTGCTCGGATAAGGGTCTGATATGGACCTTGGGGGACCCCCATGCCGTTTTTTCGGCGTAGGGCTTCCCCTTTAAGTCCATACCAGGTGAAGGAGCTAGCGAGGTGTCACACTGACTTTCTTCGCTAGTCCCGGCTACCTGGAGCCGCATTTAAAATGAACAGACTTTCCTCCGTGTGTGGGCAAGTCCGTTCATTTTAAAAGTCCAGCGGACTCCCGCCATAGTCTGGCGGAAAAGTCTGGTCGTGTGTGGGCAGGTCTGCTCGTTCGGAAAGCCTGGTGGACCTCCACTTCAAAGTCCGGCGGTTTGTCCGCCGGATAGTCCGATCGTGTGTACGCGGCATTAGGCACACTTTGAATACAGCCTGTGTTTTCAATCTGAGGACCTCTAAAGGTTGATACACACTATGATAAAATCAGACGAATGATCGCCAGAATTTCCTCAGCAAGTCAGAACCGAGGAAGGAAATAATGTACAAAAATTCTTGTATGGCAAAGGCTTTTTTTGTTGTCTATTGTTTCTGATCATGCAAAGTTTTTTGTTCCTGATTTTTCTTATACAAAAATCATACAAAAATGGTACACATTAAATTTAAATAGTTTGTACTGTTAATGTATGAGGAGAGCAGGGCTTTTTTTCAGCGGGATCGCGGGGGAATGCAGCTCCAGCACTGAATGTATGTAATAGCATGGAGCGTAGGGTGTGCTGGAGGGTCTACTGATGTTGGCTGCTGGGGGATCTATTCTCACTGGTGGGGATCTGATTTTGTGTGAAGGCCTATTGTTGCTGATGGGGAATCTATTGTTGCTGGAAGGGATCTACTGTTGAGGGAGAGGTGTATATTTACTGGCTGCTGGAGGATCTATTGATGCTGGCTGCTGGGGGAGTTCTAATGTTGCTTGCGTGGATATTTTGTTATTGGGTGTGATATTTTGTTGTGGGTGGTTCACTGTTGCTGCAGGGAATCTATTGTTGTTGGGGTGGAGTCCATTGTTTCTGGGGGAATCTATTGTTGTGTGGGGGCCCCTTTCAAGCTGCCTGTGCGTTCAAGGTTTGCGGCGGCTGCTTGAAGCGCCATAATACAGGGCAGGAATGTGCATGTACAGGAGACTCATACAGCTCCAGGGGGGCACAGTGTGACTTTGGCACAGTCAAAGAATGGTGAATGCATCATCATGGCTGGGGGGCACCCTGAAAAATAAGCTTAGGGAAGGAAATGCATTAAAAAAAGATAATACATGTAACTAATATTTGTATGTGGTTTATGAAAAAACACTTAGACTTTAATGTTACTTTGGGCTTCATAAGATGAAAATGCAAACAAAAAGAGAGTTCCCAGCTTGGCACATCTTGGTCATTTTGAGGGTATCTCTGTTGGCCTCTTGGCCTTTTTATACCTGTCTAATTATTACTGGCAAACGGTTCAGAGCTGGAAACTTTGGTGTGGTGATCTTGCCACTGGTCATTGGGAGATAAAAGAAGCTAATTGGTGGTTGCATAGCGAGTATCTATCAGGAATTCCAATGTAGGTTTTTGAGTGGACTGAGCCTTTAATACTAAAATATAATCAGCTGCAGCTTGTAAATTCAAAGGCTTCTAATAAGAAAGTTGGACTTGTCAGCTTGTTCTGTTGGTTTCTGTAGCTTAAAGACGCTACAGGAAACCTAAACCATGCTGGGTTTAATTAGTCTCAAAAAACAAGAAACGACAGTAACATATATTGTTCATGAAGAGGAAAATGCAATTAGATGGCTTCCACTGAGGAAAATAAAGCACCAGGCTCACAAACATCACATTGAGTTCAAGGTAATAAATATACACTGGAGCAAAATTAAATAATTGGACAGGCATGGCATAACAAACATTATGATTTTTTATTAGGCCTTGTTCAAACTAACAGCTTTTCAATAGATGTATTAAAGTTAAAACCCAGGACGTGAGGGGAAGTGTTTGCTCTGCCATCGTGCCGACTCCCCCAACTCTCTCAGGGCTGGAATTAACATTAGGCACTCTAGGCCTGTGCCTATATGCAGCAGCGTCAAAGAGGTCCCTGAAGAGTTATTGACCACACACAGTTTAATTTTATTATCAGCAGTCATCTCATATATAAAATATCAAATTATATTAACACCAGGCAGAAAGCTAGAACATATTCTGTGCCAAAGGAAGTTTTCCGTTACATCAAAGGGGGCGGGGTCACCCACACGTCACAGGGGAACCCCTGGCTCCCTTCACCATCGTCAGAGGGGGCGGGTCAGGTGACGAGTGGCCCCGCCCTCCTAATATAAGAAACGTCAGCGCTGGGATCTCCGCAGTCTCCGCAGTGGAGACAGAAGAAGGATGTATGGACAGCGCTGGACTGAGAGATCCCCCGTCGCTGGATATGATCATCCATCGCTGGACCCCGGAGATTCGTCGCTGGATAGCAAGAGTGGATTAGCACCGCTGGAATCTTTTTTTTATTTTTAATAAAGGAATTTTTCAAAAGGGTGTTTGTCTTATTTAACCATTTTGACACTTTCTTTGTGAAATGGTAGGGGTACTTTTGTACCCCCTTACCATTTCAAACAGGGGGGGGGCGGGATCTGGGGGTCCCCTTGTTAAAGGGGGCTTCCAGATTCTGATAAGCCCCCCGCCCGCAGACCCTCACAACCACCGGCCAGGGTTGTGAGGATGAGGCCCTTGTCCTCATCAACATGGGGACAAGGTGCTTTGAGGGGTCACAGACCTGGTGGCCTGGTACAGTTCAGGAGGGAGGGGGTCGCTCTCTCGTCCCCCCCTCTTTTCCTGCGGCCTGCCAGGTTGCGTGCTCGGATAAAGGGTCTGGTATGGATTTTTAGGGGGACCCCACGTAATTTTTTTTTTTTAATTTGATGCGGGGTTCCCCTTAATATCCATATCAGACCTGAAGGGTCTGGTATGGATATTTAGGGGGACCCCCACGTCAATTTTTTTTTAAATTTGACACGGGGTTCCCCTTAATATCCATGTCAGACCTGAAGGGCCTGGTAATTGAATTTAGGGGAACCCCCACGCTTTTTTTTTTTTTTTTATCAATGAATGAATGAATTGTTGGCTAATGCAGAGAACACTCATTGAGTGTTCTCTGTATTACGGGACCCGACAATTTAGCCGCAAGTGATTTTAAAAGACTTTTTTCCTGCACAAATGACACTTTGTGCAGGGACAGTTCTAAGCACCAGAAACATGCGCCCCTTCACAGGCATACTATAGATACCCCCCACTACGAAATTTAAAGGAATATTACACTTTTATTGTTTCATTTTAATCATTATTAAAATCACTGCTCCTGAAAAAAACGGCCGTTTTTAAAACTTTTTTTTGCATTGATCCATGTCCCCTGGGGCAGGACCCGGGTCCCCAAACACTTTTTAGGACAGTAACTTGCATATTAACCTTTAAAATGAGCACTTTAGATTGTGAACGTTCGAGTCCCATAGACTTTAATAGGGTTCTAAAGTTCACACGAAGTTTAGGTCTGTTCGCAGGTTCTGGTGCGAACCGAACAGGGGGGTGTTCGGCTCATCCCTAATCACCAACCATTACTATGCATGACCAACTTGAAAGCAATTTTTAGTAAGCCGAAAGTGTTAAGTGCCGTTATATTTCTGTCACTGCCTTCAACAAAATGGCACCTGGGTACAACATGCCATACTGAGTTATTTTAGTGACGACAAACAAGCATTAATGTACTCAGCTATATGACGTCTGCATTGGACAAAGCTAACTGCAGGCCCTACCACAGGTTTACTGCCCACCAATTTGTAGAGGACAAACCACTACTCTTGCCCTCAACAATATGGTATCCACAGAAATGACTAGCTGCAAGTTCTACCTTCCATATCCACCACCAGTTTCATTTTGGACACACCACCACTGTAAGGGGAAATTTCTCTAATGACACCAAAGGGGCATTTTAATTGTTCACCAATGTAAGGGTATTTCATTTGACCATCAATTTAAAGCGTAAATAAACCCATCCATAAAACAGTTTCATTTTCGGCACATGCCAGAAATGTAACACTCCAATTGGTTGTGCTCTCAACCAAACGGTCAAACCATCCAATGGCTGGTGTTATAACTGATCACATGTGCAGTATCATGGCAGTTGAAGATTAAACAGAGGCAAAGATGGCAGCTTCCTTGGCTGAAAACGATTGGAGGGTTTACTTACACTTTAAGGGGATACCTCTCCACTGACCATCAATGTAAGGGAGCATTTATGCCTCAAGTCAGTGTACACACCAGTGTAAAGGGGCTTTTATTAGTGGGGCATACTTTTAGCTTAAGCTTATATTTTTTATATTTAAACCATATATATATATATATATATATATATATATATATATATATATATATACAAACAATGCTGTGAAAAAATATTTGCCCCCTTTCTGATTTGTTATTTTTTTGCATATTTGTCACACTTAAATGTCTCAGATAATCAAACAAATGTTATTATTACACAAAGACAACCCAAGTACCGTATATACTCGAGTATAGGCCGACCCGAATATAAGCCGAGGCCCCCAATTTACCCCCAAAAAAACTGGCAAACTTATTGACTCGTGTATAAGCCGAGGGTGAGACATGCCTGTCCATCCCTGTGTGTGTGTCCGTCCATCCCTGTGTGTCCGTCCATCCCTGTGTGTCCGTCCATCCCTGTGTGTCCGTCCATCCATCCCTGTGTGTGTGTGTGTCCATCCATCCATCCATCCCTGTGTGTGTGTGTCTCCATCCATCCATCCATCCATCCCTGTGTGTGTGTGTCTCCATCCATCCATCCCTGTGTGTGTGTGTCTCCATCCGTGTGTGTGTGTGTGTGTGTGTGTGTGTGTGTGTGTGTGTGTGTGTGTGTGTGTCCAGCCTACCTGTGTCCCGAGCCTTTGTCCCGAGCCTCCGTCCCGTGCCTTGCCTCCTTGCCTCCGTCCCGTGCCGTGCCTTGCCGCCGTGCCGCCGTGCCTTGCCTCCGTCCCGTGTCGTGCCTTGCCTTGCCTCCGTCCCGTCCCGTGCCGTGCCTTGCCTTGCCTCCGTCCCGTGCCCTCTTCGTCGGCGCCTCGGCGGCCATTGTAAAATTCAAAAGCCTCCGCCTTCGCCTGTGATAGGCGGAACACTGAATTTCCCAGCAGCCTGTGTTCCGCCTATCACGGACATCGTATCATCCTCGTCCGTAGTACGAGGATGATACGATGTCCGTGATAGGCGGAACACAGGCTGCTGGGAAATTCAGTGTTCCGCCTATCACAGGCGAAGGCGGAGCCGGAGGCGCGGCTTTTGAATGATAGAATGGCCGCTGTCTGTCTGCTCGACACGCTGATCGAGCGGGCAGACAGCGATGACTCGAGTATAAGCCGAGGGGGGCACTTTCAGCCTCAAAAAAGAGGCTGAAAATCTCGGCTTATACTCGAGTATATACGGTAAATACAAAATGCAGTTTTTAAATAATGGTTTCATTCATTAAGGCAAAAAAGCTGTCCAAACCTGCCTGGCTTTATGTGAAAAAGTAATTGTCCCCTAAACCTAATAACTGGTTGTGCCACCCTTGGCGGCAACAACTGCAATCAAGTGTTTGGGATAACTGGCAATGAGTCTTTCACATTGCTGAGGAGCAATTTTGGCCCACTCTTCTTTGCAGAATTGTTTTAATTCAGCCACATTGGAGGGGTTTCCAGCATGAATGGCCTGTGTCAGGTCATGATACAGCATCTCAATTGGATTTAAGTCCAGGCTTTGACTAGGCCACTCCAAAACCTAAATTTTGCTTTGAACCATTTGGAGCTGGATTTGTTGTTGTGTTTTGGATCATTGTCCTGCTGCATAATCCAAGTGCACTTGAGCTTGAGGTCACAAACTGATGGCCGGACATTCTCCTTTAGGATTTTCTGGTAGAGCTCAGAATTCATGGTTCCATTAATTATGATAAGTGGTCTAGGTCCTGAAGCTGCAAAGCATCCCCAGACCATCACACTACCACCACCATGTCTGACTGTTGGTATGATGTTCTTGTTATGAAATGCTGTATTCCTTTTATGCCAGATGTAACAGGACGCACACCTTACAAAATGTTACATTTTTGTCTCATCAGTCCACAGAATATTTGCCTAAAATTCTTGCTGATAATCAAGATGTTTTTTGGTAAATGTGAGATGAGCCTTTGTGTTCTTTTTTGTCAGCAGTGGCTTTGGCCTTGGAACTCTCCCATGGATGCCATTTTTCCCCAGTCTCTTTCTTATTGCTGAATCACGAACACTGACCTTACCTGAGGTATATGAGGCCTGCAGTTCTTTAGATGTTATTCTGGGTTCTTTTATGACCTCCTAGATGAATCGTTATCGTGGTCTTGGGGTAATTTTTGTAAGCCAGACACTCCTGGGAAGGTTTCACCACTGTTCCAAGTTATCTCCATTTGTGGATATTGGCTCTCCCAGTGGTTCACTGGAGTTCAAAAGCCTTAGAAATGGCTTTGAACCCCTTCCTAGACCAATACATGTTTGTTTCTAAACTGTTCTTGAATTTTTTTAGATTGTGGCATGATGTGCGGCTTTTTGTGATCTGTTGACATGTTTCACTTTGTCAGACAGCTTCTATTTATGTGATTTCTTGATTCAACAGGTCTGGCAGAAATCAGGCCTGGGTGTGGCAAGTCAAATTTAACTCAGCTTTGCAAAATATTGTGGTTAATCACAGTTCATTCATGATTCAGCATGGGAGGCGGCAATTATTATTTCACATAGTGCCAGGCAGGCAGGTTTTTTTCCCTTAATAAATGAAATAATCATTTAAAAACTGCATCTTGGATTTACTCAGATTATCTTTGCATAATATTAAAATTGATTTGATGATCTGAATCATTTAAGTGTGAGAAATATGCAAAAAATAAAACAATCAGGAAGGGGGCAAATACTTTTTCACAGCACTGTATATATACACATACACACACATACACACACACACACACACACACAAACACACACACTATATTACCAAAAGTATTGAGATGTCTACCATTACACGCATATGAATTTTAATGGCATACCATTCTTAAGGCCCGTACACACGGTCGGACTTTTTGACAACAAACATGCAAATTAGCTGTTTTGGAGCAACATCCGACTGTGTGTACGCTCCATCGGACAAACTTTTTCTGTTTTCATCGGACTTTTGTTGGCTGTGCGAACGGACAAACTTTCTGGCAACAAAAGTCTGATGGAGCAAAGTCCGACCGTGTGTACGCAAAAGCATCGGACTTTTGTACAAGGTACAAACACGCATGCTCAGAACCTATGCAAACGATCAGACTACAATACAGAAGTTGACCAAAGGTGGCGCTGGAGTCATTGAACGTCCTCTTTTGAAGTGGCGTCCGTACGTTGTGACGTCACCACGTTCGTGTTTCTTGTCAAAAAGTCCGACCGTGTGTATGCAATACAAACTTGTGGACCACGCCCTTTGTACAAAAGTCCACGGAAAAGTTTGTACAAGTCCGACCGTGTGTACAGGCCTTTAGTCCGTAGGGTTCAAAATTGAGTTGGTCCACCCTTTACAGTTACAACAGCTTCAACTCTTCCGGGAAGGCTGTTCACAATGTTTAGGAGCGTGTCTATGGGAATGTTTGACCATTCTTTCAGAAGCACATTTGTGAGGTCAGGCACTGATGTTGGATGAGAAGGGCTGGTTCGCAGACTCTGCTCTAATTCATTCCAAAGGTGTTCTATCAAGTTTAGGTAAGGACTCTGTGCAGGCGAGCCAAGTTCCTCCAGCCCAAACTCGCTCATCTTTATGAACCTTGCTTTGTGCACTGGTCCGCAGTCATGTTGGAACAGGAGGGGGCCATCCCCAAACTGTTCCCATAAAGTTGGGAGCATTAAATTGTCCAAAATGTCTTGGTATGCTGACGCCTTAAGAGTTCCCTTCACTGGAACTAAGGGGCCAAGCCCAACCCCTGAAAAACATCCCCACACCATAATCCCCCTTGACCAAATGATTTGGAGCAGTGCACAAAGCAACAAGGGGGATTTGTGCTAGGGGCATATGGAGAGAGAAAGAATTGGAGCTAGGAGTATGGGGGGGCAGATATTTATTTGTGCTGGGTGGGGGAATTTCATTGGGGGGGGGATTTGTACTGGGAGGAGACTTTATGCTTAGGGGGTTAGATTGCAGATTAGTACTCAATTTTTTTTGAAGGAGAAGAGCTATTCGCTGACACGTTGACACATAATGCCCATACATCTTGGGGGGGGGGCACAATTTGCCATGTTCGCCCCCTGGCCTCTATATGACCTTATCCCCACACTGCTTGGTGGACTGAGGAAAAATGGGGGGGGGGGGGTTATACCGCAAGCTATAAGAAAAAGTGTAACTGCACCGAAGTTGCAACTTTAAAAAGGAGAGAAACCCTTTAAATCTGTATTTTTTTCTTTTTTTTCTTGAAGTGCCCTCCAGGTGGTCGATGCCATAATGTGCTAGTATACACAGTATGACAGACTTACCTGTTAAACCAACCCCTGACACTTTCATCTTCGCCCAGTCTTCCTTCTGGGTTCTCACTGTCCGGTCACTTGAATATCTGGGCTGCAATGATGTCACTCCTGCGCATGCGCACAGAACTCACCATCTCATCACAGCTCTCTATGCAATCACGGCACAGGCAGTGTTCCATGAATGCAGAGGTAACTGTGCATGAGCCAATTCGAGTATCTACTAAACAGTGCAGGTTTGGGAGCTTTCCAAGGTACCTGCAGGTAAGACTTATTATAAGTTTACCTTTAGAGGAAAATTTACAAGTTGAGATTGATACCACTTTAAGCCAGCTATCTTTAATCCAGTTATCATTTGTTAATAATCATTCAACACAATTTTACACAGAGTGTTGTCATAAAGCATTTGACCATTTTTTACAGGAGAATGAAGCATTGTGACTCCATCAGAGTCCTGCTTCTCTTCTGCTGTCCAATCACAGAATGGGCACAGGCTGGTAACCAGCCTGTATGGCTTAACTACAGCAGAAAAAATAGAAAGTGACCAAACTATGTTACTTGCCATCCATACCACATAACTGTCAGAAAACCATTACAAATCCCTAAAACAGTCAATGCGTAAGTACTGTATGTATGTATGTATGTATTTATATGTATTTCAGCTGTCTATTTAGCTGTTTGCCTGTAGAACAGCTTTAAGCAGCTTACATTATGTATAAACCAAGAACAGGCAGGAAAATCCTAATCGATGGTAGCAGCACAAAAGGCTTCAGGCAAGAGATGATGGGGGGTATTCTACCTTGGGGCATTTTGCCTCCAGGCTCCATAGTGACTAAGTAGGTTGCTACCGTAATATTTTCAGGAAGGTATCTGACCATCTTAAAAATAATACAGACTAGCATTGCATTGCATATCATTACAGTCAGTTTGCACATAATATTGAAGCAATACATTACAGTTTATGACATTATTGCTCCTCACCTTTGAACTGTTATGCTGACACCTGTGAGTTCCAGAAAACCATCCATCACTGGAGCACTGGTTAATGTCTATTTTTTGCAGGTTCACATCCACTTTAAGCACTCCCCTGGAAAAAAAAAGAAAAAACATTTTAAGAGAAACAGTCTGCATTTCATAACAAATGTTTTAGATATTGTATGTTTTTAACCTGTGTATGCAGCTGTTTGACTTGATGCAATTTTAAATATAATGGTTAAAGTCCAATTTATTTTCAGATTAAATTAGCTAAATACATTCCAAAGCGCATTGTGCAAAGTGTTAGCCCTTGTACACACGGTCGGAGATTCCGACAATCAAATCCGTCGGAGTAATTCCGACGGATTAATTCCGGAAGAGGTCCGGAAGTGATTTTGCATACACACGGTCGGAAAATCCGATTGTACATAACGTGATGACGTTATTTCATTAGGACGGGACTACGTTCAGGCTAGTAGCCAATAGCTTTGGTCTAGGAATTTGATCTGAGCATGCGTGGCACTTTGTCGGTCGGAGTAGGCTACACATGATTGGAGTATGTCCGATTGGAGCATTTTGTCTGAAAATTTTACCGGCAAGTTGGAAAAGTTGGTCTGTCGGATATTCCGACGGAAACAGTCCGATGCAGACCACACACAGTCGGAATATCCGACAAAACTGTCCGATAGGACACATTCCGTCAGAAACTCCGACCGTGTGTACAAGGGCTTACATTTCATTTTCTTTAAAAAGCAGCCACAGCCCCAGTAGAAAATCCTGTCCCCTGACAACATGCTTCAGAGTGGGTCCCTTGCTCCCTGTGGGGAAGCAGTGATCTCTCTGCACAGGTCCAACACACCTCCTGCTGAATTAGAGCCAGAGCTCTCCAACCAGCAGAAAGCATGACTTGTGTTGGACCTCTGCAATCAGACTGTCCCACTCTGTAGTGGCTGGAAGGGAAGAGGCTTTTCTACTTAGGCCCCGCTCACACTGGTGAATGGGGTCATCAGTGATTAATAGTGGAAGACCCAGTGGGGAATTCCTGGTGATTGGCTGCAGGCGGAAGCCCCTTTGAAAGCAATGGAAGGCTAACAGCTCCTGCAGATATTTGTGTAATCACTTAAGCACCAATTACCTATGAATGATCAGCTCTGGATGCAGACAGTCCAGGGCTGATTAGTGATCACTTGCGAGTAGCCATGAATAGCTGTTGGGAGCTGTCAGCCTCTCTTTGCTTTCAATGGGGTTTCTACCCAAAGTAACACTGGCTGGGTCTCATGCATCTAATTACTAAGTACCTCATTAGCAAGTGTGAATAGGGCCTTATACTGGACCCACTTTAGAAAGAAAAGAAACTGTAAGACATTGAACACCTTATCTTTTGATGCATTACCAACATACTAACAGACATTTCAGCGTGGATGTCCCACCACTTCCTCAAATTCAATCCTATCCAAAACCAAACTCATGATATTTCCTCTTCCCTTTCTCTGTCAAAAGCAATGGCTCAACTATCAACCCGCCCCCCACGCCAAGGTCCTAGGCATAATCCTGGGCTCTGAACTATTGTTTGGGTCCCACATCTAATCGCTGTCCAAAGCTTGCCGCCTCAACCTCCGCAACATCTTCACAATATGCCCCTTCCTAACCAATCTCACCACAAAGATTCTAATCTACTCCCTGGTCATCTCTTGCCTCGACTACCTTAACTCCCCCCTCATTGGCTTACCTCTAAATAGGCTATCCCCCCTTCAGTTCATCATGAACACTGCTGCCAGACTCATCCACCTTACAAACCACTCAGCGTCTGCTACCCCTCTATGCCAATCCCTCCGTTGGCTGCCACTCAACCAACAAATTCAATTCAAGATACTAACAATAACTTACAAAGCCACCCCCAACCTGGCCCCCAGCTACATCACTAACCTAGTCTCAAAATACCAACCAAATCCTTCTCTTCGCTCCTCCCAAGACCTCCTGCTCTCTAGCTCCCTGGGCACCTCATCCCATGTTCGCCTCCAGAACTTCTCCTGAGCCTATCCCATCCTCTAGCATGCTCTACCCCAATCTGTCCAACTATCTCCTACTCTGTCCACTTTCAGACGATCTCCGAAAACTCATCTCTCCAGAGAAGCCTATCTGGCCCCCACCTAACAACTATACATTTATTTTCTCCATCAGCACATCCCCCAGAGTTATCACCTCTTCTATCTCTTCACCCTCCCTCTTAGATTGTGAACTCTAAGGCCTCATGCACACGAGACGAAGTTAAACGCGTGTTCAGAGGCAGTTGGACACTTTTTTCAACTGCTCCTGAACTCATTCAATGTTATCCTATGTATCCATGCACACAGTCTAGTTTTTTGCCGTTTTTTTGCAGTTGCGTTTAACCTTGTTTTTCCAGAAGCAAAAAAATGGGTTCAGACGCAAAAGTTCCCACGTTTCAGACGCAAAACGTGGCAAAACGCGGTAAAATGCGGCAAAACGCCACTACCGCGTTTTGCCGCGTTTTCGTTTATAATCGTTTTTAAAGGTGACCTTTTTTTTTACATTAAAAATCTCAAAAATGATTGCAAATGATGAAAAACCATTAGAAAAATATTTTAACTTGTGGCAAGTGACATGGCAGGTGGCAAGTGACGTGGCAAGTGGACAATCCACAACTTGTGGCAAGTGACATGGCAGGTGGCAAGTGATGTGGCAAGTGGACAATCCACAACTTGTGGCAAGTGACGTGGCAGGTGAAGTGGCAAGTGACGTGGAAAGTGGACAATCCACAACTTGTGGCAGGTGACGTGGCAAGTGACCTGGCAGGTGATGCGGCAAGTGACCTGGCAGGTGACGTGGCAAGTGGAAAATCCACAACTTGTGTCAGGTGACGTGGCAAATGACGTGGCAAGTGGACAATCCACAACTTGTGGCAGGTGATGTGGCAAGTGATGTGGAAAGTGGACAATCCACTTGTGGCAGGTGACGTGGCAGGGGACGTGGCAAGTGACGTGGCAAGTGGACAATCCACAACTTGTGGCAGGTGACGTGGCAGGTGACGTGGAAAGTGATGTGGCAAGTGGACAATCAACAACTTGTGGCAGGTGATGTGGCTAGTGACGTGGCAAGTGGACAATCCACAACTTGTGGCAGGTGACATGGCAGGTGACGTGGCAGGTGACGTGGCAAGTGGTGTGGCAAGTGGACAATCCACAACTTGTGGCAGGTGATGTGGCTGGTGATGTGGCAAGTGGACAATCCACAACTTGTGGCAGGTGGCATGGCAGGTGACGTGGAAAGTGGACAATCCACATCTTGTGGCAAGTGACGTGGCAGGTGATGTGGCAAGTGGACAATCCACAACTTGTGGCAGGTGACGTGGCAGGTGATGTGGCAAGTGACGTGGCAGGTGATGTGACAAGTGGACAATCCACATCTTGTGGCAAGTGACGTGGCAGCTGACGTGGCAAGTGGACAATCCAAAACTTGTGGCAGGTGACGTGGCAAGTGACGTGGCAGGTGACGTGGCAAGTGGACAATCCACAACTTGTGGCAGGTGACGTGGCAAGTGACATGGCAGGTGATGTGGCAAGTCACGTGGCAAGTGGAAATCCACAACTTGTGGCTGGTGACGTGGCAAGTGGACAATCCACAACTTGTGGCAGGTGGCATGGCAGGTGACATGGAAAGTGGACAATCCACATCTTGTGGCAAGTGACGTGGCAGGTGATGTGGCAAGTGGCGTGGCAAGTGGACAATCCACGACTTGTGGCAGGTGATGTGGCTAAAAACGTGGCAGGTGATGTGGCAAGTGGACAATCCCCAACTTGTGGCAGGTGACGTGGCAAGTGACGTGGCAAGTGGACAATCCAAAACTTGTGGCAGGTGACGTGGCAAGTGACGTGGCAGGTGACGTGGCAAGTGGACAATCCACAACTTGTGGCAAGTGACGTGGCAGGTGACGTGGCAAGTGGACAATCCACAACTTGTGGCAGGTGACGTGGCAAGTGACATGGCAGGTGATGTGGCAAGTGACGTGGCAAGTAGACAATCCACAACTTGTGGCAGGTGATGTGGCAAGTGATGTGGCAGGTGATGTGGCAAGTCACGTGGCAAGTGGACAATCCACAACTTGTGGCAGGTGATGTGGCTGGTGACGTGGCAAGTGGACAATCCACAACTTGTGGCAGGTGGCATGGCAGGTGACGTGGAAAGTGGACATCCACATCTCGTGGCAGGTGATGTGGCAAGTGACGTGGCAAGTGGACAATCCACAACTTGTGGCAGGTGACATGGCAAGTGACGTGGCAAGTGGACAATCCAAAACTTGTGGTAGGTGACATGGCAAGTGACGTGGCAGGTGATGTGGCAAGTCACGTGGCAAGTGGACAATCCACAACTTGTGGCAGTTGGACAATCCACAACTTGTGGCAGATGACGTGGCAAGTGACGTGGCAAGTGGACAATCCACAACTTGTGGCAGGTGCCGTGGCAAGTGACACGCTAAATACAAGTACACTGCAGCTCTCACAGCTGCTGCTACTCACTCTGGTCTCACAAAATTGCTGAAATAGTTAATAATACTGTTTTTTGAGCTGGGGAGGGTCTATGATGTTAGCTTAACTAAACGCTTCTAGACGCAAACGCGGTAAAACGCCGCTAAATCGCGGTAAAAATCGCGGCAAAACGCGCGTTTCTAAACGCCGGTTTCAGCTTTTAAAAACATGTGTCCAGCAGAGTTTGCATCTGCGTCTCGTGTGCATGAAGCCTAAAAAGCAAGGCCTTCTGATTCCTCCTGTATTAAAGAAAAGGCCAGGAACTGCTTGCCCAGCAGGGTGGAATGCCCACATGACTGAGTTTCTGGATAGGCTATAACCAGGAGGTTGTTGTTTTTAATAAAGTACCAGTAGCAAAAAGAAGACGTTTTTGGTAGCCCCTGCCCTGCTTGGTTTTTCAGTATGGAGAATTTGGATGCACTACTGGGGTGGTTGCAGGCTGCTGCACTGCTGGGCGGCCCACAGTGGCTGAATGCCCAGCTTGCCAATGTGATACAGGTAACACATCACCTGCTCCTGCTTTCCCACATGCGAGGAGGTCTCTGCCTCTTGTATGCCTCAGAGTGGAGATGACCCCTAGGGTGAGTCACCGCTCAGGGAGCCCCATCATGGACCCTTCAGCCCCTAAGGCTAAGAGGCCGACTCCTTTTACCATTGCAGGGGCTGGGAGGAATCCCTGTCATCACCGTGACCCGGCCGGTAGAACTTCTTCTGTTTCCCCCTTAAGGCCCCCTTCACCTGATCATTGGGAAGATGCAGCCAACCTAGCAGGGCCCCGCCCCACCAGCAGGGTGGTCTGGCGTGGGAGGACTGCAGCTGCTGTCATTCGTTCGTTCCTGGTACGCCCCTGGCCACCGGTTCCAGAAGTGGAGGTCCAGGACGAGACGGCACCGATGCCGGAGTGGCATCTGGGGCCGGATCCAGCCAACAGAGTGCACAGGCCAGTTAGAGGGCATCCAAGCAGCCGCACAGTACGAGCGGCGGCGGCTCATGACATCACTTCTGGGCACCCGGTCCTGCAGCCTCAATCCCGGTCAGTGTCCAGAACATGGAGGAGGGTTCAGAGTGCAAGCTGTCGGATTCTAAGGTGGACAGTGCAGTGGCAGCGGATGTGGAGGCGGTGGGTGGGTCCAGGGCTCATCATGGATCCGGGGAAACTGCTCTGCAGACGGCTCCCCCAAGACAGCCTGCTGAGTGTGATTGCCTATCTTTACCTGTGTCTTTACTTGTCTCTCCATCTGGTGTCAAATCCAAGTGCCACAGTCGGCAGCTGCGGTGGATAGGGGAGCGCCGGGTATGGCGCCGTCGGTGATTTCAGTAGACTCACAGATCAGTAAGGACAAAGTGGCGGGGTCCACACAGGTGATACAGCCATTGACAAGCTGTGACTTGTGGATGCTACTAGATGTGAGGTGTATGTTTGCTACAAGGGCCCCCTAGGAGCCCACCTTAAGACGGAGAGTAGGGGGGGGGGCGTGGCCTAGGTGGTCATGTGAGCGGACGTCTTCTGAGCAGCTCCGTCTTCTCCCGCTACAATCCTGCTCCATCCTGGGTTAATCCCGCACCAATCGCCGACCGAAAGACACCGACTGCACCGGAGGACCCCCCCGCTTCCCTGGCAGGTGATATCGGCGGATGGGCAAACGCAGAAGGCAGCCGCCGGCGCGAATGTCTGCGCACACACGCTCAGGCCAAGATGGCCGCCGGACCACCACCGCGGAGCACTGTGATTCGCCGGCCTCCACGCCGGATCTCTTTGGGGAATCCTCTCCGCCGTCCTCCCCGGGACATCCGGACCCCCCGATCCTGGAGTCGCAGATCTCGGAGGGAGAGGAGGCGGAGGGGAGCGGCCGGGATCCGACACTTGCCGATGTGCTGCACACCATTAAGGTAAACCATGTGGCTCTAATGGGGACTGTGGCTGAAATAAGAAGTGACTTTACATTGCTGAGAAAGGATGTTCAGAAAATACGCGGAAGGGTGGATGAGACTGAGAAACGTATTAGTTACTTGGAGGATGCAGTTGACCCTATCTGGCCTAAACTTAATACGGCGGGGGGTAAAATTGCCTCTCTGGAAAACAAGATGGACGACCTCGAGAACCGCCTCAGACGTAACAACCTGAGGCTGGTGGGCCTTCCTGAGCGGGTAGAGGGGTCTGACCCAGTGGCCTTTCTGGAAAGTTGGCTTGAGCAGGAATTTGGCCGTGACACCCTGTCCCCCTGCTTTGTGATAGAACGGGCTCACAGAGTCCCGGGCAGACCTCTCCCCGCAGGCAATCCGCCACGTACCATGGTAATTAGGTTTCTGAACTACAGAGACAGAGATGCTATACTGCGGGCGGCCAGAGTGAAAGGCAGCTTGAAGATCAATAATGCTGCTGTGTCACTGTATCCGGATTATTCTGTGGCGGTTCGCAACCAACGGGCACAATTCCAGTCTGTTAAACGCAAGCTGAGAGAACACGCAGTGAAGTATTCTATGATATTCCCGGCTACCCTACGTATTGTATATCAGGAGAAGGTTCTTTTCTTCCAGTCACCCAAGAACGTCCTTACATGGTGGGAATCCCTGCCCCAACCCCCTCAAGATCCTGCCTGAAGGATAATGGCCTGGATGGTTATCATTCTATTTTCTTCCTTGCCCCCCCCCTTTTTTCTTTTTTGCAACTGCCTCGGTCAGGGAGGCGGGTCTCTGCTGCTCTTATTGAAACATGTTGGGACTAACCAGATTTATTTTTTATGTTGCGGGACTCTTTTTCTCCTCCATTTTTTGGATGAGTACCTGGGAGCTGCTCCAGGCAGAACGATTTTGAGCCTCATTGTGGTGAGGTTATCTAGTTGTGGATAATTGCATGGCTATCAGGTCATGTGCCCCACGCATGGCCCCAGTTTTGGGTACAAGCCCGCTCCATTTCCGTGGGAGCAGGGCAGGGTTGTTGCTGCTACTTGGCAGCCCTTTATTTGTTGTCTGTTGTATGGGTGAGATGTGTGTGGTGTGTGGATGGATGGGAGTATGTCTGTGTCACCTGTCCCCCTGGAGGTACTGTGGCTCTGGCCGTACATGGCTGAGGTAAACATATGCTCCTGGAATGTTCGGGGGCTAAATTCTAAATTTAAACGTGCATTGGTGTTTGAGCAGATTAAACGACTGCACCCGCATATTCTTTGTCTGCAGGAGACTCATCTGGTGGGCTCAAAAATCCTTTCGTTAAAAAAGTGTTGGGTGGCTCATAACTTTCATTCCACTTACTCCAACTATGCTCGTGGGGTGGCCATCTTAATACGTAAGGGGTTACAGTTTGAGTGCCATCAGGTGGTCTCGGACCCCGGGGGTCAATTTTTAGTGTTACATGCCACGGTGCTAAGAACTCCTGTCATTCTGGTCACAATTTATGTTCCTCCGCCAGCCACGGCCACGGTATTCTCCGCTCTGAGTACTAAGTTGTCAATGTTACCTGTTTGCCCTACGTTTATTGTGGGTGATTTCAACTCGGTGCTACAGCCTGATCTGGATCGGTTGAAACCACATGGAAGCGAATCAAGAATGTTTAGTAAATGGTGTGAGGCCTATGGATATGTTGATATTTGGCGTTGGAAATTCCCGGGGGTAAAGGTATTCTCATGTCAATCCAAAACGTATGGCTCTTTGTCCAGACTAGACTATGCATTGGCCACCGGGAGTTTCCTGCCGGTCGTCAGGGCGATTAAATATATCTCTCAAACAGTTTCGGATCACTCACTACTGCAGGTTACCCTTTCCCTGGGGCACTGCCCTACATTTAGGGTGTGGAAACTTAGTCCCTTGTGGGTGTCCACACCGGGGATACAAGAGGCCATTCCCTCAGATATGTCAGACTACTGGTCCACGAACATTGGCACCACGGCAGCGGGACCTACCTGGGATGCCTTTAAGGCGGTACTGCGCGGATCGTACATATCCCGTATTAAGCATCATAGACGAGCGGGGAGGGCCCAACAACTGGATCTCGAACGTTCCCTTGAGGAGGCTAAACGTAGACATATACTCAACCCGACTGAGACCACTCGAGGTGACCTGACGAATGCCCACAAGCTGTTACAGTTACATCTTGTGGACACGACTAAAATACAACAACTACACCTGACAGCAAAACTACACGAACACGGGGGTAAGAATGGGAGGCTGTTAGCCTTCCTCGCTCATACGGATTATCTGGATAGTTCCATCTCTGCCATACAACTGCCCAATGGTTCTACTACTGAAGACCCGGGGGCGATAAATCAGGAATTTACCTCATACTACAGCGAACTTTATGACGATCCAGTGCCCCCATCGGAGGCTACATTTCAGGGTTTTTTCTCGTCGTTGGCGTTTCTTGGACTGGAGGAGGCCCAGCGAGACCTCCTTGAGCAGGAGATTACTCTTGAAGAGGTGGAGGCAGCGATAGGTTCCCTACCGCCTTCGAAGGCCCCCGGCCTCGACGGTATCCCTTCGGCGTGGTACCAGACCTATACTGAATTGGTAGCCCCTAAGCTACTCCTTACATACAGAGCGTCTTTGAACATGGGATCTCTTCCTGACTCCATGAATGAAGCCCTGATAGTGGTTTTGCCCAAGCCGGGCAAGAACAAACTGCTATGTGAGTCCTACCGTCCTATCTCCCTCCTAAATCACGACACAAAAATTTTGGCCAAGATATTGGCTCTTCGGTTGCAAAAGGTTATACTCTCATTAATCTCGCCAGATCAGGCTGGGTTTATGCCTGGACGTAGCACTTTTGACAATATACGCAGATTATATCTACATATCCATAGAGCAGGTAGGGATAAACAAAGTGGTTTGGTACTGTCCTTAGATGTGTTAAAGGCATTTGATACGGTGCGTTGGTCATTTTTGTGGGAGACAATGGCTAACATGGGCTTTGGCCCACTATTTACAAAATGGGTCCGCCTGCTATACGCTAAGCCGAGTGCGAGGGTGAGAACTAATAGAGATGTCTCATCACCATTTCGGCTGTTTAGGGGGACTAGACAAGGGTGTCCCCTGTCCCCGCTCCTGTTCGCCATCGCCATAGAGCCCCTGGCCCTGGCGGTGCGGCAGGCTTCGGGGATAGGGAGCATCCGAGTAGGATTACTGGAGGAAAAGATATCTTTGTATGCTGATGATGCCTTGATTTATTTGGATGGTAAGGAAGGCTCCTTTCATGGTCTCATGCGGGTGGTTGAGGAATTTGGTGATGTGTCTGGTCTGAGGGTAGGTTGGGACAAGTCGATAGCTTTCCCCATCGGCCCGCGCTGCTCCTATGATTACTTGACCGCGTCTAAACTTCAGACGTCCCAGTCATTTAAATATCTGGGCATTCAGATACATAATGAGCTCCCCAAATATGAAGCCTTGAATATTACCCCAATCACAAAACAGATGGTTGACAGACTTCAAGCGTGGGCAACTCTCCCTCTCAACTTAATAGGTCGTATTAACATCTTTAAGATGATATTCCTCCCAAAATTTCTATACTGTTTTCGAGCTGCCCCGGTCTATCTCCCAAAGAAGGTATTTATGAACATAGAATCCAGTGTGTCCTCCTTTATCTGGCAAAACTCCCATCCGCGATTTGACAAGACATCTTTACAATCCCCTAAATCGAAAGGAGGCCTGGCCCACCCGAACCTTGGCAAATATTTCCTTGCCTCCCAACTGACATATATATATGATTGGTTGCATTCCAACCCCCAGCCCCCCTCCGCCATTCTCATGTCAATCCTTCATGCCCCGTTTGACTCGGTTAATGACGTGCTGCACAGAGCCCTACATTCTAGATGCTCTAGATTCTCCCCTATGGAGGTGGGTCTACTGGCCTGGAGAGAGGGAGAGAAACTTCTTTCTATTTCTACCCCGGGCAGGTCACCACAAACACCGATATGGGACAATCCCAGTGTACCTGAATTACAGGGGCACCCGGACTCCCAATGGTGGGCTAGGCTGCATGTTCTGCGCCTGTCCCACATCATCAAGGGAAATGAGTTTGAATCCTTTGAAAACTTACGGGGTACCTTCTCAATAGATAACAAATTTTTCTACAAGTATCTACTTCTTAGACATGCCATTAGGGCGCAGTTTGGTTCCTTGCACATAGAGCTTCAGGAGTCCCCTATGGAGGACCTAATGTCTTACCCGGATCTTACTAAACAGGTTACAACTTTTTATGATCACCTCTCCAGGGCAGGAGCAAACCCATTTTGTAATTCCTTTGTGAAGTGGAAGCGTTTGATACCTGCCCTGGTAGAGGAGGGGTGGGAGGAAACTACTGAAACCTGCTTCCAGGATATTATCAGCACTTCCGACCAATATGTTCAGTTTAAGTTTATTCATCAGCTGCACTACACACCGGCTAGACTGGCTAGAATGGGTTTGAGAACTGATGCCTTGTGTCCTAGATGTACTCATGATAATGCTGATCTATTTCATATGTTTTGGAGTTGTCCTGGACTAAATGTGTATTGGACGGACCTGTTTACATTTTTTGATGATCATCTTGCTCTCCCGGTGCCTCAAACCCCTGAGGTGGGGCTGCTGGGTATATTGAATGACTTTGTCCACAGGGCGTCAAAACGGACTCTTCTGCGTACCATTTTATTTTATGCACGTAAAGTGATCTTATTGCACTGGAAAGACAATGTTCCTCCCAAAATTCAATCACTGTATGGTATTATTAATGGTGAACTCCCTAAATTTAAAATAGTGTATAAACACAGAGCTTGCTTGAAAAAGTTCCATAAGGTGTGGCAACCATGGTTGGATGTTTCTGGTTCATTTTGGGGGACGGTCCTGTCCTCGCAGGACCCCCTGGGGGGGCTGCGGGGGTAGGGCCGGAGGTTTGGGCTTTGTGGATGGTGGTCCCTGGTATGGGGGGGGGGGGGGGACGAAACAGGGTGGTAAATTGTTACTGTGTGACCTTATATGGCAGCTATTTATGTTGAAATGATACTGCATAGGGGGACGGTGACAGGTGTGAGTGTGATGGGTGTGTGTGCGCGAATGTTGGCATGTCTGTTTTCGTAGCTTTGTTTTGTTGGGGTTTCTCTGTGTTTTTGCATATAATGGTAGCAGTTTGGTTTACTCCAACGAGGCGTCTTTATTGTTGCCTCTGTATTCACCTCTGGAGGGAGACTCCTTGACTTATGTACTGTTTGCCTTATATGCTGTCTGTATGTTCAAAAATATCTTAAAATAAACACCTTTTAAAAAAAAAAAAGACGGAGAGTAGGGACAAGATTTGGAAAGGGGACTACGTGGAGATCTTCTCGCTGCTGCCATTGGATAAGTTTAACCTGGACAAGGTTAAGCCTGATGAGAGCAAAAAGGCAGAGGAAGAAAAAAAACACTATAGACTCATTCCTAGGACGTTCCCCAACTGGCTTCACGTGTTTAACATCCTGGCCAGTGTTATTTGGGAGAAGGCGCTGGAGAACTGTTTAGCGTTTTTTTCTTATTTGGACTCTAGTAGTGAGGTCCAAAGGGTTTATGGGGGCTTGGCGTGGTTGCGCAACTTGTGCTATGATGAGCATTTCCACCAGTGGAAGGCTGGGAGACCATTATTAAAGTGGGATCACAAGGATATCGGCTTGTGGATGAAACACATGACGCAAGCCAAAGTCGCCCCCACCCCCTTTCTTGGAGGGGCCGGGGATGCTGCTGCCTCTTCACCATCAGCCACAAAGGGGTTTTGCTGGCAGTTTAATGAAGGTTCCTGTAAACTCCGGGGATCTTGCCGTTTCCGCCACAAATACATCGGTTGTGGAGGTTTGCATTCCATGTCAAAGTGCTTCAAACAGGGCAAGAGTAAATCGACTGACGCTGAAAAAAGGGGGGAAGCTGGTGAGGGTTAAAAAACTGGTGCCATATCTAAGTAGGTATCCAAAGAGGGCCTCGACACAGTTTCTGTGGCAGGATTTTAAGGACGGTTTCCCAATTCCGAGCTCCTTAGCCAGTACTCCCCCCATATCTGCCAACTTTAAGTCTGCATACGTGCATCCTGAGGTGGTGTCTGGTAAATTGCACAAGGAGGTGTCATTGGGTAGGACTTTTCCCACTTTTCCTACCCGAGGGGTGGATTGGTCAATGATGCTATTGACACCTCCTTGTGCACCATGTCATATGCATAATTTGATGAGGCTGTGGGGTGGGTCTGAAAATTTGGACAGGGGGCGCTTCTGGCCAAGACCAATACTGAGTCGACCTTCCGCCTGTTGCCAGTTCACTCAGACAGTTTTCGCCTATTGGGTTGCATATGGGGGGGTGACTATTTCATTGATAAATGCCTACCTATGGGTTGCGCTATTTCCTGTTCCTATTTTGAACTCTTCAGTTTCTTTTTGGAATGAGATTTGGATGACTGCTTGGATGACTTTTTGGTGATCGGCCCGCCTAGGTACTGTACTTGCCTGACATTGTTGACTACGCTTCAACATGTTTTCCAAGTCTTTGGGGTGCCGTTGGCATTGGATAAGACAGAGTGTCCCACCACAGAATTGAAGTTCTTGGGTATTATCTTTAATCCCAGCAGGATGGAATGCCGTTTACTGCTTGACAAGCTGGAGGATCTGCAGGGGGCGGTCACCGACAGTCTCCGGTGCAGGAAAATGCAGTTGCGAGCACTGCAGTCTCTATTGGGAAAACTCAATTTCTCATGTTGGATCATGCCCATGGTGGCATGCCCATGCTTTTGTTTTGCCAGCGATTGGCCCCAGCCACCGCAGGGGTTAAAGCACTGCACCATTTTGTTCGACTTCACAAGGAACATTGGGGCGATTTGCTGGTATGGGAGATGTTTCTTGAACGATACAATGGGAGGTCTTTATGGATGGGGTCAGCGGAATCTGCGGATGATTTAGATTTGTACACTGACACGGCGGGGTCAGTAGGGTTCTCTGCCTATTTCCGTTGCCAGTGGAACACTGGCAGATGGCTAGAGTTGTGGAGCGGCTCCAATCTATTATGGAACTTGGTGCTTCTGGAGTTGTTCCCGATCGTGCTTGCGGTGGAATTGTGGGGTCGGGACTTCCAGAACGAGTTTGTTTTCATTGTGACAATATGGGTGTGGTGCATGCCAGTAACTCAGTGTTAGCCTCGTCCCCTTCAGTGGTTCGCTTGCTTCGGCATTTGGTTCTACTGTGTTTGAGTTTGAATGTTTTTGTGTATGCTGTTCATGTCCCGGGTGTGGAGAGCAATGTGACTGATGTGCTTTCTCGATTGCAGAGGGACAGATTTCACCAGTTGACGCCAGAGGCAGAGCAGCTTGGAATCAATTGCCTAAGTCACCTGAGGGAACGTCGTTTTGCCCCTCTAACTGACTTGATCGGCAGTTGGTGGTGGATGCCACATGATCAGCGTATGAGCGAGTATGGCGAGAATGTCAGGAGCTGGTAAGTTTAATGGGTGGTTGTTTCGAGGAGGAATACCGGTTGCACGTATTGTACTTCATAGGAAAAAATTGCGGGGAGGGTGTATCGGTTTCTTCACTTAGCCAAAAGATGGCAGGTTTGGAAGTCATGTTTAAGTTGAAGGGTGTGGGGATGTCACAACATAGTTTCTGGTTTGCATGGCACTTAGAGGTTACTGGATCGCTAAGGGGCTGGCTTTCTCAGATGTGGTGGCTCAGTGTGACAGTGTGACCCTGATCATTCACAGATCTAAGACCGATCAGTTGGGTCGAGGGACTGGGGTAAGTTGACAGAGTTCTGTGTTTCTCTTTGTGCCTGGTCTCTGTAGTGATGGCTTGGCAAAATGTGCAGCCTGCTGTGACTGGGCTGCATTGTCACGGTATAAATTTGTGGTGGTCTTCCGCAAGTGTTTGGTGGAGGGTGGTTTCTCGCCGGTGGAAAATTCTTCCCATTCATTCAGGGTTGGGGCTGCCACAGAGGAGGCCCGTTGGGGGTTGAGCGACCAGATTCTGTGGCGAATTGGTCATTGGGAATCCTGGCGTTTTTGTTTATGTTTGTCCACAACTCCTTTAGTACTTGTGTGTCACCTTACTTGATATTTCTCCCTGGTGTGAGTCTGGGTGTCTTTGTGCCTTGTTTTATGTTGTTATTCGGCTGTGTTGGTCTAGCATGCAAGGCCTGGTGGGGTTTGGGTGTTGAATGTCCTGGGTGGATTGGTTATTGTAATGTTTGTTGCTTTCTGTTTTTCAGACCCGGTTTGCTTGATGTGGATACTTGGACATTGTTATGTTCATTGGAGTGCTAAGAGAGCATTAGTCAGGCCTGAGGGTAGGCAGCTGGGTTTTCCACGCAGTGAACTGGTGGTGAGGTGAATCGGGGTCCCGGGCATGCTGTAGGACCCCGGATGTGCTCTTGTTGCATGTGGGGGGCAATGATCTTGGGCTTAGAGCTTCTCTGGAACTTATCCATGATATCAAGTGGGATTTTATCCACCTGCGGTTCTCCTTCCCGGACATTGTACTGGTATGGTCAGACATCATTGACAGGGTGTATTGGCTCGGTCTGTGGAGTCCATTTAAGCGTGGTTGGCATCGACATGTGGTTTTTTGGTTTACAGGTTGCGCTTCAATGGTCCTTGATGTATCACTGGTGGGCGTTTGTGGCAGGGGTCTCAGGTTTGTGTAGGTCAGAATGTACAAATAGAGTACGTGGAGTGGAATGGATTGGGCCTATCTCGGTATGGGTACTTTCCCTATCGGTCTGCATTGGGTGTGAAAAAGACTGTTAAAAGTTTGTCCCTGGGCTGGTGTAACTGTGGCTAGGGGCCAGTATGATAAAGTGGTTTATGATACAGCCGAAGGGATACAAAACCTTCTTTCATTAACCTGAGACATAGATTCAGTCAGATAATTTGGGTTCTAAAAGTTCTTGTTTAACCGCTTGCCGACCAGCCGCCGCAGTTTTACTATAGCAGATTGGCGCGGCTGGGCTAAACGACATTGCCCATGCCTGCAGCGTGTGTCTGGAGCCCGATGTGAGTGCCATGACCGCCGGGCACCTGCTATTGCTTGTGACAGAGAGAGAACCGCGATCTGTGTGTGTAAACACACAAATCCAGGTTCTTTCATGGGAGTAGAGACAGATTGTGTGTTCATACTAAGTATGAACATCGATCTCTCTCTCTCCTTCTACACAGTCCCATCCTCCCTACAGTTAGAACACAACTAGGGAACAAAGTTAACCCTTTGATCGCCCCCTAGTGTCAACCCCTTCCCTGACATTTATACAGTAATCAGTGCATTTTTTTTCCTTTTAAACATTTTATTGAAGATAATACAGTATATATTATTAGTACATATTTTACAATAAAATACCATATATAATATGAATAGAGAAACTTCTCAAATACACATATAAGAGTAAATATAATACATCCATGTCTTAAAGATAAGGTATATGAGTATGTGTAAACTTTTCTGCACTTTTCAAATTATAATTATTATTGTTAGTACAATACTTGGTGAGGTTAAGATTAAACTAGAAGAATAATAGTACAATATTTATAAAAATTGATTAAACAAATTATTGTCTATTTATAGTAAACAATACATGGGCAGCGCTAAAAAAAAAATAAGAATATTGAAAATCAAAAAAAGTCCAAAGCAAGAAAAAATATTATAATGAAAAACTGTCCAATAATCAATGATGAAATATAACTGTGACAATTGGTGAAAAATACTGAATGAAGTAATGATAAACCACCTTTTAATGACAGTGCACCACCACCACCCAAAAACTATATGCGCTTACCAGAGGCAAACTATAGGGTAGCCTGCAGCTAATACCCAGCCAGGGCCTTTTCCTCCAACAAGCTGAAGTACACGAAAAGGATGAGTGAAAAAAGGGGGTTAAAGGTGCGCTAAGGACCCTGGACTGTTCTAATGGAACAAAACCAGTATACGAATAAATAATACCAAAGATAAAGTGCAAACGAGCTGTGTATTATGGTGAAAGGGGCTGCCACTACCTAATATATTCACCTAAAAGGTGAAAGACATAAATAGATACTAGGGTGGTAGTTACGGCGCTCACCTGTTGTTCATTGAATTTGCGGGCAAAACCGCCTACTAATGCTTGTGTCTAATTATTTGCAGGAGTGAGTGTAAAATTAGAAATAAATTGAAAATAAAAGTGAAAAGTATAATGTAAATACAATTCTTTTGTGCATTAAGTGCTGTGTTTTTTTATATGGAAAACAAATACAAAATGTGTATGAAATATGCAAAAAATGCTCAAACAAACCCCTTATTTCAATAATTAAAGTGCTTCTATAAATTTAAATGTGCAAATATGCAAAAGGATGCTCAAACGAACCCCTTATTGCAATATTAAAGTGCTTATATAAGTTTGTGCAAACCATACAAGAAAAAAGTGCTACGTGCTTAACAAAGTGCCATAATAACAATGCCAGCTATGCAAAAAGTGTCACTTGCTCCTAAAGTTGCCACAGTACATAAATCCAGTCTATTTTATTCATAAAATCGCTAGATAGAGGCATGCGATTTTTTCTAAATCGCTAAAAGGAAGTGTGCGGTTAATTGCACGTTTAAAGTTGGTAAAAAACCCACGGCAGAAAAACAGTAATGTTCAAATTGAAAAGTTCTGCTAAAAGAAAGTGCCAATGTGCTTCCGTGTTAGTGAATTCCTGGGTTAGATTATTGAAATTACTGGATGTCAACCAGATCAGCTCTGCAAAGCGGCACAGGGGCTCACACTGTGAAGGTGCATTAACCCCTTATGGGGAGAGGGAGCTGGTGAGTGCGGTCATTTGTCTTACACACGGAAGTCGCACCGGTTGTAACCCAGGAATTCACTAACACGGAAGCACATTGGCACTTTCTTTTAGCAGAACTTTTCAATTTGAACATTACTGTTTTTCTGCCGTGGGTTTTTTACCAACTTTAAATAAGGGGTTTGTTTGAGCATTTTTTGCATATTTCATACACATTTTGTATTTGTTTTCCATATAAAAAAACACAGCACTTAATGCACAAAAGAATTATATTTACATTATACTTTTCACTTTTATTTTCAATTTATTTCTAATTTTACACTCACTCCTGCAAATAATTAGACACAAGCATTAGTAGGCGGTTTTGCCTGCAAATTCAATGAACAACAGGTGAGCGCTGTAACTACCACCCTAGTATCTACACGAAAAGGATGCCTGAACCATGCGTCAATGGCTTGGAATATGAATGACGGTCACCAGAGTTCTGACCTCAACCACATAGAACACCTCCTTGCTGCAGTGTTCCTCGGCCCAGATTCCATTCACATATGTGGTCTGGCTGTGCTCACCTATGGCAGATCATCTATCTAGAGTCCATCAGGAAAGGTGTCCATCCAAATGGGGCGAGGTTCCAGCTATTGGCCTGGCTTGTCCCATGTGGATGGACAATGATCCCGGCCATCCCAAGTATGTCTTAAAGGGATTGTAAAGTTAAAAATTTTATTTTTTAAAAATAACAAACATGTTATACTTACCTCCACTGTGCAGCTCGTTTTGCACAGAGTGGCCCCGAACCTGCTCTTCTGGGGTCCCTCGGCGGCTGTCTCGGCTTCCTCCCGCAGATGCTTCTCACGTTCATGTGAGCTCCCTCGCATGGTGAGAAGCATCTGCGGGCGCGCTCCCGTGATACAGCCGGCGGCTATAGCCGCCGGCTGTATCACACGGCCTCGCCCCCCGGCGCTCCGCGTCAGTGGATGTGATTGACAGCAGCGCGAGCCAATGGCTGCGCTGCTTTCTATCCATCCACTCCAGCCAATCAGCGGCCAGGCTGAGTGGTGAAGAGGAAGTCGAGGACGAGCGCGGTACTTTCGCGGGGTGAGGTAAGTAAAAACGGGGGGACTGGGGGGGCCAGCACTGTCAGATGTTTTTTCACCTTAATGCATGGAATGCATTAAGGTGAAAAAACATTTACCTTTACAACCCCTTTAAGTAACTTTACCTACAGTAATAAATATAAATCTATAATCGACTATATGGTTGAATAATATAAGATGGAATTAAAGAGTTTAATGTAAAGTAAGAGAGGGGGAGAGGGGGGAGGAGGGATCATCAGAAGAATCAATGAATCAGTGATGTTATGGATCATATAGCAGCATTGCATTTTTATAGCACTGGTCGCTGTACAGTTGTCAATGGTCCCAAAAACGTGTCAAAAGTGTCCAATTTGTCAATATCGCAGTCCCAATAAAAATCGCTGATCGCTACCATTACTAGTAAAAAAAATAATAATAATAATAAAAAATGCCATAAATCTATCCCTTATTTTGTAGACGCTATAACTTTTTCGCAAACAAATCAGTATACGCTTATTGCGATTTTTTTTTAACAAAAATATGTAGGAGAATACATATCAGCCTAAACTGAGGAAAAAAATTGTTTTTTGATAAAAAAAAATTGGGGTATTTATTATAGTAAAAAGTATAAGATGTGTTTTTTTTCAAAATTGTCGCTCTTCTTTTGTTTATATCATAAAAAATAAAAACCGCAGAGGTGATCAAATACCACCAAAAGAAAGCTCTACTTGTGGGACAAAAAGGACGTCAATTTTGTTTGGGCACTGCATCGCACGACTGCGCAATGGTCAGCTTTGAGCATTGAGCAGCCAGATCTTCCGAGGCTGAAGTGGTTAAGGAAAATTAAATAAAAATGATTGCCCTACCCATACCCATTTTGTGAGCCGTTTGAGGAGTCATTATAGGTTTTTGGGGATACCTGAGAATTTCTCCCCTACGCTTAAAGTGACCATTGCAGTATGGTCATGTGGATTCAGTAAGGGTTATTATTACTCACTTCTGGTGTGTCACTTATTTTGGATTTAGTCACCGACTGGGATAAAGGAGTCTGCTTTTCACTCATCTGAGATTGGATCGTGTTTCTCCAGCACTTTTATGTGGACTATTTCTTTGTGCACTGCCTACTACCTCACTTTATATTGGACTTTATTTATTTATATATAATAGATTTTTTTGATTATTTATATATATATTACTTGCATAGGTTATATATTATTGTTTGTTATCACAGCAAATTATTTTTTTACACATGTTAGGATGCGTATGAATTTTGGTTGGTGTCTGCTTTAGTTTTAATCTTTCAGGGATTTTTCAATACTACTTGGGTATTGATTTTATTTATTTTAAATTTTTAAATTTTAAATTTTTAAATTTTAAATTTTTTATTTAAATTTTTAGTTATTTCACGTCACTTTGGTGGGTTATCATATTTATTTTATGTCACTTTAGTGGGATAATTAATCAAATAAGTATATCAATATTTTATATTTATTTATCTATTTAATTTATTTATTTTATGTCATATTGATATTTGATTCAGTTTGGTATTTTTATTATTAGCGCTGCACTTTTTTGCACTTTAGTAATTTGAGTTATTGTATCCTGACTCCAGCGCTAACTGCTCTTTTCATCATATTTAATGATAATTTACTTTTAGTACAGCGTTAATCCTCTTTTCTTTTTTTTTTACCATATTGTATTTGTACTGTCTACCCTAATGTTGTAAAGCACTGTGTAAACTGCTGTTGCTATATAAATCCTGTATAATAATAATAATAATGTACTTGGAATGTATTTAGCTGATTTAAACTGCAGGTTTAATTGGGCTTTAACTGATTTAAAACTGTGCTCATTACAGCAACGAGGGAAGCTATCTACATTTTTTAAGGCCCAACCCAGACTGAGCAAATGAAGATGTCTAAAAATAATGCTTAATGTGACACTTTTTTTTTATTTAAATAAATGTGCAATTTACATGCTTGGAAAATAAACGTAACTAAGCTTGCGTTAAATATCCATTTATTGAATTAACAAAGTCAAAACAACAAAGATTCTTTTTTCAGGAGGAGAACCTGGTGTGGATTATCACCGGATTATTGAGCAGTGGGTTGTGTGATAATATATTTCTAATAAAATTATTTAGCCTGTTTGGATTTTTTTATTTATTTAGTATTGCGGTTTGTGAAATAGATTTGAGATTATTTACACACAAAAACATTTCACAATCTACTGCTTAAAAGAATAAACATCTTGTATGTCCCTAAATTAAGTTTGTCTAATATTTTATCCCAGCACAGTGAATGGCCTAGATGTTTTGGTTAGTTATAACTTGATGTTAAAAAAAAGTCAATAATACATGGGATAATATAACTCATATTATAATTTGAAGAATATGAATGCCGCGTACACACAACCGGACTTTCCGGCAGACTAGGTCCAACGGAATCAGTCCGTCGGACAATCCGATCATGTGTGGGCTAATCGGAACGTTTTTCAGAAAAAAAAAACAAAAAAAAAAAAAAAACAGATGGACCTAGAAATAGAACATGTTTCAAATCTGTCCGACGGAATCAATTCCTATTGGGAAAACCATTCGTCTGTATGCTGGTCTGACGGAACAGATTGAACTTCCTTTTTTAGTTCCGTCTTACGTCATCACATTCAAAACTAATGGACTTTCGAACTTAGTCCGTTCGTGTGTGGCCAAGTCTATTCGTTCGGAAAGTCCGTCGGAACTCTGCCGAAAGTCTGTCGAGAAGACCGTCGGACCTCGTCTGCCGGAAAGTCCGGTCGCGTGTAGGCGGCATACGATTAACTAATTCGAATAACCATAAAATGTATAAAGTTGACTCCAAGGTTTTTCCATATATACTAATCAGGCATTGAAGGCAGAGCTGCTGTTAGAAATCACGGGGCCCCATACAGTCTACCTAACAGCCCCCCCGGCCAAAAGTGACCGAGGACATAGAACTATTAGTCCCTTATTCTACAGCCTCAGCTGAACAGATGAATGAATAAGAAAAGCTCTGAGGCTTCTTGCTCATTCACAAACCGAAGTGTAGTAAACCCAGTTTACTGTGCTTCAATGATGAATAGACATAGGAGGGATTGGTATCGATCACTCACTGTGTTCATTCAGGAAAGGAAGGGGCCAGTAAATTACATCCCCTTGTGTGTCCATAGCAGTTTTCGGTGGGATAGGAGGGAAGCCACCAGAGCTGTGGGGGAAAGGGGCACCCAGGGGGCTCCCCGGACCGCAGATGGAAGGGGTGTATGTGCTAGGACCAATCCTCTTGCAGTGCAGCCAGAGGGAGGGAGAGTAGGAGAAGCCGGCAGCGATGCAGTGGGAGAAAGAAGAGGATTAATGTCTGCAATAAGACAGTACAGCCGTCCCTCCTATGCAGCAGGTGTCTGGGCCCCCCTTTTTGAACTCATGGGGCCCAGGCCCAGTACAGGAGGGCTGGCTGTACTGCCTTATCAGCGGCCCTGATTAAAGGGGCAAGCGATTCTTTAAAATAAACCAATACTTACCGAAGGCAAATTTAGTAATCTATACTTCAAAATTCTCTACCAAAGGAGGTGCCAGAGAACAGTATAAGGCAATTTAATTGTAGATAAGATGTCTTTCCTTTCGACATCTCCAGGCATGTGAATGGTCCCAGGCAAGAGATTAAATCAGACCCACCAAATTAACTGTTTGCAAACAATTAAATGTTATTAAATCCTTGAATATACTGATGTTGTTTTCAGAAGCATCTTCATTAATTATTTTGGTATTTTTTGGCATGTTTTGATATTTGACACAGTGTGTTTACACCCACCATCCCACCAGTATTCACGTTTATATAGGTTTGATTGTTCCCCTTGTGTCCATTCATTTGGTTGTGCTACAATCACAGTCACAGGCAACTCTAGTAGCTTTCATTATTAAGTATTGATTGATTCATGATAATTTCACTATTATTTAAATATTTATTCATTCACCTTTACCTAATTTGAGTGGACCGTACAGTTTTATCGCATTCACTAACCAGTAGGCTGGAAAATTTATATTCACTTTGTATTCACTAATTAATAAGGACTAACCCCTAGCACTTTATTATTATTTATTGATTTTACTATTGATTTTATCATACAGTCCATTAAGGTTTCTCGCTGTTTTTTAAAATATTAGCCAGCAAGCTGGAAAATTTGTACATTTTTATTTATATTATATTACATTTTATATTTTCAAGTGAGTTTTATAAGGTATAGCGCCACATCTATTTTCCTTCTTTCCCTCATTTTACTGTTCCATCCATCTGGATGGAAACATAATAGAGGCTGCTCTTATCTTACATTACACTACAGACTCTCTGTATAACAGATTCCATAGCGCACCCTATCCCTCTGTTTAATTTCATTAATGTGCTGCCTATCAGCACATGTACAGTCTATGCTACATTCACGGTTACCTATGTGCTTATGTCAGCTTTCAAATTTCGAGCCACTTAATAATGCTTATTGTTTTAGCAGATCACATGTGCAGCACCATGGCAAAAGAAAATCCAAATAAAGGCTAAGATAGAACCATCCTCAGCCGATCGAAGGGTTTAGTTCTGCTATAAAGCTGAAGTTTAGGTTTAGACCGTTTTGCATAGTTGCGTAAGTCCAGCTTGGGCCAATATAAGTATGCATGCGCCATACCTGGCTGACCCTTATGGAAGCTGGAAATCAGTGTAGTAAGCACCACTTCTACAGTGATTGTCACTGGCTTTGCCGTTCCGAGCACGGGCACCATTTCCATTTCCTCAAGGAATGAAAAATATTTTCTCATTGGAGGAGATGAAGAGGCAGGGCGGTGACATCACAATCTCCGTCTCGCCCAACTGGAGAATGCTTTGCATTCATTGATAAAAAAGCAACGTTTTCTCTGAATGGCACCTGTGCTGAAAAAGCAAACTCCTGTATTCTTGAAGCAGCAGGGTAGACACTTGGCATGGGACCAAGTTAGCAGGGTTAGCGATGATCACTGTAGTACCAGTACCCATTATGCCGCGTATACACGACTGGACTTTCCAGCAGAATAAGTCAGATGGAATCATTCCGTCAGATATTCCGATCGTGTGTGGAATAATTTGATCGTTTTTCTCTAAAAAATTCCGATGGACCTAGAAATAGAAAATTTCAAATCTCACTTCCTATCGGGAAAAACGTTCGTCTGTATGCTGGTCTATTGAACTTCCTTTTCTAGTTCCATCATATGTCACCACGTTCAAAACGAACGGACTTTAGTCAGTTCTTGTGTGGGCAAGTCCGTTCGTTCAGAAGTCCGTCGTAACTCAGTTGAAAAGTCCATCGGGAAGACCATCGGACCTTTTCTGCCGGAAAGTCCGGTCGTGTGTACGCAGCATTACAATGGTTTCTAGCTTCCACAGACATCATGTCACGTATCAGGTAAGACCAGAACTGTGTGGACCACAACAGAGGAACCCAAAACGTGTATAAGTGAAATATAGTGATTTATTAAGATAAGTGAATAAACACAACCACCTCCAATATAATACAATGTGCAACCAACCAACCACAAACAGAAACCCACAAATAATAATAATAAACCGACAGATATATACATATAATGGGGGATATCGGAATCATAAATGGAGCCAGGCCAGGGTCATCAATGGGAGGTCAGCAGCTAGGGATAGGGAACAAACAGGACAAGGAGAGGATGGATGGATCAGGCTGTAAGGTAAAGGTAAGGGTAACAGGATCACAGGAGGGACAGGTACAGGTACAAGGCACAGGGTTCAGGTACAGGGATCCGGTTCAGAGACAAGATCAGGATCAGGATCAGGATCAGGTACAGAGCTCACAGAATCAGGTAAGGGCGCAAGGAAGATACCAAGGCAAAGTATGTGTGTACCTACCAGATATTTATACACATTTCCTGCAATCAGGCTCAGGTGATGCCTGATCGCAGGAGATGATGTTGGCTCCACACTGCCAGGAACCATCCGCTGGTGGGTGCCAGTACTGCGGTCCACAGATCAAATAATACCACCAGCAGGAGAGAGCTCCCCTGACAGTTTCAGACTGTCAGGAGACACCCGCTGGTGAAAATAAGTACTGCATGCCAAATGCCTGACAGAGCCATCAGCGGATGGAACCTTTCCTGACAGATTGGCCAGGAATAGCACATGAATAACTACACTGGTCCAAGCTGGCCCAATGTAACTTTGCCTAGTCCACACCTAAACTTTTGTTTAAAGAAGGTTTTTTTTCTTAATGTGATTATAAATTAAGAGTTGTCAATTTAAAGTCAAGTTTTTCCTTCTTCTGGATTAACGGATTGTTCTTATTTTGAACTGTATGCACATTAATATCTCTTTGGAATCCAAGATGGCTAGCTATTAGGCCCCTGTCATGAAAATCGCATGAAGAGATTGTCCTCCAGGTCTTCTGATTTACGATGGTCGCGGGTACGCACGATCGTACGAACGCCCTTACGTTCATACACAGGTGCGCGGGCACGTGCACGGTCGCATGGTGCATGCGTCCGTGTTGGCGCCAAACAGCCTATTTAAACTAGCCTCTTGCCAATAGTCTTTGCTGTCTGCTCTACAGCGTTATACCTGTGAGACCTGATCCGTATTGTTTGTTCCTGTTTGACCCGGCCTGCCTGTGACCCATCTGCTATCCGCCTGCACCCGACCCCGGCTTGTTGTGACGATTCTCCTGCCTGTTCCCTTGTACTTCGTTCCTGTCTGATATCCGATCCGGCTTGCTTTGACCATCCGTCTGCTAAAGGTGAACCTGCTTATACTGAACTGTGTCATCTGTTGCAAGTAACCTGCTTATACTGAACTGTGTCATCTGCTGCAAGTAACCTGCTTATACTGAACTGTGTCATCTGCTGCAAGTAACCTGCTTATACTGAACTGTTTATCTGCTGCAAGTACTTGTGTATATTGCACTGTTCACCTGCTACAAGTTGCCTGCTTCCCTGCACTGCTTATCACCAAGTTACCTGCTCCATTGAACTGTGTTATCTGCTATAAACTACCTGCTGATCCATTCACTGTGATTACCTGCTCCACTGAACTTCACCTACCCATCCTACCCATCTGTTGATCCTGCCAGGCACCTGTACCCCTCCTTACTCCTGTGTTCCCTGTTACATTGCCAGGAAACCGGTAGTGGGAGTCGTAAGGGAGGCCTCTCTCCGCAATCCGGGCTCGCTACTAGAAGGTACGTGACAGCCCCTTTCAAGACGGCAGAGCTGATCTGTGTGAATCGCTATGTTAGCAGTGGGTTGCCCACAGCTATCCGGCAATCAGGGGATGATATGCAATCTCCTGCAGACCTGTTTGCAGGAGGTTGCATGAACTCCCTCTTTAACACACCAGAACCACATCCAACAGAGTAAAGCTGGCAACTCGGAGGCATCTATAAACATGAATCTTTATTGGCTACATGGTAAGATCCAGTCAAAACACAGGCTTAAGCATTTTGGCTATACAACTACTCGTAGCACATCAGAACCACATCCATTAGAAGAAGTTATGTCACAGCCCCACTCACATCTATGGGGCATGTTGGCAGTACTGTCTGCTGAACATGGCATGAACTGCATTTTTTGCAGCAATGTGACGCAAAACCCTGTGGCTGTAACAATGTGGATGGGACATCCAGCAGCCATTGCTAAGTTTTGACAGGCAGCTGAACCACATTAAAAATGCACCTCAACCACCTGGTTTTGCCACTCTGACAAAGCCTATGTGAAAGGGGTCTAAGGGCAACAGATTAAATCCTTGACAAATTGTTAATTCCAGTAATTTACTGCAGATACGCAGACACAGCCCATATGACTGCTCTAAAATTTCTTTTAGTTTACCGTTTAACTGTTAATAACTTTTGCAACGTGTTAGCTTTCTATAAAAAAGGGATAATGACAGCATCTGCATGAAAGCTGACACGTGAACACCTACTAAGACTCTGTTCTCTGATGGAACCTAGGCTGCCTTATATTAAATGTTCACAAACTAAAATACTCAAGTTGCCATGGGGACTGACAATAAGCTGCATCATTACACAGCTGATGATAGAAGTTACTGTATCTCCGACTTGTCAGGAGATTCATCATTCTCTCTCTTTTTAATCTCACAAACATGTAATAATTATATAACACCAGACACTTTTCAGAACTATTCAGCCTGGCAAATGTTTAAAGCACAGTAGAAGTTTTATTAGCCGCATGTGATGCTGATGGATGTAGTGGCCGTGCTCTCCTTAGTACTGAACGCAAGTGGAAATTTTTAATCATGTTTAGTACTTGGAGGATTGTCTATTTGAGTTATAAAATATATAATAATAATAATAAAAAACAACAATAAAACTATTCACCTGTGTACCCGTTTATGAATGGGTTTATTGTGTACTTACGGTCTCATTGGTGCCATGGATAGTAAAGTGTATGCTGGGGGCAGGATACAGGGTAGAGACTAAGGTGTGTGTTGGGGGCAGGATACATGGTTGTGTGTGCTGCGGGCAGGATACAGAGTAGAGGCTAATGTGTGTGTTGGAGCAGGATACAGGGGATAGACTAATGTGTGTGCTGGGGCAGGATACAGGGTTGTGTGTGCTGCGGGCAGGATACAGGGGAGAAACAAATGTGTGTACTGGGGTAAGATACAGGGGAGAGACTAATGTGTGTGCTGGGGCAAGATACAGGGGAGAGGCTAATGTGTGTGCTGGGGCAGGATACAGGGGACAGAATAATGTGTGAGCTGGGGGCAGGATACAGGGATGTGTGTGCTGCGGGCAGGATACAGGGGAGACACTAATGTGTGTGCTGGGGCAGGATACAGAGTAGAGACGAATGTGTATGCTGGGGTCAGGATACAAGGGAGAGACCAATGTGTGCGCTGGGGACAGGATGCAGGGAGAGACTAATGTGTGTGCTGGGGGCAGGATACAGAGTAGAGACTAATGTGTGTGCTGGGCCAGGATACAGGAGAGAGACTGTGTGTGCTGGGGGCAGGATACAGAGTAGAGACTAATGTGTGTGCTGGGCCAGAATACAGGGTAGAGACTAATGTGTAAGCTGGGAGCAGGATACAGAGTGGAGACGAATGTGTGTGCTGGGGGCAGGATAAAGGGTAGAGACTGTGTGTGCTGGGGGCAGGATACAGGGAGAGACTAATGTGTGTGCTGGGGGCAGGATACAGAGTAGAGACAAATGTGTGTGCTGGGGGCAGGATACAGGGTAGAGACTAATGTGTGTGCTGGGGGGCAGGATACAGGGAGAGACTAATGTGTGTGCTGGGGCAGGATACAGGGGAGAGACGAATGTGGGTGCTGGGGGCAGGATACAGGGGTGAGACTGAGGCCGCGTACACACGGACGGATTGTCTGGCCAACTAAGTTCGTCAGACAATCCGACAGACAGTCCGTTCAAAATTTGCATGAACGGACTTGACCACACACGATGAGCAGACAGTCCGCTGAAAGCGTGCGTGATGACGTGCAAAGCACGTACGACGGGACTAGAAAAACGACGTCCTATACACTGCAATGCAACCTTCGGCCGTGTAAATCCTTTCTGAGCATGCGCCATACTTAGTCCGTCCAACTTGCCTACACACGAGCGGACTGTCCGCTGAAACCAAGTTTGGACGGACAAAACCAAGTTTGAACGGACTGTCTTACGGAAATTCCGTAAGACTTTGTTCGTCAGATTGTCCGCTGAAAAAGTCAGCTGAAGCCCACACACGAGCGGATTGTCCGCTGAAACACGGTTCAGCGGACTAAGTTGGACAGACAATCCGCCCGTGTGTACGCGGCCTGTGTTTGCTGCGGGCATGATGCAGGGGAGAGACTAATGTGTGTGCTGTGGACAAGATACAAGTAGAAACTAATGTGTTTGCTGGGGGCAGGATACAGGGGAGAGACTAATGTGTGTGCTGGGGGCAGGACACAGGGGAGAGACAGATGTTTGTGCTGGGGAAAGATACAAGGCAGAAGCCAATGTGTGTGCTGTGGGCAGAATACAGGGAAGAGAACAATGTGCATGCTGGGGACAGGACACAGGACTGAAACCAATGTGTGTAATGAGGGCCTGTATACAGGAGAGAGACCCATGTGTGTGCTGAGGACAGGATACAGGGGAGAGACCAATGTGTGTGCTGAGGACAGGATAGAGGGGAGAGACCAATGTGTGTGTTGTGGACAGGATACAGGGGAGAGACCAATGTGTGTGTTGTGGACAGGATACAGGGGAGAGACCAATGTGTGTGCTGAGGACAGGATAGAGGGGAGAGACCAATGTGTGTGTTGTGGACAGGATACAGGGGAGAGACCAATGTGTGTGTTGTGGACAGGATACAGGGGAGAGACCAATGTGTGTGCTGAGGACAGGATACAGGGGAGAGACCAATGTGTGTGCTGTGGACAGGATACAGGGGAGAGACCAATGTGTTTGCTGTGGACAGGATACAGGGGAGAGACCAATGTGTGTAATGAGTGCAGGAGGACAGGATACAGGGGAGAGACCAATGTTTATGCTAGGGGCAGGATACAGGGAAGAGACCAATGTCTGTTCTGGGGGCAGGATACAGGGAAGAGACTAATGTGTGTGCTAGGGTTAGGATACAGAGAAAGACCAATGTGCGTGCTGGGGCCAGGATACAGGGGAAAGGTTAATGTGTGTGCTGGGGCAAGATACAGGGAGAGACTAATGTGTGTGCTGGGGGCAGGATACGGGGTAGTGACCAATGTGTGCACTGGGGCTGAGCCCTTGAGGATACTTTGCTAAACTGTACAGAGCACCATAATAGTGAACACACTGGGAAACATGGAAATAAAAATATGACCATGTCATAATGCTACCTTTCCTGATTTCCATTTGCAGTGTCAGGTTTTGAAGATTTGGTCTCAGAAATGTATGTTCCTCAACCTCATGACGACTAGCCACCGCAGTTGTACTGCGGCAGCATGGCTCGGCTACACAAATTGCTGTTATGTTACGTAGGTAAGATAAACGGCCACTAGGGGGAGCCGATGCGAGTGCCCGGTGGTCTCGATCGCTCGGGGCACACGGAGAACCGGCAGCTGTGTGTATAAACACACAGTTTCTGGTTCTCTGAGCAGGAAACTGACAGATCGTCTGTCCATACAGAGTATGGACAGCAATCTGTTAGTTTCCCTGCACAGTCCCATCCCTCTTCAGTTAGAACACAAAATAGTATACATATTAACCCCTCCCCTGCCCCCAAGTGTTAACCCCTTCACTGCCAGTGACATTTTTACAGTAATCAATGCAATTTTAATCGCACTGATCGCTGTATTAATGCCAGTGGTCCCAAAAATGTGTCAAAATTGTCCGTGTCCACCATAATGTCACGGTCATGATAAAAATCGCTGATTGCCGCCATTACTAGTAAAAAAAAAAAATATATTAATAAAAATGCCATAAATCTATCCCCTATTTTGTAGACGCTATAACATTTGTGGGAAAAAAAGGACGTCAATTTTGTTTGGGAGCCACGTCGCATGACCATGCAATTGTCAGTTAAAGCGGCGCAGTGCCAAATCACAAAAAGTGGTCTGGTCTTTGGCCAGCCAAATGGTCCGGGGCTTAAGTGGTTAATAATGCCCCTTTTAAAACTGCATGATAATACACCTATGTTTTTTCATTTTAGATTCACTTCCTAACCCGTTAACATTCGCTTTTTATGAAATGAAAGTCAACTCCAAGCTCATTGGAACCCCCAGTGGTGATTTGTCCAGTGGTAGCTTGTTTGTCTGGTAGCGTCAATCATAAAATTCCGGACGGCAATAACTTTGTTCCAAATTTCACAGATTTGGATGGCAAAATCTAAATACACTATTAAATGTTATTTTTAGTAGTTTGGATTTCCAAAAAGCTTACAGGAAACCTGGACCAAAGGTTATGAGATGAGATGCATGAGAAACAATAGTGGGTTCTGGCACTACAAAGGATGGAAAGATGTCTCCTTATCTATACTCAACCTAGTCCCTTCTTGTGGTTTGTGAGGGCTGTAGTTATACTAATTAGGTAGAATTTTGGTAGAGCTATCTTAGCACTGAAGTCCCCAAGAGATAAAAAAAAAGTGCTAAGCCATTCAACTTATCAGCTACTTATCAGCGAATAAGGTTTTATTTCTAGGAAATTGTGACGGCCGCTTGGCACCCCGCTTGGGTGATTCCGCCAAACAGTGCCTCCTGCCCTCCAAACCCTTCCAGCAGACTGAGAGATAATACCATCCCTTTTATTCCAAACATTGTACACAGACAAGATGTTAAGGTAAAACCAAAGGAATGACAGTTTATTGAACAGAAATACATTTCAAAAGTAGAGCATTTACCACATGAACAATAAAACCAAATATTACCCAAAACATCACACAATGGTTAGATAACGAGGTTAAGTTGGCACAAGACTAATCCCATCACGTAGGAACCTCCAAGAGGATTGGCCAATTGACAGAAACAATAGGTAACTCAATTAACTAAATTAACAATGGGAATTCCCACCTAGGAGGCACACAATGGGAGAGACACACTTAACAATAAACACATAACACATTAAAGAGGGATTCCACCTACAAAAAAAAATATTAAAAGGCAACAGCTATAAATACTACAGCTCCTGACTTTTAATAAATGGACACTCACCTGTCCCAGGGTCCAGCGATGTCAGCAGCCGAGACCGATCGATCGGCTGCTGCCACCGCCATTCTCAGTGAGGGAATCAGAAGTGAAGGCTTCACTCCCCAGTTCCCTACTGCGCATGCGCGAGTCGCGCAGTGCAACGGGAATGGTCCTCTCTGTTTCTGGGACCCGTGTGTGTCCCAGCAGACAGCACGGCAGGACAGGAAGAGGCATAGACTCCCGTGGGAGTCTATGCCCAGAAGTGGGTGCAAATACCTGTCTTAGACAGGTATCTGCACCCCCCTCCCCCCTGAAAGGTGTCAACTGTGTCAACGCTTTAATAAACAGATTATAGCAGGAGACCCCAGCATCAAGTTGTTTTGAGCTGATTATTGTAACATCTGCTCTGAGTCTAAGAGGGGCTGACGCAGTCAATGCTGGTTTGGCCATAGAGGCCCCAAATCTGTATCCAGGTCTTCCAGTTCCCAGAATCTGTGTGTTTAAGGGAGACATGGACTTGAATCTGAAGTAAAACTACTCCAAAACCTCCCAAATAATAGAGCCCCCTCAAATGCCAGGGCCCATATTCATGCAGGCCATTTTTGCCCAGTCTTTTCCTGATGGTGGAGGCATGAACGCTGACCTCAACTGAGGCAAGTGAGGCCTGCAGTTCCTTGGACGTTGTTGTGGGGTCTTTTGTGACCTCTTGGATGAGTCGTCGCTGCGCTCTTGGGGTAATTTTGGGCGGCCGGCCACTCCTGGGAAGGTTCACCACTGTTCTATGTCTTCGCCATTTGTGGATAATGGCTCTCACTGTGGTTTGCTGGATTCCCAAAGCTTTGGAAATGGCTTTATAACCCTTTCCAGACTGATAGATCTCAATTACTTTCTTTCTCAATTGTTCCTGAATTTCTTTGGGTCTCGGCATGATGTGTAGCTTTTAAGGATCTTCTTGTGGACCTTACTGTGTCAAGCAGCTCCTATTTAAGTGATGCCTTGATTGTGAACAGGTGTAGCAATAATCAGGCCTGGGTGTGGCTAGAGAAATTGAACTCAGGTGTGGACAACCACAGTTATAGTATGTTTTAACAAGGGGGGGCAATCACTTTTTCACACAGGGCCATGATGGTTTGGATTTTTTTTCACCTTTAATAATAAACACCTTCATTTACAAATTGCATTTTGTGTTTACTTGTGTTGTCCTTGACTATTGTTTAAATTGGTTTGATGTTCCGAAACACTTAAGTGTGACAAACATGCAAAGGAACAGGAAATGAGGAAGGGGGCAAACACTTTTTCACACCACTGTAATCTAAGAGAAGTGCTAATAAATTATGCCCCTTCTACAATTATAGGTGGATATATAAATGTCTGTGCAGTTGACCCCACAGGCTCTTCATTTACAAATATTAGAAAGCTGCTGCTACAACTATCATACATGAAGACCCCGGTGGTTCTATTAATCAGCAGTTATCTATAAGAACCCATCAAATTTTGAAGTTCAGCAGCTTACAGAATCAGAACATTGAAATATGAGCCCTGATTGGTTGCCTTTGGTGACTCACCAGGAGAGTGTTAGCCTTAGGTGAGGAGTACTATCACCTACCTTCGATAGTGTAGAAAACTGACCATGGCTCATTTCCTGTCTCCTATTTAGCTCAAGTCCTAGAAGTAACACCTTGAATGTGCATTTTAATTTCCAGCTCACCAATCAATGACTGACTACTGAACTCTGCAGGGTAGTCCATGCCAGTTTTAGAAAAAAGGCCAAAGTGGATCAATGAAAATACTTGTCTTATTCTGAAGGGGTCTTGCAAGGTCATGCCCTTGACTCTCTCCTCTAAAACACTGCCCTTTTCTTTTTCTTTTTATATTTTCGAGCAAGAGCAGTACTTATTTTTGGTAGACTGCGCTGCTCTCTATAGCCTAAGGGCCCTTAGTTGAAAGTTTTGCATCGCATTTCCAGGCAGGGCCCTGATAAATGTTTACATACTGGTACGATATAGCTTGGGACCAATGGTCCTTCACTTCTATGTTATTGTTGGATATTGCAAATTTGCAGAGAGGAACTTGTCTATATTTTTGCAGATTTTTTGGATATGAAACAGTTTACTCTTTCTTGTAATTTCTATAAATATATAATAAAATTCAAGTGAAAGAAAAGTGTATCAGTCCCTGTACATCATTTCCGTGTTCCCAACAGGAAAGGAAGGATAAATCTACCCAAAGGGGACAAGACCACAGACAAAAGCCTTACAGAGGTTCTAGCAATAGAGTGCAAAAAGGAAGAAAGAATGTAAAAAGCTCATCAAGAAGAAATATGTGCCTTAATAGAGCCAATTTGCTCCCTCCTGTATTGTTTATGATCAGTAAATCTTAAAAAGAGCAGCTAAAATACCAACCATATGCAACTTGTGGTCTGGAGCAAGCTCCCCCTGTTCTCAACAGCATGTCCATTTTTATGCTATTTCTGGTCTAACACCTGAGGGTGAGTGCAGTGTGGGACAGAAGGATTGATTGGCTATTCAGACTAATGGACAGAACAAGAGAAATCCATAGATCCCCCCATCCATGCTAAACAGCATAGATGGTTGAATCTCCTGCTGCTGGGTACTGTATTTTGACAGCCAACACCCGCAAATACCGGCTACTTTGATTTCTCATTTAAAATATGTAAGCTGGGTGGTGTCGGAACAGCCACCCACAGGTCAGAATTTTCAAACAATTCACAGGAATTACCGTATATACTCGAGTATAGGTCGATCCGAATATAAGCCGAGGCCCCTAATTTACCACAAAAAACTGGGAAAACTTATTGACTCGAGTATAAGCCGGGGGTGGGAAATGCAGCAGCTACTGTAAGTGGCAAAGAGGGTCAACAATGCCCATCTGCAGCTGCATGTCTCACTGTGTCTATTGCATGCCTCCCTGTGTCCTGTGCAGATCTGCCTACCTCACTGTGTCCTGTGTATACCTCCCTGTGTCCATTGCAGCCTACCTGTGCTAATCTTCATCCTTTGTGTCCTGTGCATGCCTCCGTGTGCCCATCTGCAGCCACCGATCAGCGTGTCATAAAAACATACGGCGGCCATTCCAGTATTCAAAAGCCGCGCCTCCTCTTCGTCTGTGATAGGCAGAACACTCAATTTCCCAGCAGTCAGTTTTCAGCCTATCACGGACATCCCCTCATCCTCGTCTGAGGTATGAGGATGAGGGGATGTCCGTGATAGGCTGAAAACTGACTGCTGGGAAATTGAGTGTTCTGCCTATCAGACGAGGAGGAGGCGCGGCTTTTAAATACTGGAATGGCCGCTGTATGTTTTTATGACACGCTGGCCACCGTCTGTCTACATGACATGCCTGATCAGGTAGGCAGACAGCGGTGACTCGAGTATAAGCCAAGGGGGGCACTTTCAGCCTAAAAAAAAGGGCTGAAAATCTCGGCTTATACTCGAGTATATACGGTACCTTAAATTCAAGCCATTTATATACCGCTTTAGATGCCTCTAATGCCGCGTACACACGACTGGACTTTTTGACAGCAAAGGTCTGACGGAACGAGTCCATCGGACAATTCGATCTTGTGTGGGCTCCATCGGACCTTTGCTTGCCAAAAATCCCACCGGGAACTCCGCCGGACCGAGAAATCCATTCGTGTGTATGCTAGTCCAACGGACAAAAACCGACGCTAGGGCAGCTATTGGCTACGAACTTCCTTATTCTAGTCCAGTCGTACGTCATCACGTTCGAATCCATCGGACTTTGGTGTGATTGTGTGTGGCCAAGTGGTTCATTCGGAAAATCCGTTGGAACTCCGCCAAAAGTCCGTAGGAAAGACCGTTGGACCTAGTCCCTCAAAAAGTCCGGTCGTGTGTACGCGGAATATCTTTCACAGATCTGGTCACTTAGGCAAGGAGTTAGGTCAGAAGTAGTAGCAAATCAATGGACCAGCTGGACTGCAGGTATTGGATTGCCCTTTTGAATATGTACACATTGTAGACAGAATTGAGGGTAGCGTTTAACATCAATCATGCTTTTATTTTGTCCTCAAGATCAATCGTGTCATCTCCTGTGGGGAAATCTCACTAAAGTTAGCCTACAGCTGTGGCCAAAAGTTTTTAGAATGACACCAATATTCATTTTCACAAATGATGATATGATGGCAATTTTTATATACTTCAGAATGTTACGAAGAGTGATCAGATGAATTGCAATTAATTGAAATGTCCCTCTTTGCCATGAAAATGAACCTTATCCCATAAAAAAACATTTCCACTGCATATGTGAAGAAGGCTTCAGGGCACCAGAGAAATTCCAGCAATTGCCAGGAGCATTTCCTAGCATTGATTCTGCTGCAGGATCGGGGCACCACCAGTGCAGAGCTTGCTCAGGAATTGCAGCAGAGTGCATCTGCACACACAGTAAGGAGAAGAATTTTGGAGCATGGCATGGTGTCAAGAAGGGCAGCAAAGAAGCCACTTCTCTCCAGGGAAAACATCAGGGACAGACTGATATTCTTCAAAAGGTACAGGGATTGGACTGCTGAGGACTGGGGTAAAGCAATTTTCTCTGATGAATCCCCTTTTCGATTGTTTGGGGCATCCAGAAAAAAACTTGTCCGGAGAAGAAAAGGTGAGCGCTACCAACAGTCCTGTGTCATGTCAACAATAAAGCATCCTGAGACCATTCATGTGTGGGGTTGCTTCTCAGCCAAGGGAGTGGGCTCACTCACAATTTTGCCTGAAACACAGCCATGAATAAAGAATAGTACAAAAACATCTCCCAACCATTCAAGAACAATTTGGTGACTTATGCCGCATACACAGGACTGGGTCCGAATGGATTAGTCTGTCGGACAATCCAATCGTATGTGGGCTAGTTCGATCGTTTTTCAAAAAATAAATCCGACGAACCTAGAAACAGAGCATGTTTCAAATCTATCCAACGGACTCAATTCCGACGGGCTAAAATCGGGAAAAACGTTCATCTGTGTGTTGGTCCGACGGACCAAATGTGATGCAAGGGAAGCTATTGGCTACTGGCTATTGAACTTCCTTGTTTAGTACCGTCTTACATCATCACGTTCAAAATGAACGGACTTTAGAACGGACTTAGACCGTTCATGTGTGGACAAGTCCGTTCATTCGGATAGTCCGTCGGAACTCCACCGAAAGTCTGTCAGGAAGACCGTCGGACCTAGTCTGCCGGATAGTCAGGTCGTGTGTACGCGGCATAACAATACCTTTTCCAGCATGATGGGGCACCCTGTCATAAAACAAAAGTGATAACTGAGTGTCTTGGCGAACAAAACATTGAAATCCTGGGTCCATGACCAGGAAACTCCCCAGGCCTTAAACCCATTGAGAACTTGTGGTTAGTCCTCAAGAGGCAGGTGAACAAATAACCCCACACATTCTGACAAACTCCAAGCATTGATTATGCAAGAATGGGCTGCCATCAGTCAGGATGTGGCCCAGAAGTTGATTGACAGAATGCCAGGGCAAAGTGAAGAGGTCTTGAAAACTGCAAATATTGACTTTTTGTATACACTTTGTGTAATTGTCAATAAAAGCCTTTGACACCTATGAAATTCTTGTAATTATACTTCAGTATACCAGAGTAACATCTGACAAAAGGATCTAAAAACACTGAAGCAGCAGACTTTGTATAAATGAATATTTGTGTAATTATCAAAACGTTTGGCCACCGCTGTACATTGATCGCAATTCTGTCAGTCCAGAAGGGACTGGACAAATGTTGATCAGTGTCCAGCCTCCCCTGCTTATAATCAGAAATCAGCGACAACCAATCGGCTGCACCCACTGATCAGTGTATTCTAACAGTGGCAGGGGATACCTCAATCCAAATCATTTAAGTGGACAGATAAACGTGTTTGTTTTTAAAAAAAAATTCAGATAAAAAAACAAACTGTGTATGGCCAGTTTAACACAGTGTCGGGCCGATATGAGGAGCCATGCAATGATCTAAGTCAGTTAGTAATGAAAATTCTTAAGCCCTAAACAGTGGCACAGATCTAAACGAATGCCATATGGTACACTCAGCACCGCATGATATATCTCAAATGGAAATGAATCTAATTCCCACAGCAAAATCTGTCAACATATATATGAAGGAATAAAACAGTCAACTGACTCTGCCAAACAATTTATCTGCAGAAAGTCATTTGTTTATTTTATTGTGAAGCACATGACTTGACGGATGAGTTCGCTGCAAACAAAAATAACCCAAAAATATCCTTGTCTTTAGTGAGAGCCATTTTCAGATCCTTAGCTTTACATGATCAGTTATTAGATATGTACGTCAATGGCTTACTGGTATTATTCAGGTCCTAAATAACCATTTCACCTCCGGAATGTTTACCCTCCTTCCCGATCAGGCCATTTTTTGCGATACGGCACCGCATTCTTTTAACTGATAATTCGGCGGTCGTGCAACACTATATCCAAATAAAATTTATGTCCTTTTTTTTCCCCACAATCAGAGCTTTCTTTTGGTGAATTTGATCACCTCTGCATTTTTTTTTTTGCGCAATAATCAAAGAACAAACGACAATTTAAAAAAAAAACAGAAAAACAATGTTTTACATTCAGCTCTTAAACACATCCAGTAAACAAAAATGTAAAAAATCTAATTTCTTCATCAGTTTTGACCAATATGTATTCTGCTACATATTTTTGGTAAAAAAATAAAAAAAATCCCAATAAACGTATATTTATTGGCTTGCGCAAAAGTTATAGCGTCTACAAAGTATGGGATATTTTTATTTATTTATTTTTACTAGTAAAGGTGGCGACCAGCGGCTTATAGCGGGACTGCGATATTGCGGCGCACAAATTGGACACTAACTGACACTTTTGACATTTTTTGGGGACCAGTCACACTAATACTGTGATCAGTGCTAAAAATATACACTGTCACTGTACTTATGACACTGGCAGGGAAGGGGTTGACATCAGCGGCAATCAAATGGTTAACTGTGTGCCTAGGTTATGGTTTATCACTGTGGGGGAGGTGCTTTGACTAAGGGAAGGCAAAGATCTGTGGTTCTGCTTTGCAGAAACACAGGATCAATACCTTCCCTTCTGACAGAATGGGAATCAGCCTTGTTTATATAGGCAGATTGTCTTCTGCCTGTGTCCTGTGTATTCAGCAGGACAGGTGTGCGGGCCCCACACCCAGAAATGTCAGATCACCTAGTGCGTGATCTGTCGCAGAGCAGCCACCCTGCCACAGTAAATGTACGGTGGGCGATCCGCAAAACAAGTACTAACCAAAACCAGCATAGCCAAGGCAAGAAAATAGAGCATCAGACACCACACTGTGGGGAATTATTCAATATGGCAGCTCCCAGAATGATTTTACTATTACATATGAACAGTTTGTTCACACGCTAAACGCAATACTAACACTCACACAAACCCTCTCTGTAACCCTAACCCCCATCACTGTAAATTTTAACATACATTTTCTATTTAGTTTTAGTCATAGTCTTTTGACTAAAATGCCATTTTAGTTTTAGTTGTATTATAGTTATCTGAATTGTTTTAGTTTTAATTGTATTTTAGTAAACTAAAATCTCCAGTATATTTTTTGCCGCAGACACACGAGCGGCATGTCCAACAGAAAAAGTCAGGCGGGAGCTTTTCATCGTATATTCCGATCATGTGTATGCCCCATCAGACTTTTTACGTCGAAAATTCTGACGGAACTAGAAATAAAACATGTTCTAAATATTTCCGATGAAACCAATTCCTATCGGGAAAACCGCTCATCTGTATGCTGTTCCGACAGATAAAAAAAAATGGCGCATACTCTGAAGCAAGTACGAGACGGAAGCTATTGGCTACTGGCTATTGAACTTCCTTTTTCTAGTCCCGTTGTACGTGTTGTACGTCACCGCGTTCTTCAGACTTTGGTGTGATCGTGTGTACGCAAGACAGTTTCAGCGGAATTCCGTCTGAACTCTGTCGGAAAAACCTTCAGAGTTTATTCCGACGGGAAATCCAGTTGTGTGTACAGGGCATACGTTGAATAAAATCTCCAGTACCCACCTGAACTTCCTCCGCCTGTCTGTTAAAGCCCCAGACCCCTGGGGCAAGCTGTATTGGATCCCTCTGTCTTCCTGCTGCCTGGGAGTTCTGGAACAATGCCCTGCAAACCATCGGATTCGTGTCTGTCTGGTTGCGACATAGTGAGTATTTCCCATCCCAGCAAAGTGGCAGTGCTTCGCACTGTTTAACATAGCAGCCTCCCCAGACCGTCCACTTCTCTGCACTCCCTCACTCCCATTTACTTCCCCATCCCCACTTGCAGGTCATCCCCTTATCCCCAATCCCCAAAGAATAATGCACACTGCCCTGTGTACTCCCTCACTCCCATTTACTTCCCCATCCTTACTTGCAGGTCACCTCCTGATCCCCAATCCCCAAAGTATAATGCACCCTGCCCTGTGTACTCCCTCACTCCCATTTACTTCCCCATCCCCACTTGCAGGTCATCCCCTTATCCCCAATCCCCAAAGTATAATGTACCCTGCCCTGTGCACTCCCTCACTCCCATTTACTTCCCCATCCCCACTTGCAGGTCATCCCCTTATCCCCAATCCCCAAAGTATAATGCACCCTGCCCTGTGCACTCCCTCACTCCCATTTACTTCCCCATCCCCACTTGCTGTCTGGAATTACAGCCAAAAGAGTTTACAATTTTTTGCCTTTTTTATAGTTTAATGTTGCACTTCCGTTTGTCAAAAAGCTTAATCTTTGTTTGTATATGAAACTTGGTTTTATTTCTAAGGACGTTATATTTCACAATGGGTAAATCTGTGTCTGTAGTGCATGTTCAAACCTTAATACCATAAAATGTAATATATTATTCGATTTTTACTTCAGGAGTATATAATGAGTTTGGAAATGCTAGCGAAATGCTGAAATAATGCTTTACAGTTTAACTAAGCCCATTCGATTTTGAAATGTTATGGAAATTTTAGTAGACTAAATGAAAATTTTAATTGATTTGCATCATAGTTTTAGTCAATTGACTTAATTCTAATTTTCATTTTGTTTAGTTTTCGTTACTGAAAACTAGAGCTGCACGATTATTCGTTAAAAAATTGTGAACTCGATTCAACCTTCACGATCTTAATCCGGCATTTCCACGATTCTATGTAACAAGTGCAGAGCCGGTCTCTGCTCACAGCTGACAGCTGTCAAAAAAACAAAAAAGCCGGCAAAGTTTATCACAACATTGCTCAGCGCTGAGATAAAAAGAAACATTGTATCATTTGGTTCTTTAGATCAAAGAGATAAACTTTGGTCTGTAAATGTATGGTGGGCGGTCCGCAATTGGTTACAGCTAACCCAAAACAAGTACTAACCAAAACCAGCATAGCCAAGGCTAGGAAATAGAGCATTAGACACTACACTGTGGGGAATTATTCAATATGGCAGCTCCCAGAATAATTTTACTATTACATATGAACAGTTTGTTCACACACACTACCCTTTTGTAAACTCAATACTAACCCTCACACAATCCCTCTCTGTAACCCTAACCCCAACTACTGTTAAATTAGAGAATAAATTGGTGGTCGTTTAAATATTTTATGTCACACTGTATTTGTCACACCATCTTTCAAACGCAATTTTTTGGGGAAATAATACACTTCAATGAATTTAAAAAAAATCGAAACAGTACAGTTAGCCCAATTTTTTGTATAATGTGAAAGATGATGTTACGCCGAGAATCGCAATCTTCATTCTAAGCAAAAAAAAATAGTGATTCTCGTTTTATCAAGAATTGTGCAGCTTTGCTGAATACATGCAGTTGATGTAAACTATGACGAAAATATTTTCGTAGATGAGATTAACATTGACCCCTATGCTACCTGCATTATTCTCCCTGTAACCCTAACCACACACCCTTCCAGTAAACTCCACACTAGGGATCAGCAAGCTCCAACACCTCTAGGCGCCTGCACATTATATATAGTATGCAGTATCTGCAGCAAGTCTTTTTTTTTTCTTTTTTCTTTATTACAAATTTTCCTTAAGTACACTTGGGGTGTACCTCAGCCTTGGCGAGAGTTTGAAGAGACATTGAGAAGTGTTTCTGTTGGTAAAGCTTCAAGGTTTTTCGTGTTCCCATCTGCAATATTCATTAATGCAAAGAATATCAGTGGACTTTGTCCCATCTTTTGTTGGATATGACAAAACGCCTGGCAATGTATAGCTGGAGGAAGCAAAATGCTGTATTAGGCTCAATATGGACATTTTAGTATATGAAAACTCAGCTGATATGTACAATAAAGAACTGCTTCTTTTTTCTATTAAAAAAATTTCTGAAATACACTTATGCCGCGTACACACGATCGGACATTCTGACAACAAAATCCATGGGATTTTTTCCAACGGATGTTGGCTCAAACTTGTCTTGCATACATACGGTCACACAATGTTGTCTGAAATTCTGAACGTCAAGAACGCGGTGACGTACGACGAGCCGAGAAAATTGAAGCTCTTCTGCTTGATTCTGAGCATTCGTGGAACTTTGTGTGTCGGAATTATGTGCACACGATCGCAATTTCCAACAACGGATTTTGTTGTCGGAAAATTGCAGATCCAGATCTCAAATTTTGTGTTGGAAATTCCGATGGAAAATGTCCAAAAGAGCCTACACACAGTCAAAATTTCTCACAAAAAGCATCGAACATTTTCCGTCAGAAAATCTGACCATGTGTACGCGGCATAAGGGACACAGGGCACTTGAGCTGAATTGTGTCCAAGTTTGATGCACCCCACTGCCCTACTGGTCTGCATTAATGTGGTTGTAAACCTCTAAAATGAAAAATTAATAAAGCATATCTCTCTATGGTTATTACTTGTCCCAACCCAAAATAATACTGACACCACAGAGTTCCTGGAGACGCTCCCTCTCCAGTACACAGAAGGTAATTGACAGCCCTAGCTGTGCATGTTTCCATATGCGACTATGGGAGGGGGTTTTCATAGTTTCATAGTTAGTAAGGTTGAATAAAGACACCAGTCCATCCAGTTCAACCTGAGTGAGTGTCTACAATTGTCCCTATCCCTGTACATTGCACACTCACGTCGGTCCCCACAATCCAAGGTCCCAATTCATATACTAGGGCCAATTTTGGACAGATGCCAATTAACCTACCTGCATGTCTTTTGGATTGTGGGAGGAAACGAGAGTACCCGGAGGAAACCCACGCAGGCACAGGGAGAACATGCAAACTCCAGGCAGGTAGTGTCGTGGGTGGGATTTGAACCAGCGACCCTTCTTACTGCTAGGTGAGAGTGCTAACCACTACACCCCTGTGCTGCCTGTGCTGTTTCCTTTCCCTCTGCTCAGGTCTCAGATTACACTCAGCTCCCTGCTTTGTGTTCTGTAATATTTGAAGTCAGTTCCCTGTCCCCGTCTTCTAGAGCTCAGTGATGCTATGAAAATGTGTGCTTTTGGAGGCTGTAGAGAAGAGATAGCTGCAGATAAGTATGACTTATGTAGGAGGATTTGTTGCATCTGTGTGTATCACCTATGGTTTGTCACTTCAGTGTGTATGTGTAAAGCCCCGTACACACGAGAGGACTTATGTCCGACAGACTTCCGAAGGAGTTCTGCCGGAGTTCCGACAGAGTTCTGATGGACTTTTCGACTGAGCGGACTTGGCCACAAACAATCACACCAAACTCCGACGGATTCGAACGTGATGACATACGACTGGACTCGAATAAGGAAGTTCATAGCCAGTAGCCAATAGCTGCCCTAGCGTCGGTTTTAATCCGTCGGAATAGCATACACACGAGCGAATTTTTCGGTAGGAACTGGGTCCGGCGGAGTTCCATCGGAAAAATTTGAAGCATGTTCCATTTTCTAAAGTCCGTCAGACTTTTGCGAATCAAAAGTCCGTTGCAGCCCACACACGATCAAATAGTCTGATGGAATCATTCCGTCGGACTTTGGATGTTGAAAAGTCCGCTCGTGTGTATGGGGCTTAAGTGGTAAGGTTTACTATAAGGAAGTGTTCCCATGTACACCTACATCATCAACTCTGCCAACCAGACCACAGTAATCCCTGCTTCCGTACTCAGAACACTAAAGTGAACCATACTATACCTCAAATGAACTATACCTGAGACTGCCTCTTCCAAGCCATCCTGGGCATGGTACTCTTATTTGTTCCCAGATTTGGTTCAGAGCACTCACTCTACACTGCTAGCGAACTCTGGATCCTTACAGAAGAACAACTTTCCTGCAAAAAAAGGTCCCAGTGCTAGACGCTTCACTGTTCTACCTCCAAGCTTGTCCTATTCTGCTGCCTATTTCATTGGCATTTTGTGTGCTTTAGTCATCAGGATGGTGAGCAGGGATTTGGAAAGTGGCAATGGTAGGTGATGTGAAGCCCTATCAGCAGAATACAGCAATTACAATTCCTATCCAATCAAAAGGAAGCCTGTGGTAAGGACACTTCTGGGGCATCTTAGAACACTGTGCACCTGTGGAGAGTTTGAAGAGTCATTGTGAAGTGTTTCTGTTGGTAAAGCTTAAACGTTTTCTGTGTTCCCGTCTGCAATATTCATTAATGCAAAGAATATCAGTTGATGTTGTCACATCTTTTGTTGGATATGACAAAATGCCTGGTCATGTATAGCTGGAGGAAGCAAAATGCTGAATGAGGCTCAACTCAAAATATAGTACAATATGGACATTTTATATGAAAACTCAGCTGCTTTGCAGAACAAAGAACTGCAACGAGCAGCACAATTTGTACCTCAGCCACATGACACAATTCATATACATTTTTAGAAAAACTACAATTCTGTATATAAATAGTGTTTAATGCTGGCCATATATCTGGCAACTTTGTTTTACCAGGTTTTGACTGAAAAAAATACATATTGAATGGTCCTTCTTTTCAGCAGAGATCATTGCTTTGTGCACTTGTGCGCAGTCATGTTGGAACAGGAAGGAGCCATCCCTAAACTGTTCCCACATAGCTGGGAGCATGAAATTGCCCAAAATGTCTTGGCATGCTGATGCCTTAATAGTTCCCTTCATTGGAAATAAGGGGCCAAGCACAACCCCTGAAAAACAACCCCCCTCCACTACATGATTTGGACCAGTGCACAAAGCAAGGTCCATAAAGACATGGATGAGTGAGTTTGGGGTGGAGGAACTTGACTGGCTTGCACAGAGTCCTGACCTCAACCCGATAGAATACCTTTGAGATGAATTTGAGTGGAGAAATGGAAGAATGGTCAAACATTCCCATAGACACAGTCCTAAACCTTGTGGACAGCCTTCCCAAAAGAGTTGAAGCTGTAATAGCTGCAAAGGGTGGTCCAACTCAATATTGAACTCTACAGACTAAGACTGGGATGCCATTAAAGTTCATGTGCGTGTAAAGGCAAGTGCCTCAATATTTTTGGTAATATAGTGTATAAAGGTACCTGGCACAGGAAGTGCTCTGCTAACTTATGGAGGAATTCTAGGCAAAATGTAGATTTTATCAAGGTATTACTTAGGGATAATTAACATTTCTAGATGTCCCTTATAGCACAGCAAATCACTTTTTAAAATCAGGTCCACTTTAAGTTGACATTACAATTATAAGTCTAAATACATTGTCGGTGAAAATACCCTGGCGTTTTTCCTTAACAAGCTGCAGAGGTTCTCTTTTTATCAGAGGAGGCAAATGGATGAGTAAGGAATCAGACACTTTAAAATGGCTGACCTTGCAGTGAGAGTATTTTGCAGGTATAGCTCCAAGATTGCTATTCAGCTCTTGGTATCAACTCTCCAGCTGGCTTTGGGGATATTTACAGCGCAAGCTCATTTGCAAACATGTCCCTTGCTCTGAAAATCTAATTAAATAACTGGAACCCCCTGTTGATCTTGACAGAAGAAATCAATCAGCGGAGAAAGGGAAGTGTCTTCTGTGTGTTCTAATATCTATGCAGAGAGAGAGCTGCCCATTGTTTACCTCTCAAGGTGTCACTGTCACAGAGAAGAACAGAAACAAATACACAAGTGACACTGGATCCTGACATGCAGAATTACCTTGTCCCAGGCATAGGGTCTCCTTCTTCCCAGTATAACCTTGTTCACTTTCTAATATTGCTGAAGAGAGGTTTTTGACTTTATATACTATCTTTCATCTTATGGACAGCTTATGGACCCCCCCCCCCCCCCGCAAGTTAAAGCCTAATGTCCTAGTATGAACCACTGCCGGCGCTCCCATCTTCACCCAGTCATCCTTCTGGGTTCATGGTCTCTGGCCATTTTTCATCATTGCGGCATGGCCCTCTGGTTTCAGGAAACACTCAGATAGAGCTCAGGTGAATATCTCCTAAATTAAGTTTAAGAGATATTCACTGTACCAAGGAGTAAACCTTATTAGATGCTTACCTAGACAATTGAGTACTGTAGATGCTTACCTGTAGGTACAAGTCAAAAGACTCACTTTACTTCTGCCTTCAATTATTTTGGCATTAAGATGCATTCTTACATTCCCCACGCATGCCTGTTTATGTACTAGAGCATTGACAACATACATCCCCAACTATGGCCATTGTTTGGGGAAAAAAAATAATGATTGCTTGAAAATGATAAACACTGCAGACTTTCAGCATTCGTCATTTCGGGGATTCAGAAAGGAGGAAGAAATTAGGGTGCTCTGGGTATTTGGTCCTTAGTAGCAGTGGAGAGATGGCACTGAAGGCAGCACTTTGTAGAGAAGAAGCAGCTCTGGAGGTTCATAAAGGAAAAACAAAGGCGCCTCTAAGTGCAGTGGTCTGAAGGAGTTGTGCATGTTCCGAAACACGTTACCGCCCACCACCTACACCTGATGTCACATCGGCTGCGTGCGCACCGGCGAAGGGGCCACATGGGAGCAATTTCCAGTCGCCAATGTGGCCTGGTGTCTGGGTTTTGTCGAGGCCTGCTCTAAACACCCCTCAATGTTAGCCTGTGTCCATGCACAGAGGCATTTAATGGCAGGATAAAAACAAAAAATTGTCAGTGTGTTTAGTAACAGCAGCGTTTGGCAGAAAAAATGCTTGACGTGCCGAAAACCCATTTACAATACGCAGCTTTAGGCACCTTTTTGACCCTGATTTTCTCCTGCCAGGTAAAAGACGTTCCGGTGAGCTGGGCAGATGCCCAGTGTGCATGAGGCCTTATTTGTATCATGGGCAGGGAGGGAAAAAACAAGATCCCTTTAAACAGGACAGGCAATAAATCAGAAGTCAGGAGCAAAGGTCACTCCCAGGAATTGGAGCAAAGGTCACAGGTTACCCAAAAGAGATAAAATACAAAACAAAGCAGGCCACAGGGCACATTGAATTAGTATATGACAAAGAAAACACGACAAGTTCACAATGGTGAAGAGTGAGCTACAGAATAGGAGTACGCCCTGCCATAGGCACAAATGCATACATTATGTCATTGTGCACATGGGACATGATGGGAGTGGGAACAGGAAATATCACCAAAGTGGAAGGTAAGTTCTTTACAGTTGAATGCTGGAGAGCCTTACCAAGGCTGCAGTGCTGGAACGGGGAGACAAAAGCTGCTGGACAGTTGAGTGTAAAAACTCTTCCTAAACAGGGACATTTCATATAAATTATTTTTTTAATTAGGCATAGTCACTTTAAGCTAACTACACACTTTATAATCTTTTTGTTCACCTTTAGGCCTCATGCACATGAGACGCTGTTAAACGCGCATTCAGATGCAGTTGGACACTTTTTTCAACTGCCCCTGAACTCATTCAATGTTATCCTATGTGACCTTGTACACAGTCTCGTTTTTTAGAGTTTTTAGTTAGTTGCGTTTAACCTCGTTTTTCCAGAAGAAAAAAAATGGGTTCAGACGCAAAAGTTTTCCAAGTTTCAGACGCCTAACGCGGCTAAACGCGGCAAAACGCTGGTACCGCGTTTAGCTGCATTTGCGCTTATAAGCGTTTTCAAAGGTGTCCTATTTTTTTACATTAAAAATCTCAAAAATTATGGCAAATGATAAAAAACCATTAAAAAAAATTGTTAAACAATTGTAATTGCTTGCAATGATTCATAGACCATTTATATACCCAAATGAACCCTTAATCTAATCCAATACACCACTAGCATTGCTGTTATCTGAAGTATAATTGGAATTTGACCCATATGTTGTTAGATTTGAACAAGCAACTTGTGGCAGGTGACAAGGCAAGTGGACAATCCACAACTTGTGACAGGTGACATGGCAATTGGACAATCCACAACTTGTGGCAGGTGACGTGGCAAGTGGACAATCCACAACTTGTGGCAAGTGATAAGGCAAGTGACGTGGCAAGTAGACAATCCACAACTTGTGGCAAGTGACATGGCAGGTGACGTGGCAAGTGGACAATCCACAGCTTGTGGCAAGTGACGTGGCAAGTGGACAATCCACAACTTGTGGCAGGTGACGTGGCAAGTGACATGCTAAATAAAAGTACACTGCTGCTCTCACAGCTGCTGCTAATTACTCTGAAATAGTTAAATAATACTGTTTTTTGAGCTTGGGGAGGGTCTTATAAGGTTATCTTAAATAAACGCTTCTAGACGCAAACACGGTTAAACGCGTCTAAACGCGACTAAACGCGACATGCAAACACAGCAAAACTGGCATTTCTAAATGTCGGTTTCAGCTTTTAAAAGCATGTGTTCAGCAGAGTTTGCACCGACGTCTCATGTGCATGGGGCCTTAGATCTACCAACAACTATTGTACATAGTCAAAAGCAAGAGTCTGTGTGATTGGACACAAATTAAATGTATTGTTTCAGTAGGCCCTTACGTGACATGGTTTTAGTAAGTCTTAAGCCCCGTACACACGAGAGGACTTATGTCCGACAGACTTCCGAAGGAGTTCTGCCGGAGTTCTGCCGGAGTTCCGACAGAGTTCTGACAGACTTTTCGACTGAGCGGACTTGGCCACACACAATCCCACCAAACTCCGACGGATTCGAACGTGATGACGTACGACTGGACTCGAATAAGGAAGTTCATAGCCAGTAGCCAATAGCTGCCCTAGCGTCGGTTTTAGTCCGTCGGAATAGCATACACACGAGCGAATTTTTCGGAGGGACCGGGTCCGGCGGAGTTCCGTCGGAAAAATTTGAAGCATGTTCCATTTTCTAAAGTCCGTCAGACTTTTGCGAATCAAAAGTCCGTTGCAGCCCACACACGATCGAATAGTCTGACGGAATCATTCCGTCGGACTTTGGATGTTGAAAAGTCCGCTCGTGTGTACGCGGCATTAAGGAAACCGATTTATCACACCGATTTTGCACAAACTATACTAGGTATAGAGCTTTGTACAAGAACAGGCTGACCATCCTCAGATCTGTCTGTCTGTTGACAGCTCCATACATAGCACACTCAGCTGGGCCAAGTCTACATATTTATGATATGGAGGCAAGAAGGGGAGCTGCTATCAAACACCTTTAGCTTATAAATTCTGTTTTTTTCATTCAACCAAAGGGTGTAACGAAAAAAACTTACCAAATCCCTTCATCCACACACTTGATGATGAATCCTCCTTGGTGTGTCATTGTATTCTCCATGGTGTGTCATTGTATTCTGACAGCGAGGAGATTTCCCTGCCATCAGAATACACAGATCAGCTCTGCAGTCTATAGCCTGTAGCGACGATTGAGTGAAAAAATACCTATAGGGTGGCTGAACAGAAGTAAATTGGTCAATCAACTTCTGTTCAAACAATGTGGCCACACATAGATCAAAATTCAACCATAATAAGAGCCTCTTATAGACCTATGCAATTTTCACATGGATGGCTGGTTCTTAGCATCCTATGTATTGCACTGTTTGTAATACAATGCTTTACTTTATATGCCTTGAAATATGATGTAATATCCATTATTGTATAACACTTTATGTTTGTATGTAACTACAATATATCTGTTGGAGATAAAAACTTTAAAATTTGATCCATGTATGGCCAGCCTAATTCCTTATACAACAGCACTCAGACTATGTGAGGGAGGTGCAACAAAAGGGGTCAATCAGGTATGCTGCATGACAAGGAACTTGTTGACAGGAGGAGAAGGTAATGAGGTGCACTCATCAGTCTATCCCAAAAAAAGTGCCTTAATATCCTAAAAAATCGAGAGTGGCATTGTAGAATCGGTAAGGAAGAAATTCCGATATATACAAATTAACTATGCACATTATGCACCGATGCTTATTGTGAGGGGTTGATTGATCAAAACATCCTTGAGTACCTTATTCACAAATTTCCAAGGCTAGCTACATTTTACGCTCTCCCTAAAGTTCACAAGAACCCAAAAACCCTCCAGGTAGGACAATCATTTTTAGGAACGAATCACTTATCGAAAAAGTAAGTAGATATGCTGATTCCTTTTTTGATGACCCATGTCACCTTCCCTCCTATATCCACGATACACAGGACCTTTTGAAGCATATAGGGGGTATTCATGTTCCCCTGGGTGCCCTGCTCGTATCTGTGGATATAGAGGCCTTGTACTCTAGTATACCTCACGAGCAGGGTATCCGGGTGATCAAGTTCTTCTTGATGGAAAAAGATCAGACTACCTGATCTTGGTCCCACAATGGCTTTGTTCTGGATCTACTTAAGTTTATACTCACTAGAAATCATTTCACTTTCATGAACCAAGCATATTTACAAGGAGTGGCAATGGGCACTTGTTGTGCACCTTTGTATGCCAATTTATATCTGGGTGGTTGTGAAAAGTGGATCTTTGCTGATAAGAAGTTCATGTTTTGGTTAACGAAGGTTCAATACTGATTCTGCTACATTGATGATCTTTTGATCGTCTGGACCAGGTCCAGGGATGAACTCCTAAACTCTTTAGAAGCTCTCAACACAAATGATTTTAACCTGAGATTCACATATACATTTAGTATCCATCAAGCGGTCTTTATGGATCTTACACTTTTTGTTGACGAGACTGGCTATATTATGATAGACCTTTATCGAAAGCCCAGTTCAGGGAACACTATTTTGCATGCTTCTAGCTTGCACCTGCTCCACTGATCAGGAGCGTACTCTACGTGCAATATTTGCACCTGCGCAGGATCTGTTACCCTGATGAGGATTTTTTTTCATCAATCTGGTCTACTACGACTAAGACTACTTGATAGGGGCTATTTCAAAACTTTGTTGAGAAAGGCCTTCAATAAAGCTAGAGCAAGATCTAGATCGGAACTCCTCTATAAAAGTGCTCCCAAAACCATGACTAACACAGTCAAGTTTATTACCCGTTATTCTGCTCATGAAAAATCTCTTCACTCATCTATCTCTAACTACTGGCATTTATTGGCAGAAGACCACACATTATCTAAATATGTACGCCCTACCCCTGAACTGGTGTTTAGGCGGGCTGTTTCCTTGCGAGACACCCTCACTGCTAGTCATTTTCAAAGTAGATCCGATCTTCCCTCTTGCCCCCCTAGGAGGACCTATCAGTGAGGCAAATGTAGCCGTTTTCCTTGGATTACTGAAGGGAGTGGTTTTTATCTGCCTAATAGTCAGTGGCATCAGACACGACAATATGCAGACCGCACCACTTGTGGGAGCGTCATATATTTGATGATGTGCCATTGTCACCCGTTTTATGTAGGCAAAACTATACGTGAACTGGGCCATAGGATGAGAGATCACCTATATTATTCTGGTAACGTCAAAATTATTACCCCCGTTACCAGACATATAGGACTTCATCATAAATTTGGAAATTCTTCAGTTTCCTTTTTTGTACTATAAGTTCCTCCTAACCCTAGAGAAGGCGACTGGGAGAATGCCATTTTGAGATCTGAAACACTCTGGCTTGAGAAATTATCTGCTCTCAACCCACCAGGAATGAACTAAATTAGTTCATACAAACCTTTTCTATAGATGTCCATTTGATTACTTTTAAGAGAGGGCCTCTTTTTTCGATGTGGTGTTTACAAGTTAAAAACAGTATTTTTTGCTAGAAAATTACTTAGAACCCCCAAACATTATACATTTGTTTTTTTCTAACATCCTAGAGAATAAAATGGCGGTCGTTGCAATACTTTCTGTCACACCTTATTTGCGCCGTGGTCTTACAAGCAAACTTTTTTTTAAAAAATACACTTTTATGTATTAAAATATAAGACAACAGTAAAGTTAGCCCAATTTTTCTTTATATTGTGAAAGATGATGTTGCGTCGAGTAAATTGATACCCAACATGTCACGCTTCAAAATTGCACCCGCTAGTGGAATGGCGACAACTTTTACCCTTAAAAATCTTCATAGGCGAAATGTAAAAAATTCTACCGGTTGCATGTTTTGCATTACAGAGGAAGTCTAGGGCTAGAATTATTGCTCTCACTCTACTGATCGCGACGATACCTCACATGTGTGGTTTGAACACCGTTTTCATATGCGATCGCTACTCACATATGCGTTTGCTTCTGCACACGAGCTCGGCAGGATGGGGCACGTTTAAAAAAAATATTTTTTTTCTTATTTATTTTACCTATTATTATTTACTTTTACACTGTTTAAAAAAAAAATGGTGTCACTTTTATTCCTATTACAAGAAATGTAAACATCCCTTGTAATAGAAAAAAAGCATGACAGGACCTCTTAAATATGAGATCTGCAGTCAAAAAGACCTCAGATCTCATATTTGGACTTAAATGCAAAAAAAAAATCCGCCACAGAGACCACTTTTATCTTGTAGCCGACCGCTGGCCAAACACGGGGATATCGGGGTTATGGCAGCTAGCTGCTGCCATAACGATATCTGTCCCCAAAGTAGGGACGTACATCGGCGTGCGGTGGTCGGCAAGTGGTTAACATCATCAATTTCTGTCTGTTTGTGATTCAACATTGTCTTGTTCATTTTTCTTACTAACCCTGTGATGACTGCTGGGCCCATTGTCCCTTGAGGTCCTAATTTTCGCTTGGATCCCTTATCCATGCTTGTGACTGGAAATTGTATTTGGCTGTGAAAATGCCCCTATCTGAGTATCTCTCTATTGTTTGGATTCCCTGCTTGAATCAGTGGGTTCCAAACATTATAGCTGTGACTCTAATACCGTGTACACACGATCGGAATTTCAGCCAGCAAAAACCGATGAGAGCTTTTCATCGGAAAATGTGACCATGTGTAGGCTCCATCGGAATTTAGCTGGCTGAATTCCCACCAGCAAAAATTTGAGAGCATGTTCTCAATTTTCCCCGATAGAAAAACTTTCTATCGGAAATTCCGATTGTGTGTATGCAATTCCGACATGCAAAAACTCACGCATGCTCAGATTTAACTACGAGATGAAAGCTATTGGCTACTGGGTATTGAACTTCCATTTTGTAGTCCCGTTGTACGTGTTGTATGTCACCAGGTTCTTGACGGTCAGAATTTGGTGTGACCGTGTGTATGCAAGACAACTTGAGCGAAATCCCGTCGGAATTCCATCGGGAAACCATCAGAGCTTTTTCCGACCAAAATTCTGATCGGGTGTATGTGGCATAAGAGAAATTTTGATTCTATTGGTGATTTAACATCCGATTAGGCAAGTGTGTACACGGTTATGTATCGGTTGGCTCTGATACATTGGGATATACTGTACATATGCCATAATGGCATGATCCCCTCCTTACTGTATTGTCTGGTGTTTGTTTTACATTTTATATAGAACACCACTTCTATTTTGAGGAACTACTGTCCAGTTTGGATTAGAGTGCTCCACCTGATGATCCACACTCCCCGCCTTGTCATGCACATTTGTATGATGATATCCTATGTTTCTATTTTCTTTATCATATCCTATATATACCCAAATTATTTTTTAACGATAAGGCATGGTTTTTTGAGATGTTATCTCAACCCTACTATAGACCTTATGAAAGGCATCCTTGTTTTGGATTTTTCTACTAAGTATATTATTTTTCTCTTTTCTTTTTGAAACAGCTTTCTACAGTTCTGTATTTTACCTGTTTCCTGCACTCTCTCAGGAGATTGCCTTTACAGGGCTTGTGATACCCGAGCATATTGGTGCTGGCAGTGTTGTGAGTATCATTTTGCTCCCATATCAACATCTCTTCTGGCACCATCTTCTTTCCGGGGTTTTCTGAATAAACATACTATTTACTCAAGCAATGGATTGGGATGCTTCACCATAATGGTAGGCATTGTGGTGACTTGCCTCAGTCTTGTGTTGCCTGACTATGTAAATTATATTTTTTTATATTTTACTAATTTAATGTCGGCTTATTGTATATGTTTTCTTTCTAGATAAAGTATCCTCTGAAAGTATACTCCTGTAGAAGCGGGTCACTGCGAAACATGTAGCGTTTGCAACTGGGATATTGTTTCCGTAAAATCACTGCAGAAATTCTTTCCATCCTATTTTTCCGTATTGTTGTCAGAGAATAGGGTGCCTCTCCTTTGAGCAGCATCCCTTGTATAATGTATATCTGCCTATGATTTTAACAATTATGTTTTGTTTAATATATATTTTTGTATTACACCTGTGTAAGTCTATACGGTACCATGAAAGTCCATATTGCCTCCCCAACTGCCAATTTTTCTCATCAGTCTATTGCTGCTCCATTCACAGACTGTGGGCATGGAGGTGACCAGCTTAACTATATTAAAGAAAAGTCAGGTCACCAGGCTGGTGTGTACTCTGGCAGGGTTGTGTAGATTTAAAGACTGGATGGAGAGAAATACAAATCCTTTGGCAGCTAAAGCAGCTGAATTTCATTTCGTTGGAGTATTTGGACACCTTCCTGGAGTTCAGCTTTAAACATTTTTTTTTCTTTATCAGGGACAAGTTAAAAGCATTTAAAATAATCTAAAACCAATAGCATTTTCAAGCTCATTAATTTACTTATTTATTTTACTCACAAACGCTTGCAAAGTCTGCTAAAAATGATGAACAGTACCCCCTTGTATGGTAAATGCCTCTCTTTAAGTGACTCCCTTTATTGGTTTAAGTGTTATTTGTTGTATTAAGTCTTGTGTAATGAGATAAAGTTTTCCTATTCTTGGCGCAGTTCAGTAGCAAAGCAGCCGATGACAGCTGAAACACGCCGGCGCTGTTATAATGAGATCAGAATTTCCTTGTGCACACTGCATTACTTTCCTGGATGGAATGAGAAATGCACAGCTCCATGGAAACTCACAATAAAGTAAAGGTTTTCTAAATGTGGCAACGACAAGAGCTCATAAATCAACTCATGCAGAAAATCTGCCATCTCGAAATTTAGTCTCTCTCAGTTTTTACGGGAGGGCAATATATTAAACATTAGGGGATTGCAGGCTCTTCCAGTAAACGGTTAAAGATATAATTTCAATGATTCATCTTCAGTTACGGAGTAGGAGACACGCCGCAAAGGTGAGGATATTATAGAAGCTGCACATCCTCCGCTGAGCAATCCCCGGTTTCTTCCTCCTAATGACCTTCAAGGACAGTTAGAGGTGAAAGCATCATTCAACATGAGTTGTCTTGGATTGGCTTGTAATCTCTTCTCTGTCATAAATATAATCTGTAGCTAAACACATTGTACAGCTGCACACCTCATATATTTTATATTTTATATAAGGATGGTAAATAAAATTTAAAAAAACTTTTTTTTAAAACAGAGTTCTCGAAAAAGATTGTAAGCCAATACATATACGGATGAACTGTAAACGCCATGTTAAAAATGGTTTGTTCCACATGATGAAGATTAGGGATCAGCAAATCTAGCCAGCTTCTCCTGGTTTTAATATCGGTGAACCTGAATTTAGAGACTAAACTCGTTAAATTCTATAAGGGGGAAATCCTGTTAATAAATTATGGCCAAATTTAGGGCTAATATGCAACCTACTGTAAAATAAGGGTATGGGTATAAGCAAGGTACAGTCATAGGCGATATGTAAAAAATTTTAAAGCAACGTACAACGGGGTGAGGGTCTTTTCATGCAACTTCACTGTCAACATGCAAAATACACAAATCTTTTAACATTCTTGGGGGATAAAACAGTACAACTATCACAGTCAGTCTCAGTGGCAGTGTCCACTGGCGACACATATTTGGCTGTAAAATAGTTTATTTTCTTTTACAGTTAGCTCGGTTTACATGCTACAGTAACACCTTAATCTGATTAATTTCAGATTTTTTTTAAAGCGACACATGCTGTTTCACCCAGCTGTAATTGGCCTGTTTTAACCAACATATAGAAATTGGCCAGTAGCTTCCTGAAGCTGTCCCTGTTTTTGCTGTTCCTCATACTGTAGCAGTCACACACCTCCCTAGCTCTATAGATAACTAAATGTTAGGCCTACACCAGTTAGGCCTTTAATCCCTAGTTGAAACTGTCCCACCACTAGCCAATTTCCATCAAAATCTTACGATAGAGCAGTTTAAAATTGGTCAGAAGCTGGAAATTTTTTAATGAGGGTGACTTGGCCAAAATGTCCTAGAAATTGTTGATTGCAGGTTGCCATAGCAAAGACGGCATTGCCAGAAGTTCCCTCCCCATTGTTATGGCAACCTGTCAATCAGTTGACAACCTGCAATCGGGAAGTCAGGTGCAGTCTGGGAAATAAAGCAAGATTTCAGTATTAGGTGATTCCCTTGGACTCCTGGGATAGATGTAGTCGACATTCCAGGAATCCAAGGGAATCATCTTAAGAGAACATCGCCTAGGTGGCCACACCAGAAGTTCCGCATACACAGCTAAAAATAAGGTTAATAAATGTTACCTGATCTGTGGTATTGTTTTATGGCAGCTACTGATGTTATATATTTTTAAAACTTTAAATAAAGCTTCTTTTCTGTTAGAAAAAAAAGTATAAACTTAATTTGCAGGTTTTTATATTTTAATTTTTTAAAGAAGAGAGACATTCCAATCTGTGCTGGACGAGGGAGGAAAGGGTTTAGCCCTACTATGATATCATATATACTGTATGTCACATTACAGCTGTAAAAATAAAGGTGTATGCCATGTTATATCTTTAAAAATACAGGTGCTTTAACTTGGAGCCCTGATGACTACAATTGGTAAATATAACATATGAGCACTATTTCTATACAGAGACCTTAAAGTGTTACAGTAAAACAGTAAAGTAAACAGTAAAATCAGTCTGTATATGCAGTAAAGCATGCTTGTATACGCACTGTGGAATCTAAGGTGTTAATCCTCTGCATTGTCTAAAAAGGCTGTTTGATTGTGTATGCACAGATCCTCCCCTCCCTGCACTGTCCCCCTGGACAAGTGTGGATGAAACAGAGCCTTTGGAGTCAGGCTGCACATGCTCAGTTTGGTGTGTATCGCTAGAGAGTTTTTTTTTTTGTTTTTTTTTTGGGAGAGTGCATGTGAGCTCTGCAGCCTCATAGGACAGCTCAGTGCAGTATGAAAACTCCTCCTACAAGCTTTAACCAGACACTGATAGAAGCCACAAGACTGCTAATGAGAAAAGGTATTTAGCAGTTCATATTTACTAAAATAATTGCATTTCCATGTTCTGTGTACTGTGGGAGATCAGATATAGTGAATTCAGGGCCCTGGGTTTAGTAACCCTTTGAAGTGAACTGTATTTAATAAGAATAATGAGGCTACAGAACATCACACATTATATTCTACTAAACAGAGCTCATTAGTAGGAAGCATTTTTCTATCTAGCAATGAGCTAAAAAGGGTACTATGACAATGCTGTTCAAAGACACTGCACTATTTATGTCAAAGAAATAAAATTGCCAGCAAAGCAGCATTTCCTCTAAAGAAAAAAAAAATGTAATATTTGATGTTCTTATCTTAAGGTTGGCCTTTCCTTTTAAAGTAGTGCAAAGTGCAATGTTTATATGAAAAGTGCAGCCAACAGCAACCTTAGAGAATGATTCAATTTCAACTTATCGTCGCAATGTGAAACAGAGAATTAGTCTGATTGATTACCTTGTGTCATTGTACTTACTAATTCTGTTTAAAGGGTAATACAGCAAATTATAGGATATATATTTGAGATATGATTGCAGTATTTATTTTAACTGCTTGGCACCACCCTGCGCCTTTAAGTGGTTTAGGATGCCGGGAGGCGGGGCGGGGTTTATGATCATGTCACCGGCGTAATTTGCTGTCACAGTGGTCACATGATCGGAAAGCTCACTGATCGCAACCAGCTTTCCGTTAGCCACCAGTAACTGTGCCGGGAGCACACACGGCGCACGCTCACAGCACAGCTGTGTTGCGCTAACACACGCAAATATGTGGCCACTCGGCGTCAAGGCCCACTCGTCGAGAGGCCACATATTTGCGTGTGACTGACGTCAAGAGGTTAAAGGACAAGATTACTTAACCCTTTGTCTATCATGGTACATTTATAAACATTCTGGTATATAAGAAGCTCACGCCTGCTATTGTAGTGATGAACTGGGTATTCATTTTTAGAGCCGGTGAAGGGTTTTCAGGTAAAAGTGATCAGTTTTACAGGGCTCTGAAGGTGTAGGCCTTTCCCCATAATGCTTCTCGGGCTCTCCTGTGCCTCCAGGAGGAACCCAAGACCATGACAAAAGGCAGGAGAAGGTTACCCAATCCGCCTGTAACTAATGAACCAGCCATCTGCTCATACTGTCAATATATGCTTTTTTTTTTATCCCCTTGTGATAGCAATAAAGTCAAAACAAGAGTGTAAAATAGAAATTATATTAAAATAAAATGAAATACATAAAAAAATAAAAAAATAAAAGTAAAAGCACCCCATGCAAACCCCAAAGCAAATGGGCAGCGCATGGCACATACATCTACAGCGCTACACATGTGAAGGATTGCCGCAAACATCAGATTGAGAGCAATAAGTCTAGAACCATGATTTATAGTTAACTCTAAACTGTAAAGGCTTTTAAAACATCTCCTTTAGACAATTTTGGATATCATTTTTGAGACTTCACATGCACATGCAAATTTAAGCCTTAACATATTTGGTATCTATTTACTCAACACAACCCCATCTTTTACATTTTACAAAAATATTGGGTATACTAGTGTGTTTGTTTGCATTAAAATTCATTTTAGTGTAGTTTTACCTGAGTGTTTGAGAAATAGCTGCACAAATATCATGCAACATAAAAAATTTCAGCTGCCACCACTTTGTTCTCCGTGCTCTCTACTTTAAGAAAACATATCATTATTTGGGGGTTTAAAGTCATTTCTAGCAAAAAATGCAAATTTTAACGTATGTAAAAAAAAAAAAACTGCATTAGTAGACAAGACACACACACATACTTATGTACACCTCCATCACCATCCTGCATATAACACGCACTTTTTTCCCCCTGAAATCAGGGGGAAATCGGGGGTGTATGTTATACACCGATCCCCCGCCCTTCCTAACCTTTTCTGCCACTCTCGGCGGCTTTCAGGTATTTTCGGCCGTTCTCGGGTATATTTGGCTGATCTCTGCTATTTTCGGTCGTTCTCGGCTATTTTCGGCCCCATTCAGCTGTTCCCGAGAACGGCCGAGTGCGGCCGAAAATAGGCGAGAAGGGACGAAAATAGCAGAAAACGGACGAGTTCGGCCGAAAATACCCGAAAGCCAACGAGAACGGCCAAGAACGAGCGCCGCCGAGATAAACAGGACATCCGCTCTGTATCTCGGCGGCGCCATTTTTTAAAATGGCAAGGAGACAAGCCTGCAAGGCTGCAATGGAAGGCTGCAATGCGAGACTGCAATGGAAGGCTGCAATGCAAGACTGCAATGGAAAGCTGCAATAGAAGGCTGCAATGCAATGCAAGGCTGCAAATGACTGGCAAGGCTGCAAAACTGACAAGGCTACAATGCAAGGCTGCAAATGACACTGACAAGACTGCATTGATGGGCATTTAAATGTAAGTATTTTTCCTTAAACTTTCCTTCTAAAAGTTTTTTTCTTTTTAAATTCCCTCCTAAACTTGGGGTTCAGTAATTATTTTGGAAACATATTTTAGCACTTTCTATTCAATTCAATCAAGTATATGTTTATGAAGTCACTTTATTTTGTTCTTAAAGTGGTTGTAAACCCTTACAAACCCCTTTGACCTACAGGTAAGCCTAGATTAAGGCTTACCTGTAGGTCCAAGAAATATCTCCTAAACCTATACCGTTTAGGAGATATTTACCTGAAGACAGCCACCACAGTCTACGGCGCAGGTGCACTGGGTAAGCCGCAGATTGAGGCGATAACCCGCAAATGTCAGCTCCCGTGCGCATGCGCGGGAGTGACGTCATCACTGCTCCGGCAAATCACAGCGCCGGAGCAGCGAGACCCACCAAGAAGATGGACGCTCGGAACTACAGGGGACAGCAGTGACTTCGCTGGCTCCTGTGTCAGGTAAGTGACACATAATGAACTACTATGCGATGCATAGTAGTCCATTATGCTTTACCTTTGCAGGGAATGAAAGAGGAAGTAAACCCATCAGGGTTTACTTCCTCTTTAAATCAATTGTAATTTTTTTATATTAATTTTACTCTATTTTTAGTATTGCATATGTATTTAGTGGAGAATTTGTTTTTAGCACAAATTTATGGTCAATAGCACCCAGCACTTTTTTGGTATTTACTATACATTTGGTGTGCGTCTAATTTAATCACATATTTACCATTCAGGGGGATCCTCTTATTTTGCGAACACAATACTAACCAACTGGTACAATAGGCTTCAAACAGTTAGCTACCACCTTTTCCTACTAAATTTATTGGGACTGTACATCTACTTGAAAAACTATTTATTAACGTCATCGTCTATATTTGGAGGTAGGCCTGATCGGCAGACTTTTACTGTGATGAATTCACATTTTTAGGTGGTTTGTCCCGTAACTGATTTTGCCCTATTGGTTATTCAGTACTTATGTTGACTGTACTCTCTGACATATAGTTGTCTTCAGAGAGTATAATAATAAATCTCTATATATGAAATATGACCATGAACACAATCCTACTCCGCCAACACACTTTTTTTCTCTCTTTTTCTCCTTTTTTTTTTATCTACATTTCTTACTTAAAAGTGTCAGTAAACCCACATCATAAAAAAAGACTTTTAAAAAAGTATATTTGTATACGGCAAAAAACCTGGTTGATCCTGCTGCTCTCTATCTCCACTTTTTGTTCATATCCACAATTCAGCTAGGGATTTTGCAGCTGTGGTGGCAACTCTGCACATGCTCAGTTTTCAGTGAGTTTCTATGCTGAGCATTTCCTTCCTTTCACATCTGAGCAGCCCATGTGACTATAGAGTCACATATGTGGGCGAATACACAGTGGTAAATGACAGCCCACTCGCTCCCTCCTCCTCCATGCCCACTAACCAGCTAAAAACAATAGGGGCGGCATATCAAATGTAGATTAATGGATGACCTCACACACGTACCCTGGTAGTGGGAGGAACGCTCTTACTCCTTTTTCAAGTTTGAAAAAGGAGTGAGCATTCCTCCCACCACCAGGGTGCGCCAGCCCAGAAACATGTCGCGATCAAACCTGTGAGGTCATCCCCTTTAGCACTGTGATCTAGGAAGTGTTCCAAGCCTTTCTCCAGCTATCCACCATCATACTATCTTCCTGCCACCAAGGAGAGCCCACACAGCAGCTGAGACAGCTGAGACAGCATACCTTCTACTGAACAGTGTGATGGATGCCCCACAGAGCGTTTACCCACAGATGTACCCTTCCTTGTTTACCTAGATGTAAATTACTATGTGTTTTTATTAATACACACTTTACAGTCTAACTCAGAGGCGCCTGCATTTGTTTTGTATTGTATTCCAGAAAAACAGAGATGCACACTATTTAGCTATTTAATTCTGTTATACTAGTTAGCGTGTTATAGTGTTCTTGACTATGCTTCAATGGGTAGACATTTGTTGTAGTACTAATCTTCAGATTATACAGTATATGCAATAATAACTCTAAAATATATAGTATATGGCAAGTTTTCAAGGAACTTTTGCCACTGAATTTTAATACTAAATGCTGCAATTTAACTAAGGTTGATCTTTTGTATTAAATGCGGCATTACCAGCAATTGTGTATCTTTATTTTATTTTATTTTATTTCAGAAACTGTAAAATGAAACAGCGAAACCAAGTAGACATTTTCCATTTTAAACATGTCTAAAAGCCTTGTAATTTTAAAAGCTCAAAAAAAGCTTTCTGCTTCCATTGTTCCTTGACAGAAAAGCGAAGGTCATTTATTAAAGTCCCCAATGTGCAAAATCCAGGTCATTCCTGAAGTCACAGCAGCTTTGAACAATAAGAATAAGACCCCAGTGGTGCACAAAAGGTACTTAAAGGAGAACTACAGTTGGTATAAAAAGCACTTTTTATTGTGAGCTATAACAGTAACGGCACACAATTACTAAATCAAATCCCCACAGGCGTTACTTTGTATAGGACAAGCCATTAAAGAAATAGCTTACTCATTTTTTTGCAAAGTTTTCTGCTTTAAAATTTACTTAAAAAACTATCAAGAACTACTTGAATGCCTTCAATTAGTGGAGAGTTACGTATGGCCTGCACTATGGGCTCTATTACAAGTGCAAATAGCGCCAGGGACGGCGGTCTACCCTGTCTGGTCGCTCTGCCAATGGGAAACTCCTCTTTACACATGAATATAGGGGATGTTCAAAAAAATTCTCCAAAGTATGGGATATTTGGACCGAGTCCAGAGATGCTGTTGGATCCTCGACAACCCCTTCAAATTATACTCTGTTTTGCTTCTGTTTACTGCTTAAATGTGGATCTGTTTCCAGAGAATGTACCACCCGACCCTTTAACTCACACACTCCAGATACCTCGCTTCCAATTCCCTAAGCCTTGGTTACCAACCACCTTACCTTTTGTTGTTTTTCTTTTAATGTGTGTGTTTTAGCCTAAGCCAGGGCATGCCCAATAGGCTTTTTGTATTCCAATGTATATTCTTATAATAAAAAGAATAATAAAAATAAATATATCAAGATCCACCTTTTATGAAGCGAGAAAATTGGTGGGTGGTTATGTTAAGTTGGTTTTAATTTTCTTTGCTTGAGTGTTCAAATATTATACCAAGAAGTGGACACCCCAACATAATTTATTATTATTATTATTATTATCATACAGGATTTATATAGTGCAGACAGATTATGTAGGGTTTTCCAACATTAGGGTAGACATTAAAATTCAATACAATACAATGAATCAGAGGGCCCTGCTCGTTAGAGCTTACAATCTAAGAGGGAGGGTCAAGTTATACAAAAGGGTAATATTTGTGGGGGATGAGCTAATGGGGAAAATAGTGCAGTTGTTAGATGGAGGCAGGATAGGCTTCTCTGAAGAGGAAAGTTTTCAGGGATCGCCTAAAAGTGGATAAAATTGGAGACAGTCTGACAGATTGGGGTAGCGAATTCCAGAGGATGGGCGAGGCTCGGGGAAGTCCTGGAAGTGGATATGGGAGGAGGTGATGAGGGAGCTAGAGAGCAGGAGGTCTTGGGAGGAACGAAGAGGGCGATTAGGTTGGTATTTTGAGACTAGGCTAGTGATGTAGCTGTGGGCAGTTGTGGATGGCTTTGTAAGTTATTGTTAGTTTTTTTTTAAATTTAATTTGTTGGGCAAGTGGCAGCCAATGGAGGGATTGGCATTTAGCTCAGATGTTTCTATTAAAGGGTACTGTTAATGCTACAGCATACAAAGACATTTTAGACAACTGCGCACTTCCAACCTTGTGGAAACTAGTTTGGGGAAGACCCTTTTCTGTTTCATCATGACTGTGCCCCTGTGCACAAAGCCAGATCCAGAAAAAATTAGTTTCATAAATTTGGTATGGAAGAACTCAAGTGGCCTGCATAAATAGTTGACTTCAACCCAACTGAACCCCCCTGAGATGAATTGGAATGCAGACCTGAGCCAGATCTTCTCCTCCTATATCAGTACCTGGCCCTACAACTTGTTTTTTGGCTGAAGGGGCATACATTCCACAGACCCACCCCAAAAACATGTGAAAAGCCTTCCCATAAAAGTAGACTCTATTAAGGCAGGGAAAGGGAAGAAAGGGAAGGGAGGACTGAAAGCGAAGTTCCAGTCCCCCAAATCATATAAATTTTTTTCTAAATGCTCCCCTGTAATTGTTACCACTTCTATTGTAAAATTAGGATACTGTCAGTAATGTGGTCCTTTTTGTTATTTTAAATCATTATAAACTAACCTGATCTCAGAGGCAGAAAGGGTCCATCTCAGTTGTGGGCATCTGAAGCCCGCTTGTCTTCATTTCCGGGATTTGGTGTAGCTGGCTACCCAGCATGCACCTCCCAATCTCGCGTCTGCGCAGTAATGTCACTGTGCGGGCATGTTTTTTCCAGACAGGTTGCCATAGCAATGGCGGCGGCAGCAGAAGTTCCTGCCCCATTGTTATGGCAACCTGTCAATCACAGGACATCCCGGTAGGAAATAACGTGAGATTTCAGTGTTAGGCGATTCCCATGGACTCCTGAGATAGATGACGCTGATATCCCAGGAGTCAATGGGAATCACCTTGTGATGTAGTCGCCTTGGCAGCTGGAGCCGGAAGTGCTGCGGGAAAAATGTAAACAAAGGTATTTAGAAAAAAAAAAAAAAAAGTACTGCCATTTAACAGTGTGGATGGCCATGGGAATGATTGCACATTAAACAAAATGGGTGGAACTCCGCTTTAAAGAGAAAGTAAAGTCTTCCTCTTTAATTGTACCTACTAGGCTTACCTGTAGGTACTGTAAATATCTCCTCAATCTGCACCGTTTAGGAGATATTTAATATATACGCTGCCACTGATGTCATCGCCACATGTGCACTGAAGGAACGGCCCACTTGTGCCTTTTTTTCAGGGCCCGTGCCATGACCTGCGGCTCCTGTGCATGGGAGTGATGTCATTGCAGATCTGACCAATAACAGCGCCGGAGCCCACAAACCCAGAAGTAACTCTGGGAAAGATGTCAGCCCTGTCAGTGGTGTGCCGGTGCCGATTCAGGGCACCGTTCTAAAGTAAGTATTTCATAATGAGCTAGTATGTGATAGCTCATTATGCCTTTGTCTTGCAAGTTTTTTGTTTTTTTTTGGAGGTTTACAACCACTTTAATGTTATCGCCCACATCTTTGTAATGGGAAGTTAGTCAAGCTAATATTTATGAGCTAAATGTTTTAAATAAATCAGCAAGCAAAAAACTAAAAACAGATTATGTTGGGAAGGCAAGGTATCAGTACTGAATATAAATAAAAATATATAAGTGAGCGCCCAAAAAGTTGACACGCCAACCTTATAAAGGAAACACAAAACAAATTGAAATAAGGTAATAAAGGGATATAAATGTATATAAAAATACGCATTCATCAATATAATATAATAAATGCAAAAGCACAAAGCAATTTATAAAGTGCCAAGTGCTCAATAATCTGCTGATGAATGCTAAACACAGTGCACAAACATATATATATATAAAACAATTAGGCATGAGACAAAAAAAAGTGCAAGTGTAAAAAATAAATGTCTCATAATCTGTATATTCATCACAAATCTTCTCAGAATACTGTGAATTGGTCTGCAAGTGCAGAAAAAGCACTTCCACTATGCCACCAGAAGTATAATAATCCTCCAACTTTATGCACTCACCAGACAGCCAACATACATTAGCATGTATAATAGCATATCCCGTATATATCCATGGGGTCCACCTCTACAATCCAGCCTCAAGTCACCAGATCGAGGTCCTATACAAAAAAGCTTACTACACGGATACCAGAGATAAATTATGTATGGGTGCAGCATTTTATTGATAAAACTGCCAGCATAAGAATTTAAAACACATCCACATGGAAAACAAACCAACAAGTCTGGACTCACTAGAATGGCCGCAGATCCGAGTCCCAGAAACAGCGGCATGACGTCAACGCCCCTCCCAATATATTTGGGTATTTGAATATATTTGGGTATTATCAGATGGCCATACAAAACAATATTAAATAAACTTCAAAAGTTCCTCATCAATTCAAGTATTTTGTAGCAAAAAAAAAAGACAAATGAGTTACTTCCCTTCCCATGTATTAAATTTAACACTGGAGACTTTTAGTTGTTTCCATTTTTTACGCCACTTACATTACACAAAAGAGGACACGCTCTGGCTTTAGTGGTTTAGCTATAGTGGTTTATTTAATTTACAAATAAAAGTTGTTTTTTTACTTACTCTTTTAATTTTCTATATGTCCTATGCTTTCTGTCAAAACTACGGATGGGGCCAGCTTTATTGCACTCACACACGCAGGAGTGTGTGCATATTTATGTGTACATCTTGGGCACATGTGTGTTTGCATACACGTGTACATGTGTATACACATGTGTACGTATATATATATATATATATATATATATATGTGTGTGTGTGTGTGTGTGTGTGTGTGTGTGTGTGTGTGTTTTTAAACTTCGGATAGATTTTATATCGTATTCCTTAGATATATACATATATATTCATATATTCCATAATCCAGATTTTATTTATTATGATTCTAATATTTGTATTAGCGTCTGCAATTCTCTACATATGCCTATTTGGTGTCTGTTTAATATAGATTAATGCGATGTGGAAGGATAAATCGCAACAGTGAAGGATATTCCACTTATATGATTACATCACTCAACTAGAGTCATACCACCCATCCAGTTATCTCTCTATTGTAACACGCAGGCCAAGGCTCTGATGAAGAGGAAAACCCTCAAAACGCGTTAGCCACTATTCACTTAATTTTATCCCTTGTATGGGTATCATATTATGTCAGTCCATCTAGTGACAACATTGTCATTAGCTATATTATTATTATGTTAATTTTGAATACGTAGTATCTACCCCTATATTAACTAATTTGTTTATTATAATAAACTCTTTATTATGATTCATGCATCAAACCACGAGCCTTCCTTTCTTTTTTCTACATAGCATTTTGGGCTCCCCTAGTTAGCCTAGGCAGCGGGGTATGCATGATCACTTCACTACCAGGAAATACTACCCTTTGTACTAAGGCCCTCCGTACTAGCACAGGAGAATATCTTTTCTACTTATACCTTTTCTTTTTTCTACACAGACTTTTAGTTATAACTGTTTAAAAATAGCAAAAATCTAAAGAGTAACTATACAAAAGCATATGTTTCTTTTAATGTAAATTTTCTTTTATGTGTACACTAAACAGTATTACAAATCTGCTACTAGTGACAGGACAAGAGGCACATTAGTATCACAATAAAGGGCAGCACATGGACGGTTCTTCAATAAAATTCTTTGAAAGTCTAGTTCACAAGACTGAGCAAAGTAACTGAAATTAAGGAATTTGTACATGTAACAAAATATAGATTAGCTAAATATACTACAAATTGGGCACTACAAAACATCCAATGGATACATGAACATTATGACCTCTGTAACACAATTGACACAAGCTTAGGCAGTGGAGTGACTCTCAGCTTTTTGGTTCTAAAATACTCAACACTACCCCACAGATGGGAGGCTGGAGACAATGGCTTATGGGAATGTACAGGTCAAGTTTATCCTTGACAATACTAAGCATTCGCTATTGATACCTATTGGCATTTATTGATACCTTCTGGTGTGCTTTTGGACCCTTGAAAACTGTGTGCTGACAAGCTGGGGACTGTATTTTTTCAAGGTTCTGTGTAAATGTTCTTGACTTTGTCTACTTCATATATTGTAATTTCATGGAAAATGTAATGACACTTTATGGGAAAAAAAAGTAAAAAAGAAAATTGATATGTAAATAAATAAAGCACTTTACCAGAAAGAGTGTAAGATAAACCGGATTTCTAGCATCAAAAAGCCAGTACCTAATTATGCTCATGCTGGTGCACATTGCACACGTACTCATTTTAATGAGCAAAGAACCAATGTTGCATATGTTGTGCCAGTTCATTGCATGGATATTCGGGTGCAAGAGTGCATTCATGCGTGGGCGCGCATTAGTGTACGAGTGCGTGCACATACCAATTAGTACTTGCCCGCTCAGTGGCCTATTTAAACTGGTCTATCACTAAAACTATTGCTGAATGGTCTTCATCTTGTTCCTGTGTTCCCAAGATCTGATCTGCTGCGCCTGCTAAGCCCATGTATGACCTGGCTTCCCTTTGGACTTTGATTTATCTCTGTTACCTAACTACTCCGACCTTGGCTTGTTTACTGGACCTGATCTGCCTGCTGACTCTGTACCTTGTTGCCCAGCTGTTAATGACCTTGGCCTGCCTCCTGGGCTTGCTTTGCCTGCTAATTTGGTTCCTTGCTGCCCAGTTGCTGCTGACTGCTGCTCATCTCCTAGTTCTGCTTTCGTCCCTCGCTCTGGTGCCAAGCTGCTCCTGCCTCCTGTTCCAAGAACAATGACTACCAGCTCTACCCACCTACAGAGTGGACATCACCAGCTAGCTACTACGGCACTCCTTGCCCTTTTACTCTCTGTCTCCACCTTCAGGAGTGTTGGGTGGGAGGTGCAAGAGAGGCCTCCACAACATTCCAGTCTTTACCAGATACATGATAAAGAATCTTCTACCATTCAGACTTCATTATATGACCATATGCTGAGCATAAACATTTCTTGTAGCTGAAAAACACACTGTGATGGCACCATAGGTGCAAAAAGAGCCAAAGAAACAAATATTCTTTATGGTCCTGAGCTGAGCCCAATCTTGGAGCCATGGGCCCTAAAGTTTTTATGCCTTCAGTAATCCAAGGAGAACAATGTTCAATTTATTAACGTCAGTCCTAACTGTCATACTCTATACTCACTCAGGCTCAGATTAAATACAGTGCAATGAAAAGGATGTTTTTAGATGCATTTAGGAGTTTCCAGAATATGAGTTATGGCACACAAGGAATCCTGAACTCATGTGGGTCAGACATCCATAGCTGCCCAACAGGGTTAAATCCACTTGAATGAAAAGCATAATGACAAACAAAATGGATTTATATTTTCCTTGCACATTTCTACATACAGTATCTCACAAAAGTGCGTATACCCCTCACTTTTTGTAAATATTTTATTATACCTTTTCATGTGATAAAACTGAAGAAATTATACTTTTCTACAATGTAAACTAATGAGTGTACAGCTTGTATAACAGTGTAAATTTGCTGCCACCTCAAAATAATGCAACTCACAGCCATTAATGTCTAAACCGCTGGCAACAAAAGTGAGTATACTGGGCCCAATTAGCCATTTTCCCTTTCCGGTGTTATGTGACTTGTTAGTGTTACAAGGTCACAGGTGTGAATGGGGAGTAGATATGTTAAATTTGGTGTTATCACTCTCACTCTCTCATACTGGTCACTGGTAGTTCAACATGGCACCTCATGGCAAACAACTCTCTGAGGATCTGAAAAAAAGAATTGTTGCTCTACATAAAGATGGCCTAGGCTATAAGGAGATTACCAAGACCCTGAAACTTAGCTACAGCATGGTGGCCAGGACCATACAGCGGTTTAAAAGGACATGTTCCACTCAGAACAGGCTTTGTCATGGCTGACCAAAGAAGCTGAGTGCACATGCTCAGCATCATATCCAGAGGTTTTCTTTGGGAAATAGATGTATGAGTGCTGCTAGCATTGTTGCAGAGGTTGAAGGGGTGGGGGGGGTTAGCTTGTCAATGCTCAGACCATACGCCACAGAGTGCATCAAATTGGTCTGCATGGCTGTCATCCCAGAAGGAAACCTCTTCTAAAGATGATGCACAAGAAAGCCTGCAAACAGTTTGCTGAAGACAAGCAGACTAAGGACATGGATTACTGGAACCATGTCCTGTGGTCTGATGAGACCAAGATAAACATATTTGGTTCAGATGGTGTGGCGGCAACCAGGTGAGGAGTACAAAGACAAGTGTGTCTTGCCTACAGTCAAGCATGGTGGTGGGAGTGTCATGATTTAGGACTGCATGAGTGCTGCCTGTACTGGGGAGCTACAGTTCATTGAAGGAACCATGAATGCCAACATGTACTGTGACATACTGAAGCAGAACATGACCTGCTCACTTTAGAGACTTGGTGATAGGGCTGAAATCCAACATGATAACGACCCCAAACACACCCCAAGACGACCACTGCCTTGCTAAAGAAGCAGAGGGTAAAGGTGATGGACTGACCAAGCATGTCTCCAGACCTAAACCCTATTGAGTATCTGTGGGACATCCTCAAATGAAAGGCAGAGGAGTGCAAGGTTTCTTCCACCAGCTCTGTGATGTTGTCATGGAGAAGTGGAAGAGGACTTTGGTGGCAATCTGTGAAGCTCTGGTGAACTCCATGCCCAAGAGGGTTAAGGCAGTGCTGGAAAAAAATGGTGGCCACACAAAATATTGACCCTTTGGACATATTCACTCATGGGTGTACTCACTTTTGTTGCCAGCGGTTTAGACATTTATGGCTGTGTGTTGAGTTATTTTGAGGGGACAACAAATTTACACTGTTATACAAGCTGTACACTCATTACTTTACATTTTAGCAAAGTGTAATTTCTTCAGTGTTGTCACATGAAAAGATATAATAAAATATTTACAAAAATGTGAGGGGTGTACTCACTTTTGTGAGATACAGTACAATACACTGCTACCCAACAGGGCTTAGCCAAAATTAATTAAAAGCATAGTCACATACAGAATCCCTTCTAATTACCTTTATAGTTTGCAGACTACAGATGTGAGAACTCTCCACTGCAGTTTGCTCTAAAAGTTTCTTATTAAAAACACCAAGAAGGAGAGCGAGGCCCTCCTACTAATGGCAATGAAAGGTGGGGGTATGTCAGAACTCAAGCATATATTTTGTCTGTGAAGAGCCACAGAGATACACTATATGGACAAAAGTTTGTAAACACCTAACCATCAAACTCTGTATGAGCTTCTTGAACACCCCATTATAAAACTATTCCAAAACCAAAAGCAACTGCTCCACCCTTTGCAGCTATAAACACTTCCAATATTCTGGAAAGTTCCTCAATGTTTTGGAGGGTGTCTGTGGAAATTTGTGCCTGTTTGGCCAAAACAGCATTTCAGAAGTCAGGTAATGTTGGATGGGAAGACCTGGCTTACGTTCATTGTACCAATTCATCCCAGAGGTGTTCAGTAGTGTTGAGGTCAGGGCTCTGGGAGAAGTCATGATGTCATCATCAGACATCCCTTATCATCTACCATGTCCTGGGCCTAAAATGAGGACATTCTCTCTTCTTCCCTGCTGTGATGCATAATTCAGTCATCATAAGGTCCTTAATATGTGACAATGTTTCAGTTTAACATATTCAAGAAAATTTTGAACAGTAAAGCATCTTTAGAGACATAAGATTTTTCAGAGTGGGAACTGGGCCAATTGGCAGTTTTCTAGCCCTCTTTTTTTTACCACTTATTTAATGACAGAAACCAGGAAATAAATGAGCATAAATTTCCCAGGTGCAGTTCTGAGATGATGTTCTGGCCCTTGTCACATACTTTAATAAGGCAATGTGGAAATCAGAGAGTGATTTGCTGGATACATGCCAACTACGTACCCGATATTTGGCTTCTGTTCATGAGTATTATGACAGCACCTTACATTTGTCATATGGAAGACAGGCAGCAGCACCATTTTGCTGATGGGTCAGTAAGTGCATTTAAAGAGGAATTCCAGGTATGGGTATTTTATATATAGTTACATTGGTCCAGCTTGTAACTATACATATACCATTTTTGGCTGATGTCCCTGAAAAATGGAAATCACTACCTCTACTCAAGTGATGTCCATTGGCTTCTGGTTGCCCTGTTGCATTCAGAGCACAGGAGGTCGGCTGCATTTGTGCCATTCCATTCACATGAAAAATGCACAGCATTCTCTGAATGGTAAATACACACAAAAAAAAATAACAGTGCTTGCACTTAAATTAAATCCAAAGTAAAAGACAAATTTCCAAGAAAAGTCACAAGAATCAAACATAATGTGCTATGTTCTTATACACCCATGCGCTCCAACAAAATATAGGTATGTGCTTCACTCAATTGTCCAAAGTAAACACACCGCACTCACCAGATTCATTTGACCACAAAAACAAGAAAGCCAAATTGTGCTTGCTGATGTAATCATATGCCACTGAGCCAGGGGTCAAAGCCAGGAACACTCTACAGTCAAATAGGATTGCCTGGGAATGCCATTTCCAATGTTACTTCAGCCAGTCCAACCTTGCCTCTGGGTTCTCTCAAAGTCACTACACACTCATAACAGGGAAATGTTTTTAAAAAAAGGAGAAGCCTCCTATAGTGTAAAAAAGTTTTATTTCCAACAAAGATCACCAAAATTACACCATAAGACATAAAGCCAGGTATTCACTGTGATGTAACCAGAGGTGCCACTTGCCCTCCAGCGTGCGTTCCAAGAAAAGCAGAAGTGACAAACCGGAAGTCCCACCCCACCCATCATCATTGGTATGCAATGTCCTCAGGTCAAATGAATCTGGTGAGCGGAGAGTTTTTGCTTTGGACACAGTGGAGTAAAGCCCATACTTATTTACTGTTGGAGCACATGGGTGCATAAGAACACAGAACATTATGTTTGATTCTTAGGACTTTTATCAGACATTTGTTATTTACTTTTGATTTCAAGTGCAAGGACTGTTTTTTTTTGTATATTTATTTGCTAAGACTTTGGTGTTTATTACAGCAGTTGTACACTTTCACTTTATTATTGTTTTATACTATATTGTGCTACATGAGCTTGGGTGTTTATATTATTCATTTTATTCTCTGAATGGTGCCTGTGCTGAGCAGCCTATCGTCTGTGTTCAGAAATCAGCAGGGCAGCCAGAAGCAAATGGACATCACTCAAGTAGCAGTGTCTACTTCAGTGATTTCCAGTTTCCAGGGGCATCAGCAAGGTATTATATATGCATAGCTACATTGGTTCAAGATGGACCAATGTAATTATGTATAAAATATACATGCCTGGAATTCTTCTTTAAAAGAAAGTTTACTTACAGGATAATCAGTTGTCGTGAGGAATAATCATCGCTAGTTAATGTAACTCTATCCCCAATATAAAATTCAAAATAAAGCTGTTACCTAAAAAAAAGAATGTAAATACTTACTGATTTCCTCCATGAGGAAGTCACGTGGTTAGTGACGAAACGTCCGTAAGGGTTTGTGATATCATCACGCCAAAGTAGGAAGCATATCCCGATCTCCCTGAGCTGAGCTGCTGCTGATATATATGACTTTTAAGGGGCCATGTACCCCTAAAGTGTCAAGTCTTTCATCCAAGTGCACTGGAGTGGGTGCACTAATAATTGTGAGTGCATTTTTAACCACTTCGCGCCTGCCCTATAGCCGAAAGATGGCTACAGCGCGGACGCTAGCTGCTGGGAGGCCGTCCCCGGACGTCCTCCTGTTTACTTCCCCTCTGTGCGCCGCCGCAGGTGCGCATCGGGGAAGTTCTGTGCTGGCCGTGTCCCCCGGACACAGCTAGTCACAGATCGCTGTAAACGGCCAATCACAGCAGCCGTTTACAGCGAGATCGGCGTGCCCAATGAGAGATGATCTCATATGTAAACATATGAGATCATCTCTCATCACCGCTCTCCCTCCTCACACAGACAGCGTGTGAGGAGAGAGAGATGAACCGCTGTGAGATCTCACAGCGGTTAGTGTAAAAAAATAAAAATAAAAAAAGGAAAATAAAGTGCCCATCTGTCCCCACTGCCCCCACTGTCATTTGCCCCCACTGCCACCTGTCCCCAGTGCCACCTGTCATCAGTGCCACCTGTCCCCAGTGCCATCTGTCCCCAGTGCCACCTGTCCCCAGTGCCACGTATAAGTGCCATATGTCATCAGTGCCATCTGTCATCGGTGCCACCTGTCCTCAGTGCCACAGTGCCATCAGTGCCACATAGTGCCATCTGTCATCAGTGCCACGTGTCATCAGTGCCACATAGTGCCATCTGTCATCAGTGCCATATCAGTGTCACATGTCACCAGTGCCACATATTAGTGCCATCTGTCATCAGTGCCATCAGTGCCACGTATTAGTGCCACGTGTCATCAGTGCCACGTATTAGTGCCACGTGTCATCAGTGCCACGTGTCAGTGCCATGTATAAGTGCCATCTGTCATCAGTGCCACATATTAGTGCCATCTGTCAGTGTCATGTGTCATCAGTGCCACGTATTAGTGGCATCTGTCATCAGTAGCATCTGTCATCAGTGCCACGTATCAGTGCCATCTGTCATCAGTGCCACGTCGGTGTCACGTGTCATTGTCCTGGTGCTCCAGGGCCTTCAAAAGTGTAATAGGTAGTCAACAAGTTAGATGTGTAATTTATGCTCCTAGAACACGTGACGGTGCTCCCTGTATGTTGGGCCTCTCTATGTGGTCAGGCTGTGGAAAAGTCCCACACATGTGGTATCGTAATACTCAGGAGGAGTAGCAGAATTTATTTTGGGGCATTATTTGTGGTATACACATGCCACGTGAGAGAAATAACCTATTAAAATGACAATTTTGTGGAAAAAATTAAAATAAAATAAAAAATCTTCATTTTGCAAAGAATTGTGGGAAAAAATGACAACATCAAAAAGCTCACCATGCCTCTTACTAAATACCTTGGAATGTTTACTTTCAAAAAAGGGGTCATTTGGGGGGTATTTTTACTTTCCTGGCTTGTTCGGGTCACAAGAAATGAGATAGACCACCAGTACATCAGATGTGATCAATTTTGTGCGTGTCAGGTCACCTTGAGACGAGGTGACAGATGCACACCGTAGGGATCAGAAGTGCACCGCAAGGTTGTGGACCCTACGGCTGACTGCTGCAGACGGGAGACAGATCCCACTGGGGTTAGAGCGTAAGATTCCCTGGGGCGCGGAGTTTAAGAGCCAGCAGGTGTTCACCAGCGCCTCTAGTGGTGAGAATGGACTTGGCTGCAACTGGCTCCAGGTCGTGACCCCCAGGGTCCCCCACCAGCTCACACCCACAGTAGGCAACAGGAGGATAGGGATAGTGAGGGACAAAGCCAAGGTCGGGGCCACAAGCAGACAGGAAAAGTCAGGGACACGCCAAAAGGTCAGGATCACAGGCAACCAGGGATAGTCAAGGACACACCAAAGTCGGTAATGGAACAACAGAAGAGCACACGGCAGGTAACAGGAAGCTAACACACAAAGGTTGATCAGCAGGGTTGGCCTGCAGTGCACAGGTTAATATATAACTCCCTGATAGGAGCTAGGGTGGAGCCATGCCAGAGGATGGATTACAAAAGCAGACAGGTGAGGGTCGGCTGGTCTCTAGATGAACACATGGAAACAGGTAAGCAGACAAACTTTTGCATAACCATGACAGTACCCTCCCTCTTACAAGGTCTCCCCCTCCCCTGCCTGGGTCCAGGCTTAAAGGGAAACTCCAGATGGAACCTCCTCAACAGACTAGGAGCAAAGACCTCAGATGCAGTGATCCAAGACCTCTCCTCAGGGCCAAACCCTTTCCAATGTACGAGGTACTGAAGAATGCCTTTACGGAGCCGGGAACCCAAAACTTGACTAACCTCGTATTTTAGATTATCCTCAGAGACTGGAACTGAGGTAAGGAGAGGACAAGAGGACTTGAGGACTAAAGGCTTCTTAGGAATGGGTAAGGGCATGAGAAGATCAGGAGCCTGAGCAGGGTCCCCCAGACCCTTAAAGATGAGCTGGGCATCCATAACAGGACCACCAGACTGGGCAGAGGTCAGTGGGTCCCTGAGGTCAGGTTGGTTAGAAGGTGACATGTCACAAGAGTCAAGCTGGATAGCTGAAACACAAACAGAATGCAGAGAACCCTGAGAAAAAGATTGAAAACCCCTCCTGGCTGAATGAGGTATTCTATCCAAAGGATGGATTGAGCCTCTTAAATGGGTTTGAACGGACATAGTAGCAGTAGGGTGAGGCCAGGTCACAGAAGGTCTTGAACAAGAAGCAGAAAGCTTATTGGGCATGGGCTGGACTGGCATAACTGGTGCAGAGGCCGACTGAATAGTATTGTCAGGTGTAGCGACCATCTCAATCGCATCAAAGGGCATAGCAACTGTGGAACTTGCAGACAAGTTAGCCTGGCTGTGCGTCCAAGGGAGATTAGGGAAAGGCAAAGGTAAATGGTTATGCGAACTGGAGTGAATGATCGACTCAGGTTCATAGGTGGGCCCCTCATCCAGAGTACCACATGACCTAGAGAGTGCATCAGTCCGACTATTGCAGGACGCATCCCAGAGATCGCTATATACAGCGGGAAGAGCAGAAGATACTGGGATGGTGGTAACAGGAAGTTTCTCCTTTGGGGTACCCTTGAGTAGGCAGGAAGAGGAACAGGAGGAACCCCAAACCAGGATCTGTCCAGCAGACCAGTCAACGTGTGGAGAATGGAGCCGTAACCAAGGAAGACCTAATATGATAGGAGATGAAGCCTTAGGTAAGACAAGGAAGGATATCCACTCCTGGTGGAGTGTCCCTACAGACATCTTAACAGGAAGAGTCTGGAAGCGGATAGGGCCCCCTGGGAGAACCGTGCCATCAATCGCCAAGACCACCAATGGCGTCGTAAGGGGCAAAAGGGTAAGTCTCATGGAGGATGCAGTTTCCCAATCCATGAAATTGGCAGCGGCTCCGGAATCCAGATGTGCTGAGACCGAACGAGAGGAAGCACCAACATGAAGCAACACAGAAAGTAGAAGACGAGAATGTGAAGGTGATGTTTCAGGGTCTAATACTCCACCTTCCAGATGTATTAGCCCTGAGCGTTTTTCTGGATGAAGAGAACAAGTGTCACGGAAATAACCTTTGGCCCCACAATAGAGGCATAGGCCCAGAGTTCTGCGCCTAGCACGTTCTTCGGGAGATAACTTAGTGCAGCCCAACTGCATAGGTTCCTCGGTAGGCAGGGGGTGCTCCTCGGATCGAAGAGAAGGGACTGGGGGCTCAGGCTGCCTAAAGAACGGGGAGTGCTGGCGTCTTTTTTCCAGGGCCCTCTCCTGAAAGCGAATATCGATCTGGTTACACAAGGTGATGACACTGTCCAGATCAGCAGGAAGGGATCTTCCTGCTAATTCATCCTTCACTCTATCAGAGAGGCCATGTAAAAAGGTTGCAACTAGGGCCTCATTATTCCAGCTCAATTCAGCTGTGAGGATACGGAACTGAAGAGCATACTGTCCCACAGACGCGGACTCTTGACGGAGACGTAAAAGAGCGCTAGCCGCTGAGGAGACACGACCCGGTTCCTCGAAGATATTCCGAAAAAGTTTCAAGAAATCAGACAGGCTAAAAACCACTGGATCATTCAGTTCCCACAGAGGGGCTGCCCAATCTAGCGCCTCGCCAGACAGGAGGTATATGATATATCCTACTTTTGCCCGATTGGACAGGAAGTTTTGGGGCTGAAGTTCAAAGTGAATTGTGCACTGGCTAAGGAACCCCCTGCAAGCCTTGGAGTCCCCAGAGAAACGGGACGGAGCTGGCAGTAATAATGCATTCGTGGATGCGACTGGTGCGATAGGTGCAGCTGCTGATTGTACTTGAGGCTGCAGGTTCGGGGTTCCTAAGGAAGCCTGTAGCTGCTCGAAGCGGGAAGCCAGATCTTGAAGGAATCGCATCACCTGGGTCTGATGCGATTCTTGGGTCTCAAGTCTGTGAACTAAGCTCTGCAACAGATCGACTGTAGGAAGCGGCACGTCAGCCAGGTCCATGGCTGATCAAACTGTCAGGTCACCTTGAGGCGAGGTGACAGATGCACACCGTAGGGATCAGGAGTGCACCGCAAGGTTGTGGACCCTACGGCTGACTGCTGCAGATGGGAGACAGATCCCACTGGGGTTACAGCGTAAGATTCCCTGGGGCGCAGAGTCTAAGAGCCAGCAGGTGTTCACCAGCGTCTCTAGTGGTGAGAATGGACTTGGCTGCAACTGGCTCCAGGTCACGACCCCCAGGGTCCCCCAGCTCACACCCTCAGTAGCCAACAGGAGGATAGGGATAGTGAGGGACAAAGCCAAGGTCGGGGCCACAAGCAGACAGGAAAAGTCAGGGACACGCCAAAAGGTCAGGATCACAGGCAACCAGGACTAGTCAAGGACACGCCAAAGTCGATAACGGAACAACATAAGAGCACAACGGCAGGTAACAGGAAGCTAACACACAAAGGTTGATCAGCAGGGTTGGCCTGCAGTGCACAGGTTAATATAGAGCTCCCTGATAGGAGCTAGGGTGGAGCCATGCCAGAGGATGGATTACAAAAGCAGACAGGTGAGGGTCGGCTGGTCTCTAGATGAACATATGGAAACAGGTAAGCAGACAAACTATTGCGTAACCATGACAGTGTGATTCGTACCACATCTTGTGGACTCTCTAACTTTCACAAAGACCAAATAATATCCACCCAGTCTTTTTTCATTTATAGCGCAAAAAATAAAAACCCAGAGGTGATCAAATACCACCAAAAGAAAGCTCTATTTGTGGGAAAAAAGGGACAAAAATTTCATTTGGGTACAGTGTTGCATGACTGAGTAATTGTCATTCAAAGTGTGAGAGCACCGAAAGCTGAAAATTGGTCTGGGCAGGAGGGGTGTTTAAGTGCCCAGTAGGCAAGTGGTTAAAGCGGGAGTCCACCGGGACTCCGCGTTTTTTTTTTTTTTTAAAGCCAGCAGCTACAAATACTGCAGCTGCTGACTTTTAAATAGTGACACTTACCTGTCCAGCGCGCCCGCGATGTCGGCACCCGAAGCCGATCGCTCGCTCGTGCCGCCGCCATCTTGGGTATGGGAATCAGGAAATGGAGCCTTTCGGCTTCATTTCCCGGTTCCCTACTGCGCATGCGCGAGCCGCGCGGCGCAATCCGGACGGTCCCCGCTGCCTCTGGGAGCTGTGTGTTTCCCAGCAGGCAGCGGGGCACTTGCTGAAGGGGGCGGGCGCTTGCGGAAAGGGGCGTAACGTACGCCCCTTTCCGCAGAGAGCTAGCCCGGAAGTGGGTGCAGTTACCTGGATTATCCAGGTAACTGCACCCCCCTCCCCCCTGAAAGGTGCCGATTGTGGCGCCGGAGGGGGGGGGTTTCCGATGAGCGGAGGTCCATTTTAGGGTGGACCTCCGCTTTAATGTTTATGAATAAAATACTGTTTTTATGCAGTTTAGCACTATGTTGGCTTTTTTATTCCATTGAGCACAAACCTGAAAGAAGACCACTGCACAACCAGCAGCACGTCCCCCTAGGAGAGGAGGAGTGTTGATGTCCCTTAGAAGCTGCTTGCCACTGGATTAATACCCCTAAGGGGAAGGCTTATATAGACCTCTTGCAGATCTTGAGGCAAGGTGAGCACATATATTGGCTAGACATGTGCATTCTTTTTCGTCCGAATGCATTTTCGTACGAATTTCAGCTATTTTCGTTTTCGTTTTGACAAACGATAACGAAAGCACAAAATCCGAAAAACGAAAGATCCGACATAAATAAATGCTTTATTTTCGTTCGTTTTCATTGTTACAACAGTTCGATATAGAATAGGAGATTGGGTCCTGCCCCAGGGGACATGTATCAATGCAAAAAAAAGTTTTAAAAACGGACGTTTTTTCGGGAGCAGTGATTTTAATAATGATTAAAGTGAAACAATAAAAGTGTAATATTCCTTTAAATTTCGTAGGGGGGGGTTGTCTATAGTATGCCTGTGAAGGGGCGCATGTTTCCCGTGCTTAGAATTGTCCCTGCACAAAGTGTCATTTATGCAGGAAAAAAAGTCCTTTAAAATCACTCGCAGCTATAATGAATTGTCGGCTCCGTAATACAGAGAACACTCATTGAAAGTCATTGATAAAAAATAAAAAAAATAAATAAATAAAAAGCGTGGGGGTCCCCCAAATTCAATTACCAGGCCCTTCAGGTCTGGTATGGATATTAAGGGGAACCCTGCCTCAAATTTAAGAAAAAATTTGACGTGGGGTTCCCCCTAAATATCCATAACCAGACCCTTCAGGTCTGGTATGGATATTAAGGGGAACCCCGCATCAAATAAAAAAAAAATTGACGTGGGGTTCCCCCTAAAAATCCATACCAGACCCTTTATCCGAGCACGCAACCTGGCAGGCCGCAGGAAAAGAGGGGGGGACCAGAGAGCGGCCCCCCCTCCCTCCTGAACCGTACCAGGCCACATGCCCTCAACATTGGGAGGATGCTTTGGGGGTCTGTGACCCCTCAAAGCACCTTGTCCCCATGTTGATGAGGACAAGGGCCTCATCCCCACAACCCTGGCCGGTGGTTGTGGAGGTCTGCGGGCGGGGGGCTTATCAGAATCTGGAAGCCCCCTTTAACAAGGGGACCCCCAGATCCCGGCCCCCCCTGTTTGAAATGGTAAGGGGGTACAAAAGTACCCCTACCATTTCACAAAGAAAGTGTAAAAAATGGTTAAATAAAACAAACACACTTTTGAAAAATTCCTTTATTAAAAATAAAAAAATAAAAAAAAGATTCCAGCGGCAGTAATCCACTCTTGCTATCCAGCGACGGACGGTCATCTCTCCAGCGATGTCTCATCTCATCCAGCGCAGCGAATACATCCTTCTTCTGTCTCCTCCACGGAGACACTGCAGGCATTCCGGCGGCTGACGTTTCTTATATACGGAGGGCGGGGCCACCCGTCACCTGACCCCGCCCCCCTCTGACGCAAGGGGAAACCCGGGGTTCCCTGTGACGTAGGGGTGACCCGCACCCCTCTGATGTAACACAGGCAGATTTCCGTTACATCAGAGGGGGGGCGGGGTCACCCATACCTCACGGGGAACCCCGGGTTTCCCCTTGCGTCAGAGGGGGGCGGGGTCAGGTGACGGGTGGCCCCGCCCTCCGTATATAAGAAACGTCAGCCGCCGGAATGCCTGTAGTGTCTCCGTGGAGGAGACAGAAGAAGGATGGATCGCTGCGCTGGATGAGATGAGACATCGCTGGAGAGATGACCGTCCGTCGCTGGATAGCAAGAGTGGATTACCGCCGCTGGAATCTTTTTTTTATTTTTTTATTTTTAATAAAGGAATTTTTCAAAAGTGTGTTTGTTTTATTTAACCATTTTTTACATTTTCTTTGTGAAATGGTAGGGGTACTTTTGTACCCCCTTACCATTTCAAACAGGGGGGGGCCGGGATCTGGGGGTCCCCTTGTTAAAGGGGGCTTCCAGATTCTGATAAGCCCCCCGCCCGCAGACCTCCACAACCACCGGCCAGGGTTGTGGGGATGAGGCCCTTGTCCTCATCAACATGGGGACAAGGTGCTTTGAGGGGTCACAGACCCCCAAAGCATCCTCCCAATGTTGAGGGCATGTGGCCTGGTACGGTTCAGGAGGGAGGGGGGGCCGCTCTCTCGTCCCCCCCTCTTTTCCTGCGGCCTGCCAGGTTGCGTGCTCGGATAAAGGGTCTGGTATGGATTTTTAGGGGGAACCCCACGTCAATTTTTTTTTTAATTTGACGCGGGGTTCCCCTTAATATCCATTCCAGACCTGAAGGGTCTGGTTATGGATATTTAGGGGGAACCCCACGTCAAATTTTTTCTTAAATTTGAGGCAGGGTTCCCCTTAATATCCATACCAGACCTGAAGGGCCTGGTAATTGAATTTGGGGGACCCCCACGCTTTTTTTTTTATTTATTTATTTATTTTTTTATCAATGACTTTCAATGAGTGTTCTCTGTATTACGGAGCCGACAATTCATTATAGCTGCGAGTGATTTTAAAGGACTTTTTTTCCTGCATAAATGACACTTTGTGCAGGGACAATTCTAAGCACGGGAAACATGCGCCCCTTCACAGGCATACTATAGACAACCCCCCCCCTACGAAATTTAAAGGAATATTACACTTTTATTGTTTCACTTTAATCATTATTAAAATCACTGCTCCCGAAAAAACGGCCGTTTTTAAAACTTTTTTTTGCATTGATACATGTCCCCTGGGGCAGGACCCGGGTCCCCAAACACTTTTTAGGACAGTAACTTGCAAATTAGCCTTTAAAATTAGCACTTTAGATTTTGAACGTTGGAGTCCCATAGACTTTAATAGGGTTCTAAAGTATGCTATATACTAGCTCCGTCAAATCTTCTTTATACATTGACAGACACCATAAGCCTTCCAAGACAGATTTGAACGTAATTCATGTGGATTTTCGGACGAATGCAATTTTTGAACGAAAAACGAAATAAATAAAAACGACTTTCGGGAGTAACTAAATAAATTAAGTTTTCGGACGAAAACGAAATTCCGAAACGAAATATTTTACTCTGCACATGTCTAATATTGGCTGGTGGCAGGGCACAAGGTGTTTTTCACAAAAGAACAGAAGAACTATTGAGTATATTTATTAAGACATTATTTAACAATTCTGTAATAGCAAAACATGTCAGCATTGATCCTGTGTATATGATGTAGCTAAATAAAGATAATACTAAGCAGTTATTGAGTTGCTAAATTTCTGCTTTGGATGGTCGAACAAGGTAATGGGGATCCCCCAGCCTGAGAACCAAATCTCTGCAAGTAAGCAAGTATTTCTCAATTGCATCATTGAGCTTGGGTGTCTTCTGCTTGTATTATTTAACATGTATTGGATCACTACAGGAGCAGCATGATTTACCTCATCTGAATACTAGGGGGTCTCATGATCACTATATTATTTATATACTTCATTTTTCCCTTCTTCTTTTTTTTTACATGCATGGGTATATTCTAGTAATTAGCACGTGTTGGATTGTGTATGTTCAGTTTGATATGGGGGGGGGGGGGGGGCTATACATATATATATATATTTTTTTTTTTGTATGGATTACTATTACTAGTTGTTGGAAGCTTTCACTGTATATTCAGAACTACTACGTACACTATTTTATTATTTGTTAGGGGGCTAGCGCTTCACTCATTTTATTTCCAGTCTCTATATGTGGGAACACATATTTCTGTATAGTAGCAAACCTCATTATTTTGCAATCCTTTTACATTTAGTGTGATTTTATTCAGCCATAGCACATAGTAGCACGGTGGGATAGACACATATTTTAAATACTTACCACTACTACTGCCTGCACTGACAAACGCTGCTCCACCGCTGGAAAATCGTTCCCCAAATTCCGCCAGGCCTCCTGTGTCTCCGGCCGCATTCAATGATTCCTCCCTCAGATCTCCACATCACTACTTCTTCTTATAGTGTCAGTGTTCCGGCAGACTTCGGGGACATTTCCTCAGCAATTGATTAGTGTTCAGCAGTACAGACAGCAGGAAAGGAATTTACAGATTTCTTTTTTTTTTTTTTTTAGGTATAGGCATTATTTCAAATGTTATATTGGCAAGAGGGTCACTTTTACAAGTTGACACAACAGGTTATGAGAGGTGAGTACTGTACCTGGGCATAGCTACTACCTCAGATGTTATGACACCTAAGGGGACTACCATGCACCTGGCATGTGCACCTACAGCACAGGGTCAGCTTAGTCAGAGAACTATAGCAGTGGTCAGTATCTCCCAGTACGGCTGAACAATACCCTTATTTATTGTTAAAGAGAAGCTTGAATGGGCTATCAGGTATGGTAATAACTGCATTACCAGCTCCTTGGCTGGGAGAGTTTAGTTGGTAGGCGATAGCGATACTTGGTGGTTATCTCCCTTACCTGTAAATAACTATAGACTACAAGGGTACAAAAATAACTGAAGACTAAAAGGGTACAAATTCAAAATATAAGGGATATCATCCTGGAGCAACCTTACAAACAGTGGCTGAACAATGTCAGGCACTTAGGTACTGGTATTTGGCAAGATAATTAGATACCCCAACATAATTGTGAGAGAAGGGGGCATGGTAATTACCGTCTGCCACTTCCACATCTCATGTTGGATGACAACATTTTTAAACAATTATCTGCTCACTAGAAATGACAGCCATGACTCATATAATGTTATTTTAATGTAACTGATGTTGTGTGGAGTGCCTGATTGACTAAGATAATTTATCTCACTAGACAATTATTAAAATGCCCTCAAAGAAAAACAATTGCCAATGAAACCTAAAAGTAAAAAAATGTATAAGGACACTGCTTTTGTTTTAGGATTCCGCCGGTTCTATCTGCATGTCTGGCATCTTTCGACCATAACTTTTTTTTTTTTTTTTTTTTTACTGAAAACATGTGAAATTGACTATATGGGCACCTAAGACACTGATGTTTCCTGTATGAACAAAATTGCCTGATAACTCTTTGTCCCTGCAGTCTTCAAGTCAAAATATAAAGAATTGGATTGAATTGATCATGCATTTCAGTAAAAAGTATTTGGACAATGTTTGAACTTCTAAATAAAATTTGATGCCAGTAATTATAATCTTTCAATAATATTTAATATTCTTCAAACATTATAGGCAGTACAGTGGCATAGTTGTTAGCACTTCCGCCTGGCAGCAGTTAGGTCATTGGTCTGAATCCCAACCACAACACTATCTGCCTGGAGTTTTCATGGTCTCCCTGTGCTTGCATTGTTTTCCTTTAGATTCCTCCAACAGTCCAAAGACATGCTGGTAGGTTAATTGGCCCTAGTATGTGTATGTATGAATGTGAGTTAGGGACTTCAGACTGTAATCTCCTTGAAGACAGAGACTGATGTGAATGTGCAATAAAAATAACAGTGCTGCGTAAATTGTCAGCACTATATCTCACTGATAAATGCCGATATAAACATTTTGGGCAAAGTATTAGCAAATAGACTGAAATCGGTGATCACCAAACTGATAGGGCTGGACCAAACAGGGTTTATACTGGGGAGTGCATAAATTAATCTTAGAAGGCTTTATGTTAATTTTCAAATAAAACATGATAATACAGCTAGTAGGGTGATAGCATCCTTAGACACAAAAAAATTATAATTCGATTCGGTGCTTGGCTAAGTTGGGATTTGGACCTAGGCTCATTTCCTGGCTACAACTTCTACAGTTGTGTTCAAAAGTTTTATATAATCTAAGAGCTATATAGTACATTTGCCATCTTCTGTGTTTGTACCAAGGCCAAACATTTCAGGGTATGTAAACTTTCTATCAGGGCAATTTGGGTGATTTCTGTTATCATTATGATATAAAAAGAATCCAAAAAACTATTTGATAATAAATGGCTTTGTGTGATTGCTATCCCTAAATAAAAGACAGTTTTTTGCCATGATCAGTCATATTTCCAATAGTAATGCCAAAATTTCACAATTTCTGCCACGGTATGCAAACTTTTGAGTATGACTGTATATAATTAACCTATGGCAAGTATCAGGGTCAATGGGCTTATCTCGGATTTATTCAAGATACATAGAGGGACTAAGCAGGGTTGTCCCGTCTCCTCTCCTGTTTACTTTGGCCATTGAACCGTTGGCTGCTAAGCTGAGGGAGGATGACAGTGTTTGAGACCTGCAGATAGGAGACCTAGAGGAGCGTGTTTCTTTTTATGCAGACTTGAGTGATCTAGATAGCTAATTTTCAGCTGCCTTTTCGCTGATACAGGAATTCAGTGATTTCGCAGGATTTCGTAACAATTGGACTAAGTCAATGCTGTTCCCACTGGACCCATAGCCTGATCAATTCCTGCCCATTGCCCCATAACAGTATGAGATAAGTTTAAATATTTGGGAATTAATATTCAATTATCATTAGCAACATTTATAGATATAAACTTACAGCCTATTATCAGGATGTTTAGAGACAGGATACAAAAATGGAAGGATCTCCCACTTACATTGTTGGGTAGAGTAAATCGACTCAAAATTATTTTCCTATCAAAATTATTGAATGCTCTCTCTAATACCCCTGTGTATGTCCCCAATTTTTTTTTAGATATATTATCTCTTTGCTAAACTCATTCTTATGGGGTTCCAAAAAGTCAAGGGTTTCCTTAGATATCTTGCAACTGCCAGTTTATCTGGGGGGGGGCTGGCGTTGCCAGATCTCCTTCTATACTACTTTGCATCTCAACTAGTATACATTCATTGGCAGATGTTTGCACCAATGAATAATGCAACAGTGGCAGTGGAGGCAGCAGTTGCTTCCTCATACAAGGCCATATTGAATTTCTTCTACAGAGAGGAGGTACCTAAGTTAGGGGGCAAGGATATACTTAAGTCTGCTAAACGCATTTTGGGGATATGCCTAAAACATATTGCTGATCAACCCCTACATTTATCTCCCAACACTCCACATTGGTTCAACCCATGCCTAAATTAATTATTTCACTTGGAGGATGGGTAAAGATGGTCTCAGTTTGGGATCAAATATCTTCATCAAATATATGACATGGGTAGACTCAAATCCTTTGCACAACTGCAAATGGAGCTAAGGATATCTAGCGCTTGGAGGTTTCAATATGCACGACTGCAACATGGTACAACAGGAAAATTAGGCATAGATGGCATATTATCATACCAGAACTGACGGAAGAACTTTGGGAGGGGGTACTTGCCTCGGATATGGCCAAGGTCATTTCAGCCAGGGATAAGATGATACAATTGAGATGTGTACACCAAATGTACTATATACCTCTTAGATTATATACAATTATATAAAATGGGGAGGAGAGAGACTCCTAACTATGGAAGGATCCTTATATATATGGTCTGGGAGTGCAGTAGAGTTCGCCCCCTCTGGACCTAGGTCACTCAGTTCATTGCAAACACTTTTTCGACCTCCTGAATATATATATATATATATATATATATATATATATATATATATATATGTAGTTCTATGGTGGCGCTTTTGGGAATAATTTGAGACTTGCTTATGGACAATAATATGAGAACCCTGTTAAAACTGTTATTTTTCTATGTTCGCAAACTGATTGCAATCCACTGGATTAGGAAGGAGTACCTTACATTATCAGCCTGGAAAGCCATAGTCAATGCTAAAGTCGCACTATACAAAATGACTTATGATGCTAGGGGATGTCTAAAAAATTTTATAAAATCTGGGAGAAATGGGTAGAATCTATGGATACAGTGACAGATAGCCCATGAGGGGCTGCAAGTTAACTATTAATTAAGTATATGTATTCAGAAGAACACATCCAAATGATGTACAATATAAACAGAAAGGTAATAGTACACTCCACAATGATTCTGAGGTAGTTATCCTCTTAAGTTTTTTATTTTAGTGTTTTTGCATGTGTTTGTTATTTAATAATAAAAAAAGTGCTATACGTACTTATAGGACTATTGATATAGGATATATGGATGGAAGGATTGTACTGTGCTGGAAAAGCAATGTTTATAGAGCATTTTTTGTACAACAATATCTGTAATTTTCTCCTCTCTTGTTTTTGTACATGTAGCAATAAAAACTCTTTTAAAAAAATAAAATAAATTGTCAACGCTATAAAAATACCAATAATAATCAATATAGGACAAGCAGTCAGCTAACTCTGAAACGCCTAATTCTGTCCTTATAACTTTCAGTTTTTCTCCCTAACTCTGACCCTCAGTTACTAATTGACTCAAAATGGTCATGCTTAACTGACCCTTGTCTGCAAGTGACAAATAGGGTGACAATATTAGCTTTTTTTTCCTGTTTTATGCAATTATGGCCCACAAAGTGAAAGGTAGAAGAATTATTGATGAATTATAGTAAGCAATGACAAACAGCAAATGAACTGCATCTGTGACCAATATAAATGATGATAATTATAAAAGGTATAGTAGTGGAAGAGGCCATCCCACAATACATTGTGGTTGGTGAATTTCCTGCACAGGAAAGAGGGAGACTACCAGTGTACTCAAAAAAACACTCCAATACTGCAATGGAGTGTTATGTTGGCTGTGAGAAAGACTCGCCTGAAACAGAGAAAGATAGGAGGGCATGCATGAGGACATTAAACTGAAAATGGCACAAGCATACATGGCACAAACCACCAAAGGTCTGCGGTGTTCAAGGCTGAATCCTGGTTTAAGCCAATCAATTCACAATTTTTTTGAATTTTCTGAATGGTTGATGTGATTATATACAGGTGTTTAAAAGTAACAGCAATATTTGTATCTTACATATTTTTCTTGTAAACATCTAAATTAAGTAAAAACCAAACAAGTGATAATGCTACAGAAGTCTCTACACATTATGCAGTTATAACTCTAGATACATTTTTATGTGTAATGGAGAGAGAACTGTTGACATCGTGTTTAGATGAACTTGAAATTTTATTGATGCATTACAAAATTAAATATTAAAATTGTAAGAGTGGTAATATAAAATGAGATGGAAAATTACCAGTCTTTGTCAGAAAACATGGCTTGGCTCCATTTGAACACATGAATTTGTGAATTATATTTTAGGTCGTTGACAAAAAAAACAAACTTTGCATTATGTGTTATTTACAGCAAAAAAAAAGGGTACCCAAAGAACTAGCATTGTGCTATTACACTACAGCCACCCTAATGCTCCATAAGAAATCAGTCTCCAGCTATTTGGTGTGTTGCTGAGGACGATAATCCTGACTTTATTGGCTTATTGTATCTAATAACTGCATTGAGTTTGCCCAGGGTCAAGTCATTCACTGAAATCCCCTGGTCTTAAAAACAAATTACCCCAATTCCTTCTAAACTCAGTCATTCAGGAGTAAAATCCTTTAACTGGCATAGCTGTTCGCACTGCCTGGCGCTGCGTCTCGCTGCCAATTGCCATGATCACCCAGATTGAGTCTGGCTTATGTCCATGCTTGTATTTAGAGGAGAAGAGGACATTAATATATTATAGTACTGTATGTACTTCAACACATGATTAATAAGTAATGGAGAGACATAATGAGGTTACTGCAGATGCTGCTTCTTCATCCTTCTTAGACTTATCACTAGTCCGGCGCACAAAGGGTGAGCCGTTTTAGCGAGCTATATTTAGAAAACTGTTGCTGGCGTGTGTGTGTGCGTATGTGTGTATCTAGGCGTGCGTGCAATATGTGTGTGTGTCTATCTATGAATGTCAGTGCATGCTGTGTGTGCACATATTTTATATAGGTGTATTAGTGTGTGTATATGTTGAATGTGTCTGAAAATGAGTGTGTCTGCCCACAAGTTAATAGAGGTTTCACCTCAATGAGAGATGGAGAAAGATAGAAAATAGGTATGTATAGGTAGAATGTGAGTAAATGCTTTTAAAGAAGTGACTGATAGTAAGATAGAGTATGTGTGTGTGTGTGTGTGTGTGTGTGTGTGTGTGTGTGTATGTGTGTGTGTGTGTGTGTGTGTGTGTGTGTGTGTGTGTGTGCGCCCATCATTCCAGGATGTGCCTGTTTTGAAGAACAATGATATGTGCTTTCCAGTTGGTAAAATTATGAATGTAACGGCAGCCACTAATTACACAGTGTAGTGTAAGTAATAACATAGCAGCTACAGTTATTACATTTATTAAGCCGGCAGTTGTACCCAGGGTTATCTGTCTGAACAATAGATTCAATTTTAGCTTTCCACAACATCCTGTGTAATTAAGAAACTTAATTAGTCTGCAGTTGTTATTATGCAAATATGCGATTCACAGAATTCTACCAAGTATCACAGATTTGTAAACAGCGCTTAGTGAAACCTTTTATTAGCATTCTTATTATTAGCTGATCATCAGCGAGGTGTCGTTCTGGCAAAGGCTAGCTCTAATGAGAAAATTGCCTATTACACAGTGTCTCTGAAGGTTCTCATTTATCCAAATCATGGTATAGCCAGTAGTAGTTAGTCACATTCAAATGGACTTCTGTAATGCTCAAGATGTTTACCCATTCATCCAAGTAGCTTATTCGCCTGGAAAGAGTGCCAGAAACATACCCAATATTGCTTGCCACAATATGTATTAACACTTTCCCAGGTGATGGGATTATGGCGAGGCTATGAAAGCTAGAGCATGTTCCTAACCCTTACCCATTCATCCAAATAGCTTGTTTGGCTGGAAAGAGTGCCAGTAACATACCCAACATTACCTGCCACAATATGTCTTAACACTTCCCCAGGTGATGGGATTATGACAAGGCTATGAAAGCTAGAGCATGTTCCTAGCCCTCACCCATTCATCCAAGTAGCTTGTTTGGCTGGAAAGAGTGCCAGAAACATACCCAACATTGCTTGCCACAATATACATTAACACTTTCAATGGTGATGGGATAAAGGTGAGGCTATGGATGCTAGGGCATGTTCCTAACCCTCACCCATTCATCCAAGTAGCTTGTTTGGCTGGAAAGAGTTCCAGAAACATATCCAACATTGCTTTCCACAAAATGCCTTGCACATTCCATGGTAATAGGATTATGGTGTGGCTGTAAATCCTGAGGCATGTTCCTAACCCTAACTGAGCTGAAGAAGATATTAGGGTGATTGTCAAATTGTCTTCAACATTACAGAACAAGTCCAAATGAATGTTACTAACTACTACTAGCAATATTATATAGTGTCAAACTCCATTGCTTGCCTTAACAAATCCCATGGTGATGGGATAATGGTGACTGAGTTAGCCCTGTGGCTATAAATGATGGGTATCTTCCCAACCCTTGCATGAGCTGAGGAAGATTATTGGGTGAGTGGCAAAATGTCTTCAACATTACAGAAGTACAATCGAGTGTTGCTAAGTACTACTATGCCTATGAAACAGTACCAGCCTCCGTCTCCATTGCGTGCCACACATCAGTCTTAATTCAGTCCACAGTGATTGTATTTTGGTAATGGAACCTATGTGGCATTGGGGTATGTTCCTGGCCCTCACCTGAGCTGAGGAAGATACTTGGATGGGTATCAAAATGTAATCAACATTACAGAACAAATCCAACTGAATGTTGATAACTACTACTGGCCCTATTATACAGTATTTGCCTCTGTCTCCATTGCTTGCCACACATCAGCCCTAATAATCCACGGTGATTGGATTATGGTGACTAAATTACTACCTAGTTGACTCTAAAAGTTGGGGTATGTTCCTGGACCTTACCTGAAGTTCGGAAAGATACTTGGGTGAGTATCAAAACCTCATCAACATTACAGAATATTTTCAACTAAATGTGAACTACTACTACTATACATATTATACACTGTCTCCCTCTGTCTGCTATGGGCTGAAAGCAAAAACCTGTTTAAAAAAATGTCCTCCTACCTGAATTCCCGCACAAGGTTTGGCTTAAGCCCATAAAACGCAGCAGAGAGCGTTAGGATCCAGTTGGGTTTGTATGTTCCTTGGTCACATTCTAGAAAAGGAGAGGACCACCTGACATGACTTTTGTTGGTGATGAAGCTGGTCCCCTTCTTCCAGCTTTCCGCCAAAGTTTTAGCACCATTGGTGGACCTCTTGTGATGGTGAGGCCTGAGTTTGTGTCTGAAGGTGTGGAACCAGTCGGTTTCCTGGCTGGCATTGGCCAAGTGGTAAGTCGAAGAGGTCAAGTCTTCCAGGAGGATCTTGTCCTCCACTCTGGTCCCTTGTAGAAACACCTGTGGGACATGGGAATGTGGCTCCACTTTGACAGTGATGGCACACCTCAGGATGCTGGGCTCCCCTTCCAAAATACTCCTAATCAGGGCTCTGTACCACTCCAGGTCCCTGTGAGCTGGGTGCTCCTTTGACTTATTGCTCTGTAACATCATGTTCAAAAAGTTGGCTGAATGGATGAGCAGGTCCACCGAGCTGTTGAGGGACTGATGGGTGGCTCTGGGGGACAACCCTGACAGGCTGCTCAGCTCGTACCTCTTGGAGCAGTTGGCCCGGCGGAGTTCATTGGAGTCCCCGGTGTAGAGGAAGGCGGCCACATGCTTAGGTAGGTCCTCGGCCAGGCTGGGCGCCGCTCCGCTGCTGTCCGTGGTGCTGATCCACAGCGCGGCGCGCTCCATGCTGTAGATCGGCTGCTGCGGCTGATCGCGACTCTTCATCATCCCGTCCAGACCCAAGCCAGACCCCGCCGCCGCCAGCCAGCAGGCATTGGCCACCAAGGCGGCAAACACGGCAACCGGAGCCATGATTCCCGGGGAACTTTAACGACCGCTAACCATCGGAGCTTCTAATATCCCTGCAAGGTGTCACCTGTGGTCAGGGGGAGGCAGAGCAGAGGAAGATGAAGCCCCAGCCTTCCCTCCCAGCAGCTTTCCAGCTGAAATTACGCAGACAGGCGCCTGGATGTGAGCAGGTTACATCCCATGGAGCACACAGGCTACACTGCTTACGTCTGTATCCCCATCCTCCCATATTCCCTTCTCCCCGCATCTCCCGGATAATCCTTCCGATCCTCCGGGCTGGGCATCACCTTCCCCGCCGGACTGCCCGCTAATAGACTACCGGAGAAATCACAGACCGCCTTCTCCCACCCCGATCCTTCAACTACACTTCTCTACAGCCAGACACGTACAGCCTCCTCCTCCTCCTCCTCCCACCCACCTACCGGCCTCCTATAGGTATGCTCAGCCTTCCTTCCCTGTGTATGGGCACACTCCATGTCAATCACCGCTCAGCCATTTCTACAAGAAAGGTGGAAGGAGCTGTCCAGTGCTGAACCTGAATATACACTCCCTGATCCCAGCACACCCATCATCCATCCTCCTCTCATCACACCCATCATCCATCCTCCTCTCATCATACCCATCATCCATCCTCCTCTCATCATACCCATCATCTCCTGATCCCATCACACCCATCATCCATCCTCCTCTCATCACACACATCATCCCCTGATCCCATCACTCCCATCATCCACCCTCCTCTCATCACACACATCAATCCCTGATTCCATCACACCCATCATCCACCCTCCTCTCATCACACACATCATCCCCTGATCCCATCACACCCATCATCCATCCTCCTCTCATGACACACATCATCCCCTGATCCCCTCACACCCATCATCCATCCTCCTCTCAGCACACCCATCATCCATCCTCCTCTCATCACACCCATCATCTCCTGATCCCATCACACCCATCATCCATCCTCCTCTCATCACATCCATCATCCATCCTCCTCTCATCACACCCATCATCCATCCTCCTCTCATCATACCCATCATCTCCTGATCCCATCACACCCATCATCCATCCTCCTCTCATCACACACATCATCCCCTGATCCCATCACTCCCATCATCCACCCTCCTCTCATCACACACATCAATCCCTGATCCCATCACTCCCATCATCCACCCTCCTCTCATCACACACATCAATCCCTGATCCCATCACACCCATCATCCACCCTCCTCTCATGACACACATCATCCCCTGATCCCCTCACACCCATCATCCATCCTCCTCTCATCACACCCATCATCCATCCTCCTCTCATCATACCCATCATCTCCTGATCCCATCACACCCATCATCCATCCTCCTCTCATCACACACATCATCCCCTGATCCCATCACTCCCATCATCCACCCTCCTCTCATCACACACATCAATCCCTGATCCCATCACACCCATCATCCACCCTCCTCTCATGACACACATCATCCCCTGATCCCCTCACACCCATCATCCATCCTCCTCTCATCACACCCATCATCCATCCTCCTCTCATCATACCCATCATCTCCTGATCCCATCACACCCATCATCCATCCTCCTCTCATCACACACATCATCCCCTGATCCCATCACTCCCATCATCCACCCTCCTCTCATCACACACATCAATCCCTGATCCCATCACACCCATCATCCACCCTCCTCTCATGACACACATCATCCCCTGATCCCCTCACACCCATCATCCATCCTCCTCTCATCACACACATCATCCATCCTCCTCTCAGCACACCCATCATCCATCCTCCTCTCATCACACCCATCATCTCCTGATCCCATCACACCCATCATCCATCCTCTTCTCATCACACCCATCATCCATCCTCCTCTCATCAAACCCATCATCCATCCTCCTCTCAGCACACCCATCATCCATCCTCCTCTCATCACACCCATCATCTCCTGATCCCATCACACCCATCATCCATCCTCCTCTCATCACATCCATCATCCATCCTCCTCTCATCACACCCATCATCCCCTGATCCCATCACTCCCATCATCCACCCTCCTCTCATCACACACATCATCCCCTGATCCCATCACTCCCATCATTCACCCTCCTCTCATCACACACATCATCCCCTGATCCCATCACTCCCATCATCCACCCTCCTCTCATCACACACATCATTCCCTGATCCCATCACACCCATCATCCACCCTCCTCTCATGACACACATCATCCCCTGATCCCCTCACACCCATCATCCATCCTCCTCTCATCACACACATCATACCCTGATCCCATCACACCCATCATCCATCCTCCTCTCATCACACCCATCATCCCCTGATCCCATCACACCCATCATCCATCCTCCTCTCATCACACCCATCATCCCCTGATCCCATCACATCCATCATCCATCCTCCTCTCATCACACACATCATCCCCCGATCCCCTCACACCCATCATCCATCCTCCTCTCATCACACACATTATCCCCCGATCCCATCACACCCATCATCCATCCTCCTCTCATCACACACATCATCCCCTGATCCCATCACACCCATCATCCCCTGATCCCATCACACCCATCGTCTATCCTCCTCTCATCACACCCATCATCCCTTGATCCCATCACACCCATCATCCATCCTCCTCTCATCACACACATCATCCCCCGATCCCCTCACACCCATCATCCATCCTCCTCTCATCACACACATCATCCCCTGATCCCATCACACCCATCATCCATCCTCCTCTCATCACACCCATCATCCCCTGATCCCATAACACCTATCATCCATCCTCCTCTCATCACCCCCATCATCCATCCTCCTCTCATCACACCCATCATCCAATGATCCCATCACACCCATCATCCATCCTCCTCTCAACACACACATCATCCCCCGATCCCCTCACACCCATCATCCATCCTCCTCTCATCACACACAGCATCCCCTGATCCCATCACACCCATCATCCACCCTCCTCTCATCACACACATCATCCCCTGATCCCATCACACCCACCATACATTCTCCTATCATCACACCCATCATCCCCTGATCCCATCACACCTATCATTCCCTTATCCCATCACACCCACCATCCATCCCCCTATCATCACACCCATCATCCACCCTCCTCTCATCACACACATAATTCCCTGATCCCATCACACCCATCATCCCCGATCCCATCACACCCATCATCCATCCTCCTCTCAACACACTTATCATCCCCTGATCCCATCATCCCCTGATCCCATCACACCCATCATCCATCCTCCTCTCATCACACCCATCATCCCCTGATCCCATCACACCTATCATCCCCTGATCCCATCACACCCATCAGCCATCCTTCTCTCATCACACCCATCATCCCCTGATCCCATCACACCTATCATTCCCTTATCCCATCACACCCACCATCCATCCTCCTCTCATCATACCCATCATCCATCCTCCTCTCATCACACCCATCATCCACTGATCCCATCACACCCATCATCCATCCTACTCTCATCACACCCATCATCCCCTGATCCCATCGCACCCATCATCCATCCTCCTCTCATCACACCCATCATCCATCCTCCTCTCATCATACCCATAATCCAATGATCCCATCACACCCATCATCCCCTGATACCATCACACCCATCATCCATCCTCTTCTCATCACATCCATCCTCCCCTGATCCCATCACACCCATCATCCATCCTCCTCTCACCACACCCATCACCCATCCTCCTCTCATCACACCCATCATCCATCCTCCTCTCACCACACCCATCATCCATCCTCATCTCATCACACCCATCATCCCCTGATCCCATCACACCCATCTTCCATCCTCCTCTCATCACACCCATCATCCATCCTCCTCTCATCACACTCATCATCCCTCCTCCTCTCATCACACCCATCATCCCCTGATCCCATCATACCTATCATACCCTGATCCCAACACAAGCATCAACCATCCTCCTCTCATCACACCCATCATCCCCTGATCCCATCACACCCATCATCCATTCTCCTCTCATCACACCCATCATCAATCCTCCTCTCATCACACCCATCATCCCCTGATCCCATCACATCCATTATCCATCTCCCTCTCATCACACCCATCCTCCCTTGATCCCATCATCCCGTGATCACATCACACCCATCATCCATATCTTCCTCTAATCACACTCTTCATCCCCGGATCCCATCACACCTGTCATACCCTGATTCCATCACACCCATCATCCATCCTCCTCTCATCACACCCATCATCCATCCTCCTCTCATCAAAACCATCATCCCCTGATCCCATCACACCCATCATCCATCCTCCTCACATCACACCCATCATCCCCTGATCCAATCACACCTATCATACCCTGATCCTATCACACCCATCATCCATCCTCCTCTCATCGCACCCATCATCCCCTGATCCCATCACACCCATTACCCACCCTCCTCTCATCACACCCATCATGCCCTGATCCCATCACACCCATCATCCATCCTCCTCTCATCACACTCATCATCCATCCTCCTCTCATCACATCCATCATCCCCTGATCCCATCATACTCATCATCCCCCGATCCCATCACACCCATCATCCATCCTCCTCTCATCACGCTCATCATCCATCCTCATCTCATCACATCCATCATCCCCTGATCCCATCACACACATCATCCCCTGATCCCATCACACCTATCATCCCCTGATCCCATCACACCCATCATCCACCCTCCTCTCATCACACCCATCATTCCCTGATCCCATCATACTCATCATCATCGACCGATCCCATCACACCCATCATCCAACCTCCACTCATCACACCCATCATGCCCTGATCCCATCACACCTATCATCCCCCGATCCCATCACACTCATCATCCATCCTTCTCTCATCACACCCATCATCCCCTGATCCCATCACAACCCACCATCCATCTTCCTCTCATCACACCCATCATCCATTCTCCTCTCATCACACCTATCATCCCCTGATCCCATCACACACATCATCCATCCTCCTCTCATCACACCCACCATCCCCTGATCCCATCACACCCATCATCCATCCTTATCTCATCACACCTATCATCCCCTGATCCCATCACACCCATCATCCATCCTCCTCTCATCACACCCATCAACCATCCTCCTCTCATCACACCCATCATCCCCTGATCCCATCATACCCATCATCCCCTGATCCCATCACAATCATCATCCATCCTCCTCTCATCACACCCATCATCAATCCTCCTCTCATCACACCCATCATCCATCCTCCTCTCGTCACACCCATCATCCCCTGATCCTGTCACACCCATCATCCATCCTCCTCTCATCACACCCATCATCCCCTGATCCTGTCACACACATATTCCATCCTCCTCTCATCACACCCACCAAGCATTCTCCACTCATCACACCCATCATCCCCTGATCCCATCACACTCACCATCCATCCTCCTCTCATCACACCCATCATCCATCCTCCTCTCATCACACCCATCATCCCCTGATCCCATGACACCCATCATCCATCCTCCTCTCATCACACTCATCATCCATCCTCCTCCCATCACACCCATCATCCATCCTCCTCTCATCACACCCATCATCAATCCTCCTCTCATCACACTCATCATCCCCTAATCCCATCACACCCATTATCCATCATCCTCTCATCACACCCATCCTCCCTTGATCCCATCATCCCCTGATCACATCACACCCATCATCCATCCTCCTCTAATCACAACCTTCATCCCCTGACCCCATCACACCTGTCATCCCCTGATGCCATCACACCATCATCCATCCTCTGTCATCACACCCATCATCCCCTGATCCCATCACACCCATAATCCATCCTCCTCTCATCACACCCATCATCCCCTGATCCCATCACACCTATCATCCCCTGATCCAATCACACCCATCATCCATCCTCCTCTTATCACACCCATCATCCAACCTCCTCTCATCACACCCATCATCCCCTGATCCCATCACACCCATCATCCATCCTCCTCTCATCACACCCATCATCCATCCTCCTCTCATCACACCCATCATCCATCCTCCTCTCATCACACTCATCATCCATCCTCCTCTCATCACACCCATCATCCCCTGATCCCATCATACCCATCTTCCCCTTATCCCATCACACTCATCATCCACCCTCCTCTCATCACACCCATCATCCTTCCTTCTGGAGGCTCCCTGAACTTACACTTCCTGATCTTATCACACCCATCATCCTTTCTCCTCTCATTACACTCATCATCTGTCCCCCTAGAGGCTCCCTGAACATGCATTCCCTGATCTCATCACACCTATCATCTATTCTCCTGGAGGATCCCTGAACATACACTACCTGATCTCATCACACCCATTTCCTTCATCCTGGAGGTTTCCCAAACATACACTCCCTGATCTAATCACACCCATCATCCCCTGATCTAATCACACCCATCATCCCCTGTTCTAATCACACCCATCATCCTTCCTCATCTCATAACACTCTTCATTCCCTGATCCCATCACACCAATCATCCCCTGATCTCATCACAACCATCATCCCCTCATCCCATCACACCCATCAGTCCCTGATCTCATCACACCCATCACCCTTCCTCCTCTCATTACACTCACCAGCCCCTGATCTCATCACAACCATCATCACCTGATCTCATCACAACCACCACCGCCTGATCCCATCATACCCATCATAACCTTATTTCATCAAACCCATCATCCCCTGATCTCATCACACCCATCATCTCCTGATCTTATTACACCCATCATCCATCCTCCTCGTATCACCCCCATCATCCCCTGATCTCATCACACCCATCATCCCCTGATCTCATCACACCCATCATCCATCCTCCTCTTATAACACCCATCATTCCCTGATTCCATCACACCCACTATCCTCTGATCTCATCATACCCATCATCCCCTGATATCATTACACCCATCATCCCCTAATATTATCACACCCACCATCCCCTGATCTCATCACACCCATCATTCTTCCTCCTCTCATCATACCCATCATCCTCTGATCTCATCCCACCCATCATCCCCTTATCTCATCACATCCATCATCCCCTGATCTCATCACACCCATCATCCTTCCTCCTCTCATCACACCCATCAACCCCTTGTCCTAGCACACCCATCATCCCCTGATCTCATCACACCCATCATCCCCTGATCTCATCACACGCATCATCCCCTGATCTCATCACACTCATCATCCCCTGATCTCATCCCACCCATTATCCCCTGATCCCATCACGTACATCATCTCCTGATTCCATCACACCCATCCTCCCCTGATCCCATCACACCCATCATTCTTCCTCCTCTCATCATACCCCTCATCCCGGATCTCATCCCACCCATCATCCTTCCTCCTCTCATCACACCCATCATCCCCTGATCTCATCACACCCATAATCCCTTGATCTTATCACATCCATCCTCCACTGATCTCATCACGCCTATCATCCTTCCTCCTCTCATCACACCTATCCTCCCCTGATCTCACCCCACCCATCATCCTTCCTCCTCTAATCACACCCACCATCCCCTGATCTCATCACACCCATCATCCATTCTCCTCTCATAACACCCATCATCCCCTGATCTCATCACACCCATCGTCTTTCCCCCTTGAGGTTCCCTGACTAACACCACCTGATCTCATCACACCCATCATCCCCTGATATCATCACACCCATCATCCATCCTCCTCTCATCACACCCATCATCCTTTCTCTTGGAGGTTCCCTGAACATACACTCCCTGATCTCATCACACCCATCATCCTTCCTCCTCTCATCACACCCATCATCCATCCTCCTCTCATCACACCCATCATGCTTCCTCCTGGAGGTTCCCTGTACATACACTCCCTGACCTCATCACACCCACCATCTATCCCCCTGGAGGATCCCTGAACATATACTCCTTGATCTTGTAACACCCATCACCCTTCTACCTGGAGGTTCCCTGAACATATACTCCCTGATCTCATAACACCCATCACCCTTCCTCCTGGTGGTCCCCCGAGCATACACTCCCTGATCTCATCACACCCATAATCCATCCTCCTGGAAGTTCCTAGCTTTCATATTTCCTTTACAGTTTGTTTGTTGTGTTAAGTAATTTATAACATTAGTCCATTCAAGGGATTTTAAAGTGTTTTGTTTAATGAGAAGCTTATGTGACTATGACATAAACAGTTGGGCTCATAAGCTTACATACCCTGGCAACATTTATGATTACTTGGCCATTTTTCAGAGAATATGAATAATAACACAAAAACTTTTCTTTCATTCATGGTTAGTGTTTGGCTGAAGCCATTTATCATCAATCAACTGTGTTTATTCTTTTTATATCATAATGGCAACAAAAACTACCCAAATGACCCTGATAAAAAGTTTACATACCCTGGTTATTTTGGCCTGATAACATGCACACAAGTTGGCACAGAGGGGTTTGAATGGCTATTAAAGGTAACCTGTGATCTGTTTGCTTGTAATTAGTGTGTGTGTATAAAAGGTCAATGAGTTTCTGGACTCCTGACAGACCCTTACGTCTTTCATCCAGTGCTGCACTGATTTTTCTGGATTCTGAGTCATGGGGAAAGCAAAAGAATTGTCAAAAGATCTGCGGGAAAAGGTAGTTGAACTGTATAAAACAGGAAAGGGATATGGAATTGAGAATGCCAATCAGCAGGATTCAAGCTCTAATCAAGAAATGAAAAATGAGGGGTTCTGTTGAAACTAAACCACGGTCAGGTAGAGCAACTAAAATTTCAGCCACAATTGCCAGGAAAATTGTTTGGGATGCAAAGAAAACCCCTCAAATTACTTCAGGTGAAATCCAGGACTCTCTGAAAACATGTGGTGTGGCTGTTTCAAGATATTATCTTTGTGTTGTCATTCATATTCTCTGAAAAATGGCCAAGAAATCATACATTTTGCCAGGATATGTAAACTTATGACCACAATTGTTCTCACTAATCTGAATATGCCCATTGTCCCTCATGTATCCTATAATTTCCCAACTATCACATTTTGTTTTAATTCTATTCTAATGACATTAAAGCATTTTGTTTTAAAATTATGGTTATATGACAAAATACTTCTGATGCCGCATACACACGTAGTAGACAGTCTGGCGGACTTTCCGAAACGAGCTACCTGCCCACACATGGTACCTTTGCGGCGAAGAAGAAAGCCGGGCTCCTCCGCTAGTGAAAGAGCTAGCAAAAGAGCAGAAGATAGCGGAGGAGTCCGGCGAGAAGACCCCCGAAGACGGAAGAAGACCACTGGAGCTGTGCAATAAACTATTTTAACCCTTGTGTGTTGTTTTTTTTAACTTTTTTTCACAGGTAGGGGTACATTGTACCCCATACTCATTCACATAGGGTGGGGGGCCAGGATCCGGGGCCCCCTTATTAAAGGGGGCTCCCGGATTCCGATAAGCCCCCCGCCCCCAGACCCCGACAACCAACGGCCAGGGTTGTCGGGAAGAGGCCCTTGTCCTCATCAACATGGGGACAAGGTGCTTTGGGGTGGAGGGCAGCGCGCCCCCCCTTCCCCAAGGCACCCCCTGGTACGGCTCAGGAGGGGGGGCGGCGCTCCCTCGTCCCCACCCCCTCTCCTGGGCAGCTGGGTAGCGTGCTCGGATAAGGGTCTGATATGGACCTCGGGGGGACCCCCACGCCGATTTTTCGGCATGGGGGATTCCCCTTTAAATCCATAACAGGTGATGGGGCCAGTGACGCCTCCTTCGCTGGTCCCGGCTACCTGGAGACGCGCTCAAAATGAGCGGACTTTTCTCCGGGCGGGAAAAGTCTGTTCATTTCAAAAGTACGGCGGACTGGCACACACACGACCAGATTGTCCGCCGAAATGCGAGTCCGGCGGACAGATTGGAGTGCAAAACTACTTTCTAAGTCCGCCAGACTTTTGAGTAAAAAAAGTCCGCCGGAGCCCACACACGGGCGGATTGTCCGGCGGACTTGAGTCCGCCGGACTTTTTTACCGGATTGTTTGATCGCGTGTATGAGCTATGAGCATACACTCTGATCACACGTGTCCTGATCATGTATTCTGTGAGTTTCCAATTTTCACATTTGGTGTGTTGAGTCACTTATTGCTTGAGTCCCTTCCAATTATATTAGCCATTTGTTTTAATGAGATGCCAATATGTCTATATGCTTAAAAGACTTACATGGTTTTACCTTTAAGATTTACATGTTCCTTGCTATGAACACACACCCACTGATTTGATCACATGGCTGCTGAGCAAGTATCCTGTGAGTTCCCAACTCTCACATTGTGTTTGGTGTGTTGAGTTACTTATAACATTAGTCAATTCAAATGATATTAAAGCCTTTTGCTTTAATGACATGAATATATTCTTAAAAGACTTACATGCTCTTGCTATAAACATGTTTCGGTCATGTTTCATGTGAGTTCCCAACTTTCACATTTTGTAAGCCTTTTGTTTTAAAATTATGCTTATATGACAAAATGCTTCTAATGCCGCGTACACACGATCGGTTTATCCGGGGGGCTTAGTCCGCCGGACAATCCGCCTGTGTGCCCACCCTTCCCCAAAGCACCCCCCCATGTTGAGGGGGGGCGCTCACTTGTCCCCACCCCCTTTCCTGACCGGCCTGGCAGCGTGCTCAGATAAGAATCTGCTATGGACTTTGGGGTGATCCCCATGCCATTTTTTCAGTGTAGGGCTTCCCCTTTAAATCCTCCATACCAGGTGACGGGGCTAGCGAGGTGTCAATCTCGCAGATGGAGGTGGCGACATTGACTTCCTGTGCTAGTACCATCTACCTGGAGCCACGTTCAAAATGAATGGACTTTTCTCCATGTGTGTGGGCAAGTTCGTTCATTTCAAAAGTCCGGTCGTGTGTGGGCAGGTCCGCTTGTTCGGAAAGTCCGGTCTCTACTGGACTAAGTCCGCCGGATAGTCCGATTGTGTGTATGCAGCATAAGATTCACATTTTGTTTTAATTCTTTTCTAATGATATTAAAGCCTTTTGTTTTAATGAGATGCTTATATGACAAAATTCTTCTAATGCCATGTACACATGATCAGACTATTGGGCGGACTTGGCCGAAGGCCCAGAGTCCACCGGAAAGGGGGTGGGGGCGAGCGAGGAGCCCGGCTTTCTTCCTTGTCGTCGCCGCCGTCGTCCGGGGGTCTTCTCCCGACTTCGGAGATCTTGTCCCCCTCTTTAGGGGTCTTGTCCCCCTCTTCGGTTCTTCATCCTGGAGGGTGCTGGGACTGTGACATCATAAGGGGCGGGGTCACCATATGACATCACCCCGTGACCCCGCCCATTGTCCCTATATAAGTTGCCGCACAACGTGTCCCTGTCATTGCGGCCAGAGAGAGCATCGAGTCAACATCTCAAGGAAGAAGAAGAGAAGGCGGTGGCGACAGCGACAGAAGACCGGGCCACCACTAGTAAAAGCTGGAAGAAAATAGCGGAGGCCCGGCAAGAAGAACTGAAGAGGGGAAGGAAGACCCCCGGACGGCGGCGGTGACGATGAAGAAAACTGGGCTCCTCCGGGAGTCCGGTGAGAAGACCCCCCCCAAGACAGAAAACAACCGGAGCTGTGCAAAAAATTATTTTAAAACATGTGTTTTTTTTCTTTACACTTATTTTCACCAGGTGAATGGGTAGGGGTACATGGTACCCCAATACTCATTCACATAGGGTGGGGGGCCGGTATCTGGGGGCTCCCTTATTAAAGGGAGCTCCTGGATTCCGATAAGCCCCCCGCCTGCAGACCCCGACAACCAACGGCCAGGGTTGTCGGGAAGAGGCCCTTGTCCTCATTAACACGGGAACAAGGTGCTTTGGGGGCATGTTGAGGGCACGTGGCCTGGTACGGCTCAGGAGGGGGTGGGGCGCTCGCTCGTCCACACCCCCTTTCCTGACAGGCCGGGCTACGTGCTCAGATAAGGGTCTGATATGGACTTTGGGGGGACCCCCATGCCGTTTTTTCGGCGTAGAGCTTCCCCTTTATGTCCATAGCAGGTGACGGGGCCAGCGAAGTGTTAATCTCGCTAGTCCCATCTACGTGGTGCCGCGTTCAAAATGAACAGACTTATCTCCGTATATGGGCAAATCCATTCATTTCAAAAAATCCGGTTTGTCTGCCGGACCTAGTCCGCTGGAAAAGTCCGGTCGTGTGTGGGCAGGTCCGCTCGTTCGGAGAGTCTGGCGGACCTCCGCTGCAAAGTCCGGCAGTTTGTCCACCGGACTAAGTGCGCCAGATAGTCCGATCGTGTGTACGTGGCATAAGACTTACATGCTCTTGCAATGAACATACACTCACTGATCTGATCACACTGGTGCTGATCATCTATACTGTGAGTTCCCAACTTTTACATTCTGTTTGGTGTGTTGAGTCACTTATAACATAAGTTCAATAAAATTATATTAAATCCTTTTGTTTTGATGAGATGCCTATATGACTATATTCTTAGAAGACTTACATGGTGTTACTTGTAAGATTTACACGCTCTTGCTATGAACCAGGGGGGTGGATCCGGGGGGGGGGGCAACAGGGCTATTGAAAGAGCAGGCGGCTGGGGGGTTCGGTCAGTGAGCTGGCCAATCAGCGGGCACAGAAGCAGAGAGATTACATCATCTCTCATCGCCCGGTGCCCCCCCTGCATCCCTGCAGTTCTGCCCTCACTCACTGTGCAGGCAGCCGTGGGCAGCAGAGAGATTACATCATCTCTTTGCTGCCTGGGACACAGGAAGTGACAATCCGCAACGTGTGGCAGGTGACGTGGCAAGTGGACAATACGAAACTTGTGGCAGGTGACGTGGCAAGTGACAATCCGCAACTTGTGGCAGGTGACGTGGCAAGTGGACAATTCGCAACTTGTGGCAGGTGATGTGGCAAGTGGCAATCCACAACTTGTGGCAGGTGACCTGGCAAGTGGACAATCCGTAACTTGTGGCAGGTCACGTGGCAATTGACAATCCACAACTTGTGGCAGGTGATGTGGCAAATGACAATCCACAACTTGTGGCAGGTGACGTGGCAAGTTGACAATCTGCAACGTGTGGCAGGTGACGTGTCACGTTACAATCCACAACTTGTGGCAAGTGACCTGGCAAGTGGACAATCCGCAAAGTGTGGCAAGTGACAATCCGTAACTTGTGGCAGGCGACGTGGCAAGTGAAACACTCTGGGGCTCACACTTATTCTGCAATATGGTAAGTTGAACTATTTCATTTTCTATAACAATGTAATAATATAAATAATGCACTTCAATCATTCTGACACCATAACAACCATGGTGCCATGATGAGTGAAGCGTCAACACCAGCCATTTCCCCAATAAATTGCTTGCAAAAAATCTAATTTTCTGGCAGTACCCCTCCCGAAACTAAACTCTGGATCCACCCCTGCTATGAACATATACTCACTAATCTGATCATGCCCATTGTCACTCATGTATCCTGTGAGTTCCCAACTTTCAAATTTTGTTTTAATTCTATTCTAATAATATTAATGCCTTTTGTTTTAATGAGATATTTATATGACAAAATTTTTCTAAGCCCTTGTACACACGGTCGGACATTCTGCCAACCAAATCCGTTGGATTTTGTCTGACGGATTTTGCCCAACGGATTGTGTCCGAAACTGTTGCATACACATGGTCGGACCAAGTTGTCGGAAAATCCGATCATTCAGAACGTGATGACGTTATTTCGTTACGACGGTACTACGTTCATGCTAGTAGCCAATAGCTTTGATGTAGGAATTTGATCTGAGCATGCATGGCACTTTGTCCGATCAAAATTCTCTACACATGATCGGAGTATGTCTGATCGAACCAGTTTGTCAGAAGATATTTCCAACATGTTGGAAAATTTGTTCCGACGGATATTCAGACTCAGACGGAATCAGTCCGATGCATACCACACACAGTCGGATTATCCGACAACACGGTCCGATAGGACACATTCCGACGGATTCTCCGACCGTGTGTACAAGGGCTAAGACTTACATGCTCTTGCTATGAGCATACATTCAGTGATCTGATCGCACAGGTGCTGATCATGTATCCTGTGAGTTCCCAATTTCACATTTTTTTTTAATTCTGTTTGGTGTGTTGAAGTCATGTGTGTTGAGTCATTTTTAAGATAAGCCAATTAAAATTACATTAAAGCCTTTTGTTTTAATGAGACACAAATAATAAAAAAAAACAACGCATGGTTGAAAGCCCTAGGGGTCTATTATAGACAGACCAAAAGATTCAGTATAAAAAGTCTACATTTTATTGAATGTAACAATAATGTGCATATAGATCAATACATAAAAAACATTATCTGATACCCAATTGTACAGATGTATGAAGAAACCACTATCCTGGAACTGAGTGGACTAGTGATGATCCATATAGACATAAACACCTTACGTGTTACAGACTACAAAGTCCTTCTTCAGAGGTTAATTTAAGTCAGATGGGTACCGATTTTCTACGATAGGAAGAGTATACCAATAGTAGTTTAGTATATAAGAAATGGTTGGTAAAGGAATGCTGGCAGCCGCTCACACTAGCCCCTAGTACAGTATCGTAAATTGGACTATACTGGTACTCGATAGTGGACAAAAAGTAGTAAACATTTTTTATAAAGTTTAATAAAGACACAAATAAAACAATGACAAAACAGTAATAATTAAAATACAGTGGTATGAACACCGCAGTTAAAGCATTCCTGACGGATTCTCCACAGGAAGGGTTCAAACATGAGGGTGCACAGGGTTTCCTCTACTAGTTTTGCAGAAAAAAACGCTTCATCAGGAGGATATCTATACAAAACATAGTGAACAACATTTAAATAAATCATACACATAAAAGAGCACCATGTCATGGGGATAACAAATTATCATAAACAAAGTTATTATGTAATTACAAAAGGAGATCAGCTCACCCCAACTTAAGAAATGAAATGCAGACAGGAGGACCCGTAACTTCCCCCGACGTCAAACACGGGGGATTGGTTAGACCGGCTCTAATTAAAATAATTTATTTATATTAACTAGTAAAATTTATGAAAAAAAAAATCTATAAAAAAGGGAAATTTACACGATAGGTGTCCTTGAGGTGACCCAAGTCCCAGGTAGTGAGAGTAACAGGTGGGAAGGGGAAAAAAGAAACCAGCAAGGAGAAAAAAAAAAAACGCAATTAAAGTGATAGGATCGATTGAGGGGACACAGCGTGGCCAATACAAGAAGTTATCATGCTGGTATTGTGAAAAAAAGAAAAGAAACAGACTGGCACCATGGGGATATGCAATAATGTGAAAAGATATAGAAACTCACCACCAGGATCAGTACTATCCACTGAGAGAGATAATAGTAAATCAACTTACTAAAAAGACCATTAGTATAACTCTGCCATGGCTGGTCCCAAGCCCGGCTGCGAAAAGAGGAGGGTTGGGTACTGGGACAAGCAAACCAGCCCTGTAAAAACGATTTGCTACTGCGGCCAGGCACGTCAGTGAAAAAGCCACTGGGGATTCGTTAGGATCTCAGCCAAACAGGCCTAAGAATGACCTCACCAAGCATACTATTGCATGCAGTGCCACATTTGGGTGTGTCTAAAGACTTTATGAAGCCTTAAATACTCTGTTTCTCCTACAATGGGACCAGGATCTTGTTTTGTTGCCACTATATTATTAAGTCATTACGGTGACTAATTTGGGAAAAGTGTTGAATTTTTTTGTCTGTCTCTCTGTTCTGATCTCTCTCCCTTTCTCTCTGGCCCCCCTTCCCCCTGTCTTCCCTTGTAGTCCCTTTCTTTCATAACCCCTTCCCCTTTATTGCTTCACCTCCTCAGTCCTTTTTCTTTCACGGTTAGATTTTGCCGGCTAGTCCATGTAGGATGCGGTGGGTTGTGGACCTCCCCGGGAATGACTAGTTCTCAATAGTGTATGCTCTGCCCGCCAGGGGCCCGGCTCATCGCCCATCTCCCTCCTCTTCCCTTTCTTTATAAAATAAAAAAAATTGTGCATCTCACTGTAATGCATGGCCATGTGATGATTACCGCTCACCTGGGTGGGATTAAATTGCCTAATTGGTGTAGGTCTTAGTGGGGAATCTAGCCCCCTATCCAGGAATGCTTCCATGTTTTGTTCAAGCCTAAGTTGGGGATGGTCTGAGATGTTTATGTTTTGCAATTATGTATGTTTTATCACTGTTGTCCATGCGCCTGTTATTTCTTCTGGCATTCAATAAAGGAATTACAAAAAAAAAAAAAAGACCATTAGTATAGATATACCAGGGCGCAAGGACTAAGAATAATGTGGTTGCAAATCAAAAAGTATAATGACACTGACTGCTGAATACCAGCGTTGGGTCTGCGGCTGATAAGCCTAGTGTGACGGACTGGGGTTTATATGGTCACAAAACAGACACCCCAAAGCAAAGTACATATTCATTTTTTTTTTTTTTATATTTCTAAACATGTCCCTTCTATTCTATTAATAACCAGTAGATGGCAGAGAAGGTACACAAACAGAGTCTATATAAGGCCACACACCATGTGACTGGAAATTAAACTACTTCCAGCCATAAAGTCAGTGGTCATATCTCATGCTGTTTGTGTGATTCTTTGCAGGTATGTACTCTAAATCGTTCCTAATCTGTATTAACCTGTAATAGAAAGATTCCTAAACATCTTGAGCAGATGCAGAAAAAGTCTCAGCAGATTTTATGCTATAGTTTTGCTGTAATTAGAAGTTTAGAACAGCATGTGTCAGAAACAAGGGAAAAGTGCATAAGAACATGAAAATACTGCATTAGTCAGAACAAATGTCTATGATAAGCACTAAACCTTTCTAAATAGGTATATTTAAACCTGATTTATTGGAAATGGCATAGATTTATAGAAGCACATGTTTTCTGTTATTTAATATAGAAAAAAACCTATTGTATGTAAAGCTTATGTATTGCATCATACAGACATGCAATGTGCACCATCTAGTGGTTAAAAAAGAGTACTACCATGAAAATATTTGTATTAAAGCAATGCATTGCCAGTATGATTATTGCACACTTAAAGTGTACCAGAGAGATAAAGATAATTATCTATAACATTGAATAACATTGAATAACAGGGATATATATGTTATTAAATTTAGTAATGTTCATTGTTATAACTACGTTTTAAAATACTTTCGTTAAAATCGGTATTATATATATTGTTAATGTTTATAAACATGTGACTATAAAAATGTAAAAGATGTATTGTTATGTAAAAATTAAACTACTTCCAGCCATAAAGTCAGTGGTCATATCTCATGCTGTTTGTGTGATTCTTTGCAGTCCACGCCAAGCTGATCACCTTATCTCATCGTGTCTACAATCATCGGCTCTCTTAATTCACATTTTGAGGCCGGTAACATTTTGGGGGCTCGTCCGGGATTCGTTGTGTTACCAGTGAGAAGGAAGCGCGAGACAAGCGTGAGCCTGCTACAGAGCTACAAGGAGAGTCGTGAGTGTCGTCTGCCTTGTGAGTGCAAGTCTTCAGATTGCAACAGAGATGGCGTCTCCTCGTCGTGCGCTGATGTGGGATATCCAGAAACAAATTCATCTGCTTAATGAAGAACAGCTGCATAGCCTTGCTATTACGCTGGGAGATGAAAGAGACGTGGACGTTCCATCAGTGACTGGTACCAACGAAATGGAACTTGTTGAATTTATTGAAGACTACTTGAGAAGTGATCAGCTGGAAAAGTTGGAAGATCAAGGTATGTCTTACCTACTCATCATCCAAGACAAGATCAATGAACTAAAACTTAACAAGGAAAGTACACCAACTGTGGACATTGCAACCCCTGCAAAAAAAATAAGTAGTGGGACTGCAAGGACTGAAAAGGTATCGGAGGTGGTGAGATTAACTGATGTTGTTGCTTTATTGCCACGTAGAGAATTTAAAATGCATGGTGGTGTAATTTCAGATCATGGTTCGGACATGAGTTACAGTAGCGTGTGCAGACAAATTGACGAGGGTCTAACAGAAAAATTCCCTGAATCTGAAATTATACGCACAGTGTTGAGAATAATCAAACCTGGTAATTTTAAAGATATGTTGACTGACAAAGATGATCTTACTGTTGCTGAATTGAAAAGGTTTTTGAAGTCACATATGAGAGAACGAAGTGGTAATGAGTTATTTAAGGACCTTAGCAATGCTACCCAGCAAGAAAGAGAAACAGCACAACAATTTGTTTACAGGCTAGTGGGGTTAAAACAAAAAGTTCTGTCTACATCACAACATGATAGGCAAGAGTTTAACTATGACAAAAAACTGGTGCAAGGCATATTCCTTCATACACTCTATCAGGGACTAAATGAGAAAAATTCTAATGTTAGACGAGATATCAAGCCTTATGTGTCTGATTTGACAGTAACGGATGACTTTATCATAGAGCAAGTCACCAGATCAGTTGATGAGGAAACAGAAAGGCAGAGACGCTTAAACAGTGCTCCTAAACATAAACCTCTTACTGTTCATTCATCCCAGACACCAGGGAATAGTGAAAAAGACACCTTGCAACAGAGAGTTGAGGGAGATGTTAAAGCAAATCACACTGCATTAATGGAACTAACAACACAGGTCTCTGCTCTCACAAAGAACCTGGAAAAGATGATGAAGCTAACTCCTATTGTTGGAAACCAAATGACTAAGCCACTAACCAATGTTCAAGTTCCAGATACAACTCACTGCAAGCCCAGGTGTGATGATTGCATTAAACGAGAGAGTCAGAACTGCTACCATTGTTTCTCCTGTGGTTGGACAGGACACAGAGCGGTTGATTGCTTGAAGAAAAGAAGGCAGTCGGGAAACGACAGACGGTCACTGGAAAAGGGACAACCAGTGACCACCTCAAATGATCTGTCCCATGCTAAGGTAAACAGGGTATTCACCCACCGGTCAACTAGAACACTCCCAAAAGAGAATGGATTCTCCAAACAACACGTAGCACAATTAATTGGAGGAAAATGCCTACTGTCATGTCGGATGAATGGTGTACCAGTTGACATGTTGATGGATACAGGAGCTCAGGTCAGCATTGTCGGGAAGGCATGGTTAGAAAAGTTTCTACCCAGCGTCTCCATTAGGCACATACAAGATTTACTTTGTGATGACAACTTATCCATTACAGCTGAAAATGGTTCTATCATTCCATTCATCGGGTGGATTGAAGTCTGCCTGGAATTCGAAAGTAGTGGACATGGAAACTTAGCCATTTATGTGCCAATGCTGGTGAGTGACTGCTGTAATGACAATCCAATTCTTGGGTTTAATGTTATCGAAGAATTGATCAGAGAAAACCGTGACCGACCAAACAGCACCCAAAACCTGACTATCTTGCTGAGTGAAGCTATGAAAGTAAGACAGAGTGTAGCGAATAACATTATCAATGCTGTCAGTCAAGCAACTGACCCAGGAGAAATATTCGATAGTCGTATGGTCAAAGTGGGGAAGAAGGGACTCCAGATTAAAGGAGGCGAGCTCTGTGAAGTCAAATGCAGAATTAGAGCGTGGCCGAAAGGAGGAATCATGTCATTTGAACCACTTCCCGAATATCCAGTTGAGGAAGGACTTGAACTATTTCCTTCAGTGGTAGATGTGCCAAATGGGTTCCCTAAACTGGTGAAGATACCTATACTGAACCGTGCTCAACATGACATCTACCTTCCACCCAGAACAGTATTGGGTACCATTTCTCCAGCAGCTGAGATTCTACCATTGTCTCCAAACAAAGACGATGGAAAGGGAATTGACCAGAAGAAAAGGGTGTTTCATGTAAACCAGTTGAATCAAGTGGACACTGGAAATCAGCTACCCACTAACAAATCTGTTAAGTGGCACCCACCTGTCAATTTGGAAGATCTCTCAGAAGAAGAACAGGAGATAGCGAGACAAATGTTATATGATGAATCAGATGTCTTTGCTCGAGATGAGGGAGACATAGGATGCATCCCTAACCTGAAACTGAGGATAAATCTGAAAGACGAAACTCCTGTCCAGAAACGCTACAATTCGATACCGAAACCCCTATACAAAGAAGTGAAAGAATATATCCAAAACCTTCTTGACCGAGGTTGGGTAACAAAATCTTCTTCCGCATACTCATCACCAGTTGTTTGTGTTCGAAAGAAGGACAGTAGCCTACGACTATGTGTTGACTTTAGGGAGTTAAATCGAAAGACTATCCCAGATAGACATCCACTACCCAGAATACAAGATCTGCTGGATAGCTTAGGAGGATTTACATGGTTCTCAATCCTGGACCAGGGTAGTGCGTATCATCAAGGCTTTGTGCATGAAGACTCCAGACATCTGACGGCTTTCAGCACCCCCTGGGGACTCCTGGAGTGGAACCGTATTCCATTTGGATTAACGAATGCCCCAGCAGCTTTTCAGAGATGCATGGAGAATGTATTAGAGGGCATCAGAGACAAATGTTGTTCTCCATACTTGGATGACGTACTTTGCTACTCCAAAACTTTTCAGGAGCATGTCAATGATATTAGGCAAGTGCTTAGTCGAATGCGTGAGCATGGTATCAAACTTAGACCGAAGAAGTGTGAACTCTTTAAACGACAGATTCGATACCTTGGACGAATGGTGTCAGAAGAAGGCATAAAAATTGACCCAAAAGATCTTGAAGCGGTATTACATTTGAAAAGGAAAGAACCAAAAACCGTGGGAGGAGTCAGATCTTTGTTAGGATTCCTGAGCTACTACAGGTCCTTCATTCAAGATTTCTCTCGACTTGCTAAACCACTGTATGAACTTTTGCAGAACACTGAGAAAGAATCTGCTACATCCATCCCCAAAAACAATCGGAGGGAATCTACAAAGAAAAATGGGAACAAAGCACAAGTGCCATCTAAAACACTGATTCAATGGACACCCAAACATCAAGCTGTAGTATCCAGACTGGTGGACATGCTAACCAATCCACCAATTCTAGCATACCCTGATTTTGACTTACCCTTCGTCTTACACACTGATGCTTCCAATGAAGGCCTAGGTGCTGTACTATACCAACGACAAGGAGAAAAACTTCGTGTTATTGGGTTTGGCTCCAGAACATTGACTCCAGCAGAGCGCAATTACCATCTTCACTCTGGTAAACTTGAGTTTTTAGCTCTCAAGTGGGCAGTCTGTGACAAATTCAGAGATTACTTGTACTACGCTCCAACATTCACCGTTTACACAGACAACAACCCATTGACATATGTATTGAGTACTGCCAGACTGAATGCTGTGGGTCATCGCTGGGTTGGCGAGTTGGCTGATTTCCACTTCGATATCAAGTACAGGCCAGGTAAAGAGAATGCAGATGCAGATACACTGTCACGATTTCCGGTGGAACTCACGAAGAATCTGAGTGAGTACACAGAGCTTGTACCATCTGAGGTTGTGTCAGCTATGTGGCAAGGGAGCAAAGCTGTTGACGAAGAAGAGGCATTATGGGTGGCTTCATTGACTCTTCACTCAGAAAGTGATGTGGCCGAAGAATTGCTGAAAGGACAGACAATCTGCCCAATGACTCAGGAGAATATCAGAGCATTACAACAAGACGATACCAACATTAGAGAAGTGGTCTGGCTTAAGGAGAACGACTGGATTCCAAACCACAAAGAAAAGGAGAGTATGACCAGCAAAACAAGACGTTTGATACATGAATGGAATAAACTCAGAGTCGATGAAGGAATCCTCTACCGACACTCTGGAACCCGAAAACAGCTAGTTCTACCAGAAAAATTAAAACCATTGGTCTTAAGAAATCTTCATGATGACATGGGTCACATTGGTACTGACAAGGTAACCCACCTAGCACATGAACGATTTTACTGGCCATTTATGCAAAAAGACATTGATGAATATGTGCTGAAGAAGTGCAGCTGCATCAAACAAAAGCGTCCAAATATCACCGAAAGAGCACCTATGGGTTCGATTACTACCAGTTCACCTTTGGAGTTAGTATCCATTGATTATCTTCACTTGGAGAAAAGCAAAGGAGGATATGAGTATATACTTGTAATAGTTGACCATTTCACACGCTTTGCACAAGCGTATCCAACTAAGAACAAATCTGGAAAAACGGCGGCAGAAAAGATCTTTCAAGATTTCATACCACGTTTTGGCTATCCAGAGAAACTCCACCATGACCAAGGAAGAGAATTTGAAAACAACTTATTTCAGACATTGCAACGATTGGCAGGGATTTCTCATTCAAGAACTACTCCATACCATCCACAGGGTAACCCAGTGGAGAGACTGAACCGTACTTTGTTACAGATGCTTCGCACCTTAGAGGAAGAGAAAAAGTCAGATTGGAAAGAACATCTTCCACATATGGTTCATGCATACAATTGCACCAGGCATGAAGCCACAGGATACTCGCCATTCTTTCTATTGTATGGAAGATCTCCTCGTTTGCCAATTGACCTAATGCTCAACCTAAATTTGGAAAAGGAATCAGAAAGTCAACCAACATTTACTCAGAAATGGGCATCTAGAATGCAAGAAGCTTACAAAATCGCATCCGAGAATAGCAAAAAATCATCTGCTAAAGGGAAGAAGTACTATGACAAACAGATAAAAGGAGCACCTCTTCAACCGGGTGATCGGGTCTTAGTACGAAATCTCTCTGAAAGAGGAGGACCTGGTAAACTTCGTTCATACTGGGAAGAATCAGTACACAAAGTGGTAGAAAGAATCAAAGATGGGCCTGTGTACAAAAATCAGCCTGAAAGTGGTAAAAAGACTATTCGAGTACTGCACAGAAATCTTTTACTACCAGTAAATGACCTACCAATTGAAGGACACATTCCAAGAGTACCGATGAAACAAAGACAATCAAGTAACAGAAAGGATACCAGAATGGATGTGGACCAGGAGGAGGAATGTTCAGATGAAGAAAGATGGTATTATCCTTTTATACCAGAGACTACAGAAAGTCATGATTGTATTGTGTCTCAACCAAACTCTCAAAACGTACAGAAAATCCCATTAAGAGTTTCTGCTGAAGAGTTCTATCCTACAACTACCACACCCAATCTTGAACAAGAACAAAATGATGGAACAGTAGTTGGCGACCAAATCTGGGCTACAGACATGGTGGGACTAGACACTGCAGAATTACCCTCATTAAGTCAAGACTTACCTGTGAACCAAGATATGCAAATGGAGAATGATGTTGATGGAGAAGACTCAACTCCTGTCAGAAGATCTACCAGACAAGCTAAGCCTAAAGAGATCTTTACATATGACACACTAGGTCAGCCAAGATACAGACCAAGTCAGGTTCACACCATACAAACTCCTACAATGCTAGCTACTCCCAGGACATGCCAGGTAGTTAACGTAGCTCCTTGGTGGCAACAAGTACCTATTTGGGTTACTTAAATCACTAAATAGTGTTCAGATACCAATTGAGTTTAATGTCGGGAGCCATTAACTGAAGGAGGGGAGAGTGTGACGGACTGGGGTTTATATGGTCACAAAACAGACACCCCAAAGCAAAGTACATATTCATTTTTTTTTTTTATATTTCTAAACATGTCCCTTCTATTCTATTAATAACCAGTAGATGGCAGAGAAGGTACACAAACAGAGTCTATATAAGGCCACACACCATGTGACTGGAAATTAAACTACTTCCAGCCATAAAGTCAGTGGTCATATCTCATGCTGTTTGTGTGATTCTTTGCAGGTATGTACTCTAAATCGTTCCTAATCTGTATTAACCTGTAATAGAAAGATTCCTAAACATCTTGAGCAGATGCAGAAAAAGTCTCAGCAGATTTTATGCTATAGTTTTGCTGTAATTAGAAGTTTAGAACAGCATGTGTCAGAAACAAGGGAAAAGTGCATAAGAACATGAAAATACTGCATTAGTCAGAACAAATGTCTATGATAAGCACTAAACCTTTCTAAATAGGTATATTTAAACCTGATTTATTGGAAATGGCATAGATTTATAGAAGCACATGTTTTCTGTTATTTAATATAGAAAAAAACCTATTGTATGTAAAGCTTATGTATTGCATCATACAGACATGCAATGTGCACCATCTAGTGGTTAAAAAAGAGTACTACCATGAAAATATTTGTATTAAAGCAATGCATTGCCAGTATGATTATTGCACACTTAAAGTGTACCAGAGAGATAAAGATAATTATCTATAACATTGAATAACATTGAATAACAGGGATATATATGTTATTAAATTTAGTAATGTTCATTGTTATAACTACGTTTTAAAATACTTTCGTTAAAATCGGTATTATATATATTGTTAATGTTTATAAACATGTGACTATAAAAATGTAAAAGATGTATTGTTATGTAAAAATTAAACTACTTCCAGCCATAAAGTCAGTGGTCATATCTCATGCTGTTTGTGTGATTCTTTGCAGTCCACGCCAAGCTGATCACCTTATCTCATCGTGTCTACAGGTGGCTCTCTTAATTCACATTTTGAGGCCGGTAACACTAGCGTGACCACAATACTGCAGAGGGTAGGCTTGAACGTTTAGATCTGTGGGATAGGAATACAGCACAGCATGTCAAGCCTAAGCACCAGAGGAATAAAGGCGGTATTACCTACATTAAGTTCGGTAGGAATAATTACCTGTCAGTCAGAGATACCATATTTTGAGCCCTGGGAGAGTCAGTGCGACCTGCCTGTTCAGCAGTCAGTCTGACCACTAAATAGGCTCCCCAACACACTCAACGCCAGATGCACCCCGGAGAACCAGCGGCGTCTGACATCATGTGGTCTGTTCCTTCACACGGCGCAGGTGCAATACCCAATTGCTACTGCGCAAGTGTGCAGGGGGAAAGGACGCTAATGGATCGGTTGATTCCAGCGTTAACCCCTGCAAGTCAGGGCAGAATTGTGTACCGTCCCGACCAGGGGGAACACGTGTCCGCCGAGGGGGGAATAAAAAAAGGGGGTCCCTATGTTCCCGTCTGAAAAAAAAAAAAGACGGAAAGGGGAATGTAAGGTGGGAAAAGAGGGGGAAGGGAAAGGGGAACAAAAAAAAAAGGAGGGGGGGGGGGGGTGGGGAAAATAGACCAAACGGGGAAAAAGGAAAGAACCAAGTATAGGGGTCAAGTGGAGCTCCTTGTACAATAAACAATACATAATAAACATAACTTCATGTAAACAAGGTATCGTTAAGATCAAAGTTCACAAAATATATATCGGGGGTGTATACAATACCCCAATGTTTATGTCATCAACAATTAGCAAGGTGACTGTTCAAGTAGGTGGGACATCATGGACTGGGAATGACGTATTGGATCAGATTTATAAAAAGGGCTTATAAGAGATTGTCTCGTTAAGGCCCTGGGGTAGGGTGGCGTTGAGCCGTTCAATCCATAGGGTCTCCCTCTGTAGGATCGTTCGACCCCAATCGCCACCCCTGGGGTTTTATAGATTTTTATTTATTTTTTTCATAGATTTTACTAGTTAATATAAATAAAATTCTTTTAATTAGAGCTGGTCTAACCAATCCCCCGTGTTTGCCGCGGGGGGAAGTTACGGGTCCTCCTGTCTGCATTTCATTTCTCAAGTTGGGGTGAGCTGATCTCCTTTTGTAATTATATAATAAAATTGGTTTATGATAATTTGTTATCCCCATGACATGTTGCTCTTTTTTGTGTATGATTTATTTAAATGTTGTTCACTATGTTTTGTATAGATATCCTCCTGATGAAGCGTTTTTTTCCGCGAAACTAGTAGAGAAAACCCTGTGCACCCTCATGTTTGAACCCTTCCTGTGGAGAATCCGTCAGGAACGCTTTAACTGCGGTGTACATAGCACTGTATTTTAATTATTACTGTTTTGTCATTGTTTTATTTGTGTCTTTATTAAACTTTATAAAAAATTTTTACTACTTTTTGTCCACTATCGAGTACCGGTATAGTCCAATTAATGATACTGTTGGTTGGAACTGCTTAAGGGCTAGCGTGAGAGGCTGCCCAGCATTTCTTTACCAACCATTTCTTTCATACTATGAATTCTGGATGATCGTACCTATACGTCATTTAATTTATGTGAATCAGAGGCGATACTCACATATTGCTAGTTTAGTATATAGTAATTAGCAAAAATAAAGTTATCAATCTCATAACAATTGCAAAGGACACAAGAAGTATACAGAAACAGTCATGTATGTTAACCATGCATGTGGACTACTTACAGGATAAAATGATCCTCACAGAGTAAGTCTCAGGGAAATGAGATGGAACTTGATGGTCATTCCAACCATGGGAAGCATATATGATCCACTCCAGGGCCCAACAAATTCTGGAAAACAAAAGGCAGCCAATGTTTCACTACAAGGACTCAAGACTATGGAGAAATTGGCTCCTGCTTGTACTAGGCCAATGTCACTGTATTGAAAAAAATATAAGGAATAACAAAAGGTCACTGATGGATATATTAAGTGCATCCAATGGAGCACAAGATAAAGATGAAGGTCTATAAAAAATAATCACAATTAAGATCATCATACCTTAAAGGACTGGATGTCTGAAAAAAGTACTGCTTTTCAACCATGGAATCCCTCAGTATGTGTGGTAAATGCTGGAAGTACAGGTATAAAAGTACCTGTGTCAAGGCGTCGGGCCAATCACAATCCTTGATTGTGATGGCCATCAGCTGGCCTCAGTAGGCGGGCAGAGACGCGGGCACGTTTGTCAGTAATCCTGCATCACCATGCCACTGACTCACGAGCGGCTGCTGCCCGCGCTCTAGAGTGAAGTGATAAACAAAGGGAAAACCCTGAAACCGGGGAACCCATAGCCAAAAACAATATGTCCCAAGCGACCCCCCAAAAAATTGGAGGGGTAAAACCGGGGACCCCCAAGCCAGGAGGGAAGCAAAGGGTGCCTCAGACCAGAAAGTGCGTGAGGGAGGAGGACCACTGATATTTACACAAATGGATAGAAGTTGCAAACAATGACAGCATATTGATGGAAATCGCATAGTTGATTTAACACACAAACATAGCAGATTAACCTACAAGAGAGTTATAAGCATTATGACAACCAATTAACTTGGTATCTGATATACAATGTTTGATACAGTATGTACAATAAAGAATGAAAAAAACCCATATATAAATATAAATATAAACAACACTGTTAGTAGACTACTATTGATTAACTATGTAATCAACTATAATGATCTGTAATTAGGAAGAAAGGTTGAAAAGGCTACTGTGATGTGCATTAGAGATATAGTTCCCAGACTCCTGATTCAAAGCCAGGTAGAAAGGGCCTAAAATTTAAGGCCTCATTGAGGCCAGGTAAAAACAGGGGTGAACAGCGGCGCTAGATACGGTGATAACATAAAATTATATAGCAACTGGAATATAGGTATACATAAAATGGGTGTGTGTGTGTGTGAATAAGCACACATAATATTAAAACATTTGTTTAAAACATAATGTCCATAAATGATCCGAGATCTTGTATGATTAGCACCCGGAGGCAGCTCCCTTAGAGTGAAGCGATGGGCTCTGTTTAGAAATGGAAACAGAGGGGCGCCAGACTGAGTGCAGTATAAATCATATATTATATAAAATATATGATTCATACTGCACTCAGTCTGGCGCCCCTCTGTTCCCATCTCATTGAGGCCAGGTGCTGTGGTAGCTTTTAGATGGAATATCCATCTGCGTTCACTCTGTAAAAAAGATTTATTGTAGTCACCTCCACATGGGGTAGCACCGATGTGATCCAGTTCTAAAAATTTCACTTTGGGAATAGTATTCCCATGTACTGATGCCCTATACTTACCCAGGGGAAGAGAAGGATCTTTTTTCTCAACACTAACAGCACGTCAATATATGCGTTGCCAGAATTCTAATTTAGTCTTCCCTACGTAAAAACTGCCACAATCGCAGCACAGTAAATATACTACCCCTGCTGTGTGGCAATGAACGTAGTGTTTGGGTTGGAAATCCTCTCCATTAGGCAGAATAATATATTGACAGTAGCCGCAATGGCCACATGGGTATGTTCCATGATGTTTGATTTTAGTCTTATTTATCATAAGCTCACTATGTACTAGTTTGTTACTTAGTGAGGGAGCCCGCTTAAATGTGATAAGGGGGCGATCATTGATTAGAGGTGCCAGAGTGCTATCAGTATATAGCAAATGCCAATGTTTGTTCAGAATGTTTCTTATCTTCCTATGTTGAGTAGTATACTTTGTAATAACTCTGATTGAATTGTTGGTCTCAGTTTTCCTATGTGAAAAAAGTAACTCAGATTGTATTTTGATTTTTGGCTTGTTTTTTTTAGAAGCTTTTTTTAGAATGCCGTTTGAACCTCGGGCACTTAATCTCATTTGAAGGGCTGTTGCCTCCTTCTCAAAGAGGTTGTCATATGAACTGGCCATAAGGTATAGAGGCTAGCAGGGGTTAAGCGGGGAAGCTGGATGCTTCTAAGATGGTGTTAGCTGTTGTTGATTTGCGATATAAATCGCTAAATACATGCCTATCAGGGTATTTACAAATAGTTAAGTCCAAAAAAGTAATGGATGAAAGACTATGCGTCATAGTGAATTTGGGATTGAATTCATTGTTGGAGTTAATGTGTAGGAGGAATTGATCAAGAAGTGTAACTGATCCCAAAAAATAAGGATATCATCAATGTATCGATACCATGCTAACGCATGGTTCGCGTACATCGATGCTGATTCATCCGAAAGAAGATGGTGTTCCCACTCCCCAAGGTACAGATTAGCATAGGATGGTGCACATGAAGTGCCCATAGCCCCGCCCTGCACCTGGAGGTAGTGGGAATCAAGAAAATTGTGTTTAAGTATGAACTCTAAGGCTGCCAGCACAAATTGCACTTGAACATGTTCAAAGTGACAAAGAAGTACATATCTAATGGCACAGAGACCTTTGTCATGTGGTATTGAGCTGTAGAGGGCCTCGACATCAATGGCCACCAAAATGGTTTGGCCATCGACGTGGAGGCCCTCCAGCATTTGGAGGAGGTGGATAGTGTCCTTTGTATGGGAGGGAAGTTCCTCAACCGATGGTCTTAACTGATTATCTACAAATTTGCTCAGATTGTCATTTAGACAGCCTCTCCCAGAGACGATTGGTCTACCAGGAGTTTTTTTGGGATTCTTATGCATTTTTGGTGAGACATAAAAAGTAGCCTCTCGGGAGTGGCTAGTTCTTACATATTCCAATTTATTTTATCCAATATCCCACAGTAGTATGCCTTATCAACCAAGCCATATAATTCCTCAGTAAAATTGTCCATTAGAGCTCTGGATATCAAACGATACCATTCAGGATTATCCAGAATTTTTTTTTTTACAAATTCGTATATAATCTGTATTATATTGGATAATGATGTTACCACCCTTATCATCAGGTTTTATTGTTATATCTGAGTTTTGCATTAGGGATTTTAGAGCTTTTGATTAATCGTTTGTCAAATGTCCTTCTATTTGGAATGGAACTTTCATTTTTGAATGTCTTTGGAAACTTCTTTAATAAAAGTATCGGCATTTGGGTTAGAGCTAGGAGCTGGGCAAAGGCTTTATTTCATTTTCAAGCCCTTAAAAGAGGAGGTAAGGAGAGAAGGGGTTATAATGACGCTGTAAACTTCAGATAGTATTGTCTCAAGATCAGTGGAATCTAAATGATCTTCAGAATCATTTTCTTCAAGCAGAACTGTGAGCTGATCAATCGCTTCAAGCTCTTATTGTGTGTAAGTTGGGTCTGTGTCTGTATAATTGTGCGCAAACAGGTGTATATCTTTGATCGTTTAAAATTTGTTAATTTGAACAGTGGGACAAAAAGTGAGCCCTTTTTCCAAAACACATTTCTCTGCCCAGGTTAACACATAAGACGAGAGATTCATTATGTTGAATGAGTCTGGGGTTTGTGAGATCTGCTTGTTTTTTGACTGTGTTTCTTGGTATGGTCCTGGTGTTTTTGGGTTTGTGCTTGTAGTAAATCTAGTAAATCACCACGCGGTGAACCCCCTGAAAATGGGATGGACAGAGGGGTTCTAGATTTTAGAGAACCTCGAGAAGTGTTGTGTGAAACTTGGATTTTAGATTGTGTGTTACTATGGGAACTGTTGTGATGACCAGTGGTGTGTGATGAGGAAGAATCTTCCATCTCAGAACCATTGTCATTAGAAGTGTTACTTCTTCGTGACCGTTTAGGGCGACGTTTTCCCTGTGATTGTGTCTGTGCTGGTGGTGAGGAATTTCCTAATGAAGAGAATTGTTTGGGACATTAGAGCTGTATGCTGTATTAGAGGGTTTCTTTTTGTAAGTCCCTTTTGGGGCATCATTCCATTTATACACCCGTTCCTTCCTAAAGGCCTTCTTGTCACAATAGAATTGTTTGTCCTTCTTGACAAGAATGTCGTTATTACATTTTTCCGAATGATGCTTATGTTTCTTTTCCAATGATTCATATAACGTATGTGTTTTAAGCTTAGTTAGGTGTGCATTCAATGTATCAATTTTGACATCAATATCAATGATTTTTTTTGCGGCATTCTGAAATCAAAAGCACCATAAGGGCTGTAGAGCACTGTTTTAAGACATTTTCCCAGGCGATCTTAAACTCGGGTTCAATCTTTTCAAAGGAAGGGAAGATCTGTACCCTGAGGCCAAATGGGTTAATGCCTCCCCCTTCCCTATCGTTTGTTTTAATGAGATGTCTGTATATATGCTTGAAAGACTTACATAGTGTTGCTTATAAGACTTATATGTTGTTGCTATGAACATACACTGATCTAATCACACAGTTGCTGATCATCCTGCAAGTTCCCAACTTTCACATTCCGTTTGGTGTGTTGAGCCACTTATAACATGAGCCTGTTAAAATTATATTAAAGCCTTTTATTTTAACAAGATGCCTATATGACTACCGTATATGCATAAAAAACTTACACGGTGTTGCTTATAAGACTTAAGCCGCGTACACACGTAGCCGTCTGTCCGACGTACTTAGTCTGGCGGACGTCCGCCAAACTGTCCGTCGGAATTTTCGATTGGGCTACTTGCCCACACACGGCACTTTTTCAGCGGACTAATACGGCGTACTAAGTCCGCCGTACTTTCAAAATGAACGGACTCGCCCACACACGCGGAGGAAAGTCCGCTCATTTCGAGCGCGTCTCCAGGTAGGCGGGGCCCGCGAAGGAGACTTTGCTGGCCCCGCCGCCTGGTATGGACTTAAAGGGGAACCCCCAACGCTGAAAAAAATCGGCGTGGGGGTCCCCCCCAAGTCCACAACAGACCCTTGTCCGAGCACGCTACCCGGCCGGCCAGGAAAGGGGGGCGAGCGAGCGCCCCCCCTTCTTAGCCGTACCAGGCCGCGTGCCCTCAACATGGGGATGCCTTGAGGAAGGGGGGGCCGCGCGGCCCCCCCCACCCCAAAGCACCTTGTCCCCATGTTGATGAGGACAAGGGCCTCTTCCCGACAACCCTGGCCGTCGGTTGTCGGGGTCTGCGGGCGGGGGGCTTATCGGAATCCGGGAGCCCCCTTTAATAAGGGGGCCCCCGGATACCGGCGCCCCACCCTATGTGAATGAGTATGGGGTACAATGTACCCCTACCCATTCACCTGTAAAATAAAAGTACAAAAAAAACACAACACACGAGATAAAATACTTTATTGCACAGCTCCGGGGGTCTTCCGTCTTCGGGGGTCTTCTCGCCGGACTCCTCCGCTATCTTCTTGTAGCTCTTTTGCTAGCGGAGGAGTCCGGCTTTCTTCCTCGCCCCGCCGGCCTCTTCTCCCGACTTCGGGGGTCTTGTCCCCCTCTTCGGTTCTTCTGCCGGGCCACCGCGCCTTCTTATAGCTCTTTTACAGGCGGTGGCCCGGTCTTCTGTCGCCGCTGCCGCCTTCCGTTCTTCTTCTTCTTCTTCTTCTTCTTCTTCTCCTTCTTCTCCTGGAGATGTTGACTCAACGCTCTCTCCGGCCACAATGCCAGGGACGCGCTGCGTGGCCACTTATATAGGGAGAAGGGGCGGTGTCACATGGCTTTATGTCACATGGGTTGGTCACATGGGTTGATGTCACATGGGGACTGTGACATCGTAAGGGGGCGGGGTCACCATGTGACACCAACCCATGTGACATCAACCCATGTGACCAACCCATGTGACATAAAGCCATGTGACACCGCCCCTTGTCCCTATATAAGTGGCCGCGCAGCGCGTCCCTGGCATTGTGGCCGGAGAGAGCGTCGAGTCAACATCTCCAGGAGAAGAAGGAGAAGAAGAAGAAGAAGAAGAAGAACGGAAGGCGGCAGCGGCGACAGAAGACCGGGCCACCACCTGTAAAAGAGCTATAAGAAGGCGCGGTGGCCCGGCAGAAGAACCGAAGAGGGGGACAAGACCCCCGAAGTCGGGAGAAGAGGCCGGCGGGGCGAGGAAGAAAGCCGGACTCCTCCGCTAGCAAAAGAGCTACAAGAAGATAGCGGAGGAGTCCGGCGAGAAGACCCCCGAAGACGGAAGACCCCCGGAGCTGTGCAATAAAGTATTTTATCTTGTGTGTTGTGTTTTTTTTGTACTTTTATTTTACAGGTGAATGGGTAGGGGTACATTGTACCCCATACTCATTCACATAGGGTGGGGGGCCGGTATCCGGGGGCCCCCTTATTAAAGGGGGCTCCCGGATTCCGATAAGCCCCCCGCCCGCAGACCCCGACAACCGACGGCCAGGGTTGTCCGGAAGAGGCCCTTTTCCTCATCAACATGGGGACAAGGTGCTTTGGGGTGGGGGGGGCGCGCGGCCCCCCCCTTCCCCAAGGCACCCCCCATGTTGAGGGCACGCGGCCTGGTACGGCTAAGGAGGGGGGGGCGCCCGCTCGCCCCCCTTTCCTGGCCGGCTGGGTAGCGTGCTCGGACAAGGGTCTCTTGTGGACTTGGGGGGGACCCCCACGCCGATTTTTTTCGGCGTTGGGGTTCCCCTTTAAGTCCATACCAGGCGGCGGGGCCAGCGACGTCTCCTTCGCGGGCCCCGCCTACCTGGAGACCCGCTCGAAATGAGCGGACTTTTCTCCGGGCGGGAAAAGTCCGCTCATTTCAAAAGTACGGCGGACTGGCATACACACGGCCGGATTGTCCGCCGAAATGCGAGTACGGCGGGCAGATTGTTGTGCAAACCGAAATTCTAAGTCCGCCGTACTGTCGGGTCAAAAAAGTATGCCGGAGGCTACACACGGGGGGATTGTTTGGCGGACTTGAGTTTGCCGGACTTTTCCACCGGATTGTTTGATCGTGTGTACGCGGCATTACACTATATCACAAAAGTGAGTACACCTCTCACATTTTTGTAAATATTTTATTATATATTTTCATATGACAACATGGAAGAAATGACACTTTGCTACAATGTAAAGTAGTGAGTGTACAGCTTGTATAACAGTGTAAATTTGTTGTCCCCTCAAAATAACTCAACACACAGCCATTAATGTCTAAACCACTGACAACAAAAGTGAGTACACCCCTAAGTGAAAATGTGCAAATTGGGCCCAAAGTGTAAAAATTTTGTGTGGCCACCATTTTTTTCCAGCACTGCCTTAAAGTGGGGTGCCCCCTAAAAAAAAAAATTAAAAGTCAGCAGCTACAAATACTGCAGCTGCTGACTTTTAAAAATTGGACACTTACCTGTCCCAGGGTCCAGCGATGCGGGGGAACAAAGCCCCCCCCCTCATTCCCCGCTCCGCCATCATTCTTACTGTGGGCACCCGGCTGTGGCTTCACTGCGCATGCGCGAGCGGCGCGGGGGGCCGTGATACGCCGCACAGTCATCTGGGACACGTGACAGGTCCCAGATGACTGTGTGGTGCGAGGGGAAGTGATGTCACCAGCCCGGGTAATGAAGGCAGACTACGAGGGACCCCCTAAAAACAGGCATTTAGAGGTGAGTAAAAAAAATATATATTTTTCCAATTATTTATTTATTTTTTAAGAATTTTAAACTATTTTTTATTTTTTGGTGGCAACACCACTTTAACCCTCTTGAGCATGGAGTTCACCAGAGCTTCATAGGTTGTCACTGGAGTCCTCTTCCACTCCTCCATGATGACATTACTGAGCTGGTGGAGGTTGGAGACCTTGCACTCCTCCATCTTCCTCTTGAGGATGTCCCACAGATGCTCAATAGGGTTTAGGTCTGGAGACATGCTTGTCCAGTCCATCACCTTTACCCTCAGCTTCTTTAGCAAGGCAGTGGTTGTCACATGAACAGATATAATAACATATTTCCGAAAAATGTGAGGGGTGTACTCACTTTTGTGAGATACTGTACATGCTCCTGCTATGAATATACACTCACTGCTCTTATCATGTATTTTGGAAGTTCCCATCTTTCAGTCTTTTATATCGGTCAGTTTGGTATGTTGAGTAATGTATAACAAGACTCCATTCAAGTGATTCTAAAGTGATTTTAAAGTGGTATTAAACCCCATACCAAAAATTTTATACATTGGAGCTTACCAATCAGATGCAGTTTTTTTTCTTTTTTTCACCTGGTGATCTGGCCAGTAACACACCTCCTGTATTACTGAGACACAACTCTGGAGGAGAGAGCACAGGTAGCAGAGCAGGCAACAGGATTGTCAGTCTGGGGGAGGGTAGTGTTAAAGAATATGTAATCCTGACATTCCATCTAGCTCAGGGTTCAAGTCCTGGGGAAAAAAGTGTGGGAACTCCCACCCAAGATCCACTCCCCACAAAAAAAAAAAAAGATACGCTCATATGCACGAACACTTCACAAGTGGTATTTTTCATCCAATTTTCGTATTGTGTGTATGAAGCTTAACTGTTGGTACATAAAAAAAAATAAAAAAACAATCCTCACTAAACATAAATACGGTAATTCTCTGAATAATCAGCATTCATTCAATTGTGCTTCCATGCAAATGTGAACATCATGTACTGATCTTTATTGGGGAATTTTATTTTGTATATAGAGTGTTTATGTGGTGAGTTCACACTTTTCATTGAACAGAGTTTGGATAACACAGGGTTAAACGGAAAGGTCATGAATGAACTGCACATTATCTGGACAGAATGCTTGGGGAGATAGTGATGTGTTCCTGCTTAGGAGATGCCTACAGCTTATAAATCTTCTTTCTTATAAATCTACCTTTGGATAATTTGTATACCACGGCCACATGATAAACTGCAGAGTTTCTGCAGTGCTGAGAGTTCACAAAGGAGGAGATTTCCACTACAGCCGTTCTACAAGCCCACATGTGTGGTGGCAATATCATGTGACCTGGCTATCTCTGGTAACAAGTAACTGTTCTCGCCAGCATATAAGACACAACTGAGCAAGTGCAAGTTGGCTACTCTGCCTGTGTTAGCTGGCCTTCCGCAGATAGACAGTGCAGGAGGGAAGGATGCATACAGGATAAAACAGCTTTTTTTCAAATGCAGAGGATTAACCAGTGAGTATAAGGGTCAGGGACTTTTTTGCCTGCAGCAGGTTGCGGTTTTGGTTTCATAAACTTCAATGGAAACGCATAAAAAACAGAGTGCTATTTCCAGTGTATTTTGCCTGGTTTCTCCTGCATAGCAAGAGACAAATTCCAAAAATGCATCAAAAACGCATTAAAAAAGCATCGAAACTTGTGCCAAAAAGCACAAAACGCATTGGGAAAATGCATCAACCACAACCTACATAGGTGTGAACCTAGCCTTAAAGCAGTATTCACTCTCCTATCCCTTACAGCCAAGTATGCTGCCATTTCATGGCTTGACAGTTCATCTTTAAAATAATGGATTTAAATACACTTTAAAATACATATTTTGCCTGATACAAAAAGCCAAAGCATCTGAACAAAGATCCTTGTTTTCAAAAGGTGACAGTTATTTTCAGTGGCGTCCAATGGGATTTGAAAATTATAGTCACATGGCTTGGAATAAATAGCCTTGCGTAAAGCTTTGGGAATAGAGTCTTATGCCGCGTACACACGATCAAACAATTCGCCCGTGTGTAGGCTCCGGCGGACTAAGATTGGAGTTTTGCACACCAATCTGTCCGCCGGACTCACATTTCGGCGGACAGTACGGCCGTGTGTGTGCCAGTCCGTCGTACTTTTGAAATGAACGGACTTTTCCCGCCCTGAGAAAAGTCCGCTCATTTTGAACGCGTCTCCAAGTAGCCGGGACCAGCGAAGGAGGCGTCGCTGGCCCCGTCACCTGGTATGGACTTAAAGGGGAATCCCTAGGCCGAAAAATCGGCGTGGGGGTCCCCCCCAGGTCCATATCAGACCCTTATCCGAGCACGCTACCCGGCCGGCCAGGAAAGGGGGTGGGGACGAGCGAGCGCCCCCCCTCCTGAGCCATACCAGGCGGCGTGCCCTCAACATGGGGGTGCCTTGGGGAAGGGGGGGTCGTGTGGCTGACAACAACAACCCCCAAAGACATGTTACCTCAGCTTATATAGGAGGCCTGCCCCCTGCCAATACCAGTTGGGGATTGGTCAGGGCTCCTACATGAGCTGCCCTTCACTCTAGTTCTAGGCCCTTCCCCTCTTCCAGAACATTCTTCCTGGAAACAGGGGAAGCGCCTCAGAACTAGGGCACAGGTGGTCACACCCACTGCTACCCTAACCACTCCCTGCCCCCTCAAAACAGACAGGCCTAGCTTAAAGCATAGACCTGCCTAAATTTACCTGTGCTGACAGTCTCTCTAGTAAAAATCCTATACTAGCACCTACCTATTGGCAGAGGGTGCTACAATTCCTATGTTGATAGGCAATCCTTTCCCTGACAACTATTGTATTCATCTGTTGCAGCCACTGAGCAGATGTGGGAGCTCTGGGTGAGAGCCAAAATCTTGCAATCAATTTCCTGGCCAGGTAAAGAAACCTAATTAAAGCGATAAAGGTAGAAGGAGGGTACAATTCCTCCACCAGACCACCCAATAGACATGTAATCGGGTCCACTGGTTGTTGAAGGTGATACATATTATTAATATGATTGACAACATCATGCCAATACCGCACCAATTTGGGGGAGTTCCAAAGCAGATGGGTCAGAGTGCCTTGATGCAGCTGACTCCTCGGGCACAAGGGGGAATCCCTCCTTCCCCATTTATGTAGTTATACTGGGATCCTATACACCCTGTGAAGGATAAATAAGTGTGACACCTTTTGAGCCACGGAAACAGAAACTAGGGGGCCATTCACCAAAATCTGATCCCAGCTATCCCCATCTATAGGGCAGACATCAGTTTCCCACTTCTCCCTACAGGGTAGTAGATCTGGGGCTTGGATGTGGGCTAGCAGGCAAGTATATATGCAAGAAATAATTCCTTTTTTATCCCTAGTATCAAAAATAGAGGGGAGGAAGTCAGAGTCATCTAGGCGCAAGACAGAGCATCTACACTGTATTCTCAGAGCATTGCACAGCTGCAGGTGCTTCTCTCAGCCGAGAGAAGGGTTTTATCACTGTGCCATCAAACAGCTGGGGCATATATTTAATCACAGCTGTTTTCCATATAGAGTGGTTACACAATTTCCCAAGTTCAGAATAGGACCTATTACACCAAATGGGTGTACAATGAAGGAAGCCCTCAATGCCCAGATGCTTCCTAAGCTCGTTCCAGAGTCTCCTAAGCATATGGACAGTCAGGCATTCCAATGGAGCCCTAGGTAGGCCCATTCCAGCTGAGACATTGCAGAATATTCTGTAAGGGAGTGGATCAGCAAGGTCCTGGAAGGATCAGTCACCACCGATAGATTCCATCCTGCAAGGTGTTGCAGCTGTTCAGATAGAAAGTAAGCGAAGGAGTGCGGAATAGCCATTCCCCCCTGACCTTTAGGGTATTGCATTGCAATTAATTTAATTCTGGTCACTCAATATTAAGGCTCTATATTGGGAGTCTATAAGGGCAAACCAATAGGCATGTATTCAGACAGCCATGTTATGAAGGACATACAACAGTTACGGTGCCCACACCATTTTAATAAGATTGGCCCTGCCAGTCACCGATAGTGGAAGTTTGCACCCGCTGGTACATTTAAGTTAACATTTTTGAAGAATAGGTTTCAGATTTAAGGGGATATAGTCTCTAGGGTCCCCAGTCACTTCAATACCCAGGTATCTAAAAGAACATACTATCTCTACCTTAGCTGCAGAGCTCGGTAAAGGGGATTCTAGGAGGCTAATAAGAAGAGGGAAGATTTATGCCAGTTCATGGTGAATCCAAACCTCTTGGTAAGTCGCATAACTGCCTCTAGTGAACCAAGGTATATCAAGGTGTCATCGGCGTAGAAGGATATTTTGTCCTCCCTCTTCCCCTGATAAAACCCCACCATGTCCGAAGAGGACCTAACCATAGTGCCAATGGTTCCAGCGCCAGGGCAAAAAGCAGGGGAGAAAGTAGGCACCCTTGCCTAGTGCCCCTATGCAAAGGAAACACCTCCGATAACATCCCATTGACTCATATTCTGGCCCAAGGACCCGCATACAGCAGCTGCACCCAGGCAAGAAAAGATTCTACAACTGAAAATGTTTTCAGCACCGCCCACAGGTATTTTCACTTGATGCTGTCAAAAGCTTTGGCAGCGTCGAGGGAGAACACTGCCCTATTTCCAGGATTATTCAGGAATAAGCAACGTATGTTGAGCGCAGTAGACCTGGCCGGTATGAAACCAGATTGATCCAAATGCGCCAAACCTGAGACTACCTCCGCCAATTTTGTGGGTAGAACCCTAGTCAGTAGTTTAATGTCCAAGTTTATCAGTGAAATGGACCTATACAAGTCAGGTTGCAATGGATTCTTGCCAGGCTTGGGTATTACCACTATGACAGCCTCACTCATAGATTGTAGGAGATTTCCAGATTGCACAGTAGCGTTTAAGGTATCTAACAGGGGAGGAAGGAGTGATTCACTATACTGCTTGTAAATCTCAGCCAGGAGACCATCCATGCCCAGGGATTTACTATTGGCCATAGAGGCAACTGTTTCAGTTAGTTCCTCCAGTGGGATAGTAGTGGTTAACTAGCTGGGATAGGACACTGATCTAAGAAGGTTGCTAGGTCCATAACTGTAGGAGAGACCTTGGAGTCATACACAGCCTCAAAATATGCTCCAAACACTGATCCCACCTGATCCAAGTTGTGAACAATTGCCCTGGCTGGAGTCTGAGTGCCATCAATCTGGGATTTTGCCCGTTGTGCCCGAGAGATCACTGCCAATAGATGTCCAGTATTTTCTCCATCCTCAAAATATTGCTGTTGCATAAAAAAGCATTTCTTTTCTACAGCCGTGGTAACGACTTGCTGGTATAGGGACTGCCAAAGGCCAGCCAACTACGTTCAGATTCTGGTGAGGGCTGAGTCTCCCACTCTCTAGTATGAGATTTGATAGCAGATATTTGTTTTATAATAAGGCCCCTAAGATGCGCCATAAGGGCTTCCCAGATAATGCACAGAGCCACTAAACCCCTATTACACCTAAGAAAGGTAGTGATTGCTCTAGGTAGGGGATCCTCAGCATGGTACAATTTTAACCAAAAAGGGTTTACTTTCCATAATCTTTCCCCAGGAATGCCCATAACAGAAACCAACGCTCGTAGGAGAGAGTGGTCAGAAATGCTTTGAGGGACATATTCGATCCGGGTAACCTTGGGCATAGCTAAGGAATTTCACAAACAAAGATCAATGCGAGATAGCACTCTGTGCGTGGCAGAGTAGCATGAGTAACATTTCCCATCTGGATACCTGTCCCTTCACACATCTCCCAAGCCAAGCTCACAGATCAGTAAATTAAGTGGTTCCCCCTGAGCCCCTGTGGTGTCCATCGGGGGGTGAAAATTTCTCTAATTTTTGTCAAGAAGATTATTAAAATCCTCCAGGATCCATAGGGGATTTTAATAATCTTCTACCCATAGGGGTATGCCAGGATATGGAGCGATAAATTGTGCCAAGTAATTTAACCCATCAACAGAGAAGGGTGGAGGGAAATAAAGATTAGCTAAGATACACATCATGCCAGATAGCTTGCACAATAGAAAAATATTGTGACCTTGGTCATCTAGTTTAGAATGCAGTAATTCAAAAGAGACATCATTAGAGATTAAAATACTAACCCCTCTGTAATATGTGGTGTGAATGGGATGAAACTGCACTTGGTAGCTAGGGTTTTTCAGCATAGAGAGAGTAGTGGACTGTAAGTGCATTTCCTGTAGGCACACAACAGCAGAGCGGTATGATTTCAGTATAGAAAAAAGTGCCCGGCGCTTCACCCCAAAACTCAGACCCCGCACATTCCATTAGAGAAAATTTTATTTGATCGCCAGAGGAACAGTTAGGCATAGAGAATAAGCATAATATACATTGAAATTCACAAAACAGCAATTCAAACTGGGCCATTTACAGGTATAGGCATGACTGAGGTAGAGAAACCAGGTAGGTAAAATAAAATAAAAGGGAGGCAACAGGGGGCTCCCCCCCAGGGGGTTCCTTACTTAAAAACCAAAAATCCCATTCTTACAGAGAGGCCTAAAATTTCCATCCTAACATTAGTTGTCAAGTTTTAAATTGTGCCGCTTATAAAACATGAAACAGTAATTTTAATATGTATGTCCAATAAAATTATGCATGCCCCAAGCAATCCACCAAGTGGTAGATTATAACAAGGACAGAATAGGCAACTGCCTGGGGCCTAAAACTCTAGGGGCCCTATGGGGATGTCAAAAAAAAAGTTCAGCATTTCAGTGCTGTTTATAGCAAGTCAATTTCAGCTTTGCAAAGTCTTTTGCCTTTATTACAGAAGAAAGTTAGCAATGATTTCCTTTGTATGCTTTTGATTAATTGCAGATGTAAGCCCTAACTAACGACATTTGGTTTACTAAACAATTGTAATTGTTACTAAATGCATGTTGTCACCCATTCTTCATCTTTTTTTATTTTTTTTATTGGCATCTCAGTAGTGTGGATCTCCTTCAGTGTCTTTACATCACCTTCCTGCTCCATACATTCCAGTAAAGGCTACATGGCATTTCCTAGGGTGGGTTTCATGGTGGTGACCAACGTGGACCTTGCCTACATAATAAGTATTGAAAATGTCACTTGTACACTATATTGTCAAAAGTATTGGGACACCTGCATTTACTTGTACACAAAATTTAATGGCATCCCAGTCTTAGTCCGTAGGGTTCAATATTGCGTTGGCCCACCCTTTGCAGCTATAACAGCTTCAACTTTTCTGGGAAGACTGTCCACAAGGTTTAGGAGTGTGTCTATGGGAATAATTGACCATTCTTCCAGAAGCACATTTGTGAGGTCAAGTACTGATGTTGGAACGAGAAGGCCTAGCTCATAGTCTCCACTCTAAATCATCCCAAAGGGTTTCTATTCGGTTAAGGTCAGGACTCTGAGCAGGCCAGTCAAGTTCCTCCACCCCAAACCGTGCAATCATGTTGGAACAGGAAGAGGCCACCCCCAAACTATTCCCACAAAGTTGGGAGCATGAAATTGTCTAAAATATCTTGGTATGCTGACACCTTAATGCCCCGTACACACGAGCGGACTTTTCAACATCCAAAGTCCGAAGGACCGAGTCCGTCAGACTATCCGATCGTGTGTGGGCTGCAACGGACTTTTGATTCGCCAAAGTCTGACGGACTTTAGAAATGAAGCATGCTTCAAATTTTCCCGAAGGAACTCCGCCGGACCCGGTCCCCTTCGAAAACTCCGCTCGTGTGTATGCTACTCCGACGGACTAAAACCGACGCTAGGGCAGCTATTGGCTACTGGCTATGAACTTCCTTATTCGAGTCGGGTCGTACGTCATCACGTTCGAATCCGTCTGAGTTTAGTGTGATCGTGTGTGGCCAAGTCCGTTCGGCCGAAAAGTCTGTCAGAACTCCGTCGGAACTCCGTCGGAACTCCTTTGGAAGTCTGTCGGACATAAGTCCTCTCGTGTGTACGGGGCATAAGAGTTCCCGTCACTGGAACTAAGGGGCCAAGTCCAACCCCACACCATAATCCCTCCTCCACCAAATGATTTGGAACAGTGCACAAAGCAAGCTTCATAAGGACATGGATGAGTGAGTTTGGGGTGGAGGAACTTGACTGGCCTGCCTGACCTCAACCCGATAGAACACCTGAGTGGAGACTGCGAGCCAGGCCTTCTTGTCCAACATCAGTGTCTGACCTCACATAGTTACATAGTAGGTGTAATGAAAATTTATAAGTTCTGTATATAATTGTATTCTATTTTATATGTATTGCACACTGCCCTCAATGTACACATGGCACTTATAATGTTTTCAGAACATGTTTACATTCTTTTGAGTCCTGATTAGAATTAGCCTGCCTATGTAACGTCCCTTGTTACCATAGACCTACAATTGTAATATTAATGTGATACCTACGTAATCATGTGTATAAAAACCTTCAAATGCGTCATAATAAAGGAGAACAGTTATTTGCAAAGATACTGAGTGTATCTTTTGTGTCTGTTCCCTACTGCAGTAGTTATTATTAATTTGGAACCACTAATCAATATGAGGATAGGAGTTGCCTATCTATAAAATATCTAAGTCAGTAGGTAAGGTTGAAAAAAAGACAAAAGTCCATCAAGTCCAACCTATTTATGTGATTATATGTCAGTATTACATTGTATATCTCTGTATATTGTGGTTGTTCAGGTGCTTATCTAATTGTTTTTTGAAACTATCGATGCTCCCTGCTGAGACCACTGCCTGTGGAAGGGAATTCCGCATCCTTGCCGCTCTTACAGTAAAGAACCCTCTACGTAGTTTAAGGTTAAACCTCTTTTCTTCTAATTTTAATGAGTGGCCACGTGTCTTGTTAAACTCCCTTCTGTGAAAATGTTTTATCCCTATTGTGGTCACCAGTATAGTATTTGTAAATTTAAATCATATCCCCTCTCAAGTGTCTCTTCTCCAGAGAGAATAAGTTCAGTGCTCGCAACCTTTCCTCATAACTAATATCCTCCAGACCCTTTATTAGCTTTGTTGCCCTTCTTTCTACTCGCTCCATCCTGAAATAGGATTGGTCTCAGCACAGAACCCTGGGGGACCCCATTACCCACCCCTGACCATTCGAGTACTCCCCATTTATCACTACCCTCTGAACTCGCCCTTGTAGCCGGTTTTCAATCCATGTACCTACTTACCCTATGATCCATGCTAACGAATCTTAGTTTGTACAGCAAACGTTTATAGGAAACTTTGTAAAATGCTTTTGCAAAATCCGGATACACCACGTCTACGGGCCTTTCTTTATCTAGATGGCAGCTACCTCCTCATAGAACAGGGGTAGGGAACCTCGGCTCTCCAGCTGTTTTGAAACTACAAATTCCATCATGCCTCTGCCTCTAGGAGTCATGCCTGTGATTGTTAGGGTCTTGCAATGTCTCATGGGACTTGTAGTTTCAAAACAACTGGAGAGCTGAGTTTCCCTATCCCTGTCATATAGATTGGCTTGGCAAGAACGATTCTTTATGAATTGGAATCCATGCTGATTACTGCTAATGATACCGTTCTCATTACTAAAATTTTGTGTATAGTCCCTTATCTTCCCCTCCAATAGCTTACATACTATTGATGTTAGGCTAACTGGTCTGTAATTCCCAAGGATGTATTTTGGGGCCTTTTTAAATATTGGTGCTACATTGGCTTTTCTTCAATCAGCTGGTACCATTCCAGTCAGTAGACTGTCAATAAAAATTAGGAACAATGGTCTGGCAATTATTGACTGAGTTCCCTAAGTACCCTTGGATGCAAGCCATCTTGACCGATTTATTAATGTTAAGTTTCTCAAGTCTAATTTTAATTCTGTCCTCTGTTAACCATGGAGGTGCTTCCTGTGATGTGTCATGAGGATAAACACTACAGTTTTGGTTACCCCGATTCCCTCGTGAAGACTGAGGAGAAGAATAAATTCAATACCTTCGCCATCTCCCCATCCTTTGTAACCAGATGTTCTTCCTCATTCCTTATGGGGCCAATATGGTCTGTAATATGGTAAGACGCTATGTGTCTTTCCTGTTCCATCTTAGCCTCCCTAATTGCACCCTTACATTTCTTGTTGCATTCTTTATAATGTCTGAATGCTGATGATGATCCCTCAACCTTGTACTTTTTGAAGGCCTTCTCCTTTTCTTTTTATATGCATTTTTACATTGTAGTTAAGCCATCCAGAACTTTTGTTCGCTCTTTTAAATGTATTACCCAATGGGATGCAGTGAGGGACCTTATTTAATATGCTCTTAAAGCAAACCCATCTCTCCCCTGTGTTCTTTGTTCCTAAGATTTTATCTCAATTTATGCCTTCTAGCAAGGTTTGTAGTTTAGGAAAGTTATCTCTTTTGAAATTCAGTGTCTTTGTATTCCCCTTATGTTTCCTATTTGCGTGATTTATACTGAAGTGTGGATGATAAATAATGTAGTGCTAATGGATGAACACATATATCGGTATATAAGTGAGTTAATGCAAAAATCAATTATAGAAAAATGGCACAAATGGAAAGTCCAATGGATGTGAAGGTTCTGAGTATAGTCGTATCCGTCAACCACCAAATGATGATAAATCAGAGATGGAACAAGCTGGCACTGTCCGGCATAAGAAGCATCAAGAATGGTACATCTTCAACCAAAAACGGAAGTATATCTACTCTTTCCGGAACAGGTGGACTCGAGTGTCAGTGACAACCAGTCATAAAGGCAAGGATGACGAAATTAGTGGATCAACGGAACTCCAAGGGACCCAGGGCCTCCAAGCACAACTCCAGGGATGTTATGGACAACCACCCAACCGAACCTCAGATGAAAGCAACATTAGGGCTGGACCTTAGGCGTGGAAAAACCAGCTGGACCAGAAGAGAACTCTCATCCGGATAGTTATGTAAAGAAAAAATGCTTCCATATGGTGTAGGACAAAAAAGTTTGTTTTTTTATTTCTAAAAACCGGCATACAACAATGGGAATAAAAAATGATCACAGATTAAAAATGAGGGCATTGTGGGGAGCAGAAAGCCAAGCCCGATTATTTATACTGAAGCCAATTGACCTCTGATCGCTGTTTCCTAAATTGCCCCGTATTTCCACATCCATGATCAGGTCTGTATTGTTGGTAACCAGTAGATCCAGTAATGCTTTATTTTTACTTGGTGTGTCTACCATCTGAACCAACCATGAAATTGCCCTACAAGACATTTAGGAACTGGCGAGCCTTAGACAAATGCGTGGTGCCCTCCGCCCAGTCTTTGTCTGGATAATTAAAATCCCCCATTATGATAACACTTCCCATCCTTGCTACTAATCCAACTTGTGATAGGAGATCCGTCTCCCCCTCCTCCCTCAGGTTATGGGGCCTGTAGCATCAGGGGCAGATCCAGAGTCTAGTCTCCGGAGGGGCACTGCCAGAAAATAATTTTTTTGGGGGCAATTTATCAGGGAAATGGCTGGTGTTGGCACTTCAATCATCATGGCACCATGGTTGATATGATGTCATGATGATTCAAGCGCATTATTTCTATTATTACATTGTTATATAAAATGAAATAGTTAAACTCACCATAATGCATAATCGTGGGAGCCCTGAGCTGTCACTTGCCACCATCGCCTACCACCAGATGCAGCTTGTCACTTGTCACGTCACCTGTCACCAGATGCGGATTGTCACTTGCCACGTCACCTGTCACCAGATGTGGATCGTCACTTGCCATGTTGCCTATGGCCAGATGCAGATTGTCTTGCCACGTCACCTGCCACACATTGCGGATTGTCACTTGCCATGTCACCTGTCACTGGATGTGGATTGTCACTTTTCCCTCGCCTGTCACCAGATGCAGATTGTCACTTGCCACGTCACCTGCCACATGTTGTGGATTGTCACTTGCCACATCACCTGCCACACGTTGTGAATTGTCACCTGCCACATGTTGCAGATTGTCTCTTGCTGTGTCACTTTCCTGCTAATGTGGTCTCTTGCTGTGTCCCAGTGTCAGGCAGAAGATTACCAGTCAGGCAGCAGAGAGATGATGTCATCTTTCTGCTTTCCGTGGCTGCCTGCACAGAGAGGGCAGAACTGCACTGCAGGGATGCAGGACAGTCACTGGGCGGTGAGGGATGATGTAATCTCTCTGCTCCCCGCCCATCGATTCCCTGATTGGCCAGCTGTCTACTCACCCACCGAGCCACCCAGCTGCTCAACCGCACTGTCATCCGCAGAGCAGCCCGCCCACCCACTCAGTCACCCAAATTCAGGGGGGGCAATTGCCCCATTGCCCCCTGGATCCTCCCCTGTATAGCATACTCCCAGTATTATTTTCCCCTTAGCTTCATCCCTCTGGAGCTCTACCCATAAGGATTCCACCTCCTCCCTAGCTCCCTTAGTGATGTCATCTCTCACATTCACTTGTACATTATTCTTGATATATAGGCATACCCCTCCCACTTTTTTACCCTCTCTATCCCTGCGATAAAGGGTATACCCTTGAATGGTTGCAAGCCAACCATGAGAGCTGTTGAACCAGGTCTCTGAAATTCCATCAAAATCCAAATCCTCCTCATACAACAGTTTACCCATCTTCTCCGCCAGGCTCCAGGCATTGGTGAACATGCCACGTAGTTTAGACCAGTCACATACTATTCTCTTATTGGGTGTTCTGAGATTGCAACTAGGACTTCTTACTATACTTAACTTGGGTTTATGTGCTTTAGTCAACCTACCACTAATGCCCCCAATACTACCTTCTGGAATATGTTCAGCACTGACTATCTCTACCTCTGGGCCCTCCCCCCATTGCCTAGTTTAAAAACCCCTCTAACCTTTTTGCCATCTTCACTCCCAGCAGATCTGCGCCCTCCTCATTTAGGTGCAGTCCGTCCCTTCTATAGTACTGGTGACCGACTGAGAAGTCGGCCCAGTCCTCCAGGAACCCAAACCCCTCCTTACTACACCAGCTCCTCAGCCACTTCTTTACTTCTCTAATCTCCCTCTGCCTTTCTGGTGTGGCTCGAGGCACTGGTAGTATTCCTGAGAATACTACCTTGGAGGTCCTTTTCCTCAATTTAGCTCCCAAATCCCTAAAATCATTCTTTAGGACATCCATCTGCCTCTGACTTTGTCATTGGTGCCAACGTGCACCATGACAGCCGGGTCTTCCCCAGCCCCTCCCAGTAATCTGTCCACCACATCCATGATGTTCCAAACCCGAGCGCCCGGTAGACAACATACAGTTTGATGGTTCAGGTCTTTGTTACAGATTGTCCTTCTAAGAATTGAGTCCCCTATCACCAGAATCTATCTTTCCATTCCCTTCGCTTCCCACCTACTCTCACTGGAGGAATTCACAAATGAGTTTCTGGAAGAATGGCCAAACATTCCCATAGACACACTCCTAAACCTGGACAGCCTTCCCAGAAGAGTTGAAGCTGTTATAGCTGCAAAGGGTGGGCCAACTCAAAATTTAACCTTGCAGACTAAGACCGGGTTGCCATTAAAGTTCATCTGCATGTAAAGGCAGGTGTCCCAATACTTTTGACAATATAGTGTACAAGTGACCTTTTCAATACCTATTATGCAGGCAAGGTCCACTTTGGTCACCATCATGAAACCCTCCCTAGGAAATGCCATGCAGCCTTTACTGGAGTGTATGGAGCAGGAAGTTGCTGTAAAGAGACTGAAGGAGATCCACACTACTGAGATGGCAATAAAAAAAAAAGGATGAAGAATGGGTGACAACATGCATTTAGTAACAATTACAATTGTTTAGCAAACCAAACCAGGCGTCCTGATACTTTTGACCATATAGTGTAGTTTCTATTTCCATTTGGTCATGTGGCAAGCCACAGCGGGAGCCAAGGCCACAATTTTTCTAGGTCAGGAAAATATACCAATACTCTTTTTACTATTCATTAGACATGTGCACTGCCAAAAAATGTGGTATTTTTCGTTTCATTTGTTTCAGTTGTTGGTCAATCTTTATGATCAAAATTCGTTATTTTGAATACATTTTAACCACTTTCAGACCGGACCATTTTGCTGGTAAATGACCAGAGGTCTTTTTACACTTTGGCACTGCGCTGCTTTAACTGGTAATTGCGCGGTCATGCAATGTTGTACCCAAACAAAATTTGCGTCCTTTTCTTCCCACAAATAGAGCTTTCTTTTGATGGTATTTGATTGCCTCTGCGATTTTTATTTTTTGCGATATAAGCGTAAAAAGACCGCAAATTTTGAAAAAAAATGATATTTTCTACTTTTTGTTATTAGAAAAATCCAATAAACTCAATTTTAGTCATACATTTAGGCCAAAATGTATTCAGCCACATGTCTTTGGTAAAAAAAAAGTCAATAATTGTATATTTATTGGTTTGCGCAAAAGTTGTCACATCTACAAACTAAGGTACGTTTTCTGGAATTTACACAGCTTTTAGTTTACGACTGCCTATCTCATTTCTTGAGGTGCTAAATTGGCAGGGCAGTACAAAACCCCCCCAAATGACCCCATTTTGGAAAGTAGACCCCCTAAGGAAATTGATAAGAGGCATGTTGAGCCCATTGAATATTTTATTTTTTTGCCTCAAGCGATTGAATAATGACAAAAAAAAAATTTTTTTTTTTTTTTTTACACAAAGTTGTCACTAAATGATATATTGCTCACACATGCTATGGGCATATGTGAAATGACACGCCAAAATAAATTCTGCTGCTTCTCCTGAGTACGGGGATACCACATATGTGGGACTTTTTGGGAGCCTAGCCGCGTACGGGGCCCCGAAAACCAAGCACCGCCTTCAGGCTTTCTAAGGGCGTAAATTTTTGAGTTCACTTCTCACTACCTATTACAGTTTTGAAGGCCATAAAATGCCAAGATGGCACAAAACCCCCACAAATGACCCCATTTTAGAAAGTAGACACCCCAAGCTATTTGCTGAGAGGCATGTTGAGTTCATGGAATATTTTATATTTTGCCACAAGTTGCGGGAAAATTACAAACTTTTTTTTTTTTTTTCACAAAGTTGTCACTAAATGATATATTGCTCATGCATGCCATGGGCATATGTGAAATGACACCCCAAAATAAATTCTGCTGCTTCTCCTGAGTACGGGGATACCACATATGTGGGACTTTTTGGGAGCCTAGCCGCGTACGGGGCCCCGAAAACCAAGCACCGCCTTCAGGCTTTCTAAGGGCGTAAATTTTTGAGTTCACTTCTCACTACCTATTACAGTTTTGAAGGCCATAAAATGCCAAGATGGCACAAAACCCCCACAAATGACCCCATTTTAGAAAGTAGACACCCCAAGCTATTTGCTGAGAGGCATGTTGAGTCCATGGAATATTTTATATTTTGCCACAAGTTGCGGGAAAATTACAAACTTTTTTTTTTTTTTTTTTTCACAAAGTTGTCACTAAATGATATATTGCTCACGCATGCCATGGGCATATGTGAAATGACACCCCAAAATAAATTCTGCTGCTTCTCTTGAGTACGGGGATACCACATATGTGGGACTTTTTGGGAGCCTAGCCGCGTACGGGGCCCCGAAAACCAAGCACCGCCTTCAGGCTTTCTAAGGGCGTTACAGTTTTGAAGGCCATAAAATGCCAAGATGGCACAAACCCCCCCCAAATGACCCCATTTTGGAAAGTAGACACCCCTAAATTTAGGGGTACACTAGTGAGACTAGGTAATAAATGGCGGGTGCCCTGAAACTATAAAAAAATAACTAACCAACCAGCGTCACCTGTAACAGTTATATGGTGATCACTGGTGAAAGGGTTAACTAGGGGGCAATCAGGGGGCTTTATGCGGTAGTATATGGGGGTCCCTGGCGCTATAAAAAGCTGCGGCGAACCTAAATACCTACCTGCCTAACTAGCGTCACCTGTGACACTAATACAGCGATCAGAAAAACGATCGCTTATTAGGCTGGGTTCACACTGGAGCGATGCGGGAACGCCACGAATGCGCGGCGGGTTCCCGCATCGCATGCCTCCCGGCGGCAGTTCACACTGCCCTATGCGAACTGCTGGGAGTGTCAGTGAAATGTTAATGACACCCCCAGATCAGTTCGCATATCGCAGTGCGATCTGCAAACTTGGATCGCATGGTGTGAACACCCATGCGATCCGATTCTGCTGCGGACCAAAAAAAGGGTCCCGTGCGAGTTTGCGGCGGGTGCGACACGAATTCAGCCATACTATCTGTATAGCTGAACTCGAATCGCACAGAGATCGGATGTGATTTGCACTGCAGTGCGGTGCGAATCACATCCGTTCTCATAAACCGCTGCAATGTGAACCCAGCCTTAGTGACACTGGCGACGGGGGGTGATCACGGGGTTAAACCTTTATTGGGGGGGTTAGGGGGGTACCTTAGAACTAAAGGGGGCTAACCCTAACTGCCCTAACAGTTATTAGTCACAAATGACACCCGCCGGGTGATCAGGGGGTTAAACCTTTATTAGGTAATAAATGGCGGGTGCCCTGAAACTATAAAAAAATAATTACCAACCAGCGTCACCTGTAACAGTTATATGGTGATCACTGGTGAAAGGGTTAACTAGGGGGCAATCAGGGGGCTTTATGCGGTAGTATATGGGGGTCCCTGGCGCTATAAAAAGCTGCGGCGAACCTAAATACCTACCTGCCTAACTAGCGTCACCTGTGACACTAATACGGCGATCAGAAAAATGATCGCTTATTAGGCTGGGTTCACACTGGAGCGATGCGGAAACGCCGCGAATCCGCGGCGGGTTCCCGCATCGCATGCCTCCCGGCGGCAGTTCACACTGCCCTATGCGGACTGCTGGGAGTGTCAGTGAAATGTTACTGACACCCCCAGATCAGTTCGCATATCGCAGTGCGATCTGCAAACTCGGATCGCATGGTGTGAACACCCATGCGATCCGATTCTGCTGCGGGCCAAAAAAAGGGTCCCGTGCGAATTTGCGGTGGGTGCGGCGGGTGCGGCGGGTGTGGTGGGTGCGGCGAATGGCTGAACTCGAATCGCACAGAGATCGGATGTGGTTTGCACTGCAGTGCGGTGCGAATCACATTCGTTCTCATAAACCGCTGCAATGTGAACCCAGCCTTAGTGACACTGGCGACGGGGGGTGATCACGGGGTTAAACCTTTATTGGGGGGGTTAGGGGGGTACATTAGAACTAAAGGGGGCTAACCCTAACTGCCCTAACAGTTATTACAGTCACAAATGACACCAATGCAAAAAAAAAAAAAAAAAAAAAATGACATTGGTGTCACTGTGACTGGGGGGCAGGGGTAATTGGGGGGGTGATCGGGGGGTAAAGGGGGGGTGTGAGTGTGCCTGGCATGTTCTACTGTGTGTGTAGAGTGTTGGTGCAACTCACCGATCCGCTCTCCTCCGTGTCGGAACGAAAAATACCGACACGGAGGAGAGAATACATCACTTCCTCTCCTGTGTTTACATTACAGGAGAGGAAGTGATGTCACGGGGGATTCCTATTCGTCGGGAGCGATCGCGTGGGGGTGGCCATGAATGAATGGCTGCCCCCTCGTCCCGGATCGCTCCCGGACGAAAACCGACCGCCGCAGGCACCGGGCGGGGGCCCGATCGGGCCCCCGACCCGCGGGAGGCAAGGGACGTACATGTACGCCAATATGCCTGCCCGTGCCATGCTGTCGACGTACATCGTCGTGCGGCGGTCGGCAACTGGTTAAAATTCATAAATTCAAAAATTCGAAAATGCGGAAATTCTAAAATACGGAAATTCAAAATCTGAAGATTTGGAAATTTGGAAATCCAAAAAATCATAAAATCATAAATTCGAAAATTCAAAAATCCAAAAATTAGGAAAATGAGAAAGAAAATACCCAAATTTGAGAGAAAGAAAATCAGAAAATTCGAAAGAACGAAAATCCAAAATTAAGCACGATAATCCGAAAATAAGAACAAAAATCTGAAAATCTGAAATAATAACTAACTAACTATTAAATTATAGGTATTGGGATTTCCTTTTATATTTGGCTGTTAGTGAACGTAACGTATACAAATTTATCCAAAGTTACAAATTATCCAAAATAATGAATGCCAGATCTAAACGAATGAAACGTAACAAATTAATAATAATAAATAATAATAATAACCATAAAAATATGTATTATTATTATTATTTATGATTATTAATTTGTTACATTCCATTAGTTTAGATGCGGCATTCGTTATTTCAGATAATTCGTAACTTTGGATAAATTTGTATTCATTACGTTCACTAACAGCCAAATTTGAAAGGAAATTCCAATACCTATAATTTAATAGTTAGTAATGGGTATTATTAGTAAGTTATTTCAGATTTTCAAATTTTGGGGTTTTCAAATTTTTGGATTTTTGTTCATATTTTCATTATTTTTAATTTTGGGATTTTAATTCTTATTTTTGGATTTTAAAATTTTTGGATTTTCTCATTTCCGAATTTTAAAATTTTCTGTTTTTCAAATCTCCGAATTTCCAAATTTTAAATTTTTCGGATTTTTGAATCTCCGAATCTTGGATTTTTCGAATTTTCGTTTTTCGGATTTTCAAATTTTCGGAGTTTCGAATTTAAGAAGAATTTTTTAAACAGGTTTTCGTTAATTCGAATATTTCCGAATTTTTGAATTTGTCGAATTTCGTTGAAAAACTAAGTCGGAACGAAACGTTTTGCTACGTGTCTAACATGCATTGTTATACGTGGTTTTGTGACAAGGTGAACTTATTCTTTAATGACTAAACTTCATCTACTGGTACCTTGCTGCCAAGTGGAGGCAGTGGGGCACAGCTGAAACACTCTCATTGAACAGTTGCCAGAGCTCATCCATGATGTCAAATGAAGTCAGACTCCAGTAACAAAGCAAAATAAAACCAGAGAGGTTCACAGAAGAAGCTTTGATTTTATTTTGCCACATAACCACTTCAGTTCCGGAAGATTTGGCTGCTCAATGACCAGGCCATTTTTTACAATACGGCACTGCGTCCATTTAACTGACAGTTGCGTGGTCATACGACGTTGTACCCAAACAAAATTGATGTCCTTTTTTCCCACAAATAGAGCTTTTTTTTGTGGTCTTTGATGACCTCTGCGTTTTTTTGCGCTATAAACAAAAGAAGAGCGTCAATTTTGGAAAAAAAAAACACATTGGGGGTTATTTACTAACGGAAAATGTACTTTGCACTGCAAGTGCACTTGGAAGTAAAGTCGCTGTAGATCCGAGGGGGACATGCAAGGAAAATAAAAAACAGCATTTTAGCTTGCACATGATTGGATGAAATATCAGCAGAGCTTCCTCTCATTTCAGATCTACCCCTCAGATTGAGAGCGACTGCAATTCCAAGTGCACTTTCAGTGCAAAGTTGATTTGCCTTTGGTAAATAACTCCCGATATCTTTTACTTTTTGCTATGTTTGCATGTTCTTCTACATATTTTTGGTAAAAAAATAAATAAATATCGCAATAAGCGTTTATTGATTGGTTTGCGCAAAAGTTATAGCATCTACAAAATAGGGGATATATTTATGGCATTTTTATTATAAATAATTTTTTTTACTAGTAATGGTGTTCGTGCGTTGGAACAAACTTTTTCCATGTTCTGCTGCAAACTGAAATGTCAAAGTACCAACATATAATAACGGCGGGTGGTCCGGAAGTGATTGAAAAAGTTAATAGCAAATATCCTGCTATGTCAGTTCTTAAGCTGGTCATAGAAGGATAGAATTTCAACAAAAATTCTTAAGAAAAGTCTTGGGAAAAATATGAAAATTCCCAAAACATTTTCAGAACATTTATTTGTTGTTCGAAAGATTTTGTTTGCTTTTCACATTTTAGTTTGGAATGAATGGACTTACCGAATGAAAACCACATTCATTGTTAGAAATTTGTTTGTTCGGGAAAAAATTTCCATTTTGCTCCTTCAAATTTTCTCATTCGAAAATGAATGTCAATTTGACCCACTAATGACTAGAAAAAAGAATGAAATTTCTTAGAACCTTCCTTCCCCAAGAATTTAACAATTCTGCCCATCCATGGCCAGTTTTACTCAAAGCACTTAATCATAGCTCCCAACTGTCCCTGATTTGGAGGGACTGTCCTTGATTTGGAGCAAAGTCCCTCTGTCCCTCATTCCTCCTCATTTGTCCCTCATTTTGGTCTGATCCATATAGTTGTATATAAAATACACTTTTGCACTTTTTATCTATCAAAAAGTGTTTTCCAGCGCTAAACCTTTCACCTGTTTTCTAAATTGCTGCATTTGTAAATTCCAAAAGCCAATATAAAAGAATCATGGTGGTAAAAAAAAGCACTTTTGGGCTTAACCAATCTTTATTTTTTGTACAAGTCTCCTTTAAGGGGGGCGCAGCAAGGGGTGTGTCCTATGCCTGCCTACTTTTGCTGATAGGTGTCCCTCATTCCCATCTCAAAAAGTTGGGAGGTATGCTTACTGCAAATTTTTCATACTGAGCAGAGGCTCACTTTTACTGAAAGAAAAATATCTCAAACATTGCTGGCCACATTTTGAAATCTATGTCTATGGATGTTTTTAATACCTTGATTGTGTAATGCAATCTGTGGTCTGCTTTTGGCGGCCCTTTAAAATATGGAGGCTAATGAGATGCGATGTTCTATTTTCATTTATTACTCTGCTATAAAGCAGCTTTGCATAATATGCCATCTCCACCTAATTAGCATGTACCCTGTTGACAAAGGAGAACAAATTGTAAGTTTTAAAATGAGAATTTTATGTATCTCCCTTGCAGCATGCAATGCGAATTTATATTAATATTTCAAGACAAATCTAATTTATGTGTAATTAGTGGCTCTCATGAGTATATTACAAGTGTCTATTTAGAAAGTGCATACGTCTTCCAAATCAAATGATCTCCTGAATATAATTTTACACAATGTACGATTTAGATAACCACCATTTGTCATGTTGCTTGATATGTAGCAAGAGGTGGAACTATCCCTATCAACGAGCGGCAATCGTTAGCGAATATTGAAGTAAATAGATAAACAGGGCAATTAAAGAAACAGTAGGGTGCAATATGATTAGTCGGTCTTAGCTGGCTTTTACTGGGGGGCAAATGATCTTTTCTGACACACTTAATGGACAGCCAAAGCCCCCCATGCTTCTTGCGGCATACTCATGGATCCTATACAGCCGCTGGTCAGCTTGCCAGAGCCAAGTGACAAATTGGAGGTGACTTATGAATGATAAACCGAAAATGATGTGGACGCTGCTGGCACCGACTGCTAGTCAGTCATCTGAATTCTGTTAGGAGGCAATAATAGGTTAGAGGCAAAGGTGCAACTATTAATAATTGGGCTCCATATAAAATTATTAGGAAGCTGTATATATATATATATATATATATATATATATATATATATATATATATATATATATATATATATATATATGCTTCATTTAATCCTTTCACTGCCAGAGCTGTTTTTGCGCTTTTTGCACACTTGTTTAAAACAAAAATGTAGGCCTGAAGATTACACAAATCCCGCAAATATTAAAATATTTTTCCATGTATAAGACGCTATTTTTTCCTAAAATAATAGACTGAAAATCGAGCGGCGTCTTATACACGGTCAGTCAGCCTGGGAGACAGCTGCGTGGGTGCGTCACTGCCCATAGCTTGTCAAACTGCTTCCTCCAATCACGAGCCGTACATTACTGAAGTCAGCTGGAGGTGGAGCTGGAGGTGGAGCGTGCCCAGATGCAAAAGGGGTCGGGGTGTTCTGAGCCCAAGATGTTAGAAAATAATAAAAGTAAGTGAATTGTCTAAGCCCTTGTACACACAGTCGGACATTCCGCCAACAAAATCCGTCGGATTTTGTCCGAAACTTGTGTTGCATACACACGGTCGGACAAAGTTGTCGGAAAATCCAATCGTTCAGAACGTGGCAACGTTATTTCGTTAAGACGGGACTACGTTCAGGCTAGTAACCAATAGCTTTGGTCTAGGAATTTGTTCTGAGCATGCATGGCACTTTGTCTGATCGGACTTCTCTACAAACGATCGGACAAAGTCCGATCGGATCATGTTGTCGGAAATTTTTTATAGCCCAGCTCTAAAACTTTGTCGGTCGGATATTCCGACGGAAACAGTCCGATGGAGCCCACACACGGTCGGATTATCCGACAACACGGTCCGATCGGACATTTTCCTTCGGAATGTCCGACCGTGTGTACAAGTGCTTACTCTGCAAAATTCAAACCAAATGTAGCCAGCTATGCAAAAGAGCATGGAAATAGAGTTTCAGAGAAACAAGTTGGACCTCCCTCCACTGAGTGTATGATTAGGCAGTGGAGAAAACATAAAGAACAACCCCTGCATAATATGCTGGTATGGAAACATTACCTGCGGTAATTACTAAATAAAAATGTGTTCTGTTTTACCTATGTTCAAAATATTGATTTCTTAATTTTGAGTTGGAAAAGTGGGTGGTGTCTTGTACATGGGGGCGTCCTATACACGGAAAAATATGGTACATATTTTCTAAAAGCAGACACCCTAGAGAATAAAATAGTGGATGTTTGCAATTTTTTACGTCACACGATATTACCGCAAAGGTCAAGGAAAATTTCAGTTAAAAACACACTAGCGTGAATTTTAGGACAAACAAACGCAATAAATTACCCAAATGTTTGGTAAAATAAAAAAAGATGAGGTTGTACCAAGTAAATAGATACCCAACATCCCAAACCCTAAATTTATGCGCGCCGTGAAATGGCAACGAACTTTAGTACCCTATATTTTCTATAGGTGATGCTTGAAAAGCCCCCTATAGGTATCAGTTTAGTGTTATGGAGGAGGTCTTGTGTTAGAATTATTGCTCTCACTCTGGTGTGCATGGCAATATGTAACATGTGTATTGCAATTGACTTTTTCACATGTAGGCGCCCCCGAGGCATGCGTTTACATTTGTGCCTGTGTATATGTGGGTGTTGGGGGGGCTCAAAAATTATTTGAGGGGGGATTTTATGTGCTTGGGTGTAACTTTATTTTTTTCGCAAAAAAATAACTTTTTTTAACTTAACTTTTTTTTATCACATAGAGGATGTGATGATTTTTAGGTGACAGGTTCTCTTTATTGAGATATGCAGGGTCTAAAAGACCCCCAATGTCTCCCCTGTGCTCCACTGAATGTTTTGCAGTGCAGATCGCATTGCAAAACATCCTTTCCCGGCAAAGCGAGCCGGGGACACCGAGAGCTTGACCCAGAAGTGATGTCACAGACGTCTCTTTCCGGGTCACAAGAAGAAGGGGAGGAAAGCCCTGTGTGTCTGCTTTTCTTCCTCCCCTCCAGCCGCCGGCACCTGCCATGGAGATCCTGGGCCCGCCCCTTCTAGGGGTTGTCTCCAGCTGCTAGGATCAGCAGAGCTAATATCAATAACTCCCCTAAATAATTTCTCCAATTGGTGCCTGACCTCTCTGTGGCATTGTCCCCATCACAGTGTCCACTTACATCTGGTGTCCCCATCATGGTGCCCCTTAGACCTGGTGTTCCTATCATCACAGTGCCTATGACGGTGGCTCTTTAAATCAGGTATTCCCATCACAGAACTCACCTTACTTTGGGTATCCCCATCAGAGTGCCCCTTTAAATCAGGTATCCTCATAAGAGAAGCACCTTACATCAAATGAGCCCATCTTTTAGCACTAGACAGGCAGAGGGTGGTACCCATGGAACCCAGGGGGTGAAGAAAGCTGCAGGTCTAAACATGGTCCCAGCACAACTAATGGCTGTAGGGGAGGGGAAGAACTGGCTGGCTCGTGGTCCAGATAGGACTGTTTCTCAATCCGAGCCTGGACCGCAGTCCACTATTTATTAATGGCTGCAGTAAAGGAACGCAAGTTCAACACACATGGCTTTTAGAGCATAGTAACACATTTCAATATGTTACATAGTATAGGTGCGTTTTCTGGTATGTTGAAGAGCCCATTTAAATAACTTAAAACATAAAGTGTGTCTAAACTCAAAATAAGAAATGTAATACTACAGCTTACCAATTCTTATATTTTGGTGGCTGCATTTGTTTTCTTTTTTCAAGTTTTGTAATTCTACGAATTACATGCTTCCTGTCTTATGGTGACAACATTTACATACACTTACTGTATCAGGACAACAAATATAAGATAGGAATACAGAACTTGACCCCTCTTACTGTCCATACCACAGAGGGTTGTAGCTCTGTAGTTGAACTTGTCAGAGAACTAAATGATAACAGTCAGTACAGGCAGAGTGCACAAGAACTTATTGGTTCATCAAATTTCCAGCAAGATCAAAAGTGTCACTTATGCCGTGTACACACGATCAGACTATCCGGTAGACTTAGTCTGGTGGACAAACCTCCAGACTTTGAAGCGGAGGTCCGCCGGACTTCAGAACGAGCGGACATGCCCACACACGACCGGCCTTTTCCGGGGGACTAGGTGCGGCGGACAGACCGCCGGACTATGGCCGGACTTTTGAAATGAACGGACTTGCCCACACACTGAGGAAAGTCCGTTCATTTTGAACGCGGCTCCAGGTAGAAGGGACAAGCGAAGGAAGTCAATGTCGAGATTGACACCTTGCTGGCCCCGTCAGCTAGGAATGGACTTAAAGGGGAAGCCCTACGCCAAAAAATCGGTGTGGGGGCCCCCCCCAAGGTCCATATCAGACCCTTTAATAAGGGGGCCCCCAGTTACCGGCCCCCCCACCCTATGTGAATGAGTATGGGGTACAATGTACCCCTATCCATTCACCTGGTGAAAATGTTTTAAATAAAACACAACACAAGGTTTTAAAATAATTTATTGCTTCTTCGGTCTTGGGGGGTCTTCTTGCCGGACTCCTCTGCTATCTTCTGCTAGCTCTTTTACTAGCAGAGGAGCCCGGCTTTCTTCTTCTTCATCGCCGCCACCGCTGCCCGGGGGTCTTCTTCGGGGGACTTTTGGGTGGACCAAGTCCATCGGATAGTCCGATCGTGTGTACGGGGCATTAGTGTCCAATTTGTCTGGTGCAATATCGATAGTTGCTGATCGCCACCATTACTAGTAGAAATAAATAAATACAAATTCCCCAAAAATCCCATAGTTTGTAGACACAATAACTTTTGCACAAACCAATCTATATACGCTTATTGCAATTTCATTTTTTTTTTTTACCAAAAATATGTAGCAGAATACATGTTGGCCTAAACTGATGAAGACATTTGATTTTTTACATTTTTTTATTGGATGTGTTTTAGAGCAGAAAGCAAAAAATATTGTATTTTTTTTTCAAATTGTCTGTCTTTGTTTAAAGCGCAAACAAATAAAAAACACAGAGGTGATTAAATACAACCAAAAGAAAGCTCTATTTGTGGGAAACATCAATTTAGGTTGGTCTTCCTTTTCTACAAAAAAAGAGAAGCCTGTTGTTAGCATTCACGTCAAATTTTAGTATATTGCAGCACACAGATGTGAAGGGGGCCTAAAGAAAACCTGTCCTGAGATTATTATTATTATTATTAATGTACACGAGATAAAAGGCAGGATGCCATTGCTGACCTCCGCCTCTGAGAATTCTAGCTGTCTGACTGTCATGCTCATCCATCGGTTTCAGTGATTTCTTACTTCACACTGACTTTTCAATTCTGCATATTGGTGCCTTTTATTGGACAGCTTGGTCTGCATGTGAGAGTAGAAAATAAATATAACTACAAAATCAATGTGATATCCAAAAAGAATGCATATACTGACCTATATTACATAATTATAGTAGAACTAAACATTCTCAATCAACATTAACTATTTTAAGTCTTATGCTGTTAGCCTTAGTAAATAGATAGGAAGGTATATTTGCTTGTTTTAAATCCTTTTTTTTTTTACATTTATTCAATTGCCTTCTGGTTTCTAGCTTAGGTCAAAGTTTGTCATACATTCCAGCAGATGGTCCATTTTTTTTTGTGTTGTTTTTTTACCCCCCTAGTGGCATTTGAGGGTTGGCCTCTGTTTCCCAATCCCAGGTGACCTCCTGGGCATTTTTTTTTCTTCCATATGGAGGGGGAGGAAGGGCTTTCTCAACTAAGAACACCCTCCTGCCTGCATGCCTGAGCTAAGGGCAGATGGAGTCCGGGAATTAAATGCTACAGTATCTGAATCATGTGCCCTTACTCGAGATGTCCATGGCCAGAAATGCTTAGGAGTGATACAACGTGATTTCTCAGCAAAATTAAGCATGGAGACATGGATGAATGAGAGAGTTTGCTATGTATATTAAACATAAAAAATTGTGTTTTCACTTTGTGGTGCTCAAATACAGTTGAGTTCTGCTTTAAAAGAGAAGTATGGGTTTGAAAAAAAAAAAGAACTCCTACATACTCACTTAGCTGGATGCAGCATTGATCCGGAGGTGACAGACTGCTAGGGAGGGAGTCAGAACACCAACCCCCTCACTACCGAACAGGGGCGGACTGACAACTCATGGGGCCCCTGGGCAATAGGAGATTATGGGGCCCCCAGGCAATCAGAGATTATGGGGCCACACAGTATACACACATAGTATACAATAACACAGTATACACATACATGTACACACAGTATACACATACATATTTCTATTGGCTGAGAAGGTACTGGAGAGGTGGGGCAGCTGTAATCTAAGGATTTTTAGACCAAAAGGATGTCGGTAAGGGACATTTCAGAGACAGATGTAAAAAAAAACACAGATTTTTACATACTGTCCCTGGTTTTACTGAGGCTGGCAACCCTGATGGGGCCCCCTAGTGGCCCGGGGCCCTCAGGCAGTGCCCAAGTGGCCAAATGGTCAGTCCGCCCCTGCTACCGAAGGACCTGTCACCTAACCACGTACCACACCAGATGACTGCTTGTTGTAGCTGTTCTTCCTTGCTGTTACCTTTGGCAACTACCTTCTCTTCTTAGCCTTGTAGGTTAACATTTTGTAGTGGTGTTACGCATACCCTATATTGCTATTACAGATCCAGGTTCTTAGAAATACGCCAAATCCAACATGCACCCCTTGAATGACTTCAGACCAAACTTGAAGCAGTTGAAATTACTTTTACTGAAAGCTATGTACAACATGTACAAATATTCTTCTTCTAACTCCACTTATCTGTGCCATGGCTGCCCGACGGGAACCTGCACATGTGAAGTCCATAGGGATAGAGTCCATACTTGGCTAAAATAAAATGGAGAAGTCCATGATTTGGTGTGTCCTGATGAGCCGCCCCCCCCCCCCCAGAAGTGGACCACAGGTCAAGGCAGACCCCCGCAAGGTTCCCATTCTCTCTCTTAAGCCATCTTTCTCTGACCCACCCTGGGAACCGATCTTTTCCTTTTTATAATAGACAGAAGGGAGGCTGGACCCCAAAAAAAGCCTACAGATAATATACTCAGGGAAGGCGACAAAGATATTAACCCTTCCCCCCTGTTATAGGCAGCCAAATAACTATCGGTAACTAATATACAATACAGAAGGCCCCCTGCCTACATGCTGGTCACAGGCTCTGTGACATCACACAAAATCGTGCTTTAACCCGCTGTCAGCTGAAAACGGTTTACAGGAAAACGGCAGTACTGTGATCCATAGAAGTATAGCCAAAATTGCTTTGGCTATACTTTTCCTTTAACTTGATACAACCTTCTTGTTGCCCAATGGCTCTTTACAATAATTTTAATTGTAGGTGGTGTACATAGGTTGCTTCCACAGACACCCTTATCCTGCAGAATCCCCAAATCCCCCCTCTGCCTCCCCATTCTGCAATGGAAAGAATAACATAATGAAAGCCCAAGTAATTTCAGCAGAAATAAATGATACTGAGTTGCAGAGGATTTTTTTTACATACATCAAAGCGGCATTTTGATCAGGATGTCAAATCCAATATAAATATTTTATAACGTTACTAAGAAACAGCAAATGCCATTACAGAGACAAAAGTCCCCTCAAACCACATTGATTGCTGCTAATGCATTACTGCCTATCTGTTGACATTCACAAAGCTACAGTCTCAGATGGCTCAGTCTCCAGATCGGGCTACTCATAGTTTCCATATATACAATGCAATAAAGACTCCTGGGGTTATCTATAATTTGGCAGGGCACTCCACACTCTCATCAGTGCCGTCATGATGTCACAGAAGTCAGTTTGCTGACTTGTGGATTTATTTAGCTGCAATCAATTGGCTATACAAAAGTACAAAAATACATTTCCACTTTTATTTTAGCACTTTATGTAGATACTTTGTTATCACAAATTTTGTCTTGGAAATCTTTTCTTTTAAGCGTGGTTGCTTTTTCTAAGATGCAAAAGTTACTTGCACAAAAGCTTAAAGCAGAATTGAAAGTGGTTGTAAAGTCAGTGATCACAATTACTGCCAGTGTAACGACATATTCCGTGACGGCAACGGAAGTGACGTTCCGTTGCCACCATCTCGCTACACCCGACACTCGTCCACAGTAAAGATACACTAAGAAGGGGGAAAGAGGACATCTTGCTACACCCACCGGAGTTTTGAATTTTTCACGTATTCATAACAGTAATTTCAGTTTCTATAGTGAAATACAGGACTTACAACTCTGTGTGACTGCTTAGATGTTGAATTTTAAAAGCAGCGGAGTTCTAAGTCCTGTATTTCACTATATAAACTGTCTTTCCTGTTATAAATACATGTAAAATGCCCGGTGGGTGTAACAACATGTCCTCTTTCCGCCTCCTTACTTTGGACAAGTGTGGGGTGTAGCAAGATGGCGGCGACAGAATGTCACTTCCGTAGCAAACTGCGATGGGCTGCAAAATATTTCGTTACACCGGCCCTCTGTTATAACAAGATATGCTATACATTGTATGTGTTTTTTTTTAAAGTTCTGCAGCTAAATACATTATTTCTCATGGCAGATGTACGGTCACATGACACCCGCTGCTCTCCTTCCCCGATCTAAAGACTATAGTGAGAGCGGCTGTGATTCCCTTCTGACATCAGCAGAGCGGTCATGTGACCGCACGTCGGCGATGTGAAATAAGGTATTTAGCTGCAAAATTGAAACAAAACACATACACTGTGTATTATATCTTGTTATAACAGAGGGGCTGGTGGTAATTGTGATCACTAACTTTACTGCCACACGGAGTAGTGGCAGGAGGGGAGGGGTGGGTTTGGAGATCGGCTCACACGCTAGGAAGTGACAGGCAGGGAAGGAGGGGGAGAGAGAGATACTCTAAACACAGCGGGATGACGGAGGCATGTAAACTGACCATGATATCATGGATCAGCAGCCATGATTACCGTGATCAGCACACCTAAGGGGACACAGGAACAAGCAGAATCAACCAGGTATTTTACACATAGAAAGGGACAAATCACACCACACAAGCATTCTGCTGTTTAACATGCTTTAAAGGAACAGAATTTATTTTTCTTTTTTTAAGGGTTACAACCTCTTTAAAGTCCACTTTTCTCATCATGTTACATGTTACACACGTATTTAGGGGGTGATATAGAAGATAGTCAAACCGCCCCCTTCCTTACTGAATCCAAAGGTTCACCTCTCTTCAGGCTCTTGTGATTTTTTTTTTTAAGTTGACACAGCTGTGGGTGACTCTGCCCGCACAGCGGCATCATCCATTCACAAAGATCTGTAATGGAGAGAATACAAGTCCCATTTCCACTGCAGCAGTTGGACAAGTCTTGTGACTCTACCACAGTTGTAGTTCACTGACATTTCCTTCAGCCCCATAAACAAAGGGTCATAACCCAGTATGGACCTGGGCTGGAGAAAAAGTCTGCAGGAATCTGAGCATTGTAGCAGCTATCCACTGGTCATGGTTGCAATGATTTGCAGGTTCAAAATAAAATCAAAAATATACATTTACATTTTTTTCCAATTATTGTGGGTACTAGGAGTTAGAGTTCTTGGCAGATGAGGCATGAAGCTTCTTTTTTAAAAATAATTTTCCCACATGTTCCTAATTTTTTTAACTTCTATCTAGGCTCAACTGTGATGTGCCAAATTGTGCATGCACAGGGGTTACATTATTAATGACTGCCCAAAGGATGAAAGATGCTGGATCTGAAAGAAGCATTAGAAAAGATGAGGGCAGTAAGGCAGGGGTTGTAGTGTTGACTAGAAGCATGGACCTGTCACCCCTGGAAGGAGGCACATTAGAGGCTGTGTGTGCACAACACACGTTGAACATGTACATGTATGTGTATGTGTATTTGAGTATGATGTACATTGTGGCAAGAATCCACTCCCCACCAAGCAGACTTTAGTTTCACTTTAAGGGCCCCTGCAGACCTTTGTGGTCTATTTTAGCAGACATAATAACATGCATTAGTCCACATGTTAATGTAAGTTGCATTAAGGCAGTACATTCATTTAAAAAAAAAGCTGCCAACACATACTGTATACATTTTTAATGCAACACACTATAACACATCATGTATGTTTTGGAGTAATTAATTGTGGGTTGGTTGGCACCTACTTTACTTGTGTTTTTTGTAAATGAATGGCACTGCAACACACTGTAAAAAATTCCACTTGTTACTGTGTATTGCAATAAAACACAATAAAACTTGCAGATCTAAAAGGGGCCTTAAGAAACCTTGTTGCCAACTTAAAAACTAAAGATTACGGTACAGAAAATTCAAGTGTTTAAAATGCTTACTTGCAGAGGTTTCCCATTCAATAAACAACTTATATTGTCAATGACTTATATTCCTCTGAACTTGCCAGGGAATTGACACTCCAGAAAGTGTCAACTGCCTAGAACAGCCCACTTCTTCCTTTCACATCATAGTCTAGGTATGAGCTGGACACCCCCCCCCCCGCCCCCCCGGTTTGGTCCGTACCAGAACATGCGAACAGGCAAAAAGTTACAGGGAATATGCAAACCCTACTAAAGTCTATGAGACACGAAAATTAAAAACCATAAGTGCTCATTTTAAAGCTTTCTATGCAAGTTATTGCCATAAAAAGTGTATGGGGACCCGGGTACTGCTCCAGGGGACAATGCAAAAAAAAGTTTTTAAAACGACTGTGATTTTAATAATGCTTAAAGTGAAACAATAAAAATAAAATATTCCTTTAATTATCATGCCTGAGGGTCCCCTTAGTCTGCTTGTAAAGTGGCGCATCTGTGTGATTTGTAGAACAGTGCCTCCGAAAAATGAAATTTCTAAAGGAAAAAATGTAATTTAAACTTGCTGGCGGTTCTAATGTATTGCCAGCTCCTGGCAATATAGTTGAAAATGCAATGAAAGAATTGGCGTGAGGTTCCCTCCCCCAGTTCATACCAGGCTCATCTGGTCTGGTATGGATTTGAATTTTTTTTTTAAATTAGCATAGGTTCCCACCCAAAATCCATACCAGACCCTTATCTGCAGCCTGGAGGACAGGAAGGGTGGAGGGGGCGAGCGAGTGCCCCCTCCTCCTGAATCATTCCAGGCTACATGCCCTCTACATGGGGAGGGTGTTTTGGGGTCCCCCAAGGCACCTTGTTCCCTGGTTGATGGGGACAAGGACCTTTTCCCGACAACCCTGGCCATTGGTTGTGAGGATCTGTGGGTGGGAAACTTATCGGAATTTGGAAGCTCCCAGATCCTGCCCCCCCCCCCCCCAACATTGTACCCCTACCCATTCACCAAAAAAAGTGTCAAAAAGTAAAAACCACAACTGACAATTTCGTTATTAAAAAAATTAAAATAAATAAAGTCTCCGGCAATCCATCTTCAATCACGCTGCCTGACGGACCCAAAAAACAGGGAAAAAAAAACTCTGCCCGGTGACTGCTGTCTTTGCTTTGACAGCTGCATGATCAGGGCCATCCACTGACATAACCGAGTGACCCCGCCCCCTCACGTGATGTCACAAGGGGGCAGGGTCACTCAGTTACGTCACTGGGTGGCCACACCCATGCCTATGTCACAGCCAAGAGACAGCGGTCGCTGGAAGGCCTCTCATCGAGGCAGAGCTTTCTTTTTCTATTTTTTTAGTCCAGTTTTTTAATAATGGAATTGTCAAAAACTGTCTATTGTGTTTTTTTTACACTTTTTTTGGTGAATGGGTAGGGATACAATATACCCCTACCCATTCACATGAGAAATTGAAAAAAGTGCTACACGTCACAACGGGGGGTGGCTCTAAACTCATCCTCATCCCAGGAAAGATAGAAAATTTAAAACAGGTTTTCTCCTCTATGGGGGGGACTTTCAAACAGGGTGAGTCGCCAATGAAGTATAAGGCATGTAATAAATATAATAATGTATAATTTTTAATAATAATAATATTTTAAAAAATATGAGCACATACAAAGTAAAATAAGAATACAATCCTATACATAAATCTTTACAGGAAACTGGAAAAGCACATCATACATATTTGTGTATCTGATGCAAATCACTCTTATTCCGCTGCACTATGCAAAAATGCAGCAGATATAAACCAACGCGTTTCAAGACTTTTGCTTATGTTGCTTTCTCTTCCTCAGGGGTGTGAGTGATTAACATAGAGCATAACACACATCTATAATCAAACAAAAATGAATTACATATATATATGTTGTCCTAATGGAAACATTCTGTGGGGCATCATCTATTTATATTTGCTATAATTTAAGAACATATGCACTAACCATACACAACATGGGTATTCCAATATCCAAATTCTATTTTACAAAAAGCACAATGTACATGTAATGCGGACGAGTAGCCCCTCTCTGGTCTCTGGATCGCCGGGCAGTCCAATACGCCCTCCAACTGCAGCCAAATCCAATGCAAAACAGGGTCCCCCACAAAGGACGTCCAAAATGTAGCCGTATGAGGACAAGATCCCCAATATAAGGAAAAAACGGGAGGAAAAACAGGAAGAGAGTGTCAGAGTATTATAAAATTAAAAAAATATATATAGTTATGGACGAATATCCCTATGACTATTGGATAAATAATTAAGGTACTACACCAGTAATCATATATAGAACTGGATAGCATAATCTGGAGTGTGACAGCAGCCAAATAATGGTGCACACTACATATAACCAGATTCAGAGAAATCATATTTTCTCTGCACAAATATATATCAGTGTAGGATGTCGAACCCACAAGAGGGGAAAATTTTAAATTAAATACAGAATTTTTTAATTAAGAAATCTTTCAAATCCATGATATATGGAAATTAAATATCGCCCAACTATAACTCTATACTATTACCATGATTTGATCATTCAAAAAATAGAGAGAAAGATATATAGAAAACAATACATCAAGTCAATGACTCTCCATGCTGATACGCAGCTATGTATAACTCTGTTGACACTATATCCACATACACAGTAATGCCAATAGACCATTCAGTGTATCTATGAAAGATTACCTTTAGGCTGAACAGGGAATGCCGGCTGGTGGAAAGATCTACTGGCGTTTTTACACACAGGATGCTAACACCATTTTATTCAGAGGTATCAAATTGCTGGAACTGACCCCACACGCTTCCCTGTAATAAACAGGGAGACAAAGATGAGATACTGGGTCAGCACACCTACTAAAGCAATGTAGACAGACCGGGCGTGCAGTACAGTTATCTGCACACATGGTCTGTCGGCTATAAACGTACAGTGAATCAAAACATGTAATAAATAATAATACTTATGCCACCTACTACGCACGTTCCGTGTGGTGCAGTCAGTCTGGGTGTAATCCTTGCCGTCCACATCACCGGCAGCTGATCACACACCAGGATTTTAAAATGCTTGATTTAATAGCACAGGGCCAATCAGATTACCTCTTTCCTTCAAAAGGGGGAGGGTCTACTAGGACATCCCCCGGGAGGGCGCCGTGCGGACAGCGCCTCCGCCGCTGCCATGGCTACCCCACAGGCATCAACAAAGCAATGCCGTAGGGGCCAAACCTCCAATCAACACTGACGGAGGTGGAGCGTAGGCTGGGCCGTCCCACGTCACCTCCCCACGACGCACGTGAAACATTCACAGGGGGGGGCGGCATCTGGGGGACCACCTTGTTAAAGGGGGCTTCCAGATTCTGATAAGACCCCCACCTGCAGACCCTGACAACCAATGACCAATGGTTGTTGGGAAGAACAACACCCCAAAGAACCCTCCCCATGTTGACAGGTATGATTCAGGAGAGGGGTCCGCTCACTCATCCATCCCCCTTTCCTGGCCTGCCAGGCTGCTTGCTTGGATAAGGGACTGGTATGGATTTTGGAGGAGACCCCACGCTTTTTTGCTTTTTTTAATTTTGGCGTGGAGTTCACCTTGAAAATCTATACCAGACCCAAAGGGCCTGGTATGGTTTTTGGGGGGACCCCATGCCATTTTTTTTCTTAAATTTGTCATAGGGTTCTCCTTAACCACTTCAATGCACGGTGTTATATAGTCTGCACTGACTGCACTGTGTGTGTGTGTGTGTGTGTGTGTGTGTGTGTGTGTGTGTGTGTGTGTGTGTGTGTGTGTGTGTGTGTATATATATATATATATAATATGTGTGTAACGCCGGGCTCCTGAAGAGCATGCGCTATGTTTTTCAAAGTTAAAACTTCACCCAAACTACAGTTTGGTTTGGGTCTATTTGTCTAAATTAGACTTCTGTGTCAGTCTGACTGGTGGACTGTGAGATGTTCAGCCTGGCCACAGGGGGCACTGTCTCTGGTGGCAGGCGTGGAACTATGGTCTGGTCAGGCGCTTAAGTTACTCTCTTTCGGAGCCAGGTCAGTGAGAGTGGCCCTCTCGCTGTGCGCTCTGGGAGAGGGTATTTAAAACACGGGCGTCATGTAGTTCAGGGTCCGGTCCAAGAGGAAGTGCTGATTACTTGGTCCTGGTCCTCCTGACCAGCCCCCAGAAAGGCTATGGCTGGGGTGTGGTTCCACCCGACTTGAATGCCTTGGGGCTGGCTAGCCCAAGGCATGGAAACTAGAGGAGGATTCTGAGGTGGTTGGGTGCCGTCTCCGGTCTGGGAGAGACCCATTGAACTTCGAGCATTCCAGGTTATATATATCCATATATATATATCAAATAAACAGTGGGTTACTTTCCTTTCTTTATTGTTCGTTATCGATGTATTGATGTGAAAAACAAATCAATCAGCAAACATATAAATATAAATCAAGAGAACATAGTTAAACAAAAATCTAACTAAAGATTTAAACAGAGAGTGAGAGGGGAATTATGGATATGTATAAACCATATGAAACATTGTTATATCTAAAAATGTAAACATCTAACATCCCACTCCTATCTCTAGAGATAAATCACTATCAACAATAAAATCCAAATAATTGTCAATGTTGCTACATCAAGACATTGTTTTCATATGATCATCTTCAAGAAAATTTCCCAATTTCAAATTCTGTGTCGTTCCCATAAAATCTAGGGAAAAGAAGAATATGATCATATAATCCCAATCTTTTGTTACAGAAATAGATACAAATCATAGTCTGTATTCATACCATTAGGATGAAGAGACTGTAATTTATTAATCCACCATACCTCCCTTTTCTTGAGTTTTAAAATTCTATTACCCCCTCTTTTATCCCTGGATACTTTCTCTAATACCATTAACTAGTTGCTGACCGCCGGCCGTCAAATGACGGCCAGGCGGCGCACCTATTGTGGCGGGAGGCCGTCATATGACGGCCTCCCGTTTAAACAGGGAATGCGCGCGATCGTGCGCGCGCATCCCTGTTTCTTCGGTGGCGGCGTGTCACGGAGACACCGCTCGCCACCGAAGGGGGTGAACAGCCATTCGTTATGGCTGTTTACCACGTGATCGGCCGTGATGAAGTCACGGCCGATCACAGATGGTCACACCCCGAACGTGCACGGCGCATGCGCGCGATCGCGAGCGCGCTGCGCGTGCACGTCGGTGGCGGCGTGTTCCCCGGGAACACTGCTCGTCACCGACGCTGGTAAACAGCCATTGGCCAGCTGTTTACCCACGTGATCGGCTGTGATCCTTTCACAGCCGATCACAAAAATGTAAACAAACTGCGGTAACGGGATGTTACCGGGTTCTCCTCCTCACACACCGATCGTGTGTGAGGAGGAGATTGCGGTAACATCTCGTTACCGCATACAGTGTACACCAATCATACTGATTGCCCCCCCCCCAATAAAGAGGACCTGTCACCACCCCTCATAGTACCTGTCAATCACAGTCCATCAGAGTACCTGTCACAGTCCATCAGAGTATTTGAGTACCTGTCACAGCACATCAGAGTACCCGAGTACCTGTCACAGCCCATCAGAGTACCTGTCAGCCCATCAGAGTACCCGAGTACCTGTCACAGCCCATCTGAGTACCCGAGTACCTGTCACAGTTCATCTGAGTACCCGGGTACCTGTCACAGCCCATCAGAGTACCCGAGTACCCGTCACAGCCCATCAGAGTACCCGAGTACCTGTCACGGCACATCAGAGTACCCGAGTACCTGTCACGGCACATCAGAGTACCCGAGTACCTGTCACGGCACATCAGAGTACCCGAGTACCTGTCACGGCACATCAGGGTACCCGAGTACCTGTCACGGCACATCAGGGTACCCGAGTACCTGTCACGGCCCATCAGGGTACCCGAGTACCTGTCACGGCCCATCAGGGTACCCGAGTACCTGTCACGGCCCATCAGGGTACCCGAGTACCTGTCACGGCCCATCAGGGTACCCGAGTACCTGTCACGGCCCATCAGGGTACCCGAGTACCTGTCACAGTCCATTAGAGTACCGGGTACCTGTCACAGTCCATTAGAGTACCGAGTACCTGTCACAGTCCATCAGGGTACCCGAGTACCTGTCACAGTCCATTAGAGTACCGAGTACCTGTCACAGTCCATTAGAGTACCCGAGTACCTGTCACAGTCCATTAGAGTACCGAGTACCTGTCACAGTCCATTAGAGTACCGAGTACCTGTCACAGTCCTTTCCAAAATGGGGTAATTTTATGGGAAATTCCATTGTCCTGGTACTCCAGGGCCTTCAAAAGTGTAATAGGTGGTTGAGAAATGAGATGCGTAATTTTTGCTCGTAGAACGTCTGAAGGTACTACATCAATGTTAGTGCTCTGTATGTGGCCAGGCTGTGTAAAAGTCCTACACATGTGGTATCGCCGTACTCGGGAAGAGTAGCAGAATGTATTTTGGGGTGTAATTTGTTGTATGCATATGCTGTGTGTGAGAAATAACCTGATAATATGACAATTTAGTAAAAAAAAAAATTAAAAAAAAAAAAAAAATCTTCATTTTGCAAAGAATTGTGGGAAAAAATGACAACTTAAAAAAACTCACCATGCTACTTACTTAATACCTTGGGATGTCTACTTTGTAAAAAGGGGTCATTTGGGGGGTATTTGTACTTTCCTGACTTGTTAGTGTCTCAAGAAATGAGGTACACCTGATGTACTGAAGGCCTGATCAGAAGTGATCAATTTTCAGTGATTGGCACCATAGTTTGTAGACTCTATGGCCTCTTTCACACTGACGTCCCGTTCAGGCCCGCCTGTCAGTTTTTTAGGCGGACCTGAACGGGTGCTCCATAGAGGTCTATGGAGCGTCGGATGTCAGCGGTGACATGTCCGCTGACATCCGACCCGCTCCGATCCGAAAAAGTGTAACGGAGGAAAAAGCTATTTTTCCATCCGTCTGCGGATCGGATCGGGTGACGACGGGCACTGCGGTCCGTCGTCATCCGATCTCCCATAGGGGAGAGCGGCGCTGTGACAGGTCCGTCCCTGCGCAGTGTGCAGAGACGGAGCTGTCATCTCCCTGCTCAGCGGGGATCGGCGGAGTGATCCCCGCTGAGCAAACGGACATCCACGGGGCGGATCAGAACTGATCCGCCCCGTGTGAAAGGACCCTATAACTTTCACAAAGACCAAATAATATATACTAATGTGGGTTATTTTTACCAAAGATATGTAGCAGTATAAATTTTGGCCAAAATTTATGAAGAAAAATTACTAATTAGCAAAAATTTATGACAGAAACGAAGAAAAAGGCATTTTTTTCACAAAATTTACGTTTTATTTTATTTATAGCACAAAAAATAAAAAACCCACTAGTGATTAAATACCACTAAAAGAAAGCTCCATTTGTGTGGAAAAAAGGACGCAAGTTTCATATGGATACAGTGTAGGATGACTGAGTAATTGTCATTCAAACTGTGAGAGCGCTGAAAGCTGAAAATTGGTCTGGTCAGGAAGGGGGTGTAACTGCACTGTACTGAGGTGGTTAAATGCAGATCTGAATCTTTATGTCCCTTTTCTAGGAAATTTCTTACCCTGTACATACGGCCGGACCTTCCAACGGAAAATGTGCGATCGGATTCGTGTTGTTGGAAAATCCGATCGCGTGTGGGCTCCATTGGACTTTTTCTGTCCGAATTTCCGACACACAAAGTTTGAGAGCTGGATCTAAAATTTTCTGACAACAAAATCCGATAGTTTAAATTCCGATCGTGTGTAGACAATTCCAATGGACAAAGTGCCACGCATGCTCAGAATAAATTATGAGGCGAAAGCTATTGGCTACTGCCCTCTTTATAGTCCCGTCGTATGTGGTTTACGTCACCTCGTTCTGAACGATCAGATTTTCCGACAACTTTGTGCGACCGTGTGTAAGCTAGACGGATTTTGTTGTCGGAATGTCCGACCGTGTGTACAGGGCATTAGTCTTATGGTGCGGCGATGCTGGGCTATTCTATCCTTGATCTTTTGGGTTGTCTCACTGATATGTATCAAACTGCATGGGCATGTGAGGATGTATACCACATATGAGGATTGACATGTGTAAAAGCCATTAAGTACAATTTTTTCTCTACTAGTGGGATGAATGTAACGATCACCTTTAAAGGGGTTGTAAAGGTAAACGTTTTTCACCTTAATGCATTCTATGCATTAAGGTGAAAAAACATCCAACAGTGCCGCCCCCCCCCCCCCCCCCATCTCCCTCGTTTTACTTACTTGACCCCTTGAAATTCCCGCGCTTGCCCCCGATGTCCTCTTCGCCGCTCACCCTGGCCGTTGATTGGCTAGAGTGGATGGATTGAAAGCAGCGCAGCCATTGGCTCACGCTGCTGCCAATCACACCCAATGACGCGGAACACCGGGGGCCGGGCCGAGTGATACAGTGAGTGGCTATGGCCACCAGCTGTATCACTAGAGCGCGCCCGCAAGTACTCCACATCATGCGAGGGAGCTTGCACGAAGTTGTGGAGTCCTTGCAAGACTTGTGCACAATGGAAAATGTTGTTTAGTTTCAGTTCGTTGTCATTCGTAAAATACATCATTTCATTCTGTTATATTCGTTCTGTTACTTTAATAAGTTTTCGGATAATTCGTTATTATTCGTAGAGTGTCGAATTCATTCGTTTGTATTCGTTGAAATGCACTATTTATGTATGTATAGACATTCGTTATAATGATTCGTAGTTTGGAAAGTTGTTTGTTTATTGAATCTTTTAACACACACAATGACAATGTCTCTTCTCCTCGGCTCAAATACAATACAACACCCTTCTAACAGTTCTCAGGAATGCACTTTGACAGTAATCCATCCTCCGGCACAAAATTAATTAGCTGATTGGACTATAAGATTTACTTTGAGCTGACCTTTTGTTTCATTAGATCTTTAAAGAATTACCGAATCATGTCAAATTCATTCAAATTCATTTGTTATATTTCTTTCGTATTCGTTGTTATTCGTTATTTTTTTATTCGGACATTCGGATGCATTCGAATCTCCAAAAGATGCAAAATTTGGCCGAATTTCGATTCGTTACGAAACGAATTGCACAAGCCTAGTCCTTGCAGGAGGGAGCCGAGACAGACGCCGAGGGACCCCAAAAGACCAGGTTCAGGGCCACTCTGTGCAAAACGAACTGCACAGTGGAGGTAAGTATAGCATGTTTGTTATTTTAAAAAAAAAAATTCCTTTAGTTGCCCTTTAAGTAGTAAATTGCATTGATTGCGATTCAAACAGGCAAAACATCCCTTTCTTTTTCTCCCCAGGAATGTAGTTTTTAATTTCATGTGTATTAGCCTTACATTCAGATCTAACTAGGGAATCCCTTAGGCCGCGTACACACGCGGGGACTGTTCGCCCAACTTTGTCCGCTGAACAGTGTTTCGGCGGACAGTCCGCTCGTGTGTGGGCTTTCAGCGGACAGTTTCAGCGAACAGTCCGCTGAACAAGGTTTTTCGGAATTTCCGAAAAACTGTCCGCTGAAACTTTGTTTCAGCGAACAGTCCCCTCGTGTGTAGGCTTGTTCGTCAAACTAAGTTCCGCGCATGCTCAGAAAGGATTTACACGCCGAAAGTTATAATGCAGTGTATAGGACGTCGTATTTTTCGTCCCGTCGTACGTGCCGTTCACGTCATCGCGCACGGTTTCAGCAAACTGTTCGTTCGTCGTGTGTGGCCATGTCCGTCCATGCTAATTTTGAGCGGACTGTTTGCTGAAACTGTTTGACGGACAAAGTTGGGCGAACAGTCCCCGCGTGTGTACGCGGCCTTAGAGTCTTATTACGCCAATAGGCTCTCATGGGGATTTGTTGCAAAATATCTAAGGATAGGACCGTTTCAGAAGGGGTCAATGTTTTTTAATGATATTAAAAATCTTTTCATTGTAATTATGAAACTGAAAAACAAATGATAATCTTGGTCTCTCCTGTTTAAGTTTTCTCAAACATACAAATTGCATCCTCTTGCTGTGTAATCATCCTCTCTGTTTAACCTTGTTCCCTAAATTTTTGGCACATATCTTGCAGTCTTGTTTGCCTTACTATATCATTACTGACAATGCACTTAACCCTTAACAGTTGACTTCTCACGATCGATTTAAACACATGAGGTTGATGATAGCTGTTAAACAATAAAAGTTGATTCCTATAAGTGGGTTTAGTTTACAAATCAGAATTAATATGACCCTGGTCTATAGAGACCCTTGTATCCAAAAAAGGAATTGATTTACCACCAATGTTGATTTTAAAACTGTATGTCCGGGCAGAACCCATTCAGCATCTCATCAAACAACTTCCAGGTTTCAATGTTGCCCCGCCATACTGCAAAGACATCATCTATGTAGTACCACCAGGTGGCGGCTTGCCTCTGAAACAATTCATTAATGAAAATGTATCTGTGTTCGAATTCATTCATAAATGAGCAGGCATATGGCAGGGCAACATTGGAGCCCATTGCAACTCCAGTGAGTTGCATGTAAAATTGTTCCTTAAACAAGAAATAATTGTTGAACAACACAATACGAAACAACTTCTCAAATGGCGTCACTTGAGCATCAGAATATTCATTGTTGTTTCTCATGAGTCACAGCATCAATCCCTGCCTGATGCGGGATAGATGTACAGGCATACCCCACTTTTAAGTACCCAATGAGGTTTATTTACTAAAGCTGGAAAGTGCAAAATCAGGCTCATCTTCTGTATAGAAACCAGTGAGCTTCCAGGTTTTATTACCAAAGCTTAATTGAACAAGCCAAGGTTAGAAGCTCATTGGTTTCTATGTAGAAGTGAGCCTGATTTTGCACTTTCTAGCTTTAGTAAATAAACCCCAAAGTGTACTTAAAAGTGGGGTATGCCTGTATATGGACTTGTGACATCCCAAGTAACTAAAATCTCATCACCATGGCATATTGGTTCTTCCCTGATTTTTGTTAAAAAGTCATTTGTATCCCTAATGTATGATTTAGTATTCTTTACAAGGGGGGGGGTGTAGACTTTTGTCAAGAAGTTGTGCCGTTGGAACAAGGATAGAGTCTCTCCCCGAGACTATGGGACGTCATGGTGGAGATTGACTGTCCTAGTGTATTTTCGGCAACATGTATAGGACTGTAATCCGTGTATGGGATGGTAATAAGAATTCAAATAAGTCCCAGGAGATCAACCCATACTTCAGTGCAGGTTTCAAAATGTTTTCTAATTGCTTCCTTATGTCCCATGTGGGATCAGTAGTAATGGGATGTAGGTGGAATTGGTTTTGATTTGGTCATTAAACCAAGTGTCTTGCAATCCAATGCATTCCCCAATGGTTCCCCATGTCTAAATGGTCTATGAATCAAATGCACCTTCCACCTTATTTTTACGAAACATATATATATATATATATATGCTTTTATGTTGTATAACACTGCCAAATAGGATTTCATCTTCAAAGCATGCATAAAAAGAAGACAGAGTCACAAAGCAAATTTATCCATTTTGTTTTGTATGGTGTCCCCCTTTAAGTCAGCGATAAAGAAGAAGTTGCATGTGACTTTTATATCTGCATTGAGCTAATGAAGCATCTGTGGATGTGCTTGTAATGGCAGGCTATTATCGAAGTAAAATTAAATAAGCATTTTCTGTGCAATGCCTTATTTCTCAATATGTAAAGAAAATTCTAAAGACTTTCCTGTGTGCATTAAAATTTCAGATTGTGAGAAAACAGAAATAGATGTGTACTACCAAGGGTCAATAAATTAAAAATAGATGCTATTAAAGCTACAGCTAAATATGGGAGACAAGGCTAATGGCTTTTTAGTTGGACTTGCATTGATGGACTTGAATTATAGCTATGTGATGTTTTATAGCGTATACAATTCAATATCAATAGCTTGGTTGGAAAAGCCTTACAGTGACCATAGACATTCTACACTGACCACTGTGATACCCTGACCCTGCACTGACCACTGTGATAGCCTGACCCTTCATTGACCACTGTGATATCCTGACCCTTCACTGACCACTGTGATATCCTTACCCTGCACTGACCACTGTGATATCCTGACTCTGCATTGACTGCTGTGATATCAGGGCCCTACACTGACCATTGCAATATCTTGACCCTGCACTGACCAATGTGATATCTGGATGATATACTGACCACTGTGATATCCTGACCCTACACTGACCACTGGGATATCCTAACCCTACAATGGTCACTGTGATATCCTGATGCTACATTGACCACCGAGATGTTCTAACCCTGCACTGGGCCTTGTGATATCCCGATCCTTCGCTAATCACTGTGATATCCTGATTCTGCACTAGCCACTGTGATATTACGACTCTACACTGATCACTGTGATATCCTGACCTTGCACTGACCACTGTAATATCCTGACCCTACCTTGGCCACTGTAATATCTGTACCTTATACTGGCCACTGAGATATCCTTAGCTAACACTGATAACTGTGATATCCTGATCCTACACTGGCCACTGTGTTATCCTGACCCTACCTTCGCCGCTGTGATATCCTGACCCTATCTTGGCCTATGTGATATCCTTACCTTACACTGGCCACTGTGATATCTTTAGTTTACACTGATCACTTTGATATCCTGACCCTACACTGGCCACTGTGATATCCTTAGCTTACACTGATCACTGTGATATCCTGACCCTGCATTGATCACTGTGATATCCTGATCCTGCACTGATCACTGTGATACCCTGACCCCACACTGGCCACTGTGATATCCTGACCCTACACTGGACACTGTGATATCTTTACCCTGCGCTGATCATTATGATATCCTAATCCTGCACTAATCCCTGTGATATCCTTACTCTGCACCAATCACTGTGATATCCTTATCCTGCAAAGATTACTGTGATATCCTTACTTTACACTGGTCACTGTGAAATGCCTACTTTAAACTGGCCACTGTGATATTATGACCCTACACTGGCCACTGTGATATTATGACCCTACACTGGCCTCTGTGATATCCTGATTATGCACTGGCCACTGTGATATCCTGAATCTTGCACTATTAATTGTGATATCCTGACCCTACACTGGACACTGGGATTTGCCCTGCACTAAGGGTTGTGATTTCCTTACCCTGCACTCATCATTATGATTTTCTAATCCTGAACTGATCTCTGTGATATCCTGACCCTACATTGACCACTGTGATATCCTGACCTTGCACTGATCACTGTGATATCCTGATCCGTCACTGATTACTGTGCTATCCTGACTCTACACGGATCACTGTGATATCCTGACCCTTCATTGATCACTTTGATATCCTGATCCTTCAATGATCACTGTAACATCCTGATCCTGCATCGATCATTGTAATATCCTGATCCTGCACTGATCACTGTGATATCCTGACTCTGCATTGACCACTGTGCCATCCTTACCCTGTACTGATCATTATGGTATCCTGATCCTACACTGATCCCTGTGATATCCATACCCTGCATTGACAACTGTGATATCCTGATCTTACACTGATCCCTGTGGCTTGTGATATCCTAATCCTGCACTGATCCCTGTGATATCCTAATCCTGCACTGATCCCTGTGATATCCTGATCCTGCACTGATCCTGTGATATCCTGATCCTGCACTGATCCCTGTGATATCCTGATCCTGCACTGATCTCTGTGATATCCTGATCCTGCACTGATCCCTGTGATATCCTGATCCTGCACCGATTCTGTGATATCCTGACCATGCACTGATTGTTATGATATCCTGACCCTGTATTGATCTCTGTGAGAAATGTAACACACTAGGTGCCAGTCGCTTGGACAAATTATTATATATCTGTTTGCAGCAATTAATCACACCCAGACTCCAGTCTCTACACCTTGCTTATAGAGCCTTTATTTTGGGACCAGCATTTCTGTAATTTGGTGGTACCTTGCCTGTGAGTAGAGAGCTCTTTCTTTCCTCTAAGCGAGTACCAGCCTTTGCAGCTATATAGGAGACTTTGAGCAGAAGTTTCTTCTGCCTGACACTCCAGTTTGAGTATAGATTCCACAATGTGTAAGCCCTCCCAAGGTAGCAGGCCTAGGAAAGTAGCAGCTCTGGCAGCACTCTTCCCCAGGTCTAAAATACGTTCTCCTCAGGGTCACCCCAAAATTGTATACCCTTCCCCAACATGCACCACTTGAAACAAAACTCCTCATGGTTGGTCAGGGAAGGAAACAAATATTCATATTCCATCCTTATTGCTTCTCCCCTTTCCATTTACCAGAGACACTCCTTGATAGTAGGTAGGAGTAAGCAATCAGGCTGGAATTAAGAAAACCCCTTTCTTGGGGGTACATCATTACGTAGACTGGACTGGCAGTACTTAAGAACTAAGCAGTGCTCACACATCATTACATAAGGGTTGCTCAGTTGAGGAAGAATGTCCACCCTCCACTGCAGAGAAAGAAGAGAAAACTGTTGTGATATCACCAGACCAGCTAGAAGACTAAAGCCGCGTACACACGGGCGGACTGTATGGCCTACTTAGTCCGTCGAGACACATTTCAGCGGACAGTCCGCTCGTGTGTGGGCTTCAGCGGACTTTTTCAGCGTGCAGTCTGGCGTACTAAGTATTTCGGAATTTTCGAAATTCTGTCCGTCATACTTTGGTTTCAGCGGACAATCCGCTCGTCAGTAGGCTAGTTCGACGGACTAAGAATGGCGCATGCTCAGAAAGGATTTACACGGCGAAAGGGTGCATTGCTGTGTATTGGACTTCCTATTTCTAGTCCCGTCGTACGTGCTGTACACGTCATCGCGCAAGCTTTCGACGGACTGTTTGTGCATCCGTGTGTGGTCAAGTCCGTTCATTCGAAAGTAGGACGGACTGTCCGTCGGATTGTATGACGGACTAAGTAGGCCATACAGTCCGCCCATGTGTACGCGGCTTTAAAGAAAAGGGAACAACATGTTTAGGTTTTTTTTTTCATAGATGTGGGGAATTACGGGTGGTTGGCACTTTCATTCCACATAGAAGAGGTACACTTTAAAATTAATGTAGTGAGGACGGATTAAAGGAACCTAAAAGCAACCAAAACAACTTTTCACTAAACCAGTGCATAGCACAGTAAACCCTTCTTAAAACCAAAAAGTAGCCATGTGTTTCAGGAGTCCAAGAGCTAGTCTGGGGCTAGAAAAAAACGTAAGGACAACCATATATAAATCCAAAATCAATACAATATATAAATATTAGTAGATATTTAAAACCAGATACCCAGTTGTCAATAGTGTTGTTAGTATAAAAATCGATATGGAGATGTTCTTATGTTTTTTTTAGCCCTAATAAAGGGTGCCTCTTGGATCTCCAAATTGCGTTGGATACTTTTTTGATTGTCTGCCTGACTTTTTTGGAATAAAGTTTTATCTGGATCTCTAAGCAGTGGTGTGGCGCTACAATTTCCAATTTTGTTACATCAGCATCACACTATAAGCCAAGAAGTCCTTGGAGAACCTCTGAGGTGTAAAAGTTGCCTGTCCGGGAACCAGATCATTTACATAAATCAACAATAATTCTTTAAGATAGCAATATCAGTGGGGTAACTAACCCTACAGGTCCAGCACAGTTTTTTTACACATTTCTAAACTATTCTCAGAACCAAAGGTGTTCACGTCTTTTTACTCCATCAGATGTCTTGAAATATGAGACTTAACAGTTCTGAATTTGCAGTTAGCCAATGGGCAGATGATATTTATGACTCTGTCCTGAAATAGGGAACAATCTTTTTATTTTCAGGTTATATAATAGAATAAGACATATAGATGTCTTTGGCTCTAAAAGGGGCACCATGTATGGTGGTATAAAACCATTACAGATCACAAACACTCTCTTTATTAAGGCCAACATAACCCAGCAGGTATGGACCTTATAGTGATCTGGTTCAGTGTGCTGGGACATGTAGTTCTCCAGAGGCTTGAGGCTGCAGGTGCCCATGCCAGAGCAGGATGATGGATTACCTCATCTCTTTGGGTTCATTATGAAGAGTGACAGGTGATAATTAGTGCAGCTCTTACCTACTGATGCATGACATCAATCTTTTAGCAGTGCCTCTTGATATTGACACATTTCCGTCAGCTCTATAAAATCAAGCTGCTCCATGTGCTTTAGTCTTGTAATGTCCATTAAATGGGTTTGTTGTCAGAATGTTACACAGTAAGGAAATTTTTGCTTACTGTATGCTGTACATGCTCATTACCCCCCTGCAACTGCAGATTGATTAGTGTCTTAAATTGTATGTAAACCTAAAAACAAAAAAGCATATATATATATATATATATATATATATATATATATATATATATATATATATATATATATATATATATATATATACATATATATATATTACATACTGCAGCTTACCAGTCCCTAGATGTGAATGCTGTATTGTTTTTTTCAACCATTTTTCCCCCTTTATTTTGACCTGGTTATATTACCAGTAACACTTCCTATGCTAAAGTGACAATGCTCATTCACTATACTAAATCTAGAGAGGAGCAGCGTTGCTACCTTTGCCTGCACTCCTGATTTGGACAACAAACACATCCTCATTTGTTCATCTCTATTACATTGGGAGGAGGGGTTGTATAATCCACAGAAGATTTCCTTGTTTTGACATTACAAGGACTCCAGAACAGGGGTGTCCAAACTTTTTTCAAAGAGGGCCAGATTTGATGAAGTGAACATGGGTGAGGGCCGACCATTTTGCCCGACATTCTTTGAACCATTAAAATTCGGTCGTCCAAGCACTAATACACTGCCCAACAAGAATTCTCTTGCCTTTGTCGAGCTAGTTCCTGACACACAGACGAATGCTCTGCTCTTTAGGAGTACCGTTAATTCTTAATGGTACCCCACACATTGGAAACGTGGGGTGCTTTTGGTACAGTGCAATTAAAAAAAAAAAGCCCTGGGACTTCTTTCCCTGCATTTTTGTGGGTAGGGAAGCTCATTGAAATTCATGAGCTGCCCTACATGCAGCATGCAGCTACGCAGATGTGAGCCAAGGGCTTGTTGGAGGGGCAGTAAAACCACATGGTTAAGCTGTTTTTACCACCCCCAACTTCTCCCCCTTTAGCTGCAGAGGGAGCAGCTGGGGGTGTACAAATGCTGTGGCTGCAGCTGGAGGTATAGCCAGGGTGAATGGGCCTGCATTTCAAGTAATCACAGTTGCGGTATAGTGATGCTGCATTTACGGGCTTAAAACAGGTGGTGAGGAGGCAACATAATGCCTCTTTACCGCCTTTCAAATGCCTCTGAAAAGCGATCTGTGTATGGATTGCTTTTCAGAGGAGCAGCAGTCCTGGCTGCTATCACACACACACAAGCCCCACAAAAGCAGTTCTGATGGTACAAGAATGGAAGGGGGGGGGGGGGGGGGTCTGGATTAAAAGTAACACAGAGACACATACACACATACAGACAAATGCACACATACACAGACACCTGCATACACATACATACACACAGACGTACACACATACAGACACATGCATACACATACAGACACATACATACACACACATACAGAGACATGCATATACTTACATACATACAGACACATGAACATACATGCATACAGACACATGCACAGACATACATACAGACACATGCACACACATACATACAGACACATGCACACACATACAGACACATGCATACACATACATTCAGACACATGCACACACATACATACAGACATACATACAGACACATGCACACACATACATACATACAGACATACATACAGACACATGCACACACATACAGACACATGCATACATACATACAGACATACACACACATACATACATACAGACATACATGCACACACATATAGACATACATGCACACACATACAGACATACATGCACACACACACATATAGACATACATGCGCACACACACATGCACACACATACATACAGACATACATGCACACACATACATACAGACACACATGCACACACAAACACACATGCACACACAGACAGACACACAGACAGACACACATACATGCACACATACATACACACATGCACACACACAAACAGACATACATGCACACACTCACATACAGACATACATGCACACACATACATACAGACATGCACATGTATACATACATACAGACATACACACACACACATACAGACATGCACATGCATACATACATACAGACATACATGCACACACACACACACACAAACACACACATACAGACACACACACACACACACACACACACATACAGACATACATGCGCACACACATACAGACACACACACACATACAGACACACATACACACACACACACACACACACACATACAGACACACATGCACACACATACATACATACAGACACACATGCACACACACACACACAGACACATAAATAAAGCCTTTTTAAAACGAATCTAGCTTGTAGCACAGTACAGTACCTTTCCAGCTTCCTCATTCAGCCGGGTACTGCACTGTAAGGGGAAGAGAGCACAGCACACTTCCCTGCACTTTACTTTACTTTTGAAGCCGACGGAGCTTCACACAGTGCCGGGGATCGTTCAAAACCAGGCTGCGGACCAGACTTTGGACATGCCTGCTCTAGAATGTAACGGGTATTTTCCATACTTGCAGAAAATGTACTTAGCCTGTGTAGCACCCTCTAGTGTGCTAGACGTGTAAACAGATTTTTATGTTTAAAGTAGGTAAATTTGTGCAGGCTTGGCTGGCAGCCAAACCTGCCTGTGTTTTTTTCCTGGGTTGGGCAGAGATCCAGGGAGAGCTGGATGAATCACAGTCAGCATCACTGGGATGTCCCCCTTACTTATAGAATGTACTGGAACCTTCTAGAAGATCAGGAGGGGAAGTGAGGTGGAGCTGCCTGGAGTATTCTGAGGGCCCTGACCAATCCCCAACTTGGGTTGGCAGGGAGCCCCCCAGTCTGGAGGGGTGACCTTTGGCCTGGGCACGGGTGCTCACAGCACCCTCTTCAAGACACAGAGGCAGGAGGCATGGGAGAAAGGAGAGGGCAGCGGGAGAACACTGGGCTGGTGAGTGACACACGGTCAGAAGGACTGGGAGGCACACCTGAGAGGACTGGGATGGAGTAGTCTGGGATGTATGCAGAGCCAGTCAGGGGGACTGTGGTGGCACAGGCAGTGGAAAGGAGCAGCTGCAGCCAGGATGGCTGGCATTGCCTGAAGAAGTGATACTGGGAGCAGTAGCCACAGATACGACAGCTAGAACCAATGACTTCTATTTTTGCTACACCATAGTGGCCCACGGTCGTCCCTGCCTGCAAAGGGAATTCTGCTAAGATCCAGCTAAGTCTGTGTTGGATATAAAACCTGTGCTAGCTGGTCCTGGGAGTTGTTGTTTTGCAATCAAGATTGTGCAGGAGGTAGAAAAAGAAAGTGTGTGTAAATACTGGACTGTGTATATTTCTAGTCCCTCACAAGTTCTGCTGATCAAAGGGGAAACCCATATCATCCCTTCCCTATCCAAGTTCAATTTCCCTAATATAAAATAAAAAAACAAGTAAGGCCCCTTTCACACATGCGGATGATATGTCCGTATTTCATCCATCCGTTTGCGGATGAAATACAGGCATACATTCATCCCTATGGGATAGCGGGTGTCTGCGGATGAACATCCGCAGACACCCGATTTCCTCCGCCTCCGCAACAGTCCGATTCTGCAGACGGAGGAAAATCCTATTTTTCTATCCGTCTGCAGAGCGGATCGGATGAACACGGACACACGGTCCGTGCTCATCCAATCCCCATAGAGGAGAGCGGAGAGCTGACAGGGCGGTCCCCGCACAGTGTGCGGAGATCGCCCTGTCCGCAGCCGGCTCAGCAGGGACAGCAGAGCGATCCCCGCTGAGCGAGCGGATCATTACGGGGCGGATCATTACTGATCCGCCCCGTGTGAAAGAGGCCTAAAGCTGCACGGACTGTTTCTTGACTTTGTAGTGAGTAAAAAATCAGTGTGCCTGGCTGTGCAGGGTGGGAGACGGCCACATTCACCAGCAGCCCTTAGGTGTAGCGCTACACCTGAGAAAAGAAAACAAATACAGCAACCATCTCTAAGGACTGGTAATCTGCAATATAATATATTTTTGTGACTGTGTGTAGGCAGGTACAGTCTATTTTCTCCACTGCAGATGGCTTTCATCCAAAGCAGAAATGCAGATGGAGGAAGAAGCTGACAGGAACCTGTTTCCTCTGTGGTTTTCTCAGTCACAGAGAGGCAGCATCCGATTGGATGCTGGCACCCCATGTGACTTTGGCAGCCATCTTAGGTCAAGCAGAGTCTATTTAAAACACTGGTTCTCGTGTTTAGTGCGCATTTCATGTGTGGCTAGAGTAGAGACAGGTCACCCATTTGTGAGAGACAGTACTTACTTAGATAGTATAGCAGTGACTGTCAGAAAAGACTCATACTGACTGGCATAGTATTACTGTGCTATTATATATGAAGGGATGGAGAAAAGGGGAAATGGTTTTGGTATGAGCAGACTTTGTGGGAAGACTACAGAATTAAAGCTAATGAAATATCCGTACTGACTATATTGACGGTATGACATGATCAGGGTAATAGTGGCTGGTAGGTGGAGTCAGGGTTACGAAATTATATAAGGATTACCTTTTTTGGAAATAGTATACGTTGGGAGCTAGTAAATAAGATGTAAGAGGATAATCTATATGAAATACTTTTTACTGGAAACAATGATGTAAAATGATGTAAAAAAATTAGACAAAGATAAATCATTTCAGAAACTTTTCCAACTTTAATGTGACCTAAAAAACTGTACAAGTTTGAAAAGCTAACTGAAAAATTGAAAAACTAACGGAAATCTTTTAGGGGAGGGAAAGTAAAAATAAAAAAATAAAATAATGTGGTTGCATAAGTGTGCACTACCTCTTTTAACTGGGGATGTAGCTGTGTTCAGAATTAAGCAATCACATTCAAAGTTATGTTAAATGGGAGTCAGTACACACCTGCCATCATTTAAAGTGCCTCTGATTAACCACAAATAAAGCTGTTCTAGTAGGTCTTTACTGACATTTCCTTAGCCGCATCCTACAGCAAAAGCCATGGTCTGCAGAGAGCTTCCAAAGCATCAGAGGGATCTCATTGTTAAAAGGTATCAGTCAGGAAAAGGGTACAAAGGAATTTCCAAGGCATTAGATATACCATGGAACACAGTGAAGACAGTCATCATCAAGTGAATAAAATATGGCACAGCAATAACATTACCAAGAACTGCCAAAATCAATACACACCTCAAATTCCACCACCTAAGTGTGTCAACACTGCGCCAGCACCCACCCTCCCCCAGCTGCCACTTATATATATATATATCACGAAATAAATCAAAAAGTAAATATAAATCAACAACTCCACTTTGTCAAATCGATATCACCTTGTGGCGCTTAATCAGTGCAAAACCCCCCTATATACCCTTGCAAAAATATATACTTTTCAATAGAGTGAATGGAAAAGGGCTGCCTAGCCCTTGTTATACTTATCTGCAAAATATGTATAAAATATACCCTAATTCACCAAATAAATTATAAATAGAAATAAAATGTCAATCCAAATACACATATATATATCTATGTATAGTTGCCAGATAGCCACGCCTCCGACATGTTTCGTCATAGGACTTAGGTCATAGGAAGAAGTCCTATGACGAAACATGTCGGGGCGTGGCTATCTGGCAACAATCTTTGATTGATTCAACACTGCAAACAAGGCGGAGGTGTGTGTGTTTGTAACACGAGGAACAGAACTGGAGAGAGTATGACGCTGGGCTTGAACTGAGAACTTCGCTGTGGGGTACCATACAGCAGAAGGAGGGGTGAGAGACAGTACTGACACTGCTAATTTGACCAGTATCCACTGTGACCACCAATGCCTTAGAGTGAAGCATGCTGTTGTGAAGGATTGCAGTGATTTTGAAGTGCTCTTTTCAAGTTTTGTACATGTGAGTGCATTATTGAGTGGCTTTTTAAAAGTTTGCTATTAAAGATATTTTATAGTGTTGCACTATGGGAGGCCTCTCTTTTTCTTTTTGAGGGATTTTGGGAGATAGCCTCACTGGAGCCTGAAAAGAGGAAAAATACTTGCTGAGTGCTGTGTGCTGAACATCTACGGTCCTCATTTAAGTGATTCAAAACGCCTGTTGAGCCTGGTGCGAGAGTGCTAGGCGCTATAGTTGGTGAGTGCTCCATCAAAGGGGGGTCACTGTCACTGCTGGTGTGGTGAAGGTTTCATCATCTTGTGGACACTGATAAGAAATTGCACAGGAGAAGGATTTGATGGTCTTTCTCTATACCAATATTAATCTTTTTTTGGACACTTTTTAGGACTATTTTTTGCTTTGCTAAAACACACAAAAAGATGTTTTTTACACATTCGCACTTTGTGGTTTAATGATAATTACATTTGCTGTGCTGTTCACTAGCATTTCAAAGGAAGTGTATATCTGTGTTTTTGTAGATATATAGATATATATATGTGTATTTGGATTGACATTTTATTTCTATTTATAATTTATTTGGTGAATTAGGGTATATTTTATACATATTTTGCAGATAAGTATAACAAGGGCTAGGCAGCCCTTTTCCATTCACTCTATTGAAAAGTATATATTTTTGCAAGGGTATATAGGGGGGTTTTGCACTGATTAAGCGCCACAAGGTGATATCGATTTGACAAAGTGGAGTTGTTGATTTATATTTACTTTTTGATTTGATTACCAAGAACTGGACATTCCTCCAAGATTTATGAAAAGACGAGAAGAAAACTGGTCAGAGAGGCTGCCAAGAGACCTACAGCAACATTAAAAAAGCTGCAGGAATATCTGGCAAGAACTGGTTGTGTGGTACATGTGACAACAATCTCCTGTATTCTTCATATATCTGGGCGTGGCGAGGAGTGGCAAGACAGAAGCCTTTTCTTAAGAAGAAAAACATCCAAGCCCAGCTAAATTTTGCAAGAACACACCTGAAGTCTCCCAAAAACATGTGGGAAAATGTGTTCTGGTCTGATGAAACCAAGGTTGAACTTTTTGGCCAAAATTCCAAAAGATATGTTTGGTACAAAAACAGCACTGCACATCACCAAAAGAACACCATACCCCATGGTGGCAGCATCATGCTTTGGGGCTGTTTTCCTTCAGCCGGAACATGTGCCTTAGTCGAGGTAGAGGGAATTGTGAACAGTTCCAAATACCAGTCAATATTGGCACAAAACCTTCTGGCTTCTGCTAGAAAGCTGAACATGAAGAGGAATTTCATCTTTCAGCATGGCAACAACCCAAAGCATACATCCAAATCAACAAGGGAATGGTTTCACCAGAAGAAGAATAAAGTTTTGGAATGGCTCAGCCAGAGCCCAGACCCGAATCATTGAAAATCTGTGGGGTGATCTGAGGGCTGTGCACAGCAGATGCCCTCCCAACCTGACAGATTTGGAGTGCTTTTGCAAAGAAGAGTGAGCAAATATTGCCAAGTCAAGATGTGCCATGCTGATAGACTCATACCCAAAAAGACTGAGTGCTGTGATAAAATCACATCAAATCTACACCTGATTTCAGAGCACCACTCGGCGCTCACCTGACCAGCCAGCTCTCTCCTCCTCTCCACCTCCCCTCCCAACTGACGCCAGTGGGGGAATCTCTGCCCCTCCTGCTCCAGCTGTCAGATCGAGAGAGGAGAGAAGTGAGTCAGGTGAGTGCTGAGCGGCGCTCTGAAATCAGGAATAGACAGCATTTTTTTTCTGTTTGTAAAACACAGAGACAAGAGCACCTACCATAACAAGACACAAAGGATTATATAAAATGTAACAGTGGGTTAACAACCACTTTAAGCAAAGGCTATTATTTCTAGAAATCTTAAAGAGTAAAATATGATATAAAATATGTATACCGTATTTATCTGCGTATAACACGCACTTTTTTCCCCTTAAAATCACGGAAAAATCGTGGGTGTGTGTTATACACCGATTGTGAGCAGATAAGCGAGCGCCACCGATATCTATAAATAGTCGAGTGTACTCGGCTATCCTCGGCTAGTTCCGCTCAGTCACTCCCAGTCCTGCCCTATGATGGACATAACACAGGGACTGGGCGTGACTGTGAGCGGAGCTATCCGAGCCTAGCCGAGTCCATATGTGCATGTATATGGGCTCTGCTCGGCTCTGCTCACAGTCACACCCAGGGACTACGAGAGGAGCCGAGATACAAAGGACCGGCTCTGTGTATCTCGGCGGTGCCATTTTCAAACTGCAGTGACACTGACATGTCACTGCAGTTTAACTGCAGCCTGGGCAAGGCTGAAAATGACACTGACAAGGCTGCAAGGCTGCAAATGATACTGACAAGGATGCAGATGGACGCTGTGCAAGGCTGCACAGGGACACTGATAAGGCTGCATTGATGGGCATTTAAATGTAAGTTTTTTTCCTTAAAAAGTTTTTTTTCCTTAAAATTCCCCCCTAAACTTGGGGTGCGTGATATACGCCGGCAAGTTTTATATGGCGATAAATACGGTATTTAAAAGTGTATTTGTTTGGGAAAAAAGGACATTTTTTATTTGGCTACAGCGTTGCATGACTGCGCAATTGTCAGTAAAATTAACGCAGTGCCGTATTGCAAAAAATGGCCTGGTCATGAAGGAGGGTAAACCATCCAGAGTTGAAGAGGTTAATTAGGGGTAGATGCTCCAAGCTGCCCTGAGGGGATATAGAAACTTGCATATTTCACTAATGCCCTGTACACATGACCGGTTTTCCCGTCGGAATAAACTCTGAAGGTTTTTCCAACGGAATTCCGCTCAAGCTGTCTTGCCTACACACGATCACACCAAAGTCCGACTGTCAAGAACGCGGTGACGTACAACACGAACGACGAAACTAGAAAAATGAAGTTCAATAGCCAGTAGCCAATAGCTTCCGTCTCATACTTGCTTCAGAGGATGCGTCGTTTTTGGTCCATCAGAGCAGCATACAGCGTTTTTCCCAATAGGAAATGGTTCAGTGGGAAATAGTTAGAACATGTTCTATTTCTAGGTCCGTCAGAATTTTCAACGTAAAAAATACAATGGGGCATACACACAATCGGAATATACGCTGAAAAGCTCCCGTTGGACATCATCTGTTGGACATTCCGCTCCTGTGTACGGGGCATAAGTGTCTACACCCTGATGCTATGTTAGTTACTGACGCTTGCTATACTGAGTGGAGTACTCCTGTAACCCTATTAATGGAAAATATATGGATTCATCAGGTGCTCTTTGACATACTAGCTGTAGAGTTATTTCTAGAGATATTTGAAATCCAGCCACAGCCTCTACATCCATGTAATGAATTGTAAATTATGGAAATTGATCAATGTATTGATTTGCTCAATATAGGTCTCCTTTCTGGTCCAAAATGAATTGGAAAAAGGAAAGATGCCTCATATCTCCATATATTCTCTCCATCTTGTCAATCAGTCTCTATTTGTCTATTTGGATGCTATTGTTTTTTTTCTTTCTGTATTGGTAAATACAGAGGGTTCAGCAGAAGTGACACAGAAGTGGACAGCTATGGAGAGCAGGTAGCCATATTGCAGGATATAGAATACAAGGGTGCCCTGCAAAATATCAGAACTGATAGCATCTAATTAGATTTCCTTCATTGATTTGACTACAGGAAAGTAAACTGTGCCCACGGAATTCAGCTTCTGAATGTCATTGCTTGGCAGGCAAGGTCCCTTACCGGCGCTGGCATCTTCTCCCAGCTTTATCCATGTGAAGGTTATCAGTATTCTTGATTGGCCGGCACAGGATGACGCTGAGTTCAGTCATTCAGGCACACAGGCATGGACTGGAATGTAAACATTTTGAAGAAGATATGCGAGCAGGCGGGTAGGTTCATTTTATTGCAGAAGAGACATTGGGGGTTATTTACGAAAGGCAAATCCACTTTGCGCTGAAAGCGCACTTGGAAGCACAGTCACTCTAAATCTAAGGGGAAGATTTACTTCCAAGTGCACTTGCAGTGCAAAGTGGATTTTCCTTTAGTAAATAACCCCCATAGCATTTCTCGTCTACAATAAATAGCCTGCTTGCATTTTTTTTAATCTTGCATTTTAGCTTCACTTAAAAATATTGGACTGTTTCATTGGATTTGCATATCAAACCTCTTCCTTCAATTCGTTTCAATCAGGGAACAAAATATCAAGCCCCTATTCACACTATGAACTGCATATGAATTGCCCAGGAATAGCACTGCATTCCTGTGCAATTCACCTATTCTCCTGTTCTCTTTGTATTGCTTCCTTTATGTGAAATCCCTAGTGTTCTTGCCAGTCCCTCTGCTTTCCTATTAAAAACTGACCACACTAGGCAGGAGAACACATCGTGGTCAGTTCTCTAGGTATGCCGGGAACTCAGTGTACTCTCCTCCTATGATCAGGCTTGTCCTGACTGGCCCCCACTGCACATCCATTCACTGGGAAGCTCAGCGTACTCCTGCTTCTCCTCCCAACAGCTCTTATGCAGCTGAGAACAGAGGGAATGTGATCACTTATAAAAAATGGACAACATGTATTTATATTGTTTTTTTATATCTATACAAAAAAGTTTTGCCTTTCATTTCTATTTTAAACTGAATGGGTTGTTTTTCAAGGTGATCATTTACAATCACTATACGTTTTTTTACCTTAATGCATCCTATGCGGCTGCAGTTGCTGCAATGTCCGTGACCATCAGGTCTACCAGCCCTGGTGTGTCACAGATCAGGGTAAAGGGCCAATTACAGCGTTATCACTTGTAAACCAACTGCAGCACGTCTGGTTCAGCTCCTCCTGTCAGTACATCAGGTGTGATCAATATTCAATGATTGCCACCATAGCTTGTAGACTCTAAAGCTGGCCATACACCTATAGATTTTCTGCAGATTTTGTATGGTTAGATGGAAAAAGTGCAACAGATTTCTCGCTCAGATGTTCGCTAAACTGTGTGGATGGAGGACTCTCCCACTTTTTCTATCTAACCATAGAAAATCTATAGATAATCTATAGGTGTATGGCCACCTTTAAGCTGGCCATACACCTATAGATTATCTGCAGATTTTCTATGGTTAGATGGAAAAAGTGCAACAGATTTCTCAATGTTTGCTAAACTGTGTAGATACAGGCAGGGCTGGACTGGGACAGGAATTTGGCCCTGGACTTCATCCAGACTGGCCCACTTACATTTTAAGTGTCCCATCAGCACCCACTTACATCAGAGTGTCCCATTACCAGCCCCCTTACATCAGAATGTCCCATTACCAGCCCCCTTACATCAGAATGTCCCATCACCAGCCCCTTACATCAGAGTGTCCCATCAGCACCCCCTTACAACAGAGTGTCCCATCAGCACCACCTTACCTCAGAGTGTCCCAGCAGCACCACCTTACATCAGAGTGTCCCATCAGCACCACCTTACATCAGAGTGTCCCATCAGCACCACCTTACTTCAGAGTGCCCCATCAGCACCAACTTACATCAGAGTGTCCCATCACCAGCCCCCTTACATCAGAGTGTCCCATTACCAGCCCCCTTACATCAGAGTGTCCCATTACCAGCCCCCTTACATCAGAGTGTCCCATTACCAGCCCCCTTACATCAGAGTGTCCCATTACCAGCCCCCTTACATCAGAGTGTCCCATTACCAGCCCCCCCTTACATCAGAGTGTCCCATCACCAGCCCCCTTACATCAGAGTGTCCCATCACCAGCCCCCTTTACATCATAGTGGCCCACTAAGCCATCGGCCCACCGGGAAACTCCCGGTAGTCCCAATGGCCAGTACATGCCTGGATACAGGAATCTCCCACTTTTTCCATCTAACCATAGAAAATCTGCAGATAATCTATAGGTGTATGGCCAGCTTTACTTTCACAAAGACCAAATAATTTAAACTGATTTGTTTTGTCTTTTTACCAAAGATGTGCAGCAATATAAATTTTGGCCAAAATGTATGAAGAAAAAATATTAATTTGCAACATTTTATAACAGAAACAAAAAAAATAATGCTTTTTCTTTTTTTACAAAATTTTCTGTCTTTTTTCATTTATATTGGAAAAAATAAAAAACCCAGAGGTGATCATCAAATACCACCAAAAGAAAGCTTCATTTGTGTGAAAAAAAGGACAAAAATTGCATATGGGTACAGTGTTGCATTCATAATTGTCATTCAAAATGTGAGAGCACCGAAATCTGAAAATTAGATTAGGAAGAGGGTTTAAGTGCCCAGTGGGCAAGTGGTTAAACCCACAAGTGTTTTTTTTTTACCACTACTACCGTATATACTCGAGTATAAGCCGAGATTTTCAGCCTCTTTTTTGAGGCTGAAAGTGCCCCCCTCGGCTTATACTCGAGTCATCGCTGTCTGCCTGCTCGATCAGCGTGTCGAGCAGACAGACAGCGGCCATTCTATAATTCAAAAGCCGCGCCTCCGGCTCCGCCTTCGCCTGTGATAGGCGGAACACTGAATTTCCCAGCAGCCTGTGTTCCGCCTATCACGGACATCGTCTCATCCTCGTACTACGGACGAGGATGAGACGATGTCCGTGATAGGCGGAACACAGGCTGCTGGGAAATTGTGTTCCGCCTATCACAGACAGGGAGGCGCGGCATTTGAACAGGGGAATGGGCGCCGACGAAGAGCGGTGATCCTGGGACGGGACCGGACGGAGGCTCGGCTCGGGACGGGACGGGACCGGACGGAGTCTCGGGACGGGACGGGACCGGACGGAGGCTCGGGACGGGACCGGACGGAGGCTCGGGACGGGACGGGACCGGACGGAGGCTCGGGACCGAACGGAGGCTCGGGACACAGGTAGGCTGGACACACAAGGCCACACACACACACACACACACACACACACGGATGGACACACACACACACAGGGATGGATGGATGGACACACACACAGGGATGGATGGATGGATGGACACACACACACACAGGGATGGATGGATGGATGGACACACACACAGGGATGGATGGATGGATGGATGGACACACACACACACAGGGATGGATGGACACACACACACACAGGGATGGATGGATGGATGGACACACACACAGGGATGGACAGGCATATCTCACCCTCGGCTTATACACGAGTCAATAGGTTTCCCAGTTTTTTGGGGGTAAATTGGGGGCCTCGGCTTATACTCGGGTCGGCCTATACTCGAGTATATACGGTACTTTATACTGGCTTTTGAAATGTAAAAATGCAGCAATTTAGACATTAGATGAAAGGTTTAGCACTGGGAAACACTCTTTGAAAGATAAAAAAAAGCGCATTTTATATACAACTATATAGATCAGACCAAAATGAGGGACAAATGAGGAGGAAAGAGGAACAGAGGGACTTTGTTCCAAATCAGGGACAGTCCCTCGAAATTGGCAGCTATGGGCTCTCTCACCTGTCAATCAAAAGCTGTAACATGGGAGTAAGGGGCAGGGCCGAGTTCCGTTGTCTGTGTCAATGGACGCAGCATCGGGACTGGGGAGTGAGCATGCACGGGTGTCCCCCAGAAAAATCAGCTTTCCGTGGGGACACCCTTCCAAGAAGAGGGGCCTGGAGCGCCAGCGGGGGACCCCAGAAGAAGAGGGTCAGGGCTGCTCTGTGCAAAAGCATTGCACAGAGCAGGTAAGTATACCATGTTTGTTATTTTAATAAAAAAAAGAGAAAGTTTAATACCGCTTTAAGTATGTACAACCTCAAACTATGTAAGTTCAGTGATTGTTGCTATATTTTGTGGAATTCCTCCTTTGTTCTCTGGAAAATCTCATTAATGGAAAATATATTGAATTTGCATTATATACTGAACATTGTGCTACAGTTTACAGTCTGAAAAACGACATGGTATCATGCACAATACGTGAACATATATAAATAATTAGTAGAATGTTAGTAGTCTCCCTAATACTGTGAAAGCAAAGAGTAGGTTGCATCTGAAATGCTGTACCCATCCCCCAGTCACTGAGAGCCTCACCATGGAACATTAGATTATTGATCACGCTGTTTGTTTAAAAGACTCATGTAAGAATTTCTACAAATAGCATTGTGAAAAAGGTAACAGTTTCTGCACTATATTCTCTATAAAGGGGTATTTGCTTAAACTCCTAAAAATCTGCACATCAGAAAGGCAAACGTGGAAAAATATGGGCTAGGTATTTAGGCTAAGTACATATGAAATTTACTAGCTGACACCCGAATTTGTGTCACAAGTCCCAGGGCTCTGTGTGAATACGATCCAGCTTTTTTGTTTTGTTCAGTTCAGCGCCAATGCAGTCACCTATACCAGGGGTCTCCGAACTGACCCTTTGCTTGTCTTTTATCAACCCTTTGGGGCACATTTCCTTCTACTGATACAAGACACTATTCCTTTGACCGACACCAACAATGGGGCACAATTCCTGCTACTGACATCATCAATAGGGCACTATTTCTCCCATTAACGCCAACGATGGGGCACTATTACTCAAACTGACACCAACAATGGGGCACTATTATTTCCACTGACACCAACGATGGAGCACTAATTCTCAGACAGACACCAACAATGGAGCACTAATTCTTCCACTGATACCAACAATGGGGCACTATTCCTTCCACTGACACCAATGATGGGTCACTATTCCTCCCACTGATCGCAATGACGGGGCACTATTCCTCCCACTGACACCAATGATGGGGCACTATTTCTCCCACTGACACCAGAGATAGGACACTATTCCTCCCTAATACATTGATGCATTGTTTAATCCCACTGACGCCAGGATAACTTCTACTCCCAATGGCCACAGTCCAGCCCCTGTAAAGTCTGCAGGACAGTAAACTGGCCCCTTTGTTTAAAAAGTTTGGAGACCCCTGACCTAGACATACTGTCCAAGGAGGCTGACCATGCACTGTAGTGATCTCCAAGAAAACAGCTACAGTACACAGTTGACATACAAATACACTGGTCAGCCTCAACATTAACATCACTGACAAGTAAAGTGAATAACATGGATTACCTTGTTACAATGCCATCTATTCTGAAAGTCTGTTGCATATATTATGCAGCAAGAAAACATGTTATCCCTGAGGTTGATGTGTTGAATGCAGAAAACTGATCATCGCAGTTTGTTGTGTATGGGGCTGTGTAGATGAAGACTGGTCAGGGTGCCCATGCTGACCCGTCTCCACAGTCAAAAGTGCCTTCATTGAGCATCAGAACTGGACCCCAGAGCAATGGAAGAAGATGGCCTGTTTAGATGAATCAGGTTTTATTTAACATCATGTGGACAGCTGTGTATGCATCACTTACCTGGGGAAGAGATGGCACCAGGATGCACTATTAGAAGAAGGCAAGCCGGTGGAGGCAGTGTGATGCTTTGGGCAATGTTCTGCAAGGAAATATTGGTACTGACATTCATGTGAATGATGCTTTGACAATTACCACCTACATAAACATTGCTGCTGACCAAGTACACCCCTTATTGGAAATGGTATTCCTTGATGGCAGTGGCCTCAGCATAATGCGCCCTGCCATCAGGAACGTTTTTAAGGCAGGACAAAAAGAGAAACTGCCTTTGGCCCCATTATTGTTGTGGAGCCCAAAACAGCTGCTTCATACTTACTAACTATCCCAGTTTAAATTCCCTTATCCCTTCAAGTTTTAGTCCTGTGCTGTGTCCCGATATCTCAGTGTAAAGTCATGCCATATTGCCATGCACAGATGACTCACCTGCAGACCCTGTGTTTACATAAAATTAACCTGCATTGATATGTAAATAGCGACGACAGTAATATGTAAATAGTTGTGGAGTGCGGCATTTATATGTAAATAGAAGCGGCATTTATATGTATATCGTGTCCCCCTGAGGTCATATCTACCATCACTTCTGCTAAATGATGCCCACTGGGGGGGTAAAGAAGTAGGCCTGAAAGTCCTACCTATAACTATAGTCATTAAGCCTAACAACAACCTGTTCTGAAAAGGTGGAACCCTTCTTCAAAATAACATGGGGCCTATGATACTTCATTGATTAAAAGGCAAATTATCCAGATCCAGAGTATCCATAAGTTCAACAATAAGCTAACATATTTTGGAAAAGGCCTTAGTAATTTTCCAAAACTCATTAGTGTTTTTAGTCATTAGTAACTTGCCTTTTAACCAATAAAGTATAATATAGATCATAGATGGACTCAAGCATGTGTGTCTATTTCCACAGCATAGATGGGGAACAGGAGCCTTGGTGTTAAGTAGGGATGAGCTTCGTGTTCGAGTCAAACGTACGTTCGACTCGAACATTGGCTGTTCGTGCGTTCGGCGAATTCCGAACGTTTTGGCCGTTCGCGTCAAAATTCGAGTGACGCGCGCGCGGACCACAATGCACTGCGTTGGCGCAGTGCATTGCTGCCCGATGATTGGCCAAGCATGCACTGTGACCCCGCATGCTTGGCCAATCGCAGCGCCGGCAGCGAGGAGAGCCATGATTGGCCACAGGCATCCTGCCTGTGGCCAATCATAGCTCAGGCTGTGTAGTGCACGCCCCACACTATATAAGGCCGCCTTTAAGGCGGCCTCCTGTAGTGTGTTACTTTGCATCTGAAGCAGTGGGTGTTCTGTGTACCTTCAACACAGTACACACCAATCGTTTTTGGCTGATTTCCTATCTTGCTGCTGTGTAGTGGTTGTTGTCTGAGCCCTGACTGCAGCATACACCACTATATTCACCTCACCTATATAGCTAGTGATCTAGCTTTCACCACTTAACAACTGCCCATTGCCGATTAACGGCTTCAGGGCGGTTGTTTAACTCAGAGAGGCCGTTAATTAACGGCCTCCCAGAATTCTGCTCTCGCGTGCCCCGAGGTGTGCGCACTCGAGAGCATCCGTGACCGCCGGGTCCATAGGACCCGGCGCATCACGGTAAACGGCCGCTCATAGCGGCCGTTTACCACGTGATTGCTCCGTCAAATGACGGAGTGATCACTTGGAAACAAACCGGCGTCATGTTATGACGCCTGTTCCTCCCTCCCCTTTCTGTACCGATCGGTACAGCGGAGGGGAAAGAGATCGGTGTCAGCAGCGATGTGGGCTGCATCTGCAGTGCCCACATCGCTGCTCACCGAATTTAACCCCTCAATTCCCTGCCAATACTCTGCAATACCAGTGCATACTCTGCAGTACCCTGCCATTACTCTGCAGTACCCCGCCATTACTCTGCAGTACCCCGCCATTACTCTGCAGTGCAGTACCCCGCCATTACTCTGCAGTGCAGTACCCTGCCATTACTCTGCAGTGCAGTACCCTGCCATTACTCTGCAGTACCCCGCCATTACTCTGCAGTACCCCGCCATTACTCTGCAGTGCAGTACCCCGCCATTACTCTGCAGTGCAGTACCCTGCCATTACTCTGCAGTGCAGTACCCTGCCATTACTCTGCAGTACCCCGCCATTACTCTGCAGTACCCCGCCATTACTCTGCAGTGCAGTACCCCGCCATTACTCTGCAGTGCAGTACCCTGCCATTACTCTGCAGTACCCCCCATTACTCTGCAGTAACCCCCATTACTCTGCAGTACCCCCAATACTCTGCAGTACCCTGCTATTACTCTGTAGTACCCCGCCAATACCCCGCCAATACTCTGTAATACCCTGCCATAAATTGCCATACCCAGCCATACTCAGAGATACCCAGCCATACTCGGTGATACCCTGAAATACCCAGCCATAGACGCCCCCCACCCCTCACCGCCCTCCGGTGCTTCTACCAACTCGCCAGTACGATCAAAGCCAGAATCTTTTTTTTATTTTTTATTTCAGGCTTCCCAGCCTAGAGGTGAGATGTGGGGTCATATTGACCCCCCAGATTTCACTGTAAAGAGGACCTGTCACCCCATATTCCTATTACAAGGGATGTTTACATTTCTTGTAATAGGAATAAAAGTGATCAAAAATATATTTTTGGGAAAAAAAATGTCAAACTAAAATAAATAAAGTAAAATGAACAATAAAAAAATAAAATAAAAATTAAAGCGCCCATGTCCCCATGTGCTCGCATGTGCCACACATGTGAGGTATCGCCGAGAATGTTAGAGCGAGAGCAATAATTCTAGTCCTAGACCTCCTCTGCAACTCAAAACATATAACCAGTAAAAAAATATTTAAAGCGTCGCCTATGGGGATTTTTTAAGTAGCAACGTTTGGCGCCATTCCACGGGCATGTGCAATTTTGAAGAGTGACATGTTTGATATCTATTTACTCAGCATAACTTCATCTTTCACTTTATGCAAACATTGGGCTAACAAGTGGTTAATAATAGAGCTTGCAGTCAGTAGTGTTAGGAGATAGTGCGTGCTGTCTGCGTGCTCTGTACCCAGTACATACTGCTATAATATAGGGCAGGCCCCTACTTTCAAACATCCAACTTACAAACATCTCCTACTTGCAAACGCAAGGAGACAGCAGCAAGTGAGATGAAAAAAGATGGACGACAAAACAAATTATACAGGGGTGATAACCCTTCCCTATGTTTTCCAAAAAGCTTAAAGATAGTTTTTTTGACTGGAGCTACACTTTAAAAATGTACCGGTTCCGGCTGAGGGCCGTGGGTGTTTGGCCCCAATTCGGGTATTGACAGCTGGTGGGAGGTGTGTGCCTTGAGCTGGGCCTCTGGTGGGGGTCCCCCCCATGATGTGAATCGCACTGGAAGGGCCTGTGTTTGTTTTTTCCCTTCCCCCCTCAAATGTTTTATCCTGTTATAGGGTTACTGTTTTTCCCCTTTGTCTTGATTTTCCCTGATGTTTTGCACAATGTTAGATCTGTTTAACGTGGTCAATTACTCAGGATGGTGATACATTGTCGATTGTATTGTGCACTATATGTTTTGTTATATTTTACAGAAACTAAAATAAAAATAAAGATTATATAAAAAAAAAAAAAAAATGTACCGGTTGAAAATGACAAACAGATTCAACTTAACACAACAAACCTACACAGTCCCTGTCTTGTTTGCACCGCCTGTATACTGCTGTTCTGAGTATATAGGGCCTGGGGGCCACACGCATTTCCTTTTTTTAATATGGGTACGGGGTTCCCCTTAATATGCGTACAAGACCCAAATAGGCTGGTAATGGGCAGGGAGGGCTACCCATGCCATGTTTCTCAATGATTTTCAACCATATTGCAGGAACCAGATATAACATTAAAACCGCAAGCAGTTTTAAATGGTGTTATTTCCGTTTAATGTCATTTTGTGCAGGGACTGTTCTAAACACGGGAAACACGTGGAACTTCACAGGCATACTACAGACACCCCGCAGGCACCATATTTAAAGGAATATTTCACTTTTTTTTTTTCACTTTAATCGTCATTTAAATCAGTGCTCCCGCCAAAACGGTAGTTTTTAAAACTTTTTTTTGCAGTGACCCATGTCCCCTGAGGCAGGAGGCAGGTCGCCAAACCCTTTTTAGGACACTATCTTGCATATTAGCCGTTAAAATTAGCACTTTCCAATTCGAACGTTCGAGTCCCATAGACTTCAATGGGGTTCTAACGTTCGTACCGAACGCGGGGGTCGTTCGCAAGTTCTGGTGCGAACCGAACCGGGGGGTGTTCGGCTCATCCCTAGTGTTAAGATTGATATTCCACAGACTGAGGAGGTACCGTGGTAGAGCCATACTTTATGTGTGTTAGATTATCCCTTCCTACCCCAATCCCAGAAGATTACACAAAGTTAAAATAAAGATAGATTCAAGAATTTATATTCCTGCAGTTACAGCAGACCTTCACCCCAAAAATGAAATCTTTGCACCTGGCTACAGCCCTCTCCGTCTCCCACAAGTGCATGCAACTTTTTTGTGCTGCAGGGGAGCACTTCCTCCTTTCTTGCCTAGGCGAGAGTGACATGATCTCAATTCCATGCATGTGCAGATGTGCTGAAGGGCTCTGATTAGCCTTCAGGACCCACAAAGAAAGTGAAACTAAGGAGTTCCCAGATCTTTGTTTTTATATATTCGTGTTGGGAAACTGGCCGTATTAGTAGATGTGCCACACGGCTCTGTCGTATACCAAAGGTCCCATCGGCACATCTGCTGAACCTTTAAGGAAGGTGGATGAAGGGGGTGGAGCCAGCATTAAGGGGACTTGAGTTCCTCTTTAACATACTGGATATTTAATTAATTTTAGAGAATGTATGGATGGTTTAAATCATGGGTGCTCAACCTGTGGCCCTCCAACTGTTGCGGAACAACAAGTCCCATCATGCCTCAGCCTTTGGGAGTCATGCTTGTAAACTTACAGCCTTGCAATACCTCATGGGACTTGTAGTACCGCAACAGCTGGAGGGCCACAGGTTGAGCAACCATGGTTTAAATAGTATTCTTTGTTATCTCCCTGGAGTTTAATTGTTGTACATCTAACTTAGACATCACTTATGACAAAAGGGGTATGTATAGCATGGACACTGCTGAGTTGGTCAGAAATATTTTCCACCATTTCCCATGAAGGGATATTTCTTGTGACTGATCCTAAATTGAAAAAATGTTGCAGATGTAGCACCCTGATGTTTAAGCAGGGTTGCTATCAAATTTAGTTGCCAGGAGATAGTTGCCTTGGCCAATTGTCGAATTGCAGGAGATTAATAGATTGCGCTCTAATCTGGACTTGTTGCACCCTTTCTCTTCTGTCACTGGGTGGCACTGTGCTAGTGACATTAGATAAGACAAGGGCTTTGCTCAAGCTCAGACATGAATGGAAGGGGTGTCTTAGCCAATGGGCAGGGATGTTCTTTGGTCCCTTGGCCTGCTGGGAGAGCCTATTTATTTGGGTAGAGCCAGTTGATCGTGCCATCCAGACCGCTGTCTGGACTTCCTGCCGGGGGCTGCTAGGCCAAGCCTGAGGCCTATACCGGGGAGCTGCCAGGCTGCTTGAGGGCCTTTCAAGGAGCAGGAGAGCAGTGTAGGGTTGGGACTGCGGGCTTGTTATCTAACCAGAAGTAGTGGTTCCTCCAGACGGGGAACCAGCTGTGGTCGGAGGTAGAAGGGGAAGCTGAAGTCAGTACCACAGCAGTCTTCTCACCAGCCAGGGACGGTGAAGAAGTGGGAAAGTTTCATTGAGTGCCAAGCCAGGGACCCAGTGGGACAGCAGAGGTGACGCTTGCGGAGCATCAGTGGGTGCCAAGCCAGGGACCTAGCGGGTCATCAGGGGTGACGCTTGAAGAGTATCTGTGAGTGCCAAGCCAGGAACCCAGCCGGGAAGTGGGGGTGACACTTGAGGAAGATACCAAGCACTAAAGTGGAAGAGCGCAGGGGATCCAGTGGCTATTGGATCCAAAGTCTAGTGAAAGACTGGGAGTTTGTTGAGTAAAGGCCCACAGTGAGTGACTGTGGAGTAAATGGAGAACTGTTTGTGTTGCCAATAGTTGGATACAACCACCATTAGTAACTGCTACAAGATTGTTGCCATAGGAGACAGCGATCCAACCTATACTGAAGTGGTGTCCGCCTGGAGGCCTTCACCCGTATAGCTGTCTTCCGTTAGAAGTCTCTGAGTCTGCCAATTGTCATTGCATCTACTTAGGGGTGTCCTGGCCCTAACCCTCTCTCCCACAGTTCTGTTCAAGAGACAATAAATCTCTTTGCATTCAAAAAATGTCTGGCGCCCACCTTTTCATCTTGCAGTACACCCACTATGCCTTGTAACCCACTCTACTCTGTCAGCTGTTCCTGACCCTGGAGGTCACCATTAGGCCTCTAGAGGTGTCGGATCTTGCTACACAAGGATATGGAAACATCCGTAGCAGTTATAACCAGAGTTTTAATGACGGCTGGATTGACGGTGACAGTGACTGATGATGAAATGTGTGTGTTTAGGACCACCTTGAATCGGTACGCAACAAATTTTATTTAGCCAAATGGAATGTGTGTACATTTTCCACTATGTGGGGTAATTTCTACAAATCATTGGTGTCTGTTTTGAACACTTGTAGCTCCTACCTTACTACATTCTACTCAATAAGCCATCAGAAATGTGCCAAAGAGCCTACAAAATTGTGGCCACTGTAGTCAATGATCAATTTTAAAACATATCTATGAAAAAATGGATGATCAAGGAACAAAACACTAACTGCATGCATATTTTACAAAGTGTTTATTCGGTCACTATCACAATCCATACCATATAGAATTAATGATGGTGGTGTGGTGTATAAAGGGCTTTTTAGAAAAGATAGCTAGATGCACCCCCACTTGTAATGCAGCAGCTTTCTGAAATATTAATAGCACATGACACAATCTATATGAGGCTCTAGGCCCCAACACATCAAAGTGGAATGCCAGGAGGGAAATTATAATGGCTTTTGTACAACTAAAACCTCCAGTAGTAAACTTTTCATGACTACACCATGAAGGATGATTTTGGCATCTAAAAAAAATGGATAGTTAAGTTTTTATCATTTTTTTTTCCTTATCAGAGCACAAGCCTGGCCATGCCACTGTCTACTCATGTGTAGCCTCCCTTAGTAACTATGAGTCTATTTGCATGCCTTTGTGCACCTTGCATCCAAGCCAGAGGATGCGGTGCAGACCTGTGGTGGGCAGGATGGAAAAAGTCACCAAAGGCCCCCGCTGTACCCGGAAGTGACGTCAACGCTGCACCTCGCTCTGTTCCGGACATCATCCAGCGTTCGGTGTACTGCCGCTGTGCCATACGAGGGACTACACACAGACTCTGCAGCCCATTCCACCAGGCAGCTGACATCCTTCCCTGATAGAGTGGATGACTACTATGTGACATGCCCCATTTTTTTCTGTCTGTTTGTGAGTGCAATTGTTTTTTTATTTACCTCATATTAAACATCTATTTTAATGCTACGCTTAGAAGGTGTCGCTTTTTGTTCCTATAAGTAGGGGTAATCATGATGTTGTAAAGAACCAGAGGCAACATTTCTGGCCACTGTTTCTTTACTGACCCGTCCTCCCGTCCCTGCATTAATTTAGCTAGCCTTTCTTTAATGATTCCACTATATTTTTCTACCTTCCCTGAACTCTGATGATGATAGGGGCATGGAAGGTCTGCTCAATTGCCAAGTCCTTGCATATAATTTGCATGATCTGTCCAGTGAAATGTGTTCCTCTGTCACTCTCTATAGTTTCAGGGACTAAGCGGAATATTACTTTGGAAAGGAGCTTATTTGCTGTTCTCTTGGCATTTGCTTTAGCCACCGGTCAGGCTTCTATTCAGCTTGAAAACATGTCTATGCACAACAATATTGATATTGGCCTGATATGGGCAATTGGTTGTAATCAATCTGAAGTCTTTGGAAAAGGAAAAGTGGCTTGGCCAAATGTCTTTGTGTTTTCCTGGGTTATTTTTAGCACAGATTATGCATCCCTCAACAAAGTCTTGACATGAATTTCTGGATTATCGAATGAACTATCTAGTCTTGCTTATGTTTCCCTCCATTGCCTTAGGGCCTACATGGCTCGTGCTATGGGCTAGTTGCATGATCATCTTCCCTGTTTGAGGTGGAACACATATTCCATTTTCTTGCACAAGAGTCCTTCTTAGTTCTTCTTTGCTCTGTCCCTTTCCATGATTTCATTCCAATCATCAGGTGCAGATTCTTGCAATTTCTTAATCAGTTCTTTTACTTTGAGTATTTGTTCTCTTATTTTTCTTCAGTCTGTTGCGGGCATCTTATTCCTTTGCAAAATCAGTGATTAGGGTCATGATTGTTTCCATGGTGTTTCAGCAGTCTTCCTGGCAGTAGGATCAGCCAATTTGTTTCCTTTTTCTTCCATGGGTTGTCCTCCAGTATGTGTCTTGACCTTCAGTATGGCTACTTCTTTTGGGAGGGTGAATGCTTCAAAAAAGCTCTTGAACATATTTCCAGTTTTGAATTAGTTCTTCTGAAGCAGTTGTGAATCTTCTGTTCTTCCTTATGGGTCCATAATCATGGACTACTTTGAGACCATACTTGCTATCAGTGTAGATATTGGCTGTTTGATCCTTTGCGGTCTCACAGGCTCTTGTAAGTGCTACCACTTTGGCAACCTGGGATGAAAGTGATGAAGGGAGCAGTTGGATCTCAATCACTTCCTCCGATGTTATCACCGCATATGCCATTCTTGCTGTCAATCTACATAAAATTTCTTCATCCAATTCTCCAACATGAACTTCTACTCCATTGGGTGTATACTGTACACAGGCTTGTAAGTAACTCAGTAGGTCTCTTCCCAATAGGTTGCATGGTACAGTGTCAGAGACAAGCAGCTTATTAAAACATATTGTGGCTTCCAATTTCAATTTGGGGGGCGTTTCCTTGAGAGGGGTAGATTTCCCTCCCACTCCAACTGCTAGTGGCCCAGATGTAAGGGGGATGTCTTTTAGTAGGCGGACTTTTGAATTATAGTCCAGGCAGAGCCAGAATTGACTAAGCATGACATTTCCAGATAACTTAGTTGTGGAAAGCATAATGTTACAAAAGCGTCTTTACCATCCATCTCAGAGATGCACAAATTAACTTCAGTGTGCTCAAAAAGTTCATCCTGCTTTCTTAGTAATTTATCACCATCTCCCTTTTTCTTCTCTACGTCTGTCAGGCAATCTGCATTTTCTGGCAAGATTGCCAATCCTGCAGAATTATAGCATTTCTTGGTCTTTTTGAGAAACAGCTCCTTGACCATCATTTTGGGCTACAAAAGCCTTTTCTCTTTTCTTTGTTCTTCATGAGCCTCAATGCTACTGCACACTTCTCTTAGCAAAGCCCATTCAAATCCTTGTTTCCTTATTATGGCAGTAAAGTTAGTACTCAGTCACATCCACATTTACTGTCACTGCAATGGACTGGACACATTTAAAGTAATCAAAAACATCCTCAGCCTTTTCTTTTCTCACATCCAGCAACCCTCATTAATAATTCTACAACATTCTGTCCACTTTCTAGTGCAATTCACTTTCATGATTCCTATCTACTTCTTTAAACCATCAATAACCTTCGGATTTCTCTCTTCTATAAACACTCAATACTACACAGGATTGTGAAGCAGAGGGGCACCTCACTCCTTTCTTGCACAGAAATACAAAAGGTGGGAGGTGAGGAAACTGCAATCAGGCTTCTCTCATCAAAATCTCACAATCATACATGTGTAGCATTATTTTTCTGCTTCTCAAGCATTTAGATAACAATTGCATTGCCTGGTATAATTCTCTTTTGCTAGACCCATCAGTGATATGCATTATAAAAAACTTTGACAGGCTCATAACTAAAGTTTAATCACAGTTCATACTTTCAAAAATCCAATATTGTATACATCCAATTACATTTTCCAACTCTGTCAATCTGCCATAAAATTTAACTTACACAGAAACCCAAATTGATTATAATTCCTTCTGTCTGTCATGTCAGTCATAGGACTTACATGTGCCACGTCTACCTTTCCCAGCTTGAAAGGTCAGTGCCGTACTCCCAATCTAAAGTTCTCACTCTTGAGTCTCTACTAACAAAATTTGTAGGTCGTCACCCAAAATTTCTCAAGGACTACACACAGTAGCTGTCAAACGGCACTTTATTACACTTGGCCACACAGGCCTGTACACTTGCCACATAGGCATTACTCGCCACACAGGCTCACTACTACAGTCCTCTGGACAGATCTTCTCACATGTCTCATAAATCTATTGACACCCCAAGCATAGAAACAAAACATCAACATTGATAATTATTATCGGCTCTATTATTTATGGAACAGGTATAGTAAAGGAGTTATTTGGGTCAAACTGTGTAACATCGACATTAGTCGAGTTTACACTTAATTTTAACTTAGGACTCATGTACACTGCTGCTGGTAAAAGGACGTTTAGGAGCAGTTGGGTGTTTTTTTTTCAGCTGCCCCTGAACCCGAATCTGTTATCTTATCAGTACATGTACACAGGGTCCTTTATAGTAGTTTCTAGGCAGTTGTGTTTAGAAGCATTTTTTGGAAAGCAAAAAAAATGCATTCAGGATGGATGTTCAGAGGCCAAATGCCTGTAACAGCTTGTAAACCTGTGTAAACATGTGTAAATGCATGTAAACGTGATAACTTGCATTTAGCAGCATTTCATTTACAGCCGTTTTTAATGGAGATACATTTTTGACTATTTGAAAAACAAAAAGAACACTTCTAAATGCAAATGTTGCTAAATGTGGCATGTAAACGCGACAAAACAGACGTTTTTGAACTTCGGTTATTATCTGTTAAGTTAAATCGTTCAGAAAAAGTTTTAAAACATCCCGTGTACATAAGAGGGATTTTTCTTACTTTGTAGAAATGTTTTCGTATTGTCAGTTTTGTCTACAGGCCAAGAATTAATGAGAAATCTCCCAAACAGGGTTGCCAACCGCCAGTAAATTTACTGACAGTTTGTAAAAATCTGTGATTTTTTACAACTGCCAGTAAATATCAGGGGCTGATCATTTCATGCTGTGTTTATTTTTTAAGTGTAAATCAAGCAAATTCCTTTGTTATAGGTATTGTCAATGCTTCATATCATGTTTATACTGTTATTTCTGTAATTTCTCAGGTTGCCAGTAAAAAATGTGTTCCGTCAGTAAATTTTTTGGGGTGGAGGTTTTGGGAGGGAAGCTCTTTGTGCTGACTCCTCTCTGGCGACTGGCAAAAATTCCTGTCAGGGAGCCCTTAAATAGTCTCCCCACAAACCCTCTAGAAGGTTATAAGGTCACCTGATCCTAACTAGCCAGTCCCCAGTCAACCCCTTAACCTTCTGGAAACTTCTCTATCATGTGACCTTATCCCACCTATTAGAATAAGCCCCATTTAAAACCCTGTTAATAATAATAATTTAGCTGATGCCGTGGTCCCATGAGGTAAGGGGGGGCCTAAATAGTGTACCCCCCTTTTACCCCCCATTCTGCTACATGTCTTTGGTATTAAAAAAAATCACAATAAATGTATATTGTTTGGTTTGTGTGAAAGTTATAGCGTCTACAAACTATGAGATATATACTGGAATTTTATTTTTTATTTTTTTATAATTGTAATGTCGGTGCTCAGCGACTTATAGCGGGATGGCGGGCAATCTGACACTAACTGACACTTTGTGGGAACTGGCTAACTGCCACTGACATCTCCACTGCCACTAATACAGTAATCAGTGCTAATAATATACAATGACACTGTACTAATGACACTGGCTGGGAAGTGGTAAACGTCTGGGGCAACCAAAGGGTTAAATGTGTGCCTAACAATGTTTACTATGTGTGTAATGTGTGCTGATTTTACTAAGCAATGTGCCGATTTTTATTCCTTTTCCAGGAAAACAAAAACCGGCACATCACAGCTGTCAGAGAAGAGCTTTGTGTTGCTTACATACAAAAAGCTCTCTTCTGTCACTTGCTCCGGCGATCGGCGGGTCCTAGACATAAATCATTGGCTGGGAACCGCTGATCAGCCTGCGCTGGAGCCGGTGACAGCACAGCCGGGCGGTCATGCGTGCCCCCTACCCAGAAATGCAGAATCCTGTATATATACAGGATTCTGTACAGCCAGCCCGTACAGCAGCAGCAAGTGGTTAAGAAGGACATAACCTTGTGGACTTTTTTTTATTTTATTTGGAATCAGAAGAGCTCAGCCTGAAGGAAAGGCACTTGCTGTTGTACTGCCAGTGGTGGCCGCTCATGCAGGGTGCAGGGGCGCTGCCTCTCTAATCCATGCACCCGTCCCCTAATCTACATGCAGGGTGCCAGACGCATGGATTCCAGTGGGTTTATTTTTTTAGCATGTATGATGCTTGTATATTCTTTGCCCCCAAGTGCATAACGTAACATAAAAAAATGTGGCCCACTTTAATTTTGCAAACACGCACAAAAACAGTATATAAACTATGCAATTGTGCAAAAAAAAAAAACCTAAGTAAAAACATTCCACTGTAAGTATAAATGGGTTTTTCAACCACTTTTCAGACCTCCGCACACCAATATACCTTATTTTGAAGGGGGATATCGGGATTATGGCAGCAGCTAGCTGCCATAACCCCAATATCCTCTTCTTCGGCCGGCGGTCCGGTTTCCGATAACAGTGGTCTCTGCGGCAGATTCGCTGCAAGATCACTTTTATCGGCGGCAAGAGAGGGTCCCCCCACCCTCCCGCTGTGCTCTAGTGCCCTCTGCCTCTTACTGGAGCGGCGGAGGTGATCAGGCCTTCACCCTTGCTGGGCATGGAGACAATTGAGGAGAAGATGGCCCCCACCTGTCTCCATATCATTGCAGGGCGGAAGCGATTGCAAAATGTCACTTACACCCATAGCTCTTAAAGGGCCATTAAAAAAAATATATTTAAATTACATTTTTTTTTTTTATTGCATTTTAGTGTAAATATGAGATCTGAGTTTTTTTTACCCCAGATCTCATATTTAAGAGGCCCTGTCATGCCTTTTTCTATTAAAGGGGATGTTTACATTCCTTGTTATAGGAATTAAGTGACACATTTTTTTTTCAATAAAAACTAAAAGGTAAAATAAATAAGAAATGTTTTTTTTTTTAAATGCGACACTGTACCACAAGCTCACGTGCACAAGCGAACACATACGTAAGTATGAAAATAGTGTTCAAACCACACATATGAGGCATCGCCGCGATCGGTAGAGCAAGAGCAATAATTCTAGCCCTAGACCTCCTCTAACTTAAAACATGCAACCTGTAGAATTTTTTAAACGTCGCCTATGGAGATTTCTAAGGGTAAAAGTTTGTCATCATTGCATGAGTGCGTGCAATTTTGAAGTGTGACATGTTGGGTATCAATTACCTTGGTGTAACATTATCTTTCTCAATAAAAAAAAAAAAAAAAAAAAAAATTGGCCTAACTTTACTGCTGTCTTATTTTTTAATTCAAAACAGTGTATTTTTTCCAAAAAAAGTGCACTTGTAAGACCTCTGTGTGACAAAAACTATTGCAATGACTGCCTTTTTATTCTCTAGGGTGTTAGAAAAAAAAGTATAATGGTTGGGGGTTCTAAGTAATTTTCTAGCAAAAATAAAATGTTTTTAACTTGTAAACAACACATCTCAAAAAGAGGCTCGGTCCTTAAGTGGTTAAACAACTTTATTTAGAGAAAAAGATTCCAACATTACAGATGCCTTTAGAATGACATGTGTAAGTTGTATAAAAGGTATTGGGCATGGGACAGAACATATATATGTCCTCCAAGTTTTATAACGTTTATTTTTCTGTATGAAAATGTGTTAACTGAAAAAATACTCTAACTCCGTCCTCACTCACAGTGGTGGGCTGCGGCTCCACTCCGTCTCCTCTCTCCTACTCTCTTCCTGCGACTCCAGTTTCCTCTCGTACTGTGGCTAGTGATGGGCTGTGGCTCCTTTCCATCTCCTCTCCTCTTGGGGCTCCGGTGTCCTCCAGCATGGCAGGGTGGTGGGTAGCAGCTCCGGTGTCCTTTCTGTCTCCTCTTTTCTCGTCCTAAGCATCCAATAGGATCGCCTGATGTTTTGTCCAGCTCACGACCCGAGATTTAGTGTAAAAATAGCGAATATTCATTCGTTATGGGCACACAATTGGGTGAGCTTGGAGTGCAGTGCTCTGTGCCCCGAGCATACCCTTTTTTTAAGCCTATTAGACCCTCTGGCTCTAATCACGTGCTCAAAAAAAAAACACCCCCAGAGGAATCCATAGTCCAGTGCCCAATATGTAGATCAGGGGGCTGGATGCAATGATGGGGGGCGGCGCCTGTGCACCCCTAATGGATGGGCCACCACTGAGCTTTACATAGTTACCATTCAGCTTCTGACTTCAGGTTGTTCAATTAAGCTTTGACAATAAAATCTAGAAACCGATTGGTTACTATGTACAGGTGCACCAGACTCTGTGTGCCCCAGTTTTAGTAAATATCCCCCATAGAGACAGACACGTCCCTCTTTCCTTTTTTACCCCATCTTTCCGAAACAGAGCATGGCCAGGAGTGGTGCGCGGTGCGCGGTGACTTATATAGGGACAAGGGGCGGGAGTCCCGGAGGATGCTGGGACTGTGACATCGTAAGGGGGCGGGGTCACCGTGTGACATCAACCGGCAACCCCGGCCCTTGTCCCTATATAAGTCGCCGCGCACCACGTCCCTGGCATTGCGGCCGGAGAGAGCTTCGAGCCAACATCTCCAGGAGAAGAAGAAGAAGAAGAACGGAAGGCGGCGACAGAAGACCGGGCCACCGCTAGTAAAAGAGCTGAAAGAAGAAGCGGTGGCCCGGCAAGAAGAACCGAAGAGGGGGACAAGACCCCCAAAGTCAGAAGAAGAGGGCGGCGACGAAGAAGAAAGCCGGGCTCCACCGCTAGCAAAAGAGCTAGCAGAAGATAGCGGAGGAGTCCGGCGAGAAGACCCCCGAAGACGGAAGACCCCCGGAGCTGTACAATAAACTATTTTAACCCTGTGTTGTGTTTTTTTTTACATTTTTTTCACAGGTGAATGGGTAGGGGTACGTTGTACCCCATACTCATTCACATGGGGTGGGGGGCCGGGATCCAGGGGCCCCCTTATTAAAGGGGGCTCCCGGATTCCGATAAGCCCCCCACCCGCAGACCCCGACAACCAACGGCCAGGGTTGTTGGGAAGATGCCCTTGTCCTTATCATCATGGGGACAAGGTGCTTTGGGGTGGGGGGGCCGCGCGGCCTGGTACGGCTCAGGGGGGGGCGCACGCTCGTCCCCACCCCCTTTACTGGCCGGCCGGGTAGCGTGCTCGGATAAGGGTCTGGTATGGATCTGGGGGGGACCCTCACGCCGCTTTTTCGGCGTAGGGGGTTCCCCTTAATATCCATACCAGGCCTAAGGGCCTGGTATGCTCTCGGAGGGGGAACCCAGGCTAAATTTTTTTCATAAATTTGGTGTGGAGTTCCCTATTGAGAGCTTATAATTCTCTCAGAGTCGCCTCCGTATAGACGGAGATCCGACTTGGAGGCGACCTCCATTGAAATCAATGGATACCGGTCGCCTACAAGTCGGATTCAAGTAGTACAGGAACCTTTTCTGAAGTCGGAGCGACTTCAGTAGTGTGCATTAAGACAGCTCTCATTCACTTTCATTTATTTTTAAATGTTGTCCGACCTGAGGCGACTAGGGGCGACCTGAAGTTGGATCTGAGTTGCCCCTGTGTGAACGGTCCCTTTGGATATTCTTTTGTTTAAACAAATCACAGCAGAAAAACACAAGTTTCCACATCCAATATATCTTAGCAAAATCCTTTGAACTCTGAGTCACCTCTGCCCTTGAGTAATGTAATTAGCACTTCGCTTTGCATATAGTGACATACTTGAAAATAGGACATATAAATTATTGAGGACCATCCATTTTACAGAGAGCTAGCTTCACAGTGTCTATTGATTGGAGCAAGAATTTCTGATCTTCCAAGAAACAGAAGACACATCGTGTTTGTGTGATGGTTCATCAGATGAGGCTAAAAGTGGTTTGAACTATGTGCAGGTTTCTATAGATTTATCTTTTTCTGCTTAATTTATTCTTTAGTTTGAATTAGAGTTCTGAGTATACCTAGCAGATGTTATTTCATAAAGTAGTACAGTGATGGCGTGCTGTAATCTTGGGAAACCTATTAAATGTTACCTTTTCTTTTCCCTAGTTTAACCTTGATGAAGAATTCCAGGGTAAAGCTTAAATCTTAAAAAGGACCTCCTCCCCCAATACCTATGTTTACTGACCTGTGTAAGAAAGATCTGTATATTTACCTATTTTCAGCTGACTTCAGTCCAGTGATCTCCCCTGTGTCAGCCAGCAGCAGCTGCAGGGGAGAGGAGAGAATGCTTGAAAACGGCTAGTAAGGCCAGGATTGGTGATGTCACCCATAAGCTTACTATGGCCCATCCGTTGTTGGCACTCCTTCTTCTCTCCTGTAGCAGCGGCTGGCTGATACATGTGAGTTGAATCACATGACCAGATTGGAGCAGCCTAAAAAAACAGGTAAGTATACAGATCTTTTTTTGTTTTTGTTTACACAGGTTAGTCAGCATAGGTGTGTATGTGGGGGGGGGGGGGGGGGCATTTTTAGAAAAAATGTTCTGTAATTCTACTGTGGGCTTATGCACTTTTCACCCTGTTCTTTCTTTGAAGGATAAATGTTCTTTTAACGCAAATCCTTGAGCCATCTTCCTGGGTTACCATATGGATTACTGTAGGTTATCATGTCATGTGTTATCTCAATGTGCTACAGAGAGCTGCGAGAGGTGGAATGGGGCAGTCCAGCTCATGACTTTGTTAGAAAAAGTCAAGGTTTACATATCAGAACATCTTGAGGCTATAGGGAAATCTAAAATACAAGGATATGTCCTGTCAAAACTTCCTCCCACCTAAAGCTGGCCATAGATCCTGACCTAATCAATGTGCAGATATGATCTCACCAACTAGAACTGACCCTACTGAAATGAAGTCTTATCAGTTGCTATAAACTACTGTACTTTGCAGAGTATAATTGTGCTGCCTTAAAACCGACCTTTGTCCTTTCCATCACTGTACTCCTCCTACTACCCCCCTTTATCACAACTGGATATTTATGTTTTATTTATTTAATACCTTTTTTTTCTTGTCTCTTCCTAGCAACTCTAGGATTCCAACCTAGGTTAGAATGACATCCCAGTTTCCCACAGCCTCCAGGGATATTGATGTGACGTTACGTTACGCATCCCAGGAGGCCTCAGGGTGCTAAACAGTGCATGCAATACCGCATGCCAGTAACCACTTAACGGACACCCTATAGTGATATAATAAATGGATGCCGGCTAATAGATGTCTGCCGGCAATTGACAGGAAAGGGAACTGGATGGAGCTCTGCCTAGGTAAACAAGGCAGAGCTCCATTCTGACATCGGGGATATGATGGATTTTCTTTCCCAGCAAAGCAGGGGAAAAAAATCAATCACACTCCTTAGAAAATGCACCACACAAAGTTCACAAAAAAACTGGCTAGACACACATTTTTTTTTTTTTTGAAAATTATTTTTATTTACACTTAGATTTCTTTTTACATTTTCAACATACAGCGCGGAGAACAAGTATTTAATACACTGCAGATTTTGCAGGTTTTCCTACTTACAAAGCATGTAGAGGTCTGTAATTTTTATCATAGGTACTCTTCAACTGTGCGAGACGGAATCCTAAACAAAAATCCAGAAAATCAAATTTTATGATTTTTAAGTAATTAATTTACATTTTATTGCATGACGTAAGTATTTGATACATCAGAAAAGCAGAACTTAATATTTGGTACGGAAACCTTTGTTTTCAATTACAGAGATCATACGTTTCCTGTAGTTCTTGACCAGGTTTACACACACTGCAGCAGGGATTTTGGCCCACTCCTCCATACAGACCTTTTCCAGATCCTTCAGGTTTCGGGGCTGTCGCTGGGCAATACGGACTTTCAGCTCCCTCCAAAGATTTCCTATTGGATTCAGGTCTGGAGACTGGCTAGGCTACTCCAGGATCTTGAGATGCTTCTTACGGAGCCACTCCTTAGTTGCCATGGCTGTGTGTGTCGGGTCGTTGTCATGCTGGAAGACCCAGCCACGACCCATCTTCAATGCTCTTACCGAGGGAACGAGGTTGTTGGCCAAGATCTCACCTCAATACGTTGCAGTCATCCTGTCCTCTTTGCAGAAAAGCAGCCCCAAAGAATGATGTTTCTATTTTCATGCTTCACAGTTGGGATGGTGTTCTTGGGGTTGTACTCATCCTTCTTCTTCCTCCAAATGAGTGAAGTTTAGACTAAAAAACTCAATTTTTTCGCATCAGACCACATGGCCTTCTCCCATTCCTCCTCTGGATCATCCAGATGGTCAATGGCAAACTTCAGACGGGCCTGGACATGTGCTGGCTTGAGCAGGGGGACCTTGCGTGCGCTGCAGGATTTTAATCCATGACGGCGTAGTATGTAACTAATGGTTTTCTTTGAAACTGTGGTCCCAGCTTTCTTTAGGTCATTGACCAGGTCCTGCCGTGTAGTTCTGGGCTGATCCCTCACCTTCCTCATGATCATTGATGCCCCACGAGGTGAGATCTTACATGGAGCCCCAGACCGAGGGAGATTGACCGTCATCTTGAACTTCTTCCATTTTCTAATAATTGCGCTAACAGTTGTTGCCTTCTCACCAAGCTGCTTGCCTATTGCGCTATAGCCCATCCCAGCCTTGTGCAGGTCTACAATTTTATCCCTGATGTCCTTACACAGTTCTCTGGTCTTGGCCATTGTGGAGAGGTTGGATTCTTTTTGATTGAGTGTGTGGACAGGTGTCTTTTATACAGGTAACAAGTTCAAACAGGTGCAGTTATTACAGGTAATGAGTGGAGAACAGGAGGGCTTCTTAAAGAAAAAATAACAGGTCCGTGAGAGCCGGAATTCTTACTGGTTGGTAGGTGATCAAATACTTATGCAATAATATGCAAATTAATTATTTAAAAATCATACAATGCGATTTTCTGGATTTTTGATTCTGTCTCTCACAGTTGAATAGTACCTATGATAAAAATGACAGACCTCTACATGCTTTGTAAGAAGGAAAACCCCATTGTAGTTGTCAGGGTAAGAGCTCACAACAGTTTCACAGAATTAGCATTTTCCCATAATAATATCATATGTAACTGACTGGTATCCAGATATATAATCAACCCTTCACAGATGAAACTCACAATTTATACTAACTGATACTAAACCCATCACATCGTAACAAAAGGCACTACATGCAGTAACATAGTGTTGACAACAAAAACAGACAGATCTCACTCAGATGCAGTAGATTATTCACCCATCCCCCCCACACACGTCAAATTTTGCAGGAACCCATTTTCTGGCATATGTAGCCTTTTAACCAGGTCAGCTCTTTGGGCATACTATGTACGTTCAAAGAGTGAACCCTTTGATCACAAGCTGATGGCTGCAGTAACAGGTTTTGGGTTTTGTAGAGCCGGCGACCGGTTTCAAAGTGAAAATGATGTGGCAGCTCCATAGCTGTGGACCACTTTCACAGGGCCAGCCATGCAGTGCCCCATGGTAATTCTAGCACAAGAGCTCCTAGTTAACTCTAAATTGATGAGCTATAATGGCTTTTAAAGCGCCACCTATGGGGATATTTGGCCACCATAGTGGTTGGCGATATCACGGGCGCACACGATTTTATTTGGTATCTATTTACTCAATGCAACCTCATCTTTTATATTTTAACCAAAAATGGGTATTATATGGTGTGGTTTTGCACTAAAATATATTTGATTATATTTTTTCAGTAAAATTTGCGTTTAATAAACAGTTGTGCAAATATCACGTAAAACAAAAATTTGCAATGATCGCCTTTTTATTCTACAGGCTCTCTGCTTTCAGAAAATATATAATGTTCCAGGGGTTTATGTAATTTTATTCTCAAAAATTTGGATTTTTACAAAATTGCTTTGGAGCTTTCCAGGCCGTGATGGTCGGAGCATGAGATTTTTCCAAGAAAGGATAATGCTTGTTCTAGCATAGTAGAGCAATAAGGTAAGGAGAGTTCGGATTAACTTTGTAGGGGCCAAGGGGTCAACCAATCCCAGCAGGCAAATTTCCACAGAAGGAATTATGTTTAACATCATGACAGAATTTGTACACTGTACTACAGTCTAGTGAAAGAGGAGTCCTGAAGATCATCCCAGTCATCCCCATCCATACTAGGAAAATTAACCATCCAAGCATTATGGCAGGGTAGCAGTAACCTAGCTGTGTCAATAAATAATTGTTTGTATATGGAGAATACCACCTTTTTAAGAGTGCCTTCCCTTTGTAAGCTCTTAAAAATCACTCACACGCACTGCTAAACTTGAAGGGCAAACTGAGTCTGGAAGGTGCGTCTAAGCTGTAGGTAGCGGAAGAGGTGAGAATTAGGCAGTCCAAAATGCGTCAAATGCAAGCAGCGTCTCATTCCGCACCACATATCCTACTGTTTCGACCCCAAATTTAGTCCAAATAATGGGCTCTGGATAAGCATAAAATTAGTCCAAATAATGGGCTCTGGATAAGCATAAAATTAGTCCAAATAATGGGCTCTGAATAAGCGTAAAATTTGTCCAAATAATGGGCTCCGGATAAGCATACAATTAATGTAACTTTGGGTTTTTCCATAAGGGCATATAATGGTAACTTTACTATTGCTTCCATGTTCTGTCCACCCAGTCACTTTCCAAGCCCGAATTGCGGCTCGCATAGATACAGTGAGAGGATATTGGGCCCTAGTTTCCCAGAATACCAAATGAGACAATGCATCATAGGAGCCAACAACAGCTGCCTCCAGAGACATTGCTGCATCATTGTCTGGCGTAATCAGCCACCTATGAACATTTACCAATTGCACTGCCAGAAAGTAACGGAAAAGTTAAGAACCACCAAACTCCCCTCCTTCCATGGCTATTAAAGGACCTGCTGTTTAATTCATGGGGTGCCCTCTTGCCACAAAAAAATAGAAACCAGGGGGTCAGTGGTCCTACAAATAGTTTTAGGTACCCAAATCGGGGAGCATCCAGAAATATACAAGAAAAGGGGGAGGAATTACATTTTTCTTAATCTTCTCAATCAGGGAGAGCGGAAGATTCCGCCAGGCCAGAAGTCGCTAGTTAAGGTTTTGGATAACAGGGGTTACATTTAATGTTATTAAGTCTGTAATGGCATTGGAAATCTCTGGTCCTGGGTATTTAACCTTTTCAACTCACTGTAGCGGGGCAAGGCACACATTTGATCACGCTAAATGTTTAAGCCCTTGTACACACGGTCGGACATTCCGACGGAAAATGTCAGATCGGACCGTGTTGTCGGATAATTCGACCATGTGTGGGCTTCATCAGACTTTTTCCGTCGGAATGTGCGACCAACAAAGTTTGAGAGCTGGATATAAAAATTTTCCGACAACATGATCCGTAGATGATATGTAGAGAATTTAGATCGGACAAAGTGCCACGCATGCTCAGATCAAATTCCTAGACCAAAGCTATTGGCTACTAGCCTGAACGTATGCCCTGTCGTAACTAAATTACGTCATCACGTGACGATCGGATTTTCCGACAACTTTGTCCAACCATGTGTATGCAACACCAGTTTTGGACAAAATCCGACGGATTTTGTTGTCGGAATGTCCGACCATGTGTACAAGGGCTAACACAGCCATTGTCATTAGTACAGTGACAGTCTATATTTTTAGCACTGATCACTGTATTGGTGTCACTGGTTCCCACAAAGTGTCAATTAGTGTCAGATTGCCTGCTGCAATATCGCTGTTCACCACTATTACTAGTATAAAAATAAAATAAATAAAAATTCCAGTATATATGCCATAGTTTGTAGACTCAATAACCTTTGCACATACCAATATATGCTTATTGGCATTTTTTTTTCCAAAAATACGTTATAGAATACATATTGGCCTAAATTTATGAAGAAATTTGATTTATTTTATTTTATTTTGGATATGTTTTATAGTAAAAAACAAAAAATTATTGTTTTTTTTCTAAATTGTAATTTTTTTCTAGTGCCAAAAATAAAACATGCAGTGGTGATCAAATGCCAAACACCAAAAGAAATCTCTATTTGTGGGGAAAAAATTACATACATTTTATTTGGGTACAATGTTGCATGGCCATGCAATTGTCAGTTAAAGTAACGCAGTGCCGTATCACAAAAATGGCCTGGTCATGAAGGGGGGTAAATCCCCCGGAGGTCAAGTAGGCCAGCTGTATCTTCCTGGTATTTGCAGCTGACTCCCTGATGAACTGGGGAGGATGCCTGCAAGAACCCAGAAGAGACAGCAGCCCTGTGATGAAAAGTATAGAAGGTGGCAGGGCAGGACATGGCGTTGTGCCGCGGATCAGCAGATTGCAGCAAGACAGCACTGGATTTTCCTGGATAAGTGATTATATATTTTAAGGATAGCCCAGTGAACAAAGTAAGGGGGGATTAAAAATAATAACATGGGAAGGGGGTAAAGTTCCTTAAAGTATAAGACCAAATATGTTATGGAATCTACTGTAAGGAAAAGGTTAATATCATGCTACTAAGTCGTGTGCTTAGCAGAGCATAGCAGAGCTATTTCTTTTACAACAAGGGTCTGTCTGCGTTTAAATGAAATCCCCCCCCCCCCCCCCCTAGCTGAAATGTACTTACGGATTTTTTTATTACAGCTTAAAGAATCCACATAATGTAAATGTATAACAATCAATATAAGGTAAGTACATTTCCCATAAGTAATATCTAAAACCTATTATAATACAGTCACTCACTGCAGACTGCTTAATGTAAAATTACAAGTAAAGTGCTTCATATATTCTATAATTGGGCTTAAAGCGTATCTAAATCTAAGGACAAAAATGGAATACATTGCAGCTTAGATGTGAAGTGGCTGCATTTGTTTTCTATTCTTCAGGCTGGCCTTTCCTTTAGTTTGACCTGGGGATCCTACCACTAACATATCCCTGTCCTAGCGTGACAATACTCACTCGTGGGGTTGATTTACTAAAAATGGTAGCCAATCAGATTCTAACTTCAGCTTGTTCAATTAAGCATTGACAAAAAAAAAAATCTGAGTAGCTAATTGGTTTCTATGCAGAGCTGCACCAGATTTTGCACTCTCTAGTTATACCCTACGTTCACAACTATGTCCTTTTTTGTGCGCATTTTACAGAAATGTACTACAGTCCATTTAACATGGTTTCCTATAGTACACATTCACATCTATGCATTTTTCAGCCAGTGCATTTTTGGAATGGGTCGGGGACTTTTTTTCCCATGGCAGATTGCGTGCTGCATGTAATAGTCTTCAATGGAGCCGCACCTGAAAAGCAAGTGTTGCGTTTTTAAAGGGTGTTTTAAGCCTATAGCTGGTTGCTAATGAGCGGGCCGCCGTGTCCTTATCAAACGATGAGTCATCAGCGGTCAGTGAGGTTCCCCTTTGACAGCTGATTTAAAAAAATAATAATTGGGGACATAAATTTGGGGGGGACCGCACGCTATTTTTTTTTATTTTGGTGTGGGGGGCCTTTAAAAATCATACCAGACCTCAAGAAAAGTGCTTTCAAGCTCTCATAAGTAATATAAAGCTTGGGCTACCATCAGCATTGTGAGTGTTTCACGTCATAGAGATTGCAGAGAATATTTGTTTTTAAAAATCAGATAGATAATGCCAGATAGATGATGCCTGATAGATTTACAACAATATAAGAAGCTCAGTAAGGGCTCATGCACATGGATCGTCTGAAAAAACTCCTCAATGCCAGAATTGCTAGAAGCAGGGGCGTAACTATAGGGGGTGCAGCAGTCGTGACCGCAACCGGGCCCTGTGATGCAGGGGGCCCATGTAGCATAGGCAGCTAGGGGTACCAGTGCATCATGCACATGGGTGGCTGGAGGTGGAGGGTGACTAGCAGAGCTCCATGCTCGACTATTGCACTGGCTGCTCTTTAGTTGTGCATTCCCCACATGACCTGTGTCCTCGGCCGGCTCCTCAGAGTAACCCTCTCCTGCTCCATGCATTGCTGCTCAGTCCAATATCTGTTCTCCCCAGCCAGAGTCCCCCCCCCCGAGTCTGGCCCACTCTGCACTGCATACTTCTCCTGGGTAAACAAACTTTAAGCACACAGATGCAGTGCAGCCCTATGAGAGCCGGCTCGCCGGAGGACACTGCAGGCTTGTCTGCCAGCCCTCCTCCTCCCCCGTCATACACAGATGATGAAAGGTCTTTCTGGGAGATATGCTGATTGCCCGTCCAGCACACTGGATGGAGCCCAGGCCAACATGGATGAGTGCGCGGCCTACAGCATGGTCATGGTGAGTGAGAGGACCCCATCCCTCACACACCATTACATAACCCCTCCATCTCCCCCTGGGGACAGGGACCGCTTCTCACGTGGGGACAGGGACCCCCACCTCCCCTGGGGACAGGGACCCCTTCTAACCTGGGGGCAGTAACTTCATCTGCCCTGGAGAAAAGGACCTCATCTCTTCTGGGGACGGGGATCCCATCCTGCCTAGGGACAGTCCCCCAATGGGGCACCTAAAAATAAAAAATAAAATAATAAAAAAAACTACTGATACCAGTGGTGGAACTACAGGGCTCACAAAGGTCATACCTGTGACCACGCCCTGGAGTTCCACCGCCGGACTCGGAGGGAAGGGCCCTGGCTGGGGTTCAGGGGGGCCCTTCATTGTTTCTTGCATCGGGGCCCTGAAGGTTCTAGTTACGCCACTGGCTAGAAGGAAATCGCAGCATAAACATGCACTAAAAGCCATGTATTGCACATGTGTTTTATGGGTGTGCGTTTGAGTGTAAATGTATTCTACTGGCCAAAATAATCTATTTTGGCCATTGGAATACATTTACACGCATACGCACATGTTGAGGCGCAATTGTGTGTTTATTCAGCTCAAATCGCTCCTCTCTGAATGTGCCTTTGGTGTTTTTAAACACCTATGAACACATACATACTTCAACCTCTGCAGCAATACTGGCAGCACTCATATTGTCTATTTCCCAAAGACAACTTCTGGATGTGATGCTGAGCATGTGCACTCAATTTCTTTGGTCAACCATGGCGAAGCCTGTTTGGAGTGGAACCTGTCCTGTTAAACTGCTGTATGGTCTTGGCCAACGTGCTCTAGCTCAGTTTCAGGGTCTTGGCAATCTTCTTATAGCCTAGGCCATTTTTATGTACTTAGAATCCTTTTTTAAGCAATAGTTTGTTAGAGAATATGTAATGGGTGTATGATGGTATGCAGAGGGTTAACTTGAAAGTGTTAAAGATTAAAACACCTTTACCATCTCATGTGTTATATATATGAAGGCCATTTAGGATCTGATACATATTTCCAATTCTATGGCATAGTGTAAGTAATTTATCCATCATCTGATGTCCATGGCTTTGTACCAGGATGAAAGCTGCAGCCATCTTTTTTTTTCAGCCAGCGATTCCCTGTCATGTAAAAGCCATCCTAGTGGATGATTAGCCACTGGATTGCGCTTTTACAGGCAGCGGGAGGGGACTCCCCCCGTCACACTTCTCTGAGCTCTTCCACGTGATCAGGAGACCCGGTATCCAATCAGATGGTGCAGCAGAGTTACCATAGAGCTGGCTGTGGTCTGGATGGTCCTGGAGGCTGGAAGCGAAGTCATGATGTCACTTCTGGCTCTGGCAGATGTAAACACTGCCATTTTTTGTATGTGGAAAGCTGAGATCAATGTTTTTGTTTTGTTTTTTTATCTCTGCTTTCCAGACCCCAGATATCTGCATAATGAGGACATGTAATGCCTTATTTCTTTCACAAAGGATGTTTACATTTCTTGTGATAGGAATAAAAGTGATGAAAAAATTAAAGGGACAGTGTAAAAAAAATTTTTAAAAAAATATAAAATAAGTAATTTTTAGCTAGAAAATTATGATTTTTATATGCAGGAGAGAAATGTCAGAATTGCCCTGGGCTGGAAGTAGTTAAAGGTCAGGAATGCCTGAAATAGCTGGATTTTTTATTTTTTATTTTTTTTATGTAACAATAAATAATGCTTTCTGTGGTGTAACCCCTTGTACTTGTTGTTGCTTGTGGGTTGGCCCTCAGCCTTCTCATATACAATGCAAGACCGCTGGCCCTACATTGTATGTGATGATGAGTTGGCACTTGCAAATAGAATTAGTTTCAAGGGAATGGTCATGCAGCTGGAGGAAGTCTTAGGGAACAAAACGGCTTTATTAGTTACCTACAGAAAAAAAGTAGAAATTCAACCCTTTCAGTGTGGGAGGAGCTCCACTGCAAGGGGAACGTTTTATTTTACCCAGAGTTCAGTTTGAAACTTGTTCTCATTAGAATGCTGCAGAAGTCAGACCCCCTGGGAGATCATAGCAGATCCTGGAATACCCAGTATGGCGAACTCAATACAGGAGTCCCAGAATAATATAATATGATAATATTAAAGTGATTTGGCCTTCTAAGCCTCCACCCATAGCAAAAGTAACAGTTTCAAGTGGGACATCCCTCTAATTAAGCAGTGCATTACTTTTTGTTGGGGAAGATTGATTTAACACCCGTGTCTCCTGCAGCTCCCAGATTAGTATATTAATTTCCCAAAATAATATTAATGGCGTGTTTTGGTATTGATTCACATTTTCCAGCTGCATCATCATCTGCTACTCACACGGTGAGGTGTACAGCTGCAAGCTGACTCCCCTGAGAGGAAAGCCTTGATCCACAGAAGGCACACAGGAAGAGCTTTATTTTTACTCCTCTCTCTTACTTAAGAACAATACAGACAGTAAAGTATGGTAGTTAATAACATTTTTTTTTATGCAATTAAATTCAGCACTGCCTTCCGTTTTTTTTTTCTGGGCAGATAATCTCTTATACCATTCTAATCATAGTAGTGTGACTGCCATCTCCAAGCTTGACTTATTCAACAGTACAAAAAGTGTTCTAGGAGGAGGTCAAAACATACAAAAACTCTTTCCAGGACCCAAAATCACTTGGCTCCAAGACATGGACCATCATGTAAGTCTAGTACGGTAGGAAGAAGGGTAACACAATCATCCAGCTGCTGCAATCAGTCAGCATTGGGAACCTTGGATATCTTACCCCAAGACATTCAGAATTTGATTCCACTATTCCACCGGGCGTGATAGCCTTTGAAGATCAATTCCACTAGGTTGACATAGGAAGTTAAAAGTGAGTATCAAAAGGTGCCTGTATGTATCTTTTTCTTCCTTAGCATCCAGGGATAAATTCCTCATTAAGCACAGTAGGTTTATGCCTATGGGCAGCAGACACAAAAAGGTGGCTTTTCCCTGTACATTTATTAATCATATATTTTTCCCTCATCATTAGAAACACAGTCATTTCTCATCAGCTTATTTAGTCATGATATCTAAGCTGGGTTAGGACTAGTAAAACCAGAATATTTTCTATGATCCTAACAGAGGGGTGGTGCTTTGGGCATCAAAGTTGCCTACAGGTCCAGTGAAGGCACATCAGCCTTATGAGTACAACGGAAGGCCCAAACGTGGAGGTTTTCAGTTTGCAACTGGCCTAGAGGCGATTCAGTTCGCATTGTGCGCTATACAAGTATTTCATTCATTCATTCATTCATGTGTTGTCAGAGCTCAGTCATGATCCCATCCTAAGCACTCCCACTTGGCATTGCAGATAACCCCAGAACCAACCAACCAACAAAAAAGAATTGCAGCAGGGCAACAAGCAACTGTTTGGTTTTTGGTCACTATGGCTTGTGGGATGGAGACCTTTTTATTTTATCCAGAGTCAAGCCATAACTCTTTTTTTTTTTTAATTAAACTTAGTCAGTGTAAATAAGTCTGTAGCTCTCCTTCACTCCCAGAGGAAAGTCGAGTCTGGCAATTCTGTAATTTAGCATTACATTGGCAGTTGAATAACGGGCTCTATCCTTCAAGCAAGACACCCGTTCTCTGAGATGCTCCAGCTGCTTACAGTTATCCAGGACACCTTCTCCGTCAGAGATCCTTTCCACCAGTACTCCAGCTTGGGTAAAGCTTCCTCCATTTCAGCCAGGACAGCTCTAGACCTTGACCCAGGCCTGACCTTCAAGCACATGCTCAAAATAGGCAGCAGCCCTAGGTGGGTTGCAACTTGGACAGCACTTGTTCCCAGGCCTATGTCTGGTGGGAAAGGGATCCAAAATGTTAACTCAAATATTTTAACCCTTCCCCACCACTGGTAACAAAATCCTAGTAGTTGGCCAAAGAAGGACACAAATATTCATACTCCAGCCATATTGCTTCTCCTTTCTCCGTTATAAAGACACTACCCGATAGCAGGTAGGAGTAAGTAATCAGGCTGGATTTAGTGAAACTAAAGGAAAGCAGCACCATCTATAAAATAAGCACTAACTGGATACAGCCAGGCAACACTAAATTTGATGAGACACCCATGCTAATGGCAGGGTAGTTACTCATGTGTCATTTTTTTTTGTTTTTGTAATTGTCCCTGACCCTTCTGGGGAGATTGCAACTCACTTCCTAGTTTGGGGTAAAGCTAAGCTTGGTTGAGTTAGTAGGGAGAAAAAAATTCTGCTATGAAAAGTATGGCTGACAGGTATAATTTAAAGCAGGCCTGCAAGCAAGTGTTCTTTCTATGCAGGCCTCAGGTTATCCATGCCAATTATCCAAAATGTGTACCTTCCTTGTTGTGGCCTGTTTGTCTGTATCTCAGATTTATCTGTTTTTTTTGTTCCAGTAACAAAACCATATTTTGTGACTACAGTGCTTGCTCTAGGCTACAGCCTTAACATTTTATCTAACGTTAACATTGTGTTCCCAATGCCTGAAACAATTGTCGTGATATTTGGGAAACACAACCATTAGTTTTTGCCTTTTAAGTTCATTTATCCCTTGGAGCTGAAATCTTCTTTAATGGAGTCTGTGTTATTTTATTTAAGCCACAGATAAAGATCCCCTGCATTAATTGAAATTAAAATATGAATCTGTCTGCTTAGGGCACATTTACAAACAAATGCCATCTTATCTGAAAATCCATTAAGTGGACATATAGCACTCTCCTCTTTTCAGTTTACAAAGCAAGACAAAATGCTGCAGGTTATGGAAAGGAGTATTGTCCTATTGATAAAAAGAAACGTAATACTGATATTATACTTAAAGGGAACTACAAAAGTGAGTACATCCCTCAAATTTTTTGTAAATATTTTATTCTTTTTTCATGTGACAACGCTGAAGAAATTACACTTTGTTACAATGTAAAGTAGTGAGTGTGCAGTGTGTATAACAGTGTAAATTTGCTGCCCCTTAAAAATAATTCAACACACAGCCATTAATGTCTAAACTATTGGAAACAAAAGTGAGTACACCCCTAAGGGAAAATGTCCAAAATGGGCCCAAAGTATAAATATTTTGTGTGGCCACCATTATTTTCCAGCACTGCCTTTACTTGCTTGGGCATGGAGTTCACCAGAGCTTCACAGGTTGCCACTGGAGTCCTCTTCCACTCCTCCATGATGACATCGTGGAGGAGTGATGGGTGTCAGAGCTGATGGATGTTAGAGACCTTGCGCTCCTCCACCTCCCATTTGAGGATGCCCCGCAGATGCTCAGTAGGGTTTAGGTCTGGCGAAATGCTTGGCAAGTCCATCACCTTTACCCTCAGCTTCTTTAGCAAGGCAGTGGTCATCTTGGAGGTGTGTTTGGTGTCCTTATCATGCTGGAATACTGCCCTGTGGCCCAGTCTCCGAAGGGAGGGGATCATCCTCTGCTTCAGTATGTCACAGTAGATGTTGGCATTTATGGTTCCCACAACGAACTGTAGCTCTCCAGTGCCGGCAGCACTCATGCAGCCCCAGACCATGACACTCCCACCACCATGCTTGACTGTACTCCTCACCTGGTTGCCACCACACACGCTTGACACCATCTGAACCAAATAAGTTTATCTTGGTCTCATCAGACCACAGGACATGGTTCTAGTAATCCATGTCCTTAGTCTACTTGTCTTTAGAAAACTGTTTGCAGGCTTTCTTGTGCCTGCAAATCACAGCCAGGCAGATCAATTTGATGCAGTGTGTGCTGTATGGTCTGAGCACTGACAGGCTGACCCCCCGACCCCTTCAACCTCTGCAGCAATGCTGGCAGCACTCATTCATCTATTTCCCAAAGACAATCTATGGATATGACGCTGGGCACGTGCACTCAATTTCTTTGGTCGTACATGGCGATGCCTGTTCTGAGTGGAACCTGTCCTGTTAAACCAATGTATGGTCTTGGCCACCATGCTGCAGCTCAGTTTCAGGGTCTTGGCAATCTTCTTATAGCCTAGGCCATGTAGAGCAACAACTCTTTTTTTGAGATCCTCAGAGAGTTCGTTGCCATGTTGAACTTCTAGTGACCAGCATGAGAGAGTAAGAGCGATAACACCAAATTTAATACACCTGCTCCCCATTCGCACCTGACACCTTGTAACACTAACGAGTCATATGGCACCAGGGAGGGAAAATGGCTAATTGTCCCAATTTGGACATTTTTACTTAGGGGTGTACTCACTTTTGTTGCCAGCAGTGTAGACATTAATAGCTGTGTGTTGAGTTAGTTTAAGGGGACAGGTTTAATCAAGCAAAGTGAGACAGTAATCCTCTAGGAAATCCTGTCTGGTAGTGGTTTGTAAGAACAGAATGGTTGAAAGTGGCAGCTCCAAAAAACCATCCTCTGATAGTAGAAAGAGGAATAGGTGTCTGCATGCAGTGTCTGTACTGTGTAAAAAAAAGGATGTTAGGTTTGCCCCCTCTCACCTGACCTCGGTGCGATGACACAACGATAATCCCAGGTACTGGTTCAGGCGATGTTGTAAGGCACCGGATCCCCTCCTGATGGCTGGTAGCTGAGCTGGCAGTGTGATTGGACAAAAGCCAACTGGACACCTGGATGGATCTTGTGATCCTTGAAGCAGTATGGGTCGTCTCTGCTGGGTGGCACTGGATGGCTGAGCAGGGTCCCTAGGCTGAACAGTGGAAATCCGTGTGGGTATCACTGTTAATGGCTACTCTTTGCCCTCCTCTCTCCTCAGTCTCCTGGCAGCAGTCTCGGGAAAAGTGTGTGTCTCTCTCTCAGATGCTGGTAGACAGTGTAACGCTCTCTCTCAGATGGGGTTCCACCACACAGTCCCGTTACCTCACCACACCTGTCCTCTAGCTCCTCTCCTCAGGGTAACTCTCCTGATAGTCTCCAGAGAATTTGTGGCTTTCTTCCCCTCTGTTGGGGCACACAGTCCCTGGTGTCAGCGTGTGTCTCTTTCCTCACTCTGGCACCCAGTTCCTTCCTCTCCTCACTGTTAAGTGTCACTGTGTCCCAGCAAAGGACTTTTTGAGCCTTGGTATCTCCCTCTCTTTTAAGCAATCTCCTCTCCTCTGTCTCCTGTTAGCACTCTCTGTAGTGCTGTATGGAAAATTTGTGTCTCTCTCTCTCTTTTTTTCACCTCAGTATTTCCTTCTCTCCCATTCCCTCAACACTTCATGAAACTCCCCTTTTTCCCCTGCTACATACTCCCCCCACCAAAGAACCTTTGGTCCCTAAAGGAAGGACAGAGTCTCTCAGCATATAATGTCCACAACCGGTTACATGCTTTCAAAATACAACTGGGGGTAAAAACAGGTTAATACATTTAAGAAAACAAAACATTTGCATGAATGTGTGAATCTGACAGACAAACCTCCCACCATTTGTCAAAATAGGGAAAGTTGCTCTGCCCACAAGCCACTAATATTGGGATGGCCCACCTAGATGTGCCAGGGGGTGAGTTGGAGTCGCCCTCCACTATATCTGTAGTGGAAAGGGTCGGCAGGCTGTGCGTTCTCTGAGATATTACGTTCTCTGAGATATTATATATAGCTACACTTTTTGTAGCTGCTGACTTAATAACCTAAAAAGGGCCTGGAACTCCGCTTTATGTCTTGAGACAAAATCCTGTACTGTGCACTTTTGTTAGGTTTGTCATAACAAATGTTTGTATTCCCTCACACTATGTCTTCGTACTGTGCATGTGTCTGCAGAGTTGTCAGTTGGTGGATACAAAACTAACAAGGACAAATTGGTTGAAAACTAAAACTAAATCTCATGTCATGAAAAATGTTGAGATGGAGATAGAAAATATAGAAATGAAAAATAAATGTACTTGTCATGCTCGTAGCCTCTGAAACCACCCTTTAAATTGTATTTAAAGTAAAAGAAAAATTCTAGTTTTGGGGAAGGGCCACATTGCCTGTCAGGTTTCTGTTGCTGTCTATATCCCCCCTGGGAGGATTCTCCCCTATATTCATTCTGGTAACTAGTATCACTGAGGCAGAAAGTAATGGGAAATGCAATAATTTGTCAACAGAGCAAGACATGAGGGTTGATTCTCCAATAGGGACACCTGTGATAATTTTCTAATTTCCTAAAGCATTTCCAGGATAGGATCAAGTGAAGGTGAAACTCCTCAGGCCCAGCGGAACATAGGAAGCAAAAAGTAACCTGGTAGGTGTTTTAATGCTTCCCAACTGTATCCAAAACTAAAAAAAGTTGACCTTTACATGTATTTGAAAGTCGAAATCTGGGCTATGCCCACATTTTTCCCATTCCCCCTGCCCTTATGGTAAGCTTGCACCTACACAGATTATCAAATAAGTTCCTGAGGGCTGTGGAAGCAGAACATAGGATATCGTAAAGAAAGAAATTGGTAAAATTACAGTGAATATTGTATCAACTGATGCTGAGGTCACTATCGGTATCACCAATGCAACAATTAGCACGATGAAAGTCTTTGATGGTGTGTCAAAGGACAATGGTTTTTATGCATGATAGCAACGCTGACAAGACTCAAATGCTTGAAACTGAGTTCAAAGCCTTTTCACCAGCCATTACCACATATAGTAACAAAGGACATTTCTGCTATAGGCAGGACGTTATCTTCTATTGCTAATTGTGTTGGAAGTGCCCTACAATCACCAGAACAGATTAAAGATGATATCGTGTCTCCAAAACTGTGCATACTGTGCCAACCTCAAACTGTCAACGAGAACGAGAAAGCTTTCAAGGTCATCAGAGGTCCCTCTGAATATTTCTGTCTGTTTTCTTTTCCCTGAAGAGGAAGTAATGATTGTTAATAATGCAGATGATATCAATGCCAATCATGCTGAAGACTAAACACCTGTATCTGATACATAGTTGTGCACAGCTTGTTGCATTAGGGTGTGCACCCCAAAGAAAAGTGTGACAGGAGGGGGGCACCTGGGCAGTGTGACAGGAGGGGAGCACCTGGGCAGTGGGACAGGAGGGGGACATTGTGACAGGAGGGGGGCAGGATAACAAGAGGGGGGTGGTGTGACAGGAGGGGGGCAGGTTAACAAGAGGGGGACAGAGTAACAGGATGGGGCAGAGTAACAGGAGGGGGGGCAGGATAGCAAGAAGGGGCAGTGTAACTGAAAGGGGGCAGAGTAACATAAAGGGGCAGTGTGACAGGGGGTGGGGAGAGTAACACAAGGGGGCAGTTTGAAAGGAAGGGGCAAAGTAACATAAGAGGGGCAGAGTAACATGGGGGGCAGTTTGACAGGATGGTGCCAGAGTAACATAAGGAGGGCAGTGTGATAGGAGGGGGTCAGAGTGTCATGGAGGGGCAGTATGACAGGATGGGATGGGGCTAGAGCAACATAAGGAGGGCAGTGTGACAGGAGGGGGTCAGAGTAACATAGGGGGGCAGTGTGACCGGAGGATATGTGGAGTGGGCACACTATTCTCGCCCATGTGCAGGGCACTGTGCCATGCCAGCCCTGACTCCCGATCATCTCACACAACACACAGTGTTAACAGAGATTCCTCAGTAACCCCTCCCCCCTCCTCCTCCACAGGTTGGCATTTCTCTTACTGTGGCTGACTATGTGGCTGGTCTCCTGCAGGATCTGTTCCTGGTCAGCTGTGGATAAACTATATGCTGGTCGGCGAATCATGGAGCTCCCATCCCCGATCTAGTGCTGATGTCCCCCAATTCTCCTCTTACACCCCAACACTGTGCAAAGTGATCTGACAAGGTGCAGGACAGGCCCTGATGGGGAGGGGGCCGGGCTGGACCAAGCAGATATCCAGACTCATTCTTTTCTAGCTGTCTCTTCCTCAGAAGCTGAGTTCTCTCTGTAAAGTTGTCCAGGGCTGGGGTGCACTCAGTGTTTGTCAGGCACCTCTTCTCCTGCAGGCCCTGGCTGTTCCTGTCCAGTATCTGAGTGTCCATTGGCAGAGATGCTGACACTGAATTTCGGCAGTTCTGCAAGAAAAAAGCCATGGCACACCTGGCACACCATATGTGCACGCCTATGATCTGATATGACCCATGCAAATGCTGTCCACAAAACATTAGTTGGCGTTTCTACATAATTTAAGCCATATGATAAAGAATTCAAGAAAGGACTTTACTTTTTTAAGACTACAAAAATTGCCACTCCAACGGGGCCTAATCTGGAGGTTCAGTAAAAAAAAGTCAGGGGGACATAATGTAGCATGAGCAAAAAGAGAGGGGAATATGGGACTTTAAATGAGGCATGTGTAACATAAAGATTAGTCAGTGTCAAAAAATATATAATTTATTCACTTAAAAGATAAATATATATCAAGTTACAGTATGCATACATAAATTTCAGTTCCGATACATAGAATGCTGCAATACAATGTGCATAAAGACCAGCAATGACATGATGGTACACGACATATTATAACACAGGCAACTATCGCTAGTGACAGAGCACTTCACAGCAGGGTATAGTAAAAAAAAAATTGCTGAATGAATGGGGCATATGCAAGGCTGCTAGTAAAGACTATGATGCATCAAATAATCTCTACGCGTTTCATGGAATCACTCCACTTCCTCAGGGTCTCATAATGTATTCCAGACAGTAAAAAAAAAGGAGGAGAAAAGACCTCCCTTAGCAATACTCACATTAAACTGGGTATGAAGTGAGAAACCAGCAGTAAAAGGCCGCTCCAAAATAAGTCTGTCCCTGGAGCTGAGGTATAGGGGCCCAAGGGACAAGCAAGGAACAAAGATAACAAATAGTTCCAATGATGGTGTAAGTGGGCTCCATTTCTAAAATCCAACAAGTTATATGGAGAAAATATCATTAAATATATGATATAATCATGAATAAAAGTGAATAAGAACCCATAGCTGAAATTGGAACTAGGGAATACCAGCGTAAGAGGGTGCGTTTACCCAAAATAAAACACCTTGGTGTGAGTAAAAAAGAAAAAGAGAAATTGATCTATGATAGTGTAATGGAAACAAACCACTGCCTAGGAAGGGGATAGGTGTGTAGCACCTTCTACTTTAGGTAGGTGCAAAGTGTAAGGGTTTTTGTTGCAAACTGCCAGTAAAGGTAAATTTAAGCAGGCCTATGCTGTGAGCTAGGCCTGTTTTTTTTATCTGGGGGCAGGGGAGTGGTTTAGTATAGCAGTAGGTGACTGACATGTACTTCAGCTCTTGGGCACCTCCTCTGTTTCCAGGAAGAATGTTCTGGAAAGGGGGCAGGGCTGAGAGCTGAAGTGACATGGGGTACATGTGAGGAGCTCTGACCAATCCCCAACTAGGATTGTCAGGGGGTAGGCCTCCTACATATACCCTTGGTCAGCCTGCTGGGGGAGGAGTTGTCAGTTAGGTGAACTGGATGATGGTGTGTTAGACTGTCATGCCTGAGGGAACCCCTTTCTGGGGGGGGGGGGGGGGGGTGTACCTCAGGCGGGGAGCTTGTGAGCTGGGAGGGAGCCTCTCCTTACATGGTCATGGGGAGGTGTCCTGGAACAGGAGCTGGAGGAGACAGTTGGTACACATGTCTGGAGTAAAGTCATTCAGGAAGGATCTAGGTCAGGTGTCGGTGAGTGGAAAGCACAGTGGAAAGGTCTGGAAGAGACATGCCAGGGGAGCTGGATGTAGAACCAGAGGGAGAGACTGTGGGAGTTTGTGTCAAATCGATGCAACCATGAGGGCGGGCAGGATTTGCAAGTCAGACTTGCTGGGATCAGTATTCCATAATCTACAATTATTCTTCTCAAGTAAATCGGTTGCTACCACAAAGGTGTGCTGCAGGTCCCAGCCTACAAAAGGCCATCAAGTAAAGACACTGGGACTTATTCAGAGTGAGCCTAGTCATGTTCTGATGGCATGACAGGATTACTATACTTGGACAGTGAAGAAGTGTGCTGAAGGAAGAAGTGTTCTGAGGTAACAGTCTGTCGAGGTATGTGCTGAGAAAGAAGTGTTCTGAGATAAAAGTCTGCCAAGTTTAGGGTCAGCCATCTTGTTCTCCTGAGAAGTGTGACACAGTTACTTTATTCTAAAAGTACAATTTATCCTATGGGCATCCCATGTCCCTTTCGCCAACCAAGTTCAATCCCCAAATAAAAACAACAAAAAAAAGCAAAAGACTGTTCATTGACTAAAAAGTATGTCTAATGGAAGTCTGGGAGCAGGGTGAAACGTGTGGATGCTGTAACACGTAGCAATCCCGCAGGACCATCGCTACAGGTGCATAAAAACAGAAGTGATAGGAGTATTCCAGAATATTTACCTTCAACCAAGAATCATGCTACATGGAGTGATGCGCAGTGCATAGCAAGGAAGTTTGCCTAGAGAAATGGCTGGTGTCAACCCCCCCCCCCTTTTTTCCATATATTGATCGGGGTGGAGGCATGTGTAACTGTTATGAAGTCTATTAAATATCCATAATTCTCTTGTAATCCATGGCAAACCTCATGGTGGCTTGTTTGCCCATTGGTAGGTTTCCTGGGATGTATATGGTTATATATGCTGTTAATTGTTTTCACTTTTGTTAGTTAATGCAGCCCTAGTTGCTCTGCACCAGCTGGGCTGCTCTTCTGTCTGTTTCCTGGGAGCTGCGATGCATATGTTGCACCCCTCCCTCTCCCCCTCCACCCACCTTTGGTTGGTGCGGGGGACTGGGCATGTGTTCAACTTTGCATCAGCACCACACAGCGTGCACATGACATCCTTGTGCCGCTGTGATGCCAACGTTGTTTATGTATGCATACTGTAACTTGATATATATATTTATCTTTCAAGTGAATAAATTATATATTTTTTGCTTTAGAATTAGGGATGGAGATGTTTGTTCACATATGTCTCATTTAAAGTCCCAAACCCCCCCCCCCCCCCCCCCCACACACACACACTTTTTTTCATATAGTGTAGCACGAGTCTTAAACCAGAAGTAATGTCTGAAAGGTAGAGCAGAGGTGGTGCCAGAATGAGCAGGGAACGCCAGCATGTATTAGGCTGTCATTAGATTAGGATTATTAAATAGAACCTGTATCCCTACCAGGGTCCCTTATTACATTACAGTCCCCATCAGAGAGGATGCCCCCTTACATAAATTGCCTCCCTCAGAGTGTCCCTTTACATCGACTGTCCGCTTCAGTGTTTCCTCTTAAATCAAATGCCCCTCATCAGAGTGTCCCTTTACATCGACTGTCCGCTTCAGTGTTTCCTCTTAAATCAAATGCCCCTCATCAGAGTGAATTTTTACGTTAATTGTCCACATCAGAGTGCCTCGTTATATCAATTGACCCCACCAGTGTGACTTTGTATGTTTACAGATATGTGTAAAGAACCACTCCAGGATAAAAGTGGGTTACGAATGCTAGGCAGCAAAACCTGCAGTGCATAAAGCAGAACTGAGCCACCTTGGGGCCTCAGGAGCACTTGCCATAATGCACACCTATTTGTTAGCCCTCCTCCAGCAGTGGCAGGCCTGCTTCCCCTATCGCCACTGCGTCCATGTTGTGGGATTCTTCTTCAAGACTATCATATTGTTTTTCAGTGACTGTGTGGCAAATGATGATGTAACTACCAGGCAGAACTCTCAGCATTGTACAGATATTGGGAGTGTACACGAGAGTAAATGCTCCAAATGCTATGTACAATTGGAAAACAAATTTTCTATCATAAAGATGTATGCAAAGGCAAATATATATATATATATATATATATATATATATATATATATATATATATATATATATATATATATATATATATATATATATATATATACCATATTTTCTGGCGTATAAGACGACCTTTTACACCTAAATTACACAGCCAAAAAGTGTGGGTCATCTTATACGCCGGGTATGAAGTGGCCACAATGGATTTCAGCCCGCCGAGTGCTCGGTAATACTGTATACATACAGTATGCACCGCTCAGCCAATCCCGGCAGCTGATGCACTCTGTTGATGAATACAGCCTTGCTAAGCCTGCTCGGATTGGAGTAACAACCTCTGCCAATCCGAGCAGGATACAGTACAATGAGTCAGAGCGGTGCGGGCTGATGATGTCACAGCCTCTGCCAATCCGAACAGGCTTTGTATAATCAACAGATTAGTATAATACATTGCCTACCATGATTGGCTTAGCGGTGCACATTGTATGCACACTATATTCTGCAGTGTTCCTGGCCCTACTGTACTAACACAGCATCATATGTGTACCTGGCGCTCTACATATTAAAGCATCCTGTACTGCACATCCAGCTCCAGATCTCCCCAAAAATACAGGTATGATTTATGGTGCTTTGGAGGAGAGGATTCATTGTTGCTGCCTGCCAATTGTGGGATCTCTGGGACTTGTAGTTCACAAGTTTTTTCTGATGTTAAGTCTGATGTGTTTTTTTTTTCTTTTTTACGTTTCTGATGTTTTTTTTTAAATGGTGTTGCCTCCGAAGGGGGGTAGTCTTATATGGTGAGTACAGCCCAAAACCTAAGTTTTCACTGGCAAATTAGGGGGACGTCTTATACGCCCAGTAGTCTTATACGCCGGCAAATACGGTATATATATATATATATATATATATATATATATATATATATATATATAACAGTTTTAGGCAAGTGGGAAGAAATGCTGTATAGTAAGAATGCTTTCAAAAATATATATTTTATTGTTTATTTTTAGCAATTTGCAAAATGCAAATTAAGCAAACAGAAGAAAAATCTAAATCAAATCAATATTTGCTGTGAGTACCCTTTGGCTTCAAACCAGCACCAATTCTTATACTTGCAGACTTGTGCAAAGTCAGGGATTTTGTAGGGTTAGATTCAGGTGTATGATTAACCAATCATACCAAGCTAATAATCATTTTATATGTAAGTTGAAACACAATCATTAACTGAAAAATAAACTTTGCTACTAAGGTGAGGTTGTGGATAGGGATGAGCTTCGTGTTCGAGTCGAACGTACGTTCAACTCGAACATTGGTCGTTCGGCGAATTCCGAACGTTTGGGCCGTTCGCGGCAAAACTCGTGTGGCCCACAATGCACTGCGATGGCGCAGTGCATTGCTGGCTCATGATTGGCCAAGCATGCACTGTGACCCCGCATGCTTGGCCAATCGCAGCGCCAGCAGCGAGGAGAGCCATGATTGGCCACGGGCGTCCTGCCTGTGGCCAATCATAGCTCAGGCTGTGTAGTGCACGCCCCACACTATATAAGGCCGCCTTTGAGGCGGCCTCGTGTAGTGTGTTGGCATCTGAAGCAGTGGGTGTTCTGTGTACCTTCAACACAGTTACACACCAATCGTTTTTGGCTGATTTCCTATCTTGCTCATGTGTAGTGGTTATTGTCTGTGCCCTGAACGCAGTATACACCACTATATTCACCTCACCTATATAGCTAGTGGTCCATCTTTAATAATAGAGCTTGCAGTCAGTAGTGTCAGGAGATAGTGCGTGCTGTCTGCGTGCTCTGTACCCAGTACATACCGCTATAATCCACCTACATAGCTGTTCTCTATTTGGGCCCAATTGTCATCTGCAGGAGTTATTGGAAGTTGTGTGTGCTTCCAGCACAGCACAGTATACATCTGTATATACCCCTTTATCTCTGCTGTTTTCTGGTTATTGTCTGCGTGCCCTGACCGCAGTATACACCGTGATATTCACCTCACCTATATAGCTAGTGGTCCATCTTTAATAATAGAGCTTGCAGTCAGTAGTGTCAGGAGATAGTGCGTGCTGTCTGCGTGCTCTGTACCCAGTGCATACCGCTATAATCCACCTACATAGCTGTTCTCTATTTGGGCCCAATTGTCATCTGCAGGAGTTATTGGAAGTTGTGTGTGCTTCCAGCACAGCACAGTATACATCTGTATATACCCCTTTATCTCTGCTGTTTTCTGGTTATTGTCTGCGTGCCCTGAACGCAGTATACACCGTGATATTCACCTCACCTATATAGCTAGTGGTCCATCTTTAATAATAGAGCTTGCAGTCAGTAGTGTCAGGAGATAGTGCGTGCTGTCTGCGTGCTCTGTACCCAGTACATACCGCTATAATCCACCTACATAGCTGTTCTCTATTTGGGCCCAATTGTCATCTGCAGGAGTTATTGGAAGTTGTGTGTGCTTCCAGCACAGCACAGTATACATCTGTATATACCCCTTTATCTCTGCTGTTCTATAAAAAAGGCATCTGCAGGAGTTAGTGGGTGTTGTGTGCCTCCAGCACGATATAAACTACCTAACTACTGTTTTACCCAACTCCCTTCAGGCCATTACCATGTCTGGAAGGCCAGCAAGGAGAGGCAGACAGGCGCGAGCCAATAAAAGAGGGCAAGCAGGCTCTGTGTCTAGAGACAACAGTGCTGGTCGTGGACGCGGTGCATTGTCATCAACACGTGGCCATGGGACATGCTTGTCCTTCTTTTCTGCAGCTGGACATGTTGAACCGCAACATGCCAACGACTTGGTAGAGTGGATGACCAAGCCCTCTTCATCCTCCTTATCCTCTCTCACCCAGTCTCAGGGTAGTAGCAAAGCAGCTGCCAACACATCGTCTTCCCTCCTCTCAATGTCATCATCAGTGACTCCTTCCCTAGACCCACCACGTCCTCCTGAGGAGTCTCCTGAACTCTTTGAGCACAGTGTTGGGTACATGCTCCAGGAGGATGCCCAGTGTTTGGTGGGCTCTGATGATGACACTCAGCTAGAGGAAGGCAGTAGCGTGAGCGCAGAGAGAGGGGATGCTCAAGAAGGACAGCAATCTGGCAGTCATGTTCCACAAGCTGCAGCATACTGCCAGGTTTGCTACAGTGATGAAGAGGGAGGGGATGATGAGGGCACTGACTCCACGTGGGTGCCTGGAAGGAGGGAGGAGGAGGAGGAGGAGGAGGCACATGTCCAACGAGGCAGGATGCCCTCCGGGGGTCAGCTTAGGGGCAGCACACCAACTGAATCACACCGCAGAGCTCCGCCTGCGCAGAGCGCTTCCTCTGCGCGTTATTCTAAAAGTTCTTTGGTGTGGGCCTTTTTTGAGACGAGTGCATCAGATCGCACCGCTGCTATTTGCAACATATGTCTCAAGCGTATCTCACGTGGCCAAAACATCAGCCGCTTGGGCACCACATGCTTGACCAGACATATGTTGACCTGCCATGCAGCTCGTTGGCAAGCGTACCTCAAAGACCCACACCAAAGAACAAAGCGGACCTCTCCTTGCTCCTCATCAGCTGGCATCTCCAACCCCACTAGACCTTCAGTCCTCTCTGAAACCTGCTCTGAGAGGAATGAAGGTGTAGAATTAGGTGTGTCACAGCCAAGTGCTTCCGGGAACTCTGCTAGTGGTACATCCACATCCGATTATAGCAGGCAAATGTCCCTGCCCCAGCTGCTGGACCGGCGGAAGAAGTTTACTCCCAGCCATCCACATGCCCAGCGGTTGAATGCTAGCTTGGCTAAATTGCTAGCACTTCAACTGCTGCCTTTTCAGTTGGTAGACTCGGCCCCCTTCCGTGAGTTTGTACAATGTGCGGTTCCTCAGTGGCAGGTCCCCAAACGCCACTTTTTCTCACGGAAGGCGATTCCGGCTCTCTACCGGCATGTGGAAGGCAATGTCCTTGCCTCGCTGGACAGGGCGGTCAGCGGTAAGGTGCATATTACCGCTGACTCATGGTCCAGCAGGCATGGACAGGGACGTTACCTGTCTTTCACAGCCCATTGGGTCACTCTTCTGGCTGCTGGGAAGGATGCAGGACAAGGTGCAGTAGTGTTGGAGGTTGTTCCGCCACCACGCCTCCAAAATGCTACTATTGGTTGTGACACACCTCTCTCCTCCACCCCCTCCTCTTCTTCTTCCTCCATGGCCTCTTCCAGTGCTCTGTCCTCAGAACCAGCGGTGCTCCGTAGGCGTTCCAGGGGCTACGCAAGTACGCAGGCAAAACAATGCCATGCCGTGCTTGCGCTGGTTTGTTTGGGGGACAGGAGCCACACTGGGGCGGATGTTTTGTCAGCTCTGCAGGGGCAGGCCGAGAGGTGGTTGACGCCACGCCAGCTTAAGCCAGGAATGGTGGTTTGCGACAATGGCACCAACCTCCTCTCCGCCCTCCGACAGGGACAACTGACCCATGTGCCCTGTATAGCTCACGTCCTTAACCTGGTGGTGCAGCGGTTCTTGGGCAGGTACCCCGGCTTACATGATGTCCTGAAGCAGGCCAGGAAAGTCTGTGTGCATTTCCGCTGATCATTTAATGCCTGTGCTCGGCTGGCTGAGCTCCAAAAGGAGTTGAACCTGCCCAAGAACCGCCTTATATGTGACATGCCCACCAGATGGAACTCAACATTGGCCATGCTGCAGCGGCTGCACACGCAGCAGAGGGCCATCAATGAGTACCTGTGCGACTACGGCACCAGGACAGGGTCAGGGGAGCTTGGTTTTTTCTCACCACGCCAGTGGGGCATGATCAGGGATGCATGCACTGTCCTGTCACCGTTTGAGGAGGCCACAAGGATGGTGAGCAGTGACAGTGCATGCATCAGTGACACTGTACCTCTTGTCCACCTCTTGGAGCATACGCTGCGTGGAATAATGGACAGGGCACTTGAGGCAGAACAGAGGCAGGAAGAGGAGGACTTCCTTGCCTCTCAAGGCCCCCTTTATCCAGACAGTGTTCCTGCTGTGCCACCCATCACACAGGAAGAAGGTGAGGAGGAGGAAGAGGAGGAGGAGGATGATTGTGTCAGCATGGAGGTGGAGGCTGGCACTCAGCATCAGCATCAGCAGCAGCAGTCTTATAGGGATGATTTACAGTCCCAAGAAACATGTGGACTTGTACGTGGCTGGGAGGAGGTAGCTGCGGATCATGTTGTCCTTAGTGACCCAGAGGACTCCGGACCGAATGCCTCAGCTAACCTACGCTGCATGGCCTCCCTGATCCTGCAAAGCCTGCGGAAGGATCCTCGTATTCTTCGGATCAAGGAGAGGGACCATTACTGGCTGGCCACTCTCCTTGATCCACGGTACAAGGGTAAGGTTGCCGACCTTATCTTGCCATCGCAGAGGGAGCAGAGGATGAGACATCTCCGGGAGGCCTTGCAGAAAGCTCTGTGCAACAAGTTCCCAGAGACTGGGAGGTCACAAACTCCTGGTCCTGGACAACGTGTTGCTGAGGCATCGGTCAGAAGGAGCGGTGGAGAAGGTGGCCGTCTGACTGATGCTTTCAGACAATTTTTTAGTCCGCAGCCCCAAGGTATGATTGGTTCCAGCACCCATCGCCAGCGTCTAATTTACATGGTGCAGGAATACCTAGGGGCAAGGTCCGACTTGGACACCTTTCCCACTGAAAATCCTCTGGCTTACTGGGTCTTGAGGATGGATCACTGGCCAGAGCTTGCACAGTATGCAATTGAGCTACTGGCCTGTCCTGCATCCAGCGTTCTTTCGGAACGCACCTTCAGTGCTGCTGGTGGCTTTGTTACCAATCACAGGGTGCGCCTGTCCACCGAATCAGTTGATCGACTGACCTTCATCAAGATGAATCAGTCTTGGATCACCCACAGCTACCAAGCACCTGAAGCTGATGTAACCGAATAATTTTTTTTTAAATACCACATCCCTTCAAGACTGCCTATGCTGATGCTGAGTGACTGTCCTGTTATGTTGATTGTCTATCCTCTTCCTCCTCCGCTGATATGTTGGAAGAACATTTTTGGTTCTGGGTGATGCCAGCAGCCCAATTTTTCTGCCCCTGTTTAACAGGGGTGTTTAATTACAATTTTTGATGCAATGCTTTGCAGCAGGGCTAATTCCTGCAATAAAACTAGAGTATATGGCAGAGGTTGGAGTGTGGTGGCACCAGCACCAGTGCCTAAGGCCCAATTTTTCTGCCCCTGTTTAACAGGGGCGTTTAAGTACAATTTTTGATGCAATGCTTTGCAGCAGGGCTAATTCCTGCAATAAAACTAGAGTATATGGCAGAGGTTGGAGTGTGGTGGCACCAGCACCAGTGCCTAAGGCCCAATTTTTCTGCCCCTGATTAACAGGGGCGTTTAAGTACAATTTTTGATGCAATGCTTTGCAGCAGGGCTAATTCCTGCAATAAAACTAGAGTATATGGCAGAGGTTGCAGTGTGATGGCACCAGCACCAGTGCCTAAGGCCCAATTTTTCTGCCCCTAACAGGGGCGTTTAAGTACAATTTGTGATGCAATGCTTTGCAGCAGGGCTAATTCCTGCAATAAAACTAGAGTATATGGCAGAGGTTGCAGTGTGATGGCACCAGTGCCTAAGGCCCAATTTTTCTGCCCCTGTTTAACAGGGGCGTTTAAGTACAATTTTTGATGCAATGCTTTGCAGCAGGGCTAATTCCTGCAATAAAACTAGAGTATATGGCAGAGGTTGCAGTGTGATGGCACCAGTGCCTAAGGCCCAATTTTTCTGCCCCTGTTTAACAGGGACATGTAATTACAATTCTTGATATAATATTTCACAGGAGGGCCCCTTCCTGTGCCCACCCAGAGTAACGGTGAGGACTTATAGTGTTGTGGCACCAGCACCACAACCACCAAAGGTCAATTTTTCTACCACTGTTCAACAATGGCATGTAATTACAATTATTGATATAATCGTTCACAGCAGGGCGCTCCAGCGCCCACCAAGAGTCACTTTCAGGGCTTACAATGTTGTGGCAAAACCAACACCTTGTTCCGCCATTTCTGCAGAGCATATAGGGCAGGCCCCTACTTACTAACATCCAACTTACAAACATCAGACAGCAGCAAGTGAGATGAAAAAAGATGGACGACAAAACAAATTATACAGGGGTGATAACCCTTCCCTATGTTTTCCAAAAAGCTTAAAAATAGTTTTTTTTGACTGGAGCTACACTTTAAAAATGTACCAGTTGAAAATTACAAAAAGATTCAACTTAACACAACAAACCTACACAGTCCCTGTCTTGTTTGCACCGCCTGTATACTGCTGTTCTGAGTATATAGGGCCTGGGGGCCACACGCATTTCCTTTTTTTAATATGGGTACGGGGTTCCCCTTAATATGCGTACAAGACCCAAATAGGCTGGTAATGGGCAGGGAGGGCTACCCATGCCATTTTTCTGAATGATTTTCAACCATATTGCAGGAACCAGATATAACATTAAAACCGCAAGCAGTTTTAAATGGTGTTATTTCCGTTTAATGTCATTTTGTGCAGGGACTGTTCTAAACACGGGAAACACGTGGCACTTCACAGGCATACTACAGACACCCCCCAGGCACCATATTTAAAGGAATATTTCACTTTTTTTTTCACTTTAATCATCATTAAAATCAGTGCTCCCGCCAAAACGGCTGTTTTTAAAACCTTTTTTTGCATTGACCCATGTCCCCTGAGGCAGGAGTCAGGTCCCCAAACCCTTTTTAGGATAGTATCTTGCATATTAGCCGTTAAAATTAGCACTTTCCATTTCGAACGTTCGAGTCCCATAGACTTCAATGGGGTTCTAACGTTCGTTTCGAACGCGGGGTCCGTTCGAAAGTTCTGGTGCAAACCGAACCGAGGGGTGTTCGGCTCATCCCTAGTTGTGGAAGACAGTTTCATGTCACAGGTCATACACCGTGACAAGACTGAGCACAGCGACACGATACAAGGTAGCTATACCATCAGCAAGGTCTCTCCCCGTAAAGGATTTTAAAGCAGATTTAAAAATGTGCTGTTCAAACTCTTTTAAAGAAGCGCAAAGAAACCGGCAACGTTGAGGCCCGTAGCTGCAGTGATTTGCCAAGGAAACTTAATGCAGCAGATGAAAGATGCATCATGTTTACTTCCTTTTGACATCAAGAGATGTCCAGCAGTGCCATCAGCACAGAGCTGGTGGAAACCAGTGGGACCTAGGTACAGCCATCTACTGTCCGGAGAAGTATGGCCAGAAGTGGTCTTCATGGAAGAATTGCAGGCAAAAAGCCATATCTCCAAAGTGGAGACAAGCCTAAGAGACAACTATGCACATAAACATAAGAACTGGGTTGCAGAAAAAATGGCAGCAGGTGTTCTGGACTATTTAAAAAAGATGTATGATTAAAAATCAAACACTAACAGCGCTACTTATAATAATCACTGCTTATTTATCAAATGATTGATCCAGTGATTAGTACCTAATACCTCTTTATCTCCAAGATCAAATAAATTATTGTTAAAAAACAAATTGTGCAAAATTGCTATGTGCCCCTCTATATGGAGTGATGCACACCCATTCTATTCACCATAAAATATTGGCTTAAAATATCTATAAAAGTTCAATAGCAATGCCCATATATATAGAGGAAATGTGTTGAAGAGATGTGCGGAGTATTCAGTTCACCAAAGAATGTACAGGTAGCAAATCTGATTTCCTACAACGTCACCGTTTTCACCTTGTGCACTCCCCAGTGGGTGGCTGCTTACCAAAGGTTATATGCAATCATGCTTTACTGTGGATCTCTTTGAATGGTTTCCATCCAACCCCTCTCTCCTCTCAATATGGACAAATTCTCATCAAAAGGCAACCAAATGCAAGGATACAAGCAAAGGCTCATATAGTGTTATACCCTTTATTTGAAATATTCAATCCCCCACATAAAAGTTGCGCTTCCATTAAACAGTATAAAAATCTGCATATCAGCGTGTCAAACATTTACGGGACAGTGGCTACCTCACCGCCGGCCGGCGTTTTAATCTGTTCGATCTCCGTGATGAGTCCCGGGAGGCCCTGGCTGTGTCTGACTGCAACGTCGCATGGCCACGCCCTGACGTGTTTTGTAATTCCGTCTTCAGAGGGCATGGCCATGCTACTATTCTGTTTACTAATAAAGGAAGGAGGGCGGCTAGTGTATCCACATCATACTCGGCGTCACCAGGACTCATCCCGCCCCTCGCCATTCACAATACCCACAGCTCATAGTCGCCACACCTTCCAGAATAGATAACTCAATTCCAAAACGTGCGATCACGGTAGCAGCCGGAATTATTGCAGGAAGGGGCAGAACTGAAGCTGATGAGTACCCGTGATGCATACTCCCAACTACTCTTTAAATCAATACCGAGTCTGGTCAGATGTGTAACGATAACTATGTTGCAATATTTGACATTATCATGCCATTTTTTAAACTCTTTACAAAAAGTAGATTTGAAAGAGAAAAGTGATGTTTTGATGGTAACATCAGATGTGGCATCACTGTATTCGATTATACAGCATGATGACACCCTCTTAGCATTAAACTGGGCACTTAGTAAAAGAGATGATCTCCCCCACAACCAAAAAGTTTTTTTAAGAGATGCACTAGACTTTTGTCTGGGCCACAATTATTTCTGGTATGATGGGACATTTTATTTGCAGAAAAGAGGTGTGGCAATGGGTGCAAAATTCGCACCCAGCATAGCCAATCTATTCATGGCGGAATGGGAGGATAAAGTGATTTTTAATAACCCTCCTTCTGAATTAATTTTTTACAAAAGATTCATTGATGATGTGTTTTTGATTTGGGAGGGGAACGAAGAACAATTACATTTTTTTATCAATGAATTAAACAATAATGACCGAAATATCAGTTTATCTTCGGAGTGGAGCAGGAAAGAGATACATTTTCTAGATGTGACAGTATACAGGAAAGATGATAGACTGGAAACTAAGGTATTTTTTAAAAATACTGATCGAAATAGTTATTTACCCATCACAAGTGGCCACCACCCCCAGTGGCTGCGTAACATTCCAAAAGGACAAATGACTAGGGTACGAAGAAATTGTTCGGAGTTTGACAATTACATCGAGCAAGCCAACATCCTAGCAAAGAGGTTTTCTGCAAAAGGATATGACTATCAGAAATTGCAGAAAACAATTAGAGATGTGGGGAACACTTCTAGATCGATATGTCTAAAAGACAAAAGAGAGGAGGAATTAAACGCGGATCAAGGACTGACTGTTAGAAGTAAATGTGATAAAGAATGGGGATTTATTTCTAACTTTCACTCACAATACAAAGATGTAGAAGACATCTTTAAACATCATTGGCATGTTTTGATGCTAGACAAAAAATTGTATTCCGTATTACCTACTCAACCTCAGTTCATCTATAGAAAAGCTTCAAACTTCGGCGATAAAATTGTAAAAAAGGTCATAGACCCTCCTAAACCTCCTCCCACTTTTTGGGAGAAAAACGGTTTTTTCGCCTGTCGCAGATGTAAGGCGTGCCGTGAAGTAGCAAGCCCAATCAGATCTTTAGAGAATTTTTGCTCACCATCAAATAACTCTAGCTTCCCAATCAAACAATTCATTACATGCAATAGTACATACGTGGTATACGCTTTAACATGCCCCTGCGATCTGATGTATATCGGTAGAACAAAAAGGAAATTACGAGTAAGAATAGCCGAACATATACACAATATAAAGATCGGATACAAAGACCACAATGTGTCACTACATTTCAAGCTCAAACACAACAGAGATGCTACGGGCCTGCGTTTTTGGGGAGTGGAACAATTAAAATCACACTGGAGAGGCATGAATTTAGTTCGCGAATTGTCAAAACGTGAAACCTATTGGATATATTCTGCTGACGTCCTTAGCCCTAAGGGCTTAAATATAGAACTAGACATTAATTGCTTTATAAGTGACACTTAGGGACACACTTATAATCGGTCATTCATTGAAATTTTTAGATAATTGCTTTATATGTGTGGTATTCTAGACGATTGGGCAAATTTGATTTTGTTTTGAAATTGGTGCTTTTTTAGATATATGTTTTTTTATATATAAGATTTTTATACATATAATTTTATAGGATTTGTGTGCATACAGCAATATAATTTTTAATACATGTGATTTTTATACATGCGATTTTTAGGTGTTTTTAGAGAAACACAGTCCCGTTTAATATAGGTGTAGGCCTATGCGTCCCGTTCAATATAGGTGTTCCGTTTAATATAGGTGTAGTCCTATGCATAAAAAAGAATATATCTTTTCTAACTTTTTTCTACTAATCTTTTTTTTATTTTTATTTTTTTATAATTTTTGATTCTGTAATCTACAATTGTAGTTTATTTTGGATATTTTATATTGTTATTTATAGCTTTTTTGATTTTAAATAATCATGTAAAGAAGGTTTATTATGTCTAAATTACGATCGCATCGGCCGATGACGTGAGATTACGTTGTGACCTATAGCCAAGTATGATTCGTATATGGCTATATTTTAATTAGCTGTTTATATAAAGCCTACAAACGTTAACTCAGGAATCTGTAATCAGACAATATAAACGGTCGTATCGGCCGATCAGATCTAACGTATGTGTTCATATGCATATACGATCGTTTTTTATACTCTTTTTAACTAATACCTTTGGATTGGTGGAGAACCATGGATCTTTACATATGGACTATTGCTAAACTTTGCGCATACTGTTTATAAATGCATAATTTTCTCAAACATCTCTACATTGGATGTGGGTCTGCACTAGTCACAGTTGCTTCAGACATAAAATTAGCGATTGGTGCAGAATCCCGCACATCATGCGGTGATGGATGTTGATTGGTTTGTTCTGTAGATAAAAAGACACTTCCGGTATTACAAGTTACGCCCTCAGATGAAGTCGGATATGACGAAACGCGTCAGGGCGTAACTATACCGGAAGTGACGAGTGCGCCTCAATCCCTGCGTTTCAGCGAGCGGTAGTAAGGCACGAGACAGCGAAAACGTTCGTTCCTCCTCGATCATAGCTGAACCAATGGGATAAGGCACAGTACTTTTTCAATGCTTAAATACTTTGTTTATTTGGTACGCATATATATGTTGGGTTTCGTTTTGTCTAAATAAATAGTGTTAAACAATATCACACTATGTTTGGGCATCTTTGCTTTTTTATATGAGAAAACTGGATTCCAACAAGAGAGACATCTAGTGGCCATAAGAAGCATTGTTGATTGGCAGTTTAAAGGCGTTTTTGATCTTGCTGTTCGGTGAGTGCATCCCCAAAGGGGGATCGTGTGTGCCCCACAAGTGGTGAATTTTATGGTGGAAGCTACAGTTTAATCACAACAGTGAACAGATAAAATAAGCACCCTCTATCCTGGACACGGATCAAAATTTCAATGAACTCACTTTATATATAAAAAATCTTTTAAGAGTGTATATGCGCTGCTATATATGAAAAAGTGGACTTCTTTTAAAAAGTTACAATTTTTTGTATATTGTTTATATATCATGCCATCATACATAAATAAAAATAATAAAATTACAAATACATAATGTAGAATATACTTAAAACCAATGCCCATTATATACACATAAATCATCCTTATTCTTATTTAATATAGATACGTATATCAATCTAAGATTATCTGAAAGTAATGATATAATTCCATATGAGTTGATATTTTTCTATCAGGGTTTGTTTTGATAAGATACCTTTGTGGTCACACATATCGGCAATAGGTATCAGGTCCTTGTTCGTCCACCATGCAAACTCTTGAGGATTAAGTCCCTGGATGAAATTGGGGTTACCAGTCAACGGGGCTAGGGGAGAATGGGTGGATCTGAATGCATGAGGCTTCATCAATCTGTCCCATAGAATTAGTGAAAAAGATAATGTAGGACACAATATAATTGGTCTATCTCTCATGCACATCATGTGACTAATCGGTTTAGTGGGGTGGAGAGACAATTCAATTTTCATCCACGATAGTTGAATTTGTGAGGAGTCGGAACGGATTAATTGGGCTAGCTGTGCTGCCTCAAAATATTTGGTCAGATCCGGAATCCCCAGGCCCTCCCTCACTTTGCGTGTATAGAGGGTGCGCCTATTCACCCTGGGTCTTTTATCCCCCCAAATGAATTTCATAATCTTGTTCTGTAGTACTTTAATATCAGGTTTATGGATTGCAATCGGAAGTGTTCTGAACAAGCACAACAATCTCAGCATGAGGTTCATCTTTATTGAGTACAGTCTACCGAACCACGACGGTGGGTTGTTGGCCCATCTTAGAAGTTCTGCTGTCAGTTTTCTATATAGAGGAAGGTAGTTGGCCTGATATAGGGTCTGTAAGGAAGGAGTTAAAGAGATTCCCAAATATCGGAGAGCTTCTCTTTGCCACTTGAACTGGAATGTTTGCCTGATCTAGTTGATCTAGTAAAGAAGAGATCAAGTTAGAATTCTGATTAACCCTCCTCACTGTCCCATCCATCCATAGGCGTGTGCACAGGGTGTGCCAGAGGTACCTAGGCACACCCTAATCACCCTATGTGGCGCAGATTCCCCCTGTTTAGACCCCTGGTATTTCACCAAAGCCCCCTAAAGAAGCTCCTAAAAATATTGTAAAAAAATAAAACTGTAAAAGAATAAAAAATAAATAATAATAATAATAAAAAAATACACACACAGTTCACTGCCCTACTGACACTGCCCACTGCTCTATGGACACTCAGAATATATACACATGCACACACACATATGGGTTTGAGCTTTGGATACTAATGCAATAGGCTGTGCACACCTATGTACAGGAGATAACCAGAGAATGCAAATCTAGTGCAGGAAATGACCAGAGACTGCAAATCTAGTACAAGAGATGACCAGAGACTGCAAATCTAGTACAGGAGATGAACAGAGACTATAAATCTAGTACAGGAGATAACCAGAGACTGCAAATCTAATACAGGAGATAACCAGAGACTGCAAATTGAATACAGGAGATGACTAGAGACTGCAAATCTAGCACAGGAGATGACCAGAGACTGCAAATCTAGTACAGGAGATGACCAGAGACTGCAAATCTAATACAGGAGATGACCAGAGACTGAAAATCTAGTACAGGAGCAAAGGCATGTGCACAGGGTGTGCCAGGTGTGCCTAGGCCCAACCGAATCACCCTAGGTGGCACAGATTTCCAATCTTTACACCCCTGATATTTCACCAAAGCCCCCTAAAGAAGCTCCTAAAAATATTGTAAAAAATAAAACTATAAAAAATAATAATAATAATTGAAAAAAAAATACACACACAGTTCACTGCCCTACTGACACTGCCCACTGCTCTATGGACACTGTCAGAATATATACACACATATGGGTTTGAGCTTTGGGGTGCACACCCTAATGCAATAGGCTGTGCACACCTATGTACAGGAGATAACCAGAGAATGCAAATCTAGTACAGGAGATGACCAGAGACTGAAAATCTAATACAGGAGTTGACCAGAGACTGCAAATCTAGTACAGAAGATGATTAGAAACTGCAAATCTAGTACAGGAAATAACCAGAGACTGCGAATCCAGTACAGGAGAGTAGTGATGGACGAACGTTTCGCCCGGCGGTCGTTTCGCGGCGAATTTCCGACATTCGCGGTCCGCACGTTCGAACGCCTTTTTCCGTCGTTCGCCGCGGCGGACTTACGTGTTTAATGTATACAAGAACTTTAACCTTTGGTGACACGTTTATCATGTGATACAGGACAGCCAATTGAGACATGACAGCACATGGACACTTGGACATTCCCCCTAACCTATAAATACACCCGATCCGGTGGCCATTTTACATTCTTTCTTCTGTTACGATAGGGACAGGTTCCTGTGTGGAGTAGGGAGAGATAAACCACTAGCTATTTGGTACACAAAAGTTCTTTTCAGGACTGGTATAGGTGTTAGGTGTTGATAGGTTTGCTGTGCTGCTGATTCTTGCAGCAGCCCGAGTGTCTTTTGTTAGTTTAGAGAAAGGGAAAGGACGGTGTATGCTACAGGGACAGCCAGATTAGTCTTTCATCATCATCATCATCATCATCATCATTAGCTGTTACTATCAAGGTCCACAAAAGAGCTGTTCCAGTAACCACTAATCGTTCTCTTTTTTTGCCAATTTGTATAGGGACAGGAAGGAAGCAGTGTTGTCAGGCAGTGAGGGTAATTTTAAAGACTTGCTGTTATTATTAGTTCCACAAAGGTTCTTTTCAGGACTGGTATCAGTGGTACAGTAATAGGCTTGTACATGTATAATATTCTTTCTTCCAAATATAGAAAGGATATTATACTTGACTGCTGCCCTTCTGCTGCAGTCTGCTAAACATTCACAACTCACTTGTTCCACAAAAGTTCTTATAAGGACTGGTAACTTGGTATAGGGTGCTACGGTACATAGGCTTGAGTGCGGTACAGTCTGCTGTTCTGTAAGGACCGCTATCGGTCCACAATAGATAGGGTTGACGTGCACCACTGCTGACCGCTGCCCTATACTGCAGCAGTCCTTCAGCGGTATAGGGACTGACGTACAGTCTGCTAAACACTAATACACAACCTGCTTGGTCCACAAAAGTTCTTATAAGGACTGGTAACTTGGTATAGGGTGCTACGGTACATAGGCTTGAGTGCGGTACAGTCTGCTGTTCTGTAAGGACCGCTATCGGTCCACAATAGATAGGGTTGACGTGCACCACTGCTGACCGCTGCCCTATACTGCAGCAGTCCTTCAGCGGTATAGGGACTGACGTACAGTCTGCTAAACACTAATACACAACCTGCTTGGTCCACAAAAGTTCTTATAAGGACTGGTAACTTGGTATAGGGTGCTACGGTACATAGGCTTGAGTGCGGTACAGTCTGCTGTTCTGTAAGGACCGCTATAGGTCCACAATAGATAGGGTTGACGTGCACCACTGCTGACCGCTCACCTATACTGCAGCAGTCCTTCAGCGGTATAGGGACTGACGTACAGTCTGCTAATCACTAACACACAACCTGCTTGTTCCACAAAAGTTCTTATAAGGACTGGTAACTTGGTATAGGGTGCTACGGTACATAGGCTTGAGTGCGGTACAGTCTGCTGTTCTGTAAGGACCGCTATCGGTCCACAATAGATAGGGTTGACGTGCACCACTGCTGACCGCTGCCCTATACTGCAGCAGTCCTTCAGCGGTATAGGGACTGACGTACAGTCTGCTAAACACTAATACACAACCTGCTTGGTCCACAAAAGTTCTTATAAGGACTGGTAACTTGGTATAGGGTGCTACGGTACATAGGCTTGAGTGCGGTACAGTCTGCTGTTCTGTAAGGACCGCTATCAGTCTGCTGTCAGCGCTGTATGTCACGGTGCTGCTGTCAGCGCTGTATGTCACGGTGCTGCTGTCAGCGCTGTATGTCACGGTGCTGCTGTCAGCGCTGTATGTCACGGTGCTGCTGTCAGCGCTGTATGTCACGGTGCTGCTGTCAGTGCTCTGTATTACGGTGCTGCTGTCAGATGCCTCTATCACGGTGCATGTGTCATTCCGGTATGTCACGCTGCTGGTGATCATCTCCTGCACCCTCTTCTTTGCCTACCCTGGTCCCTGACCTTCCCTCTCCTCCATTGCCTTCATTAGCTCCATAGTCCTG